>NC_134703.1:220521566-221752816 GCF_043290135.1 Rhipicephalus microplus
AGGAGCGTCCACTATCAACCAGGTGACTATGTATGGGTGTGGACACCAGTTCGACATCGTGGGCTTTCGGAGAAGCTATTGCGGCGCTACTTTGGCCCTTACGAAGTTGTGCGCTGCCTCAGTGACGTGAATTACGTGGTAGTTCCCCAAAGCTCCGACACCAGTTTAAACCGAAGACGTCGACGTCCAGAAGTAGTCCATGTAGTACGGATGAAACCGTACCACGCCCGCGACTTATGAACACTTCGAACCTTTTTCTTATTATCCACAACAGCGTGGGCTTTTTTTTTCATTGACGTGCTCATTTTTTTTTCTTTCATGGCCACCTCTAGCATCTCAGTCAATCGACCGGGACGGTCTCTCTTGAAAGGGGGGAATTGACGCAAGGTAGGCTGGCAACTATAGTAGCCAGCCTCTGAAGAGGACAACGAAGTAGTTCTGTGTGCGCGTGCTCTGGTGTTCGCGTTTCTGGCCCTTGGGTTGCGAAAGTAAACGCCCTATTTTGTACCTACCTGCGTGCCTGTGTCTTTGTGACAGTATTTCACAAGAATCTTGCTCAGTGTCGAGGGACCGTCTTCTGGCGTCAAATGCGAGAAGGGCGAGAGTTCAATTTCGGCGGCGGCACAATGAATGACGGCGTCGTTGCGGGAGAGAAAATACCATTTCAGGATGACGTCATGAGAACATGCAGGAATGATGATGAATTGGGCGACATACAGAATGTCCTGAACGACAACGCGAGCTGTGCAGCCTGCTGTAGGATTAATACGATGTGAGCTAGCGGTTCGAAGGGACAGTCCAGAAATCGGCGTCGTCACTTTTCGAAGCAAGCGGCAAAAGTTCTCGCTCATAACTGATACCGCAGCTCCAGTGTCAATAAGAGCAGATGCATGAACACCGTCCACAAGCACGTGAATGACATTTTATGGGCGGCTCTGAGGGCTTTCACAATGCGATAGCGTCGCAGGCCTTGCGTCTGGGATTGCGATGACTAGTTTTCCCGCTCATGAGCAGAAGAACTTGGCCACATGGGGGACAGAGACCGACGTCGTGGAGACGGCGTCTTTCAAGCAGACGGACCTGGGCGAGAAGACAGTGGCACAAACGGCAGTTCGCCGTTATACGAACGGCTAAGGTGGCCAGCAACAGGAGAAGAAATGGGAGCCGGCTGTAGTCGAGAGCAATAATGGGCTACGTGACCGGCGTAAACGCAAGCAAAGCAGATGGGCCGGTTGTCGGGTGTGCGCCATCGGTTTGCCGGGGTGGGTCTCGCCCGGAACGGTGGCTGGAAAGGCTGAATGGTGGTCTGAAAATGAGGCTGAGGGGTTGCGTCAACATACGCAGCCGGCATACCCGCTGCAAAGGACGGAGGTCGTGCGGCAGCTTCAGCGTAAGTCAGTGGTGCAGGCGCTTGAACGACTGGAGGCGGCCTTGCGACCACTTGGGCGTAACTTGGGGGTGCAGGGGCCGGAAGTTGTTGTGGGTGGTACGCAGGCATGACCTCCGCTATTTCCTGCTCAATCGCTCGGCGGATGGGTGGAAGAATAGTAGTTGCCGATTGTTAAACAGCCGGTGGGTGGGCAAAGGGAAGGAGAGAAAACTGGTGCGCGATTTCCTCACGGATGAAGGACTTTAGGTCTGCTAGCAGCGCCACCTGATCACATTTCACCTCCAAGCCAGCAAGCCCTGCTTCTCGTGGTGTAAGCGACGGGTCATCGAACGCTGCCGGCGGAGCTCCTTGTAGCTCTGGCACAGCGTGATGACCTCAGCTACTGTGCCTGGGTTTTTGGCTAGCAGCATCGTGAAGGCATCGTCGTCAATGCCCTTCATGACGTTCCGGATCTTGTCTGATTCAGAAATGCTGTCGTTGGATTTCTTGCATAGGTCCAGGACATCTTCAATGTAACTGGTGAATGATTCACCGGCCTGCTTAGCGCGTTCGCGTAAGCGCGTCTCGGCTTGCAGCTTGCGAATGGCAGGGCGGCCAAAAACGTTGGTGATAGCACTCTTGAAATCGGACCAGGTTGCGAACTCGGACGCGTGGTTGGTGTACCACAAACTTGTAACGCCCGCAAGGTAGAACACCAAGTTTTTCAACTTGCCATCCTCGTCCCATTTGTTGGGGACGCTCACGCGCTCGTAAATGGCGAGCTAGTCCGCCACGTCAGTGCCATCGGTGCCAGTGAAGATTAGTGGATCACGGATCCTGGGGACACCGGGACAAGGGGGTGGCATAGAAGGACTCGTTTGCTGAGAGGCGTCGTGGGGCATGGTAGATGGCAGGGTACGAGATCGAAGCTCCAAGGGCATCGAAAGGGAACGCAGCACTCTCCACCAATTTATATGGCGTTTATTAGCCGGCAAACAGCGAGTCTACACAATGGCGACAGTAACGGCCAAGGACGGACTCTCCGAGCGAGCGGCGTTCTTTTTGGGCAGACCCACTAGAAAGCACTTGAGAGTTCGACGGCTTCTCTACAATATATATATATTGTAGTGGGGAACTCGCAAGGCACTGACTAGTGGGACCATCTCTCTCGGAGTGCGAAGCGCTAGTGTGTGCACGAGCTGTAGACGCTGGACGGCTCGAGCATTTCTGTTCCTACGGGCTGCCTGCCTACTACCTGGCGTCGCTATTAAACTCCCTTGCAAAGTGGTGAAAGTGTGCTGGGTACGCAAACCTGGAACTTCGAAGCCGGAAGCTGCCCACTGCATCAGCAATGCCTGATCAGACGACCGAGCAATGCACCCCCCTGCAGAGCACGGCCCAATCTCAACTGGTCATCGTACCTACCACCCTGCGCCAACGGGATCCCCCCTTGTTCAGCGGCACCGAGGACCAAGATGTGGAAGACTGGTTGCAGCTGTTTGAAAAGGTGAGCGCCGCCAACAAGTGGCACGACCCCTCGAAATTGGAGTACGTCCCATTTTATCTCAAAGACGTCGCCAGCTTGTGGTTCACAAACCACCGTACGGAATTTACCACTTGGGCCGCGTTCAAGACCACCCTTGCAGCTGTGTTCGATCGCCCCGCAGTGCGCAAACTGCGTGCTGAACAGCGCCTACGCGGACGAGTGCAAAGGCAGGGTGAAAACTTCACTAGCTACATTGAAGATGTTGTCGATTTATGCCGGCACTTTAACCCTGAGATGACCGAGCAAGAAAAGATCAGGCATATCTTGAAAAGAATAGACGATGATGCCTTTCAAATGTTGCTGGCAAAGGGCCCAAGTACCGTATCCGAACTTGTAACCTTGTGCCAGAACTTGGAAGAGATTCGCAAGCAACGTGCATTAGTTCGGAGGTCAACGACAGCAGACGACTCTCTCGCTTCCCTGGCCGTCAGTGGTGACAGCACCCTGCTGGAGCAGATAAAAGTATATCTACGTGAAGAGGTCGCACGACAGCTTTCGTGTCTCTCGTATCTGCCGACCACCGAAGCACCAACGAACCGTCTAACGCCGACAATCAGACAGGCTATTCAGGAGCAGGTCTCCGAGGCATTGCCATTACCTACGCCTGCCTCTCCATCAACACCTGTTGCCGCGCCACTGACTTATGCGGCCGTCGCTGCAATGCCTCCGTCTCGTCTGCCATTGTATACGCCACAACCTGTGCGACCTTCTACCGCGCCGTTTCCAGCTACACAGCAGCATGCTGGAAATCCTTGGCGCACTGCTGACAACCGGCCGATATGCTACTTTTGCGGGATTCCAGGTCACGTTGCGCGTCTATGTTGTCGGCGCTTCCCAGCTAATACACCAAGATACCCTGACTACTCGTTTCGGCCTTCATGCCACGCGCCTCACGTGCCACCTGAAGTTCACGAACGCGATGCGCAAGCTGCTTCCGGTACCCGAACCTCCACTTCTCGACGTTCTACTTCCCGCTCACCTTCCCCTTCACCAAGTCGTCGTTCCGTGTCGCCTATGCGTCGACGACCCACCTCCATTGAGACGGAAAACTAACTGCCGCAGTTCCGGAGGCACGAGCTGCGTCATCGTCTAATTGTTTAAGTCCTCGCCTGTCTCCCGCCAATCTTATCGATGTAATCGTCGAAGGTGTACGAACACTTGCACTCATCGATACCGGTGCCGCGATATCTGTGATTAGCCAAAGACTCTGCCGCTCTCTTCGTAAAGTGACGATGCTTTCTCCCGTAGTTTCTTTGAGCACTGCGAGCGCCCAACGAATTGAGCCCGTCGCGGCTTGTACGGCAAAAGTGGTTATTCGAGACGTGTTGTACATCATTGAATTTCACGTGTTGGCTTCATGTTCCCACGATGTCATCCTAGGATGGGATTTCCTATCACGTCATCACGCCGTCGTGGACTGCGCTCGGGCCGAAGTGGAGCTGTTACCGTTTCGTGATGCGCCTTCTGTTGATGCGGCCGTATCTAGTGTGGCTAACCTTGTCGTCGCGACGGACATAGACCTTCCTCCTTTCAGCGCCCAGTTTGTCCCTGCCCGCTGCACTTCACTTTCTGACGCTACCGTCCTATTCACGCCATCTCACATCTTTGGTAGCCGCCATCACACATCGCTGCCATTCGCCGTTCTTGCGCTTTGTAAAGACACTACCAGAATATTTATTTCCAATACGAACTCGTGCCCCCTCAGTTTGCGCCGCAACGAGACGCTCGGCCACATTCAGCTTATCGATGAAGGTACTATCATGCCTGCCGATTTCTTCGACACCAAGCCGAATATGGAACTGAACGCGTTGGTTCCTCACTTTGCCTCGAACAGTGTGTCCTCCGATGCATTTCATCGTGCTATTGACTGCCATCTAGCCCCGGCTCAACGAGAGCAGCTTCTTACCCTGTTACACGAATTCAGGCGTTCGTTCGACTTTCCGCAAGCGGTTCTAGGAAGAACGAACGCAATTGTACACACAATTGACACAGGAAAGAGTACTCCTTTGCGCCAGCGCCCCTATCGTGTGTCTCCGGCAGAGCGTCGCGTAATTGCAGAACAAGTAGACGACATGCTACAGCGTGGAGTCATCAAGCCTTCTTGTAGTCCTTGGTCTTCCCCAGTTGTACTCGTCAGAAAAAAGGATGGTTCGATACGGTTCTGCGTAGACTACAGGCGCCTAAACAACATTACGAGGAAAGATGTTTACCCTCTTCCCCGCATAGACGACGCTCTCGATTGTCTCCAAGGTGCAGAATTCTTTTCCTCGCTTGACCTTCGCTCAGGCTATTGGCAGGTGCCAATGGCTGAGTCTGATCGTCCAAAAACGGCGTTCGTCACACCAGATGGTCTCTATGAATTCACCGTAATGCCATTCGGACGCTGAAATGCGCCCGCCACATTCCAGCGAATGATGGACAGCATTTTACGCGGTCTCAAATGGAACATCTGCTTGTGCTATCTTGATGACGTTGTGGTCTTTTCACCCGATTTCACTTCGCATCTCACTCGTCTGCGTAAGATTCTACAGTGCCTTACAAACGCCAGGCTTCAGCTTAACCTGAAGAAGTGTCACTTCGGGGCTAAACAACTCACCATACTTGGTCATGTCGTCTCGAAAGCCGGCATTCTTCCCGACCCTGACAAGCTTCGTGCTGTTGCCGAATTTCCTTAGCCGACTACTGTTAAAGAACTACGGAGCTTTGTGGGCCTGTGCTCCTATTTTCGTCGTTTTGTCCGGAACTTTGCCTCCATCATCGCTCCACTCACCAAACTCCTTGCTGGCCCTGCAGATCTTTTGAATTGGACAGAAGCCTGTGACGAATCCTTCACAACACTGCGCCGACTCCTTACCTCACCACCCGTACTGCGTCATTACGACCCTACTGCGCCGACCGAAGTACCCACGGATGCAAGGGGCGTCGGCCTTGGTGCAGTACTCGCGCAATGCAAACCAGGTTTTACGAAGTATGTGGTCGCCTATGCCAGCCGCGCCCTCACTAAGGCAGAAGCCAACTATTCTGTTACTGAAAAAGAGTGCCTGGCGATTGTGTGGGCGTTAAACAAGTTTCGCCCCTATTTGTACGGCCAAACTTTTGAAGTGGTAACAGACCATCACGCACTCTGTTGATTGGCTTCACTGAAAGATCCTTCTGGTCGCCTCGGACGTTGGGCAATACGCCTCCAGGAATTCGACATGCGCGTCGTCTACCGATCGGGGCGAAAGCACTCTGACGCAGATGCGCTTTCACGATCCCCCGTGAAATCTGATGAATCGGAAATATCAGCCCTTGACCTTCCCCTCTGCTCCGTCAGCGTCACAGACATGCCATCCGAACAGCGGAAAGACCCTTGGATTGTCTCGCTCTTGAATATGCTTTCTGACACATCAACTTCCGGTTACCCTCGTGCTCTTCGCCGCCAAGCAACGCCTTTCGCCATACGAGATGGCCTGTTATACTGTCGCAACTATCAAGTGGTGGGTCCTAAATGGCTGCTAGTCATACCCAGCCATATGCGCTCTGATATCTGCGAATATTTTCATGCTGAGCCTCAACACGCACACGCCGGTGCGCTAAAGACGTATGAACGGATCCGCCAACGTTACTACTGGCGGGGTATTTACACGTTTGTACGCAAACACATTCGCTCATGTTCCCTGTGTCAGCAGCGCAAGACATTCCCTCATTCACCCGGTCAACTGCAGCCTTTACCATGTCCTGCACGCCCATTTGACCGTGTTGGGATTGACCTATATGGCCCGCTACCGTGCTCTGTTGGTGGTAATCGATGGGTGATTGTGGCTGCCGACCATCTGACAAGGTACGCCGAAACGGCAGCGCTACCTTCAGCTGGTGCTCGTGACGTTGAAACCTTCATCTTGCATCGGTTTGTTCTTCGTCATGGTGCACCACGGGAGCTCCTGAGTGACAGGGGCCGTGTATTCTTGTCCGAAGTTCTGCAGCAGCTCTTACATTCATGCCGCGCGGTACACCGCACATCAACAGCCTACCACCCTCACACGAACGGCCTAACAGAACGTTTCAATAGAACTCTCGGAGACATGCTCGCTATGTATATTGATTCGGACCACTCCAATTGGGACGTTGTCCTTCCTTTCGTGACGTATGCCTACAATACGGCGATTCAATCAACAACGGGCTTTTCTCCATTTTTTCTTTTATATGGTCGTGACCCATGCAGCACACTCGACACAATTCTGCCATACAATCCTGATGTCTCCGAGTTCAGCCCAGTTTCTGAAATGGCAGAACATGCCGAAAAGTGTCGTCAGCTTGCACGGTCCTTCACAGCCGATAATCAAGCCCTCCAAAAAGATCGCCACGACCGTGTTCTTGTTCAGGACACATTCCCCGTCGGTTCTCTCGTGTGGCTCCGACTGCCTTTCCACTCTCCTGGATTGACTCCCAAGTTTGCACCGAAGTATACGGGCCCTTACCGTGTCATACAGCACCCTTCTTCTGTGACCTATGTGATTGAACCGCTCAAGCCATCCACGGACGAGCGCCGCCTTGGTCGTGAGACGGTCCACGTCAGTCGCCTCAAGCCCTGCTACGACCCTCCTGTTCTCTCGTCACCTTGATTCGCCAGGATGGCTCGTCTTGGTCGCTGGGGTATTGTAGTGGGGAATTCGCAAGGCACTGACTAGTGGGACCATCTCTCTCGGAGTGCGAAGCGCGAGTGTGTGCACGAGCTGTAGACGCTGGACGGCTCGAGCATTTCTGTTCCTACCGGCTGCCTGCCTACTACCTGTCGTCGCTATTAAACTCCCTTGCAATATATATATATATATATATATATGTATATATATATATATATATATATATATATATATATATATATATATATTTATATATATATATATATATATATATATATATATATATATATATATATATATATATATATATATATATATATATATATATATATATATATATATATATATATATATATATATATAAATATATATATATATATATATATACCAAAAACAAAAGTGTTGCTGGGTCCGGCCTTCATCAGAATATATATATATATATATATATATATATATATATATATATATATATATATATATATATATATATATATATATATATATATATATATATATATTGCCACGTTCCATTTCCCAAGTTTTGTTATCATCCCAAAACACTACACGATTCTCAGCGCAAACCGCGCCTGCAGTTTTCGAGAAGCTTCCGGACTGTAGTAGATCATTTAGATCAGATAACGCCCACTGTGCGAACGGTACAGATTGTTCTGGAACCTACGCCACCGCCAGCGATAACGCTAGAACATTCGACGGCAAGAGTATAAATGCCGACGCGCTTCGCCGCTTGTCAGTTGTTGATCGAAGGCCGACGCTCCATTCGCCGCTATCAGTCCGAGACTGCTATCTGTGCGAGACTGCTGCTGTAATTGAACTTTCCGTTTACTGGGCACAGGTTCGCCCAAATAAACAGTTAAATCCCAACACGAAGTCTCCTGTCTTCGGCCACGTCACGACCCCATGACATCTGGTGGAGGTGGTGGGTGCCGATCCATAACTCCAAGTGGAGCTCCATAACGCCAAGTACTTTTCGTCAATGGACCTCAAGACTGGCTATTGGCAAATCCAAGTTGACGAAAGAGAACGAGAGAAGACGGCGTTTATAACACCGGACGGCCTCTTCGAGTTTACGGTGATGCCCTTCGGCCTTTGCTCAGCACCTGCAACTTTTCAACGCGTTATGGATACAGTACTGGCAGAATTGAAGTGGCAGGCTTGCCTTGTGTACTTGGACGACGTCGTCGTGTTTTCCTCGAGTTTCGACGAGCATCTTCGGCACCTTGAAGCTGTACTCCAAGCCATCAAGATTTCCGGACTCACACTGAAGCCAGAAAAGTGCAGATTTGCGTATGAGGAGCTCTTGTTTCTGGGGAACGTTATCAGCAAGTCTGGAGTTCGTCCCGATCCACGGAAAACAGCCGCCATCGCCGACTTCCCGCCGCCCACTGACAAGAAAGCCGTGCGCCGATTTCTAGGCCTGTGTGCCTATTATAGGCGGTTTGTGAAAAAACTTCGCCCGCATCGCCGATCCTCTCACTAACCTTACCAAGGCCGACGTGGAGTTTCAGTGGGAAGCGCCGCAGGAACACGCTTTCCAGGAGCTTAAACATCGCCTCCAGACGCCTCCATTACTTGCCCATTTGGACGAATTCGCCGAGACAAAAATACATACTGACGCAAGCAGCGTAGGTCTTGGCGCCGTTCTTGTGCAGAGGGCTGACGGACTTGAAAGGGTTATTAGTTACGCCAGCCAATTGCTATCCAAAGCAGAAGCAAATTATTCCACAACAGAAAAGGAGTGCCTCGCCATCATCTGGGCTACGTCGAAATTTCGCCCCTACCTCTACGGCAGGCCCTTCAAAGTTGTGAGCGACCACCACGCATTGTGTTGGCTAGCCACCTTGAAGGACCCTTCAGGTCGCCTCACACGGTGGAGCCTGAAACTTCAAGAATATGACATTACTGTCATTTACAAGTCCGGCAAAAAACACTCCAATGCCGACTGTCTCTCTTGTGCGCCTGTCGACGAACCGCTACCGGACGACCCGGATGACGACTTTTTCTTAGGAACGATAACTACCGACGACTTCGCTGAACGACAGAGGGCTGACCCGGAACTTAGGCCCTAATAGAGTACCTTGAAGGCAGGACCGCCGAAGTCCCGAAGGTATGCAAGCGCGCACTTGCGTCGTTCTTCCTGCGAAACCGCCTTCTACAAAAGAAAAACTTTTCACCGCTTCGAGCTAAGTACCTCCTTCTGGTGCCTTCAGCTCTGCGACCAGAACTCCTGCAGGCCCTGCACGACGACCCGACGGCAGGGCACCTCGGTGTGTCTCGCACGCTCGCGAGGATACAAGAAAGGTACTACTGGCCACGTCTCACCACCGACGTCACTCATTATGTGAGGACATGCCGGGACTGTCAGCGACGCAAGGCACCACCGACAACTTCTGCAGCCAATTGATCCACCTTTCCGACCTTTCCAGCAGATTGGTATGGACCTACTGGGGCCGTTCCCGACGTCGGCTTTCGGAAACAAGTGGATCGTGGTAGCTACCGACTACCTCACCCGCTGCGCCGAGACAAAAGCCCTTCCCAAAGGCAGTGCATCCTAGGTAGCTAAGTTCTTCGTCGAAAATATCGTCCTACGTCATGGCGCCCCGGAGGTCCTTATCACCGACAGAGGAACGGCATTCACTGCCGACTTAACTCAAGCGATCTTGGCATACAGCCAAACAAACCACCGCCGGACGACAGCGTACCACCCACAGACCAGCGGCCTCACCGAGCGGCTTAACAAGACGATCGCCGACATGCTGTCAATGTACGTCGATGTCGAACACAAGACGTGGGACGCCATTCTTCCGTATGTGACCTTCGCATACAACACAGCGGTTCAGGAGACGACGCAGATATCTGCATACAAATTGGTCTACGGAAGGAGCCCGGCAACGACGCTCGATGCCATGTTACCCAACGTCACCGACGAAGAAAACCGCGATGTGAGCGAGTACCTTCAACGCGCCGAAGAAGCCCGACAAGTCGCGCATCTCCGTATCAAGAATCAACAGACGACCGACAGCCGCCGTTACAATCTTCGACGACGCTTCGTGGAATACTAGCCCGGTGAACGTGTTTGGGTGTGGACGCCGATACGCCGACGTGGACTAAGTGAAAAGCTTCTGCGACGGTACTTCGGACCGTACAGGGTGGTTCGACGTCTCGGCCCACTTGATTACGAGGTTGTCCCCGATGGCATCACGAACTCTCAACGACGCCGATCGCGACCGGAAGTCGTCCATGTCGCGCGCCTCAAGCCGTTTCATGCGCGTTAACAAACTGAAACAGTGTTTTTTGTATTATTGTTGTATCGTAATTTATTCATTGTGTGAAGAAGAAAGAGCGTCGTTGGCAAGCAACATCGCCACCGCTTGGGTACTGGGTGCTGGGCTTCGCTCGCTCGGCTCGTGCTGATCATCGCCGGCATCTGCTTGACCGTTGCTCTTGCGCGATCGTGTTTCTTCGTAGGACCACCGTCGCAACAGTCGTCAATAAACCCTTTTTCAATTGGTGGAGGTGCTGACATTCCCCGTCGCCTGAACCTGGAGCTGCGCAACCGAACGCTACCTCCCATCATGGCTACCAACAACGCGCAACCTGGCTCTTCCACTTCATCCCCCAGCAACCCCGGTGTTCTTCGTTTGCGAGAGCCCAAGGTCTTTAGCGGAGCTGATGAGACCGACGTGGAAGACTGGTTCGCTAACTATGAACTGGTGAGCGCAAACAACAAGTGGGATGACGCGGACAAATTGACTTACGTCATCTTTTACCTCACTGACGTGGCCGAAATGTGGTATAACAACCACAAAAACGACATCACGACGTGGTCCATCTTTAAAACCTTGTTTGCTGACGTTTTTGGCCGACCCGCAGTCCGCAAGTCCAGAGCCGAACAACGCTTGCGGACTCGCGCACAAAAGCCAACGGAATCTTTCACCAGCTACATCGAAGACATTATTGGTCTTTGCAACCGTGTGAACACCACCATGCCCGAGTCGGAGAAGATTCAACACATCCTCAAAGGGATAAATGACGGTGCATATCAGCTGCTCCTGGCCCGTAGTCCTGCCACCGTTGCGGAACTTGTCACTTTGTGTCAAAGTTTCGACGAGTTGAACAAGCAGCGCGCCCTGACTCGGCCATTTTCCTCACACGCCGACTCGCTCTCCAGTCTCACTTCTGTTCCCGACCACTCACCAACCCTGCAAGAGATTAAAGACTTTGTGCGTGAAGAAGTAGCTCGGCAACTGTCGTTGATTCCCTTCACGCAGCAGCCGCCGTCCTCTCGTCTGCCCTCACGACTCCGCGACGCTATTGCCGAAGAGGTAGCTCAGGCTGTTCCCGTCGCTGCCCACCAGCAGCCTGTGGCCATGCCTGTTGCCCATGCTCCGGCTATGCAGCCCGTGGCCGCGCCTCTCACGTATGCCCAGGTGGTACGTAGCAGACCCCGCCAGCAGCATTTGCCACCCATGTCTTCAGTCGCTCCCCACTCCGCCCCATTTTCGACACCTTGGGCCGCACCACGAGTCAGCAATTCCTGGCGCACTCCTGACAATCGACCGATCTGCTACGCCTGCGGTACTCCAGGACACGTGGCACGATATTGTCGCCGTCGCTTCCAACCACTCCACGACGCTACTCGGCCGTTACCGTATGACCCACAGCCCATGCACATACCTGCTCCCTATCCCTCACCGCAGTATGGATACACTAACTTTCTTGAGTCTCGGTCACACCAGCCTCAAACTCACTCTCCCCGCTCCCCATCTCCTCGCAGGCGATCACTGTCCCCAATGCGTCCTAGACCCGCTTCCTCCAACCGGGAAAACTGAACACCGCAGTTCCAGAGGCAAGAACTGCGCCGTCGTCGAAATGCTCAAGTCCTCGCACTTCACCAGCTAACGTCGTCGCTATATCTGTCGATGGTGTTTCTACCTTTGCCCTCGTCGACACAGGTGCTGCCGTTTCTGTTATAGCCGCGCAGCTCTGCCGCTCCCTACGCAAAGTGACCACGTCACTCTCTGGACTATCGCTTCGTACAGCTAGCGCACAACAAGTTCGACCTCTTGGCACCTGTACGGCTCGCATATTCATCCAAGGCTCTATGTACGTTGTCGAGTTCATCGTCCTTTCGGTGTGCTCGCATGACGTTATCCTCGGGTGGGACTTTCTGTCAAATCATCATGCCATCATCGACTGCGCACGCGCTGAAGTTCAATTTTCGCACCTGTGTGACGAACCTTTGCACGACACCCTTGAGCGGTCGCCAAAACTTGTCGTGCGTGAGGACACTGAAATTCCGCCAGCCTCTCTTGCCGTTGTCCCGGTTTGCTGCGATGACTATAACGATGCTACAGTAATGTTTACACCTTCCGACATTTTCATGAGCCGCAGAGCCGTTTCCTTGCCTTTCGCTACACTCGACGTCACTGCGGGCCGAAGCAATATTTTCGTTCACAACCCCCTTTCTGCACCGCTTACGCTACTTGCCGGCGAATGTCTCGGTCGAGTGGAGTACCTCGATTCCTCTTTATTCCTTAGCATGCCAGACGAATCGAGCAGTAGCGCCTCGACCGAACTTCATGCCCTTTCCCCACTGGAGTGCTCATCGAGTGACACCTTCTCGAGTTCCATCGCCGACACCTTAAGTGCCCATGAACGCGCCGAGCTTCTTAATCTCCTCCAGCACTTCGCGAATTCATTCGACGTTTCTCAGCCGCAATTGGGTCGGACTTCCGCAGTGCACCACTACATTGACACCGGTTCGCACCAGCCATTGCGTCAAAGACCATACCGTGTCTCTGCTGCAGAACGTCACGTCATCAACGACCAGGTCGAAGAGATGCTACGCCGTCGCGTTATTCGACCATCGCACAGTCCTTGGGCATCTCCTGTCGTTCTAGTTCGAAAAAAGATGGATCGATTCGATTTTGCGTCGACTACCGGCGATTAAACAAGGTGACGCGGAAAGACGTCTATCCATTACCGCGCATAGACGACGCCCTTGACAGCCTACAAGGAGCCGAATTCTTCTCCTCCTTAGACTTGCGATCTGGATACTGGCAGGTTCCTATGGCAGAAGCTGATCGCCAGAAAACTGCGTTCATTACACCAGAAGGCCTGTACGAATTTAACGTAATGCCATTTGGTCTTTGTAATGCTCCTGCCACGTTTGAACGGCTCATGGACAACACACTGCGTGGACTGAAGTGGTCTGTGTGTCTATGCTACCTCGACGACATTGTCGTTTTCTCTCCCGATTTTCCTACGCATCTGCTTCGGCTCCAACTGGTTCTGACGTGTTTAACCAACGCTGGGCTCCAACTGAACCTTAAAAAGTGCTCTTCGCCGCGCGAGAGCTGTCCATCTTAGGGCACATCGTCTCCAAGCATGGTGTTCGACCCGACCCTGCAAAACTGCGAGCAGTCGCTGAGTTCCCGAAACCTACTACACTGAAAAAATTACGCAGTTTTGTCGGACTATGTTCGTACTTCCGGCGCTTCGTGCGAAATTTTGCATCGATCATGTCACCACTGACCAACCTCCTACGCGGTGATGCCGACCTTTCATCCTGGTCTTCTGACTGCGACGTCGCATTTGCCACGCTCCGTAGTCTGCTAACATCTCCTCCAATTCTTCGGCATTTCGACCCAACAGCTGCAACGGAAGTTCACACAGACGCTAGTGGGGTTGGTCTAGGCGCCGTCCTCGCCCAACGCAAGCCGGGCTACTCCGAATACGTCGTCGCTTATGCGAGTCGCACACTTACTAAAGCTGAGGCCAATTACAGCGTCACTGAAAAAGAGTGCTTGGCGCTAGTGTGGGCGCTTCGCAAGTTCCGCCCTTATTTGTACGGTCGCCCATTCGACCTGGTAACGGACCACCATGCACTTTGTTGGCTCGCCACATTGAAAGACCCTTCTGGCCGCCTAGCTCGGTGGGCACTGCAAATCCAGGAGTACGACATTCGTGTCATCTATCGCAGCGGACGCAAGCATTCTGACGCCGACGCCCTGTCGCGTTCGCCTTTATCTCCCGACTCGGCCTGCGGAACCACTGGTATCTCCATCGCCTCTCTCGACCTCGACTCCTTTACCAGTGAACAACACAAGGACCCGTGGATCGCTTCTCTTTTTAACTGTCTTTCTGGATCGTCAACCACTGCGGTACCACGATCTTTCCGACGTCAAGCTGCTCATTTCGCCATTCGTGATCGGCTACTACACCGACGCAACAACGCCCCCGAAGGTCGTAAGTGGCTCTTGGTTGTCCCGCGCAGCTTGCGATCACAAATCTGCGCCTCCTTTCACGACGATCCCCAATGTGGTCATGCCGGAGTTTTCAAAACTTACGAACGCATTCGCCATCGCTTCTACTGGCGCGGAATGTATAATTTCGTTCGAAAATTTGTTATGGGCTGTCCTGACTGTCAACGTCGCAAATCACCGCCTTTCCACTCGTCCGGTCCGCTTCAACCGCTTCCGTGCCCTGCCAAACCTTTCGATCGGATCGGAATTGATCTCTATGGCCCTCTACCGACAACATCAGATGAAAATCGGTGGATTATAGTCGCTGTGGACCATTTAACACGCTACGCTGAGACCGCCGCCCTTCCAAGTGCCACTGCGCGGGACGTAGCATCCTTCATCCTTCATCGCTTCATATTACGACATGGTGCACCTCGAGAACTACTAAGCGATCGAGGTCGAGCCTTCCTATCAGAAGTCGTCACGTCTCTGCTTTCTGAATGCCATGTTGTTCATCGCAAGACCACGGCATACCACCCGCAGACTAACGGGCTCACGGAAAGATTTAACCGCACCCTTGGCGATATGCTCGCCATGTATGTGACATCCGATCATACTAACTGGGATCGCATTCTTCCATTCATTACGTTCGCATATAACACCGCGGCACAGTCTACCACTGAATTTTCACCTTTCTTTCTTCTTTATGGACGCGAACCATCCCACACCATCGATACTCTCCTTCCATACCATCCTGACGCATCCGAATGCCCATCTGTGTCCGAAGCTGCCCGAAATGCGGAAGAGTGCCGTGAACTCGCACGCACCTTTACGTCTCGAGAACAACAGCGCCAGAAAGAAAACAACGTCGACTCTTCCCAAAGCCCCAGCTATTCCCCGGGATCACTTGTATGGCTGGCTGTTCCTTACCAAACCCCCGGCATTTCCTCAAAACTCGTTCCAAAGTACGAGGGCCCATACCGCGTTTTGGAGCAAACCTCGCCGGTGAATTTTCTCATCGAGCCACTTTCCCCATCTGACGACATGCGCCGGCGTGGACGTGACATCGTCCACGTCCGCCGCCTTAAGCCATATTATAGCCCTCTGCCTCCAGACTCTTAGGTCGCCAGGATGGCTCTTTTTCGGCGGGGGCAAATTGTGAAGAAGAAAGAGCGTCGTTGGCAAGCAACATCGCCACCGCTTGGGTACTGGGTGCTGGGCTTCGCTCGCTCGGCTCGTGCTGATCATCGCCGGCATCTGCTTGACCGTTGCTCTTGCGCGATCGTGTTTCTTCGTAGGACCACCGTCGCAACAGTCGTCAATAAACCCTTTTTCAATTGTGCTTTCTTGCATTATTGTTGTACCTTCATCTTTAGTTAAAGCATCGGGACGATGCCTTCTTTAAGTGGGGGGCAATGCCACGTTCCATTTCCCAAGTTTTGTTATCATCCCAAAACACTACACGATTCTCAGCGCAAACCGCGCCTGCAGTTTTCGAGAAGCTTCCGGACTGTAGTAGACTATTTCGATAAGATCACGCCCACTGTGCGAACGGTACAGATTGTTCTGGAACCTACGCCACCACCAGCGATAACGCTAGAACACTTGACGGCAAGAGTATAAATGCCGACGCACTTCGCCGCTTGTCAGCTGTTGATCGAAGGCCGACGCTCCGTTCGCCGCTATCAGTCCGAGACTGCTATCTGTGCGAGACTGCTGCTGTAGTTGGACTTTCCGTTTACCGGGCACAGGTTCGCCCAAATAAACAGTTAAATCCCAACACGAAATCACCTGTCTTCGGCCATGTCACGACCCAGTGACAATATATATATATATATATATATATATATATATATATATATATATTGTGGGCATTTTGTATACGCATCCTTTTCACCGGTACATTATCATCATTATCATGTGTGGCTCATGCATCCTCATCGTTGTCGCGTAGCATCATCGTGAAAATGAGCAAGTAATGGGTCGGTCGTGAGGGCAGTCTTCAACCTGTCAAAAGCCGATTCACATTCCTGAGACCACTGGAAGGGCATACCGGAAGCAAGTAGCTTATGAAGTGGTGCGGCTGTAGAGGCAAAGTTTTGTATGAATCGCCGAAAGTAAGAGGCGAGACCAAGGACACTTCGCAAATCTTTCGGTTTGTCAGGGCGAGGGAAGCGAAGCACTGCAGCAGTTTTATCAGGGTCTGGACGAATTCCGTCCTTGCTCACAACATGACCGAGTACCTTGATAGATCTGCTGGCGAAACGGCACTTTTTAGTGTTAACTTGAAGACCAGTGCCCGTAAGACAACTCAGGACCTCGTCCAAGCGTTGCAGATGTTGAGGAAACGTCGATGAAAAGACAACAATGTCATCGAGGTAACATACGCAAGTCTTCCATTTCAGGCCACGCAGCACGGTGTCAATCATGCGCTCAAAAGTTGCGGGCGCATTGCATAGACCGAATGGCATAACATTGAATTCGTATAGGCCGTCCGTGGTTGCAAACGCAGTTTTTTCTTTATCATCTTCGTGCATGGGGATTTGCCAATAGCCGGAATGCAAGTCGAGGCTCGAAAAGTATTCAGCACCCTGTAAGGAATCTAGGGCGTCGTCGATGCGTGGCATGGGGTATACGTCCTTCCTAGTGATCTTATTGAGTGCTCGGTAATCGACACAAAATCGTACGGAACCGTCTTTTTTACGTATCAGAACGATGGGCGACGACAAAGGAGTGGTTGAGAATCGGATTATCTCCCGTTGGAGCATATCGTCTACGTTTTCTTCAATGATTTTTCGTTCGGCTAGAGAGACGTGGTACGGACGGCGGTGCACAATGGATGTTCCGTCGGTCTGAATACGATGTGCTGTAGCAGTTGTCTGGCCCAGGGTGGATGAATGAACGTCAAAGGAGTTTGCATGCTTTTCCAACAAATCAAGCAGCTGCTGCTTCTGTGAGTCTGCGAAGCCTTTGTTGATGGCTGCTGTAAAGACCGAGTAAGCAACATGATCTCCAGGATGGACTTTAGAGGAGCCAGGGGTATGAGGCACAACGCACACAGACTGCAGAACGGACTTAGGCGACAGTAGTGCCCCGTGGCAGTAAAATTTTATCTTGTGTGGTGTTGGTAGCAGCGAGGACAGTTGATCCATTGTTTAAGCGAGCCACACCTGATGCGAGAGCTATGCCTTTATTAAGGCAACGCGGTGACGGAGTGACCAAAATGTCACCAGAGTCGATGTCGTTGGACAAAACTGTAACTAAGTGATGTTCGTTTGGTGGTAACTCGATGTCTACTGCAGCGATCAGTCGAAGTGACCTGTAGGTTTCGTCGTTGAGCAAGTGGTCCGTGTCAGTAAGATGGACGACACGTTGTGCACAGCAAATAGTTGCAGAAGCAGAGGAAATAAAGTCCCAGCCTAAAATGAGTTCATGGGAGCACGGGGATAGCACAGAATTTTATATGATGAAGAATTTCGTCGATTAGTACACGGGCAGTACAGAGAGCAGAAGGGCGAATCAATGCTCCCTGGGCTGTAACCAGTGTCGGTCCATCATAAGGCGTCGTGACGTTTCGAAGACGGGCACACAAATCAGCACGATTAACAGAAAACGCAGCCCAAGTGTCTACCAAAGCATCAACGTCCACTCCCTCAACTGTGACCGCAATCATATTGTAGGGGCGCGCTGGAGGAATTGGAGTCCTGTGTTGGAATGCACTTTATCCTCCAAAAACTGCATCGCTTTGTTTTCGGAATGCCGATCAGAAGTAAGGGAAGCAGGCTGAAGAGGAGAAGAACAGCGACGGTATGGCGACGGTGAACGGCGTCGGGTTGATCGGTGACTACTGCGCAGTTCACCCGATGCTGGCGGAGATGAAGACCGACGCGGCGGTGACGAATAACGGCGGCCCTGGTACAAGGCTCCTGCGGTATAGTCCCGTTTGCGTATGTCATACCCTCGGCGCTCGTCTTGCTGGCGCATGCGGCAAAAGCGTGCAATGTGACCACAATAGCCGCAATAATAGCAAGTAGGCCGAGTCGACCAATGTGGAGGGTAGTAGCTTGCGCTAACTGCACTGTGAGAGAGAGCAGTCAGAGGGACAGGTGACGGCTCAGGCGGTGGTGATGAAAAGCTCGTGGGAAAGCTTGTGGGAGGTGCGGTAGCAACCGACGCGTACGTTCGTGGCGGGGACGTCGAGCTAACGGTGCCTGGTGGTGCGGCGGCGGTGTGCGGGAACGATGGTAGAGTACGAGAGACAATGGGCTGCAGGTTGGCCATGTGGGTCATGGACGTGAGCTCTTCTCCGATGACATCCCGCAATGACGTTGAAGAAGACCGAATGGGACACATTGAAGGTAGTCTGAATCCCATTGATTCTAATTCTTCACGTATAATCGCCCTTATCGTGTCTCGCAGGTTTGGATCAGTCGTAATACGGGCCGCGTCACTGTCTGGTTGTAGGCGCATAGACTCAAGTTCTTCGAGGCGCTGACAGGTTGTCGCAACGTCAGCAACGGTAGCCGGATTCTCGATTGCAAGGGCATTGAATGCGGCGGGTGCAATCCCCTTAAGAAGCTGGCGCACCTTGTCTGATTCTGTCATTGGTGTGTCAACCCGGTGGCATAGTGAAAGAACATCCTCGATGTAGGATGTATACGACTCCCCGATGTGCTGTTTCCGAGTCGCGAGAGCTTTCTTTGCGAGAGCCGAACGAACAGCCGGTGTGCCAAAGACATGGCGAAGCTGATCTTTGAAGGCTGACCAGTCGGGGATGTCGATGAAGTGGTAGAGGAACCACGTCTTCGCTGCACCCGTGAGGTAGAATGACACGTGAGCGAGTTTGTAGGTGTTATCCCACCGGTTAGCAGCGCCGACAAGTTCGAAATCGTCCAGCCATTCTTCCACATCTTCCCCGCGCATACCAGCGAAGGGATGGGGCTCACGCTGGAGGCTATTGATAACGTGAGAAGGCGCGGCACGCGGTGGTTGAGTGGGAACGGCTGCAGCACTGGCCTCATCTTGGTGCGACATATTTCCGGACACCTGGCCCAAGCGGCGACCTGAACGTAGCTCCAGGGGGTAGAGTGGTTGAGAAGATGGCGGGGGATCTAACAGCACGCTCCACCACGTATGAAGTCTTGGTTAGGATTACCTTTTATTAGGCCCGAGGAACTGGCAGCCGACAGCTACGATGAATGAGCCAAGATGATGATGCTACGCGACAACGATGAGGATGCATGAGCCACACATGATAATGATGATAATGTACCGGTGAAGAGGATGCGTATACTAAATGCCCACAATATATATATATATATATATATATATATATATATATATATATATATATATATATATATTGTGGTAAAGCCTTTGATGGATCCTAGGATGGGATTTTCTCTCCCGCCACGACGCCGTCATTCATTGCGCACCAGCAGAAATAGAACTCGCGCCATTCTCTTCTTTGACGCCGGCCGACAGTCCATCCGCTGCAAGCAAGTTACTCGTCAGAGACGACACTCAAGTGCCTGCAAACTCGTCCGTTGCAGTGTCGCTCTACTGCGCAAGCCTTTCTGACACCGCTGCACTCCTCTCGCCATCTCATCGTGTTTTCATAAGAAAAAGCTTGCTGGTTCCTTTCGCGACCGTCCAACTCACTCATGGCAGCACCACTATTTTGTTGTGAACCCATCTCCGTACAGCGTTACGTTGGTGCGAGGAGAATGTCTCGGCAGCGTGGAACCCATCGAAGACGCGCAAGTTATGGATCAACCCGATGACATGCACTACCCAAGTTCCTGTACGCTTGGTGCTGTTTCGACATCTGCTTCATCATCCGATGATATATTCGGTCCCTGCATACCCGTCGACCTTACGCAGGGCCAGCGTTCCCAGCTTTTGGGCCTGTTGGAAGAATTCCGCTCTTCTTTTGATGTCGCTCAACCTTCTCTCGGCCGCACATCCACCGTTACGCATCGCATCGACACAGGCACACAGCCACCGCTGCGGCAACGTCCATATCGCGTATCTCCCACAGAACGCCGTGTAATCAACGAGCAAGTCGACGACATGCTTCGCCGCGATGTTATTCGCCCCTCTAGCAGCCCCTGGGCATCTCCTGTCGTTCTCGTCACGAAGAAGGACGGTTCTGTGCGGTTCTGTGTGGACTACCGACGCTTCAACAAGATCACTCGTAAGGACGTGTATCCACTACCGCGGGTAGATGACGCGATCGACAGCCTGCAAGGAGCAGAATTCTTTTCATCCCTCGATTTGCGCTCAGGGTACTGGCAAGTACCTATGGCTGAGGACGCTCGACCAAAGACCGCTTTTGTCACCCCCGACGGCTTGTACGAAGTTAACGTTATGCCGTTTGGGCTGTGCAATGCGCCCGCCACCTTTGAGCGCATGATGGATACAGTTCTGCGTGACCTGAAATGGCACACGTGCCTGCGCTACCTCGATGACGTCGTCGTTTTCGCTCCTGACTTCTCGACGCACCTTCAACGCCTTCGGCATGTTTTAACGCGTCTGAGAAACGCCAGTCTGCAACTGAACCTAAAGAAGTGCCAATTTGCAGCTCGGCAGCTGACAATACTCGGCTACGTCGTGTCCAAGGACGGAATTCTCCCTGATCCAACCAAGCTTCGGGCCGTGACCGAGTTCCCCAAGCCGACATCCGTGAAGGAACTGCGCAGTTTCGTAGGACTGTGTTCCTACTTTCGGCGCTTCATTCGAAACTTCGCGACTATCATATCGCCGCTGACGAAGCTTCTCGGAAGTAACGGGCCTCTCCCTTCGTGGTCATCACAGTGCGACGACGCTTTCAGAACACTTCGTCGTTTGTTGACGTCGCCTCCCATACTCCGCCACTACGACCCTACGGCCCCTACAGAGGTACACACGGATGCCAGTGGTGTCGGCCTCGGCGCTGTCCTTGCGCAGCGCAAACCAGGGTTCCCGGAATATGTCGTGGCGTACGCGAGCCGTACGCTTACTAAAGCCGAGACTAATTACACAGTCACCGAGAAAGAATGTTTGGCAATCGTCTGGGCCCTTGCAAAGTTCCGACCTTATTTGTATGGTCGCCCATTTGATGTCGTCACCGACCACCACGCACTATGCTGGTTGTCGTCATTGAAAGATCCCTCAGGCCGTCTCGCCCGGTGGGCACTTCGCCTGCAAGACTATGACATCCGCGTGCTGTACCGCAATGGAAGGCAACATGCTGACGCCGACGCCCTGTCGCGCTCTCCCTTGCCTGACGACAATGCCAACAACTCAGTGTCTCACCTTGCCATTTCTTCGATTAGCATTCATGCTATTGCTACTGAACAGCGCAAGGATCAATGGATTGCCTCACTGATAGACTTGCTGACTGATCCGTCCACTCCATCCACTCGCGCGTTGCGTCGTCAAGCCCACCATTTCGCCGTTCGCGACGACCTCCTCCATCGACGCAATTACAACGGTGACGGCCGCCAGTGGCTACTAGTCATACCTCGCAGTCTGCGCTCTGACATATGCGAATTATTTCATTCTGATCCGCAGTGTGCGCACTCCGTGGTATCGAAGACTTACCACCGCATTCGCCAACGGTACTTTTGGCGCGGCATGTACCGCTACGTGCAGAAATTCGTTCGCTCCTGCATAGAATGTCAGCGCCGCAAAACTTCAACGCACCTGTCGCCGGTAGGTCTGCAACCTCTACCTTGCCCTGCCAGGCCGTTTGGGCGCGTTGGCATCGATTTGTATGGGCCACTTCCACTAACGTCGGCTGGTAACCGCTGGGCCTTTGTTGCTGTGGACCACCTCACGCGATACGCCGAAACGGCCGCTCTTCCTGCGGCTACAGCGAGCGATGTGGCTTCCTTTCTGCTCCAACGATTCATCCTGCGACACGGCCCACCCCAGGAACTGCTCAGTGACCGAGGCCGTGTCTTCCTGTCTGAAGTCGTTCAAGCCATTCTCAAAGAGTGCAACGTTGTTCACCGCAAAACTGCTGCTTAGCACCCGCAGACGAATGGCCTCACAGAACGCTTCAACCGTACGCTGGGCGACATGCTCTCCAAATACGTCACCGCCGATCACACAAATTGAAATTCCATTCTACCCTTCGTCACCTACGCATATAATACCGCCCCTCAGAGCACTACTGGCTTTTCACCTTTCTTTTTATTATATGGAAGGCACCCGTCACACACCATCGACACGATACTTCCGTACAGGCCAGATCCGTCTGAGTGGGCACCTATTTCTGCTACAGCCAAGCTTGCTGAAGAATGTCGAGAGCTTGCAAAGACCTTTACTGCGCATGATCAAGAGCGGCAAAAAAGCATTCACGCTGACGCCAGTACTACTGCACCCACATTCCTCCCTGGAGCGCTCGTCTGGCTCTCGATCCCTACTACTGCAACTGGCCTATCTTCAAAACTATTGCCTAAATACGAAGGCCCCTACCGTGTCGTCAAATGCACTTCCCCAGTCAACTACTTGATTGAACCCATCGAACAATCTTCGGACATGCGTCGTCGAGGACGCGACATTGTTAACGTGGAGCGCCTCAAGGCCTACCATGACCCGCTCATTGTAACCAGCTGTTAGGTCGCCAGGCGGCTCCCTTTTCGTACCCGGGGTAGTTGTGGTAAAGCCTTTGAACAGCGGGTCATCCTCTTCAGCGCCTTCTAGTGGGTCGCCCTTTTTCTTAAGAAGAAGAGCAGCTCGTGCAGAGAGTCGATCCCCGCATTCACTGTCGCTGTCGTGAATCATCGCTGAGTGTCCGTCAATAAACCGCTTAACAATATATATATATATATATATATATATATATATATATATATATATATATATATATATATATATATATATATATATATAAATATATATATATATATATATATATATATATATATATTGTAATGTACTAGACAGAGAACAAGAGACAGCACCCGATCCTGGGCCAGCTGTTCTTATTCTGCTTCTTCTTCCTCTACGTTCCCTTAGATTCCCACGCGCCCGAGCCCCAGCGTCTTTCATCGTCTTGATACTCGGTCATGACTGCGCGCGCGCGGAGCTGGCGGCAAAGTTTTTGCTGGGTGGGCTTGGCTGCATTGTGGTGGTCGTCCCGAACCACAATGCAACATAGAGTGATGGTGTGGGGGAAGCGTCTCTGGTGGACGACACTGGCTGCCTCGAGCCGGTCGGTCAACGCCACGGTGCGCCTCTGCTTGAAGATCTGTCAGTGTGTACTCAGGTGGGCGGAAATAGCTTTGTCGCTGCGGTTGAACTCGTCTATGGTACAACGTTTTCTGACAACTCGTGAAATACCGCTCAGGCGGATGGCCCTGACTATTCCGGCGAGGTCGCAGAGTAACCTGGAAATGCTGGTGTTTGTCCCACCGCCGTTGGTGGACTGAAATGCGGTGGGACGCTATGTGAGGCAGCCGTGCGGACGTTTGTGCCATTTCTCGAAATGAGTTGCGACGCAGCTCATGGTTGGGCATCAATACCACAGCAGAACTCTCTAAAGTTGTCCAGCTGGTAAATTCTGGGGAACTGTCGCGTGCAGACTTGAAGTGCTGGGAGGGAACAGCACGAGGGCTTGTCCTCCACAAGTTCTCAATGGCAGTGGCCTCAGCCTGGCTAGGTGTCTGGATTTTCTCAAAGGAAACATCCCTTGGGAGCCAAGTGTCTGCGCGGCTGAGCGTATGTGCGTCTTCGAAAATGAATGTATGAGTTGTCTGCAAATATGGCTGTGTCAGGTTATGGCTGATCTTGTTCGCATCCTCGGAAAGGCCTGCTTTGTGAAGTGGTACGGAGTGCATTTTGTTTCCGACGATCATGGTCTGGTGGGGTTCAGTTGTGTCTGGTACGATAGATGTCAGCGCCTCCATGTCCTCAAACGACAACGAGCGCGACGACAGTATCTCCTGAGGAAGGTCTGGTAGTAATATTCCCGGGTCTAATACCGATGCAGAGTTCACGACCTGCAGAGGAGGACTGTGGTCACATTAGTCAGGGTCAGCAGCAGGAAACTCCTTGATATACTTCATTTCACTTGAGGCGTCTTTTTTCGAGGCGGAAATGCTCTTATGTTCAGTTACTGAATCATGCAAAGTGCGCAGACCCACTTCCGTCTGGTCAAGGATGAGCATGGTGAAATCCACAGGCACGTGCGTTTGATGACGCGGTAGATTGTCCAGTAAGATGGAGGCTGGCGCCTGAGCGTCTACCGAATGGTCTGACGACTCCGGATGGCGTTAGTTGGGGCCTGTCGCATGGCTTTTTGCAAAACTTGCCGTGAGAGACCTACCGGACACAGGTGCCCCATCGGGCCGCTGCTCCATGACAGCAGAAGTGCCTGTGCAAGGCAGAGTTACACGATCATAATTGTTCCCTACATCTTGGTCACCGAGAGATGACAGGATGGTAGGGGCTCGAATCGCATCCTCTAGGTCGGGCTTTTCCTGCGTTCCGTCTTGAGAGAAGGTCGAGTTGCATGAACAGGTGGCACAGGGAATAGGTCCGAAAGCAGCTATAAGCTTGAAGCTCCACTCCACCCATGACTGCTGCTTCCAACCTTCATACCGGTGCCACGCCACTGCACCTTCCCGAAGACGGTCTATCGCTACATACCATTTCTGATTTTCTGTCCAGGCCTCTTGCATTGCTATCGCGTTTACGGTTGCCACCCAGCTGTCGGCGTTGTTCCGGACCCCGTGGAATTCCGGTAGTTCGCAGATGGCTGGTGATTGTGAGGTGGCAGGTGGCAACGCAGATATCACCGACGCGAAGCAGTAGAGCTGGTGTGAGAGCTCGATGAGAGAAGACCGAAGCTCCCTGCGTTGCTTCGGTGTGTTTGCCTCAAGGTCGTATGAGGCAGCTACGTCCAACACTGCGTTAATGTCACACAATGCTGGCAACATTGTAGGAGCTCGCTCGGCGATGAACGCTGTTTGTTAGTCTCGGCGCGTAGCAGTGCGATGGTACGCCGCAGCTCCACGGCACTGTCGCACGAGGCTTCTGAACCACTTTGGTTCATGTCCGTGAAGTACGTGGTTCTAGTAGTACTCACGGTGGTGACACGCACGTCCAAAGAAGCATGAACAGCGTTTCTTGGCGTCTTATGTGTTGGAAGAGTACCGGACAGGGAATGTAGGCTGTGGGAAGCTTGAACAGCATTCCCAAAGGACAGGAGCCCGTGCGTATTACGGCCGCGAAGTGGTAGCATAGTGTCCATTGGGTGATGCCCTGGTACCACAGAGGAGGCATGGACACCGTCCACTGATGGTCCGATGGGCAGGTAAAGCGGCGGCTGGGTTATTGACTCCATCGCCAAAGAAGCGTGAACGGCGTTCCTGGATGGAGAAGCCCGCACTGCCGATGAACCACGAAGACACGTACTGGTGGCTTCCCGCAGAGGGTTCACTTGTCGGCTTGCGATGACGGCGAAATCCATACCCAAAGACGCGTGGACGGCGTCCCAAATGCTTTTTTGCGCCGTTATGCCGAGCCGATATCGCTCGTTCTGACCGCCATCTTTCGTTTGTGCTTGCGCCGCTCAGTCTTACCTGATGATTGGCGCCTACCTCGAGTTGTGGCAGTCTTTAAAAAAAAAGAAAATAGCTTGAAAATAGAAAATTATCGACCTATCTCACTAACATCAACCTGCTGCAAATATTTAGAACACATAATCGCCTCTTTTATTAACAAATTTCTTGAAACAAACAGGGTTCTTTCCGAGTTCCAACATGGGTTCCGCAAAGGCCTTTCTACCACTACTCAACTTGTTACAACCACTCATGAAATCGCACAAGCTTTAGATTCATCCAGCCAAATAGATTTAGTCTTTCTTGACTTTAGTAAAGCCTTTGAACGCGTACTCCATGATAAACTACTCACTAAGCTTTCTTCTCTGGGCCTTCCTGTGTTTATAATTAGGTGGATCAAATCAGATTTAACAAACAGAACACAGTTTATGGAAGTCGACGGGTGCGCATCTGTAAAACTTGGTGTGACATCTGCCGTTCCACAGGGCAGTGTTTTGGGACCGGTTCTTTTTTTAATTTACATCAATGACATAACATCTGCTTTTGACCCGAGAGTATCCATAAAATTGTTTGCAGACGACTGTCTTACATTCAAGGAAATCACTGGCATCGATGACCGAGTCTTGTTAAACAGCAGTTTGACGGGAATGGGCCAGTGGTGCTCTACCTGGGGTTTGAGCTTGAACGCTGACAAAACAGTTCTACTTCGTGTAACGAAGAAAAAAGAACCCTTTCAGTTTTCCTATTCATTAAATGGTGCACCAGTGGTAGAAAAAAGCCAGTACAAATACCTCGGGATAACGTTCACCAATACTATGTCGTGGTCAAAGCACATAGAGAACATCTGCGCATCTGCCACACGCAAGTTAGGCCTTTTACGGCATAAACTCAAAGCGTCACCAACTCATGTCAATTTACTGGCCTTCAAAATGATAATACTTTCTAAACTGCAATACGCTTCGGTCGTATGGGACCCCTTCCTTAGGAAAGATAAGTACCGGCTTGAAATGGAGCAAAGATGCGCTATACGCTTCATTTTCAACAAATATAGGACCACCGACTCGCCAACTTCTCTAATGCTGGCGAATAGCATTTCAACCCTGGAAGATAGACAAAAAATCGATAGGCTGAAACTGCTGTTTGCTCTTTATACTGATTCTACAAAGGTAAATGCATCGGTATACATTCAACCATTTCAATCGCGCCCCACGAGACATCGGCACACGCACAATTTGCTTCCGTATCGAGCCCACACAAACATGTTCAAGAATTCGTTTTTGCCGCGTACAGTAACGGAATGGAATTCACTGCCTGAAGTGGTTTTCACATCTCAGTCTATTTGCCATTTTGAGCGTGCCATATTGTCTGTACTGTAGTCTGTACTCGACTTGCTTTACTGTTTATCGCAATTGTGAATGTATAATAGGGAGATAGACCCATCACCGTTGTTCTGAAGGACGTAGTAACCTGTGTTTAAGCTCATCTATATATCTCTGTATATTGTACTTATCTTCTGTATTTTGTGCACATCATTCATCTATCACACTTACGTGTGTTTTCCACCTAATTTTCCTGCCTCTCCTGCTTGGTCTTTTTCAAGACCGCAGTATGTTGTAAGTAAAAAAAATAAAATGGTACCGGTAACGTGTACTGCAGCCGCCGAGGAGGCCTTGAAGCCGTCCCCGAACAGTAGTGGCAGTGGCGGCAGGTGAACAGCTGCCGAGGAGGCCTTGACGTCGTCCTCAAGCGGCACTTATCGCGGCTGTCCTGGATGACGAAGCCGGGACGTAAGACTTCTTCTTCGTCGACTGCGCCATTGTAATGTACTAGACAGAGAACAAGAGACAACACCCGATCCCTGGCCAGCTGTTCTTATTCTGCTTCTTCTTCCTCTACCTTCCCTTAGCTGTCCCCGCGCCCGAGCCGCAGCGTCTTTCTTCGTCTTGACAATATATATATATATATATATATATATATATATATATATATATATATATATATATATATATATATATATATATATATATATATATATATATATATATATATATATATATTGTAGGGAACTATGCGAACGACGACGAAGCAGCAGGAAACGGCAAGCCACAGCGTTGGTGCACGCGTGACCCGACGTGACCCGATCTTGCGTTTGTTTTTGTATTTTCGGCCTGTTGGCGTTCCTCGCTCTTCTGGCGTTCCTCGGCCTTCAAGTAGGTCTGTACGTAAATAAACTGCGTGACATCTAGTGGAGGTGCGGGGTAGTGTGGCCACAGGTGACGTCATAGCATTGAGCTGGAGGTGAGGTGCGTGTTCGGCGAACTCTAGAGGGCGCAAGAGGTCAACGTCTTGTATGTTACCCAAACATTCTCCGCGAAGTAAGGTAACTGGCGACGATAGCGAGTTCGCGACGAGCATGGCGGTAGCACCGGATTCCACGGTGAGTACGGCAAAGGGCAAGTGTAGGCTACGGCGGCGGGTAAATACGTCAGACGGAATGAACAAAACAGTTCCGGCAGGAGCGGCCGTACAGGTCAGGGCTACAAGGGTGGATGTTCTCGGTGCTATTTCAGTGTCTGAAACAACGACAAGTTTGTAAGCTTCAGAAAGAGAATCCACCAAACAAGAGTGGCAGCGGTGGAAGGGCAACTTCTGCACGTGAGCAATCTATGATGGCCCGATGACGCGAAAGAAAGTCCCATCCAAGAATGACTTCGTGGGAGCAGGATGCCAGCGCAAAAAATTCAATGGCATAAAGTTCACCTTGGATAATGACACGCTCTATGCTGGCTATCATCGCTCAAAGACCCGTCGGGGCGCCTTGGTCGTTGGGCGCTTCGCCTACAGGAATACGACATTCGTGTTGTATACCGATGCGGCCACAAGCACTCCGACGCTGATGCGCTATCCCGCTTGCCGCTACCGGCTGACCCAGCCTCCTCGTCACCTTCTTCAGCTGTCATAACACCAATAGACTTCACAGACATGGCATCGGAACAAGGCAAAGATGTGCGGATTTCCCAACTCCTTGCCTTTCTGACTGATCCGTTAGCTAATTTGATCTCAAGAACTATCCGCCGTCAAGCCACACATTTCGCTATTCGAGACGACCTACTCTATCGGCGGAATTAAACGTCTGAAGGTCGGAGGTGGATGTTAGTGATACCCAACCACATGCGCTCGGAAATCTGTACTGCTTTCCACAACGACCCGCAAAGCGCTCACGCTGGCGCTCTCAAAACGTACAACCGTCTACGTCAGCGGTACTACTGGCGCGGCATGTACACATTTGTCCGCAAGTACGTACGTGCTTGTACTGCATGCCAGCAACGTAAAGTCCCACCTCAACGCCCTGCCGGTACACTTCAGCCTCTGCCTTGTCCAGCGCGTCCGTTTGACCGCGTCGGTATCGACTTATACGGACCACTTCCCACGTCGTCTTCTGGAAATAGGTGGATAATTGTCGGCGTGGACCACCTCACGCGTTACGCGGAGACGGCAGCACTACCCGCAGCAACCGCGAGGGAAGTTGCGTTTTTAATCTTGCGCAACTTTGTTCTTCGCCATGGTGCTCCCCGCGAACTTTTGAGCGACCGGGGGCGTGTTTTCTTGTCTGACACCATTCAAGCGTTGCTCGCTCAGTGCAACATGGTTCATCGCATGACGATAGCATATCACCCGCAGACGAATGGCCTCACAGAACGATTTAATGGCACTCTAGGTGATATGTTGACGATGTACACAGCTTCAGACCAGACTAATTGGGACACTGTCCTTCCATTCATCACGTATGCGTATAACACCGCTACGCACGCGACAACAGGGTTCTCCACTTTCTTTCTGTTGTACGGACGCGAACCATCGTGCACGCTGGACACTATCTTCCCATACACGCCCGACTCCTCTGAGTACACTGCAATTTCTGATGTTGCCAGGTACGCAGAAGATTGCAGACGATTGGCCCCTTCTCTGACAACCGAGGACCAAGGCCACAAGAAGCTACGGGTTCACACCGACCGACATCTCTCTACTTTCACGACTGGTGCTCTCGTTTGGCTCAGGATTCCACCGAGCACTCCTGGCCTTTCGTCGAAATTACTGGCACGCTACCACGGGCTCTACCGCATTCTCGCCCGTACGTCACCCGTAAATTATGAGATTGAGCCTTTGACACAGTCTCATGACTTACGCTGTCGTGACCGAGAAATTGTGCATGTGAGTCGCCTGAAGCCGTATTACGACCCCGCTATAGTGACTACGCCTTAAGTCGCCAGGTTGGCTACGCTATTCACCGGGGGCCAATGTAGAAAACTATGCGAACGACGACGAAGCAGCATGAAACGGCAAGCCACAGCGTTGGTGCACGCACGACCCGAGCTTGCGTTTGTTTTTGTATTTTCGGCCTGTTGGCGTTCCTCGCTCTTCTGGTGTTCCTCGGCCTTCCAGTAGGTCTGTACGTAAATAAACTGCGTGAATATATATATATATATATTGTTACGGAGCTCTGCCTCGTAATAATATATATATATATATATATATATTTATATATATATATATATATATATATATATATATATATATAAATATATATATATATATATATATATATATATATATATATATATATATATATATATATATATATATATATCATTTACTAAATGCACTTTCACGGTGATATAACTTTGCGCACCGGCAAATGGATGTGAAGAATCATTGTGGCTAACAGTGTGAAGACCCATTCATTGAGTACAAGGGGAAATGGCGCACTGCTTCGCGCTGTATAAGCACTGCGCCACGTCCTATTGTGTTGCTCGATAAAAGAAATGCTGAATGTAACAGCAACGCGCGCCCTCGCACCATGAAAATATGCATGCAGTTCCGAGTGCATAAATGGGACGAATTAACACACATGTTAACAGCAATACAAGAAGCACTATCACAGCATGCAGATTATCGACAAGAACGCGTCATACAGCCATGTTGTGATTGATTAAACTTAAGAGAGGTAATTCATATTTATTTCACCATTCCTGTTTTAAAAATGAGAGTCAATGTAGTACAGGCGAAACATTTCTTCTATCTATCTATCTATCTATCTATCTATCTATCTATCTATCTATCTATCTATCTATCTATCTATCTATCTATCTATCTATCTATCTATCTATCTATCTATCTATCTATCTATCTATCTATCTATCTATCTATCTATCTATCTATCTATCTATCTATCTATCTATCTATCTATCTATCTATCTATCTATCTATCTATCTATCTATCTATCTATCTATCTATCTATCTATCTATCTATCTATCTATCTATCTATCTATCTATCTATCTATCTATCTATCTATCTATCTATCTATCTATCTATCTATCTATCTATCTATCTATCTATCTATCTATCTATCTAGCCGCTTACGTCTGGGTGCTCTCGTGATCACCCCCTTAACTTCGCGTGAACCAAAATTAGTATGTGAGGGTTCCATAGTTTGACCAATACGACGCGCTGGTTAAGACGAATAAAATCACAATCCTGTCACGTGCGTCGTGAAACACTTTCGGCCAAACAGTGACACATACCCACTGGTGGGTATGTGCCTCAAGTAATTGACACTTTGCATCTACCCAGGAATGCCGAGAACACACGTGGGGAATTTGGACGTGTGAGCATTAAGAAATTATGATCCATTTCCCCGAAGTCAGCCCTTCTGGGATATGCAAGGAGGTTATACTAAACTTTCTGGAGTGGCGGAGGGGCTCCGCGGCTGACGCCACGCGCCGCCATATTGCTCAGGGCAGAAAGCGGTCGAACGCATTGTAACGCGTGCATGTGCGTGCGGCCTCTCCGTTGTTTTTCTTGAGTGCGGTGCCTCTAATCGAATGAGGCCCCGCCGTGGTGGTCTAGTGGCTAAGGTACTCGGCTGCTGACCCGCAGGGCGCGGGTTCGATTCCCGGCTGCGGCGGCTGCATTTCCGATGGAGGCGGAAATGTTGTAGGCCCGTGTGCTCAGATTTGGGTGCACGTTAAAGAACCCCAGGTGGTCTTAATTTCCGGAGCCCTCCACTACGGCGTCTCTCATAATCATATAGTGGTTTTGGGACGTTAAACCCCACATATCAATCAATCTAATCGAATGAGGCCGCTGTGGCAGACGACTGTGACCTCTTCTGAAGACGATGGTGGGCTCTTGCGCAGCATTTGGCTGCGCAAATCGCGTGAAGCAAACACCGGGGATAACTTTTCACGTGTAAGTAGCGTGCTTTGCTCGCTCGCTTTCCCTCGCATATTTTTGCGATTACGAATGCATTCGCGCGTACAAGCATTTCCCACTTACGTCCGGGTGCCATGGAGACACTGTGAAACATTTTTGTGCTTTGCAGGTTTCCCAAAGACTGCGAATTGCGCAGTGCATGGGAGCGCGCTGTGAGGCGAGAAGGTTGGACTCCGAAGAAGAATGACGTCTTGTGTTCAATGCACTTTGAAGCAGACTGCTTCGATAGAACAGGGCAAACAACGAGACTACGAGCTGGTAGCATCCCTACCAAGTTTGCAGCGTTTCCAGCGCACCTACAAAAGCCAGTGAGTACGCTTCGTGAGCTCTTCGTTTACCAAATGTAGTTATTGTAGCGTTAGCTCCGCATCTCTGGGATTTTCAGTTTCTAATATTTAGTTGCGCATTCGCTCTAAATGCCTAAATTTCTGACGCTGTCGCGTTATTACTCTTTTTGCGTAGGAGAAGAGAAAACGAGCTCCTCCAAAAAGTCGGGAGATGCCTTCGCCTCAAGAGCCTGTTTTGGATGAAGCTGCCGAAGTCTCCCCCCTGCAAACTCCCCCCCCCCCGAAGGAGTGGTACAAGCAGAATGTGCATGAATCGGCGAAAGAGGTACAGCAGCTGAAAAAGAAGGTCAAGACGTTGCACCAGAAGAAACGGAGACTTTCAAAACGCATTGATGCTTCTCAGGATTTGATTGAGCAGCTAAAGGAGCAGAACCTTTTGTCGGAAAAAGGGTTGGAGGTTTTCCAAGCGTCATTTTCTCCGGATCTCCAGCAGCTTCTCAAGAGAACTCATGAAAAGACGAACAAATACCCCCCAGAATTAAGAGCATTTGCACTGACGCTTCACTATTATTCGCCAAGGGCTTATGATTATGTGCGAGCTAAGTTTAACAATGCTTTGCCAAACCAGCGAACTCTTCGCGAATGGTACAAGGCAGTGAATGGTGATCCTGGCTTCACCTCAGAATCATTCGAGTTTATCAAGAACATAGTGCAAGGAAGAGATGAGCCACTGGTCGCTGCCATAATGGTTGACGACATGTCTATTAAAAAACATGTCCAACTTGTGGGCAACAAAGTTTTCGGATATGTCGACTTGGGCATGGAAATGCCAGATGACAGCCTCCCAGAAGCAACGAATGCCTGTGTTTTCATGCTGGTGGCACTCAATATGAAGCTGAAGGTGCCCCTTGGGTATTTTTTCATTGATTCTCTCTCTGGTTCTGAAAGAGCGCAGCTAACGAAAGAGTGTATCTCGCGCGTGACTTCAGCAGGTGTCATAGCAGCATCACTGACTTTTGATGGAGCGGCCTCGAACTTTTCAATGGCCAGTTTTCTTGGTGCTGATCTCCGCTGTCGTTCTCCGGGATTTAACACCTCATTCCAGTGCTTAGAAGATTGCCCAAGCAAAGTATTTGTGATTCTAGATGCCTGCCACATGATCAAGCTTGTGCGTAACTGCTTGGGATCAGTAAACCACCTCACTGATATTCAAGGGCGCAAAGTGAAGTCGTCATACATTGAAGCTCTTGAGGCCTTGCAACAAAAAGAGGGCTTGCACCTTGGAAACAAGCTGATGAAAGTTCATCTGGAGTGGGCAAAGCAAAAAATGAAGGTTCGACTGGCTGTGCAGACCCTTAGCTCATCTGTTGCTGATGCACTGGACTTCTGCGAGTATAAACTGAAGCTTCCCCAGTTTCAAGGTGCCCACGCAACAGCGGAGTTCATTCGAATCTTTGATCGCCTCTTCGATATTCTGAACTCGAGGAACCCTCTGGCGCGATCATTCAAAGCCCCACTGCGGCAGCAGAATGCAGCTTCTTGGAAATCGTTCTTCCACGAAGCCGAGGAGTATATTAGGGGGCTGAAGGATGCAAGTGGGCGACCAGTGATGGATGGACTGAAAAAAAACTGGGTTTGTTGGCCTCATCATTTGCATTCGAAGTGTCACTGCCCTTTTCGATGCCCTTGTGGCCACGAAAATTTTGAAGTATTTGTTGACGCACAAGATGTCGCAAGACCATTTGGAAACGTTTTTTGGTTGTGTGAGGGGAAAGGGGGGATACAACAACAACCCCACAGCCTGCCAGTTCAGAGCCGCCTATAAGCGCCTCCTCTTCCACACAGAGGTAACATCGTCTGACGCTGCGAACTGCTGCCGAGATGTGGTGTCTATCCTGAACATGTCCAGTGCTGTCAGCCTTGCCGAGTCACCAACAGCAGTTACGTCACACAGGAGGTCGTCGCTTCTGGAGCCTGTGGATGATGAACATGACTACACTCATCGTGTGGATCTCCCCCAGAGCCTTTCAGCGGTGACGAGTGCTGTTGTGCCGTATATAGCGGGATTTGTGGCTCGCAAGGTGCGGTCTGTCACGAATTGTGAGGAGTGCTGTGCTGCACTGGAATCAAGCGAAGAACCAGACCTTGTCAGAGCAAAAAACAGAAGTGGACTTGTCGCACCATCCAAGGACGTCTTAGAGATCTGCAGTATTGCAGAAAAGGGACTGCGAGTACTACAGCATGAATGCAAGAATTTGAAATCCCTTAATACTAGCTCAGATAGCCTTTTGGTACATGTGATGACTGCAGTGTTTGAAAAAGCATTGTTCGCGCAACTGGAGCCTCACCTGCTGGACTGTGACCCCCTTGATAACCATATATATAGCTTATCATAGAAAATTGCCAGCGTGTACATCAGAACAAGACTTCATCACATTTCTAGGAGAATGAACCAGGAGAACTGTAACAAAAACGTGCGCACACTCCTAACAAGAGAGATTATTTTCAAAAATCTCTAAGTGCGAGAACTTGATTGATGTGTTTTTCTATTTAATTTAGCTCACTGTTAGTGTTTGATGCATTTGTTCTTTTAGTCAGAATTTTAATTTTTTGCTGGAAGATTTAACGTTTGGTTTAGTCAAATGCATCTGGTGCTGAATGTGACTAACTGTAGGGTTCAACGGGCCGACGCATTCCAGGCAATGAGCCTTGCCGCAGTGGAGGGCTCCGGATTAATTTTCACCATCTGGGGATCATTAACCTGCGCCGAAATCTCGTTTTCGCTTTTCGCCTCCATTATAAAAGTGGCCGCCACGGCCGGTAACCGTGGTGCTGAATGTGGACAAGTGAATAAATATGGTTGTACCGTGAACCTTCAGTTTCCTTTATTGCGTTATTGGTTTCATATTTTTGTTTTCGTCTCCAGCTAGCATTCTACAACTTCTCCCGCTCTTAAATTTTATTTTCGTTGCATCTTCTCGAGCGGTACTTCTGCCGTGAGACAACAGTGTAAACATATAATACAAACTGATATCCTATCGCATCATCTTTAACTCTCAGTGTAAGTGTCAAGAAAAAATAAATAGGATGTATATTAGTCGTTTCAAAGTTCCCTCGCGTCCTAAGAAAAATAAAGCGGCCCTTTCATTGCTATTACAGAAGGCACGGCTGCAAGCGTACGGGGCACAACGGCGGCACAAGGCAGTCGCCGCCTCCTTCTGCCCTGAGCAATATGGCCGCCGACGGGTTTCCGCGGCTTCACTCCGATACATGGGCGGGTATGCGGGACCGCCACTCCAGAAGTTCTAAGTATAATCTCCTTGGCGATATGAAGCAGCAGTTGGGCGCACGGCGTTGACCCAGTAGAAACGGCCGTCGACGCGGGTACTGGAGGAACGGCTTGAAGCGAAACTCGGTGAAACATTTACTAGAGTAAACGTTTGTTTGAAACGCAAAGACATAGGAGTTGGGTTAGGCTTTGTATAAGTCTCATCACAGATAATGAGTTGAAAAAAAGTTTCCACTTGACGTGCGGTCGAGCGTTGAGGGCGTTGAAAAGGGTGAAGCGGGAAATATTCGTGTTGCGAGCGGGTGGTGGAGCTGGCAGCTGAAGTGGATGAAATGACGCGCAGCTGCAGCTTGACCTACTTGGCACTGCTCCAATACCAGCGGCGAGGGAAACGCGTTCCCATGGACGTGCGTACGGCGTTACACATCAGTCAAAAAGATGCTTTGCATCTAAAAAACCTTACAATGGCAGCGCTGACCCGACAAATGCAAAGAATAAATGTCCCGGTTCAAGCAGAAATCAAACCCAACCATTCTGCACGGCAATCAAACGTATTGTTACGTAAAATGAGACAGGACGTGGCTATTTTGCAGTGTATTCACACCAATAAAATAGAAGCGCAGCACACAGAGTGAGCAAACTAGTCCCCTTTGTCGTCTTCTGATCACAGAATGGTTCACCCTTTATGCGACAGCTACGTAGCATTACCCCCCGGTAGTAAAAGCACCGAGTCGGTGCACTTTATACGTGTTCTTCAGAAGGAGGGCGATATGGTTTCAACCTACTGACGTGGACTACGTAACTGGGGGTGTTTGCAGACAGGTTAGTCCCGGAGACTGGAATGACCTCATAGGTAACGTCCGTGACCCGTCGAATGATACGATAAGGTCCCTTGTACGGAGATAGCAACTTCTCTGACAATCCAAGACGACGAACTGGGCACCAGAGGAGAACTAGTGAACCAGGTGAGAAGTCAACGTCGACATGCTTGCTGTCGTAGAGAGCCTTCTGGGTTGCTCGTGAAGCCAACAGCCTAGAGCGGGCAATCTGACGTGCGTGGCCGGCAGGAGCGATAGCATCACGTGCGTATTCGCTCGGCAGAGGTGTAGTAGTCGGTAGTATGGTGTCCAGTTGTAATGTCGGATTACGACCATAGAGCATATAAAAAGGTGAATAACCTGCTGTATCATGACGAGATGAATTATAGGCGAACGTCAAGTGAGGTAGCGCTCGAACCCAGTCATGGTGGTCTGATGAGACATAAATCGAGAGCATGTCCGTGAGGGTGCGATTTGTTTGAGGATGGTAAGAAGTGGTCAGTTTGTGTTGCGTTGAGGAAGAGCGCAAAAGGTCGTCGAGTACGCGTGACAAAAATGCGCGTCCACGATCGGTGAGCAATTTCTGAGGAGCGCCGTGATGTTGAATTACATCGTAGAGAAACAAGTCGCAACATCAGTAGCAGTGCTGGTGGGGAGCGCTCTAGTTATGGCAAACCTGGTCTATAGCTACGGTGACCCACGTGTTCCCAGAGTTTGATTCAGGGAATGGTCCGAGGAGGTCTATGCCAACATGGAAGAAAGGTTCGGTAGGGATGGAGATTGGGTGAAGGAGTGCAGCAAGGGGTGCGGCCGGTCGTTTTCGACGTTGGTTATTATCACAGGAGGCCACGTAGCGTCGAACAGGCCACGCAAGACCACGTCAAAAGAAGCGCCACCAGACGCGGTCATACGTGCGAGATACGCCCAAGAAGCCGGCAGTTGGTTCGTCGTGAAGCTCATGCAAGACCACTGGACGGAGATAGTTAGGCACGACTAGAAGTAGCTCAGGGCCATATGGTTGGACGCTACGACGGTACAGCGTACCATTTAGGAGAACGAACATGCGGAGTGACACGTCGTTAGCGTCAGATTCCAGACGGGCAATGAGTGACCGCAAGGAAAGATTGCGACGCTGTTCGTCACCAATCTTACAAAACCTAGACATGAACATGACGCGGGGGCAGGCTGGCTGACCGATTCTTCTGGTTGTCAACAGGGTAGCGGGACAAGCAATCGGCGTGCAGATGGAGGCGTCCCGACTTGTAGGCAACTGAGCATGAGTACTCCTGAAGACGCAAAACCCAACGACTAAGTCGTACAGAAGGGTCCTTCAGTGAAAAAAGCCAACAGAGGGCGTGATGATCTGTGACGACAAGGAACGGGCGGCCATACAAGCAAGGACAAAATTTTGGAACCGCCCAGATAAGGGCAAGGTATTCTCGTTCTGTTATAGAGCAGTTGCGCTACTACTTTGAAAGGAGACGACTTGCGTATGCGATTACACGATCAGTGCACCGCTGAGTTTGGGCCAAAACTGCGCCGATGCCATGACCACTAGCGTCTGTCCGCACTTCTGTAGGAGCATCTGGATCAAAGTGTGAAAGTATCGGCGGTGTTTTTAGAGCGGTGATTAGTCGAGAGAAAGCGTAAGCTTGAACAAAACGGGACGTCGTGTTTGAAAAGGTCTCTGAGTGGATGTGCGAGTGCCACAAAGTCTTTTACGAACCGACGAAAGTAAGAGCAAAGGCCCACAAAACTGCAAACATCAAGGATAGAGCACGGAACGGGAAAGTTCGTTACAGTGCGTAGTTTTGCCGGGTCTAGTCGTACACCTGAAGCGTCAATAAGGTGGCCCAACACAGTAATTTGACGATGATCGAAGCGGCACTTCGAGGAATTCAGCTGAAGGCCGGCATGTCGGAATGTTGTTAAAATAGTCGAAAGGCGTTCAAGGTGTGTGGCGAAGGTGGGTGGGAAGATTATCACGTCATCTAAGTAACACAAACACGTTGCCAATTTAAATTCTTGAAGCAGAGTGTCCATCATTCTCTCGAAGGTTGCTGGGGCGTTGCAGAGACCAAAAGGGATGGCCTTGAATTGGTAAAGGCCATCGGGGGTAACGAATGCAGTTTTCTCACGATCCATTTCGTCTACAGCGATTTGCCAGTAGCCAGATCGGAAGTCAAGAGATGAAAAAAAGGTGGTGCCATGTGGACAGTCATAGGCGTCGTCAATACTTGAAAAAGAATACACGTCTTTCTTGGTTATTTTGTTGAGGTGCCAAAAATCAATACAGAAACGCCAGGAGCCATCTTTCTTCTTTACGAAGACCACTGGGGAGGCCCAAGGGCTTGACGATGATTCAATGATGTCTTTCGATAGCATGTTGTCCACTTCCTTCTGAATCACTGCTTGTTCTGATGCGGACACGCGGTAAGGCCGACGGTGGATGGGCGCAGAGTCACTAGTGTTCATTCGGTGCTTGATAATATTAATCTGGCCCAAGGGACGATCACAGATATCAAAAATGTCACCAAAAAGGACTACGGCGGGACGACCAGCAATGTTCCTATGAGCAGCGCACATTCCGACGACTTCTACAGCGCCGCCTTTGGCAACACGTGTAGAGGACGTCATGATCTTCTGCAAACGGCGGCGTAGATGTGCGCTCATAAGAGATAGGTGGGAGCCTGTGTCAACGAGGGAAGTAAGAGGAACATTGTCAACTTTTACTTCAATGAGACTGTGGTATGGACAGCGTCAGTAGAGGATTTCCGGGCATCGTTGGTATTGCAGCTTCATCTCCATAAGCTGCAATACCTAGTTTTCCTGCTGCGGTTTTCCAGAGAAGCTCGGTGAGGAAAAGCGCCGAGGCGGCGGAGAGTGGGATTGGCGGTGTAGCGGTGACAGGGAGTGGGAGTAGCGGCAACGGAAAGAAAGGGCGTCAGTGGGGAGAGGCTCGTGAGGAGAGGCTCGTGAGGAGGCGGCGAGTAAAAGTTCGACGGGTAGCGGCTGGACGTTCAGAAGTGTTAAGGCTCATATATGTAGGGTAGCTCTGACGTGGTGGGTTGGACCAGCGGTGTTAGCAATAACGAGAAATATGTCCAGGACAGGACAAACAGATAGGCTGCTCGTCAGGGGTTCGCCATTGGTTAGGGTTCCGGAAGGGCAATGATGGAGGAGATCGGCGAGCGCTACCTGTGGGGTACGGGCGTACTTCAGGGTGAGTCACGGGACACGCTGACGGAAGACCGAGATTAGCGAAATCCTGCCTTATCACAGCTTGAAATGAGGCTACCCATTGGTGTGATCAGTCAGTGGCTAGAGCTGTAAAAACAGGCTGTTGTATGGGAGCTGGACAGGCAGCTCCAAGCTGCCGACGAATGATTCAAGTGACCGGCCATAGGTGGGTGGATGGCGAGCAGCTTCACACGATGAAGTTGCGGCCATGTTGTGCAGTCGTGTGAACCTCTGAGTGATACGGCGGCTCTTGGCGTGTTCAAACCGCCGGCACTTTTTGATGATTTTGTCGATGATCGTGACGTTAGTGTATACAAGCAGGTTGAAGGCGTCGTTGGCGATGCCTTTAAGCCCATTCGATACCTTCTCAGGCTCGGGCATGTGTTCGTGAACCTTGCGGAAAAGGGCGATGACGTCGGGAATGTACGCGACGTAGGATTCGGTAGACGTATGTGCCCGAGTAGCTAACTGATTTCGCGCAGTTATCTGTCGTGCAGCGGTGTTCCCAAAAAGGTCACGGATCTTCTCTTTGAAAGTCTCCCAGCTGGTGACGTCTGCTTCGTGCGTCTCGAACAACACTGGCGGAGGGCCATCAAGGTAAAAAAGCCCGTTGACAAGCATGCGTGTTGGGTCCCACCTAAAGCTTGCGCTAATCCGTTCATACACGTTGAGCCACTTGTCAACGTCAAGGTCACCCTGTTCGGAAAATACGCCAGGATCACGAGTAGGAGCTAGGACAACGTAGGTAGGAGTCACAGAAGAGGCGGGTGGTGAAGACGATGTACCTTGCACCTGTGACATGGTAGGACCCGTGATGATACGGTCGCTGGGGAGCTTCGTGATGGGTACAGAGAAGGACCAACAAGTGCACCACAATATTTTACCACAAAGCCATGCCAGATCCCGGTCCTACTTTTCAAAAAGCTTAATACTATAGTATGGTCATGAAATGTCAATTGTGGTTGCAAGGGTTGCCGTGCGGGCTATGCAATTTTTAAATATAACATACATACTCTTATGATGCAGCCGTGACGTCGGATTAGCCAAAATTGTTACTAGGTGCCATGCGCTGAAGTTGATTTATGCAGCAGCGTCCAGGGCTACCATCCTTGCTAGCACCAGCGCTTCATATCAGCTTATTGCTTCGGGTGTTCCTAATACTCATGTTCTTGTTTGCGTCATTGCACAAGTGCAAACAACTGGTTATATAAACACTTGGAACTCTTCAATGTATATTTGTGCGTGCAACATTCGGACGTATATTTGGCGTATATTCATGAAGTTCTGCTATAAAAAATTGTAACACGGTCATACTTAGCATGCCTCACACGTTTCGCATAACGTCGATTTCTAAGCTACGTGTAATCTACCGAATTTTTCAAAAATATGCTTGGGCAAGACGTGCTTTCGGAGCGAATCTTGACATAGGTATGTATGAGCTTTCTATATGAAAATGTAACTCTTAGGAATGCTGATTACCGTATTTTGAATCGTATAGTCAGTGTACTTAACATTTCAAGCGGTAATTTTTTATATTCATGCAAAACACAGCTGTAGTGTATGGTTCATAGTTGAAGAATATGCTGGCAAAGCACACCTTCCACTTCTGCAGTTGACACGAGATAACTAAAGGGCCCACTGAACGCTTGTGTTATGCATGGCGTACTACTAAGTTATTACCGTTACTTCGTGTGATCAGGCTGACATTGTGATCTGTGCATGATCCAGCTCCCCAGCCGCACGATAGTAATTTGCATCGCGAAGCTGTTTGCTGGCACGAAAGGCATAAAACTTTTGGGACAGGATGTGACAACGAGAAAGTATGCTAAATATGAGTGTGCCATCAATCCAGTCGATTTGTGTAGAGGAGCGAAAATTTATACAGGTAATGGTAAAAAAAGTGACATGGGGAAAAACGAGGAGCCCTAAAAATTAGGGTTGAGAGAAGTTCAGTGCGTGTGTGCCTCCTTATTTCCCTCTTGCACTTTGACAGCTCGCCTTTTTCTTTGTTCTCTTCTCTGTTTATTCTTTTTTCGTTTTTTTGCCTGTCGGTGGATCGCTTTCTAGATTCTTTTCTTTACAGGTGAAAATACTCCGTGGTTTCAGTGCACCAATACTCTGTCGTGGTCAAAGCACATAGAGAACATCTGCGCTTCTGCCACACGCAAGTTAGGCCTTTTACGGCATAAACTCAAAGCGTCACCAACTCATGTCAATTTACTGGCCTTCCAAATGATAATACTTTCTAAACTGCAATACGCTTCGGTCGTATGGGACCCCTTCCTAAGGAAAGATAAGTACCGGCTTGAAATGGTGCAAAGACGCGCTATACGATTCATTTTCAACAAATATAGGACCACCGACTCGCCAACTTCTCTAATGCTGGCGAATAGCATTTCAACCCTGGAAGATAGACGAAAAATTGATAGGCTGAAACTGCTGTTTGCTCTTTATACTGGTTCCAAAAAAGTAAATGCATCGGTATACATTCAACCATTTCAATCGCGCCCTACGAGACATCGGCACACGCACAATTTGCTTCCGTATCGAGCCCACACAAACATGTTCAAGAATTCGTTTTTGCCGCGTACAGTAACGGAATGGAATTCACTGCCTGAAGTGGTTTTCACATTTCAGTCAATTTGCCATTTTGAGCGTGCCATATTGTCTGTACTGTAGTCTGTACTCGACTTGCTTTACTGTTTATCGCAATTGTGAATGTATAATAGGGAGATAGACCCATCACCGTTGTTCTGAAGGTCGTAGTAACCTGTGTTCAAGCTCATCTACATATATCTGTATAATGTATTTATCTTCTGTATTTTGTGCACATCATTCATCTATCACACTTACGTGTGTTTTCCACTTAATTTTCCTGCCTCTCCTGCTTGGTCTTTTTCAAGACCGCAGTATGTTGTAAGTAAAAAAAATTAAATGGTACCGGTAACGTGTACTGCAGCCGCCGAGGAGGCCTTGACGCCGTCCCCGAACAGTAGTGGCAGTGGCGGCAGGTGAACAGCTGCCGAGGAGGCCTTGACGCCGTCCTCAAGCGGCACTTATCGCGGCTGTCCTGGATGACGAAGCCGGGACGTAAGACTTCTTATTCGTCGACTGCGCCATTGTAATGTACTAGACAGAGAACAAGAGACAACACCCGATCCCTGGCCAGCTGTTCTTATTCTGCTTCTTCTTCCTCTACCTTCCCTTAGCTGTCCACGCGCCCGAGCCGCAGCGTCTTTCTTCGTCTTGACAATATATATATATGTATATATATTGTAGGGAACTATGCGAACGACGACGAAGCAGCATGAATCGGCAAGCCACAGCGTTGGTGCACGCGTGACCCGAGCTTGCGTTTGTTTTTGTATTTTCGGCCTGTTGGCGCTCCTCGCTCTTCTGGCGTTCCTCGGCCTTCAAGTAGGTCTGTACGTAAATAAACTGCGTGGTATCTGGTGGAGGTGCGGGGTAGTGTGGCCACAGGTCACGTCATAGCATTGAACTGGAGGTGAGGTGCGTGTTCGGCGAACTCTAGATGGCGCAAGAGGTCAACGTCTTGTATGTTACCCAAACATTCTCCGCGAAGTAAGGTAACTGGCGACGATAGCGAGTTCGCGACGAGCATTGCGGTAGCACCGGATTTCACGGTGAGTACGGCAAAGGGCAGGTGTAGGCTACGGCGGCGGGTAAATACGTCAGACGGAATGAACAAAACAGTTCCGGCAGGAGCGGCCGTACAGGTCAGGGCTACAAGGGTGGATGTTCTCGGTGCTATTTCAGTGTCTGCAACAACGACAAGGTTGTAAGCTTCAGAATGAGAATCCACCAAACAAGAGTGGCAGCGGTGGAAGGGCAACTTCTGCACGTGAGAAATCTATGATGGCCCGATGATGCGAAAGAAAGTCCCATCCAAGAATGTCTTCGTGGGAGCAGGATGCCAGGACAAAAATTATATGGCATAAAGTTCACCTTGGATAATGACACGCTCTATGCTGGCTATCATCGCTCAAAGACCCGTCGGGGCGCCGTGGTCGTTGGGCGCTTCGCCTACAGGAATACGACATTCGTGTTGTATACCGATCCGGCCGCAAGCACTCCGACGCTGATGCGCTATCCCGCTTGCCGCTACCGGCTGACCCAGCCTCCTCGTCACCTTCTTCAGCTGTCATAACACCAATCGACTTCACAGACATGGCATCGGAACAAGGCAAAGATGTGTGGATTTCCCAACTCCTTGCCTTTCTGACTGATCCGTTAGCTAATTTGGTCTCAAGAACTATCCGCCGTCAAGCCCCACATTTCGCTATTCGAGACGACCTACTCTATCGGCGGAATTACACGTCTGAAGGTCGGAGGTGGATGTTAGTGATACCCAACCACATCACATGCGCTCGGAAATCTGTACTGCTTTCCACAACGACCCGCAAAGCGCTCACGCTGGCGCTCTCAAAACGTACAACCGTCTACGTAGGCGGTACTACTGGCGCGGCATGTACACATTTGTCCGCAAGTACGTACGTGCTTGTACTGCATGCCAGCGACGTAAAGTCCCACCTCAACGCCCTGCCGGTACACTTCAGCCTCTGCCTTGTCCAGCGCGTCCGTTTGACCGCGTCGGTATCGACTTATACGGACCACTTCCCACGTCGTCTTCTGGAAATAGGTGGATAATTGTCGGCGTGGACCACCTCACGCGTTACGCGGAGACGGCAGCACTACCCGCAGCAACCGCGAGGGAAGTTGCGTTTTTAATCTTGCGCAACTTTGTTCTTCGCCATGGTGCTCCCCGCGAACTTTTGAGCGACCGGGGGCGTGTTTTCTTGTCTGACACCATTCAAGCGTTGCTCGCTCAGTGCAACATGGTTCATCGCATGACGATAGCATATCACCCGCAGACGAATGGCCTCACAGAACAATTTAATGGCACTCTAGGTGATATGTTGACGATGTACACAGCTTCAGACCAGACTAATTGGGACACTGTCCTTCCATTCGTCACGTATGCGTATAACACCGCTACGCACGCGACAACAGGGTTCTCCACTTTCTTTCTGTTGTACGGACGCGAACCATCGTGCACGCTGGACACTATCTTCCCATACACGCCCGACTCCTCTGAGTACACTGCAATTTCTGATGTTGCCAGGTACGCAGAAGATTGCAGACGATTGGCCCGTTCTCTGACAACCGAGGACCAAGGCCACCAGAAGCTACGGGTTCACACCGACCGACATCTCTCTACTTTCACGACTGGTGCTCTCGTTTGGCTCTGGATTCCACCGAGCACTCCTGGCCTTTCGTCGAAATTACTGGCACGCTACCACGGGCCCTACCGCATTCTCGCCCGTACGTCACCCGTAAATTATGAGATTGAGCCTTTGACACAGTCTCATGACTTACGCCGTCGTGGCCGAGAAATTGTGCATGCGAGTCGCCTGAAGCCGTATTACGACCCCGCTATAGTGACTACGCCTTAAGTCGCCAGGTTGGCTACGCTATTCACCGGGGGCCAATGTAGAGAACTATGCGAACGACGACGAAGCAGCATGAAACGGCAAGCCACAGCGTTGGTGCACGCACGACCCGAGCTTGCGTTTGTTTTTGTATTTTCGGCCTGTTGGCGTTCCTCGCTCTTCTGGTGTTCCTCGGCCTTCCAGTAGGTCTGTACGTAAATAAACTGCGTGACAATATATATATATATATATATATATATATATATATATATATATATATATATATATATATATATATATATATATTTCATCTACTAAATGCACTTTCACGGTGTTATAACTTTGCGCACCGGCAAATGGATGTGAAGAATCATTGTGGCTAACAGTGTGAAGACCCATTCATTGAGTACAAGGGGAAATGGCGCACTGCTTCGCGCTGTATAAGCACTGCGCGACGTCCTATTGTGTTGCTCGATAAAAGAAATGCTGAATGTAACAGCAACGCGCGCCCTCGCACCATGAAAATATGCAGGCAGTTCCGAGTGCAAAAATGGGACTAATTAACACACATGTTAACAGCAATACAAGAAGCACTATCACAGCATGCAGATTATCGACAAGAACGCGTCATAGAGCCATGTTGTGATTGATTAAACCTAAGAGAGGTAATTCATATTTATTTCACCATTCCTGTTTTAAAAATGAGAGTCAATATAGTACAGGCGAAACATTTCTTCTATCTATCTATCTATCTATCTATCTATCTATCTATCTATCTATCTATCTATCTATCTATCTATCTATCTATCTATCTATCTATCTATCTATCTATCTATCTATCTATCTATCTATCTATCTATCTATCTATCTATCTATCTATCTATCTATCTATCTATCTATCTATCTATCTATCTATCTATCTATCTATCTATCTATCTATCTATCTATCTATCTATCTATCTATCTATCTATCTATCTATCTATCTATCTATCTATCTATCTTGCGTCTCTCATAATCAAATGGTGGTTTTGGGACGTTAAACCCCACAAATCTATCTATCTATCTATCTATCTATCTATCTATCTATCTATCTATCTATCTATCTATCTATCTATCTATCTATCTATCTATCTATCTATCTATCTATCTATCTATCTATCTAGCCGCTTACGTCTGGGTGCTCTCGTGATCACCCCCTTAACTTCGCGTGAACCAAAATTAGTATGGGAGGGTTCAATAGTTTGGCGAATACGACGCGCTGGTTAAGACGAATAAAATCCCAATCCTGTCACGTGCGTCGTGAAACACTTCCGGCCAAACAGTGACACATACCCACTGGTGGGTATGTGCCACAAGTAATTGACACTTTGCATCTACCCAGGATTGACGAGAACACACGTGGGAAATTTGGACGCGTGAGCATTAAGAAATTATGATCCATTTCCCCGAAGTGAGCCCTTCTGGGATATGAAGCAGCAGTGGTGCGCTCGGCGTTGACCCAGTAGAAACGGCTGTCGACGCGGGTACTGGAGGAACGGCTTGAAGCGAATCTCGGTGAAACGTTTACTCGAGTAAACGTTTGTTTGAAACGCAAAGACATAGGAGTTGGGTTAGGTTTTGTATAAGTCGCATCACAGATAATGAGTTGAAAAAAAGTTTCCACTTGACGTGCGGTCGAGCGTTGCAGGCGTTGAAAAGGGTGAAGCGGCAAATATTCGTGTTGCGAGCGGGTGGCGGAGCTGGCAGCTGCTGTGGGTGAAATGACGCGCAGCTGCAGCTTGACCTACTTGGCACCGCTCCAATACCAGTGGCGAGGGAAACGCGCCGCGGTGCGTTTAATGGACGTACGTACGGCGTTACACGTGAGTCAAAGAGATGCTTTGCATCTAAAAAACCTTACAATGGCAGCGCTGACCCGACAAATGCAAAGAATAAATGTCCCGGTTCAAGCAGGAATCGAACCCAACCATTCTGCGCGGCAATCAAACATATTGTTACGTAAAATGAGACGGGACGTGACTATTTGGCAGTGTATTCACACCAATAAAATAGGAGCGCAGCACACAGAGTGAGCAATCTAGTCCCCTTTGGCGTCTTCTGATCACAGAATGGTTCACCCTTTATGCGATAGCTACGTAGCATTACCCCCCGGTAGTAAAAGCACCGAGTCGGTGCACTTTATACGTGTTCTTCAGAAGGAGGGCGGTATGGTTTTAACCTACTGACGTGGACTACGTAACTGGTGGTGTTTGCAGACAGGTTAGTCCCGGAGACTGGAATGACCTCTTAGGTAACGTCCGTGACTTGTCGAATGATACGATAAGGTCCCTTGTACGGAGATAGCAACTTCTCTGACAATCCAAGACGACGAACTGGGCACCAGAGGAGAACTAGTGAACGAGGTGAGAAGTCAACGTCGACATGCTTGCTGTCGTAGAGAACCTTCTGGGTTGCTTGTGAAGCCAACAGCCTAGAGCGGGCAATGTGACGTGCGTGGTCGGCAGGAGCGATAGCATCACGTGCGTATTCGCTCGGCAGAGGTGTAGTAGTCAGTAGCATGGTGTCCAGTTGTAATGTCGGATTACGGCCATAGAGCATATAAAAAGGTGAATAACCTGCTGTATCATGACAAGATGAATTATAGGCGAACGTCAAGTGAGGTAGCGCTAGAACCCAGTCATGGTGGTCGGATGAGACATACATCGAGAGCATGTCCGTGAGGGTGCGATTTATTTGAGGATGGTAAGAAGTGGTCAGTTTGTGTTGTGTTCAGGAAGAGCGCGAAAAGTCGTCAAGTACGCGTGACAAAAATGCGCGTCCACGATCGGTGAGAAATTTCTGAGGAGCGCCGTGATGTAGAATTACATCGTAGAGAAACAAGTCGCAACATCAGTAGCAGTGCTGGTGGGGAGCGCTCTAGTTATGGCAAACCTGGTCTATAGCTACGGTGACCCACGTGTTCCCAGAGATTGATTCAGGGAATAGTCCGAGGAGGTCTACGCCAACATGGAAAAAAGGTTCGGTAGGGATGGAGATTGGGTGAAGGAGTGCAGCAAGGGGTGCGGCAGATCGTTTTCGACGTTGGTTATTATCGCAGGAGGCCACGTAGCGTCGAACAGGCTACGCAAGACCACGTCAAAAGAAGCGGCACCAGACGCGGTCATACGTGCGAGATACGCCCAAGTAGCCGGCAGTTGGTTCGTCGTGAAGCTCATGCAAGACCGCTGGACGGAGATAATTAGGCATGACTAGAAGTAGCTCAGGGCCATATGGTTGGGCGCTACGACGGTACAGCGTACCATTTAGGAGAACGAACATGCGGAGTGACACGTCGTTAGCGTCAGATTCCAGACGGGCAATGAGTGACCGCAAGGAAGGATTGCGACGCTGTTCGTCACCAATCTTACAAAACCTAGACATGAACATGACGCGGGGGCAGGCTGGCTGACCGATTCATCTGGTTGGTCAACAGGGTAGCGGGACAAGCAATCGGCGGTCAGATGGAGGCGTCCCGACTTGTAGGCAACTGAGCATGAGTACTCCTGAAGACGCAAAACCCAACGACTAAGTCGTACAGAAGGGTCCTTCAGTGAAAAAAGCCAACAGAGGGCGTGATGATCTGTGACGACAAGGAACGGGCGGCCATACAAGTAAGGACAAAATTTTGGAACCGCCCAGATATGGGCAAGGAATTCTCGTTCTGTTATAGAGCAGTTGCGCTACGACTTTGAAAGGAGACGACTTGCGTACGCGATTACACGATCAGTGCCCCGCTGAATTTGGGCCAAAACTGCGCCGATGCCATGACCACTAGCGTCTGTCCGCACCTATGTAGGAGCATCTGGATCAAAATGTGAAAGTATCGGCGGTGTTGTTAGAGCGGTGATTAGTCGAGAAAAAGCGTTAGCTTGAACGAAACGGGACGTCGTGTTTGAAAAGGTCAGTGAGTGGGTGTGCGAGTGCCACAAAGTCTTTTACGAACCAACGAAAGTAAGAGCATAGGCCCACAAAACTGCAAACATCATGGATAGAGCACGGAACGGGAAAGTTCGTTACAGTGCGTACTTTTGCCGGGTCTAGTCGTACACCGGAAGCGTCAACAAGGTGGCCCAACACAGTAATTTGACGATGACCGAAGCGGCACTTCGAGGAATTCAGCTGGAGGCCGGCATGTCGGAATGTTGATAGAATAGTCGAAAGGCGTTCAAGGTGTGTGGCGAAGGTGGGTGGGAAGATTATCACGTAATCTAAGTAATACAAGCCCGTCGCCAATTTAAATTCTTGAAGCAGAGTGCCCATCATTCTCTCGAAGGTTGCTGGGGCGTTGCAGAGACCAAACAGAATGGCCTTGAATTGGTAAAGGCATCGGGGGTAACGAATGCAGTTTTCTCACGATCCATTTCGTCTACAGCAATTTGCCAGTAGCCAGATCGGAAGTCCAGAGATGAAAAAAAGGTGGTGCCATGTGGACAGTCATAGGCGTCGTCAATACGTGAAAAAGAATACACGTCTTTCTTGGTTATTCTGTTGAGGTGCCGAAAATCAATACAGAAACGCCAGGAGCCATCTTTCTATTTTACGAAGACCACTGGGGAGGCCCAAGGGCTTGACGATGATTCAATGATGTCTTTCGATAGCATGTTGTCCACTTCCTTCTGAATCACTGCTTGTTCTGATGCGGACACGCGGTAAGGCCGACGGTGGATGGGCGCAGAGTCACTAGTGTTGATTTGGTGCTTGACAATAATAATCTGGCCCAAGGGACGATCACAGATATCAAAAATGTCACCAAAAAGGACTACGGCGTGACGACCATTAATGTTCCTATGAGCAGCGCACATTCCGACGACTTCTACAGCGCCGCCATTGGCAACACGTGTAGAGGACGTCATGATCTTCTGCAAACGGCGGCGTAGATGTGCGCTCATAAGAGATAGGTGGGAGCCTGTGTCAACGAGGGAAGTAAGAGGAACATTGTCAACTTTTACTTCAATGAGACTGTGGTATGGACAGCGTCAGTAGAGGATTTCCGGGCATCGCTGGTATTGCAGCTTCATCTCCATAAGCTGCAATATCTAGTTTTCCTGCTGCGGTTTTCCAGAGAAGCTCGGTGAGGAAAAGCGCCGAGGCGGCGGAGAGTGGGATTGGCGGTGTAGCGGTGACAGGGAGTGGGAGTAGCGGCAACGGAAAGAAAGGGCGTCAGTGGGGAGAGGCTCGTGAGGAGAGGCTCGTGAGGAGGCGGCGAGTAAAAGTTCGACGGGTAGCGGCTGGACGTTCAGAAGTGTTAAGGCTCATATATGTAGGGTAGCTCTGACGTGGTGGGTTGGACCAGCGGTGTTAGCAATAACGAGAAATATGTCCAGGACAGGACAAACAGATAGGCTGCTCGTCAGGGGTTCGCCATTGGTTAGGGTTCCGGAAGGGCAATGATGGAGGAGATCGGCGAGCGCTACCTGTGGGGTAGGGGCGTACTTCAGGGTGAGTCACGGGACACGCTGACGGAAGACCGAGATTAGCGAAATCCTGCCTTATCACAGCTTGAATTGAGGCTACCCATTGGTGTGATCAGTCAGTGGCTAGAGCTGTAAAAACAGGCTGTTGTATGGGAGCTGGACAGGCAGCTCCAAGCTGCCGACGAACGATTCAATTGACGTGGCCATAGGTGGGTGGATGGCGAGCAGCTTCACACGATTAAGGTGCGGCCATGTTGTGCAGTCGTGTGAACCTCTGAGTGATACGGCGGCTCTTGGCGTGTTCAAACCGCCGGCACTTTTTGATGATTTTGTCGATGATCGTGACGTTAGTGTATACAAGCAGGTTGAAGGCGTCGTTGGCGATGCCTTTAAGCCCATTCGATACCTTCTCAGGCTCGGGCATGTGTTCGTGAACCTTGCGGCAAAGGGCGATGACGTTGGGAATGTACGCGACGTAGGATTCGGTAGACGTATGTGCCCGAGTAGCTAACTGATTTCGTGCAGTTATCTGTCGTGCAGCGGTGTTCCCAAAAAGGTCACGGATCTTCTCTTTGAAAGTCTCCCAGCTGGTGACGTCTGCTTCGTGCGTCTCGAACAACACTGGCGGAGGGCCATCAAGGTATAAAAGCCCATTGACAAGCATGCGTGTTGGGTCCCACCTAAAGCTGGCGCTGATCCGTTCATACACGTTGAGCCACTTGTCAACGTCAAGGCCACCCTGTTCGGAAAATACGCCAGGATCACGAGCAGGAGCTAGGACAACGTAGGTAGGAGTCACAGAAGAGGCGGGTGGTGAAGACGATGTACCTTGCACCTGTAACATGGTAGGACCCGTGATGATACGGTCGCTGGGGAGCTTCGTGATGGGTACAGAGAAGGACCAACAAGTCCACCACAATATTTTATTACAAAGCCATGCCAGATCCCGGTCCTACTTTTCAAAAAGCTTAATACTATGGCATGGTCATGAAATGTCAATTGTGGTTGCAAGGGTTGCCGTGCTGGCTATGCAATTTTTAAATATAACATACATACTCTTATGATGCAGCCGTGACGTCAGATTAGCAAAAATTGTTGCTAGGTGCCATGCGCTGAAGTTGATTTTTCAGCAGCGTCCAGGGCTACCATCCTTGCTAGCACCAGCGCTTCATATCAGCTTATTGCTTCGGGTGTTCCTAATACTCATGTTCTTGTTTGCATCATTGCACAAGTGCAAACAACTGGTTATATAAACACTTGGAACTTTTCAATATATATTTGTGCGTGCAACATTTGGACGTATATTTGGCGTATATTCATGAAGTTCTGCTATAAAAAATTGTAACACGGTCATACTTAGCATGCCTCACACGTTTCGCATAACGTCGATTTCTAAGCTACGTGTAATCTACGGAATTTTTAAAAAATATGCTTGGGCATGACGTGCTTTCGGCACGAATCTTGACATAGGTATGTATCAGTTTTCTACAAGAAAATGTAACTCTTAGGAATGTTGATTACCGTATTTTGAATCGTATAGTCAGTGTACTTAACATTTCAAGCAGTACTTTTTTATATTCATGCAAAACACAGCTGTAGTGTATGGTTCATTGTTGAAGAATATGCTGGCAAAGCACACCTTCCACTTCTGCAATTGACACGAGATAAGTCAAGGGCCCACTGAACGCTTGTGTTATGCATGGCGTACTACTAAGGTATTACCGTTACTTCGTGTGATCAGGCTGACATTATGATCTGTGCATGATACAGCTCCCCAGCCGCACGATAGTAATTTGCATCGCGAAGCTGTTTGCTGGCACGAAAGGCATAAAACTTTTGGGACAGGATGTGACAACGAGCAAGTATGCTAAATATGAGTGTGCCATCAATCCAGTCGATTTGTGTAAAGGAGCGAAAATTTATAAGGTGATGGTAAAAAAAGTGACATGGGGAAAAACGAGGAGCCCTAAAATTGGGGTTGAGAGAAGTTCAGTGCATGTGTGCCTTCTTATTTCCCTCTTGCACTTTGACAGCTCGCGTTTTTCTTTGTTCTCTTCTCTGTTTAATCTTTTTTCGTTTTTTTGCCTGTCGGTGGATCGCTTTCTACATTCTTTTCTTTCCAGGTGAAAATACTCCATGGTTTCAGTTCACTTTAACTTGAACCATGGCTGTATACAGCTGGGACCAAGTGAAAGCCGACAAGTTAGCAACATGCTCCAGTTGGTCCCAGCAAGAACCACTCCAGACTGAAAATGGAACCAGCTGGAATCATTGCTTATAATGAAACCAGTGTGTTCGAGCTATTATATTGTTATTATTATTATTATTATTGTTATTGTTATTGTTATTATTATTATTATTATTATTATTATTATTACTATTATTATAATATTATTATTATTATTATCTTCCTTATGGCTATTCATTTCATCTCAGAATACCTGTAGTGCAAGGCAAATAGGTGCTCACTACCTTAATGATGGTTTTTTGTACATCTAATGCTGACAACATTAACAGTTAATAGTATGCCAGTGCAAGCTTCATTTGAAAAAAAAACACAGGGTATTTCAAGCACTGCAAACAATTAAAAAACAGTTTGCGTAACGCACAGGACATATGCACAACCAAATATTGCTGCGTAGTGCGTCGCAGTTTAAAGAGTCTGGAACTCCCTTCTCTCATATTGCCTTGCACCTCTCTGCCAGATGAGGACATGACACTGCAATTTATAGAAAGGTATAAAGTTACTCTGGAAAAGTCTAACTGCTCTGGCTCATACTACCATCAACTGATCTTTTGGAGATAAATTAAGGCTGCATGAACAACAGGTAGCCATGCATCAGTGATTACCTAATACGGACCTCCTTCGAAAATCCAAACATCCTCAGGATGTCCTGAAATGGCGAAAATATTCTTTTCCTGTAGAGTGTGCTGAGGACAACCACAGGACTGGCTGATATATATTAGTCCATTGAATGCAGTTAAATTATGTAGGTCTCTGTAAGGACATTATAAATACTGCTTTGAACAGTGTAAGAGTGGAATACAGATTTAATGAGTAAAATGCAAGACAAGTGCAAAGTTATCGACGCAATAATAATAATAATAATAATAATAATAATAATAATAATAATAATAATAATAATAATAATAATAATAATAATAATAATAATAATAATAATAATAATAATAATAATAATAATATCGTAATAATAATAAAATAATGAATACTTTTCTAATATATTTATAATAGTACTGTTTGCTTTCTGCATACAAAGTAACTAATCGCGAGGATTAAAAGGGGGTACACAGGAAGGCAGTGAGGTTTATTTATAACAAATGCAATCTCACGAATTCTCCTACTGAGTTGCAAACCAAAGCAGGTCTATTAACCCTACAAGGTAGGGCGAAAATAGCAAGACTAAAGTTTTGTTTCAATTATTTCATAGTGACATAAATATCGACACGTCAAAACTAATTTTTTTCAGTAGTTTTCAGGTAACACATTAAGGGCACTCACAAACACTTAATGCACTTCCAAATCAAATTGCTATAAGTATTCATACTTCCCACAAACCATAAGAGAATGCAAACCAAATGAGTCCTTTTGGTACTAACGCCTCATTTTTCTCTGTGTCCTTAGATATGGTACAAGCGTCACGCGTAACCAAGAGAAGAGACGAGAAAAAAAAAGAAGGCAGTATCTGCCGAACAGTATAGTAGACGGCGCTTTCTTAGGAAGTACATAGAAACTGCAGTTGGGTAAATGTATTCAAGATGGCGCTGTACACCTTCCCTTCGATTGGCTACGTACACGGGCTGTGCCTGGGTATGCATAGAACGAGTGCATTTCTCAGTCTCTTGGATAGTCATTGTACGTAGTGGATCGCTGGTGGGGCATGGACGAAGCAGAGTGACGGGCACGTTGAAGACGCTTGTGCTCGGCTTCCTTGGCACATGTCTCGTCGGTGTTACCTGTACGCCTTCTGCATTCTTGAACGCGATCGGACGCATAGACGGATGCACGGACGGACGCTTCACTCCACTCATCATCAAGCCCTCTAAGAATATGCAGGCTTTTTTTTCGTTTTTGTTTTTTTCTTCTAGAATTAAAAAACATATTAACATTTTCCTCATTTTAACTTGTAAATATGTTGTAATACCACTAGTCTTATTGTATTCTAACAAAGCCTATTAAGCAGTTGAGTACATCTACATTGCCCTACATTTTATAGTACACTACGCAGTATAGACTTAAAAATACACTTTAAGGTTAAACTCTACTTATTTACTCATAAATTGTGCCATTTTCTTGATGCAGTGATTCATAGACTGAATTGTTTTAGAACTTTCTGACACATTTGACAAGGTCAGTCATAAATATTTACATTAAAATTAAGTCATCTGGACCTTGGAACTAGCACATTTCAGTACTTTGGATGCTTTGCATGAAATTGAATTGAGCTCACTCTGTGCTCACCTAAGCCTAGCTTATTTCTCATTTTACCCGGCATTGCCCCTTCTTTGCTATCACCTAAATTCTGTCATGATTTGCTGATAATGATGTTGTTATTTGTGAACTTACTAACCGAGACTATTTGCACCACATGTTATAGATATATTGCTAAATGAAAGTAGGGTGGAATAATTCTGAAACTCCCAAACTAACTATAAAGTTAGCAATGCTAACCACATGCTTGGCTTGTTGCACCAATCCTTTCTTTCTTTATGTTAACGTACAACCTCACCAAATATGCGCCCACATGTGCCTTTAATATGTTTTGTATACAGATTTGTCCAATGCCTATGACAACAAGCCAACAATGCTTAGGACGACAAGCCTCACCAATGCCTTTTGACCTGTTTGACACTTCAGGGCCTTTGAGGCGCTGTAAGGGCACAAGAAAACTTGTGGGTTTTAAAAGTGACTTGTTTCAAGACTTTTAATTATGATGGTTGATTCAAAGTGATAAAATACTGAAGCTCATAAATGAGTTAGTTGTGATGTATAATGGTATGCATAACTTGTGAAAAGAAGCAAGCAAGCAAATGAGTAAATTCATAATAAAAACATAAACACAGCAGGGCAAAATTGGTTGTTGTGGTAACTCCCCTGCCGTTTGATGGTAATAACGGAAGATGAATGTTTAATTAGTTTGAGTTTTATTGATTTGGCATTTATTTTGTGAATAACAGTGTGCTAAAGAGCATGCACATATTTTTGTTTGGTTGTACAATGACAGCGTAAGGAAATGTTTTTACATAATGAGTAATAAAAATTTGTTGCACAAGCCAGGAACATTAGCATTGCTCATTTTGTAGTCAGTCGGGACATTCGAGAAGAATCTAACAGACATTTGCACAGCCAAGTATTTAAAATTATCAAGCAATTTTCAAGGGATGACTACATAACAATTGCCCCTGCATGCATGAGCTCGTGTCTTTCAGGTTTCATGCATGTGCTTTGTTATGTCAGAGTGTGGCGCAAATACACTCAATGGTTGTCGACCACTGTTTGGTACACATGTTGTGCAGCAAAAGAATTTGAAATAAATTTTAATACAAAACGTTTCATTACTATTTTCCAGTGGATGTATTGTTTCCATGGCAATATGAAAACAAGTACACCAAATCTTGACTGTATCTTCATTTGCAGTTATGATAAGGACTCCTAGCAATTTTAAAAGCAGGGTTAGAGTATCTGGAGTAAAAATCAAGCCCTTAATATCTTACAGAAGTGTTAAGAAAGGGTAAGCGACAATGTATAGTTAGCAAAATCAATTTATTAGAGCAAAGCAGCCAGCTGCACTAGAGAAGTTGTCATGTTTAGTGCGTATAAATTGCCATCAGAGATAAAATTTATTATACTTCTACAAATTTTGTATGTATTTCTGTGCACTTAGCATTTCAAATATTATTAAGCAAATAAAATATTTAGTTTTACGAATAAAAGCGACTGAAATAAAACAATGTTCATTTTGGTATGCGAGATCGTAGAATGTTTGGACACCCTTCGAATTCGGCAGTTTCAGAATTTCCCTGGGACACATACTTCTCCATGTGGGCTTTACATGTTTTCTAGACAAAGCTTCTGGGCCATCATCGTGAAATAATTTTTTAATTAAGCCATCATAGTAAGTGTTATACTTGTACTTCGTTTGTTTTTTGCAAAGTAGTTGTAGGGTTCACATATCTCTATTTTCAAATAATATCAAGTGAATGAATGAATCAAAGAATAGTTGGGCAGCCAACTGATTGATAATGACCCGTATCGACTAATATTACTGGGAGGCTGGAGCGGGTGTTGTTAGACGTGGACTTACAGGCTGTTAAAGGTAGATAGACAAATGTGGCTGATTGTTGCGCAAGTATTAGAGCATGTCAGTTCAGATTAAATACCAGACAAAGATTACAGGCAGCAGTCCTGGTAGATGTGGACTGTTGGAAGCAGTTCAAGCGGGAAAAGAAGTGGCATATTTATTACCTACACATCTGTTGAAACTGAAAACCAGGAAAGTTTCTCGAGCAGGCAATGCTAAGTGCTGGTTTTTGATGACTGTGACATTGCACATTGTCACACTGCACATGTGTCTGTTTCCTTATATATTTTCTGCCAAAGACACAAACAAAGATAGAGGGCAGTTAAGTCATGTCCTGTGTTTGTCTCATGCGAGTCATTCTGGACTTTGTTACCTTAGAAGTACTTGTTGCTGGTTGGTATGACATTATTAGGGGAAATTCTAGACGATGCGAATGTGTAGTGCGGTGTAAATATTTTCTTCAATTCAGCTGCGAGTGACGCTCTTTCCCTGTGCTTTTTCATTTTTCCTGTGGTGCTTAGGCATCTAGAATTTCCCCCTTAGTTTAATTACCTCCTCAAAGCTATAACCCTCTCGCCTATTAACAATCATTGTTAAACTAGTCTTGTGACATTGTTGATGCAAAATGACCTTAGAGTATATGCTAGAGCTCCTGCAGGATCACCGGCTGATTGTGACAACCAGTTCACTATTTATAGGACACGAAGTGCTGACATTTTGAATAGTGTTACGTAAAAATGACACGACGCGTGTCTATTTAGAATCTATATTCAAACTGATGCGTATGGCGTCGACTAAGATGGAAGACAGCACGCACAACCGACAGACCACTTCCTCGTTGTCACCTTCTGACCACTGATATGTCAGCTACGTAGCATTACCCCCCCCCCCCGGCGGTAAAAGCGCCGTCTCGGTGCACAATAACAATGGTCTTCAGTAGGCAGGTGGTAAGGTTTTAGCCTGCTGACGTGCACAACATCACTGGGTGTGGTTACAGGCAGGCTTGTGGTCTCAGATGCAGGAATGATCTCATAGGTGACGTCGGTTACCTGGCGGATGATACGGTAAGGACCCATGTAGCAAGACAACTTCTCTGATAAGCCAACTCGATGAACTGGACACCACAGGGGAACAAGAGAACCGGGTCAGAAGTGAACGTCAGCATGCCGGTTGTCGTAGATGGCTTTCTGGGTGGCTTGCGAAGCCGAAAGTCTAGAGCGGGCAATCTGACGTGCGTGGTCGGCACGAGCAATAGCGTCACATGCATATTCGGTTGACGGCGTTGTAGTGGTTGGAAGTAGGGTGTCGAGTGTTAACTTCGGATCACGGCCTTAAGCAAATAAAAGGGTGAATAACCAGTAGTGTCGTGGCGTGAAGAATTGTGCGCGAAGGTCACGTGAGGTAGCGCCAGGTCCTAGTCGTGGTGGTCGGAGGACACATACATCACGAGCATGTCCGTTAGGGTCTGATATAGCCGTTCGGTAAGACCATTTGCTTGGAGATGGTAGGAAGGAGTCAGCTTGTGGTGCGTCGAGGAAGAGCGCAGAAGATCGTCGATTACACGGGACTAAAATGCGCGGCCGCGATCTGTGAGTAATTGGCGAGGAGCGCCATAGTGTAGGATGACGTCGTGGAGCAAAAAGTCCGCAACGTCAGTAGCGGTGATGGTGGGGAGCGCTCGAGTGATGGCATACATAGTCGCGTAGTCTATAGCAACAGCGACCCACTTGTTGCCCGATTTCGACTCGGGAAAAGGACCGACAAGAATATACCAACACGGAAGAAAGGTTCGGTTGGGATGGAGATCGGTTGAAGAAGTCCAGCCGGGGGCGCAGTAGGTCGCTTCCTGCGTTGGCATTTATCGCAGGAGGACACGTAACGGCGAACAGACCGGGCGAGACCGCGCCAAAAGAAGCGGCGACGCACGTGGTCGTACGTCCGAGATATACCCAGATGACCAGCAGTTGGTTCATCCTGAAGCTCGTGCAGCACGGTTGAACGCAAATTTTTCGGCACGACAAGAAGGAGCGCAGGGCCATCTGGCTGGAGGCTACGACAGTACAGCGGGTCGTTCAGGAGGACGTACAAGCGAAGTGACGTGTCGTTTGGAGCAGATTCCAGACGGTCAATAAGTTGTTGCAGAGAAGCCTCACGACGTTGGTCAACACCAATCCGAAGAACCTGGGACATTGCCATGACGCTGAGGCTAGGCTCGATGTCTGCTTCGTCGGGCTGATCAACAGGGTAGCGGGATAAGCCATCGGCGTCCAGATGGAGACGTCCAGACTTATAAGCAACCGAGTAGGAATACTCCTGTAGGCGTAATGCCCAATGACCAAGTCGTCCAGTGGGGTCCTTCAAAGAAGAAAGCCAACACAGCGCGTGATGATCTGTGATGACACGGAAAGGGCGGCCATACATGTAAGGACGGAATTTCGAAACCGCCCAAATAAGAGCGAGACATTCCTGTTCTGTTATAGAATAATTATGTTCAGACTTAGAAAGCAGACGGCTTGCGTACGCGATTACACGGTCGTTGCCCCGCTGAATTTGCGCCAAAACTGCACCGATTCCGTGACCACTCGCGTCTGTTCGCACTTCTGTAGGAGCATCGGGGTCGAAATGTGCAAGAGTAGGAGGTGTCATTAGAGCGGTGATTAGCTGAGAGAAGGCGTCAGCTTGAGGAGGGCCCTAAGAAAATGGGACGTCTTGTTTGATAAGGTCGGTGAGTGGCCGTGCGAGTGCAGCAAAGTTTTTCACGAACCGGCGAAAGTAGGAGCAGAGGCCCACAAAACTGCGAACATCATGAACGGAGCGTGGAACTGGGAAGTTTGTTACAGCGCGTACTTTCGCCGGGTCTGGCCGTACGCCGGCAGCGTCAACAAGGTGACCCAATACAGTAATCTGACGAAGACCGATGAGGCACTTGGAGGAAATGAGCTGCAGGCCGGCCCGTCGAAATATGGATAGAATGGTCTAAAGGCGTTCAAGGTGGGCTGCAAAGGTAGGCGAGAAAATGATCACGTCGTCCAGGTAACACAAACATGTCGACCATTTAAATCCTTGTAGGAGCGTGCCAATCATGCTCTCGAAGGTCGCTGGCGCGTTGCAGAGCCCGAATGGCGTGACCTTGAATTGGTAAAGACCGTCAGGAGTAACGAAGGTGGTCTTTTCTCGGTCCATGTCATCTACAGCAATTTGCCAGTAGCTAGATCGGAGGTCGAGAGATAAAAAGAAGGTGGCGCCATGGAGGCAATCAAGGGCATCGTCAATGCGTGTAGAGGGTACACGTCGTTTTTGGTAATTTTGTTGATGTGGCGATAAACAACGCAGAAACGCCATAAGCCGTCTTTCTTTTTTACTAATACCACGGGAGGTGCGCAAGGGCTCGTTGATGGTTCGATTACGTTTTTCGTAAGCATTTTGGCCACTTCTTTGTGAATCACTTCTCGCTCGGAGGCTGACACGCGGTACGGCCGACGGTGAATGGGCGCAGAGTCACCAGTGTTGATTCGGTGAGTGACAATTTTAGTCTGGCCCAAGGGACGATCGTCGGTGTCGAAAATGTCACTGTATGAGGCCAAAACTTGGCAGAGAGCGCCAGCCTGGTGAGGCGACAGCTCCGATCCAATCATGTTTCGAAAAATAACATCGTCTGAGCTGGGTGACACTGAGACTGTGCTTCGATCAAGAGCAGTTACAGCGACAACACTGACATCGTCCTCGGTTATGGAAGTTAGCTGGGCTAGAGACATCTGGCAGGGCAACAATTGAGGGGTGAAACCAAAGTTAAGGAGCGTAAGTAACACACAGTTATCCGCTATGGTCACGATGGTATAGGGCACAGTAACACTGCGCGTCAGTGGAACGTCAGTAATTGGCGTAACGATTTTCACACCATCAAGAACGGGAGGGGTCGATGACGAAGACACGTACGTGACGGCTCGAGGTGGCAGGCGAACGAAAGTGGTTGGGCTCAAGCGGCTGGTGGGCTTTGCAGAATAGTCGGCAAAGATTGGTAGATCAAGGCGGAGGGTACCAGACGAACAATAATTAAGGCCGAGTGTGCCGAAAAAAAATCAAGGCCAAGTATGAGGTCATGAGGGCAGCAGGCTAGCACGGCAAAAAGGACCACGGCGTGACGACCGGTAATGCTGACACGAGCAGTGCACATTCCGATTACTGGTACAGTACCGCCATCGGCAACACGTTTTGCCTGCGTCGTAGATGGCGTCATAACCTTTTGCAAGCGGCAGCGTTCAGAAGTGCTCATAATAGACAGGTGCGCACCTGTGTCAATGAGGGCGGTCACACGAATATGGTCGACTTGTACTTCAAGCAGGCTATGGTGCGTGGGAAGCGTCAGTAGAGGATTTTTGGCCGTCATTGGTATTGCAGCTTCACCTCTATAAGCTGCAATATCTAGTTAACCTGCAGCGGTCGTCAAGAGAAGCTCGGCGAGGAAAAGCGTCGAGGTGGTGGAGAGCGGGATGGCGATGTAGCGGCGACGGGGAGCGAGAGCTGCGGCGACCGGACGAAGGGGCGTCAGGGTAGTGGCGACCGGGAAAAGGGGCGTCAGTGGAAGGCTCGTAAGATGACGACGAATAGAAATCGAAGGGTGCGGCGACTGAACGTCGAGGGGTCATCGGATGCATGAGCGCCGAGGTAGAGAAAGTCTGACGTGGTTGGTTTGACGAACGGTGGCGGCAATAGCAAGAAACGTGCCCAGGCTGGTGGCAGGAAAAACAAATAGGCCGGTCGTCGGGTGTTAATCATTCCGAAGGGTTACGGAAGGGCATTTTTGGAGGTGAACGGCGAGCGTGTCCTCGGGAGTAGGACGGGACTTCAGGGCGAGTCAAAGGACATGCTGATGGAAGGCCGTGATTCGCAAACTCCTGCCTCCCCACAGCTTGTATTAACGCCACTGACGGCTGTTGTCGGTCAGAGGCGAGCGTTGCGAAAACTGGTGGCTGAAGAGGAGCCGCACAGGTGGCTTCGATTTCCCGACGAACAATGCCTGTGATGTTGTCATACGTGGGGGACTGGCGGGCGGCTTGACACGATGAGGTTGCGGCCGTGTTGGGCAGCCGGGTGAATTGCTGAGTAATACGGCGGCTCTTGGCTTCTTCGAACCGCCGGCACTCTTTAATGATGGCGTCGACGGTGGCAACGTTGTTGGAAACTAAAAGATTAAATGCGTCGTCTGCTATGCCTTTCAGCACATGGGCCACTTTCTCAGACTCACTCATGTGCTCGTCAATCTGGCGGCATAGGGCGATGACGTCGTGAATGTACGCGACGTACGACTCCGTCGACGTCTGTGCACGAGCCGCCAGTTGATTCCGCGCTGCGATCTGCCGCCCAATGGTGTCGCCAAAAAGGTCGCGGATCTTCTCTTTAAAGGAGTCCCAGCTCGTAATCTCCGCTTCGTGCGTCTCGAACCACACTCGCGGTGGGCCATCGAGGTAAAAAAGCACATTGGCAAGCATAAGAGTCGGGTCCCACCTATAGCTTGCGCTGACCCGTTCGTACTGGTTGATTCATTTGTTGACGTCAACGCCATCCTGACCGGAAAATACACCGGGATCACGAGCAGGAGGTGGAACGACGTATGTAGAAGTCACGGTAGGGGCAGGTGGTGAAGACGATGGTTGTTCAACCTGTGACGTGGTTGGACCTATGATGATGCGGCCGTTGCGGAGCTTCGTGATGAAGACGGGGAAGTACCCAGCACGTCCACCACAAAGATGTTACGTAAAAATGACACGAGGCGTGTCTATTTAAAATCTATATTCAAACTGATACGTATGGCGTCGACTAAGATGGAAGACAGCACACACAACCGACAGACCACTTCCTCGTTGTCATCTTCTGACCACTGATATGTCAGCTACGTAGCAATATCACTGTTCGCACAATGCTTCATCGGAGTCATGCAAGCCTAAAATATGGTGCTCCCACAAAGAAATGTTTCTTCATGTTCTGTGACCAACACGAAAACTATGTAGGCAATAACGAAAAGAGATCACAGGTAGGCTTAACGGTGCAATGTCTTCCTTAATAAAAATAATGCAAGTGTGCTTATATCACCGTGGTGTTGCCAGTGTATTAATACATTAATTATGAACCTCTTCTCGCTCCACCGTGCTGTTCCTGTGGGAGTACACAGTCTTACCTCTGAGGCAGCATTGCCAGAACTAATTTTTCTGTCACAATCTAGAACATGTGTGTGACAAGCATAAGCCAGAGCAGAGAACAAGAGAAGTGGTCACTGCTTACATGTTCAAGGGTCCTATGCACGCGCACCGGACTATGATTTTACAGTGTCTTACGTTTTGAGTGGAGTATACATCGTGATGGCTGGAGCCATTTCTGTGGGAACCAGCTATACTGTCACAATGTGCATATTGTTGCTTGAGACAACTGTTTAGGACAAAAAAAAGAACACCATGGGAAAATATTTTTCGTCTACCTTAAGGGCTTGTGGTGAGGAAACTATCAAAGGTATATGGTGTGTCATCTTAAAAGTGAGGAGCAACACTTATACCTAGTTTATGTTAGTAGGAGTTTGCTAAAAATGGGCCATACATGCTTGTGGCTAGAAAAGGATGATGTCCAGAAGATACCCTACTGAAACGTTAACCTGCACCGTGCTCCCTTGCCCTTCTTGGTGCCCTGGAAGCTTTGCCCTATTGATACTAGTTCCGTCAGTGGGTGCTCTTGAAGGGCTTGTGAATAAGCTCACTCTTACCACGTGCTTTACCCAAGGGCCAATTCTGCTGCTGGAACTTGTTTGCTTGGCAGAAATTTTTAACAGGAATAGAAGCTTCAATCGTTACACAAATAAAGCTACAGCATGGCAAGACTACTATGATGTTATGTACACAGACCTCTCACATCATCATCATCATCATCATCATCATCATCATCATCATCATCATCATCATCATCATGATGTCTGACTACGTCCACTGCGGGATAAAGGCAGCTCCCATGTTCCGCCAGTTCACTCGGTCTTGTGCTTGCTGCTGCCAATTTATACCCGCAATCTTCTTAATCTCATCTGGACACCTAACCTTCTGTCTCCCCTTAACCCACCTGCCTTCTCTGGGAATCGAGTTAGTTACCTTTAATGACCAGCAGTTATCCTGTCTATGCGCTACATGCCCGGCCCATGTCCATTTCCTCTTCTTGATTTCAACTATGATATCCTTAACTCCCGTTTGTTCCCTAATCCACTCTGCTCACTTCTTGTCTTTTAAGGTTACACCTACCATTTTTCTTTCCATTGCTCGCTGCGTCGTCCTCAATATAAGCTGAACTCTCCTAGCAAGTGACCAGGTTTCTGCTCCGTAGCTAAGTATCGTCAAAAACAGCTGTTATATACCTTCCTCTTAAGAGATGGTGGCAGTTTACCTGTCATAATTTGTGAGTGCTTGGCAAATGTGCTCCACCCCATTCTTATTCTTCTAGTTACTTCAATCTCGTGGTTCGGCTCCGCGGTTATTACGTGCCCTAAGTAGACATAGTCTTTTACAACTTCAAGTGCACTATTACCTATATCGAAGTGCTGTTCTCTTCCGAGTTTGTTGTACATTATTTTCGTTTTCTGCAGATTAATTTTAAGACCCTTCTTTCGGTTCTCCTTGTCTAACTCCGTAACCATGAGTTGAAATTCGCCCCCTGAGTTACTTAGCAATGCAATGTCATCGGCGAAGCGTAGGCTACTAAGGTACTCTTCATTACCTCTTAGGCCTGACTGTTCCCATTCTAGGCTTCTCTGAAAACCTCCTGTAAGCACGCGGTAAACAGCATTGAGGAGATTGTATCCCCCTGCCTTACACCCTTCTTGATTGGTATTCTGTTGCTTTCTTTATGGAGTACTATGGTAGCAGTTGATCCCCTGCAGATTTCTTTCAAAATGTTTATATATGCTTCATCAACGCCCTGATTCCGCAGTGTCTGCATGACTGCTGATATTTCTACTGAATCAAACGCCTTCTCGTAATCTATGATGGCTATGTATAGTGGTTGGCCATATTCTGAGCATTTCTCTATTACCTGATTGATAGTATGAATGTGGTCGATTGTTGTGTAGCCTGTTCGAAATGCTGCTTGTTCCTGTGGTTAACTTAATTGAAATGTTTTCCTAACTCTGTTAGCAAAACCTTTTTAAATAGCTTGTATATTACGGAGAGCAAGCTGATCAGCCTGTTATTTTTTAAGTCCTTGTCATGTCTTTTCTTATGTATTAGATGATGTTAGCATTCTTCCAAGACTCTGGCACTCTTCCCGTAAGAAGACACCTCGTGAAGAGGGTCGCCAGTTTTTCCAACACGATATGTCCTCCATATTTCAGCAGATCTTATGTTACCTGATCCTCACCAGTAGCTTTGCCTGTTTGCATGCTCTGTAAGGCTTTTCTGACTTCTAACATTATTGGTGTGGTGTCACCTGGGTTACTGCTGGTTGTTATAGTATTAAGGTCATGGTTGTCCTGGCTATTGTACAGATCTTTGTAAAACTCCTCCGCTATTTTAACTATCCTATCTATATTGGTAGTTATTTTGCCTTCTTTATCCATTAGTGCGTACACCCGATTTTCACCTATTCCAAGTTTCCTCTTCACTGCTTTGACGCTTCCTCCGTTTTTCAGAGCTTGTTCAATTCTCTCCATGTTATACTTTCCTACATCGGATACCTCACACTTAATAATCAACTTCAAGAGCTCTGCCAGTTCTATTTTGTCTGTTGTACATGAGACTTTCACGCAATGACGCTTCTTAGTAAGATTCTTCGTTTCCTGGAAAAGCTTGCCAGTGTCCTGTCTAACTACCGTGCCTCCAACTTCCACTGCACACTGCGTGATGATACTCATCAGATTATCAATCATTGTGTCTATGCTGAGGTCGCTTTCGTCAATAAGAGCCGAGTACCTGTTCTGAAGCGAGACTCTTAATCCCTGTACTTTCCCTCTCAGTGCTAGTTCATTGATTGGGTTCTTGCATATCAGTTTCTGTCGTTCCTTCTTCAAGTCTGGGCGAATTCGAGACCGTACCATTCTATGGTCACTGCAACGTACCTTGCCAACCACTTCCACATCATGCACGATGCCTGGGTGTACAGTCATTATAAAGTCTATTTCAATGTTGTTTTCGCCGCCCCGCCGCGGTGGTCTAGTGGCTAAGGTACTCGGCTGCTGACCCGCAGGTCGCGGGTTCGAATCCCGGCTGCGGCGGCTGCATTTCCGATGGAGGCGGAAATGTTGTAGGCCCGTGTGCTCAGATTTGGGTGCACGTTAAAGAACCCCAGGTGGACTAAATTTCCGGAGCCCTCCACTACGGCGTCTCTCATAATCATATGTGGGTTTTGGGACGTTAAACCCCACAAATCGAATGTTGTTTTCGCCATTAGGGCTACTCCATGTCCACTCCTGAATTCCTCGCTTTCGGTAGAAGGTATGCGAAATCCGCAAATTATTGCGTTCTGTGAATTCTACTAGTGCCCCTCCTCTGACATTTCTAGTACTGATGCCACAATCTCCTTCTTCCAGGTCTCCAGCATGTTCTTCCCTACTTTTGCATTAAATTCTCCCATCAGTATAGTATACTGCGTTTTTACCTTTCTCATTGCCAATTCCGCGTCTTCATAGAAGCTTTCAACTGAAGCGTCATCATGGCTGGATGAAGCGTGTAAGCCTGTACCACCTTCATCTTGTATCTTATTGAGTTTAAGGTACCTACTACCCTTTCATTATTGCTGTAGTATTTCTCTATGTTGCCAGCTATGTTTCTGTAAATTAAGAACCCCACTCCCAGTTCTCTTCTGTCAGCCCAACTCTGATAGCAAAGGACGTGCCCAATCTGTAGCACCGTATAGGCTTCATCTGTCCTCCTAACCTCACTGAGCCCTATTATATCCAATTTAACACCCTCTAGCTCCTCAAATAGTATGGCTAGACTTGCCTCACTAGATAAAGTTCTGGTGTTAGACGTTGCCATGTTCACGTTCCAATGGCGGCCTGTCCGGGTCCAGAGATTCTTAGCATCCTCTGCTGCGTTGCAGATCTGACCGCCATCGTGGTCACTTGCTTCGCAGCTGCTGGGGACTGAGGGCCGTGAGTTAATTGAGGTATGCATGTGGGTTGTAGTGGCCAGGTACTGTACCAGGGAGGCCGATGCTTCTCTGGTGAGGGAGTGTGTTACCGGTGGTGGTAACCTCCCACATACAACTCTATAAATGTCACCAATTACCTCTATAGCGAGCCTGATTAAGCCTTAGAAAAGCATGTGTGTTTCTTGATGCTATACTTTTTAATCAGTACACGAACCTTGAAAAAACAAGATCGTCACGTGCAGTGCATAAAAAGAGTGCTTATGAACTGCAATGATGCCATCGGAACCATCAGAAAAAGTAAATTCACCGTGCTAGAAACCAAATTCTGCTTCAAGTCTCTAAATGTACTGTTGACGAAGTCTTCTCTACAACTCTATTTCTTCTATTTCTGCAATTGGCATAATCCTGTCTATGCATACCTTGCTGTGCACCCAATTTTGATCGACCTCTGCGATGTTACTCAAGTGACCATGCTCATTTAACATACCTGCAAGCCTCAGTGCTAACCGAATAAATCTTGACACTTTAATAAAGTAATGCTCTATGCTGTTCACCGCTTGAAAAAACTTTTTAGCATTCCTTTCAGACCCATTTTTTTAAAACTTGATGATCAGAGAGGCGATTAATCTCCACACCTGATGACAGGCACTTGTACAATTACACCCACATTATAACAACAAGCAGCCTTTGTAAGATGCTTGAACACGTCCCATCATCTCAGGTCAACATTTTCCTGAAACCACCTTGCTCTTAGTTCTGAAACAGAATGGTTTTTATAAATCATTTTTTTGCTAAGCTCAACCTGCCCCTTGACAAACTGTACGTTTAAGTTTAGGCCATTCTTCAGTGCTATTTTTCTTGACAACTCGAGAAAACCCGATATAGTGAACCATGGGCTTTTAAAAGAAAATTTGCGAAACATGCACAATTATCTCCTACACCTAGCCTGAGTATATATTTCATTATTACTAATCATTTTCATTTTTGAGCACATATGTGATGGTGCAAAACCTGGAGTACCATGGAGTCTGTCACAGCTATTTTTGATTTCTTTATTGAGGGCCATGCAACAATTTTAAACTATTCTTGCGATATACCAGAAGCTTATTGCAGTGTGAATTACTTGCCACAATTAAAAAATAATTATGAGGGGAACATATGGACTCTTCACAAAAGCTGAAATTGGTGTCGATGCTGTCTGCTGCATGACCAGTGATGAGACAAAGCACAGCGAATCACATTAGGCCTAATAGCAGTGCTACGCTTTCATTTTTCCCACACGCACGCGACCGCGTGTTAAGTATACTTTACCGCAATAGACTGCGTGCCCTTCAGCCAATGACACTACTGCATTGCGGGAATGTTACCTTTAAAAAGACCTTTAGTAGTTAGCAATTTAAGCTCAACAATGCTCCGAGCAACGAAATTTCAAATTTATTCATTTTTCATTTGTATACGCTTATTTAAACTAGTGTTACCAACCTTCCCAAATTTTGCTGGACTGTCCTGACTTTGCCCGCGCTGTCCCAGTCGGGACACATGTCCCCAATTTTTTCCCGACCATAGAGTTAACAAAAAAAAAAACGTTTTGTGTTATCAGAGGCACGCCAAATAACATGCGTCTGATTGATCACACAGACTAAGAAATGTTGCTGTGGATAGCTGCAAGGAGCTTTAAACACTTCAGCTGAACTTTCGCGTGAACGTGACGGCTTCGGCGAGCGAACTCCACTGTTGCTTGGATGAAGCCGTCTACTCGTACCAAGGAAAACGCGTAGTGAAAGGTATGCAATTTAAAAATAAGCAGCACTTTTTTATGTGCACGTGCGAAAATAATACTTTATTTCTTCGTTGTGCACACGTGACTCGGGCGGAGAGGTGAGTGAGAGGAGGTGGCGATTTCGCGGCACATGAAAAGAACCGGCAGTACGTCCTTCATGCACATTCTGTTCCGGTGCTTTGAGCACAGCACTTCCGGGCGATGGGCGACGGTTTCCAAATCTGGTGAACCAAGCGATCGCGCGAAAACTACTACGCGACACGTCACGCGAACGCCCTGTTTCGTCACTCATAGCATCGCTCGTCGCTGTCGCGTGCATTTTCGCGTTTATGAGGTTTGACCTTTACTAGTGCATTCTACAACGAGAGGTAGTGTCGTGAACAATACTTAGCAAAATTTAGTGCCACATCAAGAGACCAACGCAATGAAGAAAAAAAAACAACGGATTTGTTTGGAAGGCACCACAACAAAGAAAACTGATTTCCCCACCCACACACACGTCCCACCTACCTTCACTGTTGGTTACCACAATCTAAACAAACACTGCTAAGCAAACGGATTGTCATCATATGTGACCGCTTAATAAAACACTAGGGCAAGAACGTTCTCTAATTCCAACTTGTGCATTCCATATCTATCTCGCGTACTTACGCAAGAACAAGCTTCAACTAAAGCGTTGCAACAAGTATATACTTCCCCCCAAGTGACATCAGCTGTTTGATCGGTCCTCAAGGAACTCGCATGCACCTACCGTACATCCGCGTACTACATGCGTCCGACCAACTTTCACAAATTGAATTAAACACGGCCTTTATCTTACGCTCGTTATCATTACTTGTAGATTTGGTGGCAAACACTTCGTGCGAATGACGTTAACTACTCGATAAGCTCGGATGAGAAGCTCGTGAACACGGCGATATCAAAGGAATTGACAAAAGCGGCATACGGCTTGCGTCTGAATCACTTTCTAACAACAGAAAGTGACCACGTCCCCACAGACAGAGGCGGTTCTCGCCATTTCAGATTATAGTCCAATCCAGCACCTACAATGGACAAAAGGACATCACGACTAGAATACGATGAACCCGCCACAAAGTGTGTGTCACAAGTTAGTGAGAAACTCTACTTGAGACACAGAATAAAAAAAAACGTTTGAATCGCCTGAAAAATCTTCTCCAACACAGTGACTTGGTCGCCGTCTATTCATACACTTTAAGCCAAGTCGAACCGCTTTTAAGTGGCTATTAGGTGAACGGAGCGTTTTGGCCCTCAAAACGTTCGTGCCACCGGGTGAACCGAAACACTGCCATGCTTGGCATGTTGAGCTTGCTGGCGCGCTTTTGCGGTACAAAAGGGTTGTAGTATATATTGGGAGTTTTAAGAAATGTGCCTGCAGGATCAAGATCAAGGGGGATGCGTCATTTCATCACCTCTTTCATATATGTGCTTGTGTGTGTGTCGGCAGATTACCAGAGAATATATAAGGTGAAATAATCAAAGCTAAAGCTAGAAAAGACAGGTAATTAGGTAAACTGGGAGTCACCAGTAATTTTTCCAGAGTTATCAAATTCTAACCAGTTTACAGGCGGAACCAAAACTGAAGCACCGATGTCGCGTGCAACCGACAAACTCCAGGAGACGTACCCAATTGAAGCGTTTTTAAAAATGATTGCAGTGGCGTTTGTTCTGCATATATTTATCAACTTCCTTTGGCGACGTGTGTTGTCATGGCAAGCGCAGCCTTCAGAACCTAGAAACGGGTAGCTCGATGTATTGCCGCGAGGAGTCGCCGTAGCGCCAGACGCTACGGCGACTGTATCTCGGATGGTGAACGCGCCTTGCGTTCCAGTGGGACTTTCTGTTCCCCGACGGCCGTCGAACGCGCTGTTCACCACACGCTAAGCCGGTGCATCTGTTTTCCTTTAGTGGGCGCAAGTCCGCCAAATAAACGGATCTCCTTCTATTTCTACTAACCTCCCTGTCTCCCGTCTTCGGGCTACACTCACTCTTACGTGACATCTGGTGGAGGTGCGAGGTATGCACAAAAACGACCTTAAAACAGCCACTGCAGAGAACGAGGACGCTGAAGACACAGATACCCGAAGCAGTCGCCGCCTCCGAAACCTGCCACCTGAGCTAAGACCGCTACTGGACCCCACGCGACCACGAAAGGACGCTTCCACAGCCACCATGAGCACCCCGCCATCACCTACCCCTGTCGTGCTGCAGCAGCCGCGGGTGCCCCCAACTTTCCATGGTTATGCCGCTGAAGACCCAGAAGAATGGCTCGACCAATTAGAGCGCATGGCTACCATAAACAGGTGGGATGAAGAAATGAAGCTGCGATACGTTTACTTTTCCCTGGACGGCCCCGCCAAAACGTGGTATGAAAACCATAAGGCCACACTGACCACCTGGGAATTTCTGAATAATGAGTTGCTCAGGACCTTCACGAGCATCATGCGAAAAGAAAGGGCCCAGCTGCTACTAGAATCGAGGACCCAACAGCCCAATGAGACCCTAAACGTGTACGTCGAAGAAGTGAAACGTCTTTTTAGGCAAGCGGACCAAGACATGACCGAAGACAAAAAGGTCGCATACCTAATGCGAGGGGTGAAGGAGTCGCTTTTCGCCGGTCTCATAAGGAATCCTCCTAAAACAGTCGCCGAATTTACTGAAGAACCGCACACCATAGAAAGGACCCTGGACGCCCGGACTCGGCAATACAACCGCCCGTTTCAGCTCAGCTCGCTCTACTCGGAACTGGTTCGAAGTGGGCTAACCACCAACGATCTGTGGGAAGCTATTCGAGAAGTGGTTAAAGAAGAACTACGCCGATTGCTACCTCCTACCCACCAGCCCCCCCAAGGAGCATCTCTCTTGGACATAGTGCGTGATGAAGTCCAGCAGGCGCTTGGCTCTTCATCAGCGACGACTCGAACACAGGCCGAAGCAATGACTTACGCCGCTGCAGTGAACACTAGGCCACCCCGACGAAACGAGCCCAGTCCTCGACGGTACGCTGCAGCCCCAAGTAGACGTCCGCCCTTACCCGCCCACCCTACATACGAGAGACGCCCGAGCCAAAGAAAATGCGACACCTGGAGAACTCCCGACGACCGTCCCCTATGCTTTCACTGCGGTGAGGCCGGCCACATTCTTCGACACTGCCCCTACAGGCGGATGGGACTGCATGGCTTCTCATCTCAGGCACCACGGCCACGCCCTGGACCACGACCTCCGGCAATTGAAGACTACTTGCGCCATACAGAGTACTTGTCCAGCCGTTCTCAATCACCGCCATCCCCACGCTTCACGTCACCGAACCGCAGCAACAACGAACGAAGAAGGTCCCCAAGCCCTCGTAGGGGAAACTAAAACCAGCAACCTTTGGAGGTGATGTTGCTTCAAGAGGAAAAGCCGAAGACTCTCCACCGACGACCATATATGACGACAGCACATCATCTACGACGACGACAACGCACAACAACCCAAGCCGCGAGACGAAGCCAAACGAAGCAACAAGACGAAGCCGTGACCCGAACCCAAAACCAACGCGCAACTCCAGCCCACGTGCCACCGATTTTGAAGTATCTATCGACGGTCACCCGGTAACTGCCTTGATTGACACAGGAGCTGACTACTCGGTCATCAGCGGGCCATTGACAGCACAACTGAAGAAGGTCAAGACGGCTTGGGACGGCCCGCAGATCCGCACAGCGGGAGGCCACCTCCTCACCCCACCGGGACGATGTACTGCAAGGGTGACATTCGATTGTCACACATACCTTGCCACTTTCTTGGTGCTCCCACAGTGCTCCCGTGACGTCATTCTCGGCATGGACTTCTTGACTCAACATCACGCAGTTATTGACCTGGCGTCCAGATCCATCAAACTATCCTCGGATAAAGCCATAAATTCATACTCGGCACCACATAATCGCGCAGCCCTCCGTGTGCTCGAGAATGATGTGAGCGTCCTACCCCGATCAACGACCCTAATCTCCGTAACCACTGGTACTGCCGAAAATGCTCATGGCGTCGTCGAAGGTAACATACAGCTTTTGCTTGGCCGTGATATCGCAATCACAAGAGGCATTGCGGACTTCCGGAATGGACAGGGCCCAGTGCTGCTAACAAATTTCAGCCAAGAACACCGTCACTTGTCCAAAGGCACGACCATTGCCTTTCTCGATGAAATCGCAGAAGTCAGTGACACCCTCGCCCTTTCGAATCCAGCGACCATCACCCCACAGACCCACAACTCGCAGCTGTCATTCGACATTAACCCTTCCTTGCCTCAATGCAAGCAGCAACTGCTCCAGAACCTCCTTCGACGTTATGACGACTGTTTCGCCACTTTTTCACAGGTGCGACACACTTTTCCTGCAAAGCATCGAAACATAACACAAGAAGACATCCGCCCTCTCCATCAAAGCCCTTATCGTGTGTCGGCACGTGAACGTCAGGCCATCCGAGAGCAAGTTGAGGAAATGTTACACAACGATGTAATTCAGCCATCGGAAAGCCCATGGGCGGCACCAGTCGTCCTTGTCAAAAAGAAAGACGAAAGTCTTCGGTTTCGCGTCGATTACCAACGGTTGAATAGTGTAACCAAGAAGGACGTGTACCCTTTACCAAGGATCGACGATACCCTAGATCGTCTTAGTGATGCAAGGTGCTTCTCGTCCATTGATCTGAAGACAGAGTATTGGCAAATTCAGGTTGATGAAAGAGACCGAGAAAAGACCGCCTTCATCACGCCGGATGGATTGTATGAGTTCAAAGTGATGCCATTTGGACTTTTTTCCGCTCCAGCAACCTTCTAGAGCGTCTAATGGACACAGTACTGGCAGGTCTCAAGTTGAAAATATGTCTCGTATACCTGGACGATGTGGTCGTCTTCGCCTCCAACTTTAGCGACCACCTGAAAAGGCTCCGGACGGTACTGGACGTAATTAAGTCATCAGGGCTGACACTGAAGCAAGAAAAATGCCATTTTGCCTATGAAGAACTACAGTTCCTTGGCCATGTTATAAGCAAAGATGGCGTAAGACCAGATCCCGAGAAGACAGCCGCTATCGCACAGTTTCATCAGCCGCAAGATAAGAGAGCAGTGCGCCGATTCTTAGGACTGTGCGCCTATTACCGGCGCTTCGTCAAGAACTTCTCACACATTGCTGACCCTTTGACGCAGCTCACCAAAACGGACGCCCCTTTCGAATGGAAAGCTGAGCAACGTGAGGCATTCAAAGAACTTCAACAACGTTTACAGTCGCCGCCTGTGCTGGGTCACTTTGATGAAAATGCCGAAACTGAGATACATACAGACGTCAGCAGCGTCGGCTTAGGTGCCGTTCTCGTTCAGAAGCACAAGGGCTGCGAGCGCGTCATCGCGTACGCAAGCCGCTCACTGTCGAAAGCGGAAGTGAACTATTCCACGTCTGAGAAGGAGTGTCTTGCGGTAGTATGGGCCACTTCGAAATTCCGCCTATACTTGTATGGCAGACCCTTCAAGGTCGTAGCGGACCATCATGCGTTGTGCTGGTTGGCCAGTTTGAAAGACCCTTCTGGCCGCCTCGCTCGATGGAGCCTACGGCTTCAGGAGTTTGACGTGAAGGTAGTCTACACATCTGGTTGTAAGCACTCCGACGCAGACTGCCTCTCAAGAGCCCCTGTTGGCGCACCACCAAGCCATGAAGACGACGATGCCTTTTTTGGGCCTATCAGCAGCAGCACCTTTGCATTACAGCAGCGCTCAGACCCGATCCTACAACAGTTGATCAACTACATCGAAGGAAAGGCCTCCATACCGCCTGCACTGTTCAAGCGTGGGATATCCTCCTTCTGTGCGCAAAACGGGGTGGTAGTTAAAAAGAACTTCGCACCGAATAAGGCAGCTTACCTTCTTGTCGTCCCAAGCAGCCTCAGAGAAGAAATTTTAGAAGCGTTACATGACGAACCCACTGCAGGTCACCTCGGTTTTACACGCACACTCCACAGAATTCAAGAACGATACTACTGGCTCCGCCTCTCCTCAGATGTTGCGCGGTACGTCAAAAGTTGCCGTGAATGTCAGCGCCGGAAGAGACCTCCAACAAAACCATCTGGATTTCTCAAGCCAATTGAACCCCCGTCGAGGCCATTCCAACAGATTGGTATGGACCTGCTTGGACCTTTCCCCACGTCAACATCCGGTAACAAGTGGATCATAGTGGCCACTGATTACCTTACCCGATACGCTGAAGCTAAGACCCTTCCGAACGGCACAGCCGTAGAACTTGCCAAATTTTTTGTCGAATCAATTCTCCTCCGTCATGGCGCACCTGAGGTACTAATAACAGACAGGGGAACGGCGTTTACGGCTGATCTTACTCAGGCAATCTTATATTACAGTCATACAGATCACCGAAGAACAACTGCGTACCATCCGCAGACAAATGGTCTCACGGAACGCTTGAACAAGACCATTGCTGATATGCTCGCTATGTACGTGGACACAGAGCACAAGACCTGGGACTTAATTCTGCCTTACGTGGTCTTCGCCTACAACACCGCGGTGCAGGAGACCACTAAAATGACACCATTTAATCTCGTCCATGGGAGGGATGCCGTTACTACCCTGGACGCCATGCTGCCTAATGTCACCGATGAAAACAACCTAGACGTGGTCGCCTACCTTCAGCGCGCAGAAGCCCGGCAGCTTGCTCGTCTGCGCATAAAAGACCAACAGCAAAACGACGCAAGACACTACAACCTGCGGAGACGCGATTTAACATACAGGCCAGGTGACAATGTCTGGGTTTGGACGCCCGTTCGCCACCGAGGATTAAGTGAAAAACTCATACGCCGTTATTTCGGCCCATACAAAGTCATCCGTCAAGTGGGTGAAGTGGACTATGAAGTGGTTCCTGATGGGGCTAGCTCATCCCAACGACGCCGCGCACGACAAGAAGTGGTACACGTCGCCCGTTTGAAGCCCTATCATGCGCACTAAAGGAGGCTCCCTTTTTGCATCTCTTGTTTTGTTTATGTGTGCGTGATTCGTGCTTATTTGCCATTTACTTTCGCACAGGCGGTCCTTTTGTTTTGGTTTTATTTTAAACAAAGCATCGGGTCGATGCTTACGTTGAGGAGGGGAGCAATGCCGCGAGGAGTCGCCGTAGCGCTAGACGCTACGGCGACTGTATCTCGGATGGTGAACGCGCCTTGCGTTCCAGTGGGACTTTCTGTTCCCCGACGGCCGTCGAACGCGCTTTTCGCCACCCGCTAAGCCGGCGCGTCTGTTTTCCTTTAGTGGGCACAAGTCCGCCAAATAAACGGATCTCCTTCTATTTCTACTAACCTCCCGGTCTCCTGTCTTCGGGCTACCCTCACTCTTACGTGCAGTATGATATAACGACACCGACTCATTTTGGCAACTCCGTCTATCGGCGTTTCGGTTTCGGTTTCGTCGGCAAGATAGAATGGATTTTAAAGATGTCTCATCTTGTCTTAGACGCAATTGCTTATTTTCGTGACTACATTCTATTGAGGCTACGTCAAGGAGGTAAAAACTAACAGGTTTTGGCAGATGCGCTCGGAAAGCAAGAAAAATAGAAGGTGCACTGCCAGGCCACAGTCTGGTTGTCTGCCCCGTTCTGTCGAAGCAGCATTCTTCAAAGTGAATGGAACAGAGGTAGTCACCATTCGTAGCCCTCCAACTATTTCATCGAACGGCACGTTCCCAGCCAGAACGCAAAAGACTGTCTTTCGGAAACCTGTAACACGGATAATCACGGCATATATTCTCTACGTTTGCGAATTCCTCAATAAATATGCACCAAGTTCAATATTCACTCTCTGAAAAAATATGCATGCACGCCGTCAGTCTTGCCTTGTAAGACGACACCAGAAAACTCGGAATTTAAAGGGAATTTCAACGTTTTACTCGTTCTAATGTTTCTTACGTGTAGCCATATACCGCAAGTGTTTCGCCCATAAACATAAAACTCATGAGAACGTCGTGTCAGCGAGTGTTTAAAGCTTCAAGTTACCTTCCACACAGCTATACGCATGTATTACACGCATGTGCAACTTTTATATTGTTTCTAATTTAACAGCATAGGTAAAAAAAGAGGCGATCGTCAGTGGACGAAGCGAGAATACTTACACGTGAAAAGTGATCCCAGGCGTCGTCTCGTTGCGATTTGTGCAGCCTTAAGCGACGCACGAAGCCAGCATGACCTTGTAAAATCTTCAACTGCTTTACAAAAAGATGCCACAGTCTCGAAAGGCCAATGCAAGGGTGGAGCTACGAAGCGCACTCAGTCGTCTGCTTTCGAGTCTTTCTTTTCTAATATGGCGGCGACCGGCGTCACTTATCGGGGCACGCCTCCACTCCAGAAGGCATACTTCATGTATTCACAAATGCTCCTCGACTCGACTTTCACCCTTCACTTGAAAGAGCTGCGTACTGCACCGCTGCTCGGACAAAAATGACACTGCACTACTCAAAAATAGCAGCAAATTATACTGACATGCAGTGACTTTTTTGCCTAGAGATGGCGCTTTCATTGACTTTCTCCTAGGTAGTTTGGACAGATACGATTCCAAAGTGGCACCAATATCTAAGATAGGTAGAGTCCGGGGCATAAATAGACGTAGCCACGAGCGCCGAGCCAATTCAGACATAGGGTACATTAACATGCAGGGTGGTAGGAACAGGCTGAAGTGGGAAGAGATAGAAGAACAGCTAAGGGAAGAGAGGCCGATGGTATACGGTTTTGTAGAAACACATCTCAGGGACATGGAACAACCTCCGAACAATCCGGACTACGCGTGGGAATATTGTAATAGAACAGAAGGCAGCAGAAAGGGAGGTGGTATTGGGGCATTCATTCATAAAAGTACAGACTGGCAAAGGGTCAAGCAGGAGTGCAAGGAACATTTATGGCTAAAAGGGAAAGTGCCAGGTCAAATGACACTCCTTGGTTTCGTGAACTTGTGGACGGGAGCAAAGGCCAGAGAGGAAAACCAGGTAATGGTAGAGTGTATATCAAAGGACATTCAGGAGTTAGGAAGAGAGTGCGAGATAATTTTACTAAGAGACATGAATGCGCACATAGAAGATATAGATGGGTATACCGATCCGACAGGCAAAATGATCATGGATATGTGTGAAAGGCTTAATTTGATCAATTGCAACAGTACCGAGAAGTGTGTAGGGCAAATAACATGGGAGGTAGGAAGACTTCAGTCGACGATAGATTATGCACCGATGTCACATAGGATGTATGATAAGCTCAGGGGAATGCACATAAATGAGCTTAATAAAACTTGTTGTTGGGCTAGTTGGTTATACATCATATACTTAGAAATTTTGGCGCAACCTCGACTCACGCAAACACTCACACAAGCACACACACTTACACCAGAGCAACATAAATGAAGGTGGCTCCAGAAGTCTGGGTAGTGATCACAAACGTATCAAGCTAAGTTTTGGAAGAGCAGTGAAAGTGGGAAGGAGACAAGATGAGCAACTACAGGAAAATTTTTATCCGGAAAGGCAAATTGAAATAGCCACTAAACAAATTGAGAAAGTAATCACGGAGGATAATAAGACAGTGTGGACATACACGAATCTAATTAGACTCTGTGAGCTAGAGCTTGCTAAGACGCGTGGCAAGTCACCCCGGAAAAGAAGACACAAACCCAAAAGTCGGTGGGATGAGGAAGTTAAGAGAGCCATAGCAAAACGTCAGGAAGCCTCTAGGGAACACAGACATGCTAAGCAGCGGGGTGAACCGACAGATGACGTTGAAAGAAAATGGGCAACCTTTCTAAGCTGTAGAAGGGATGCATCCCTTCTGATCAATGAAAAGATTAGAAGGAAGGGAGCTCAGTGGCTGGCAGAAGTACATAAAAAAGATAGAAAGGCAGCTGCGAAATTTTGGAACCATCTAAACTCCCTAAGAAATGAGACGAGCCTAGAGCAGAGTTTTATAACTACAGCCCAAGGTGCTAGGCTAGAAGGGGACGAAGCGATTGAATATATAAGAACAAAGGTGACAGAAAAATTTAAACAAAGAAGTACTTTATGCACCACAATAGACAAGGACGAATCAAGTGGTGCAATGGCTCCATTTTCACAACAAGAGTGGGAAAGGGCTGAGAAAAGGGTTCCTAGTAGTACATCAACAGGCCCAGATGGCATTCCAATTAGGCTGATAAAGACATTAGGTCCGAAGTCTAAGGAGGCTTTGAGAGAGGCAGTGAGCACAATAATAATCGATAGTGACGTTCCCGATGAATGGAAACTTAGCAGGATGAGCATGATCTATAAAGGAAAGGGGGACAAAGCTGACATAAACAACTACCGTCCTATAACAGTGACATCAGTGGTCTACAGGCTGGCGATGCAGATTATAAAGGAAAGACTGCAGGCGTGGATAGAGGATGAGGGGGTGCTGGGGGAACTGCAGAATGGGTTTCGGAAACACAGGAGGTTGGAAGACAATCTGTTCTCACTGACGCAGTGCATCGAAATAGCAGAAAAGGAACACAGGCCCCTGTGGCTAGCATTTTTGGATATCAAGGGAGCGTACGATAGCGTGGTTCAAGAGGAATTGTGGGGAATACTGGACACACTAGGCGTGGAACATGTAGTCACTAATCTTTTAAAGGGTACCTATAAAGGTAACAAGGTAGTTATAAAGTGGGAAAAACAGGTATCCAAGCCTGCAGAGGTAAAACGGGGGCTTAGGCATGGGTGCCCTCTGTCACCCTTATTATTCATGATGTACCTACAAGGATTAGAGGCAAAATTAGAGGGAAGTGGACTGGGCTTCAACCTCTCTTTAGTCAAACAAGGAAAACTTATTGATCAGGCACTACCAGCATTAATGTATGCAGATGATATAGTGCTAATGGCCAACAACAAGGAAGATTTGCAGAGATTGATAGACATCTGCGGTAATGAGGGAGATAGGCTAGATTTTAGATTCAGTAAGGAAAAATCAGCAGTCATGATTCTCAATGACAACGAAAGTAGTGAGCTTAGAATACAGGAGGTCACGCTAGAGATAACAGATAAATACAAATATCTGGGCGTATGGATAAGCAATGGGACCGAGTATCTGAGGGAACACGAAATATATGTGACGACTAAAGGTAACAGGAATGCAGCAGTCATGAAAAATAAGGCACTGTGGAATTACAATAGGTATGATGTTGTGAGAGGAATATGGAAAGGGGTCATGGTTCCTGGCCTGACGTTCGGCAATGCGGTCTTGTGCATGAGATCAGAAGTTCAAGCAAGATTAGAAGTTAAGCAACGTGGAATAGGTAGGCTTGCTTTAGGAGCTCACGGGAATACACCAAATCAGGGAGTACAAGGTGATATGGGATGGACATCATTTGAGGGCAGGGAAGCTAGCAGCAAGATAAAATTTGAGAAGCGATTGAGAGAAATGGGGGAAGAGCGTTGGGCTAGGAAGGTTTTCAGCTACTTGTACATGAGGAATGTCGATACAAAATGGAGGAAGCGAACCAGGAAGTTGACTGGTAAATACTTAGAAAACAGCAGGTGGCCAAACCAAAAAGAACTATCGGGTAAGAAGAAAGTGAAGGAAACGGAGACTGGCATGTGGAGAATGGGAATGATTGAGAAGGCCGCACTAGAGATCTGTCGAACTTTTAAGCAGGAAATTGCCAAGGAAAGGATCTACGATAATACTCGGGGTAGTTCTCTACTGTTTGAGGCCAGGACGGGAGTACTGCGAACCAAGACATATCGGGCCAAATACGAAGGGGTAGACACAGTATGCAGTGCGTGTGGAAAGGAAGAAGAAAATGCCGAACACTTGATAATGTTCTGTAAAGGGCTTCACCCTATAGTTCAGGATGATGGCGCAGAGCTTTTCAAAGCACCGGGATTTAGGGGCAGCGAGGGCAAAATAGACTTTAAGCGGGTAGACTTAACTAGAAGGAGGTTATCTGATTGGTGGCTAAAGTCGAGGCACGAGTGAAAATTAAATCCTTCACTGCGAAGTACGAATCCTCAACTTCATTATTTAAAGGAAAAAAAAAGATAAATGTAATGGTTAGTTCACTAAGTATTACGGCTGGGTGGCGTTAGCCGCCGCCTGATCTAAAGGGTACAGCCACATCCATCCATCCATCCATCCTCAGGGGAATGCACATAGATGAATGTGGCTCAAGAAGTCTGGGTAGTGATCACAAACGTATCAAGCTAAGTTTTGGAAGAGCAGTGAAAGTGGGAAGGAGACAAGATGAGCAACTACAGGAAAATTTTTATTCAGAAAGGCAAATTGAAATAGCCACTAAACAAATTAAGAAAGTAATCACTGAGGCAGATAAAACAGTGTGGACATACACGAATCTGACTAGACTGTTTGAGCTAGAGCTTGCTAAGGCACGTGACAAGTCACCCCGGAAAAGAAGACACAAACCCCAAAGTTGGTGGGATGAGGAAGTTAAGAGAGCTATAGCAAAAGAGTCAGGAAGCCTCTAGGGAACACAGACATGCTATGCAGCGGAGTGAACCGTCATATGATAATGAAAGAAAATTGGAAATCTGTTAAGATGTAGAAGGGATGCATTCCTTCTGATCAATGAAAAGATTAGAAGGAAGGGAGCTCAGTGGCTGGCTTAAGTACATAAAAAGATAGAAAGGTAGCTGCGAAACTTTGGAACCATCTAAACTCCCTAAGAAATTAGACGAGCCTAGAGCACAGATTTATAACTACAGCTCATGGTGCTAGGCTAGAAGGGGACGGAGCTATTGAATATATAAGAACAAGGGTGACAGAAAAATTTTAACACAGAAGTGCTTTATGCACCACAATAGACAAGGATGAATCAAGTGGCGCAATGGCTCCATTTTCACAACAAAAGTGGGAAAGGGCGGAGAAAAGGGTTCCTAGTAGTACATCAACAGACCCAGATGGCATTCCAATTATGCTGACAAAGGCATTAGGTCCAAAGTCTAAGCAGACTTTGAGAGAGGCAGTGAGCAAAATAATAATCGATGGAGAAGTTCCCGATAGATGGAAACTTAGCAGGATGAGCATGATCTATAAAGGAAAGGGGGATAAAGCTGACATAAACAACTGCCGTTCGATAACAGTGGCATCAGTGGCCTACAGGCTGGTGATGCAGATTATAAAGAAAAGTCTGCAGGCATGGATAGAGGATGAGGGGGTGCTGGGGGAACTGCAGAATGGGTTTCGGAAACACAGGAGGTTGGAAGACAATCTGTTCTCACTGACGCAGTGCATTGAAATAGCAGAAAAGGAACACAGGCCCCTGTGGCATGCATTTTTGGATATCAAGGGAGCGTACGATAGCATTGTTCAAGAGCAATTGTAGGGAATACTTGACACACTAGGCGTGAAAAATGTAGTCACTAATCTTTTAAGAGATATCTATAAAGGTAACAAGGTAGTTATAAAGTGTGAAAAACAGGTATCCAAGCCTGCAGAGGTAAAACAGGGGATTAGGCAGGGGTGTGCCCTGTCACTCTTATTATTCATGATGTGCCTACAAAGATTAGAGGCCAAATTAGAGGGAAGTGGACTGGACTCCAACCTCTCTTTCGTCAAACAAGGAAAACTCATTGAACAGGCACTACTAGCATTGATGTACGCAGATGATATTGTTACGTCGCTCCAGTGGTGTCGACAAGGTTTATTGACGTCTGAGCAACAGGGCTCTAACCAAGCGCGTCGGTTGGGCTTGTTTGCCAGAGCGGGGGCCCACGCGCACTTCCTTCTTTTTTGTGGTGTGAGCCTTCGCCTTGGCATATGACCCACTACTAGAAGTAGGTGGCAATATTCCTCCTCAACAACAACAACAAAAAAATAAAGAGCATCGTCCCGATGCTGTAGAGTTATTGCAAAAAACCAAAACAAAGTAGTTTCAACAATGAAAAAGGGCACCACTAATCAAATGTTACACGCGATAAGTTCACCAATGATGAGGCAATTGTCGGAGAACAAATAAAAAAACACATGTAAAGTGGTCTTTTAGGAACGCGCAAAATAAGGCTTCATGCGCACCACGTGAACTATGTCAGAGGTCGGTTGTCTTCGTTGTACCCATCGTGACGACGTAGCGTCCGGAACCACTTCGTAGTTTACGTCACTCACGCGGCGTAATACTTTATACGGGCCGAAGTATCTGCTGAGCAACTTTTCGGAGAGGCCACGGCGACGAACAGGGGTCCAAACTCCAACTTGGTCTCGCGGACTGTAAGATTCGTCATTGTGACGCATATTGTAACGTCATGCATCGACCTGTTACTGCTGACCAATGTTTAGCCGGGTGAGCTGGCGAGTTTCCTCGGCACGCTCTGCAAATTCTTCTGCGTCAGTTGTTAATTGATCGGCGTCTTCACAAGGAAGCATCGCATCCAACACCGTCTGAACTTCGCGGCCGTAGAGAAGGTGAAACGGTGTAAATGGGGTTGTTTCTTGAACGGCGGTGTTATAAGCGAACGTCACATAAGGCAAAACGCGATCCCATGTTTTGAGTTGGACGTCCATGTACATGGGGAACATGTTTGTGACTGTCTTATTTAGTTGATCGGTTAAGCCGTTGCTCTGCGGATGGTAAGCAGTCATCGTTTGATGCCTAGTGTTACTTAGCCGAAAGACTTTATCAATAAGCTGTGCAGTGAACGCTGTTCGTCTGTCAGTTATCACTGTTGATGGAGCACCTTGGCGCAGAATAATGTGGCACATGAAGAACTGAGCTACCTCAGAAGCCATGGCTCGTGGTATCTCCTGTGTCTCAGCGTAGCGGGTCAAATAGTCAGTTGCAACAATGAGCCATTTGTCGCCGTCGGACAATAAAGGAAATGGGCCGAGAATGTCCATGCCGACTTGGTCAAATAGCTTGTGAGGTGGATCAATTGGCTGAAGTAATCCAGCCGGCTTGCTTGGTGGCGACTTTCGACACTGGCATTCACGACAGCTTTTGACGTACTGCTTCAAGCTTGCTGAAAGTCCGGGCCAGTAGTACGCCTCACTTACTCTGGCGAGTGTTCGCGAGTAACCTAGATGACCAGATGCGCTCGTCATGACACGCGGAGAGGACTTCGTCCCGCATGTCCTTCGGAACGATGAGGAGGTAAGCGCGGCTCGTAAAACGGGCTTTTTTTTGTACAGGACATTATCTCGGAGGCAGAGAGACGTCACGACGCGAGATAGATGGCGAGGTATAACGGCGCTATGACCTTCCAGATAGTCGATGAGCGGTCGAATCTCTTCATCCTCTCGCTGGCATCTGCGCAAGTCAGATGAGCTAAGGGCGCCCAGGAAACCGTCATCGTCCTTTTCTTCTTGATGGACTAAAGGTATGGGTGCACGCGACAGTGTATCAGCGTCTTCATGCTTCCGTCCAAACCTATATACGATGGTCGCATCAAATTCCTGTAGACGCAAGCTCCATCGGACCAGTCGTCCCGAGAGATCACGTATGTTTACCAACCAGCAGAGGGCATGGTGGTCCGTCAACACTTTAAATGGACGACCATAGAGGTACGGGCGAAACTTGGTGATCGCCCACACTACTGCGAGACACTCTTTCTCCATGGTCGTGTAATTCACCTCTGTACGGGACAGTAAGCGGCTGGCATAGGCAATGACGCGTTTTTTGCCGTGTTGATGCTGGACGAGCACTGCGCCGAGGTCGATGTTACTGGCGTCAGTGTGCACCTCTGTGTCAGCATTATTGTCAAAATGCGCAGGAACAGGGGCTGACTGCATCCGCTGTCGTAGCTTGGCAAAAGCAGCCTGTTGCTCGGTAGCCCATACAAACGGTGTGTCGTCGCGTGTAAGGAGAGTCAAGGGTTCCGCTATCTTCGAAAACCCTCTAATAAATCGTCGACAGTAGGCGCACAAGCCCAGAAAGCGTCGAACAGTCTTTTTGTCTGTAGGAGGCGGAAACGCGGCTACCGCGGCAAGTATGTCGGGGTAGTGCCGGACTCCTTTCACGTTGACTACATGGCCAAGGAATTTGAGCTCCTCATAACCAAAGTGACATTTCTGTGGTTTGAGTGTAAGATCTGCAGATTGAATAGCCTGTAGCACACCCCTGAGGCGGTGAAGATGTTGCTGGAAGGATTCAGAAAAAACGACAACATCATCAAGGTATACGAGAGAAGTTTGCCACTTCAGACCAGTAAGCACAGTGTCCATCATTTGCTGGAAAGTTGCGGGCGCTGAGCACAAAGAAAAAGGAAGGACTCGAAATTCATACAGGCCATCAGGGGTCACAAAGGCTGTTTTCTCGCAGTTTCGCTCGTCAATCTCAATCTGCCAGTACCCGCTTTTTAATGCAAAAAGGAAAAATAGCGGGTGCGGTGTAATCTGTCTAATGAGTCGTCGATGCGTGGCAGCGGGTACACGTCCTTTTTAGTCACGCTGTTCAGCTTCCGGTAATCGATGCAAAAACGTAGCGTTCCGTCTTTCTTCTTGACTAGGACGACCGGAGAGGACTACGCACTGTTGGAAGGCTCGATGATGCCGTCGTCAAGCATTTCTCGAACTTGCGCACGAATGGCTTCTCGTTCCTTCGCTGACACGCGGTAAGGCTGTTGGTGTACTGGGTGGGCGTCGTCGTAAGTGATAATTCTGTGCCTAGTGATCGAAGTCTGGTGCACCTTTGAGGAAGTAGCGAAGCATAACTTGAATTCAAGCAAGAGTTTTCGCAGTGCTGTCTGGTTTTCTAGTGTGAGGTTAGAATCAATATCGATATTGTTTAGAGACGTATTGGCGGCCTCCACTGCGTCCGACGAGAAGCAGATAAGAACGGTTTCTAATTCATCTGCAAACGCTAATGAAGAGCCATGGAAAAGGTGTCGGTGTTCGTTGTTGAAATTTGTAACGAGCAATTGAGATCGGCCATCACGTAGCTGTGTTATACTCCTAGCCACACAAACACCTTGAGTCCGTAGATGTTCAAAATTACTTTCTGCAATCGCTTCACCACTTCGCAATCCACGGCATGTGACGTCGACTATAACACTGGCTTTTGAAGGAAGCGTTGTCCTTTCAGCAGAAACACGAAGAACGTCGGCATGTTGTTGGTCGTCCTGCTTGTCGATTGCTTGGTCGGCTGAGAAGGTGATGTGATTCTCTACAGCTCCATACTCCTGGAGGAAGTCAACACCAAGAATAACGTCGCCTGAACATTCACGGAGCACAAGAAAACTTGCTACAAAAGTGTAACTGCGGACCCGAACTCTACTCGTGCAGGTTCCCAGTGGAGAGATGGTGTGGCCACCAGCCGTTCGAATCACGGAGCCATGCCAGGGCGTGATTACCTTCTTTAGTAGTCTGGTCATTTTTAGTACCGAATAGTCAGCCCCGGTATCAACAAAAGCACCTACTGCATAGTCGTCTATGAGCACCGGTATATCCAGAGAAAGCCACACATCGCTCAATCGAATCTACACCCTTTACTGTTAGCGTCGATCGGAGGTCTTCAGCACGTCGATTGCCAGCGACCTCGCCTCCAAGGGTCGCTTGCGTTAGTTTTCCCGGCGGGTACTGGGGGACCGTGCGCCAGCATGGCGCTGTGGCGAAGATGAAAAGCGCCTCGGCGACGGTGAGCGTGGCTGCCGTCCTAAAGGCGGTGGCATGCGCTGTTGAGCCAGGTAGTCCTCAATGTCCCGGGGTCGCTGGCCAAACTGAGGAGGCGCTGAATATACTGAAAAGCCGCGCAGCCCGAGGCGGCGGTATGGACAGTGGCGGTACAAATGGTCCGCTTCACCGCAGTGGAAGCACAAAGGTCGGTGATTAGGAGTGCGCCAAACATCATATTTCCGAGGCGAAGCACGTCTGTCGTCAACGTAGTGTGCTGGTTGTTCCGCAAGATGCACAGGGCTGGCGTAAACGAGGGGTGGGGGCGTGCTTGTGTTCTCGTAGTACCGTAGAGGCTGCGCCGACTGAAGTGAAACCGTAGGAGGTGCTTGAACAAACAGCGGGGAAGAGGAAGCTGGGCGCTTCAAGGCTTCCGCATAGGTCGCACGGTGGTAGTCAGCCGGGGTGGGTGAGGCGTTATCCAGACCCACAGGGTCACGAAGGGCATAATGCAGTTCGTCCTTGACGATGCTTGCAATGAAAACACCGTAGGTAGTGGTGGTGTGGCAGTCTTATGCAGCTCCTCGCGTACTATAGAGTGGATAAGGTCACGCATACACTCGGTGTTGCTCCCGATAGTCGTGAGAACTTGAGCAGTGGACGTGTTCACTTGCCGCTCATACAGGGTGGATCGATGCTGAAGCATCTTTTCCATCGTGATGGCTTCGGACAAAAACTCAGCGACCGTGTTCGGAGGGCTCCGTACAAGGCCAGCGAAAAGCTGGTCCTTAACTCTCCGCATGAGGTGACGCAACTTCTTTTCCTCTCTCATACTCGGATCAGCCCGTCGGAACAGAAGCGTCATATCTTCCACATAGGTCATGACAGTTTCATTGGGCATCTGGATGCGGGCCTGGATTGCTCGCTCCGCTCGTTCGTGACGATCAGCACTTCTGTAAGTATCCAACAGCCGGCGGTGGAATTCGGGCCATGATGTCATCTGTTCCTTATGATTCATGTACCAGGTACGTGCTCCGTCCTCGAAATACAAGTGCACATGCCGTAGTTTGGCCGTGTCGTTCCATTCGTTCAAAGCAGCCACGCGCTCGAAGTGGACCAACCAGTTCTTGACGTCTTCGAACTCGGTGCCATGAAACAGTGTCGGAACTTGTGGACTTTCGAGGGTGCACCGAGTCACCGTGGGGTTTTTCGTACCTGTTAAAGTGGTTTGAACGGACGTGCTCATCATACTGGTGTGAACTATAAGGTCAGATTCGGTTGGTAATCCCCTGATCCTGCGGCTTGTCCGATGTACGGGAGTGTTGAATCGCACTGGGCTTGTGGTGCCACTTCCAGGAGGGGTCTGAAACATCAGTGAGGGGCTCCCTGGCACCTCCACCAATTGTCACGTCGCTCCAGGGGTGTCGAAAAGGTTTATTGACGTCTGAGCAACAGGGATTTAACCAAGCGCGTTGGTTGGGCTTGTCTTGTCTCCTAGCAGATCTTGGCTCATACCCACATAGGGGATTGGCCCCACTGTACCTCATAATAGATTGTTTTTTCAACGCTATCTAAAAAAATAAAGAGAAATTAGAAAGGAACAATAATAATGTTCTTTTGAAAAAAACGTGAAGAAATTGAAGAAAAATGCGATAAACTAGAACATATAAAACACATTAACAAGAATGAGGAAAGGAGAGAAAGAATGGGATATATCTGATAGTACCACTAGCAGCGTACCCTTCCGGTTGTCTGAATGAATTTATGTAGCGCTAACAGAATAGCACTGCGGCCCACACCCAACTGACTGGCTCCAAACGATAATAGGGTGGATGTATTGACTGGCAATCCGAGCATACCAATCGGTCTTTCAAGAATTATTCGGCGCAGTGAGGCGAAGCGGCGGCATGTGAGAAGAAACTGATCTATTGTTTCCGGTTCATTGCAAACTACACATAGGTTAGTTAATGAAAATCCTGATTTGTTGAGATAAAAATTTAACTGAGGAACTCTACAGCGAAAGCTTGTGAGGGTCACCTCACATTGGCGGGAAAGACATTTTGCGGTGTTCCATGTGAATTGCAAGTGCCGAAATTCTTCAGATTGTAGAAACTACGTTTCGTTGATTTTTAGGATTAACAGGCGTTTGAATCGTTCGGCAGTAATAAAAGGAAACTGTGGAGCTACTAGCACCACCGGGAAACTTAAAGATGCCGAAGCGAGCGAATCAGCAATTTCATTTAGTTCAATTCCAGCATGCCCGGGGACCCAAATAACCGAACTTCTGATAGGCTATGTGGTACGAGAGACCAAAGTATCCTGAGAAGAGGAGACTTCTTTGCGGCCGTTAGATGTGTACCTACAGACAAAGCATCCGATATCTTGTTTTGTTTTGTTTTGTTTCCCTGGGAGGCTGGCTCATACCCACTCAGGGGAATTGGCCAAGAAAGTGTAGTGCAGTTTTTCTGTGATCATTTTAACTATGTGTAATGAACTGGTATTATAATAAGACTAATGTAAAAATAAAAACAACATAAAAAGAGCAAACGAAAAAAAAATCAAGTTTAGTAATTTTGAGATTTGAGGTGTTTTGATTACCACTCAGCTGCGTTTACCTCACTCTACCCTGGGGAGTAATAAATAATTTTTTTTGATTGAAGATCACAAAGGTATACGCTTGGTTGCCTGAATATAATCGCAAACGGCATTGAAAGCATCCCTGTGGCAATGTCCCAAATCTGAGGCGCCAAAGCTTAGCGCCGTTTTCGCCGTCAATCTAAGGCCTATTTTTCGAAATGGCATAACTAGTAACCTTTTTCTAAGTATCTCGTAGCGGCGACAATACAAAAAATAATGATCTAGTGATTCCATTTCTCCGCAGAATGTGCAGAGAGGTGATGTTGTCTGACCAGCTCTGTGTAGATACAGGTTTAGAGGGGGGACACGACATCGAGATTTAGTAATTAAGACTTCGAGCTTTCTGGACTGACTCCAGTGGGGTTGCCATGGAAACATGAGGTGGTTATAGTCTGTCCGTGTAGTTACTTTTTCTATCGTATCAGTGGAGATTGCTGATTTTCGATATCTTATTGCAGTGATATATTCAACATTTGGCAGTATGGACAAAACTGGCCCATCAAGTGCGGCTCGGGCTAAGGAATTGGCCAATTCATTTAATCTTAATCCACAGTGTCCCGGAACCCATAGTAATCTCAGGAGTCTCAACTGCGGGGGTACTAATGTTTTGAATGTTCTTAGAATTCGAGAGTTCTTTGAAGCCGTCAGAGCTGCACAAACTGAAAGAGAATCCGTCATTATTACTGCGTTGTTCTGATTTGATGGAAGTTTTCGAAGAGCTAAAATAATCGCCAAGAGCTCTGCTTCAAAAACTGGAGTAAAATCAGGCAGTCTCACTGAAAAGGACCAGTCAAGCAAATCAGAGGCAATGCCTACACCTGCCTTTTGAATATTTACGGAAGCATCTGTGGCTATTATATTTTTAGTTTCTGCATGCTCCAAGTAATCTAATAATATGTTATTTAAAAATTTGAGGGATTGTAATTTGGCGTTTTGGGGGAATATATCATCATACTGAATAATAACATGACAATTCGAGTCATTAGTCTCAATTACATTTCTAATGTTCACATTTATATTTTGTAGATTTTTTTGTACAAACATTATCTGAGGTGTGTGAAACCGTGGCCAATGAGCAAGAAAGAAGGCGGCTGGGTTTGCGATAAAAGCATATTGAGATCTTCTTGCCGGTAAACTAGAAAATTTTAAAAATGCTTGTGCGGTCAAAATTCGAAATCGACAAAGTAGTGTAGGCAGGCGCGCTTCGTGGTACAGTACGTTGACAGCCACAAATCTAGGGAGTCCCAGACACATTCGCAGTGCTTCTCGCTCCAAGACAACTAGAGGTTTCGTTTTATAAGCAGGACCACCCGAGAATAATATGCAGCCGAATTCCATGATGGGTCGCATGTACATCTTGTACAACGTTATCAAGGTGTGCCTCCGTAATCCATATTTCCGGTTACTTAGCTTGTGTAGTAAGCCTGAAGCCCGCTGTGATTTGGTAGTTATATACTCTATGTGTGGACTCCAGTTAAGTTTGTCATTATAAATGATTCCCAAATATTTTATAGAGTCTACTTGCTGGATGGGTTCCTGTTTATATAGAATTAAAATTGAAATTGGTTCTGCAAGCGGAAACGCCATGAGCGCGCTTTTGTTGACATTTAACGATAACGAAATCGACTGCAACCAAATTTCTAACATGTTAATATATCTTTGTAATTTAAGTTGTAGTGAGTAAATACCACAGTCAGCAGCAAAGAGTGCGATGTCATCAGCATAAATGTAGACAGTAACTTCTTGATCTGTTGGAATTGTGCTCATTAAAGCATTAAATAATATTGGAGATAAGACTGCTCCTTGGGGAACTCCGCGCGTTTGTTTAAATCTAGATGAGGAACATCCATCTTTGACGGAGTAGAATTCTCTTGATTTTAAGAATTCTGCCACCCACTCAATAAAATATTGTGGGAAGTTCAATCTCTCTAGCGTATTTAACAATATGAAGTGCTCCACACTGTCATACGCCTTGGCTATGTCAAGCGTTACTAAAGCAGCGTATTGCCTTCTTTTACGCGCGAGCTGTATTCGGCTCTCTAAATCAGCATGGGCACACCAAATTGAGAAATCACTACGAAAGCCGATTTGGTTCGGTTTTATTACTAAATTGTCTGCCATCCAGTTACTTACTCGGCTATGTAGGAACCTCTCTACTAGTTTGACCATGTTAGAAGTTAGAGAGATTGGTCTGATATTATCGACTGTTAATCCTCCACCCGGAGTTTTTAGTATAGGAATCACCTTTGCTATCCTCCAATCCTTCGGCACCCATGAGTTCTTTAAGGAGAAGTTAATAACATTGTCGACGTCTCGAGGCAATAAATTGAACAGAATTTTAATCATGGGTACTGTGATTCCATCTGGGCCAGGAGATGCACAGGGTAAATGTTTAAGCACGTTGAATACTTCAGTCTGTGTCACTTCTTCAAAGTCAGACTTTGTCGTAGACTTGTGCCAGTTGTTTGGCACTAATGATTTGAATCTGCTTTCCAGACCTTTACCGATTGCCTCTAAGGTAGTGGTCATTTCTTTTGCCGACAGATTATCACAAGCTACATTAACTGGTGATGGCAAGATTTTCAGAGCTCTCATATATCGGAACAGTGCTTTCATATGTTTAGGTTTCGACAGGTATTCATAATGTCTTCTGTCATAATCATGTTTAGCTTGAGCTACCGTTCTTTTAAAGCCCGCAGCAATGAATTTATAATCGGCCCAGTTTTGTGGGGATTGATTATGTAAGAGCTGCTTCCAAGCTGATATCTTGTTTGCCAGAGCGGGGGTCCACGCGCACTTCCTTCTTTTTTGTGGTGTGAGCCTTCGCCTTGGCATACGACCCACTACTAGAAGTAGGTGGCAACATAGTGCTAGTGGCCGACAACAAGGAAGATTTGCAGAGATTGGTAGACGTCTGTGGTAATGAGGGAGACAGGTTAGATTTCCTAATCAGTAAAGAAAAATCAGCAGCCATATTTTCAATGACAATGAAGGTAGTAAGCTTAGAATACAGGAGGTCACGCTAGAGATAACAGATAAATACAAATATCTGGGCATATCTATAAGCAATGGGGCCGAGTATCTAAGGGAACACGAAATATAGGTGACGACTAAAGGTAACAGGAATGCAGCGGTAATAAAAAAACAGGGCACTGTGGAATTACAATAAGTATGATGTTGTGAGATGAATATGGAGAGGGGTCATGGTTCCTGGAGTGACGTTCGGCAATGCGGTTTTGTGCATGAGAGCAGAACTACCAGCAAGATTAGAAATCAATCAACGTGGAATAGGTAGGCATGTCTTAGGAGCTCACGGGAATACAACAAATCAGGGAGTACAAGGTGATATGGGATGGACATCATTTGAGGGCGGGGAAGCTAGCAGCAAGATAAAGTTTGAGAAGCGGTTGAGAGAAAGGGGGAGGAGCGTTGGGCTAGCCAGGCATTCAGCTACTTGTACATGAAGAATGTCGATACAAAATGGAGGAAGCGAACCAGAAACTTGAGTGGTAAATATTTAGAAAACAGCAGGGGGCCAAACCAAAAAGAATTATGTGTTAGGAAGAAGGTGAAGGAAGCTGAGACCTATATGTGGAGAATGGGCATGATTAAGAATTCCGCACTAGAGATCTATCGGACTTTTAAGCAGGAAATTACCAAGAAAAGGATCTATGATAATACTCGGGGTAGTTCTCTACTGTTTGAGGCCAGGAGGGGAGTATTGCGAACAAAGGCATATGGGGCCAAGTACGAAGGGGTAGACACGGTATGGAGAGCATGTGGAGAAAAAGAAGAAACTGCCGAACACTTGATATTGTTCTGTAAAGGGCTTCACCCTATAGTTCAGGATGATGGCACAGTTTTTCAAAGCACTGGGGTATAGGGACAGGGAGGGCAAAATAGACTTTAAGCGGGTAGAATTAACTAGAAGGAAGTTATCTGATTGGTGGCTAAAGTCAAGGCACGAATGAAAATTAAATCCTCCACTGCAAAGCACGAATCCTCAACCTCACTATATACAGGAAAAAAGTCTAGTTTTTGGTTCATTAGGTGTTATGGCTTGGTGGCGCGAGCCACCACCCGTTCTAATGGGTTTAGCCATATCCATCCATCGACCCACCCACCCATCCATCCATCCATCCATCCATCCATCCATCCATCCATCCATCCATCCATCCATCCATCCATCCATCCATCCATCCATCCATCCATCCATCCATCCATTCGTCCGTCCGTCCGTCCGTCCGTCCATCCGTCCGTCCGTCCGTCCGTCCATCCGTCCGTCCGTCCGTCCGTCCGTCCGTCCGTCCGTCCATCCATCCATCCATCCATCCATCCATCCATCCATCCATCCATCCATCCATCCATCCATCCATCCATCCATCCATCCATCCATCCATCCATCCATCCATCCATCCATCCTAACAATCCAGACTACGCGTTGGAATATTGTAATAGAACAGAAGGCAGCAGAAATTGGGGTGGTATTGAGGCATTCATTCATAAAAGTACAGACTGGAAAAGGGTCAAGCAGGAGTGCAAGGAAGATTTATGGCTGAAAGGGTAAGTGGCAGGGCAAATTACACTCCTTGGTTTCGTGCACTTGTGGACGGAAGCAAAAGCCTGAGAGGAAAACCAGGCAATGGTAGAGTGTATATCAAAGGACATTGAGGAGTTAGGAGGAGAGTGCGAGATAATTATACTAGGAGATATGAATGCACACATAGAAGATGTAGATGGGTATACCGACCCGACAGGCAAAATGATTATGGATATGTGTGAAAGGCTTGATTTGATCATTTGCAACAGTACCGAAAAGTGTGAAGGGCAAATAACATGGGAGGTAGCAAGGCTGCAGTCGATGATAGTTTACGGAATGACGTCACATAGGATGTATGCTAAGCTCAGCGGAATGCACATAGATGAAGGTGGCTCCAGAAGTGTGGGTAGAGATCACAAATGTATCAAGCTAAGTTTTGGAAGAGCAGTGAAAGTGGGAAGGAGACAAGAGGAGCAAGTACAGGAAAATTTTTATCCATCCATCCATCCATCCATCCATCCCTCCATCCATCCATCCATCCATCCATCCATCCATCCATCCATCCATCCATCCATCCATCCATCCATCCATCCATCCATCCATCCATCCATCCATCCATCCATCCATCCATCCATCCATCCAGGGAATGTGGAGCGTTGAGTGAAGGGACATTCTAGAATACGGGCCATAGTATAGAACGACCTTGTTTCCTCCACGCTTTTCACGTAGCGTGCCGGCTGGGCATGCCCTCTCCTACCTTTCCTTTCTCCGTGACTGGTAGTGTCAGAACCTCGCGCCGCCTTGTGGTGGACCCGAGAAGCGGTTGCGGCGAAGCAAGGACAATGAGAAAGTGGGCGACGCAGCAGGCATATAAAAATAGAGGAGGTGCTGGCCCGTGCTGGCTGGAATGGTGCGGGTAGCGTTTTGTGGTGCGGGCGTTCTGTGGTGCCGGTATAAAGGCGCCCCTGGCTGTGTAATGTGTGTGTCAGCGCTTCCTCTATTTCGGTTTGTGCGGTAGTTGTATTATTGCGATATTATTCCTTGCGAATATGGTGATGCGTGAGTGCTGACTGTTTTGTCTGGACGTTAGTTCTGAATGCGTGGTGTGCTCTGACGCGCTTTAGTGAACGCTGTAACACGGGTATTAGCTGCATGTAGTGGCGTGGGTACTTGCTGCATGTAGTCGCGCTGCACTGTATTTGATCCAGATTAGTTTAGACCATGTAGCGGTGACCAGAGGATTTTAGTCTGTCCAGCCCTCCGGTACGTTTATGCGTATACTGGGTTTCCGGAGGGCGTCAAGCCGGATAGCGTTGAAATGAGCTTTTTGCACTAGAGGATTTTAGCCTGTCCGGCACTCCGGTACGTTTATGCGTATACCGGGTTGCCGGAGGGCGTCAAGCCGGATAGCGTTGAAACGAGCTTTTTGCACTAGAGGATTTTAGCCTGTCCAGCCCTCCGGTACGTTTATGCGTTTACTGGGTTGCCGGAGGGCGTCAAGCCGGATAGCGTTGAAACAAGCTTTTTGCACTAGAGGATTTTAGCCTGTCCAGCCCTCCGGTATGTTTATGCGTATACTGGGTTGCCGGAGGGCGTCAAGCCGGATAGCGTTGAAATGAGCTTTTTGCACTAGAGGATTTTAGCCTGTCCAGCACTCCGGTACGTTTATGCGTATACCGGGTTGCCGGAGGGCGTCAAGCCGGATAGCGTTGAAACGAGCTTTTTGCACTAGAGGATTTTAGTCTGTCTGGCACTCCGGTACGTTTATGCGTATACTGGGTTGTCGGAGAAGTCAAGCCGGGTAGCGTTGAAACGAGCTTTTTGCACTAGAGGATTTTAGCCTGTCCAGCACTCCGGTACGTTTATGCGTATACCGGGTTGCCGGAGGGCGTCAAGCCGGATAGCGTTGAAACGAGCTTTTTGCACTAGAGGATTTTAGTCTGTCTGGCACTCCGGTACGTTTATGCGTATACTGGGTTGTCGGAGAAGTCAAGCCGGGTAGCGTTGAAACGAGCTTTTTGCACATTTAGTCCGTACCGCCCAAAATACGCCCAAAAAACGCCCGCAACGCCTTCGCGGCCATGTGCACCGCATGTGCGTATGCGCAAAGTAGAAAGTCTTCGCGATTTCTTACAAAATCTGAAAACGAAAAAAAATTGGAGAATGCCAATAAATTTTTCGTTACAAAACGGAACTTTATGTTTGTTTTTTTCACTTGCGCTATGATTTAAACCTAACTATGAAGAAAACATCAGCATCACGGGGATCGGCATCAAAATCGACATCACGAGTGTCCGCCGCAGTAGCATTGGCCCTCTTTCGGTGATTGTGTGCCACCACGAAGCATTCTCGAAAGGGTTCAGCGCAAGAACTTCGAGTATAATTTTACCATCGGCAGGCGAATAGCGTGTCCACGACGCCATGCTGGTAGCGGGCCTCAAAGTAGCTATTTTGTTTTTTTTACGTTTTTGTTAGGCTTGACTTGACTCGGCTCAAAGGGAAGCCGGTAATGGCAACCTAGGAAGCATGTTGGGCGTTTGGGCATTTGAGCGTGTCCGGTAAACGCCCGTAAGGCACGCGACTGCGCAGTTCAGACCCGGTAAACCGGTATCCGCAAACTTTTTTTCCGTAGAGCGGTGTGCCGGACAGACTAAAATCCTCTAATTTTAGCCCGTACCGCCCAAGATACGCTCAATATACACCCAAACACGCCTGCAACGCCTGCGCGGCCGTTGCCGCGATATCTGCGCATGCGCAAAGTAGAATATCTTCACGATTACTGACTAAATCTGAAAGGAAAAAAAAATTAACAATGCCAATAAATTTTTCGTTACAAAACGGAAATTTATGTTTGTTTTCTTTACTTGCGCTGTGATTTAAGCCAACTATGAAGAAAACATCAGCATCACGGTGATCGGCATCAGTATCAGCATCACGAGTGTCCGCCGCAGTAGCATTGACACTCTTTCAGTGATTGTGTGCCACCGCGAAGCATTCTCAAAAGGGTTCACAGCAAGAAGTTCTTCGAGTATAACTTTATCGTCGAAAGGCGAGTAGCGTGTCCGTGGCGCCATGCTGGTAGCGGGCCTCGAAGTAGCTATTTTGTTTTTTTTTACGTTTTTGTTAGGCTCGACTTGACTCGGCTCAAAGGGAAGCTGGTAATGACAACCTTGGAAGCATGGCGGGCGTTTGAGAGTGTCCGGTAAACGCCCGTAAGGCACGCGCATGCACAGTTTAGACCCGGTAAAACGGTATCCGCAAACGTTTTTTTCCTATAGCGGTGCGCCGGTCAGACTAAAATCCTCTAGTCTGAGCGCCCCCCTACCAGGCGCCTCGTTCCCCAGCTGCCGCGTGCGCGCTGACCGCGTAGCCCGGGCGCGTATAATCACCGTCATTCGCTGCCAGGGCGCCTCTTGGTCTGGGCGAGTCAAGCCTCGGCTCCGTCCCGCGCTGACATGTCCGGGCACGCTACGCTGTGCGGGCTTACGTCACAAAGCAGCGCCATTTCCCTTCAAGTGCGCAAGACATCCTCCTCTCCTACGAGCTATGTTGCGCCCGACGATTCGCTCGTCGTGGCAGATGCTCTCAGGCCTCCACGAGAGGTTGACGCGCTTCCTAGCAGGCGGCTTCTCGTTCGTGTGTTCGACCTCGGCCCTTGTGCAGATGCTCTCAGGCCTCCACGAGAGGTTGACGCGCTTCCTAGCAGGCGGCTTCTCGTTCGTGTGTTCGACCTCGGCCCTTGTGCGGGAGTCGTCGCGCAGTAGGCAAGCGTACTTGCTCGGACTTGCGGAGTTCCTTATACGACCTGCAAGGCCGTGAGTGTCGGTCGCACTGTGCTGCATCTTGGTTTAAAAAAACCCATTGTTGTCATCCTGCCTCGTGCGTGCTTTCTGTGCCATGCCGGAGAAATCGACGAACCCGGCCGCAGCGTCTTCGCACGCGGCGGCAGTGGAGGACGTCGCATCCCTACACGGTTGCGCTTAGTAGGTAAGCCTAGTGCAAACCTATTTCCACAACTAATACTGGTTTTCCTCAAGAAATTTTGATCGTGCTCAACAACTTCGTCGCTTCTGCGCTGTACATAATCGAGCATGGCACAGATTCCCTGACCGCGATCACAAGTGTCTGTGTGATACCGGTGGTATGAATATCACATTATTTCCGCTACTCGCACAGGTAGTCGAAGTAGCATAGAGAAAAAAACCTGTGACTGCGATATCCCCTGTCGGTGATCACACGTGAATGCTTTTACCAAAATAAACCATTCAGTTCTTTACACTTTTCTGGCCTCTACTTCTTGGGCTGCTACTTAAATGACAATGCAAGAAAAAAGCAGTCTTCTAAATGCAACACAATTACGCAGAAATGGTGCATCATACTTAGGCAAGTCCCTAGAAAAGATACAACTTGTGCAAAGAAGCCCATGTACATGTTCGGTTTTGCAAACAAGCTTATTGCTCATGCTTTTGGCAAATTTTGTGTATAGGGCTCTGCTTACATGAGCCGTAGTGGATTACCGCATTATACATCAATCGTATGATTGGTGTGTCAAGTGGTCGCCTGCAAATTGCGATCTGCATAAAAAGCAACTGCTTTGCCTTTAGCACAACTTTAGCATGCTCACTTTTTGCTTAACACCTAAATCCAAACCTCGTCGTACATTGAAGGTGTCATCATTATCAGCCTGACTACACCCACTGCAGGGCAAAGGCATCTCCCATAATTTGCCAATCAAACCGGTCCTGGGCTTTTCGTTGCTATTTTATACCTGCAAAATTTTTAATCTCATTGACCCACCTAACTTCCTGTCTCCTTTTCGTGCGTTTGAATTCTCTGGTGATCCTGTCAGTTTTCCTTAATGACCAGCAGTTATCTTGCCTATGTGCAATGTGCCAGGCCCATGTCCATTTCTTCTTCTTAATGACAGCTATGATAACTTGAACCCTGGTTTGTTCGCTGACCCACTCTGCTCTCTTCTTGTCTTTTAAAGTTACACTTATCATTTTCCTTTCCTTCGCTCACTGGGTCATCCACAATTTAAGCTCAACCCTCTTTGTAAGATTCCAGGTTTCTGCTCCGTAGGTAAATACTGGCAAGATGCAGTTGTTATATACCTTTCTCTTGAGGGTTAGTGGCAGATTACCATTCATGATTAGAGGATGCTTGCTGAATGCGATCAACCCCATCGTTATTCTTCTAGTTACTTCACTCTCATGGTTTGGCTCATGGTTACTACCTGTTATAAGTAGACATATTGCTTTACAACTTCCAGCGTGTCTCCACCTATCTCAAAGTGCTGTTTTCTGCCGAGGCTGTAGCACGTTACTTCAGTTTTGTGCACATTCATTTTCGGACCTACTTTTCTGCTTTCCATGTTCAGTTCTGTATTAGTGGGCTCTAATTCATCTCCTGAGCCACTCATCGAGGCAATGTCATCAGCGAATCGCAGGTTACTAAGATACTTTCCATTAACTCATATTCCTAACTCTTTCCAATATAGCGTCCTGAAAACCTCCTGTAAACACGAGATGAATAGCCCCGAAGAGGTTGCATCAACCTGCCTTACACCCTTCTTTATTGGGATTCTTCCGCTTTCTTTATGCTGGCTGTGCATCCACTTTAGATTTCTTCCAGTATGTTTATGTAGCTTTCTTCGATGCCCTGATTCAGTAGTGCCTGCATTACTGCTGACGTCTTGACTGAGGCAAGCACCTTCTCGCACTCTATGAAGGCTATGAATAGTTTTCAATTGTACGTGAAGGTGTTTGATATGTTTATAACACGCGATAACATTAACTATATGGTACATTCTACCGTGCTGTTAAATGAGGCGTACTTTGGTCGGTGCATCTTCTTTTCATGATCTAGCAGTAATTTATTTTGGGCGAGAAATATCAGTTATGCTCTTGTTGCTTTTTCCCACTTCATAACGCAAATTATTTAATAAAAGATCACATCTCATACATTATTATAAGGACCAGGGAAGTGGAGCGCTTTGACACTTTATCATGCACTACCATATTGCAATGTTCAACTGCAACTCAACGACCACTGCTTGGCACATTTAATACAGAATAAATTCTATTGTTGCAAAATTTATCTGTGTAAACTTTTGGTTGTGAAAACATGCTCAGACGATCGACAACAGCTGGTCTATTAGTTTTTAAAAAGCATCCAAATGGTACTTCATGGCTACTGATTACAGCACAGCGTAATAATTTTTGTCTAAAATATGTGGCCAATAGGTACTAAACAACAGCTGCGGCACTTTAAGCAGGTTATTCACAGTTAAATAAAAGCTGGGAGCACTTGATCACAGCACTAATGGGAGTCTGTCACCATGCACAGATCTTTTGTACTTGCATAAGTTTCTGTGCTTGCAGGCTCATGCACAGCAGAGCAGAAGGAACCTACGTTGCTCTCCATTAAAAGCATAATCATAAAATTTGATATACCTCTTGCAGCCATACATTTCAACTAGGAATTTTGTTTGGTTAGAGTTATTTGAGGAGGTAAAAGTATTTATGATCTTTAGATGCTATAACACCCCCTGAGGAGGCTTTGGTGGTCAAAAAGAAAATGATTTCTTAGCAGAAAAACCAACGCAAGGCTTCTCTTGATTGTGATTAAAAAAACCTGTGCCAGTCTTTAGCAATTGAGTTTTAATCTGCTTCACTAACACAAAGGAAGGTCAACTGTTTTGCTAGGTCTTACGCTCTTTTGCTGGCCTCGGAACAATGATATACTAAGCTCTAGTTTTACTGTTTATATAACTTCTTTTCTATCCATTTATAGCAAACTACTAATACCTGAACAATAAATGCCTAAAAATTCAAATACTTCTGAATTCATGATTGTCACAAATCATTCAAAGTTTCTTTAGAATGTCAGGATGATGTCATAACATATTGAACTTCACTGTAATGAATAGAATATTTTTACTCTGATTGAACAGGCGCTGTTTCAGTTGCCACGCAATTGCACAGATTGTCAAATACATCACGAATTATCTAATGACAAACGCCTCAACTTGGTAAACACAAAACTTGTATATAGTGATGTCATAGTGACCGTGCCACCAAGCCCACTTGTCAGTGGGCTCAGTGGCACGGTCACTATGACACGAACTCACCGCTCACCATTATTCTTTGCGCAGCTACTCGTCGCGACCTTCTGCCACCGTGGTGCCGTCATAAGAGTTTCCAGGACAACGACAGCTACCAAATCTTACTGCCTTTACGGCGCCATGGCTGCTCCACTGTCGTCTTTCCGGGCGGCTCTGTCTGCGCAGCCTGTCAGTGATAGCCTGAGTCTTCATCTATGAGATCCTGTGTCCAGCCCTCGACTTCCGTTCGACAACATTGCTGGTTGGTGGCTACGCCCCTCAAGGACCACGTTTGCAGGCCTCAGCCCTGCGTCTGATCCTGAGCAACACCGACGATGTCTGGCTCCTGCTGCCTTGGGTATGCAGCCACCCTCACCGATATGCATGCGCCGCCCAGGACCACACACCCTCAACTTTTCCGCACGTGACAGCACCCATAAAGAGCACCGTGACATCATCGCTGCTTTCAGTGGGCTCGGTGGCACGGTAAATATGACACCAACTCAACGCACACCACTGTTCTTTGCGCAGGTAAGAAATCGTTTTTCCTTCTTTACTAAACCCACAAGTTACCGTGGTCTCTTAGTGCTGCCGGGCCCACACGCAGCATTTGTTATTCTTTGCGATTGTGTGAATATCACTCAGTCTCTTGATACAGTGTGGCGATGTAGAGCTAAACTTGGGACCTGCCACTCGTGCCTCTGCTGATGATGAATACTCTGATGTGTTGGCAGCTTTGCGCGAACTAAAAAGCAGCCAGTCAATACTACTCGACGCAATCAAAAGTCTTCGAGAAAAACAGGCTGATAACCATAAAATGCTCAATGACATAAAAGAGAGACTTAAGAAAATTGAAGGCGAGTGCCATTTCCTGACGGCAATCACAGCTGATATAAAGAGTGTGCAGGAGCTTGCAGAGGCAAACGCGCATCACGTTGAAAAAATAACTGCGCCACAGATGACGCAGAAGACAGAGCAAGTCGAAATAACTTGGTGTTCTACGGGATGGATGATGAGTCAAACGAGAATTGGGTGAAAACCGAGGAAAAAATTATCAGGTTTTCAAGCAATCACCTGAAATAACTATTTCCCCGAGAGACATAGAACGCGCACATAGGCTTGGAACTTATTCACCTAATAAAACTAGACCAATTCTGGTAATGTTCACTCATTTTAATGATAAATAAAAAGTACTTCTTTTTAGCAGAGATAACAAACACCCAATCATTAATGTTGCACAAGATTTCTCTCCAGCTACTCGACTAGCCAAAAAAAAAAAAAACTGGTCGAATTAAAAAAAACACAAAAATTTTTACAGCAGCCTTCATCACAACAAGCTCGTAGCAGGGAAGAACACCTACGTGTATGACCCAGTTGGGCAACAGGTAATTCTTTACGCCCCGTAGCAGTGAGCCAGTGGTCGCCCTAATAATGCTAAGGACTACTTTTCGTTTCTTTTTACTAACATCAGGAGCGTATTACCAAAGCGTGATATCTTAGCCAGCTTAATTGATTCTTCTGATTCAAACGTTATAGTATAACTGAAACGTGGCTCAACTCTTCAATCAATAGCGTCGAACTATTTCCTGCTCATCCTGATATCAGTGTCTTTCGTACTGACCATGACAGCCGGCTTGGAGGTGGCGTGCTCATCGCTACTCACAGAGACCTTAGCTGCTTTCGCATCAGTACACCTACCTCACTTGAAACGGTTTTGGTGTGTAAAACACGTAATCACGTAATCCGCACGTAGTCTTAGGAGCATGCTATCGCCCACCAGATTCCGACAGCACGTTCATTCCCATTTTTCATGGCGCACTAGAATCCCTGAAGACTCAATTTCCTAATGCCACAGTTGTCTTATTTGGCGAATTTAATTTTCCGAACATAGGTTGGTCTGATCTCGTCTTCGTCACATTGAAACAAAATATTCAAAGCAACATTGTCTATACATGTTTAACATTTTCCCTAACTCAAATTGTTAATGCAACAACAAGGCAATCCAAAAATTCTGCCAATATGCTTGTTCTCGTATGAACCCCCCATATTAAGAGAATCACCTCAGTTTCATACCTCGATGGAATCAGTGATCATAAGGTCATTCATGGTTTTTTTTTCAATGTAAACTGAACCGGCCCACGAAAACAAGCAAAAAGCTCACTTTATACGATAAGGGCGACTATATCAGCTTGAATGAAGAATTAAATATATTCTGGTAATTATTATTCAAAGATTTCAATGAAAAATCTGTTACAACAAATTGGTTAATGTTTAAATCCATAATGCATAAGCTGATCAGTACCTACATCCCAGACATCGAAATTCGCGAACATAGCACTTCCAGCTGGTTTAATCTTGAACTTAAAAGGCTTAAAAACAAGAAAAAGCGACAATTTCGCTCGGAAAAAAGCACTAACAATGCTATGGCGTAGCAAAACTATCAGGCCACAGCAAAAATGTTTTGCTCTGCTGTAGATAAAGCGAAACGACTCTTCAATTGAACAACCTTGCCCAATTTACTCCACACCAATCTCAAAGAGCTTTGGAAGGTGATTAACCCACGACACGTAAACAAATCTGTATCCATATTGGATGATACTCGACAGCCTATCACCTAAAACAAAGTAGCTTAGCACTAAACCTTACTTTTTCTTCTGTATTTACCAGAGAACCAGTTGATAACCTCCCTGATGTATCTCCTCTCAACTACCCTACCATGGCCGATGTCATTTTCTCACCTAAAAGGCATCCAGAAAATAATCGAATCGTTAAAACATACTTCATCCTGCGGCATCGATGACAACAATGCTAAGGTGCTCAAGAACACCAAAGAAATCACCAGTGTTATTTTTTCTCATATGTTTCAGCAATCGCTCTCATCCAGCACTGTTCCTCATGATTAGAAAACGGGTAAGATTGTTCCAGTTCCAAAACCAGATTCATCTAGTTACCGACTCATGTCCCTAACCAGCGTCTGTTAAAAAATAATGGAACATATAATTCATTCTGAAAGTGCTAAATTCCTCGTCACAGTTAAGTTTTTTCACCCTAACCAACATAGATTCCAAAAAGGACTCTCATGCGATACTCAGCTTGCATTATTCATCCATGACTTAAGCGCAAGTGAAGACCTTAACATACCAGTTGACGCCATCTTTATAGATTTCGAGAAAGCCTTTGAAAATGCTCCCCACAACCGCCTTCTAATAAATCTCTCTCATTTAAACCTTAACCAACTTGACTACAGCTGGATTAAAGACTTTCTCACTAACCATCAGCAATTTGTAGAAGCAAATGATACGTCTTCATCCCTTTCTAGTCCCGCACTCGATACAGCCGAGCTTATCTCTTTCGCGCGCGCTGCCTGAACTTCATTCACGGTGTACCACAGGGAACAGTTCTGGGCCCTCTCCTCTTTTTAATTTACATAAATGACTTACCCGATAATATTTCCTCTAACACCCCCTCCTGCTTGAACTACAGCCAACCTTGATTCCTTCTTACCTCAGGCAGCCAGGGACTGAAACGTTCTTCTCTCAAGTGTCGTCGACCATTCCAACACAGATACACTTAGGAATGTCGTAGAATCATTGTTTTACCAAATCTTTATTGTTCGCCCACTCCCTCAGGTAAAGCCTTCTCTTGAGGGCCTCTGAGGTATATTAAATAAATAAATTCAAATGTGGTGTTTTATTGCATCCCATGAAGAGCGTATCATCATTCAGTAAAAGCATTGCTGGTGATCTACATAGTTATAGAACTAATTTATTTAAATAATTAGTATTGAGGTTTCACTTTGTTTCATGTACATATAGTGGCACGATATTTATCCTCTTTATGCCTGTGCATTTGATTAATGACATTGAACAGCCCGGAAGTCATAATAATATTGCTCGTCTTTGTCATATTTCACTCCGACTTAGCATTGCTGATTGATTGATTGATTTGTGTGGTTTAACGTCCCGAAACCACCATAAGTATATGAGAGACGGCATAGTGGCGGGCTCCGGAAATTTCGACCACCTTTAGTTCTTTAACGTGCACCAAAATCAGATTTTACGGGCCTACAGTATTTCTGCGTCCATCGGAAATACAGCCGCCACAACCGGGATGTGATCCCGCGTCCTGCGGATCAGCAGCCGCGTTACTTAGCCACTAGACCACCATGGCGGGGAACTTAGCATTGTGTCTGATGCTAGATGCCAAAAGAGATTAATATGTCACATCTCCCATTCACCACGAAGAGGTTTCTTCTGAAGCTATTGTTTAAGGTAGTGGCGTTATTCAGCATTCTGCTGTAGAGCATATGAGAAATACTGTTTGTTTGTACAGGACGCTATACCATCAGTCGCTTATACATGCTTTTTTGGTCTAAACATGTAGCTTTAAAAATCATCAGTGTAAATGCGGCTGTGTTTATTTAAATATGGAGCAGTGCATTAAAAGAAAGAAAGCCTGTATATCTATTCTGACCCTGAGGTAAAGGGAAATGATGCAGTGCAGTCAGGGGTAGATTCAGCAAATCATATTATGGGGAGGGGGTTGCTTAAAGTAACACCGCAAAGAGGGGCCTGGTCATTACTTTTTCATTTTTTTACTAGCTCAAAAACTCTAGTATAACATAAATAGTATTATGTGTGTTTAAAGGAATCCCACTAATTTGTCCTAATTGGTGATAACAGATGCACGGCAAGCACTTAAGATAGGCGGAGCGGGTACTGACAGGCTATGGGGGGGGGGGGGAGGCGATCAACTCTAGTGCCCCTCTTCTAGATCCGCCACTGCATGCAGTTCTGCACGAGATCACAGGGTTGATTCCGAGAGTCACATAATAGTTGTAATATGTACTTCTGCCCTAGTTTCATGCACTCGGAGAGATTATGAGGTCAAAATAATTAAACTTTCACTTGAAACAGTGCGTCTCATAGCCAGATTTTGGTTTGGTGACATGAAACCATCGAACTTAATTTTATTAATTCTTCTCTAAACCAGGATATATGTACAGTGCTTGCGAAATTCTGCTCCCACTTTTTCATGTGAATATCTGGTTCATCACAGAATTTATGGCGATATTTAGCAGTGTGATTTTTTAAGGCCTTTCCTATTGCCATGATCTTTTTTTCACATTTGTTGAAGACAAGTTCACCACGGAACATTTACTGCATGGGAGGATGTTTGAAACAGTTGGTTATGTGTTTAATTTGGCTCACACACATGCCTTTTGCAAATCAACAAAATTTCATCTTCAATAGGCAATGTAATTTTAAATAATTGTGTAGCAGTAATGTAGCTATACTGTCAAACAAATATTGTTCAGGACAAATAAAAGTGTTTAATAAAAGTTATTGACAAGAAAATGTAAAGTTAAGCGTCTTTCATAATCATATGGTGGTTTTGGGACGTTAAACCCCACATATCATCGAAAATGATATAGTAACCTTGCCTGGAAAAGTTGCTTGCTATTTACTACACACCTCAAGGATCAATAGGGATTCTATGTAATCGTAGACAAGTATAAATCTAGAAAAAAGTGCATCTTAAAACCAAACGAGGGAGCAGATAAACAATACTCTCACTGAGCATTTTTATTAAATATCCTACCCAAGATTGCAGCAAAAAGCACCTGCAAACATATGCGCTAGTAATAACAACAGAATCCTCAGCTTGAGATTTTTGATGCAGGAAAAAGGAAGGAATTTTGAAAACGACCACATGTTGGATGATGAAGCCAAGACAATGCTTTATTAGCAGTTTTTAAAATGCTTAACTTGTGGTTCTTTTCAATAATGTGCCTGACTTAGCTTGTTGTGCACTTGGATGGAGTCCAAATTCATTTCCACCACTGTAACTTATCCTTCTTTGAGGTCCTTGGCAGCAAATACACCTACCTGTAACAGGCATGGCAAATTACCCCGCCTCCAACTTTATTTTTGTGTACAATTCAAGCAGCAGTCTATCTTTCCACTCCCAAATAAATGTGGCGGTGAGTAAGTTGTGAATGGATGAACTTGACTGCATGACTCTGGCTGCAATTCAAAACATAAACCCGCATAAGAAACTGTATTAAGTGTCCACTTTGTTCAGACTGCAGATATTTAAGAGAAATTGGTTGAAACACCAAAATATGACAGTAGGTGGGCTTTTATTGCTGTAAAGTACAATGCAGTAAAGTGATTTTGTGTCGAGAACACTCGCAGATGGAGCAGCTGAATGAGTGGCAAGCGTTTCTTGGTTGAGTGGGCTGTCACATTCAACAGGCCTCTTGTGCATCCCTGGCAATGCTATAAAAAAAGCACACAATAGGGCCTCCATTCCAATTTCAATTGTGAGTGGGCACTGTAAAATACAGAGCAAGCGCCCCTTTTTACTTTACAGGAGATATCGAATATGTGCCAATGACTGAGCAAGCCCCCCTCCACTTTCCCAATTATTTTTCAACCTGTTCTCCACTACGAAATTCTGCAGCAGCAGTTCTTTGGAACCAAAGTTCTGAGAGTCCTTATATGCGCAATATTTTTAACACTTTTAAAGTGTGATGCCTCGAGGCTGCATTATGAGTTGTCACAAATTGTCTGAACATTTGTAGAACATCTTTCCCGCCTGGTCATAACACCTGAAATTTCACACAAGGATTCTCCTCGGGTCTGTAAAACAGTAAATGCGTGTGTATTCAATACAGCATTTCATTAGAAACACAGGTGTGCATTTTTCCTAAAGGCATTTTTGTATTGAATTAGTGTCCAAGACCAAGCAAGGGCCCCCTTCGAGATCATCTTTCAGCGTCGAGGAAGTGATTTCTCGGGATTTTACAGTAGTATTAAGTTAGAGGTAGTGCTTGGGCCTGTGTGCATCTCTCACATTGAAGTACTAAAAACCTGGACAACTTTTACCCGCACGCAAAGAGAAGAAACACAGCATACCAAATACGTTTGCTCTGTTTCAAGTTTTAATTCACCATGGCGAAACTCGCATGTCCATCAAACAAGTTATGCAAATGAGGGCAATCTTCAGCCATATGTAGCCTTTGAGCTTGTGAGGACACACTTCCCACGTTGCCTGCCATAGTCAGCATGACTATACACTGTCGTCCTTTATGAAAGGAAAAAAATGGCAGCATATCCACGGAGTGAAGGATGGAGAGTGGGGCGAAGCATTCGTCCGTCCATGCGTCCGTCTGTGTGACCGTCCATGCGTCTGTTTGTGCGCCCGTCTCTGCGTTCTTTCATGGATCCGCCCCTGCGTCCGTTCATGCGTCCATCCATGCATCTGTTTGTGTGTCCGTTCGTTCATCTATTCAACACTCCAAGTCCCACCATCTCGCATCTTTTTATCATATATTCCACATATAGAAGCACCGCCATCCAGCGGACATTCCAAGGACTAAACGAGAGGTGGCACACGCACACTTTCTTACGGCCTGCGCTTTGGGTCCACTTCCCACCTTTAACCACCTCGAGTTCATGGTATATTCTAGTTCACTGTATTCATGGCACTGCGACCAAACGCTCGCTAAACCTTTCAAAAACCAAGGAGGTTACGCCCAGCGAGTATAACGTAGCAACCTTTCCCTGTCAGATAGGGCTCAATTTACATGCCAATGGCTGCTAATGAGAAGTGAGAGACAGGAGAATTCGGCTTTTACTTTCTTATGGCTTGCGCTTCTTATCTACTTCTCATTTTTAACCACCTTGAATTCATTCATGGTATATACAAGTTCATTGTATTCATGGCACTGCGGCTCAACGCTCGCTAAACCTTTCTAAAGCTAAGGAGGTTACACCCAGCGAGTATAATGTAGCATCCCTTTCTTGTCCGATAGTGCTCAATGTACATGCCAATGGCTGCTAATGGGGATCGCAGCGTGCGCGTTGGCTAAAAGCCGAATGCTCATGTCTCTCATTCCCCATTAGCAGCCATTGGCATGCACATTGAGCACTATTTTTTATTGTTAAACAACGCACAGAAGAAATCTCTCACTGGCACCACCTTGGAGGTCAAGTGTTATACCTATTTTGGGTATGTGCCACTGGTGGTTACATACGAGGGACGCCCAAGCCACGCCATAAGGAGCTTCGCCCCTAAAACGTGAGAACGTGGCCTGCGCTCAGCGACGACTGGCTACAGCACCATTAACCTACAACTGAAGAAAACGTGCCCGCTTCTGTTTTTATCAGCACCTATGCAACGGCCATAATTTATTCTTTTGTTTGCCAATAGATGCCTTCAAAAGGCGATGTGATTTGTTTAGCGGTTGTTTTGGTTGTTCCGATTCAGTTAGAAAATAATGCTAAGAGAGTGCCGACACAAAAACTGGACATGTCATTTCTTCTGTTGCGATGAGTGGCTATTGACCAACTTATCTTGATTGCAAACATTTTTCAAGGGAGCGCACAACAGTTAAATTGTTCAAACACATTTTAATAGTGCATTGCTCGGGCGTATGAACGTCGCCTCACAAGGTACCACAGTGCTGCAGACTTGTGAGATTGCATTTTTTTGCTTGTTTGGGAAAAGAAGTGCATAGACTCGTTTATATTTACATATAATGTGTGTCTTGCAATAAATTGTCCTCTGTGTCACGCTTCCTATACTCCATCCTTCTTAGATTATACGCATTGAGATGTGATACACCTAACATCACCCCTACACTGACTTTCATTCCTCTTTGGGCCAGGTGAATGAGCTCGTCAGCTACTCTACATCATTCTTGTTAGTTTTTCCTTTGGGTGTTCAAGGGACACTATACGGCAAAATAATTTTTCACATACTATTGAAGTATGATTTCATAACACCACTCTTACCACAACCCGACGCTTGTCAAGTGCGAAACCACGCAAAAAATTGTCTCACCGAACACCAAGACATCATCATTTTGATGGCCTTTACTGGGTTCCACATAGCTTATAATCAATAAAAATGAAGAGCATTGTCATCTGTGGGCGTCATAGACTTAGCATACGAAGTTTCAGAAAATATCACCGAGCCAATCGCAAAATTATGAAAAATACATCTAAAAACTTTTGACGTCACGCATGGACATTTCGGCACAACTTTGAATAATTAAACTTCAACCTTACTTTCCTCCGCTAATAATGAACTTGGGATAGTGAAACATATGGCATTGGCATTAGAGTTCTCAGATTGCAGTTTGCTAATCTAAACAAGGTCACTGTTTCTCTTCAGTAACCTTGTAATGCTTTTGTAAACTACACAAAAAAAGCTTGTGAATGAAGTGCAAAGCTGCAAAGCAAACTGGTGTTGGGAGTACGGAGTTTGTACACTGTGATTTAACCCATGTCGCATAGCTGCAATGAAGGGAACCAAACTGCTCGAGACTACAGCAGCAGAGGCCTATAAATTCTCCAAAGTTTCCTTCCACAGTTTCAACCACATGGATTCAATAGTGGCAAAACATGGCATTTATTCCACTTGTTCTTTACAACTCTATCATAAACAGAAACTAAGACATGCATTTTTTTGGTTTAAATGTTGTTTTTTGATTTTTCAGGGGATAGGTTGTTTTGAGGTAATACTGATATTATTGAAAATACAATCATTGGAAGAATAGATTCAATAGCTCTGCTGCTAGCTTCCTTTATGACATGCATTCATAACGATCACATTCATTGGCAATTGTAAGAAGTTTCATCCTAGTAATAAATTTACCATGAATTAACGTTTCAGCAAAATTAACTTCCTTGATATGATGGCATCTATTGAAACATTTTTTATTGTGAGGTATAAAAAAGACAAATGCTCCACCCACACCAGAAACATATAGCAGGCAACGCCAATCAGAAAAGAAGAATGAACTGGGCAGAGCTAAGTAGAATTTTGAGAAGGAAGTATGTGCAGGAAAAGCGGACTCCACCCCCAGTCAAACCGAACAAAAAGGAAAAAAAATATCTTGGTTTGGTTTACAACGTTGTTCTTGCTGCTGACATGTTTGGCCAAATTTAATCGTCACTGGTGAATTCTTGTGATGCGCATCATAATGGGGCTGTCTTGGAGTTCTTCCGTTTACAGCGAAATCAAAGGTTACGCTCTACATAATGCCAACAAATAGCCAACTATATTACCTAGACTACACAAGCCATAATCTATAACACGGCAAAGAGGAATTATTCGTCAGACAGGCAAGCGTTTAAGAAGCGTCTGTAGCGACAACGATCACTATGCTCACAAATTAAGCAAGCTAAAGAAGACATTTGGTGAAATCACCTGCACAATACTTTGAACAATATCCAAAAGGAAGCTTGAAAGTTAGGAAATCATCACTAGCTAAACATGTCCCATGGCACAGCCTAACCAGCCACTATCCTTTGCAATCAAATACTGAAACGCACTTCCAAACTTAAATAGGTTCTTTCGGAAGTATTACCCAACATTACAAGTAAAATGAGGCGTTTTAGAGTGGCACTGTTTTATAAAACAGGAGAGCGCTCACGACACGTCAAGTGGTAATGGCGGAACCAGTCTGAGTCCCTAGCCAACCAAACGTCGTCTTCTTTACCGACTGAGTCATACCCCCTGCCTTTTTGAGTAGCACTCATCTTCACTACATTTTCCTCCCCTCCGTAAAAGAGCCATCCTGGCGACTCATCGGCAGGAGACAATAGAGGAATGATAATACGGTATTAGGTGGTCTATGTGGACGGTCTCACGTCCACGGCATCATTGATCATGGGGCTGCTCAGCGGCTCGACGATGTAATTGACGGGTGAAGTTTGCTTAACCGCACGGTAAGGGCCGTCATACTTGTACGTCAGTTTCGTTGAGAGACCAGGGCTGGTTGAAGGAATGCGAAGCCAGACAAGGTCACCTGCTGCATAAGGAGCCGGAGGCGTCGGGCTATCGTGGTGGTGTTTCTGGCGTTGCTGTTCAGCACTTGTGAAGGAGCGGGCAAGCTGACGATACTGTTCCGCGTATTTAGCAGCTTGTGACATCGTCGTCGACTCAGCAACATCTGGGTGGTAAGGAAGGATGATGTCTAGCGTGCAAGAGGCCTCGTGACCATAAAAGAGGAAGTATGGAGAGAAACCAGTGGTTGTCTGGACAGCAGTATTATGCGCGTATGTTACAAAAGGGAGAATACTGTCCCAGTTGGTGTGATCGGTTGCGACGTACATTGACAGCATATCTCCTAATGTACGGTTGAATCGTTCTGTAATGCCATTGGTTTGAGGATGATACGCGGTGGTGGTGCGATGAATGGCTTGGCATTCCTTGAGAAGCGATTCGACGGCGTCCGACAAAAAAACACGCCCTTGGTCACTCAGGAGTTCGCGTGGTGCACCGTGACGTAAAATGATCTGATGCAATATGAAACGACCGACGTCACTGGCTGACGCAGAAGAAAGTGGTGAAGTTTCTGCGTAGCGCGTAAAGTGATTTCTAGCGACGATTACCCAGCGATTTCCAGCCGATGTAATTGGAAGAGGTCTATACAGATCGATACCAACACGGTCAAACGGTCGGGCAGGACAAGGTAAGGGTTGTAGTGGAGCTGGAGAACTTGGAGTGGGATTCTTCCGGCATTGGCAAGCGAGACAGGAACGTACGTAGCGACGAACGAAGCGATACATTCCACGCCAGTATTAGCGGTGGGACAGGCGGGTGTAGGTTTTAGCACTCCAGCATGGGCGCATTGTGGGTCGGCATGAAAGGAGGCGCATATGTCTGAACGGAGACGACTGTGAATGACTAGGAGTCATTGGCATCCTTCGGAGAGATAATTCCGTCTGTATAGTAAACCATCTCTGATAACGAAGTGCTGTATTTGACGGCGCATACTTCTAGGGATATTTTGCGAGGGAGCTCGACTCAACAAGTTGATAAGTGAAGTGATCCGAGGATCTTTTCGTTGCTCCTGTAGCATATCGCTGACACTAAGTGAAGATACGTCGGGGGCAGGCGAAGACGGTGACTTGTCACTACATCGTAGAGGTGATCGGGACAAAGCGTCTTCGTCGAAATGTTTTCGGCCAGATCGGTAAACAACGTGAATGTCGTACTCTTGTTGCCGAAGCGCCTAACGGGCGAGCCGGCTGGTGGGATCTTTTAACGAGGAGAGCCAACATAACGCGTGATGATCTGTAACCACGCTGAATGGGCGCCGGTAAAGATAAGGTCGAAACTTGCCTATGGCCCATATGATGGCTAGACACTCTTTTCGGTGACTGAATAGTTGGATTCTGCTTTTGTGAGTGCGCGGCTGGCGTAAGAGACGACTTACTCATCAAATCCAGGTTTACGCTGGGCGAGCACAGCACCGAGGTCAACTCAGCTAGCATCCGTGTGTATTTCCGTCGGGGCAAGAGGATAAAAATGTCGCAGTATAGGAGGTGACGTAAGAAGGTGGCGGAGTGTGGCAAATGCATCATCACAAGCTGACGACCAACTAGAAAGGTCGTTGTTGCCGCCAAAGGGTCAGTCAAGGGCGATAATATGGAGACGAGGTTGCGAATAAAACGACGAAAATATGAACATAAACCGAGGAAGCTGCGAAGTTCTTTTAAGATCTTTGGCTTAGGAAAGTCGGCAACCGCACGGACTTTCGTCGGATCTGGAAGAATGCCATGTCTAAATACAACATGGCCCAAAATTAAGAGTTTTCGAGCACCGAAGCAGCACTTCTTCAAGTTGAGCTCTAGGCAGGTGGAGGGGAGGCAAGTAAGCACTGTCTCGAGCCACTGAAGATGCGTTGAAAAGTCGCTTGAAAATATCACGACATCGTCTAAATAACACCGACATGTCTGCCATTTCAGGCCACGGAGTATGTTGTCGATCATGTGCTCGAAAGTGGCAGGCGCATTGCAGAGCCCGAATGGCATGACGTTAAATTTGTATAAGCCATCATGGGTAACAAAAGCCGTCTTGAGGCGATCAGCCTCAGCCATGGGAACCTGCCAATAACCTGAACGCAGATCCAGTGACGAGAACTCCGCGCCTTGTAAGCAGTCAAGGGCATCGTCTATGCGAGGTAGCGGGTAAACATCTTTGCGCGTGATCTTATTCAACCGGCGGTAGTCGACGCAGAATCTTATTGAGCCATCCTTTTTCTTGACTAGAACAACTGGGGATGCCCACGGGCTGTTAGAGGGCTCAATAACACCTCGCTTCAACATGTCGTCAACTTGTTCCGCGATTATGCGACCGCTCAGATGCCGATACCCGATACGGACGCTGACGTAAAGGAGCGTGAAGGCCAGTGTCGATTTCGTGAGACACTGTGGAATCACGGCCCAAAGTCAGCTTCTGGTGGTCGAAGCTGGCGCGGAAGCGCTCGAGGAGGGCGATGATGTCGGTGCTCTGCTGGGCCGTAAGGTTGGTGTCGATGCCGCGCGAAATTGCGTCGGTGAATGATGGGCAAGAGGATGACGCGCCGCAATCAACAGCGTCAATAGGTAGCGTAGCCAAGTGGTCAAGAACTACACGTGCACTCGAGGGATCAATGTCATCGGCAAAGCCCAAGCACTCTCCGCACAGTAACTTGAAAGGTGTGGGAAACGGATTTGAAACATAAATTGCACTTGATGCATCGTGAACATTCAGAACAGCGAAAGGAATCAGGAAGCACTTGCGGAGAACAGCGGCTTCAGAAGGCGTAAAAAGAACAGTTGAGCCACTAGAGACGTCACAGGAAAGCGGAACTAGGGCGGATGAGAACGGGGGTATCGAAGTGTCGGCGGCAACAAAAAATTTTGCAGGAGAAAGGGACGAGTTGAGTGAAACAGCGTCGCATAACGGCGCGAACTCCACTTCGGTGCGAGCACAGTCGATGACGGCATGATGAGTGCAGAGAAAGTCCCAGCCTAATATAATGTCATGGGAACACTGCGGGAGCACGACAAACTCGACGACATAAATATCGTCAGCAATAGCGACACGTGCTCTGCATGCAGCAAAAGGGCGAATTTGTTGCTCAAAACAAAGTCGTGAAGAAGCACTGTGACTTTATTTAGTCAACGGCAAAGTTTTTCAGTCATTACAGACACTGGGGCGCCAGTATCGACCAATGAAAAAATAGGTATACCTTCAGCGGAGACAGCAACGACGTTGGACGGCGAAAAACAAGGTCTTGTGGAGTTCGAAAGATCCGCAGTTCATGCTCCTGAAACTGCGGCTCCTAGATCTAGGAAATTTTCTTAGATCTAGGGAATTTTGGTTGTATTTAGGGGAAAATGGAAATTTGTAAACATCAAGGGAAATTTTTTCTTCCACTTGAAGCAAGCAGATCGACGGAGGCATAGGGTTTCATACGATAATAATTGCATGCAACTTTATGGACGGAGGGACGTCCCATCGATAACCGTTCTTGTTCCTTTTCCATCTTTTCTCTTTCACACCCCCTCTACACTCACCCAAAAGCGCTGTGCCATGACCAGTAGCGGTGTGGATGGGTGCAAGGGAGCACGGGGCTGGTCACCGTCCCTAACGCTGTGTCAGCGCTCTCGTTTCCCCCACTTCATTGCTGTTCATTCTGTGAAGTACGTGTTCGACGTCAATTGCCCGAAACCCGGTTTGAACCAAAGAAAAGGTGCTCTTGCTCGAGCCCGCCAAGTATATATATGTTTTTATCTACACCAACCTCCCATTATCTCGCCTTTCACCCGCGGCGTTATTCATTTTGTTTGTTGTTTTTTATCGGTTTCCCTTTTTGTGAACGCTGTCACGTTGCTAGTGAGCTAGCCCGTGGAGCCATGTGATTCCGCCAAGGTCACCAAGTTTTCTGTGAAAAGCGCAGCCAGAACAGTAGGCTGCGTGTATGCGGTTTTTTGCACAGCTCAAAAAAAGTTGAAAAAGTGCCTGGTGGAAGAATGTAAGGATTTATTTGGAACAAATATATGGCAGTCAACATTTCTAATAAACTTATCTTTTCGTTAACATTCAGCAGGTTGCGAGGAATAAACTGCGACATGGCATAATATACAGTGCACTTGTAGTAGCATTCAAGTTACAAATAAATAAAATTAATAAATGCTACTACTACAACTACTACTACTACTACTACTACTACTACTACTACTACTACTAATAATAATAATAATACAATATTAATATTAATTTGTAACTTGTATGTAATTACAAGTGCACTGTATTGTAGTGTAAGATTTTCGTGTTTTGCATTGAACAGCTAGCAATGTTCCTGAGTAATATTTTGCTAATTTATTCCTTCTTCAACCTTTATGCAATGCCTTTTGCTTGGCGTCTCGTAAAAAATACTGCGATACTACATGTCTTCCCTCCCCCCCTCTAAATGCGATGACCACTTACCTTTGTGATGAGATAAACTGTTAATTAAAGCTTTTCAATCTGTACTGCGACATTTTTTCACCTTTAGCACGGTGATTTTAGTGAATACTTTCAAACGAATACACTAATATATTATAAAAGTGAACTTGGAAATCGATTTCCACAGCACAAACACATATTAGTCTTCGAAAAACTGCTTTCCATGAATATATAGGGAAATATAGGGAATTTTTACTCCAGAGAGGGAAAAAGTGGCTCCGCAGGTTGGCAGCACTGGCTTGGAGAAATGCACATTGGACGTCGTTCACGTGGTGACTGGAATAAAGAAACGTTATTATGTATTTTAATCGTACTTGACTGCTGTTTTCGGTAGCATGCTATGACCGAGACAAAGCCAAACTGCGCGAGGGGACTTCCTGTGGCGCAGTTTGTTTGCGAATTTCCCCTCCATGACACATGTATTAAGCTGACTGACTATGTGATCTGCTGCGCTTTTCATTCTTTGCTTTAGCAATCGTTTCTCCCACTGACGCTTGAATGGGTGCGTGTCAAATTAGGCGGCCTTGTTCTGCAAGCAATGCATTTTGTCATTGTTGACCCTGCATGTATAGCTATGTTACGCAATCTAGCTCTGTTTTCACAGCAATACATTGCTGGGAAACTAAAACGTAGTGCTGGTAATGCTACAGTAGTTTTCACCTGCACGATGATTGCCGAAATTTTGTTGTGAGCACGACACTTAGAATTTAGAAGTTGTCCCGGTATGGCAGTATTGCGAATGTGACTTTCTCATCTAAGAGCAGGCCGCATGTGGGCGACTATGAGCGTAAAAATGAGGGGCAATGCTAGTCGCCTGTGAATTGTACGGTGTCAAGGATCGGTCACAACATTACCAAAGTACTTCCTTTCGCATCGGCGAAGCTTATCGTTTTAAAGCGCGACATCATTAAAATACTTGTTTCATAGAAATCGCGTCGTCGGCGTCTGTGTTGGATCGGAAAAGGTGCGTTGGCCGTGAGCGAAAATTAGAGGTCGTTGCATTGGAGATGGTGTTCGCACTTCGGCCTTCTTTACGGTAAAGTGTAGGTCTCCGCCGAGAAGTTAGGGCTTCTTGCTAGCAATTAGGGAGGCGATTGTGTGTGTGTTTTTCCCTGCGTGAGTGCGTGTATGTGTTCGCGCGCTTTTGTGTGGGGTCTAGTGCGCACACGCCCTGTGTGTTTTTTCTTCCATGCGTGAAGATGTGCGAATGTGTGTGCTTGTGAGGGCATTCGCTCATCTGCCTGTGTGGGTGCACTTATGTGTGTGGTTGAGTGCGCGCGTGTGTGTGCGTTCTTTTGTTCGTGAGTGTGTGCGAATGTGTGTTTGTGCTCTCCCATGCGTGTGTGTGCGAATGTGCGTGCATGTGCATGTGCGCTCATCAGTCTGTGTGCGCGCACTTGTGTGTGTAGGTGAGTGCACGCGCTCGCACGTGTGTTCTTTTGTGCGTGCGAATTAGTATCTGTGTGCGCTCTTTCGTGAGTGAGTGTGTGCGAATGTGTGTACATGAGCGCGCTCATCTTTCTGTGGGCGTGTGTGTTCGTTTGCGCGTGTTTTTGTGCGTGTTTTCGTGTTACTGCGTTTTTTCATGCGCGAAAAAAAAAGCCGCCTTCTACTTGTACTTCGAACGCTAAGCGTCGTCTGATTCTGTATGCAAAATTAACGCTGGTTGCGCTCAGCCATCACTTTCCACGGAGTTACGAGACGCGTGCTAAACCGGACTGCTTCACGTAGGAGCACATTTGCAGGAAGCACCACTTCAATAGCTTTTCTTTCGTTGCCAAGAAATGTTGTCTACGAGTAAAGCAGGTAAGCTTGCACATTGAAGGCCTCAGTACCTGAAGGTATCTCTGCCAACATTCACGATGCAGCTCAGCTATTGTTTGGATCGTTTCCCACTTCTGAAAGCGGTCAACTAAAGTTTTTAATCAATCAGTTGGGTGAGTTCACTCTCTTGTGCACTTTATACTCATGTGCTGCGCAGGAGGGCACCAAAAGTTTCTTGAAAACTGGCTCACGGATGTGTTCGCTTCGGTCACTGTCATTTCGACAGCAGCTGGGGCACAAAGAAAAAGAAAGACTACAGTGCCAGCCACCATCAATTCTAGTTGTTTTAGTTGAGCTGGTTGAGGGGCAAGGAAAGATAAGGTGTACAGCTAACTAGCAGTCCGCGGTTTCTACAAAGCAACATCTTCAAGCACCGCAAACCATCCCGCATAGACAGCAAAAGAAAAGAAGAGTAGTAGGCGCGTGCCGCCATGCGGCGAATGGAGCGGCCACGCCCCCTTTCGCAATTACGCCTTGTCTGTCCAATTGATATGGCCGGAGGAACAACGTCGCGCGCGCCCGATCCAGGCAGCCGTGATGTGTTTAAGGATTGAATTTCGCTCGCGCCTCTACTGTAGCCAATAATCATTTAGCCTCCTTCTGGTTATTTCTGCCTGTTTAAAGCCTATTTCGCCTACACTGTCCCAAAACCCGAATACTTTGAAAAATTTGGTGTCAATATTTTCGGCTGTAGGGCGGATCTTTTCACAGAACATTATCAAACGTTCAGTCGTTTCTTCCTCCTCTGCATACATACTACATACAGTGTCTGTGCCTTCGTATTTTGCTCGGTAAGTCTTGGCCCGCAATACTCTCGTTCTAGCCTCGAAGACCCGTTCTAGCCTCTAACTACCCCGAAAATAATCGTAGATCTCTTTCCTCGCAATTTTCTGCTTAAAAGTTCAGTAGGTCTCCAGTGATGATTTCGTAAGCATTTTCATCTTCCATATATGTCTCTGTCTGTTTTCTTCACGTTCTTTTTAACCGATGTACTTTTCCTTTTGGTTTGGTATTCTGCTGTTGTATAAATACTTGATGGATATTTTTTTGAGTTCCCTTCTTCCATTTAGTATCAACATTCGTCATATACAAATAGCGGGAAGCTTTCCTATTTCAACGCTCCTCTACAATTTTCCTCAATCGCTCTTCAATTTCTATCTTACTGCTAGCTTCCCTGCACTCAAACAATGTCCATCCAATGTCAGCTAGTGCCCCCTAATTTGGGGTATTCCCGTGTGCTCCCAAAGCAACTCTACACATGCCACGTTGTTCAATTTTCAATCTTTCTTGAACTTCTCATAACATGCACAAGACCACATTGCCGAACGTCAAACCAGGGACCATGATAACTGTACAAATTCCTCTCACAACGTCATACCCAATGTAGTTCCACAGTTCCCTATTTTTTATTACAGCTGCCTTCCGGGTGCCCTTAGTCATTACGTATTTTTAGTGCTCCCTTAGATACTGATTGATTTGATTGATATGTGAGTTTTAACGTCCCGAAACTCCCATATGATTATGAGAGACACCGTAGTGGAGAACCCCAGAAATTTCGACCACCTGGGGTTCTTTAACGTGCACCCAAATATCAGCGCACGGGCCTACAACATTCCCGCCTTCATCGGAAATGCAGCCACCGCAGCCGGGATTTGATCTCGCAACCTGCGGGTCAGCAGCCGAGTACCTTAGCCACCAGACCACCACGGCGGGGCTGCTTAGATACTCAGCCCCATATTTTATCCATACGCCCAAATATTTGTATTTATCCAATAGCGTGACTTCATGCATCTTATGCTCACTGCCTTTGTTATCATTAAAATTTATGGTTGTCAATTTTGCCCTGTTTAACTTCGTATTTCACTTATCTCCCTCATTACCACAGATGTCTATCAGTACCTGCAGATCTTCCTTGTTGTTGGCTATTAATGCTATATCATCTGCATACATCGATGCTGGCAATGACTGTTCAATGTGTTTTCCTAGATTGTCAAAAAAGTGTCTGAAGCCGAGTCTACTGCCCTGTAATTTGGCTTCTAGTCCCTGTAGATACAGCATAAATAACAAAGTTGACAAGGGACATCCTTGTCGAATTCCGCGCTGTATCCCTGTAGGTTCTGATACCTGTTCTTCACATTTGATAACTACCGTGTTACTTGTGCAGATATTCCTTGGAAGATTATTAATTGCATCTTTCACATCTAGTATGTTGAGAAAATATGGGCTCAAGTGGTTCAAGGGTCACAAGACCCCGCTTCCACGAAGTAGATATGGGGTTGGGAGGGAACAAGCAGCCGGCGGTACAAGCAGAAGTAACGTCCAGGTGCGGGGCACTCTAGCAGAAAAGTCTCCGCACGTAATAATTGCTGAGGACTCGAATTTAAATTGATGCGCAGAAGAAATCAAAGAAAGGGTATGAGGTGATAACACGGTTTTAATAGGTATAGTACTTATGGAATGAAAGAGTGCAGTTGGAGCGTGTCGTCGTCAATATATGTACCGCCGCTCGTGGGTGCTCGTGGAACTAAAGTGTTGCATTGTATTATAAAATGAGGAGGAGAACACATATAGAGAAGGATTACTCGTTTCGGTCGCTAAAGCGTTCGCGAAGTTCACAGTGCCACTGTGGCGCTCCAAGGCTCACGTGTTTTTGCATGCTACCCGAAAAGGCTCGGTGGTGCGGACCATTTATATTGTCACGGGGTTGTGACGTCGACGAAAAAGCTGAGAGTACGTTGAAGATTAAACTGTTTATTTGGGCGAACCTGCGCCTGGTAAACGGAATGTCAGAGCACACTTGCACTGATATTGGTGAACGGGACGTCGGCCGTCGATCAACTGACAGGTGGCGAAGCGTGTCGGCATTTATACACTCGCCATCGAACGTTCTAGCATTATCGCTAGCTGTGCCGTAAATTCCAGAATAATCTGAAATGCTCGTGAAGTGGGCGTAATCTCAAGCAAATAATCTACTGGCGCCCTTAAGCTTCTCGAACACTGTAAGCGTGGTTTGCGCTGAGAATCGTGTACAGTGTAATTGGGTGATAAGAAAACTTACGGAATGATAAGAAAGGTAAGCGAGCGCTAAACGCGTGACTAAAGCAAATGGGCGAAACCTCGTGATAATTGCGGGCGATTTAAATGATGTCTTGAATAAAGAATAGGCAAGACCAGCGACCACATTGAGGACTAGCGACCACATTGGCGAAAAAGGTGGATGACATGCGTGCCATTTCCCTTCAGGTACAGGTAGCAGTACTCACGATACCAGAGGTATCGGTGCGTGACGCCAACCTGCAAAACGTGGTTGTCAACACAAACAAGTAGATATGACAGATAAGTCGAGATGAAGGCTTTGAGGTTGTAGAAATGAACAGAGAGGTGCATAGGTGGAGGGTTTTCAACGAGACGAAGTTCACTTCGATAGGAGGCTAGGACATGAGGTGGGTTGGTGGTTTGCAGGACACGCAGTAGCTTTTTTTGGGAGCACGCGGGTCCTTCGGGGTCCAGGATAGCTATAGTAACAAGGAGCACAACCACGGGGACTCTTTCACAGGTGGTATAGCGAAAAACCAGAAAAAAAGGTGAAAGAAAGGAGATGGCACGAGTTGAAATTAGTTACATTAACATGCAGGGTTGCAGAAAGAAGGAAAACTGATTAGATATTGAGGAGCAGCTAAATGAGCATCAGATACATGCTTATATTGTTGCAGAAACACACCTTAGAGATTCGGAAGAGCCACCACAGATTCGGAATGATACTTGGGAAGGATGCAACAGTATCATATCAGAAAGGAAAAGTGTGAGTGTTGGAATCCTGCTCCATAGCAAAGCCAAATAGGACAGAGTGAAGCAAACTTGCTCAGAGCACCTCTTGGTTACTGGCACAGTAGGGGGAAATATTGTGCTAAGGTCTAACTTACTTGTCGCCGTGGAATAACTACAAGGAAAATAATTTGCATATAGTGAATTGCATAGATGCCAATATGAACATATTTGGTCCTGAGGCCGAGATAATCCTTCTACGAGACATGAATGCTCACATACAGGACCATGACGGATATTAAGACACCAATGCCAGGTTATTGCTAGATCTCTGCGAGCAACATAGCCTTGAGATAAATAACGCGGGGCCTAAGTGTGAGGGGCAGATCATGCGGGAAGTTGGACACAGGCAATCTAGCATTGATTATTGTTTTATGACAGAGGAAATTTCTGACAAACTTAGAGAGATGAGTATATACGAGAAAGGCATTAAGAACTTGCGTAGCAATCATCAACACATAGCATTAAAAGAAGATATAAAACTAAAAATAAAAACTTGGAATCGAAGTTTGGAAGGTCATATTTAAATGACACACACATAACAAATACACCCGAAAGAGTCGAGGACGAAGTAAGAAAGCTACTGGAAAAAAACAGGCGTATAGTGAAGTTTCTGCGCCAACATCGCGTCCATGGTGGAGCCCGTCTCGCTTTGACAGCGTTTATCGATCAAATTGGCTGCCACCGCCGCGTTCTTTCAACAGTGACGGTGCACGTTCACTACGGAGCTGTCTTGTAACGGTTCGACAACGGCTACTGTGGCGCCGGGACAGGCGGGCGTTGTGTCAAGCGGAGCGCTCAGCAGTGCCGTGATGTGTTGTGTTTCGTGCATGAGCCAGAGGATTCTCTGCCATCGGGCGTGCGTATACTCGTCGTGCAAGTGCTCCAAGACTTACTGCGGATGCCAGTGCTTTCAAGTGTTTCGATGAAGCTTGCACACCACACCATTTCAAGCGTGACGCGAAAGCTTGACAAACAAGCTGAGAGGAAACGTAATAGCAAACTTTCGATGTGCTGCATTCACCGTACTTTTGAGCGGCTTCCTCTCCGGTGAATCTTCGCTACCCTAGCCAAAATATACGGCGAAGCACACTTTCGTTAGGTGATCGTCTGTATCTACGAGAAGGTAAGTTCTCCTGTTTTCTTTTTTTTTTTGTTCATTCCTCTCCCCTGCTTAGGTCAGAGCACTATTAGAGACATTTTAGGAAGAACAAAGGCGATGCGATTGAGCCCAATGAGTGTGCTGTTGTTGCTACTACGCGTGAAACATAGCTTCTATATGCAGTGTCTATGCAGCTCACAATACCAATGAACAACCACACCCAGCTTTAGGGAATCAAGCAGAGGCTCGTGCTCTGTGAAACATGCACACGCACGCAAGAATGCATGGTGTGTCGTATATAAACGAAAACATACGAAATAGAAATACAGCAGATACGTTATAAGATTGTTCTTTTTTTAGGTTGACCCCCCCCCCCCTGAATAGATATTGCTGGCTACGCCATTGATTCATGCAATTAGGTTACAGAATTACATAACCATATGCCTGGTGAGCTGCCCAAGTAACTGAGCCTAACATGTGTCATAATAGGCAAAGCTCAATTACTTAACCATGTCGGTTCTTTAACGCAAGAAATATAATGAATGAGTGCATCCCGAGAAATTAAAAAATGCGGCTTTGGTGTTCTAGTTATTACGTTTTTCTAATATTATGTCTTGCCTCTTTTGTGCAGGGGCCAGGCTGCCGATGGAAAAACAGAGAGGAAAGGTTTCCTAAAACGTGCCGTATTCGCAGTGCATTGCGGAGTTTGTACGACAGTATACAAAAGGACAAAATCTGCAGTGAATGCGTGCAGCGGCACTGCATAATACACGCTATGGTGTCTACTACTTCGATCTTATTTGTGATGTCTTACAATCTCGAAATTTATTTCGACAGTGTGTCAGCTGAATATGCTTGATTGATGCACACTTTGCAGTTGCACGCTTGTGTTTGCCACATGGCTCTTCACCATCCAAATGTAATAAAGGTTTATTTTGCCATTCGTAATTTCTACTTTGCTTATTTTTAAATACATATTTATTGTCATGTTCGTCTTTTCAGGATGAGACAGAATCACAAAAACCTCTTCTCCGATTCTACAGGAGAGCAGTTCTACGAAAATCAAGCTTGTTTTATATACACCAGCATCACTCCCCTTCCATCAAAGTGAGATGGCGTGGCTCCAGCGAGACATGCTAATGCTGCAACAATAGCGGATATTTTATTTACAGGGGTTCGACCAGATATATCCGTGATGTTTCCAATACTTTTGAGCATTTTTTTACCACTTTGTTACACTGGTCTTCGCTAAATCAGCAGAGTAAAATACTCTGCTTCTTGACGACACTTTTTCCAAGGTTCAGTGAACCACCGCGGTCGTTTTTAAGACGGAACAGCGCCAAAAGTCAGACGCGGCTTCAATTTTATGATTTCCAAAAAAAAATAAAACATCCCCTATAAAATATGTTGTGCCGGGGCTTTGGAATGCAGCATACACACCACGATCCTTTTCAACAGGTATCTGCAGTAATTATATTCTGCAAATAAAATCCAAAGCATGAGTGCGAAGGTCATTCATGCACTAACGAATGTGCTTCTCAGCACGCAGATGAATAAGACGGCAAAAAAAAAATTTAAGACGTTGCCGCTGTGTGAACTTGGAGACAGAAGCTACACAGATTTAAAGGTAACGTCTATGCAAATCTGTCTAATTAGACGCATCCACAAATGCAGGGCAAATAGAAGAACAATGCAAAGACAATAACTGATTCCTTGGAAGTTTAATATGTTAAAGTTGACATACACACACGGACACACACCAGTCCTTGTTAACCATGTATATATGCTGATAAATGAAGAAAGCAACTTTAAAATCCATTTTTTGCCAATAGAGTAAGCAATGCACATGATCGCTTTTTTAAATTCGCGTAGCAGTCTAATTCGAATGCTCAGACACGAGTATAACATGCCTAGTTTTTAACGCTACCCTGGTATAACCTTGAATAGTAGTTGCGAGCATTGTCTTCCGAATTTCCAATTATACGCAGAGGAACAACTACGAAAGCTCCACGTTGAAATTCGCAGTAAATGAGAAAAATGAAATATTCACAGTACCCTAAAATAAGAACTGTGCACGTACTCCCATAGCGAGAACGAATTTACGTACGAGCAATCATTATACATATAGCCCTGGTGAATTCTAAAAACACGCCAATATAATGTGATATATAGTAAAATATACTTACCCCACCATGTTATACATTCGATGGCTACATTAGTGATCAGAAGACTTTCAGTAAAGCGAAAGTAAACAAAGCAACAAACCATCTGTGGCGCTTCCTGTCATCACTCAAGTAGTTCGTTTGTCACCCCGGCTAAAGTAGGCTCTCAAACGACACACACGCAGACACTATTGTAACTATAAATTGCAATTAATAGACGCATACGAGACAAAATAAACTTAGCAGGTAGACACGTTCAGCAGCAAACGAAATGCCGTCAGCTGTTCGTTCAGCTGCCTGGGTGCGACTGTTGCCAGACTTGAAGCGGGGGTTTCGCTAACCATACCAGCACAATTCTTTGGGAAACCACGCTACTCCTTTAAATGCATGTATTTTGCTGTAATGTCAATTTATAAAAAAGAATAACTAGAAAAAGCGTTCTCTTAATGTACATATATAGACAATTCTTAACCACAATTACGAATTCTCTCGTTATCAGGCGCTTTTCTCGGCGCAGGCAGTTCACTCAAGTGAAGGGAGCATTTCCAAGGCCTCCCTTGGTGAAGGAAGTGTGGAGGAGCGTTCATGAAACGCAGCGGCCCCTTGAGTGGAGGAGCACGCTCCGCCTTGACTTCGTCAAGTCGAGGGGAGCCCTTGAGTGAAGGAGCGCTTGGGAATATGGGCCTCAGTCCGCCTGAGTTCGCCCATTGGGATGCCGCCTTAGTTTGCCCTCATGTGGCGTCGGTCCGCACATAAGGATAAGGCGCCACATGAAGCGCAGGGCAGCTTGCATTAAACAGGCTACCGAGCGTTTCCCCATGGAGGCGGGATAGACGTGGGTCTTTTTCGAACATCATACGTCTGTCAGATTTGTTCCAGCATGCTCCTCCTGTTTGGCTTGAAGCAATGCCGCCGCCACCTCACAGCGTGTTATGTAGTGGCATCACCATGACGCGTCCCCATTGGTTGCCCGCATAGCACCCCGAACGCCGACACGCTATCTGAAAACACCGTATTACTCACAGAGCATGCGTGCCCGCCAAAATTGTGATACCGAGGAATGCAAGACGCCGCCCACTGCTCTGCACACAACCTAACAGTAATTACATTATTCTCACCGTGAGGCGCTGAATGAGGGTCTCTGTTCCCCAAGACCGTAAAGCACATGCGAAGGCTTGGCGATGAGAGAGAGCAGGAAAGAGCCGATGGAGAGGGTGGTGAATGGCTGCATCGGGTGCATCTCCCTGGCATTGAATAGAGGAGGCGCTGTTTTAACAAAAGGCGAACGTACTATAATGACCATAGAATATACTTTTACAGCGCAAACATAAAACGATCCACAAAGAAAGCGACGACACACACCAGCGCTGTGTGTGTCGTCGCTTTCTTTGTGGATCGTTTTATGTTTGCGCTGTAAAAGTATATTCTATGGCTATGAACCAACTAGGCCCAAAAGAAGTTTTACTTAAGTACTATAATGAAGTTGAAAACAGGCAGATATCACGTACAGTGGGAATCGATGATATGCAAAGCACGAATGAGGAAAGCTGATATATCACTTTGAAATCACCACAACCTTACGAGGCGGAGGTAAATTATGCCATACATAACTTCTATGTCGTGATTATTATGTTTAGATGTGTACTTTTCCTTCGTCGTTCATTCACGTCACGTGATAATAAGTTTGGTGTATGCGGAGCTAGCGAAACGGCCGGGAGCGCATCGTGAGCGTAGTATGTTGTAACGTTCCTACAAGATACGCGTGTCATGATTATCATGCTTGCACCAGTCATATACCTTCGTCATCTATTGACGTCACGTAATACCAAATTTTGTATGTGTGAAGCTAGTGAAACGGCCACGAGCGCATCATGAGTGTGGCATGTAGTCATGTTGTTACATGACACGCATGACATGATTTTCACGTTAGTGTCTGTCGCTTGTATTTGCCATGCAGTCATGTCATACCAGACCAGTTTTGCAACATGTCAGTGCTGATTTGAGACGCAGAGTTGTTAGCGTGGTTGACGAAAGAAAGTACGTGGTCCCAGCTTGTGTGGTCTTCCGACATGTACATCGCCAGCATGTCGGCAAGGGTACGATTGAAGCTTTCCGTCATGCCATTAGTCTGAGCGTGGTATGCGAAATTGGTGCGGTGTACAGTGCGGCATTCTTTGAGCAGAACCTCGATGGCATTTGAGAGGAAGACGCGGCCACGGTCACTAACTAATTCACGTGGGGCCCCATGGCGCAGATTGAGATGACGAAGAAGGAACCACGTGAAGTCTTTCGCAGTGGTGGCTGGTAGCGCAGATGTTTCTGCGTACCGCGTGAGGTGGTCGATGGCGACTATTATCCAGCGGTTGCCGTCAATAGTGGTCGGGAGTGGACCTAAGAGATCGACTCCTACGCGAATGGCCGGGCAGGGCAGGGCAATGGCTGTAGAGGACCAGCGGTGCTGTGAGTAGGAACCTTGCGACGTTGGCACGCAGGGCACGACTGAACGTACCGGCGAACGTATCGATACATGCCTCGCCAGTGGTACCTCAGGCGAAGATGCGAGTACGTCTTGAACAAGCCAGCGTGATCGCACTGAGGGTCGTCGTGAAAGGCGCTGCAAATGTCCGCGCGCAAATGACGGGGGATCACGAGGAGCCACTTGCGGCCGTCATTCAGGTAATTGCGACGATACAACAAGCGTTCACGAAGTGCAAAGTGTTGAACTTGACGACGTAGGGTGCGTGAGGCGGAATTTTGGGCCCGTTGAGACAAAAAGTCAAGCAGGAAAGCGATCCAGAGATCTTTGCGCTGTTCTTCCGGCATGTCGGTGATTGTCAGGAATGATGAATAACAAGTGGAAGCTGGCGATCCGGCAGTATTGGAAGGCATTGGCGATCGAGATAGGGTGTCAGCGTCCTCGTCCAGAGCGATAAATCACACGTATACTATATATACTCCCGTAATCGTAAAGAACAGTGAGCCAGGCGTCCAGTCGGGTCTTTCAAAGATGACAGCCGGCATAGCGCGTGGTGGTCGGTAACAACATCAAACTGACGCCCATAAAGGTAGGTGCGAAATTTGCCGATTGCCCAAACAATTGCCAAACACTCCTTTTCTGTGACGGAGTAAAAGTTTGACTACACCTTTGTGAGGGTACGACTGGCATATGCTAACGTACTCACCTAAGTCTGGTTTTCGCTGGGCGAGTACCACGTGAAGGCCGACACCGCTAGCGTCCGTGGGTATTCCTGTGGGCGCGTTGGGGTCATAGTGGCGCAGAATTGGAGGAGACGTGAGGAGTAGGCGAAGCGTAGTAAATGACTCATCGCAATCATCATTCCAAGCTGAGAGGTCGTCGCTGCCGGCGAGAAGCTTTGTCAAGGAGAATATAATGGAGGCAAAATTGCGGATAAAGCGCCAAAATTATGAACACAGCCCAATAAAGCTTAGGAGTTCCTTTAGATTGCTGGGCTTGGAATATTGGGCAACCGCTCGAATATGGTAGGATCTGGCGAAATTCCTTTTTTGGAGACGACGTGGCCTAGGATGGTAATCTGATAGGTGCCAAAATGACCTTTCTTAGGTTTAACTGCAAGCCGGCGTTAGTGAGGCACTCGAGATTTTGTTCAAGGCGATATGTTCAAAGCGATATGAGATGGGAAATCTGCAGAAAAAAATGGCAGCATATCCACGGAGTGAATGATGAAGAGTGGGGTGAAGCTCCCATCGGTCTATTCGTTCTTGCTTCCGTCTGTCCATGCGTCCGCCTGTGTGACCGTCCGTGCGTCCATTCACCCGTACGTGCGTGCGTCTGTTCGTGCGTCCACACGTCCATCTGGACGTCTGTCCTTGCGTTCGTCCATGCATCCACCCCTGCGTCCGTTCATGCGCTCATCTGTCGGTGCAGTCATCCGTGTGTCCGTCCATGCATCTGTCTGTGTGTCCGTTCGTCCATCTATTCAACACTTCAAGTACCACCATCTCGCATCTTCTCATCATATATTACCCATATGCACCCCCATACATCGGATATTCCAAGGACTAAACGAGAGATGGCACACGCACACTTTCTTACGGCTTGCGCTTCGTGTCTACTTTCCACATTTAACCACCTCGAGTTCATGGTATATGCTAGTTCACTTTATTCATGGCACTGCGGCCGAACGCTCGCTAACACTTTCTAAAGCCAAGGAGGTTGTGCCCAGCAAGTATAAAGTAGCAATCCTTTCTTGTCTGATAGTGCTCAATGCACATGCCAATAGCTGCTAAGGGCGAATGAGAGACAGGAGAATTCGGCTTTTAGTTAACGCGCACGCTGCGAATTTTTTATAGGTAAACAATGAACAGAAGAAATCTCTCACTGGCACCACCTTGGAGGTCAAAATGTAATACTGGTTACACACAGTGATTACTACTACGACGACGAGGGGCGAACGGGTGCCGCCATAAGGAGCTTCGCCCCTAAAAACCACTATGTCATCTAAGTAGCACAAACAGGTCTGCCATTTGAGGCCTCTGGGAATGGTGTCCATCATCCTTTCGAAGGTAGCAGGCGCGTTGCAAAGGCCGAAAGGCATTACGTTAAATTCGTATAAAACGTCAGGGGTGACGAACGCTGTTTTCGGATAGTCGGCTTCAGCCATGGATACTTGCCAGTAGCCTGAGCGCAGATCCAGTGATGAGAATTATTGGGCTCTTTGAAGGCAGTCTAGGGCATGCATCGTCGATGCGGGGTAGGAAATAAACATCCTTCCGCGTAATCTTGTTTAGGCGGCGGTAGACAACGCAAAATCTTATCGAACCGTCTTTTTTTCCGCACCAGCATGACTGGAAAGGCCCAGGGGCTGCTTGATTCTTGAATCGCGCCACGTTTCAGCATAGCATCGACGTTGTCGCTAATAAAGCGGCGTTCAGCCTGCGATACTCGGAAGGGACGCTGTCGCAGGGGAGCATGATGACCGGCGTCAATACCATGAACCACTGCAGACGTGCGCCCCAATAATGGCTGGCCAACGTCGAAAGAGGCACGAAAGCGTTCAAGCACTTGAACAACCTTTGTGCGCTGGACTGGCGTAAGCGCGTTATTGATGCTACGCAGGAGGATGTCTTCGACACGGGATTTGGTAGCCACGTCGGAGGTGATGGCATTTATCGTCAACGGTGTCTTTTCGCACGTTGCATCGAAAGGGAAGATGGCCTCAAACCTGTCTACATGACCAACGCAATCGCCGCCTAACAGAGTTGCCGAGCAAGGGAACGGATTACACGCGTAGACTACACCAGCACCATTCACAAGGGTAACGACGGCAAATGGGAGTATGAGGTTCCGTCGGCGTGCACTGTCTTCAGACGGTAAAACTGGTGGTCAAATCACAGAGTCAGAGGAAACGGACACCAGGGTGGCAGAAAACGGAGAAATGATAGCGTCAGCAGCGACAACCAACTTAAGCACCGGGCTCGGGACGTCGACGACTGTGGTACTGAAAGGGGTCAAAGCGAGTCGAGCTTCAGCGCAGTCAACGAACGCATCTTGTGTAGAAAGGAAGTCCCAACCGAGGATTACGTCATGGGACGCATCTGGTAGGACAACGAATTCCACAATGCAGAATGTGTCGTTGATAAAAAGACGTGCCGTGCACGCCGCCACAGGCTTAACTTGCTGCTAGCTCGCCGTTCGTAATAAAAGATAAGAAACGGGTATTGTCACTTTCTGCAGTTTGCGGCACAAAAGTTCATTTAAAACATAAACGGCAGCTCCTGTGTCGACATGAGCGTTCGTCGCGACACCATCAATAACAACCGCGATCTCATTCTGAGGCCAAAGTTGAGGTCTTGAAATTTTCGACGAGGGCGCAGTTTGTGCCCCAGGAACTGCGGCTCCTAGTTTTTCTCTTGCGTGACGTTGGTACGGCGGAGCATAGGAGAAATGAAGCGGCGCCGAGGAGGAGGAGACTGACGTGAGGGGAACTGGCATGGCGTGAGTAAGCACCCGATGAGTCGACGGAAACAGGGTATGCTGGTTGCTGTGGCATGTAGTCGAGGTTGGGGATGTAATCATTGACATAAACACTGCGCTGACGACGACAGTGACGCGCAACATGGCCAGGAATGCTGCAGGCGTAGCTGATGGGCCTGTTGTCTGGAGTGCGCCAAGGGTTGTGAGGTGGTCCGGGAGGCTAGAGGGGTTGCACGAGAACCGGGCGTATTTGGTGAACAGGGTGTGGTGGCGAGTAGAAGTTGGTGACTGGGGCAGATGGTGTAGGCGTCAATCGAGTACAGGAGCGGGTAACGGCCTCAGAATAGGTGAGAGGCGCTTCAGGCTGCGTTGGTGGTACAGGAGGTGGAACCACCTCAGCAACTTGAGCCTGAATAACACTATGGAGCGAGTGATTCAGTGCCGCGGGACTCTCAGTGACAGACGTGACAGTAGAGAGGTAACGAGCTACTTCGTCACGGATATATTGCTTAATTTGTGGCAGTAAAGTGGATAATTCAGCACCAGTGCTCTAAGCTTCCAAAGAGAAGAGTTCCAATGTGGGAATTCTGGCGCTCCGGATAGAAAGGTGCTCTTTGCGCAGCTCGTCAAAGCTGTGGCACAGTTCAACGACTTGTGCAACTGTCTGAGGGCACTTGGCTACCAGCATATGAAATGCATCGTCATCTATGCCTTTCAGTATGTGCCTTATTTTGTCAGACTCTGCCATAGATGCATTCACGCGCTTACACAGATCGACGACGTCCTCAACATAACTCCTAAATGTCTCACTGTTCTATTGGGCTCTGACACGGAGGCGATGTTCGGCGCAAAGCTTGCGCAATCCAGGCCGACCGAAGAACGAAGCGATAAATTGCTTGAATGCCGACCAGGTGGTGAACTCGGCTTCATGATTGTAGTACCACAGCGTCGTCAGATCGGTCAGATATAAGCTGACGTGTGTCAGCTTAGCAAGGTCACCCCATTTGTTGGCACCACTAACATGCTCAAACTCTACCAGCCAGTCTTCGACGTCAAGCTCGTCGGTGCCGCTGAATATCGGAGGGTCATGATGAAGAAGCGTTCCAGCACACGTGACCGTACGCGGTGCTTGGGAAGGGGTGGCGTCCTCAGCCATTCCGGGGACAGATGGTAAAGTCCGGTTGCGGAGCTCCAGGACGAAAAAGGTTATGACCCAGCAGCGCTCCACTGAATGTAACAAGCCTGTTCTTCGAAGGAGTTTCAGCAAGAAACTCGCCCGGGCAAGCAAGACAGCTGCAGCACAGAAAAAAGGAGGCCGAGAGCGCGACACACGAACTTCGTCGTTTTTCCTCTCACTGGCACAGAGCTAGCATCGATGTGCACCGGTACAATATATATATATATATGAGATCTAACAGACAGTAATGCCAAGGATTGTACAGGGGAAGTTATTAGAACCAATGGAATGTAAATAAGAAGAAAAAAGAAAGAAAAGTGGATGAAAAAATAACCAGCCATGAGCAAGAATCGAACCTATGACCTTCGAATAACGCGTTCGATGCTCTAACCACTGAGCTATCACAGCGGCCTTCCCTCCATCCACTTTTTTGGGTTTATATGTGAATTTAGAAGTAGGAGTGACAGTCAGCGCCATCTATAAGCCGAGCGACGAGTGTGAAAACACTCTTATTCGGATGTTTGGCGTCACGTAGCATGTGAACTTATTATGAGCGGGCAGCTGATTAATTGTCCCTCTTATACAACCTAAACACACCAAGTCTGCCATTACGAGACCCGCGTTCAATGAAATAAGGGAAAGAAGTGTATACCTCTACTTCCTTTTTCTTCCACTCACAGCAAGTTAGATAAGCGAGGCATAGCCCGAACCTGTCTTGAGAATGCCTTAAATAGGTCATGCGCCCACAATGTCTGCGAGCTTCAAAGCTCAAGTTTCGGGCTTAATGCTTCGGGTTTCCCCGAGGCGTTTATCGCTTCCGTTGCTGAGACTATCCTGCAGACTAATAAGGCAGAGCAGAGGCAGCGACAGAATCTGAGCAACACGGATACAGAACGTGAAAGGATAGCCGTGATTTCATACAAACACCAGATATCACACAGGCTCAAGAAATTCGTAAAACGTGTTGGAGCTCGTGTCCTGTTCTCGGCACCGTTCAAATTACTCAGCCTCACCAAATCTACAAACACCCTGAAAACGCAGTCATCAACGGAATGCAGAGTTGAACACAGAAACAGGTACGCGGCCTGCTCCCGCGAAGTTGTCTATAGGACCCCCCTTTCATGCGGTGCTTGTTATCTCGGAACGACCGGAAGGTGTCTGAACGATTGGCTGAGAGAACACGCTAACAATGTTAGAAACGGGAAAGGTGGTTTTCTCGCTCAGCACTGCACAGAGTGCAATTGTGCGCCCCTTTGCAAGGACACAGCGACGCTGTACAAGCACAGAGATGAGCGCACTCGAGTCATTGTCGAGGCCGCGCAGATGGCACTTGAACAGGTGCCTTGTGTTAGCAAGCCCTCCGTGGCTCTGTCCGAGAAGGAACTCAGGTTCCTCGAAGGTTTCGGTGCGCGCAAATAACTATATTATCTTTACTTTTCCGTTTCGTTTTCTTCAAAAAATTTTTCTTTGCCATTTTTCTGTGCTTTTGTTTTTTGCCTTTGTTTTTCTGTTACTCATGTTCTGTTCTTTGTGCCATATGGTATTTATCACATGGTTACTGTCTCCTCTATATATTTTCGTGCTCTGCGCAATAAACTCAGTTGGAAGTTAGCGCTCGTGCCTTTCGGGTCCTTCTTCTCTCTGTGTCGTCGTTTTGTTCTCGCGCTCTAACTATCGTCATGTCATACCAACTAGCCCAAGCTGCCACACTTTTAGCCAACATGAAGCGTGGTGGTCGGCCCCGCCGCGATGGTCTAGTGGCTAAGGTACTCGGCTGCTGATCCGCAGGTCGCGGGTTCAAATCCCGGCGGCGGCGGCTGCTTTTCCGATGGAGGCGGAAATGTTGTAGGCCCATGTGCTCAGATTTGGGTGCACGTTAAAGAGCCCCCGGTGGTCGAAATTTCCGGAGCCTTCTACCACGGCGTCTCTCATAATCTTATGGTGGTTTTGGGACGTTAAACCACACATATCAATCAAGCGTGGTGGTTGGCCACAATCGCTAAATAACGGTCGTGCAGATATGGACAAAATTTCTGCATTGACCAAACGATGGCGAGGCACTCCAACTCGGTGATCGTGTAGTTCCTGTCGGCTGCGGAGAGGACGTGGCTGGCGTATGCAACGACTCGCTCCCGCGAAGAGTTGTCGCGTTGCAGGAGCACGGATACTAAACCGCGGCCGCTAGCATCTGTGTGCAGGAAGGTCAGTGCATCATCGTGAAAATGAGAAAGTACAGGGCCTGTCGTGAGGGCACTCTTCAACCTGTCAAAAGCCGATTCACATTCCTGAGACCACTGAAAGAGCATACCGGAAGAAATTAGCTTATGAAGTTGTGCGGCTATGGAGGCAAAGTTTTGCATGAATCGCCAAAAGTAAGAGGCGAGACCAAGAAAACTTCGCAAATATTTCGGTTTGTCAGGGCGAGGGAAGCGAAGCACCGCAGCAGTTTTATCAGGGTGTGGACAAATTTCGTCCTTGCTCACAACACGACTGAGGACCTTGATAGATCTGCTGGCGAAATGGCACTTTTTGGTGTTACTTTTAAGACCAGCGCCCGCAAGGCAGGTGAGGACCTCTCCCAAGCGTTGCAAATGTTGAGAAAACGTTGATGAAAAGACAACAATGTCATCGACGTAACATAGGTAAGTCTTCCATTTAAGGACACGAAGCACGGTGTCAATCATGCGTTGAAAAGATGCGGGTGCATTGCATAGACCGAACGGTAAAACGTTGAATTCGTATAGGTCGTCCGGGGTTGCAAATGCAGTTTTTACTTTATCATCTTCAGGCATGGGGATTTGCCAAAAGCCGGAACGCAAGTAGAGGCTCGAAAAGTATTTAGCACCCTTTAAGGAATCGAGGGCGTCGTCGATGCGTGGCGTGGGGTGTACGTTCTTCCTAGTGATCTTATCGAGTGCTCGGAAGTCGGCGCAAAATCACACGGAACCGTCCTTTTTACGCACCAGAACGATAGGAGACGACCAAGGACTGGTTGATGATCGGATTATCTCCCGTTACAGCATACCGTCTACGTTTTCTTCAATGATTTTTTGTTCGGCTAGAGAGACGCGGTATGGACGGCGGTGCGCAAAGGATGTTTCGTCGGTCTGAATACGATGTGCTGTAGCGGTTGTCTGGCCTAGGGTGGATGAATGAACGTCAAAAGAGTTTGCATGCTTTTCCAACAAATCAAGCAGCTGCTGCTTCTGTGAGTCTGCGAAGCCTTTGTTGATGGCTGCTGTAAAGACCGAGTAAGCAGCATGATCTGCAGGATGGCCTTTAAAGGAAACAGGGGTAAGAGGCACAACGCACACAGGCTCCAGATCGGCAACGCAGGTAACAGTAGTGCCCCGTGGCAGTAAAATTTTATGTGGTGTGGTGTTGTAGCAGCGAGGACAGTTGATCCATTGTTGAAGCGAGCCACACCTGATGCGAGAGCTATGTCTTTAATAAGGCAACGGGGTGACGGAGTGACCAAAATGTCACCAGAGTCGACGTCGATGGACAAAACTGACTAAGTGATGTTCGTGTTGTGGTAACTCGATGTCTACAGCAGCGATGAGTCGAAGTGGCCTGCAGGTTTCATCGTTGAGCAAGTGGTCCGTGTCAGTAAGATGAACGGCACGTTGTGCACAACAAATAGCCGCGGAAGCAGAGGAAAGAAAGTCCCAGCCTAAAATTGGTTCGTGGGAGCACGAAGATAGCACAGCAAATTCTATATGATGAAGAATTTCGTCGATTTGCACACGGGCAGTACAGAGCGCAGAAGGGTGAAGCATTGTTCCCTGGGCTGTAACCAGTGTTGGTCCTTCATAAGGTGTCGTGACTTTTCGAAGACGGGCACACAAATCAGCACGAATAACAGAAAATGCAGCCCCAGTGTCCACCAAACCATCAACGTGTACTCCCTCAACTGTGACCGCAATCATATAGTAAGGACTGATGGAGGAATTGGAGTTCTGTGTTGGAATGCAGTTTGTCCACCAAAAACTTCATCGATTAGTTTTCCGGACGCCAATCAGAAGCGAAGGAAGCAGGCTGAAGAGGAAAAGAGGATTGAGGGTAGGTAGACGGGGAACGTCGTGGGGTTGATCGATGACTACAGCGCAGTTCACTCGATGGTGGCGGAGATGGAGACCGACGCGGCGGTGACGAATAAAGGCGGCCCTGGTACAAGGCTCCTGCGGTATAGTCCCTTTCGCGTATGTCGTACCCTCGACGCTCGTCTTGCTGGCGCTTACTGCAAAAGCGTGAAATGTGACCACAATAGCTGCAATAATAGCACGTAGGTCCAGTCGATCGATAAGGAGGTTAGTACTGCACCGGGAGAGCGAGCAGTGAGAGGGACAGATGACGGCTGAGGCGGTGGGGATGGAAAGCTCGTGGGAAAGCTTGTGGGAGGTGCGGCAGCGACCGACACGTACGTTCGTGGCAGGGACGTCGAGCTCAAGGTGCCTGATGGCGCGGCGGCGGCATGTGGGAACGATGGGAGAGTACGAGTGACAGTGACCTGCCGGTGGGCCATGTGGGTCATGGACGTGAGCTCCTTTCTGATGATATCCCGCAATGACGTTGAAGAATACAGAATAGGACACCCTGAAGGTAGTGTGAATCCGATTGATTCCAATTCTTTGCATATAATCACTCTTATCGTGTCTCGTAGGTCTAGATCCGCAGTAATACAGTCTGCGTCACTGTCCGGTTGTAAGCGCATAGACTCAAGTTGTTCGAGGCGCTGACAGGTTGTCGCAACGTCAGCAATGGTAGCCGGATTCTGGATTGCAAGGGCATTAAATGTGACGGGTGCAATCCCCTTAAGAAGCTGGCGTACCTTGTGTGACTTTGTCATTGGTGTGTCAACTCGGCGGCAAAGTGAAAGAACATCCTCGATGTAGGATGTATACCACTCCCCGAATGTACTGTTTCCGAGTCGCGAGAGCTTTCTTTGCGAGAGCCGAACGAACAGCCGGTGTGCCTAAGACACAGCGAAGCTGATCTTTGAAGGCTGACCAGTCGTGGATGTCGATGAAGTGGTTACCACGTTTTCGTGACACCCGTGAGGTAGAATGAGACGTGAGCGAGTTTGTAAGTGTTATCTCACCAGCTTGCAGCGCCGGCACGTTCGAAATCGTCCAGCCATTCCTCCAGATCTTCCCCGCGCATACCAGCGAAGGGATGGGCTCACGCTGGAGGCTGTTGATGACGTGAGAAGGTGCGACACGCGTTGGTGGAGTGGGAACGGCTGCAGCACCGACCTCATCTTGGCGCGACATATTTCCGGACACCTGGCCCAAGCGATGACCTGAACGTAGCTCCAGGGGATAGAGTGGTCGAGAGGATGACAGGGGATCTAACAGCACGCTCCACCACGTATGAAGTCTTGGTTTGGATGACCTTTTTTAGGCCCGAGGAGCCAGCAGCCGACAGCTACGATAAATGAAGCAAGATGATGATGCTACGGGAGAACGATGAGGATGCACGAGCATGAGCATCAACATATAAAAAACATTATAATGTACAGGTGAAGAGGATTGGTATACTAAGTGCCCACAATATATATATATATATATATATATATATATATATAATATATATATATATATATATATATATATATATATACATATATATATATATTGTAACGTGAACTGAAAGAGCGAGGAAGAAGAAGAGATCGAACGCTCTCGAGCGATGGCGATTCGGCAGTGACGGTAGAGCGCTGTCATTTTTCAGTGTAAATAAACCCATCACATCCGTAACAGCTTTGGTGGAGCGGTGCTGGGTAACTTGCCATGCTGAACCTTGCAGCAGAAGTTCTTCGAAGAAGCAGACGCTTAGCCGGCCTACCCCCGGACAACATCATCATGAACGACGACACAGCAATCCCATTGACGTACTACGCTGCTGCATCCTCCAGTGCCGCCGACACGGCACAAGGTGGCCGTCGACCTCGACAACCAGACTTCTGGGCACCTGAGCCACGAATTTTCTCAGGTAAAACTGACGAAGACGTGGACGCTTGGTTAAAATACTTCGACAGAGTGAGCCGCTACTACGAATGGGGCGCACCGGCGATGCTCGTGAACGTAGTATTCTTCCTTGCCGGGACAGCTTTGCTTTGGCTTGAGAACCATGAACATGTCCTCCCCACTTGGGATATATTTGTTAAGGAACTGAAGGCCTGCTTTGAGGACACGAGTTCCATGAAAAAGAAAGCTGAGCAAACGCTGTCACGTAGGGCTCAGTTGCCCAGCGAGACGTGCACAACCTACATTGAAGAAGTATTGAAGCTTTGCGGGATTGTCAACGCAAATATGTCTGACGGAGACAAAGTCGGTCATTTGTTAAAAGGCATCGCCGAGGACGTGTGCAATTTTTTGATAACAAAAGAAAACTTGAACACTCCTTCAATTTTCAGGCAGCAGTGTCGCGCATTAGAGGCGTTGAAGACCCGGAGAATTTTACCCAAGTTTGGGCGTTTGGACAATGTTCCCACTGTCGCAAGTATAGATGTTGCCACCTGCGAAGACATTGCCTTCCTCGTACGTCGGGTAGTTTGAAAAGAGCTCGTACGACTTCAAGCAGGTGACGTTCACAACCAATGCTCGTTCGCCACGTGCCCCGAACCACCTCCCTACTGGATGCGAGAGCGCCACGTCGAAAACCGACCACGCACAGAAACTGCAGATTTTACCCCGCAGCTTCCGTTTTCCCCGATGGGTCGTGGCCATCACCGGATGTCATCATCTCGACGTGCCGCTGCGGACCTCAGACCGTCGTCAACCAGGCCGCTACCAGTAGATTACTATGCGTCATCACAAAATGTTCCTGCGGAGCACGACCCCCCTCGCGTACTTCTGCCACCTCTGCTCCTGCTAATGTAAGCCGACAAGTCCCCGTTTGCTACACCTGTGGTCTCCCAGGGCATATTTCGCGCTTCCGTCGCAGACGGCCGCCGGCACCGCCTTGTTTTTCGACGTATCTGGCTCGTATGTACGAAACGCCTGTGCCACCACATTTTTCGACGCACCCGCCTCGTATGCACGAAACCTGGACCTCTCACCCGGCCGACCACCGTCCCCGACAGCAATGGCCCAACGAATTTCGCAGCGAGTCCCCCGCCTCCGAGCGAAGCCTGACGCCGTTCCGACATGGTCCCGCCATTCGCCGTCTCCGCGTCGTCGGTCACCTTCCCCGCATCAGCTGGGAAACTAACTGGTGCGACCGATGGAGGTGCGGTCGTGGGATGGTCTGTTTCGCCAATTCCTCCTTCTGTTTTGATGTTGATGAACAAAGTGCGTGTGCGTATAGACGGGGTAGCTACTCTTGCTCTTGTAGACACTGGTGCTGCTGTTTCGGTTATGAGCCTTCGTTTCAAACATCGTTTCTTGGGTCACAAAGTTATGTTCGCGTGGAATCGTAAAGAAACTTTTCGTGAAGTCGGAGGCGAAGCGGTATGTCCTGTTGGTATTTGTTCAGTTGTACTCACGATTGGTGGACAAAACTTCTGAGTTCTATTCACTGTACTGGCTCCCAAAACTCATGACATCATTTTAGGGATAGACCTCTTTCATGAATGCGGCGCTACGCTTGACTGTGGAACTGGAGAGATTCTTCTACAAAGTACGTTGCCCGCTGCAATAGTTGACGATTATCCGACTCTGCCCATCGAGGCTCTTTCGTTGTCTGAAGATGTGACAACACCTGGTCGGACAGCAGCGTTAGTACCCGTATGCTCTTCTCATGTCCGTTCAGGACCCTGCACTGGACTTGTGGAGCCTGATCATGCAAACGCCATCAAGAAGAATGTGCTGGTCCCATGCTCTGTCCTTACAGCCATCGATGGACATGCTTGCTTGTGGGCGCTCAACGCGGCCTCAGAGCTTGTTGTTCTACCAGACGGATTCAAACTGGGAACGTTCGAGGAGCAGGCCACAATTGACGTCAGAATGGTCCCAGAGTCTCCAGCTATCAGTCAGACTGCGCCCAACTACTCAGCCGAGATCAAACGTATGATCAATAAGTCGTTGCCTTCTTCCGAGCAGAATGTCCTTGAGGAGGTACTTGCACGCTACGCGGGAGTCTTTGATTTCGCTCGAAACAAGCGTTGTTCCATGTTGCCCGAATCCCGTATGCACCACCGCATCAACATGGGAGATGCTACAGAGAGGCAAGTGATGTCAAAGAAGCAAGTGATCGCCGATCAGGTCAACAACATGCTGCAGAAAGGTGTTATTTGAGAGTCAAGCAGTCCCTGGGCAGCTCCTGTTATATTGGTAAAAAAGAAAGACAACTTTTGGCGATTTTGTGTAGACTACCGCCGTCTCAACTTCGTCACAAAGAAAGACGTGCATCCACTACCACGCATCGAGGATGCTGTTGATTGTCTGCACTCGGCCGCATACTTTTCGTCCGTCGACCTAAGGTCTGGATACTGGCAAATACCAATGCATAAGTCTGACAAAGAGAAGACTGCTTTTGTCACGCCTGATGGGTTGTTTGCATTCCATGCCGTTTGGCTTATGCAATGCCCCAGCTACCTTCGAGCGATTCACGAACTCCATCCTTCGCGGTCTCAAATGGGAGATATGTATGTGTTAACTCGATGATGTAATTATTTTTGGCAAGATATACCACGAGCCCAACCATCGGCTTAGCGTTGTTCTAGATTGCGTCAAACAAGCTAGTCTTGTTTTAAACGCAAAAAAGTATAATTTTGGTAAGTGTCAAGCCCTTGTGCTTGGTTATCTAGTCGACAGGGACGGTATACGACCAGACCCGTACAAAATCAGTGCTGTCCGAGACTTCAAGTAACCGACGTCTGTGAAAGATCTCCGTAGCTTCGTGGGCCTGTGTTCTTATTTTCGTCGGTTTATCAAACACTTCGCCCAGCTTGCTCATTCCCTGACAGAGTTGCTCTGCAGAAACGCCCCATCCCGATGGACCGTTGAGTGTGAGGCTGCTTTCGAGCAGCTGAAGTATTTGCTTACTTCCGGGCCCCTCTTGCGCCATTTCGACCCGGAGGCACTCACGAAACTGCAGACAGATGCTAGTGATATCGGTGTTGGTGCCGTGCTAGTTCAGTATCACGACAGCCGCCAGCACGTCGTGGCGTATGCAAGTCGTACTTTGACTAAGGCGAGAGGAATTATACGGTCACCGAACTGGAATGTCTTGCAGTTGTTTTCGCCTTCCAAATGTTCAGACCTTATTTGTACGGCCGGCAGTTCAAGATCGTCACAGATCATCATTCGCTTTGTTGGCTTGTCGGACTACGTGACCCAGCTGGTCGGTTGGCTCGCTGGGCCTTACGGCTTCAAGAATATAATTATTCTGTGACCTACAAGAGCGGTCGATGTCACGCAGATGCCGACTACTTATCTCGTCTTCCATCTCCGACTGTGGATGCTGATGATGGTGATTTCGACAACTACATGGCCCCAATCTCATCCAACTTCCCAAATTTGGACGTCTTCCGTCACGAGCAACAGCGTGACCCTTCGCTGAAACCAATGGTTGATGTGGCTCGTAGCACTAAACGCGCCACGCCATTCGTGATTCATGACGCCCTACTATATCGCAAAAATTACTCCAGCCATGGTTCCACACTACTCCTCGTCGTGCCAGAATGCCTGCGTCTTGCGGTATTCCAAGCCATGCACGATGACATCACGTCTGGGCACCTTGGATTTTCCCAAACGCTTCACCGTATCCGACAACGTTTTTACTGGCCTCAACTCTGGAAGACCACCAAGCACTACGTCGCAAGTTGTGATATCTGCCAATGCCACGAACAAGCTACCACACCATTGGCCGGTCCACTGCAGCCGGTTAAGCGACCGACATCACCATTCGAAAAAGTCGGCATAGATTTACTGGGCCCTTTCCCCAAGTCTACCACCGGCCGCCGCTGGATTATTGTGTGCGTAGATTACCTGACGCGGTATACTGAAACGATGGCGGTTGCTTCAGCCACATCATCAGATGTGTCACGGTTTCTTCTACACTCGATCATACTTCGTCACGGGGCCCCTCGTGTGGTGATAAGTGATCGCGGCCGACAGTTTAGCGCTGACGATGTCGAAGAGTTGCTGCGGCTTTGTGGGGGTCAGTATCGCCATTCCACGCCATACCAGCCTCAGACCAACAACCTCACTGAACGCACCAATCGTACCATCATCAACATGCTTTCAATGTACGTCGCAGCGGGTCACAAGAACTGGGATGCCGTATTACCTTTTGTTACATACGCCTTTAATACCACGAAAAACGAAGTCATGGGTTATACGCCTTTCTTTCTTCTCTATGCTCGTCATCCCCAAAGTTTCCTTGACACCATGCTTCCATTTTCGACGAACGAAAACGCCAGTGTCACGCAGACTTTGTGTCACGCCGAAGAAGCTCGTCGACTTGCTCGGCTTCGAACTCTTACCGCCCACGCTCGTGCAACAGACCGTTACGACGCAAAACACCCACCCGTGACTTTCGCTACAGGTGATTTGGTCTGGCTGTGGACGCCTGTTCGAAAGAAGGGACTTTGCCAGAAGTTTCTTTCTAAGTACTCAGGACCATTCGTCATTACTCAGTGCTTAAGTGACATCACTTACGCTGTTGCGAAAGTGACAGCTCAGAACCGGCGTTCGCGCAAGACGCAAATTGTGCACACTGCCCGATTGAAGCCCTACAACAACCGATCGCTTCTACTCGCTCGGTGAGCTTCGTCTGGCCCGGAGGGAAATGTAACGTGGACTGAAAGAGCGAGGAAGAAGAAGAGATTGGACGCTCTCGAGCGATGGTGATTTGGCAGTGACGGTAGAGCGCTGACATTTTTCAGTGTAAATAAACCCATCACATCCGTAACAATATATATATATATATATATATATATATATATATATATATATATATATATATATATATATATATATATATATATCTTTTCACCAACTTTTTTTTCTTCTCATTTACATTACACTTGGCCTAATAACTTCCTTTATACCTTCCTTGGTATTATTGTCTGTTAGATCTCATTAAACATTCTGTAAAACACGAAAAATGAGCCCTTAAGTGTACACTTGTTTTCCTTATTCATTAACGAGGGTCTTGTACTGGCAGACTTGGTGCCTTCAGGTTGTATACGAGGGACTATTGGTCAGCTGCCAGTTAGTAATAAGTTCACGTGCTACGTGACGCCAAACAGGCTCATAAAGAGTGTGCCACACTCGCCGCCATGGCTACTAGTGGCGCTGACAGACACTCCCACGTTTAAATTGACATAGATACCCAATAAAGTGGCTGGGGAAATAACTGTCGTGGTAGCTCAGTGGTAGAGCATCGAACGCGTTATTCGAAGGTCACAGGTTCTGATCCTGCCAACAGCGAGTTATCTTTTCACCCACTTTTCTTTCTTCTCGTTTACATTACAATTTGCCTAATAACTTCCCCTATACCTTCCTTGGCATCATATATATATATATTGCTCCGATACTGAGGGGACGCGTGGAAGCAGAGGAGGACGTGCTTGGCACGAGCGGTGATCGGCCAGATCCCTGGACTCTCGCATTCATCATCTCTTGTAAATAAAGGCATCTCACCGAGACAACAGTCTCGGTTCTTTTTTTCCGGAACCAACAGTGACCGTGGTTTCGTTGTAAAGGTTGGTGGTCTTTACAAAAAGAATTTTTCCGGCGTAGGCCCTCGCCTACTTCTAGTTGTGCCTACAAGTCAGCGACAACACGTACTTCGAGCAATGGACGACGACGCAAGATCTGGCCATATGGGCTTTTCTAGGACATTTTATCGCACGCAAGTGCGCTTCTTCTGGCCGAAGATGCTTAAAAGTGTGACTGCATACGTTGTGAGCTGTGAGCAATGTCAACGCCACAAGCGTCCTACAGCTCTGCTAGCCGCACTGCTTCATCCCATAGCACACCCCGGTTCACTATTTGACGTCGTTGGTGTTGACCTGTCCGGCCCTTTCCCGCGATCAACGAACGGTAACCGATGGATTATTGTAGGCGTTGACAACCTCACACACTACGCCGAAACTGTGGCAATTCCTGCAGAAACGGCCACTCAGGTTTCACAGTTCATGCTGTCACAGGTTATATTACGCCATGGATCCCCCCATGTCATCATTAGTGATCGCGGGCGGCAATTTGTTACCGATGTAGTTGAAGACCTCCTTCGTCTTGCTTCATGCCATTTTGTCACACTACCTCTTATCACCCGCAGGCTAATGGGACGGAACAAACTAATAGGACTCTCATCAACATGATTTCCATGTATGTTTATTCCGGACACAAAGCATGAGACGCGATCTTGCCATTTATAACTTTCGCCTACAACACTGCACAGCATGAAACGACAAGATACAGTCCATTTTATCTGTTCTACGCACGCCTACACCACACAGCGCATGGCACCATTCTTCCTTTTTTCGAAACTGATCAACCTACTCTCGCCGAAACCATTTGCCGCGCAGAAGAGGCCCGGCGCATCACCTGTCTTCGAAGTTTCGTCTCCCAAAAACACTCTAAAAACCGTTACGATAGAAGTTACCGGTAAGCATTGTTTGAGAAAGAGGATTTGGTGTGGCTTTGGACACGGCTTCGCAAGTGCGGCCTCTGCCAAAAGTTTCTGGCCCACTACAGTGATCCGTTTGTTGTCCTGGAACGTCTCAGCGATGTCACGTACGTGATATCTCAGCTGTTGTCAACTGGCCACCGCTCAAGCAATACAAACGTCGTTCATGTTGCCCGTTTACAACGCTATCATCATCGCACGAAAGCCTAACTCATCCGGTGGGTATTGTCTGCAAAGGGGGAATTGCTGCGATACTGAGGAAACGCGTGGAAGAAGAGAACGAGGTGGCGCGAACGGTGATCTGCCAGATCCCAGGACTCTCGCATTCATCATCTCTTGCAAATAAAGGCATCACACCCAAACAAGATATATATATATATATATATATATATATATATATATATATATATATATATATATATATATATATATATATATATATATATATATATATATATATATATATATATATATATATAGTGGGAGTAATAATTCAATGGGCCAGTTAGCCTTCGTGAAGGTATGGGATATGGCACAACGGGAGCGTTGTCAACAAGGATAAGTATGTTTATTTCCCAACAGTTTCGGAAGGGGTCCTCCCTTCATCAGGGGAGTATAACTCATCCCCTGATGAAGGGAAGACCCCTCCCGAAACTGTTGGGAAATAAATATATTTATCCATGTTGACAACGCTCCCGTTGTGCTATAACCTATATATATATATATATATATATATATATATATATATATATATATATATATATATATATATATATATATATATATATATGTATGTATATATATACATATACGCTCAATGTCACCGAAGTTCGCTTTCAATTAACAATAAGCACAAGCAATAAAGCATAAAGCACAGCACCAACAATAAAACAAAGCCCTCAGGCTTGCGCACGAAATGGCTTTGAGGTGCACAACATGGATGCCTTAGGTAGAGCATGGCGCCGTTGAGAGCTCGTAATGCCGTCGGGAACGACGTCGTAGTCGAGTAGGCCGAGACGTCAAAATAGTGAGGTCTAAGTACCATCGCCGAAGTTTTTCACTGAGTACACGTCGGTGTACAGGTGTCCATACCCAGACACAGTCACCATACTGGTACTCCACGAAATCCGTCGAAGATTGTAACGTCGGCTATCGGCCGCCTGCTCATTCTTTATGCACAGGTGGGCGAGTTGACGAGCTTCTTTCGCACGCTGAATGTAGACTGTGACGTCGAGGTTTTCTTCATCAGCAACGTTTGGAATCATGGCGTCGAGCGTCATTGTCGGGTTCCTTCCATAGACCTACTTGTATCGCAACATCTGCGTTGTCTCTTGCACTGCCTTGTCTCACGTTTAGTGTTTGACGCCAAGGTACATGGTCATGACATGTTGGCAATGGTCGCGTTTAGTCACTTAGTGAGGCCATTGGTCCGTGGTTGATAGGCGGTAATATGTCGATGATTTGTCTGGCTCTGCCTCAGGATCGCCTGAGTTATGTCCGCCGTAAAGGCTGTACCATTGTCGGTGACGAGAGCCTCTGGCGTGCCGTGGCGCAGAATGATGTTGTCAATAAAGAATTTAGCTACCTTGGATGCACTGCCTTTAGGCAGGGCCCTTGTCTCGGTGCAGCGTTCGAGGTAGTCGGTAGCAACCATGATTCATTTGTTTCCTGAAGTCGAGGCAGGAAACGGCCCTAGTAGGTCCATGCCAATTTGCTGGGATGATCGGCGTGGTGGTTCAATGGGCTGTAGAAGTCCAGTTGGCCTAGCCGGTGCTGTCTTTCTTCGCTGACGATCTCGACAAGTCCTCACGTAACGAGCAACGTCGGCAGCAAGGCGAGGTCTGTAATAATTTTCCTGTATTCCGGTGAGCGTGCGCAAAACACGCAGGTGTCCGGTTGTGGAGTGGTAATGCGGGGCCTGGAGTACTTTTGGTGATAATGCGAAAGGTACGGTAAAAAGGGTATTTGGTTCGACGTACCGAGTTTTTTGGAGAACGCCGTTTCGCAAGGTAAACGACATCAGTGATCGCTGGAATACCTTCGGGACAACGACAGCACTGCTCTCGATGTATTCTAAAAAGCCTATGAGTTCCGGATTGGCTCGTTGTCGTTCAGCGATGTCGTATGCGCTTGCGGTTCCCAAGAAGCAGTCATCATCATGGTCATCCTGCGGTGGTGCGTCGACAGGAGTACAAAAGAGGCAGTCACCGTTGGAGTGCTTTGTTTCCGGGGACCGCGTGATAAAAAGAGACAAAAAGACTTGTTCAGGTGTTTTAGTGTTTTCGTTGTGCCGTTTACATTAGAGCGCAAAGGTGACAGAAATATTTGGCCAACGGGGAGCTTACTGAAAGTACAGACGTTTGGCGTAGCTATGAGCAAGTAAAATAGGGCCCCTATACATACAAAATGCTGAGTGATTTGATGTATATTCGGGGTTTAACGTCCCAAAACCACCCTAAGCTTATGAGAGGAGCCGTAGTGGAGAGCTCCGGAAATTTCGACCACCTGAGCTTCTCTAACGTGCACCCAAATTTGATTTGATTTGATTGATTTGTGGGGTTTACCGTCCCAAAACCACCATATTATTACTTAAATTTGAACAGCCCTTTCACCTCCACTGAGAATGCAGCCGCCGCAACCGGGATTCGAGCCCGTGACCTGGGGGAAGCAGCCGAGTACCTTGCTGACTAAACCACTGCGTTGGGGCATACATACAAAATATTGCAACAGTGATTACATATGTGAAAAAGTAGGAATGGACCACCACCTCAGAAGTTGCAGCTACAAAAAAAAAAGGTGCAACAGACTTGCAGTTGACCGGAATGCCAACATCTACGCTTTCAATACGTTTGCAAAGTGAATTTGATTGAGAAAGCTGTCTTCGTGGTGGTGCCATCTGCAAGCAGTTTATATGCAGCTCCGTGGAACATGTAGAAAAAAAAGGCCGTAAAGATAGTTACTATTTCTCTTTATACTTTTAACAAGATTCAGAATAACATGAACACAGAGTACGCTATCCTTATACTTAGTTGACAGTCAATGAGCCTGAATAATGAACTTAAATTTTATACAGGGATTCTTCTTTGAATGTAGGAACTTTTCAAGGCTCAATCAAGGAATAAAAACTTGTCTTAGGTTGGAATCACTGGGCTGCACTGTACCACATGGAGAGCACGCGCGTGTGCCGCTGCAGCACTTCATTTTGGAACGGACAGCTAGAAACATTACTGCGCCTGTACTAATGCACTGTAAATTGGAAAAAAGTGGCAGATCCAACGTACAGTGGGAATCAATGATATGCGAAACACGAATGAGGAATGTTGATATGTCACTTTAAAATCAGCACAGCTTTACAAGGCGGACATAAATCATCCCGTATATAACTTCCATGTCATGATTATCATCTTTGGACGAGTCATTTACCTTCGCTGTCTGTTCAAGTCATGTGATACCAAATTTGGTATATGGGGAGCTAGCAAAACAGCCGTGAATACACTATTGACGTAGCAAGTAGTGATGTTTTACATGACACGCATATACAGATTATATTTAGACGTGTCACTTACCATGGCCATCCATCCATCATCATCAGCCTGACTACGTTCACTGTAGGACAAAGGTCTCACTAATGTTTTGCGAGTGAACTCAGCCCTGTGCTTAATGCTGCCAATTTATACCCGCAAACTTCTTAGTCTCATTTGCCCACCCAACTTTCTGTCTTCCCTTAGCCCGCTTGCCTTCTCTAGGAATCCAGTTAGTTACCCTTAATGACCAGCACTTATCCTGTCTACGTGCTACATGCCCGGCCCATGTTCATTTCCACTTTTTGATTTCAACTATGATATCCTTGACCCCGATTTGTTCCCTAATCCACTCTGCTCTCATCTTGTCTCTTAAGGCTACACCTACCATTTGCCTTACCATTGCTCGCTGCATTGTCCTCAATTTAAGCTGAACCCTCTTTTTAAGTCTACAGGTTTCTGCTCCGTACCGAAGTACCGGCAAGATGCAGCTGTTTTATACTCTCCTCTTCAGGTATAGTGGCAATCTACCTGTCATGATTTGAGAGTGCTTGCCAAATGGGCTCCACCTCAGTTTTATTCTTCTAGTTACTTCAGTCTCGTGGTTTGGCTCCACGGTTATTACCTGTCCTAAGTAGGCATAGTCTTTTACAACTTCAAGTGCACTATTACCTATTTCGAAGCGCGGTTCAATTCCACAATTGTTGTACATTGCTTTCATTTTCTGCAGATTAATTTTAAGACCTACTTTTCTGCTCTCCTTGTATAACTCCGTAATCACGAGTTGCAATTAGTCCCCTGAGTTACTCAGCAATGCAATGTCATCAGTGAAGCGCAGGTTACTAAGGTACTCTTCATTAACTCTTATGCGTAACTGTTCCCTTTCTAGGCCTCTGTAAAGTTCCTGTAAGCTCGCGGTAAATAGCACTGGAGAGATTGTATCCCCCTGCCTTACACCCTTCTTGATTGGTATTCTGTTGCTTTCTTTATGAAGCACTATGGTAGCAATTGATCCCGTGTAGATTTCTTCCAGAATGTTTGTATATGCTTCGTTGACGCCCTGATTCCACAGTGTTTGCATGACTGCTGTTATTTATACTGAATCAAACGCCTTCTCGTAATCTATGAAGGCTATGCATAGTAGTTGGCTATATTCTGAGCATTTCTCTATTACCTGATTGATAGTATGAATGTGGTCGATTGTTGAGTATAGCCTGTTCAAAATGCTGCTTGTTCCTTTGGTTGATTGAATTCAAATGTTGTCTTAATTCTGTTAGCAAATATCTCTCTAAGTAGCTCGTATACTACGGAGAGCAAGCTGATTCACCTGTAATTCTTCAAGTTTTTGTCAGCACCTTTCTTATGTCACGTCTGCTTTCCATTCATGTCACGTAATCCCAACTTTGGTAATTGTGGAGCTACCTAAATGGCCGTCAGTACGCTTTGAGCGTAGCATGTAGTCATGTTTACAAGACACGCATCTCATGATTTCTACGTTAGGGTGTTATGCTCACTATGCAGTCATTTCATTCTATAGCAGTTTTGAAATATCTCATGTAAACAAAACCACCGCAAGAGGAGCAAGACCATGAAATGTAAATTATACATGTAATTATTTCCATGTTTTCGCTAGTCAGTTAATTATGCCGAGATGCAGTCAGTTATGCCACAGAACACCTATACACTACTCATTAGAGAAGGGAAACTGTACCTTTCACAGTGCAACGAAAATAAGGGTGGCGGTGGCGTTGTGTACTAACTTATCCAACCTAGAGACGGCGCTGGTAAGCCTATCATCATCATTGTGCTAAAGCAATATGGCGGCTGCTTTGGTAGCGGGTGCGGGGGGTCGCTGTGCGCGCCCGTAGGTTTATGGGCGTTTATTCGCTGCTATTGCGGGGTGATATTCGTGCACAAGGCACCCTAGCGTTACTATAAATATTTCTGCTAGGGCGCCAAGTGACCTAGACGCCTTAACTGACAAAAAACACGCCAAACAAGTAAGGTTACATTGTTTATTGACAATCGTGAATGCAGCCGTATACATGTAAACAAGGAACACTGTCTCTCACAGAGTTGAACAATACATGCAAAAAAAACAGTGATAGCCATCTGTTCAATAAAATTACCGGCTGAAATTGTGCAACTTTGTCTCTTGGCTCGTTCAATCAGACAACGATACTTACACTGGACACCCCTTGCACTGTACTTGGACCTGTGCTGTGCTGGAAATTATGGTAGCAATGTTAGAAAAATAGGCAGTGAATAATAATTGCAGCCAAATCTGCGTAATAAAATTTTCTCTGAAGTTTATTCGCAAAGTAAAGGCCAATTTCCTAATATTTAAATATTTGCACGTCAGACTGCACGTCAGAGTTATATGCACAGCAGAATCTGTCAGTTCTCAGCGAAAGTACTAATGTGATTGTTCAGGCTCAGTAGTCATCTGCTCGACGGGAAACGCAGACACCAATGTTTGCGAATATTGTTGCTCCCACCTGTTGTAGGGTTCACACTGTATTTACATATTTGCATGCAAAAGAATCACTAGCTTTTCCAATTTACGAGGAGTTGTGCACAGTTTATGGACCAACTGTGAGGAGTGAAACAAGTGTCAGAACACATTGTTGAGACTTCCGAAATGGCTGCACAAATGCTTACAAAAAAGAGTGCAGCACCACGCCAAGCATCCAGACCAACCAAACTGTTCAAGTGGACATGATATTGCAATCGATTGAAGACTAACATTTACTGGTCTGTAAGACAATGTTCCTCTTGTTGGCCTCGCTACAGTTTGCACAATTGTAGCCGATATGCTCAGATATCACAAAGCCAGGTTCTAAAAATGCTTACCGACCAACTGAAACAATAAAGGACATCATGCGGATAAGCATTTTCGGGCTGCTACCGACAAAAGAGGTATGATTTGTTTTCGCCACTGTTGAACAGGTGACGACAATTCATAGTGTACGCAATTGCAGAAACAACACAGTGGGGTCACCACTCCTTTTCACAAAAACAGAAAAAATTAAAGCAGTTCACTTACACCAGTTAGAAAATGGCCGGTACCATTTTTCAAGTAAAAAAAAAATCTTTAGTGTTTAATTTCATAAAATGTGGGCCACACGTACAGCTGAAATAAACTGTGTAACACTCACCACAGTAATAAGTACGATAAAAATTGATGACGTCACAAATTTTCATCTCGAATCGGCCTCCTACAAGACAACATGCATCCCTGCACCACAATCAGAACCAATGGGAGGATTGAATATTTTGGTAGGGAACACTAATTACTCGCCCTGTTGTCTTGCGCCAGCACCATGTGATTATTTCATCTTCTTTTACTCGAAACAGTGGCTCGTGGTACGATTTGAAGACCATGAGAAATTCAAGAACAACGTTCGCAACAGGTACAATTACCAACCGGTGATCTTTTATTCAGATTGACTAAAGAAACTACTGTGACGGTACGAGAAGCACTAAAAAGATGGCAGTGATTTTATAGAAAAGTGAGGCAGATTTCGCTGAACTAAGCCCACCAATAAAAACTTTTGCTAATGAATACTTACTTGCACGGAACCAAATGGCCCTTACTTTTTGAATGACCCTCATAAAATTGTCATGCTTTGGATCGACAGGTGAATACATGAGTTTTTTTGTGCCAATTGTGCATAGTCATCAAAGACACTGCTAAAACGATGAACAATGGCAGAAGCTGAATTCGCATTTTTATTCTTCACTGCTTCCTAACTGTCTGCCTCACTCTTAACAAGGGCATCATACAAAATTAGTCCTTTTGGCTACATATTTCACATCAATATCAAGGAAATAGCTGTTACTACACATTTGAAGTATCAACATTTACAAATACTGGCCAACTTTAAATATACCTACTGAGTGCACTCTGTCATTGTTCTGTTAAAAATTAACATACCTTTAAAAATGCCTTGTCGTCAATCAGGTATTATACATAGAACAATTAATATTGCAGTAAAAGGTCGTAATTTGAACTCAGTTAAGTAAAAGCGCACAGCCTTGTGTATTTCTATTAGGGGAAATCTCTCGACAATTTGAACACATTGCTATCCACAACAGCTAATTCAAACTGGGAGCCTCTTGTTTTCATTGCTGCTTGCACAAGTCTGTCGAGAGAGATCACAACATTTTACAAAAACAAACCAAACTAAACAACTATAGGAGGAAAACAACTGAAGACCAACATTTATCAGCAGATGAAATTTCGGATGCTGAACTGAAGCCCTTGGGCAAGCTAGGAATGATGATCATAGAGTCACAGTGGAATAATGCAAGCGAATGCAAATTTTTGACTACTTCTCATTTTGATTGCGTTAACTCTGTCATGTAAACAAATATGTTTCGAAGCACAAATATTGACATACGTTTGAACACTAAGGCTCACTGCTTGCGTGTAGGTCAGTGCTTGTTTTTGGCGTATGATCAGCCGTATTACACCCACTGCAGGACAAAGGCCTCTCCCATGATCGGCCAATGAACCTGGTCCTGTGCTTTCTGCTGCCACGTTATAAGTACAAACTTTTTAATATCATTGACCCACCTAACCTTCTTTCTTCACTCATGCATTTTCCTTCTCTGTGAATCCAGTCAATTACGCTTAATGACCAGCTGTTATTCTGCCTGCGTAAACGTGCCCAGCTCATGTCCATTTCTTCTTCTTGATTTCAACTACGATATCCTTAACACTGATCTGTTCCCTGACCAACTCTGCTCTTTTCTTGTATCTTAAGATTACATCATCATTTTCCTTTCCCTAGCTCGCTGCGTCGTCCTCAATTTAAGCTGAACCCTTTTTAAGCCTCCAGGTTTCTGCTCTGTAGGTAAGTACGGGCAAGACGCAGCTGTTATATACCTTCCTTTTGACGGTTAGTGACAGATTATCATTCATGATTTGAGAATGCTTGCTGAATGTGATCCACCAATTCTTATTTGTCTTTATTCTTTTAGGTAGTTTACTCTCATGATTCCGCTCCGCGATTGCTACTTCTGCAGGACCTGTCTTGCTTAATGAAAACACGAGTTCTTGCACAGTTTTTTTAGTAACTTGATAGTGTCACTCCCGACATGCACGCGGTATCAGTAACTGTTTCAACACTACTATAGCTCTACCTACCACTGCCTTGCTACAATCTTTACATTCACAGTAATCTATACACAATGTGAAAAAAAAGTGCTGCTAAATATGCACTACTACAAGCCCATTTGTTACCTAGTTATATGTGATACTCTATGCAAAGTTTCACACGTAGAGTGAAGTACAGTATGTGAACCCCATGGCATGCACTATCCAAGAATTTCGAAACCTGCACATTTCCTGTAAACTGAGTAATTTATAAAGAAGAAGTGTAACAAGCGTGTTATTCGGAGGAGTTTCAACAATAAACTCGCCAGGACAAGCAAGCAGCTGCAGCACAGAAAACAGGAGTCTGAGAGTGTGACACACAAACTTCGTCTTTTCTCTCCCTGGCACAGAGCTAGCGCGATGTGCACCGGTACAGAAGCAACAATCTGTCCACCCAATTTCATACAGCTTGAACATACCGTACACTATCACTGCTTTTCAGTATAAGGCTTCCATTTTTCCGCCTGGCATATTAGTGGTGCATAGGGTTGTCACTGTGGCAACTGTAGAGCTTCTTACGACTGGATGTGGGCAGCTTGGAAATCAATGGTCTCTCTTTAGTCCAGTTTTCCGAGAAGAAAAAAGAAACAGACTCATGAGCAGCGTAAGACATAAATGATTGAACAAACTATGTTCAATAAATAAAGTGTGTTCCACAATACCTTGCGACGATTTTGGCCCATGAGCTTGCTTTCAGTGATGACACATTCTCCGCTGACTTGAGGTAGGTTCACAGTAATGAGGCATCCAAGCGTACACTGATATGAGCAGTTCCTTGGAGGCTGCGGTTGGGTTGCAAGAAAAAGCAAACAGTCCTGGTTACTCTGGTAAAAGCGTGAACGAATTTGTGATGCATGACTCAGAAGAATGCACATGAGAACACTGCATATAAGAAAGGTAGTGTGGATATAACATTGCTGTTTTTGTGAATTTGTCTTGTGGATGGCATTATAATGAATTTGCTTTAGTGACGTTCTTGAAAGGACAAAGCTGAGTAATTTCCCAACTGGATGAATTATACGGTTCATGCATATGTAATGTGCTTCATTGCAAACTTACGAAAAATGTACAAATACGTATATGTACTTAAGGTTCACTTGGCTCTACTATGCATTGAATTTATGAGCATATATTGCAGCAGACTCATCTTGAGCAGAAACAGGCACAACTTATGCTGTGATCTGTGCTACAAATTTTCGCAGTAAAGATATTTTCACCAAACGTGACAACGAAGTGAACAATCTCAAACGTTTACAAGGTGTACATCCCATTAGCTCTACAAGTCGAAAAGCCTTATGAAGTGACAAAAGCTGTAGCGCATGCAAAATAAAAGGGCCATGTTCAGATGAAAAACAGCGCATTTTCACTCACCGGCATAGACGCCCACATTGTGCAAGATTATTCCGTCTTTGTAGGCAGTCTCCGAGCAATTTGCCGGCGTGGAATTTTCACTCTGGAAACTGCGCAGCCAGACGTCGGTGAAGCACAGCAGCTGACATGGTTCACAGCCTCTAGACACGTTCGCTTCGTCGTAGCGGCCCGTAAAGTCTGACACACAAGCTCGCATTGATATATTAAAGCTGAATTAAAACGGAGCTTCGTAATGCCGATCGACAAAAAATACCACGGCTAACGCGGACAATTTCAAATAATTAACCGACAGAAACGCAGTCGATGCGAATGGGCTGCTTCTTTTCGAGCGTCAGGATAATCTCAATACTTGAACTAAAACAATCATCACTTTTATATTATTAGTAAAGGTAAAACAAAAATATGATAGTGAGTTTTTTTATAAAAACTACGTATTAGCTACTCATTTAACGGTGTTTTGATACATTCTAAAATAGAAATTTCAACCGCGTTGAGCTCCTCTAACAGAAAAAATTCACACTAACTTATCCGACCGCTAAGAGAGGAGTTAGTAGTTCTACTACACGCGCAAATGACGAAGATCGCCGTGGTCGAATTTTTGCCCTCTACGGCCATCATGGGAACTTGAAAGTTTCCGGGGCCTGGTTATGCCATAATAATTCTGGTATCAACACCGTTATTGAAGCCACCAGCAATCACTATCTGCCACATTTTCGACCATTCTCATTATGATCAACCCTTATGACCACAACAGCATATTCACTATTCATTTCACCGTATCCACCAACCATGAGAGCATCCGCCAAACCAGCCCCGGACTGCAATCTGCATGTGCATAGCTCAGGCAGAGTTTGAAGCCATGCTTCGCGAATGCATTGCTTGCAGCTCCGACAGTCCGTGAGCCTCGCCTATTCTCACGGAGAACAAGGAACGAGACTACTGTGTGCTCAACGCGCACCCCATCCCGGACAGCTCCACCACATGCAAGAGTTTGCCCATCGCATTTATGGCCGCAACGACTTCTTCGTGCTGGAATTCGGGAAAATATATCCCTTAAATCTAGACGACATCTTGAAAACTACAATCATTAGCTGGACTCATTGTGTAATTGCACCCAGCACCTTCCTTTTTACCACCTGATAACGACTCTCAGAAATCACACCTGAAACCTTGTAAAAACAGTAAAACAGTTGTCTCACTATACTCTCTCCAAATTCCCGCGGGGTAAATATTTACTGCCCTTTCAACGTTGAAAAATTTGTTAGCAGGAGAGTAATTTTTTACCTTGATGGTGAAAAAAAAAACAAGAAAAAAGGACGCGCTAGAAAACAAGCAGTACCCAAATTTTTGTGGTGGTAATTTCAGCGTATTTTGTTTAGACTGAAGGTCTTCCCATTACAAAAATATTTTTAAAAGATAATAGAAAGCGCGATTGCTCAAAGTTGAAATATTGTATTTGATCTTTCCCAAGCCTTCACAGCCGAATGTTTCATGACCATATTGAGGGTTAGGCTCAAGTAAATAATTATTAAAACTTTCTTTGTGCAATCATGCTCAGTGCAGTTGCGGCACGCGGCTGTGTATATGAACCTCGCACTTTCACGGCGTTGTTAGGGTTACTGCATCAAGAAGTCAACTATAGCATTGCGGCCTCATGAATAGTCATGCGGTGAGCCGTTCGGTTAGAGCAAATTAGAACGAATAGGCTTGGACAATAACTTTGCGAAACGTTTATAGCTAGTACTCATGTGACAGAAGACCACATATGCAAGGGAATTTCATGATATGCGTTCTGTTTGGATACGCGCTGCTAACTTTGGATGGTTTGATCCACCAATGGTTTGTATACTTTATGAGCTTAGTAACACGCGCTCATACATACTCTGGTATTCAATAACTACGCAACGACGTCAACAACTTTTTGTCAACAAATTTTACTTTGATATGGTCTACAGAACAATCACTGAGTATACCTTGAGAGATGTCAATACACCTTGGCCTTTCGTTGAAAAATGATATATCCAAACAGTCAACGGAACCTCAAGAAGTACTCAAAAGTCATTTTTATGAGGGTGCGCCGCAATCAAGCCAGACATTTTGTCTACACCCCAAGAGCTAGTCTACAGGGAACTACTCCGTCTCCCTCATGAATTTCTCACTGCATTGCCATCCAACACCTCGATGCCATATCCCACCGACTTTGCCACCCGGCTGCAACGCATCATCGCTGCCCTACGCCCGTCACTCGCAGCCAACCATTGTCCGCGGGATCGAGCAGAGTAGCCACCTGGCGGCAACGGGCCGAAATGGTGAAGTGTGGATTGCTCTTTGCGTCGTCTGCTAGCCACGTCGTGTTTCTATGTGCGCGGACGTCATACATGTTCTCAAAGCGTGGTTTGTCCGGTCATGTCAGCGCGAGTGTAACTTCTTCTACGTATGCCTGAAACGACGTACGAAAGCATTGTGTCTTGCCAGGCTGCGCATGCATTGTAATAAGATCGGCGAGTGCAACTTTTCAGAGTACTGTTTATTGTCGTCGTACCCTCCACTCACCAGAATATTCTGAGTGTGAGTGCCGCTTTCTGTTTCAAGCACATCGCCAAATGCTCTTGGCATCCACCTAAATATGAGGAATATCAAATGGTGTGAATGCAGCGTTTTATAGCGACTCGGTTGTAAAAAAAAAAGGCTCTAGACCATGCGCTTGCGCGCTGTTGGTAGGTGTCTACGGCACTGTAGTTTATCGATCATGCGAGAAGCCTTAGGTATGTTTATCTGGACGTGGTACCATTACATAGAAATATTACTACATAAGCTGTGAGACTTTGGTACTTACAATGTACTTAAAACAGGGTTACCGTGCGCAACCTTGTGCTCAGAGTTAAGAATGCTTTAATGAGCCCAGTCGTTGAAAGTTAATTCAGACGGCATGCCTCTTAAATAATGTCGTATCATTTCACTGAAAATTTTATCTTTTTTTTACATTGTTTTCAGCGCTTGTGGGGCATTGCTTGCCACTTACAAAAGGCAGTGGTAAGTTTTTCTCTGAAAAAAAAACATGCTTCTCTCAATAATCAGGCCTTTGTTGTAGCGTCATGAACATTATCTATTGATGAAAGCCTTCTGTTGAACTCTTGTTGGCCTCGAGGACATTCTATGGCGCCACCTACATGATGAAGTAACTGATAGGCGCCGATTGTGTTGTCTGCTTGAACACCGCATTTACTATGCTTTTGCTACGGACACCGTGCGTGTTTCTTGTTGTTTTGAAACTCAGAGCTTAGAAAAGCGGTAAGACCTGATTATACGGGCAATAATACTATGATTCGGTGCCCCAGGTGGCACTGTCGAGTCTAATTTGCATCGTGACATCACGACTAAGAACCGGAGCAGCCATGGGGGACGATGCAAGTGGTGCCAAGATATATATAGACTGGTAGTGAAGGCTCCATAGAAGCCCATACGCTTAAAAATTGGTGGCTGATCAGGTGCTCGTGGGCTTAGTGCCATCGCTGTGAGAAATGTACACTACCAGTGGACTTAAAAATAAAGCGGATGTGACGCAAAAGCCACTAAACGAGTAACATATTTTTGAGTGCACTAGCGCGAAATTTCACCTCAAATTACTTTTCATAGGCCGCTGTTTGTTAAGGAATCGCGCTAAGGCGATCATTGAGGAGTCATCCAGAAGTGCGCTTGAAGTCAACGCCAGCAAATCTACTATGGACTCGTCACTAAATGGTTATGTTTTAGTGTACTCTATACCAATCCATTTGCCTCTGTTTTACAAGAAAACTTATTCTTCGAATTTGTTTTCACCGTTTGTGGCATCTTCCGCCCACGCATTAAGGCAGCCAACAGCGCAGCCGTGCATACATGTAATATCTGCAGTGTGGCTTATTTGTTTCAAACGTATGCAGGTTCTTAAGCATGTAGAATGCATGTGATCTACTGTTATAACAGAAAGAATTGACGCCTAGTGACGCCAAGATATTGACATTTTAGTTTTATTCAATGGCCACAATAACTGAAATTTATCACACTATACAAAATTCCAGAAGCAAAAAAAAAAAAACTGCGGACACTCCCAGCGTTATGGTTTCCTTTTTTTTTGCAAGAACACCTTGGCAAGTTATCGCTACGTATACATGCCAACGAAGACATGCGCCTTGTACCGTGATAGATAACTTGGCAGTCTGTTCACCATTAACGCAAATAGTAGACACTGCATGCTCAAGAAGGAAAGCGGGCTGCAGAAATGCTGATGGATGAGAGTCCAGCGAGCATGCATTCTGAAAAATTGTTCTTGTTTCTTATCCACAAAACATAAGTCACCAAGCATGCGTTTGTTGCTGCTTCATTCTTGCACAGCACATCTTTTCCACAGCTATCGACAAAAGAACTTGGCGTTAAACGTAATTCGCATTGTTCAGATGCACTGAAGCATAGCTCGGCATACTCACTCGTAAGTACACTCACTCACGCTCAATCATACTCAATTGAACGTAGTGCGTGTAAGTATGAATGAGTACTGATGAGTGTGAGTAGGAGTGAGTAGAACGTGAGTAAGTACACATGAGTATGAGAAAGATTATGAATGTGAGTGAGTACTTTCAGTTAGAGTATAAGTGAGTATAAAGGTGAGTGAGTACTCATAAGTATGAGTAGGAGTGAGCATGAACGTGAGTGAATACTTTGAGTGTGAGTATCAACGTGAGTGAGTAATCAGCAGTGCCTGTATCAGTGAATATCAGCGTGAGTGAGTATTCATGAGTGTGAGTAGGAGTGTGTGAGAGCAAATGAGTGTGAGTGTGCATGAGTGTGAATGCACGTGAGTGCGGAGGTGAGTGAGGGCCTATGATCTTGAGTAGGCGTGAGTATGAAGGTGAGTAACCATGAGTCCTAATTGAGGTGCACAAAAAATTGAAGTACAAAAGGGAGACACCTGTGCACGGTGCGCTGAGTCCAGGTGTCTTTTTTTGTACTTCGATTTTTTGAGCACCATAGTTAAAATAAATTACCAACTCGTTCAGCAGTCCGCGCTTCTCTAACTAAGAGTTTGAGTAGTCGTGACCATGTACGTGAGTCATGAACAATGAGTGTGAGTAGGCTTGAGTATGAACATGAGTGAGTACTCATGAGTGTGAGTAGTGAGTATGAGCGTGAGTGAGGGCGTATGAGTGTGAGCTGGCGTGAGTATGAACGTGCGTGAGGGTCTAAAGTGTGAGTAGTCATGAGTATGCAATGAGTGAGTACTACTCAGTGTAAGTACCCGTGAGTATGAACGTAAGTGAGTGCCTAGATTTTGAGTTGGCGTACTTTTGAACATGATTGAGTAGCCATGAGTGTGAGTAGGAGTGAGTATGAACGTGAGTGAGTACCCATGAGTGCGAGTATAAGCGAGTATGAACGTGAGTGAGTACTTTCAGGGGCAGTAGAAGTAAGTATAAACGTGAGTGAGTACTCATGAGTGTGAGAAGAGTGAGTATGAACGTGAATGAGTATTCTGAGTGTGAGTAGGAGTGAGTATGAACTTGAGAGAGTACTTTGAGTGTGAGAAGGAGTGAGTATGAACTTGAGTGAGTACTTTGAGTGTGAGAAGGAGTGAGTATGAACATGAGTGAATACTGGGAGTGAATATGAACGTGAGTGAGTAGGAGCGAGTGTGAACAGGCGTGAGTATGAGCGTGAGTGGGGGCCTATGAGTGCGACTAGACGTGAGTATGAAAGTGAGTGCGGTGGCTGAAAAAATTGTGGAGAGTTAGTATGAATGAGTAGTCCCTCAAAGTGCCGACCTATGAACTGAAGACGTTCACCAGCAATAAAACGCCCCTAACAATTTCAGCGCACAACCGAGAACGCAGGCAAGCGCAGAACACTAAAACATGTGAGAGTCTTGGCAGACAAATTTTACGAGAGGGCGTTGCCATGTATACCCATGCAATGTAAAGGCTGCACTGAGTAATAATAGCGTGGGCAGAGGGTGCTGAAAAAGTTTTTCGTAAAAAAATTTCATAAATTCTTCGTTCATTACACTTACATAATACAGCTGGGGAAAAGAAATCCCATTTGAAAAACTTATTGATTGCTCCGACTTTATTTGATACTTAATTTTTCACTATTAGTGTTTGTTCCCTCCACACATAGACGCACTTCGATCGCAGCTTCCATAGCTCCCCATGCTGATGTCGCTGGCAATAGCTTCCAAATTGCTTTTCGCCCGAGCCTTTGTGACCTATTTGAATGGACCTTGGTGGTGTTGCGAAAGCAAAGCTGCTGTATTCCACAAGTACTACGCAACAAGGTGAGCGCACGCATCCTATCTGTGACGCCACAACGATCGCAGCGCTGGCCTCCCTAGTGGAGGCCTTCGCGGCCAACATAAGTTTTTTTACCGGCACAAGAACATGTGCGTAAACGGGGTAAACGCTGTGTACAGCAAAGTACCGTCAGCCACTAAGCTTTCTGACTAGACTCATTGACTGACGTCCCACATTTACTGGTGAACAGAATGAGAGAAAAAGCAACCATATTCGTATAAGGTGTGAATGGTGGTACTCAACGAATCTCACAGATATGCGGGCTTTCTACGATTTTTCTTTCCTTCTTTTTTTTTGTAGTATGCAGATGATGGCGATGTAAATAAGTAATAAATGAGAAGCATTTATTAGCGAACTCCGGCTACTTTGAGGGTATCTATCTATCTATCTATCTATCTATCTATCTATCTATCTATCTATCTATCTATCTATCTATCTATCTATCTGTCTATCTGTCTATCTATCTATCTATCTATCTATCTATCTATCTATCTATCTATCTATCTATCTATCTATCTATCTATCTATCTATCTATCTATCTATCTATCTATCTATCTATCTATCTATATATCTATCTATCTATCTATCTATCTATCTATCTATCTATCTATCTATCTATCTATCTATCTATCTATCTATCTATCTATCTATCTATCTATCTATCTATCTATCTATCTATCTATCTATTTATCTATCTATCTATCTATCTATCTATCTATCTATCTATCTATCTATCTATCTATCTATCTATCTATCTATCTATCTATCTATCTATCTATCTATCTATCTATCTATCTATCTCGCTGCCTTCGACTTTTAGCTCTCCTGGCCGTTTCGTTCATGATATCGATACCAAATTTAGTATGGGATAACATGACTGTATGGCGAGCGTAATCGACTAGTCGTAACGTGACTGTCGTGAAATGTATGTCATGATTTACACTTCATATTCTTGCTGCTCTTGTAGTGTTTTCGTTTATATTACATGCTGCAAAACTGGTATGTTATGACATGGCTGCATGGCGAACACAAGTGACAGACCCTAACGTGGAAATCATGGCATGCATATCACGTAAGTAATGAGTCATGACTACACGCCACGCTCATGGTGCGCTCGTGGTCGTCTCGCTAGGATCACATATGCTAAATTTCGTATCACGTGATGTGAATAGACTACGAAGGTGAATGACATGTTTAAACATTATAATCATGACAAGAAAGTTATGTACGGCCATACTTACGTCCGCCTCGTAACGTTGTGCTTATTTTCAAGTGACATACCACCCGTCTTCAATTGTGCTTCACAGATCATCGATTCTCACTGTACGTGTGCTCTGACATTTTTTTCAGTCACGCTACAGTAGTGCGTAGTAGTTGGAACACAAGCTGAACAGGTACAAGCAACACAGCATTGGCGTGATTTAGTGCGAAAGCGTGAAGCGTCACCCAGGGTGAGCATTCCTGTGAAAGGCAGAATGCGCTTTACTTGTGGGTAACGTTAACGTTCCATAGACGTCATCCATCGATTCAGTTGAGAGGGCGTACATAAAAAGGTGAACTGTAGTCAATGCAAGTTATCCGCCGGCTGAGACCGCAAGCAACGAAGCGCCGCTGCGTGTATTTGTATGGGCGCCGCCGACCGTCTATCCCCGCTTGCGCGGGGATGGTGCTGCCACCTATAGCGCGATATCGCCACAAATAAGCCCACACCTTTTGTTTTTAAGGAGCTAGCAACGTGCACGAACGCTTTCCTTCGCGATGACACCATCCGATACACAGGCCTTCCCAGCCACCCAACAGCGGATCCTACCTGGTCGTCCAACAGCAGATCCTACCTGGACAAAGAGAAACCTGCGCGCGAATGCTTAAGAGGTATACGCGCGTATACAAGCCAGCTGGCTTCCGACAAACCGGGAAGTGGCATTTCATTCACATGCGTCCATCCAGTACCACCGGCCGCTTCTGTCACGACACCCTCGACACGCTATTGTACGCTTCCCAGATTTCATCAAGACGCTCCCCACTCCGCGAGGGGTGCCGACACACACTGCGCATAGATCAGCGCCGTCTCGACCAATGCCTGGTATGATACTGCTGTACGCTCCACGACGGCTCTGGTAATGAAATGGTAAAACAAACACACTCTAAAAATGACAGAGAAGAAACAGAAGAAACTAGACTGAGCACTGTCTTAGGACTGATCTTTATTTTGGAACACAAACACATTTATGCCAAGTCGGCCAAATCAGACGCGACTACTACATTATGAAAATGTCTGTCTGACGTCAACGTAACCATTGTGTCACAACACGCGTGTTAATTTCAAAGATATAATATCATTTTCTCTATTGGGAGGGTTTATCTACCAGCACATTTATTTTTGAGGCATGCGATTTAGTCTGATTTGTTATCATCATCAGCCGGACCACGCCTACTGCAGGGTAAAGACCTCTTTCATGAGCCGCCAATCAATCTGGTCTTGTGCTTTCAGTTGCCACGTTATACCCGCAAACTTTTAGATCTCATCAGCCCACCGATCTTTCTGTCTTCCCTTCGTACGTTTGCCTTCTTTGGGAATCCATTCAGTTCCCCTAATGACCACCGGTTATCCTACCAACGCGCTACGTGTCCGGTTCATGTTCAATTCATTTTCTTGATTTAAGCTATAATATGTTTCACCCCGGTTTATTCCCTGACCCACTTTGATCTTTTTTTTTGTCTCTTAAGGTTACACCAATCATTTTCCGTTCCATCGCTCCCTGCATCGTCCTCAATTTGAGCGGAACCCTCTTTGTAAGCCTCCAGGTTTCTGCTGCGTAGGTAAGTATTGGTAAGGTGCAGCTGTTATATACCTTCCCCTTGAGGGTTAGTGGCAGATTACCATTTATAATTTGAAAATGCTGGCTGAAAGTGATCCACTCCATCCTTATTCTCCTATTTATTTCACTCTATAGATTCGGCTTCACGGTTACTACCTGTCCCCAGTAGACATATTCCTTTGAAATTTGCAGCGTTTCTTCACGTACCAGAAAGGGCTGTTTTCTGCTGAGATTGTTGCCTAACACTTTAGTTTTGTGCATAACATTTTCACACCTACTTTTCTGCTCTCCGTGTTCAGTAATCATGAACTGCAGTTCGTCCCCTGAGTTACTCATGAAGGCAATGTCTTCAGCTAATTGCAGGTTACTAAGGTATCATCCACTAACACTTATCCCTAACTCTTCCCAGTCTCGGGTCCTGAATACCTTCTTTAAACTCATGGTGGATAGCACTAGAGAGATCCTGTCTTCCTGCCTTACACCCTTCTTTATTGGGATTCGGTCACCTCCTTTACGGAGAACTATTTATGGTGGCTGTGGATCCTCTGTAGATTTCTTCCAGTATGTTTATGTAGGGTTATTCGATGCCCTGATTCCATAGTGCCTGCATTACTGCTGATTTCTCGACTGAGTCAAGCACATTCTCGTAATTTTCCTGGACCATTAAAGTTTTTTTTTGACTTCTGTACAGCTCCCTGTAGAACTCCTCCGACATCTCGACTATCCTATTCATATTGGTTATGACACTGCCTTCCTTGTTTCTCAATGCACACATCTGATTTTTGTCTGTGCCCAAGTCTTGCTTCGCAGCTTTTAGGTTTGTGCCGTTTTTAATAGCCTGATCAATTCTTTCCATGTTATACCTCCTGATGTCCGCTACTTTAAGCCTACTGAATAATTTTGAAAGCTCCAAGCTCTTTTTTGTCGTTAAACACTCTCTAATTCCTCGAGTAGCAAAGCTAGACTATTCTCTCACTAGATATCGGTTTAGCGTTCAAGGTACTATAGTTCAGATACCAATAGCGGCCTCTTCGGACCCAGAGATTCTTAGCACACTCCGCCTGATCTGACCGTCACCTTGGGCAGTTGCTTCTAAGGCGCTGGGGACCAAGTGCCAAGGGTTAATTGCTGTATTCATGGGAGGTTGTGATTAGCTGCTGCAGCAGAGTGGCCAATCCTGCTTCTGGTGAGGCAGTGCATTACTGGGAGCTGGTCGCCAGTGAAGCCAACCGTCAGAGCTCTTTTTTCTTCTTTTTTATTGTTCTTTTTCATCAATTCTGTCCTTACGCATTTAGGTAGATATACAGTTTGGAATGGTTCGACATCTCTATCCCAACCGAATTTCGTCATGGCATGTTTGGCTGCCAAGCTATCTCTATGTAGATGTTCTGTTGCGCTTTACTGGCAATGTAGAAGACCACCTGACCGCCTATATGTTACCAACCTCACCTGGCTCGTAGCTCGCCATATCTTCTTTTCTAATTGTCTTGAAATATAAATTCCCTTCTATAAAAGAAAACAAACCACCTGTGCGGTTTCGAACTTCTGATTTTGCGAGCTTATGCTAAATTAGTGCCTTGAATGACCCTTGTTTTCACGCGTTTGTTTTCTACTAGCTTCTTCCTGTCACGCTCGATATTGACGTTGGTTTCGGCCATGAACAGACATGGATTGGTTCGAATGCAGTTAGAATTTAACGAACTCCTCAATATGCAAGAGTGTGGGCCGCATTGGTCAACTGACGTTGCTGGCAAATGAAAAAAATAGCTAGAATTTCAATGACTATTTTGACATAAGTTCAAGCCTTGCGAGCGTTACGCAATACAAAGCGACATACTGCAACACGCAAAACCTCGAGTATCAAGGCATGTTTAAAAATGCGTGCCGACGCGGATGCATACCCCGACACACGTTAGGTCCCCCGCAAGGTAAACACGTATGATTGTAATGATAACATATAATAAACCCGTAGTTGTTGAAATGAGGACGTTCTGCTATAATGACGCTGTTTTAGGCACACTAACTTATTAGCGCTCAATAAACAAGCGTGCTAATATAATGAACACGGGACAACACTAGGTCCCCGCTTGCGCGCCTTAGGCACGAACGACGCTTCTAGTTAAACGAATGCCGTCTTCGCCCAGCAATTCGTAACCAATATTTATTGCGGCCGCGGCCCCCTTCCCACACTACTGACGACAGGGGTGTGCGTCACTACAACTCAGTTAAACTCCTCCGTCGAATCCAAGCTCTACATGCTCTCCAGTCTTCACACTTCGGACGAAAGGACAAGTCTCTCACACCTAACTGTGCCACACTTTGCTTTTATTTTAAAGATATGATACACACAACCCACGTATACCCGTACACATAGCCGAGCTTAGTGCTTGGATGACCCTCCTTCGCACGTGTTTGTTCTCTCCTGACTCCTTCCTGTCACGCAAGATACTGGCATTGTTGGTTTCAGAGTGTCCGCAATGTCAGAGTTTTGCTGATTTCGAGTGGTTGCATCCATACTTTGGCGCTTCCTGTAAACTGACGATTTGCGCGCACCTGTTCTCCGACAAATCGCCTTCTTCCATGGAATTCCTACGTTAAGCGTAGACTTCGCGGGTGGTTGGAGTGCATGAAAATTGAACGCGAAAAGTTTCTAGCTGCTAAAGAATAGACAGGTGCAACCTTCAAGGCTGCATCGTAATTTGCTGACGTTTTGGGGTAGTAAATAAAAAAAACACTTTGACAAAGAGACACAGAAGAAGGCAGTGGCCCTCAGATGGGAATCAGCTATACGTATTTGTAATCACAACAACGGTTAGCCTAATAACTTAAAAAAAAGGAGGAAAGGTAAGGAGCGTTTATTTCTAGTTTTAGAAAGCGCCGAAAGGAAAAAAGAAATTCGTACAAAAGCAATGTCGCTTTCGCATCAATCAACACAAAGCGTCTGGTTGAACTGCTAGACCCCGATGACTCTTGGCACCCACTCTCGCGCACAACGATAACTTCATGTGACCTCGTCTGCTTCAAATATTTTTATATCTATTGTTTTTTTTTCTTTGTGTCTGGCAAGGACCTTTTTGAGTGGCGAAACTTTGGTGTGCAGCCACAAGTCGTACAATGAAATTGTGGCTAATTGCTTTTATGACGTTATGCTCATGCTTCTTGAAACTTTTATTTAGGCACCTTCTCGTTAGGACTATACGTATCTCTTTCCAGAAGAGAACGGAATCGAACACACTACATTTTTTGTGCATTCTGCGGTATATAATTTATTGCGCAGAGCTGCTAGTTGCTTGCTGGTTTGTTTACAGCTTTTTTTTCGGCACAGAGAATAGCACTCTGATGTTGACATGCTTCCCTAAGTTCCTCGAGTTATGCGTTATCCAAAGCAGACATCACAGCAAAACGTTGATTTTAGTTGCAATCTGATACTAATTGCTTGTCCTGGTTATTTGCGTTTTAAGAAAAGATTGTGCGGCAGAAATTAGCTGATATGGCGGATAACCCAACACCAATTTCGGAAACTCGAGATGTTTGAGAGTGCTGCATGGTTTCTCCTAACCAATTAGTGGGGACGAATGTTACCTATATTTTCATTTGGTTTTATGGAAAGGGTGCGTTCTCGTCCGAGTATTCTGGTGGAATCGACATGTATGGTTTGACGCAGACTGAGGGCCCCTCGAGACGTTGCAGAGGTCAAGAAGGTATTGTCCTTGTCAGAGAACACTTGCGAGGCACGCACATTGCACTACTTTCTTATGCTATAGAAGTGGGCGTTTTGAACTAACGATGCTAGGATCAAATATATGATGCCTTACGCTATTTACGATTCAGTTTCGGCATTACCAGACACAAAGCGACAAATTACGGTAAAAAAGTCGCAAACGAAACTTTTGCTGTCAGGAGTTTTTTAGAGCGTTCTGGCTGTTTACTAAAGCTCTCTGAAATTAAGTGCAATATAATTTCGTCAGGCCAATAATAAAGCACGTAGTGGCAATAGATCTCTTCGCCAATAGGCCTTTTCGCGTTAGGTTTAATTATTTAATTAATTAGTTTATTTACTTATTACATACTGCTGACCTGTTTACCAGGTCTTAAGCAGGAATGAGCATACACAAATGTTTACTACAAAAAACATAATTGACATCACACAGCATACTGACAGTGTTTACAATTCGACACTTCTGTGTTAATTTACAAAAAACTAAAGAAAAACAATACAACAAAGGCATAGCTTTGCTGACTGAAACGTACTAAAAAATGGAAGCATTGCGTAACTCTGGGCTGCATGACTGTACAAAAAAAACTGTTAGTGGTTATTTAGAGCATGTAGAAATAAATCAACTGTTCGACACTGTACAGCATCGGGTGATAGGCTATTCCCCTCACGGGTAGTTCTTAGAAAAAATGAATACCTGAATGTGTCTGTGCGGTTTACGTAATCTAAAGCTTTCTTTGAATGATGTGAGCGCACAGCATATTCACTTATTTGTGTAGTGTGCACTGTTTTGTTGATACCAATTTTGTTGTGGAAAATGAGGTAAAAAAGCTAGAGCCTCTCCATTCTTCTTCTCTCCGCTAGTTTTTCGAGATCCGCTTTAATTAGTAGAAGTGAAGGGGAAGTACGCCAACTATAACAATTAAGCACAAATAGGACAAATTTTCATTGGACCATTTCTAATTTTTTATTATTGGAGTCAGTAAAGGGATCTCACACTGCAGCTCCATATTCTAATACTGGTCTAATGAAAGCTGTAAATACTGTGTATGTGAACCAACTCATACCAGCCTTAACCTCAGATGACTCTGATAAGCGAGAGCAGAACTGCAGCGTCGCTTAAGGATTACATCACTGGTGGTGGCTACAAAACCAAACCATGGTCAAATTATATGGGTCATAAAATTTAGAAAGTTTCGAAAACCAATTGCCATAGGCATCAACGCCCTACGGCAATTAAAGCGCGACTAGGTGAGGAGAGGCCAAACAACGAGAACTACTAACTCAATGATTTTTTTCAAATTGTAGTTGTAATTTTATATATGTCAAACTTAACCATGAGTTTACTTTACGATTTATCTGTCATCCGGCTAAATAGTTGATTGCCTCAATTTTTGGTCGAGTGCCATGAAGGCAGGGGGGGGGGGGGGGGGCGTATCTAGTCAATGTGCTATACGAGCTTGTGTTTTTTTCAGCGCAATTCATTGCGAGCGTTCCGGGCGTAGCTTTCATATTTTATATATTTGATTGTGTGCTGTTTACTGGTGTGATATTTCAGAGCTGAAGTAGGTAACGTAATCTGTCGATAGGCGCTCTCCGAATTGTCGATTGCCACCGCTGTCGCACAGCCGGCATGCCCTCACTTATGGTGATGGCGAATGCGACACGCGGAGCAACGATACACTGTAATCTACGGTTGCCAAACTGATATTCTCAAGGCTCCTGTCTCGCTGCAGCAATTTTACGTGATTGGGCAACGTTAGTCTTTGAACTGTTATGCATTTGTGCTCGTGAACAGTTGCGTCACAATATCAACGGTGAAGTTATTCGTTATATTGCAAGTGCGCCTCTTCGCTAATAAAACAGCTTTTGTTGTTTAATCTTTCTTGTTAAGTAGCTTCAAATTTGTTAGTACTATACGACCTATACAGGTTGAACAAATTGTCGAAAACATCAAAGTTTGAAAGTGTTTTTTCAGGTCCTTTAATCACTCTGCGTTCCACCACTTACGATAATGCATGGCGGGAACAAACGAATGCTGAAGGTTCGTTCTACCGTGGCCGCAATTGCAATGCCAGGTTTCCGACCAATAATTTCGATTAAAACTTTCATGCTTGAAGGACAGGAAAACTCACTACAATTTATTCTGTCTTTGGTTCCCGCGAAGTCAGGTTTGTTGGGATGCTTATAAGCATGTTGAACGGACACAGAATTACCAAAATCTCTGTTAAAGCGTCTTGATAGACATATTTGGTCTCATATTGGCGCTCACATTCACTAAAACTATACTCAACCATCCTCAGTAGAACGCGGGCTCATGTTGCTTTGCCTCACCCGGGTGCTGTACAAGTCAGTGTAAGTTAGCCGATCAATGTCCGCAGTATTGTTGTGTAAGAAGGGGCCTCCTGTGTTTCTCACAGGGATGGGAGAGGCAGACTAAGAAAATGGCGCATATTTACTCGTATTTATATCATCCGGGAGGACTATATGTAATAAGCTTGTTTCACTATTGGGATTAAGTCCTGAAAGCATGTATTTTAGGAAGTTGACATGCTTGTTGTTTGGGAAACAGTGATACCGCGGTATACCTTCATTGGCACCTGTCACAGATGAAAATAATGCCGCACAAGAAGGGGCATATTTGAAGCGTAAAGAGGCGATTTTTTTTTCGTGCTCTCGCACCTGGCGTTTCAGTTATACCCTTGATACACAAGCAGCCTAAATCATGGTTATGCTAACTGCGGTCACGTTAACCATGGTTTGCTGATGTTACACGGCACACGAAACCGCGGTTTTCCCGCTAACCGTGATTTTATGAAACCGAGCTTGGCAAACTTAATTAGGCCGATAACTTAGGAAATGGCGGCGTCCACCCTCGATGCTGCGAGGGAGCGAGGCGTTTTTCTGTCGCTGGAATTGCAACATGCGTTTGCAGCTTTCTAGTAGATGTGTAACACTGTGGTTGGCGCTTCAACGCAATTAACCGTGATTGGCCGTAAGTGCGCTTAGCTTGCCTGTGTGACAAGGGACTTGCTTGAAATACTTGGTCTGGCGTTCACTGAGGGACAAGGAGAGAGCAGAGAACTAACAGGTGTTAGGGACGTCATAGTCAAAATCAAGAAGAAGAAAAGGGCACGTAGCGCGAAATAAGGATAACCGCAAGTCATTAGAGATCACAGACTGGACTCCAAGCGGGTAAGGGGGAGACAGAAAGTTAGGTGGGGAGATGAGATGACGAAAGTATTAAGTGGCAGCAGCAGGCACAGGACCGACTGACGAAACATGGGACAGGCCCAGCAGCGGGCGTAGTCAGGCTGATCATGGTGTTTTGAAATGCTGGTCTTGTCCGGGAGCCAGTGCAGACTACGAAGAATACAACGCCGTTGATGACACTAGTTATCGTGGCAAATGTGGCGCAAAAAATAGTGGCACAACGAACAAAACATTTTATGAAGCATGCATTCAAAGCTCTAATGGGAGAATAAAAAAAGTGAAAGCCAGCCTGTGGCTGCACTAGCCACCATTTATGCACTGTCAGCACACTGGAGGTCCTGCTCCGCCACACTGCTAAGCGACGTGTTGCGCAGCACCTCGGGCTCGGCGCACTCGGCATGGCGCCATATATCTGGGAAGCTCAGCAGAAACCGCAGCTGGCAGTCACACTTGAACGGGTTTCCTGCGTGAAACCAAATGACTAAATATGAGAATTGATAGACAATGATATGTCTAACAAAAAAACGAGGCCTTAAATTTAGACTTCTTTCTTTCTATACTACCGGGTATTTTTGAGAACGGCAAAATAAAGCAAGTCTTGCACATGCTGTGGGAGTGCCCGACGCCGTACAAACGCACTAACGCCACGACCCTTTCGTCGAAGCTTCATGAGGCTCTGCGGAGCCCCGCTCTTTACGACCAAACCTGAGCGATCCAGCACGCCCGTGAGGTGGCGCCGAGGCAAGTCCTTGACGTCCCCTCATGGGAAGCCTAGGCCTGGCCACCTAAACCTGCTGGTTTCTTATAATGAAGTTTATTCCCCCTCCTTGAATAAATAGTGAACCTCGCACTGGAAGAACAATCACACAGAGAAACACAAAAAGAGACCACGGGTGCCCGTGGTGTCTATGTGTGTTTCTTTCTCTGTGTGGTTGTTCATTCGACGTGACGTTGAGTATTTAATCAAGACATGCACCAACCAGCTCCACAGTGAGTTCTACTAAAACTGGTCTCCTTTTCGTGGGCTGAATGTGGCAGTTAGCTACCCCGACCATTACAGAAATTGAAAGAAGAAGCATGCATAGCAGCAAGCTATAGCTTTCACCTCCGAGGCATTGGGAAAACAAAAGGCACAAGGAGACCATCAGCACACACTGCGGCACTCATAATATTTCGGGCATCAAGAAGACAGTGTTATAATGCAGAAATATGGCAGTGTGCACAAAAAGTTCCAGCCAAATCTGAAAAAAATTGGGATTTTATGAGTGCAACTGTCTTCCAAAAGTGTCATGCTAGAAGCTTTGAAATTTCGGGCATGGGAATGGGGTGATTCGCTGGTGCCATGAGTGGCAACGGTTTCGCAACAAGAAATTGATTGTATCGGAAAAAGAAACAAAATGAAAGAGTTCAATGTAACCTACACCTATCCTAAATTTTGCAGCAATTGACGTCTCAAAACTCTCTCATAGTGAGAATTGATACGTAGGGTTTGAGGCCGTATAGTGTGCATAGCTTTACCACGACCTTTCAGGGACATAATAAAAGGATGCCACAATCTATGTAAACTCGACTTGCTTTGAGAGCAGAAGGACAAATGTTGGGAAACAAGAAAAAGCGGAAATTCGTGAGTTCATGAAGCCAATATATAGACATACCACACTGCGCCACGACGAATAGCACAATACCAGGATTCCTTTACGATGATACCGCTACAGCTGTGTAAAAAAACATTTCATTTGTAAGAAACGTCACTAACTAAATTTACGCCATTAACGGTTGTACACTTCTATTTTATTGATTGATTTGTGGTGTTTAACGTCCCAAAACCACCATATGATCATGAGAGACCCCGTAGTGGAGGGCTCCGGAAATTTTGACCACCTGGGGTTCTTTACCGTGCACCCAAACCTGAGCACACGGGCCTACAACATTTCCGCCTCCATCGGAAATGCAGCCGCCGCAGCCGGGATTTGAACCCATGACCTGTGGGTCAGCAGGCGAGTACCTTAGCTACTGGACCACCGCGGTGGGGCTACATTTCTATTTTAGCTTTTTGCGTTTCGTTGTATCTCATTATAGCACGAACAAAATATGATTACGAGAGTAACGCGTAAAATGTCCCAGGCAAGGTAAAACTAGTGAAATAAAAAGAAAAATAACAATATGAGATCATCTTACGCCAGCGACAATTGATCAATGACAATGAAGCATATTAAGGAGCCATTATCGATAGGTGCGTACCGAAGCGAACACCACGGCACGAGTGATTCACAGTATGATACATCTCCATCTTTTATTTTACAAGCCATAAAAAGTACATTTTTTAGGGTAAACAGCGCGAAAAACGAAGACAGAGAATTAGGAAGACACAGGGCAAGCCCTGACTTTTAACTGAAAACTTGAATGAAGAAAGATCACATATACACAGTTATTCGCGCATGTTCTTGCATGGGGAGAAAACTAAACAAACTAAATAAGCCGAAATGACTACCGTAGACACGAGGCATCTTGCCCTAACAACGTGAGTGTGAATACTTTAAAAATGATAATTTTTTATCAAGGAGAGCGATTGACGGTTCACTGAAGCAGTTTTTGCCTGATTTTTGAATTCTGTAGGCTTCAAAAATTTCCCTTGTCAGCTGCTCCCGGTGGCCGAAAAGAACCTTCGTTCTCGTAAAGTCAAGGGTGCATCCACAGTTTCGACAGTGCGTGACCAAGTGTTTCGAAGGTGCGATACCCCGAAGGGAATTTTGGTGCTCCCTCAGTCTATAGTTCACACATCGCCCCATCTGGCCAATATGCACACGGGAAGAGTATGCTGTACACAACTCCAACTGCACACTCTAGAAACATATTGTTACGTGAAAAATAACAGTAGTCAGTCTACAGCCTCAGCGCAGCTCACCGACAACATCCACTTCTCCACTCTCAGTCTGAGGCACCTTTCTTGGGTATGTCCCGCTATGCCCTGTTTCAGTCAGCTTAAATCACGTAACACGACCCCTGGCGGCAAAAGCGCCAACCTGGCGAGTTTACGGGGCCACAGCAGGAGCAGTGTGATAACGCTTGAGCCTTGATACGTACGATGTCCCTTGACAGCAGAGCAGAAGAGGTTGATGGATTATAAGGGACAATTTCACATGTAGTGTTGGTCACGCGTCTAAGCACACGGTATGGGCCCGTGAAACGAGAGAGTTTTTCTGAAAGGCCTGCATGTCGCGTAGGGGACCACAGAAGAACGAGGGAACCTGTTGGAAAGTGTTCGTCGCGATGCCGCTCGTCGTAACGATGCTTCTGCGAGTCTTGGGACGCCATTAATCTGCTACGGGCAAGCTGACGAGCATGGTCAGCTCGGGTAATAGCGTCGCGTGCATATTCAGAAGTAGACTGCGCAGCCGTTGGCAGGATCCAACGGCAATGTTGGTTCGCATTCAAACAGAAGGTAAAATGGCGAGTACCCAGCAGTGTCATGCCGAGAGGAATTGTATGCGAACGTCACGTAGGGTAGTGCAAGGTCCCAATCACGATGGTCGGCCGAGACGTATTTCGATAGCATGTCTGTCAGGGTGCGGTTTAAACGTTCTGTAAGCCCGTTTGTCTGGGCGTGGTACGATGTCGTGAGCTTATGTTGGGTGGAGCAGGAACGCAGGATATCGTCAACCACTTTCGAAAGGAATGTACGGCCTCGGTCTGTCAGCAGTTAACGAGGGGCTCCATGCACTAAAATGAGATCGCGTAGTATAAAATCAGCGACGTCTGTAGTGGTGCTCGTTGGCATGGCTCGCGTAACTGCGTAACGGGTCGCGTAATCTGTAGCCACCGCGACCCACTTGTTTCCGGAGGCGGATGTTGGGAAGGGACCGAGAAGGTCCAAACCAACACGGAAGAATGGCTCCGATGGGATGTCGATGGGCTGAAGATATCCGGAAGGGAGTCCCGATGGCTTTTTGCGACGCTGGTCAATTTCACAAGCATTGACATAACGTCGTACAGAGCGTGAAATGCCAGGCCAGTAGAAGCGGTGGCGCACACGGTCATATGTGCGAGAGACATCAAGGTGACCGGCGGTTGGCGCGTCATGGAGCTCGCGTAGGACTGTGGAGCGCAGGTGCTTTGGTATTACCAGAAGTAGGTCGTGACCGTTGGGCGATAAATTACGCTGAAATAAGGTATGGTCCTTTAAGGTAAACATGCGAACAGAAGCGTCTTGCGGTGAAGATTCGAGCTGTTGTATTAGGTGGCTGATATCCGGATCGCAACGCTGCTCGTCCCTGAGATGAAGCAGCTGGGAGATGGAAAGGACGCAACCCACATAATCAGTACTCGTAGCATCGCAGTCGGCCACAGGGTAGCGTGACAGACAATCCACATCTTTGTGCAGTTTTCCTGATTTATACACTACGGTGTAAGAATACTCCTGGAGGCGGAGTGCCCAGCGGGCGAGACGACCTGAGGGATCTTTGAGGGAGGCGAGCCAGCAAAAAGTGTGGTGGTCGGTGAGAACTATAACTGGCCGGCCGTATAAGTAAGGGCGAAATTTCGCGACTGCCCACACAAGCGCTAGGCATTCGCGCTCTGTGATGGAATAATTACGCTCCGAGGGGGACAGCAGCCTGCTGGCATAAGCTATCACGCGATGCTGCCCACGTTGTCACTGAGTCAACACAGCGCCTATTCCGTAACCGCTGGCATCGGTGCGGGCTTCGGTCGGTGCCGTAGGGTCGAAGTGAGCCAGCACAGGACAAGAAGTGAGCAATGTGGCCAGGTCCGAGAATGCTGCTGCTTGCGAGGGACCCCAGGTAAACGTCTCATCTGGTTTGAGTATATCTGTTAGGGGCCGAGCGATTTCGGCGAAGTTCTTGATGAACCGCCGAAAAAAGGAGCAGAGCCCCACAAAGCTGCGGACATCTTTGGCAGTTTTTGGCACAAGAAAGTCCTTCACAGCTCGAACTTTTTCTGGGTCAGGCTGTACGTTGTAAGCGTCAAAAATATGTCCAAGTATTGTAATGCGACGGCGACCAAACCGGCACTTGGATGAATTCAGCTGAAGGCCGGCGAGACGGAAGACATCAAGAATTTTGGCAGTCTCTCAAGGTGTGCTTCAAAAGTGGAAACAAACACGATCACGTCATCTAGATAACAAAGACACGTAGACCACTTAAATCCATGGAGCAGGGAGTCCATCATTCATTCAAAGGTGGCAGGGCCTTACATAGGCTGAAAGGCATGACTCTGAATTGGTAGAGGCCATCGGGTGTTACAAAAGCCGTCTTCTCTCGGTTTATGGGGTCCACAGCAATCTGCCAATAACCAGAACAAAGATCGATGGAAGAAAAGTAGGCGGTACCATGGAGGCAATCAAGGGCGTCGTCAATGCGGGGCAGAGGGTATGCGTCTTTCTTGGTGATGTTGTTAAGGTGGCGATAGTCCACACAAATTCGCCACGATCCGTCCTTCTTTTCAACTAATACCACCGGGGATGCCCAGGGACTGGAGGATGATTCAATAATGTCCTTCGCTAGCATCTTGTTCACCTCCTTCTGAATTATGCTCCGCTCAAAAGCAGACACTCTGTAGGGACGGTGGTGAACAAGGTTGGGATTACCTGCTGGAGAAAGGACGTCTGTCCTAGAGGTCGGTTGCCAAAATCGTAAATATCCTGGTGGGCCTCGAGAAGATGTTGTAGGCCTTCAACTTGCGGAGGCGGAAGATCAGTGGCGATTATGTCTACAATTTGACGGCTGCCCAAATGTGTTGCGAGTGATTTGCGCTGCGGTGAAACAAGGGGGTCTAAGGCAAGCACTTCAATTTGTGAATTGAGCAACGGACACAGGTGGGCCAGGGTAATGCCTTGTGAAAGCACATGATTCATGTAGCCGAAACTTACAAGTGGTAGACAAGTTTTGTTATCTGTGATGCTGAGCTCCGTATAAGGCACTGCAACATTGTGCGCAAAGAATACGTCGGTGAGAGGCGTTGCGTAATAGTCACCGTCGGGCACAGCTGGTGAGCACAAAAAATCGACATACGTCACAGTTTTGGAGGGCAGGTGAACAAAGTCGCTGCATTGTAATCGGCATGTAGGGTGGTACGGGGTGTCACTTATTTGTGGCAGCTCTAGGCGGAGCTCACCAGTGGAGCAATGAATCAGAGCAGAATTGGTGGCAAGAAAATCAAGGCCTAGTATGAGGTCGTGGGGACATGTTGCAAGCACGGTAAAAAGGACGACCTCTTAATGACCGAATACGGTAAGTTGAGCTGTGCACATACCGACGACAGGGACTGTTGCGCCATCTGCAACTTGGACGACACTGGTCAAGGGGGGCGTAAGGACCTTCTTCATGCGACGACGAAAACGCGAACTCATAATACAGACGTGAGCGCCCGTATCTATCAAAGCTTCAACAGGTGTGCCATCAACATATACTTCTAGGGTGTTCCGGTTCAAACGTAAGGGCAACAGAGGATTGTTGGGTAAGGTCGACAGGGCAGCTTCACCTCCAGAAGCTGCGCAGCCTAGTTTTCCGGGGACATACGGCGCTTCAACGATGGCGAGGGAGAGCGGCGACGCGTATTTGAAGAGAAGGGCGGCTTTGAGGCGGTGGCGACGACGGGACAGGGTGGCCGTAGTCCGCAGAGGCAGTAAATGCTGTAGACTCCGTGCGGGTCGAGTAGCGGTGGTTTGGTGGATGGAATGAGTTTCTGTAAGCGGGGTACGAGCCAGAAGACATAGATGGCCATTGGCTGCGGCAGTAACGAGCGATGTGTCCTGCGTGACCACAGCGAAAGCAGATTGGCTTATCAGCAGCTGTTCGCAATTCAGACGGGTTCCTGGTTCGAATAGAGTACGGGCGATGTCTCATGTCCACAGAAGCTATCGAGGGACAAGTATTATCCAGGGTAGGTGCAGTGGACAAAATACCAAGATTAGCGAATTCCTGGCGGACAACAGCCTGGATCAAGGCGACAGCTGGCGTTGAGGCGTCTGGCAACGTCGGTTTGTTGGAAGCCGGGAAGCGGCCTTGAGTTCACGTCGGACGATGTGCGTCACGTCTTCGGTCGTAGACGGATGACAAGCAGTGGCTTCGCAAGACGACGTTGCCGCGGTGTTGGGTAGGCACTGAAACTGCTGCAAAATGCGTCGACTCTTCGCCTGCTCGAGACGGCGGCACTCTTTGATCACGGCGTCGATGGTCGTTACGTTGGTAAATACAAGCAGGCTGAACGCATCGTCGGCGATTCCTTTTAAAACTTGCGAAATCTTGTCAGCCTCAGTCATGTTGGGATCCGCCCTTTGACACAACGCTAAGACGTCTTGAATATAAGTCAAGTAGGGCTCAGTGGACGTCTGTGTACGTACGGCCAATTGCTTTCGGGCATCAAGCTGTTGACCAAACGGGTTGCCAAAGAGGTCGCGGAGCTGTTGCTTAAACATTTCCCAGCTTGTAATTTCGTGCTCATGGGTCTCAAACCAGATGCGAGGGGTCTTGTCAAGATAGAAAATGACATTCGCAAGCATAACGGTTGGGTCCCAGCCATATTGCTTGCTGACGCGGTCGTACATACTGAGCCATTTGTTCACATTCGCGTTTTCCTCTCCAGTAAAGGTACCTGGATCACGGGGTTGCGTTAGGGCGACGTACCTCATTGCTGTCGTTGCTGAAGTAGGTGGCGAAGCCGTATCCTCACCCGGAGCCATGGTAGCAGACTTAAGGAGGCGTCCACTGCGTAGCTTCGTTGTCAGAAGAGCACCCAGCACTTTCACCAAACTGTTACGTGGAAAATAACAGTAGTCAGTCTACAGCCTCAGCGCAGCACACCAACCACGTCCACTTCTTCACTCTCAGTCTGAGGAACCTTTCTTGGGTATGCCCCACTATGCCCTGTTTCAGTAAGCTTCCACGTAACGATATTGTTACGGATGAGACGCGACGTCGTATCAAAGAGGCTGTGGATTAGATGTATTTAAAACCAGTAGTAATAGCGTGACTTGTTTACCAGCGATTGAGTGGAGACAACTCTTCGTCTTCCTCGTAACGCACACATGCGCGTCGCCGCCCAGAATATCAATAAGCATAATGCATGCACGTAGCATATTCCCCAGCGGCAGAAGCGCCGTCTCGGCGCATCTAAATGTGAAAGTCACTGGGAGAGCTGTAAGGCTTCAAGCGCGATACTTGTACAATATAGGTAGCCTGTGGGGCACATGAAGGTGATGGGGCGTCCGGGCCAATTTCATGTGTCACTGGAGTTACCACACGAAGGACTCGGTATGAACCTGTCTAGTGAGTGAGCAGTTTTTCTGACCAGCAAACTAGAGGGGTCGGAGACCAGAGCAGGACCAAATAACTGGGCGAAAAGTGTACGTCGCTGTGTCGTTGATCATACAAACGCTATAGCTTCTCTTGAGAGGTCAGAAAGCGAGTACGGGTGATTTCCCGTGCGTGAGTGACCCGAGTGGAAGCGTCCATGATATATTCACTGGTTGGTACTGCAGAGGACAGGATGACGGTGTCTAGAGGCAATGTTGGTTCTCGGCCAAACTGCAGAAAAAATGGAGAGTAACCAGCAGTGTCATGGTGCGAGGAATTGTAGGCAAAGAAGAAGTACGGCAACTCAAGATCCCAGTTGGCTTGGTTGGCGGAAACATACTTAGCGAGCATGTCTGTAAGAGTTCGCTTTAGACGCTCCGTGGGTTCATTGGTCTGCGGATGGTACGACGTAGTCAGCTTGTGCCTCGTTTCACAGGATTGCAAGATGTCGGCTATGACCTTCGACAAAAAGTGCGGCCACGGTCTGTAAGCAGCTGCCATGCAGCTCTGTGTTGGAAAATTCCGTCTTTGAGGAGGAAGTCGCCGACATCTGTGGCGCAGCTTGTGGGAAGAGCTCGTGTGATGGCATAACGCGGGGCGTAGTCGTTGGCCATGGCTATCCACCCGTTGCCTGAGGAACACAAGGAGAAAGGGCCAAATTGGTCTAAGCCGACGTGGAAGAACGGTTGTGATGGAATGGCAAGTGGTTTAAGGCATCCGGCGGGAAGCGTCGATAGTGTTTTGCGGCGCTGGCATTTCTCACAAGCCGCAACGTATCTTTTGACTGAGCGTGCAATGCCTGGCCAAAAGAAGCGTCGGCGTATTCGGTCGTAAGTGCGTGACACACCTAGGTGACCAGCAGTCGGAAGGTCAAGAAGTTCATGCAGAACTTCCGAGCGAAGGTGTTTCGGCATGACAAGCAGCAGGGCCGATCCATCCGGCTCAAAACTTTGGCGGTATAATACACCATCGTGGAGCACAAACGAACAATAGGACTGATCGGAAGATCGTAATTCGAGGCGCTCAATGATAGCACGCAAGGACGCATCATGGTGCTGCTCTTCACCGATACATATCATTTGCGAAGGAGAAAAAGACGTAAGGGTAGGTGTCAGTGACAGGCATACTGCTTGATTCAGCGACCGGGTAGTGGGACAGGCAGTCTGCGTCCTGATGTAGGCGTCCAGACTTGTACGGCACCGTGTAGGTATACTCTTGCAGTCGCAGAGCCCAGCGCCCAAGCCGGCCAGTAGGATTCTTCAGTGACGTAAACCAACATAGCGCATGATGGTCAGTTATTACAGCGAAAGTTGTGCCATATAAATATGGGGGAACTTGGAGACTGCCCAAACAAGAGCAAGACATTCATGCTCTGTAATGAAATAGTTGCGCTCAGCAGCTGTGAGAAGGTGGCTAGCGTAGGCAATCACTCGGTCATGTCTACGATGGCATTGGGCTAGGACGGCTCCAATCTGGTGAACATTAGCATCGGTTCGGACTTCTGTCGGAGCGGATGGGCCAAAGTGAGCCAATATAGGTGGAGTCATCAGAAGCGTGATTAGACGAGAAAAAGCAGCAGCTTGGACGGTACCCCACGTAAATGTGACGTCTTTCTTCTGAATCTCAGTGAGAGGTCAAGCGATGGTTGCGAAAAATTCCACAAACTTTCTAAAGTAGGAACAAAGTCGTACAAAACTCTGGACGTCTTTAACTGGCCGGGGTACATGAAAACTGGTGACTGCACGAATTTTCTCCGGGTCCGGCTGCACACCAGATGCGTCGACACGGTGACCCAACACTGTAATTTGCCGGCGTCTGAAGTGGCACTTCGACGAGTTCACTTGAAGGCCTGCAGTGCGTAATATGTCGAGAAAAGCTGAAAAACGCTGAAGGTGGGTCTCAAATGTTGGGGAATATACAACATCGTCAAGATAACAGAGGCTTGTTGACCATTTCAACCCTTGTAGTAGAGAGTCCATCATGCGCTCGAACGTGGCTTGGGCGTTGCATAGCCCGAAAGGCATAACCTTGAACTGATATAGGCTGTCTGGAGTTACAAGTGCAGTCTTCTCTTGGTCTTTTTTGTCGACAGCAATCTGCCAGGAGCCGGAACGTAAGTGTACGTAAGTGTAAATTAACGGGCGCCGTGGAGACAATCGGGAGCGTCATCGATGCGGGGTAAAGGGTAAACGCCCCTTTTCGTGATTATATTCAGTTGGCGGTAATCCACGCAGAAGTGCCACGAGCCATCTTTCTTCTTAACGAGCACAACGGGGGACGCCCAAGGGCTCGAAGAGGGTTCACTAATTCTTTTCGCTAACATCTTGGTGACTTCTTGTTGAATTACTTTACGCTCGGTGGCAGACACCTGGTATTGTCACCGATAAATGAGATGAGAATCACCTGTGTTAATGCGGTGCTTGACGAGTGAAGTCTGGCCGAGTGGATGGCTGCCGATGTCAAATATTCCATGGTATGAAGCTAGAAGGCGGCATAACGCAGCTGACTTCTCAGGTTTGAGGTCCGGGGCAATCATGAAGCGTAAGGTCGCATCGAGGCACGTGGAATCCTGCGAGTGATGTGGGTGATCGGGACATACGTCTGCCAAAAAACTGGTGACGTGGTCGTCGAATAAGGCTCTTAGCGTGGTGACCGAAATTCTTTGAGGTAGTACTCGCTTTAAGAAACCAAAACTGATAACAGGTAAATATGTTCGGTTAGAGGCCATGGTTATGACGGAGTATGGTAAGTATTGCCAAGCGCCCGGAGAAATTTAGGAATCGGCGTGACGATGTTATCACCGTCGAGCACTGAAGAGTGCATTGCCAATTCAACGAATGTGAGAATGTGATATCTATAGGTGGTAGCCGGAAAAATTCAGTGGTGTAGAGGCTGTTCGGGAGTTCAGGGTGAGAATCCGCAAGAAGAGGAAGTTCTAGGCAGAAAGTACCAGCGGCACAGTCGATCGGGGCAGAATGCGTTGATAACAAGTCCATGCCAAAGATTAGGTCGTGAGGGTAGTTCTCGAGCACCGTAAATAAAACAGGGACATGGCGGCCGGGAAGGCTAACACGAGCGGCACACATTCCAGCGATGGCCACAGTTCCACAATCAGCGACACGGATGGCTTTATTCGCTATAGGCGTAATGACGTTTTTTGAGCAGGTGACACAGATGAGCACTCATTATAGACAGTTGAGCTCGGGTACCGACTAGCGCCGTAAAAGCAATACCGTCCCCATACACCTCAATCAAGTTCGAATGAGTGAGGAGCGTCAACGGAGGATTTGGATCAGTCGTAATTTATGCAGTACTACATCTCGTAGCTGCATGATCTAGTTTTTTGTCCGAGAGGATCCATAGTTGACCAGTGATGGATGGCGGCGTATTTGGGGCGATGGAGAATGGCGGCGTTGAGGTGATGGCGAACGAGTGGTGAAGCGGCTGCTAGGAACGTTGGAAGTAGGATACACACGACTGGGCGAATACCAACGGGAGTCGTCAAACGGGCGAGAAGAGGAAAATGGGCTTCAGGTTGGGGGCCTCAAAGGGCTGCGAAAGTAGCGGGAGACATGGCCAATTCGGTGGCAGCGGAAGCAGATCAATTTGTCGCCTGCAGTTCTTCATTCTGTCGGATTGCGGTATCGTGGAAGAAAATATGAGTCATGGCGCTGTGCATTTATTATCATCGGTATGGAGGCGGGTCGAGAGACAGAACAGGCCACAGAAAAACCGAGTTTCGCAATTTTTGGCCTCACGGCGGCTTGAATAATAGAGATCGCCGGAGGCGTTTGTGTGGCGCCATGGTCGAGTGGAAGTGAAGTAAATGGCGCCGGACTTAATGCCTCAAGCTGCCGTCAAACTCTATGTGTCACGTTATCCTGCAGAGGTTTTGCGGCACTGAGATCGGTGCACTTAGATGTAACAACCGTATTTGGTAACCGCGTAAATTCAGGCAGGACACGATGGCTTATGGCCATTTCGAAGCGGCGGCATTCTTTAATATTCATATCAACTGTCATGACGATAGTGCACAAGAGCAAGTTGAAGGTGTCGTCCATGATGCCCTAGAGTATGTGGCCCACCTTGTCACTCTCTCTCATTTGCTCGTCCACTTTCCGGCACAACGCGAGCACGTTCTGTATGTACGATACACAGAACTCAGTCGAGGACTGCACGCGTGGTGCGAGTTCTTTTCGCTCTTCCATTTGGCGACCGGACGGGTCCCAAAAGATGTGTGTAGTCACTCCTTGGTGATATCTCAGTTGGTGATCTAGGTCTCTTGGGCGTCGAACCAAACACGTGGGGTGCCATCCAAGTAAAATATTACGTTGGCGAGCATCATTGTAGGGTCCCATGGGTGTGTCTGGCTAACACGCTCGTACAAACAGAGCCAGTAGCTAACGTCAAGCCCAGGTTTCGTGGAAAATGTACCGGGATGATGGGGATAAAGCGTCGTCAGGTATGTAGTGGCTGGAGCTACAGATGGAGACGCTGACGGGTTGTTGTCATTGGTAGCCATGGCCGGAGACTGAACGGTGCGGCCACTGCGATGCTTCGTGGTGAAGACGGAGAACGTTCCACCTCCCCCGAATATGTTACGGATAAGATGCGATGCCGCCTCGACGAGGCGGTGGATGAGATGCATTTGAAATCAACAGTAATGGGGGACCGGTTTATTGTTGTTGTTCTCCTATTGTTAGAGGCGCATACACACTGTGGGGGATTGGCCAAGAATCCAGTGGTTTCAAAATTTACTGTTCAGATTTGGAATGATGGAGGTTTAACAGAAAGATTATGGATAGTCTAGGAAAGTGTGGTGCTTAATTTAACCACCAGTTTACCAGTGATCGACCGGAGACAACTCTTCATCTTCCTCGTAAGGCACACACGTGCCTCACTACCCAGAATATCAATATGCATAATGCATGCACGTAGCAATATTTTTGTGGTTATAGGAGCATGCATTGCTCGTCAACGAAGCGTTTTCGACGCATTTTTGCACCGCCGCGCAAACATTGCCGACCTCATTGTTGGCAGTGATAACCACTTCAATGCCGTGACGTGAACCTCTCTTTTAAGCTTATGCGAGAGTTGGTGAACGTAAGGCAACACTACAAATTTTTTTTTTCCTTTTTATTGGCTGATATTGGCTTCTGGGTATCGCATCTTCGGCACACTTAGCTATGCACTGTCGGAACTGTGGATGCACCCCAGGCTTTTTGAGAACGCAGGTTCTTTTCCACCACTGCGACCAGGTGACAAAGGAAATTTCTGAAGCCTATAGAATTGAAAAGACAGGCGATAGCTGCGTCACTGAATCGTCAATCGCTCCCCTAAATGAAAAGTTTATATTTTTAGATTATTGCCACTCACGTAGTTAGGGCAAGATGCCTCGTGTCTACAGCATTTATTTCAGCTTTAGTTTGTTTAGTTTTCTCGCCATGCACGAGCATGTGCAAATAACTTTATGTGTAAGATGTTTCTTCATTAAAATTTTCAGTGGAAAGTCAGCGCTTTCCCTGTGTCCTCCTATTTCCCTGTCTTCGTTTTTCGCGCTGTTTACCTTAAAAATAAATCGTTACCAACTTGCCCAATTTTTAATACGGCCCATGAAAAGTAAAATGCGCAAGAAAAATAAAATTGAACAGCAGCCCACAAGAACATGCCGCTAAGCTATTTGTTCGAAGTTCAGACTGTATGCTAAACATCTTGGTTCGGCCCTAATTGGCGAGGAGCTTCTAGGTGCCGGCGAAGTCACGCGAGGCGGCTTTAATGTTGAGGCTCTTCTGAGTCATCATATCCAACGTCAGTGTTGCTATGATACGCAAATGTCTCCGAAGTCATGGGCAAATGTTTTTCCCTCCCTTGTTGCGACGTTGTAAGACCTCGGTGCTACTTTCCCCAATATCGTAGCTCTTTAAGACCAAGCCTGGCCTTTCACGCGAACTACGACTCCCGGTAGGAGGGGTCTCAGCGGTTGTCCGGACGACCTCTGCTCTTCCTTTTTTACAAGACACAGGTGAAAATATTCTAACTGAGAACAACTGGAACCAGTTGAGGTAGTTTATGGTAAAATTACCAGTGGGCACAAGTTGCCAGTTAGTTTCAACTGAGACCTGTTGCCAATTGGTCCCAGTTGAGACTCACTGGCAACTTGTCCCTACTGGGAATTCGACCATAAACGACTTGATTTGGTCCTAATAGTTACCAGTGGCCAGTGGACTCTTGCGGTGCCTATAAAAGAGGAAGCTCGGCGTTGAAACATGACTTCATTTACTGGAATTTTCGCGAATTGAGCATGCAGGGGCTGTGAAGGATCTTGATTGCTTCTTTGGAACAATAACAGACGCTCGCAATTTCGTAAATCTCGTGCGTACGGAACCATCTGAAAAAAATACTTACACTTTTATTGAAACTGTAATTACTACTTCGGAAATGCAATACTGCCAGAAATCAAATTTCATCAACATCCAATTAGTATTGGCTTATTAGAGAAGTGTGCAGTGTGCCCCGAATTAAAGCCGGTATTGTTCTCAACCAAAACACAAGTACTGAAGTCGCCATTTCGGACAGCTTCTGTAAGCAGAAACAGTGGCTCTCAATTCACACCTCTTAATACGTGACTCGATTGATGACTATACTAGTGGGAGATATTTTTAAGAAGCAATCATAAGTAAGTTCTGTAAACGAATACGCACACCTTTATTGTACGTACCAGTTAAAGGTACGGCTACATTGCAGTATATTTTACAATCTTGCACTGCTATTTTTAACTGATTACCTCGTGTCACATACAATTTTAAATTCTAACTCTCTTGAGTATTCTCACAAACGCCACTGTACATTAATTCAACACTATCTGTAGAGATCGCAATCCGGTCTATTGCTATATTCAAACGGTTGAGCTTTTCCTTACGGACGGCAAAACAAAAAAAAATGATCGGACAGTAAAGCCGAAGCTCATACAGACAACAGGATTGAGGATATTTAATTAGCGAGGAAATACGTGCTTTTTTCTAGCACTTTGAATAGAGCTACAAGCCTGCACGAGTATACTCCGGAGTTATTTATCATGCTGTTGAACGCAAGTATTGCGCAATTGACACTCATTTTTTTATGATACTCCAAAACAAATGTCATAAAATCTGCAGTGTTTAAAGCATCGTTTACGAGGTAACGTTGGATTATCTCCACTCTCAGAACACTTTGTTTTGAACTATTTTGATACAAACTATGAATAACATCAACGAATGGACCACTAGGGTGACAAAGATGACGATTCAACAAAAGTTTGTGTTGTTGCCGCTCCGAAATCTTGGCTCAAGGTCACTGTGTGCTCCATGTACAATCTGTAAATATATACCTACCTTCTGCCTACTCTCACCCCGTGACATTTTGGTGATGCTGCTGCGTAACAAGACAGTATAACGGAGCTACACAGCAGCCGACGCTTGGTTTCTTCCACGATGGCACAATAAAATCCAGCTCCAGCTCACCCAGCGGCAACCGCAACGATGACAATTGGTCTGCCCCAGCTGAAAGACCCTGACACGTTCAGCGGGACTGAGAATGTTGACATTGAAGAGTGGTTGCCGCTGTACGAGCGAGCAAGCATGAATTATCGTTCGGATGAAACACTCAGAGTGGCGAACATCCTATTCTACCTGAAGGGAACAGCCAAAGTGTGGTTTGAGAACCACAAAGCGGAAACGGGCAGTTAGGATGCGTGGAAAGAAAACATGCGTGCACTGTTCGGTAAATGAACTGGCAGGAAGACAGCGGCCAAGAAGAAGCTGCATCTCACTCTCAAAAGTCATGGGAGTCGTGCCTGTCTTACATACAGGACGTGCTCGCCCTTTGCCGCAAAGCAGACGATGGCGTGGAGGAGCCCGAGAAGGTAGCGCACATATTAAAAGGCATTACTGATGACGCATTCAATTTACAGATTTTCAAGGACTGTGATACAGCAGATGCCATTATCCGGGAGTGCCAGCGTTTTGAGGCTGCCAAAACAAGACCTATTTCCGATCAGGTCACTCAACTTCCCAACACCGCTGCAACATGGTCGTGTGAAGACATGCCTGTACCGCAGGCACCGCTGACTGCAGAGCACGTCACGAAGATCATCCGTCGAGACTCGAGGCTACGTCTCCCGTTTCAACTTTCTCTAGTGTCTGTGAGTCCAACTCCGAAGTGGTGCCTTTAGTGCATACCATCATTCGCCAAGAGCTTTCGAACGTTGGCCTGAAATCTGTGTGCACCACCGCCCCCTCCCGACTGACTGACCATCGTCCGCCAGTTTCTACGCCCAAGGTTAGAGGCTTCCAGTGTGCTCTCGCAATCCCGCCAGGTGAAGGACTGCTGATGACCGGCACATTTGCTTTAATTGCCACCATATTGGTCCCGTGGCCCGCTATTGCGATAGCAGGTGCTATATGCGTCAGCCTTGCTATGGCTACAACGGCCGCGCAGACGCAGATGATGGCCACTTCGAAAGTCACCCCGAGTCGTCTCGGCCAGCCGGTGGTGACGGTTCGTGAATGGAGCACTGTCCGTCAGAATCTCCTCACGGCCACCAATCCCGCTCAGGGCTGTCTCTCCACCCATCGTCGCGCTCATCCCTATTTCGCCGTTCTTCTTCGCCGACTGCACACCTGGCTCGGGAAAACTATACGATGCATCTCCCAGAAGTGATGCTGCATCAACGATTCACGAGCCAAATCCTCTTACCATGCCGACACGACGCTACCTCATAGACATTAAAATAGACGATGCACTTCTTGTTCCCTTGAAGACGCAGGGGCCCGCAATTCGGTGATGAACTCAGAGTTTCGCCGCCATCTTAAAAAGGTTTTAACACCGCCCACAGTGCCGCTCACCCAAGCCGCCGACGGTAGAACTGTTCCTCTGCTTGGGATGTGCTCCGTATGTGTTAGTGTTGCTGACCGCTCCACAACTGTGCTTTTTGCCGCGTTCGAGAAGTGCTCCCATGCGCTCATCCTTGACGTGGACTTTCTTGCCGCGCACTCTGCCTTGACTGTGGAACAGGCTCACTTCAGCTTGACCTACTTTATTGCTATGACACTCCAATTAGACCTCAACCAGGTTTGTGTTCTGTCGAGTACGTTGGCCTAGCGCTCCAAGCTGCTACCAATGAAACCATGAGGTCTTTGTTTTCTGTACCTGATGGCGATTATGTGCTTGCACCAATTTCAGACGTGTTATTGGACATAAATGTTGCCCTTCCTCATACTCTGTTGACAGTTGCGAATAATGTGGCGTCGTTACCGATGCTGAACTTCCGCTGGTGTGCTCAAGTTGTTCCGGATGGCATGGCTCGAGCCAACGTCTCTTCCATCAGTGAACATTCTGTTTCTGCATTCATTGCAGATGCTCATTTGCTCGCTGCTGCATCCTCTTCACAGAGGCCCACTGATGCCGACTTTGACAAGATGAGTGCGCCAGACCTTGTTCAAGCATAGGCAGCTGATCTCTGGCGTATCTTGGAATCCTTCAGAGACATCTCCGACTTTGGCGACAGCCCTTTAGGTCAGGCGTCTGTTGTTACTAACAGGATCAGCACTGGAGACACTAGCCCATTCCGACGACGTCTTTATTGCATGTCACATGCATAGCGACAAGCTATCCAACGTGAAGTTGATAAAATGCTCATAAAAGACGTCATCGAACCATCTCGCAGTCTATGGGCCTCACTAGTCGTTCTCGTAAAAGAGAAAGATGTCAGCGGGCGCTTCAGCGTCAACTACTGTCACTTAAGCAAGGTCACGCACAAGGACGTCTACTCACTGCCACAGATGAACGATGCACTCCTCTGTCTACACGGGTCTACCTACTTCTTCTTTATCGACCTGCCTTCAGGATGCTGGCAGATTTCCGTCGACGAATTAGACCGCGATAAGATTTTTTTGTTACATGTGATGGACTTTTCCAGTTTAAAGTATTGCCCTTCGGCTTATGCAGTGCTCCCGCTACATTTGAGAGAATATTGTACTCCCTGCTACGGGGTTACAAATGGTCCACATGCTTCTGTTATCTGGATGAAGCCATTGTATTTACGCCGTCATTGGATAGTCACCTTAGCCCGTCTTCAGCTGTTCTGGAAGTTTTCAGAAGGGCAGGCCTACAGCTCAGCTCCTCCAAATGCCGCTTCGGCCGCCGAACATTCACTGTGCTAGGACATCTGCTCAGTGCTCAAAACATGCAACCCAGTCTTGAAAAAATTCGTGTCACCAAAGATTTTCCCACACCACGTACCACGAAAGATGTACGGAGCTTTGTTGGCCTCTGTCGAAATTTTCGGCGTTTTGTCCACAATCTCGCCGACATTGCCCGTCCCTAGACACAGCTATTGAAGAAGAATACGCTGTTTTTGTGGGTCCCAACAAGCCAATTCGTTTCACCGATGTACTGTATTGCTCACTTCTCCTTCCATCTTGGGTCATTTCGATCCTTTAGCGCCCACTGAAGTTCGCACCGCCACCAGCAGACACAGTATAGGCGCTGTCATAGCCCAGCGGTCATAAGGTGAAATTCGTGTCATTGCCTAGCAAGTCGCCTCCTCTCCCCATCGGAGTGAAAGTTATCCATCACTGAGCGCGAGTGCCTCACTCTTTTATGGGCAGTTGGAAAATTCGATCATACTTGTTTGGCCGCCACTTTTCGGTCATCACGAATCACCACGTCCTGTGCTGGTTGTCCTCCTTCAAAGATTATTCTGGACTCCTGGGTCGTTCGGCTTTAGGGCTACAGAAATATACCTTTGACGTGACCTGCAGGTCAGGCCGAATGCACCAGGATGCCGACTGTCTATCGCGCCATTCCGTCGATCCCCCTGACCTGTCAGCTGACGATTCCCATGCCTGTGTCTTCACAATTTCTGAGTTCACGGACATACGTGGTGAACACATCATACGCCATCTAGCTTCTGACAACTCGGATCCTTCCCTCCGCTTGTTCACGCTTCATGACGGCATTCTATATCGGCACAACACAAGCACCGAAGCCCCACAACTTATTCTGGTAGTTCCCGCAACGCTCCGTTCCACTGTGCTCGAAGAACTTCATGACGCCCCAACCACTCGGCATATCGGAGCAGCCAGCACGTATCACTGCGTATGGCGTCGATTCTTCTGGCCCGGCTTTTACTGCTCTGTGTGCCAATACGTTGTATCGTATCTTGTGAGTCCTACCAGCGCCGCAAGCATCCTTCTTTGGCACCACCTGGTCCACTTCAGCCTATAGACATTCCAACAAACTCTTCTATCGCGTCGGCCTTGATGTCATTGAACCAATTCCAACGTCTCTGAGTGAGAATAAGCGGGTAGCGGTGGCTACAGAGTACGTGACACAGTTTCCCATCCCGCGAGTGATACCAACAAGTTGTGCTACTGATGTCGCGAACTTTCTTCTTCCTGATGTTATTCTCCACCACGGAGTGCGGCGTCAACTGTTGACCGACCGTAGTCATTCGTTTCTCTCCAAAGTCGTGAACGACATTCTTCGCTCGTGTTACACACGTCCTAGACTCACCACAGCCTACCGCCCGCCAACAAATGCACTCACTGAGCGCCTCAACCGCGAACTGGCGGCAGTGCTATCCATGTATGTTTCCGCAGAACATCGTGATTGAGATGCCACTCTGCCTTATGTGACGTTTGCCTACAACTTGTCACGCTTGGACACCGCTGGCTTTTCTCCCTTCTATATTTTGTGCGGCAGTCACACTATCTTGCTTTTTGACACTCTTCTGTCGTCGCATACTAACACTCCTACCGAGTACGCTCGCGATGCAGCTACTCGGGATCGAGCAGCCCACCGGATTTCCCGGGATCACCTTTTTGCCTACCAGCTTCATCAAAAGGATCGCTACGACAGCCGTCATGGAGCTGTCTCTTAATCCCCAGGATGGCTGGTCTTGCTCTGGACTTTTTCCCAGCCCGTTGGTCTGTCCTCAAAGTTTCTCGCTCGCTGCGACGGGCCTTACAAAGTCTTGAGCCAACTGACCGAAGTAACCTATGGGATCGCACTTTTGGACACTCCATCCTCATCGTGTCTGCCGTCCACTGGTATTAAGCCATACCCGCCTTAAGCCATAGTTCTCTGCGCATGATCGCACGCTTTCTTAAGCACCGAGACAGCGCTTTCACCGGTGGCGGCTATTTTATATAAGCCATGATTAACATCATGCATTAACCACTAAGGCGACGAAGATGACGATTGAACAAAAGCTCGTGTTGTTTTTGCCACTCCGTCTTCTTGGTTCAATGATACTCTGTACTCCGTGTAGAATGTGTAAATATATTTCTACCTTCTACCTACTCTCACCCCGTGACAATATTATATCTACATCTTCACTTACTTGAACAACAGATTGATTACCTTCCAACGGCTCCATAGTGGGTAAGGCAGCCAGCACGGCGTTCCAGCCACGATGGATCCCCATATCTGTTTTGTCACACGCAAAAAACACTCTTTCGACAATCGCCTGAAGTAAAGCCCTCCATAGATAAAGCAGTCGAGCACTCATAAGAATACCTAAATCATGTGTGTCATGACTCTAGGTTCCTCATCAAGAACAACACACCTGCGTCATGTTTCCGTGCCTATCCGTGGCCCGGCAGCGAGCCCTTAATAGGGAAATATATGAGCGCACAAGGTAGATTAAAAGCACTTGACAGGAAAGACACTCAACTTACAACTCAGTTGTAAGTTGAGAATTTTTCCCGTCAAGTGCTTTTCCTTCTACCTTGTGCGCTCATATATTTCCACATGATGTTGCACCAACTGACCCAGCAATCCACTTTATTGAGCTAGCCCTTGTCACATCTGCTGTAAAAACTGCTCATCGCTGTCACTGAAAATAACAAAATCTGCACTTAATAAATGATTTCTGTCTATTCTATATTACACACCGGATATACTTCACTGTTTTAATCCCTGTTTGAGCGTAATTGATTGATTTGTGGGGTTTAACGTCCCAAAACCACTTTATGATTATGAGAGACGCCGTAGTGGAGGGCTCCGGAAATTTAGACCACCTGGGGTTCTTTAACGTTCACCCAAATCTGAGCACACGGGCCTACAACATTTCCGCCTCCATCGGAATTGCAGCCGCCGTAGCCGGGATTCGAACCCACGCCCTGCGGGTCAGCAGCCGAGTACCTTAGCCACTAGACCACCGCGGCGGGGCTGTTTGAGCGTAAGGTTAGATACGAAACTACAGTGATGGCTGCCGGCTATTCAGGTAGAACGTGAGAGAAGAAGCAGGAGAGAGTGGCAGGTGTTTTCGGGTAAAGCATTTGCATTTGTGGTGGTGTACGATGCACGTTAGCATTGGAGTTTGCAGCTTCATAGAATAGTGGCAGTATTGGCCAGGCTAGCTACAGGCTCGGCACTGTGTTATTTTTCTTTGTTGTTTGGAAGTGATGTGCCTGTGCAGCACACAAAGCTGTCAAGCAGGCATGCTCGCTGCGAGACAGTTCGGCAATATTACAGCCTGACGTCAATCGAGACCTCTTCCCCTGCGTAGTGTTACCACGATAGACGTAAAAATATTAGCAACAGCTCAATGCAGTTGAATTTACTAAAGCTAAAATAGCCGACGTTTCAATGCAGTGTATTTGCGCACTTGCGCAACTGAATCTTCCGCGGTTGTTTTATTCAAGCTAGTTAAGTTGAAACAATGGACAGAGAATGATGAAAAATAAGATAACAGAGTCGCCAATTATGAAATACTCATTTTCTTATCATCCTATATGTGTTACTAGGCTGGTGGTGTGGTACACTTCAGTGTGTATAGTAAAAAAAAAACAACTTGAATAAATCCAATTTAATGAGTTGCAACGACTCTACGTACCATACACAATGGTATTCTTCATTTCAATCTTTCACTTTGAAAAAGCGTACAACCAGAACATGTCGCACTTTCAGCTAGGACAAAACTGTCACCAGAAGTTTCTAGTTCAACTGCTTATGGTCCCCATTGGTGGCAAGTTGAGCTGTAACTGGGACCAGATACTAACTGGAACCACTTGCAACTGGCACCAATTGTTCCCAGTTGATACCGAGCTGAAACCAGTTGGCAAGCAACTAGGACCAGTTGATCGCATGTAATTCCAGTTGAAACAATTTAGATTCCCAGTTACAGATTTTCAGCTGGGGAGGCTTGGGCTGCAGGCTGAAGTCGGGGAGTCTAGACCATAGAGGCCTGCCCTGCAGAAGTTCCACTGGCCACCGGCCATCCTGTATTGGATAACAACGATAACCACGTAAACCTAGTCAAAAATCTTTATGAGTGGTCTCATTATTCTTAAGCAGCCGCTTTATAATGTGGACACCCTTTTCTGCTAGCCCGTTAGAAGGTAGAAACGTTGAGCTCGAAGTTATATGCTTGAAATAATACCGTCTGGAGAACGTGGCAAATTGTTGTCTTGCAAACTGGGAGCTGTTGTTCGTGTGTCTTATGGGGTTCGTTTTTATGGAACGTCAGTGTTAGTGGTGCGCGTACGCTGTGGTGTAATTAGACAGGACGTTGCCCGTGGCAAGTATATTTCCGCACCCTTCAGGGTGTTAATAACAGTGATTCTTGTCTTTTTGATGCAAAAAAGCTATTACGCTATTTTGGGCCAGCAAATAATAGATTGACTGTTACCTATAGAGGATCAAAGCCGTCTTGCACGTCCACGCATCGTACGACACACCAAACTCCACAAGGCTGGAAAAAAATGTTACAGAAGAAATGGACCTTAGCGGTCACTAGTCATCTCACTTTACACGAAATATAGAACCTTTGCAAATTGCATGTATCCACACAATCGAGAACGATGAAGTAGGCATGTGAACACCTCTTATCGCTTTTGGCTACATGAACATAAAAAAAGTCGCAGCTTTGCCGCAAAGGCAAAGCAATGGACGCGATAGCAACAATTTGAAAGGTCACGCGCAGAATGGAAAGCAGATCGAAGCGTGACCCATGTTTCTCGCACACAAATTACGCACGAAACGTACTCACAGGTACGGATGCACGCGAATAAGCGTCTCATTTTTCACTTAGCTTGCTCTTCGCGAACGGAGACTGCAATGGTTGCAGCGACCTTTGTGCGCCCGACAACTACAGTAGTATCGTTACGCGTAAAGCCCGAGGCCAGCCAAGGCGTACGATCCTCCCCTCTTCGCCACCGCAAGATAAGGGCGTGTGAGAGCGCGTCACTCCTCTTTAAGCCAGGCAAAGTATACGCGTAGGAGAGTAGAGCTACGCCGCTGCGCGAAGTGGTGACGTGCGCCCATTGCGCCATCTTTCTGGCAATGCCGGAAACACAGCAGCGGTATGTAGTAGATATAAATAGCTTGCCGTTTGAACGGTGCAAAACGTCCTCAGGGTTGGCTCAGTGGTTTTAACCTCGCTTCCACGACGCAGAGGTTTCACGTTCGACTACGCGGGCCGGTGTGCTTCTTTCTAAATTTTTTTTGTTTCTTGCGTTTTCATATATGTAGGTACGTATACATACATATACGGTGCATGACGTGAACGTCGATGCCGACGCCGGCGGCGAAATCCGGCCAAGAATGTCAATTGATATCGCAATAAAGCATTGTCACTACGTGTGAAATTGGCCGTAGTGCAGTGCAGCCGTGGCTTTCATGGTTAGCGCGATATGTTGTTGCAGACTTGAACCTCGCATGGTAAACCTCGACATGAATTCAGGACTGTGTTTCAGTGAGTTTGCATTGCTCCCAGTGCTCTCGCAGAGGAAGCAGTTATTTTTGCGAACAAAGCGTGGCTTTGTCATTTTCGTCGGCGGCATACTCGAGGCGTGCGATTGCCGAATGCTCATTCGTGCGTTTAATTTTTCATTTCTAGAAATGTCGTTGATGTCTCAGAGAACTTCAGCAAAGTGGCCGTGCCGTGGCTCCGCCATGGTGGTCTAGTGGCTAAGGTACTCGGCTGCTGACCCGCAGGTCGCGGGATCAAGTCCCGGCTGTGGCGGCTGCATTTACGATGGAGGCGGAAATGTTGTAGGCCCGTGTACTCAGATTTGGCTACACGTTAAAGAACCCCAGGTGGTCGAAATTTCTGGAGCCTTCCACTATGGCGTCTCTCATAATCACACGGTGATTTTAGGACGTTAAACCCCACCAATCAACCAATCAATCAATTGCCGTGCCATGAAGGGAATCACAACAGAGCAGTGAGAGCAGAGCCATGCAGGGCTATAATCTGTCCCTGGAATGATTCACGCATTTGAAGAGTAGGTGCGAGGATAACAGTGAGAAATGTTACCAGAGATAAAAAAAATATGTTCTATGGTTTGCTGCCGCCGAGTGGCAGAATGCGCGTGAAATACGATGCAGAATCACTGCGAGACTAGCTCGTATAAACGAGGTCAACATGTATTGCGTGAGGCTACACACATGAATAGAATTATTGTCACCACGCTCACCAGCAGAAGAAAACACAACAAAGTGAATGAGAAGATACCAAGATTAATAGCTCTCGGCCAGTCACTGCTAGACGGCGTTTGTGACCAATACGAGAAACTATTAGGTAAATAATTACTGTTGGCGTCAAATGAAAGGCGTCCTGCAGCAAGTATCAGCAGTGGTCTAGTGTTTCCCATCCAGTTATCGCCGTGGAAATGCGCAGTGTTGCCGAACAGGGCTGATGCGCTCCTATCAATGGTGATGACTGGAGGGTGCACACTATACAATTTTCATTACTTACCGCTGTTCATATTTTTGGACGCCAATAGCACTTATTCTTTAGTGCTTCCTCAATTTTCTTTCTTGTTAAAGCCCAGTTTACTACAGTAATGGCATGGGTGTGATTACAATAGGGTTATTTGTCACTGCAGTTGTACTTTCTGTACCTTGTTATTGGTGGTGTGCATGAGGCCCACCACTGAAGCCACGAGCGCTTCAGACGACATATGCTAACATACAGAATTACGGGATGCCACAAGCTTGCCGTAAAAACGAGCCGCCACCAGCACGAGTGCTTTTGTTTCTCTGCGTTTCCTCCTTCCATCAGCCTAGTTCCATCAAGTTCGTGTGTACTGGCATCTAGAAACAACAAGAGATTTGGAAGCGTGACTTCGCTGTGGCGGCGTGCCACAATTATTGCACTGCACATGCAAAAAGCAAACTGTAAGTTCACATTTCCAATTTTACTTCTAGTATACCGGAAATATAGACGCATGGCTGATAAAGCTAGCTGAAAAAGAACCGAAGTCTGACGCATGCGTTTGCTGCAAGCATTTCTAAGACATTGTCCTAGAAACGTAAATGTTAATTTATTTGAGTGACAGGGAGTTTGCACCTGCCACCTCCCTCTTCAGGTGAAAACTTCTAAATATTGATACGTGTATGGAACTGTCGCACCGACACAGCTGAATTGGCACCCAAATGAAGGAGACGACAACGTTGTTGTAGTGGGTTGGTCTCTGAAGCTTCTCCCGTTGGCCTGCTTGACTGGGCGCTCTCTAAGCCGTTAGCAAGACCAGCTCTCGGTGAATAAATCTTTCCCGTAACATCTTTTGGTGGAGGTGCTGGGTCTTCACACAACCCGGCTCTGGAACTCCGCAGTGGACGCCAGCTTTGTCCAGCCGCGATGCCTGAAACTGGCACTCAGGCCTCGCCATCCGCGCCGTCTGCATCACCTGTGATTCCCCCCCATCTTCTCAACCCTGGCACGTTTTCCGGGACGGACAGCACGGACGTCGAAGAATGGCTCGCATTATTCGAGCGCGTCAGCAAGCACTACAGGTGGGACGAAACGCTTATGCTGGCAAATATTCTATTCTACCTACGTGGTACGGCACGCGCCTGGTATGAGACGCATGAAGGAGAATTAACCAGCTGGGACACATGCAAGCAAAAGCTTCGCAATTTGTTCGGTCGGTCAGTTCCTGCCTGCCTGGCTGCTCGTCAGATGGCAGCCAGGCAGGAACTCGCGTCGCGTGTTCAATCATCGACGGAGTCGTACGTCACGTACATCCAAGACGTACTGGCACTGTGCCGGAAGACGGACAAAAACATGTCCGAGGCGGACAAGATCAGCAACGTGTTGAAAGGCATTGCTGATGATGCTTTCAACATACTTCCTGATGCCTTCCTGATTTGCGACTCTGACACTTGTTTCTTTATTTTGTATTTTTTTTCTTGTGTGTTATAAATGTTGTACCCACCCCCTCTGTAATGCCCTACGGGCCCCGAGGGTATTCTAATAAATAAATAAATAAATAAATAAATATACTAATGTGCAAGAACTGCACCACTGTCAACTCCATCATATCTGAATGCCGGCGATTTGAGCAAGCTAAAAGCAGGCGAATCACCCACCAAATCGCGAGACTACCAAACACTGCTGCGACTTCGTCTTGCGAGAGTTCTGCAGCACCCCGTTCATTTGCCCCTCCTGTCAATATCGCAAGGATTGTTCGCCAGGAGCTGGAAGCCATGGCACCTGCTTCCTATCAGCCCCCTGCGCAAGACAACTGGGCAACACTCTCGCTTATTCAAGCCGTCGTACGTCAGGAGTTTGCTAACCTGGGCGTCCAGGTTCCCCAGCCCGCCAGACTTATGCCGCAGCCCATGAGCACTCCCGTCCACAACGCTGACCACCACTCTGCTCCACATGTCGCTGCGGCAGCTTCGACTCCTCGGTTTCCACCACGCTACTGAAATCCATGTGAGTGGCGCACGCATGATGATCGACCAATCTGCTTTCCTTGCTCACGAGTTGGGCACATCTCCCGCCATTGCCGCAACAGGTCGTATTTCCGGCCAAGCTTTCGTAATGTAGATCGCCGCCAGGACCGCGGACACTATTCGCAACCCGGTTTTCCGGATGACCATATTCTGGACCCTTCAGCTCGCCGTTCATTTCCACGCTCCGAACCATCCTACGCTGACGTCGTCGCCCAGAGAAACTGGTCCAGCCGCTCGCCGTCACCTCAGGGTCGGCCGTCACGCTCCCCTCAACGCCGCCGCTCTCCGTCACCGGCTTATTCTGCCCATTCCCCGGGAAACTGACGAGTGCAGCTCCTGGAGGTGGCGCTGCGTTGACGACTCGGAACGAAAACCCTCAACCGGCTACAAATGCAAGACGCAATTTACTTCGGGTGTTCGTTGATGGCCACGCCATTACTGCTCTAATTGACACTGGTGCCGAAGTATCTGTTAGGAGTTCTACACCTCGATCTCGCCTGAAAAAGGTTCTCACACCAGCTACGTTCTCTACTGTTCGAGTTGCCAACGGAAGTCGAACATCGGTGCTTGGTATGTGCACTGCCCGCGTTACTGTTGCTGGCCACCACACTTCCATTCTCTTCGCAGTCCTCGATGCTTGCCCACACGACGTCATCCTTGGAATTGACTTCTTAATCGCCCACTCCGCCCTCATCGATTGTTCTACCGGTATCTTACGGCTCGAATTGCCTTTGTGCTCCGATTTCACTCCTCCAAGTCGCACTCAGCTACGATCCGTGGAGTCTCTACGGCTACCGCCCATGGCTGCTATGTACATTCCTCTGTCGCCCTTCCCGTCCGTTCCTGATGGAGGCTATCTAGTAGCTCCCCTCATTGATTTGACTCTTACGCACCACATCGCACTATCACATACTATAGTGGTTGTTGCTAACAACACGGTGCTACTTCCAGTTCTGAACTTCTCTACGTCGACCCAAGTGCTTCCCCAAGGCATCACTTTAGCCGATCTTTCCACCCTTGATGAATGTTCGATTTGTTTTTTTACACCTGACACTAAGACCATGACGAAACCTGTCATCACGTCGCAAAATAAGGCGTTCCTCGACAAAATGATACCCAGTGACCTCTTACCTTCCCAAGTTGCGGCGCTCCGGGGTGTTCTATTTTCTTACCTGGATATCTTTGACGTTGACGACCGTCCCCTGGGCCGCACAAGTGCCGTAACCCACCGCATCGACACCGGCGACGCCAGTCCACTTCACAAACGCCCTTATCGCGTGTCACGTGCTGAGCGCCAAATAATACAGACGGAGGTCAAGAAAATGCTCAGTAAAGACGTCATTGAGCCGTCATCGAGTCCTTGGCCCTCCCCTGTGGTCTTAGTTAAAAAGAAGGACAACACCTGGCGTTTTTGCGTCGACTATCGCCACCTGAATCGGATCACCAAGAAGGACGTTTATCCTTTACCTCGAATTGATGATGCGCTCGACTGCCTCTACGGCGCCAACTATTTCTCGTCTCTTGACCTTCGATCCGGATACTGGCAAATTTCGGTCGACGACCGCGACCGCGAGAAGACGGCATTCATCACACCCGACGGCCTTTACCAATTCAAGGTCATGCCTTTTGGTTTGTGCAATGCCCCGGCTACTTTTGAACGTATGATGGACTCTCTTCTTCGCGGTTTCAAATGGTCGACCTGCCTCTGCTATCTGGATGATGTAATAGTTTTCTCGCCCACCTTCGAAAGCCACCTGTCTCGTCTCTCGGCAATTCTTGACGTTTTTCGTTGCGCTGGTCTCCAACTCAATTCATCGAAATGCTCATTTGGACGTCGGCAGATTAAACTACTCGGCCACCTTGTTGACGCCACTGGTGTTCAACCCGACCCTGACAAAGTCCGTGCAGTCCGAGAATTCCCGGTTCCGCGTTCCACACAAGAAGTTCGCAGTTTTATTGGGCTCTGCTCATACTTCCGCCGCTTTGTCTTCAATTTCGCGGATATTGCTAGGCCACTCACGGATCTCCTCAAAAAGAATGTGGCATTTTCTTGGGGAAGGGACCAAGAACATTCCTTCGCGTCGCTAATTACCGCCCTCACATCGCCACCTGTGTTGGCTCATTTTGATCCAGCGGCTCGAGCAGAGCTTCGCACCGATGCAAGCGGCCATGGCATTGGTGCTATACTCGCTCAGATACAGAATGACACCAACCGTGTGATAGCCTACGCTATCCGTCTTTTGTCGCAAGCGGAACAAAATTATTCTATCACTGAGCGGAAATGCTTAGCCCTCGTTTGGGCTATTGCGAAATTCCGTCCGTACTTATACGGACGTCCGTTCGCAGTCATCACGGACTATCATGCGCTCTGCTGGCTGTCGACGCTTAAGGACTTTACAGGAAGACTCGGCCAATGGGCACTTCGATTACAGGAGTACACGTTCTCGGTTGTTTACAAATCTGGAAAGCTGCACAGCAATGCTGACTGCTTATCCCGGCACCCTGTTGATCCACCTAGCTCCACTGATTTGGAATCCGATGCCTGCGTTTTAGCCATAACTGACTTTCTGAACGTGGCTGACGAACAGCGCCAAGATCCATCACTGCTCACCATCATTGACCGCCTTCAATCGCGTTACGCTGACCCTTCTCTTAGCAGATACCTGCTTCAAGACAAAGTTTTGTACCGCCGCAACTTACACCCCGACGGCGCCGAACTTTTACTCGTCGTACCGCATCACCTGCGAAAGGATGTTCTGCGACAATTCCACGACGCTCCAACTTCTGGACATCTAGGAGCCTCCAGAACTTACGACCGCATTCGACGACGAGTATTCTGGAAGGGTCTGTATCGCTCTGTTCGCCGTTACGTCACATCTTGTGACCTCTGCCAGCGCCGAAAGAAGCCTACGACTCCCCCTGCCGGTCTACTTCAACCTATTGAAGTTCCAGCCGAGCCATTTTATCGAGTGGGGTTGGACTTGCTAGGCCCTTTTCCTACTTCTACAACTGGAAATAAATGAATTGCAGTGGCCACAGACTATGCCACTCGGTATGCAATCACTCGAGCGCTACCAACCAGCTGCGCAACCGACGTTGCCGACTTCCTGCTGTACGACATTATTCCCCAGCACGGCGCTCCGACTCACCTGCTCACAGACCGTGGTCGCTACTTTCTATCTCGTGTGGTCGATGATCTACTCCGATCTTGTGCTACCCGTCACAACTTCACCACATCTTACCACCCTCAGACTAACGGCCTTACGGAGCGACTAAACCGCACATTGACGGACATGCTTTCCATGTACGTATCTACAGACCACACTGATTGGGACATAGCTCTTCCGTTCGTAACCTTTGCCTATAACTCGTCGCGTCATGAAACAGCGGGCTACTCCCCTTTTTATCTACTCTACGGACGTCAACCCTTACTGCCCTTCGACACACTGCTTTCATCAGACCACCCATCCTCCACATTGTACGCTCAGGATGCAATCACCCGTGCCCTCACGGCACGTGCGGTAGTGCGTGCTCGGTTATCGTCGTCGCAGACAGCAAAGAAGTCTCTTTATGACCGTCGACATAGAGATGCTGTTTTTTCTGCGCGATCTCTTGTTCTCCTGTGGCTCCCATCTCGACGTGTTGGCCTCTGCGAGAAACTACTATCGCGATACGCTGGGCCCTACCGAGTCATTCGTCAGGTCACACCTGTGACCTACGAGATTGCCGCTACCACAAACTCATCAGCTGCTGCTCCCAGAACGGAAGTGGTCCACGTTTCTCGTCTCAAGCCCTACAACGCCGACTCGCTCATTTAACAGGCACCGAGACGGTGCCTTACGGGCCGGGGTGATGATACGTGTATGGAACTGTCGCACCGACACAGCTGAATTGGCACCCAAATGAAGAAGACAACAACGTGGTTGTAGTGGGTTGGTCTCTGAAGCTCTCCCGTTGGCCTGCTTGACTGGGCGCTCTCTAAGCCGTTAGCAAGACCAGCTCTCGGTGAATAAATCTTTCCCGTAACAATATTTCTCGGGAACGTCCTTCCCCATAATCAACCGCATCCTAGGCACACTGATCAAGGAAGACGCTTTATGAAAATTACCGATAATCAGGGAAAAATTGCGGGACCCTTAGGTTTCGCCTTTAATAGTTACACACGATAGCGATATTCTGTTCCTAGTTTTGGAAGCATGCAAATGAGGTTTAATTTATATGGGGGGTGTAACGTCCCAAAACCAGCTTGTGACTATGAGAGATGCCGTAGTAAAGGGCTCCAGAAATGGGCACCCCCTAGGGTTCTTTAACGTGCACCCAAATCTCAGCCAACGGGCCTACAGCACATGCAAATGAGAGGCGATGTCCAAACGCTCGGCATACAGGCACCGTTCCATGCTTCGTTGAATGTTTGTCAGAAGATTTTTTTTGCGTTGTAGGGAACACTGTGGGGAGTAGTTTATGTAATCTCAACGAGTTTCTGTACTTTGTTCCTTACGTTAAATTCACCGAAACAAAATTTAAGACCCTCAAAACAGCTCTCGCAAGCCTATAAAAAGCAGCTCTCTACCTCGAAATCCATAGATCTACCACTAAGCTATTTTTCATAGGGCTCTTCTATCTTTCCATCACCACCTCGTTCGCCTGGATTGGTGCCGAAGGCGAACAACAGCGTCGACTGGTCGCGCAGGCGGTCGAATTACTCGACCTTTATTTTCTGGCTGAAAATAAAAGTATATTGCTACTACTCCTACTGTTCCTAGCACATGCATGCTTGCTTGCTTGGGTTCATGTTCTAATATGTCTTGGCTCGTACCTACTGTGGGGGATTGGCCATTGAAGAGGTGGTTATCATAAAGGTGAAATGTGAATTTTTATTTTTTGATAAGAAAAAAAACAAATATTTAGTGATCTAGGGAATTTAAGAGTGGATAATCTTGAGGTGACTCACGAATAAAGTAGGTAAGTATTAGTACTTGAAAGGAATAAATGAATGGTAATTCCAAAAAACTAGAATTTTATTAGTTAAATAAGTTAGCAAACAAACTTTCAAAACTTTCTTGTGCTTCTGAAAAATTCACAAACTGCTACGCACATGCTCCTGTTGCTGTGGCTCAGAGTAGAAACCCGAAGGAAAAGGATATTTTCATAAGGAAGGGCAACACTTATTGTTTGCCAACTTTTCGAACTATCTATGCACCCACTACGTGGCATTAAGGGTGCAGCAACATGTGTGTTTTTGTAATGAGCGACTAGCTTTAAACTATGTAGTCATTGTGATAACACCATGTACTGACGCTTGATGGTAATGTACGCTTGAACCATGCATTATTACGGGAATATTTCATGCTGTATTGTGAAGCATGTATACAGAACCCGTATGTTTGTATAAGGCGTTAAAGCTACTTTCCCTGCATTTCAAAGAGGACGCTTTTTTTCCTGTATCTTCAAGCAGAGCCGTGGCTTTGTGGTAGAACATACGCTGGCCACGCAAACAAACTGGGTTTGATCCCCACGCAGACCTAGATGCTTTATTTGCACCCGTCTCAACCTTTTGATAACTCAAAGATAATTTTGCGCTCACAATCACTGACGCCGATGGCGGAATCGCTGCGCAACTATCTTTTGAACGCTATCATGTTCAAATAAAGACGGATGACGAAGTTTGATTTAGTATGTTAACGAGTTTCTAATTTGAAAATTGTGTCTGGCGCAGCATAGCCTTAGCTGCTTTTACGCCATAAAACCAAATTAACCTAACCTAACATAATTTGAAAATGGTAAGAATGAAACATTGCAGGATAGCCTATACTTGTTCCTTTTTTATTTTTTCTTTCATCCTGATGGCTACCTATAAAAGCCCACCGTGCGCTTGAAGACTCACGGGATTGTGAAAACCTTCTATATCGCAACTCTTCCGCCATGGGCAGTGCTTTTATTTTCCAATTTTTACGAGGTTAATATGCGCGCTGAAGAACCAACGTGGTTTTAGTCAAACATGAAGAAAAGAAACATTTCAAGCGACAAGTTCAGTGGCCAAGATAGATGGAGGTTACGGTGATTCAGCCTCCCAGCGTACGAATAATATTACTTTCGCACTCGTACAATGCCACATTCCTTTCTTAAGTTTTGTTATCGTCCAGTTACGCTGTCAGTACTTCTCAGCGCAAACCACGCCAGCAGTGTTCGATAAGCTTGAGGACTGTAGTACATTGTTTTGTTAAGATTATGGCCACTTCGCGGACATTGCGAATTGTTCTGGAACGTACACGGCCGCTAGCGATAGCGCTAATAACGTAAGACTATTCGACGCCACGTGTATAAAGGCCGACGTGCTTCACCGCTTGTCAGTTGATCGCCAGCTGACGCTGTGTTTGCTGCCATCCGTGCCAGTGTGTAGCGCTGTCACCTGAGTCTCCCATTACCGGCCACTTGTTCCGTCTAAATAAGCAGTTCGATCTTATGCATACAGTCTGCTCCTTTCGTTCGCACCTCGACTCCGTGACATCTGGTGGAGGTGCTGCTTCTTTTCATGCGCCGGACGCTGCCGTCAGGCCGTGAACCCAGCCCCCGTCACGGAGAAAACACAGACGCCAGCTACAAGCAGCGAGTTAAATGTAAACAAGGTCTGCCCCCAAAGTAAGGGCATTCTACTCGATGCGACACAGAAGACGAAGAGTTTAACAATCGACCACGGCAACAATGACAGCGCCTGTGCATGCGGCACCAATCCTGCTCCGGTAACCCAAGAACCCGCCAACTTTCCGCGGTTTCCCACCTAATGAACAGAAAGCTGAGTTGAAATGTTCGACTGAGTCACCCTTTTCAAGACCTGAACCGCCAATGACAAGCTTCGGCACGTTTTCCATGCAATATTCAGTACAGACATGGTTTGAAAACAGAGAAGTTACGCCTGGGACCTCTTTTGTGCCACCTTTCTAGACTCTTTCAGAAGCATCGTCCGGAAGCAAAGAGCTGAAGCCTTATTGAAGAGCCATGTGCAGCTTTCAAACGAAAAAATCGGCATGCAAATGCAGGAACTGACCCGTCTGTTTGATCACGCCTACCCTGTGATAGCTTAGGACAAAAAGCTTGGGTTGCTCATGCGAGGTGTCGAACAGGAGCTGTTTGCGTGACTTGTTTGTAACCTGCCCAAGAATGTCGAAAAATTTCTGATGGAGGCCACAAAAATAGAAAAGATGCACAAGATGACTACAAGGCGATACAACTGCCGCTCTCCGATGGCGGAATACGCCATAGTTCAAGCTTTTAGCACTGATGATGCACCGAAGACTATCCGAGCAGACGTACCTGAAGAGCTGCGTAGGATATTTCTGGAATCGCAGCCTAGAGTGCACTCGATCACCGACGTTGTTCGTTAAGAAGTCCTGCAAACGTTGGGAATTCTCTAACGACCCCAGAATCATCCTGAGGCTTTGAGCTGCTTTGACGCAGTCCGCTGCAATGTTCCCATGAGGCCGTGTCAGCGCACTGCTCGACTGCAGTTCCGCCGCCAGCCTACGCCGCCACCGGCTTCATGTCCACCTGCTTGCCAGCCATACGCTTCGAGGAAGACCAACGTTTGGCATGTACCGGACCACCACGTCCACTATGCTACCACGGTGGTGAAGCTGGCAACATCTACCGGCACTGCCAGTGCGGCCAAATGAGACTGTATAGCTTCGAAGTTAACACGCCGTACTGTCATGAGTGAAGGAGATGCCCCAGACACGTGCCGAACGCAACCCGAGCCGAGATGCACGCGACCTGAGCCTAGAAAAAAATGGCAGCATATCCACGGAAGGAATGATGGAGAGTGGGGCGAAGCATCCATCCATCCGTCCATTCGTTCTTGCTTTCGTTCGTCCATGCGTGCGTCTGTGTGGCCGCCCGTCCGTCCATCCACCCATACATAACTGAATGTACGAACAGCGCAACCTACAAGTAGTTACAGCGTAGCTATAGAAGTGAAAAACAAAGATAGAAAAGAGCGCTGTCGCGAATGCTTAGTTAATAGGACATAACTGAAAGTACGAACACCACAATTTAAAAGTAGTTTCAATGGTACAACGGGATTGAATAACAAGGACAGAAAAGAGCAATGTCGTGGAAACTTGGGCAAGTTGGGAGCGCCTACCTGAATGTACGAACAGCGCAACCTATAGTCAGTGACAAGCTAAGAATAAAAAGTGAAGTGTACCCTGTCCATTTGTATTATGCGTGTCCAACTGCGGCCACGCATTACTAGGATGTATGAGCCACGATGAACCGATGACAAATTCAGCATGGCGCTGTTCGCATCGAGAGGCGATGTGCCACTGCACCGAGATCGTGAGGAAACCATTCGGTTTTCTTTGGTGTTTTGTAGGTCAAGAAGAAACAATTTCATCCAATCGCCCTTAGCATCATCGTCCCCGGCCGTCATTCGATGCTGGCGTTTATAATTTTGCAGTGTTTCAAGTGCACCGAAGTGGCAGAGCTTCACCACGTCCGGCCGGTTCGGCAGCCTGAAGCAGCAACTAGGCATCTGATCTCGGTGTGACTAGGATGACCACTCTTGATGACTGTCGTCGTGGTCATTCTTGTGCAGTAAGGTGAAGGTGAAATCTGATTGTGCGCATGTGTGTTTTGTAGAATGTGCGCGTCTGTGATATACCGCTCACAAGAGGTGTACGTGGCACCAGCGTTGCCGCATGTGCGTGTGTGAGAGTGATACTTGGGTGTCACAGCGGGAGAATTTTCGTGATCGTTTTCTATATGCGCTGTGTTGTGCACCCATATATGAGTATTATAAGTGCGGGCGAGGTCTGAGAAAAAAAGCAACCGAGAGTACGAAAGTAAAAAAAAAAAACAGCTGCGGGGAATATGCAATGGTGTGTGCAATACATAGCGAATTGTGGTCATCGTGTCTGTGTAAATATTTTGACGTGTGCCAAATGGCACATCTGCGTCATTTTGACGGAATCTTTCGCCACCGGCTCATAAGTACGCGCCAGATAGAAGTGTTTGTTGCGTATAAGTTTTTCTCACGCTCGAAGTATAAACGCCTTGCATAGTAAGTGCCATGCGAATTATTATCACTGCATCGATCGTTAATGATGCAGCGATCACAACAAATGACGATCAGTTACATCGGTCGTGATCGTCACCGAAGCGACGTCACTTAATGTGTTGTTTAGCGAAAAAAAGAAAATAAACATTCAGTTTTTCAGGCATTGTACCATTGTATCGCCACGGTATCTTATTAGGAAGTCTTACTTTTTGTTGATAATTTTTTTCATTGTGCTTGTTTTGCGTTCATGTACTGCGCACATGGAGAAGTTGTTTATATTAAATTAGTGTGACAAAAAAATTTATGCATTGTGCTCCCCGGTGAAAGCAAAGTCTGGCACGCAATTCACTTGAATTTGCAGAAGAGAGAAAACTCCCTCGCTTGCAAAGACACAACTTCGCACATACACATTTATTGAAGGTGGTGGCCCCTGTGGCAGCTAACTAGGCCCTGATTTGAAAAACAGTTGAATATTCATGGGCTCAGGGTGATAGCAACACCATGGAGTGCAAGTTGTCGAAGCAAGAAAAAAACATTTCATTTACAGCTTTTAAGCGCTGCCAGTTAAGCCACGTAGATTGCCTTGGCCATTAACTTAACGACAACGTTTGCAATGGTCCCCACTGTTAAGCACAATGTGCGCTACGCGCTTTTATTTTGATGGCACAAGATGTCGAATGAAAAATAGGCGTTTACCTGAAGCACCACGAAAATCACGGCGACGCGAAACGCACATTTGATATTTGATGAAGCGTAAGAATCTAAATTGGTAAAGTCAACCTCAGATCACTTCTCCATTCTTCGCTTTGAGTCATAGTTGCCATAGTTATAGAAGAGAGCGAAAAAACCTGACAGCGAAAGTTTCATAAAAAAATTTGCAAACAACCCAATGAAATGTGATTATTCCCCTGTTTCATTTTGTGAAAGTGTCAATGAACATTTTTTATTTTAAACATTATGATATATGCGGCATTGTTTAGTACAACCTTCGGTACCGCGCAAAACTGTCGGCTTCGACAGATGTGCATTGCTTCTTCGTGGACTCGGAGATGAGTGCAGTGAGGGGTGCAATTTAAACAACAGATATATTGCTAAGCTGACGCGGAAGCCCGCGCCTTCTCAAGTTCAATTATCCAGCTTCGAATTGTGTATTTCAATGCCAATCAAGTATTGCATGCGTTAAAAATGGCCACTGTTTGCGAGCTCTTTCTATCGTAGAGCGGATTCATGAAAACTAAGGACAATGATACCTCGTGGGTGGAGCCTATATTCATTCTTAGGTTGTCACCGACTATAGAAGTAATTACAGCCTAACTATGGAAGTGAAAAACAAGAATAGAAAAGAGCGCTGTTGGGAAAACTTAGACAAGTTGGTAGGACTTATCTCAATGTATGAACAGTGCAACCAAGAAGCAGTTACAGCGTAATGACGGAAGTCAAACACTAAGATAGAAAAAAGCGCTGTCGCGGAAACTTGTATAGGTTGGTAGGACATACCTGAATTGACGAACAGCGCTACCTAAAAGTAGTTACAGCATAACTACGGAAGTGAAAAGAAAAAGATAGTGTGAGGGCTCGGCAACGGGGACAAGGCAACGATAACGCGAAAATGAGTTTAGTAAATAGGAGCTACGGCATCAATGCAGTCATGGAGCACGCGCGCACCTTGGAACGACTGCGAAACAGTGCGACGACTAGATCAACATTTAGCACAAGGTCGCTAGATTGCGTATAGTGTCACATACGACCCCTCTTTTTTTTGTAAAAGGCTCGATTGGCTTTTTACAACACATCCGACTCCGTTTTTTTTGTCTCATAGTCTTGCAGTCACCAAACATCTAGATAGTCCGCGAATCCTGGAACAATAAGGTTTTCATTCTTGAGGCTCTTCACCTTGCTATAAAGCTTGACCTGTTCACGTGCCTTAATGTGGTCTGAACGTTTCCGGTGACACTTTATCTGACAGCTCTTGGCGTTCTCAGTGCTTGCATCCCACTTCTTAAGCCTCTTCTGCTGCCACTTCTCGCACGACTTCAGTGGTGCCTTCCTTAAAGTATAGTCACCTCTGACATTGATCTGTTCTTTGTACAAAGCCCAGTGTTACTTTCGCGTTTCCAGAGCCACTTTCGAACGGCACATTTCAAATTCCTTAAAGTGCTTCACCTTTTCCGCCTTCATCTCCGGTTGATGGACAACCTCTTCCTCCTTTTCGCCAAAGCTGAGAACAACCAAACGATACCGCAAGTATATACGGTCAAAGTACAAGGACTAACGTTAAGCGCCAAGGAGGGCCACAACAAAGAAGCACTCAAGCGCCTTGAAGAAAGCACGAACAATTTTTCAAGAGGCATTGCTAGAATCGCCAACAAGAGAGCAGGCTTCCTAGAAGATAACATCATGAAGGCGTATCACGCCTTTCTCGTAAGTCACGTAGCATACACATTCCCGTTTCTGAAACCTACGAAGGCTGAAATCAAAAAGGTCAACTCCATGCTCCGAAAGGGACTGAAAATGGCACTCGGCTTTCCCAATAGCACGAGCAACGAGAAACTCGAGCAACTTGGTCTGCACAACACAGCCGAAGAAATTTTCGAGGCTCAGAGAGTGGCACAGATCACACGCCTGTCGTTGACGCAGGCAGGCGATCTCATCCTACGAGACGCAGGCATTTGCCCAATTTTTCAACCAGAAAAAAGAACACAACTTTGTAATGACGTGATGAAACACATTAGGGTTGAGCCAATCCCCCGCAACGTTCACCCTACGTTCAACAAAGGGCGAAGGAAGGACAGAGCGAGGGCGCTCATAAACAAGGCAAAAAAAAACACAACAGGCACGCGCTATTCGTAGATGCCGCCCGCTACTATGGCAGGGAGGCGTTTGCCATAGCGGTCGTTGATATAGACGGAAACCTTATAAACGCGGCAACCATCCAAACAAGCCATGTCCACGAAGCAGAGGAAATGGCGATCGCGCTAGCCTTGCAAAGCTACCAAGCCTACTCCACAATATACACAGACTCTAAGACGGCGGCACGAACGTTCGCGGCTGGCCTAGTAGCTAAAAGCACAGGAAAACTCACCGTCAACGCAATAAGAGAGTACGAGAGCAAAGAAACCCTTGTTAAGGAAGAGAAAGCTCAAATCTACGTGTCCTGGTTCCCAGCCCACATGAGACAGTTACCGGGACTCGACCACTGCAATCCCAACGAAGAGGTCAACCGCCTGGCGCGTGAGCTCACACGCCGCGCCGCGGACAACGACCCCTCGATGAGTGAGTGGTACGAGAATATCTGCAGCCAGGACAAAGCACTCACATACCACGAGATCACTTCACATTACCGGGGACAAAGACGTGCCTTCCCAGCACCGCACCCAAAACTTAACAAAGCACAAGCTCTAACTCTCAGAAGATTGCAAACACGTACGTACATAACACCATCCACCTTACACAGAGTCGACCCCGACACACCACCCACATGCTCCTTTTGCAACCATCCCTATTGCAATTTTGAACACATGCTCTGGCTGTGCCCTACCCATAGTGCAGCACAACTGAACACCCAAGAGGCTAGGCAGGAAGCCCTCAAGAGCAATCAATACAAGCCGCAACTACAGGCGGTCCAGAGGGCCCGGGACATCACTACAAGCCTTCGGCTGCCAGCGCCATCCTGGGCGGAGCCTCCAGATTGAATTAAGGGTCGGAATGGCCCTTTCTCGGCCTCCTCAGGATATGTTTAAATAAAGTCAATCTCTCTCTCTCTCTCTTCCTCCTTTTTGACGTTAGGATGCGCATCTATACTGGTTGACGGGTCAGCCAACTCAAGCTTACTGCTCACGACGTAGCTGTCGCGGTAGAAAGCAGCTGCACCCTATGGCGCCTTTCTTGTTTTCGGGTTGCTATCAGTGGCTAGGCTTTCTTGACTGAACTAGAGATGCTTATTCTGAGCTGGCTTCGCAGCTGACTTGGTGGCTTGTTTGTTGTTCTTGAGCTTACGTTCTGTAGGTACTTTCACCCCGAAGAGTCCCGGTATTACGTCTGAGACGCTGTCGAAGCTTATCCAGCGATCTGACAAGTTCCCATGGCCCTGTGTCGATACTTGTCTTGGTGTCCCGTTGTTTGTTTTGTTTTCTTTTCCCTGGCCTGAAGCAGCTGCTTTGCTGTTGGGTACAGTCCTTGTTCTAGCTGTGCCGTCTTGGTGACCAAGCTTTGAGCGTGAAACATTTGGAATTGGCGCTCCATGAAATTGCGATCCTTTTTGCCACATATACCAGGTTGTCGGGCAATTGGAGATGCAAACAGCACAAGCTCGATGGCGTTTCTGTCCTTTTGTATAGGCCCAAATTATTGTCATCAGTAGCGAAGAGGACAACATGCTGACGGCAGACGCGTTGACTGCCATAACTTCTTCTTGCAGCTGTGAACCTTTGTGAGCGTCACGTAGCTTGTCAAACATAGCATCATTTGTGCAAAGTGTTGCTGTCTTTGGTTGAGGTGGCTGCTTTCTAGGCAAATCTTAATTGTTTGTGAGGGATAACCATATGGGCTGGTTGTTTTCCGGCAATGGCAAAAACTGCAAGCAGCCTGTTGGATACACAGCTTGTTTAAAAGGAGACACAGGGCTACTTGACAGCACAGAGGCATTGGACATCCACGGTAGCACTTTTTCCAGGCATTGTATGACAATACCCTTGCCAGGGTGGTGGATTTTTGTTGGATGAGGTGTTCCGATAAGGAGCTGAGCGCGGGCGGTCTCAAACCAGTTTTCTCCGAGGATTAAAGACAAGGGGTCTCATGCCAGAACTAAAACTTCAAGTACCGCCCAAATAAACCCCACAGTGACACGAGTACATAATGTACAAGTTGGCAGACGTTACTGCCACCTACAACAGATATGGGAGGTTTGGTCCATGGTAGCACGTTGGCAGATCCAATACGTCTAGCAATAGTATGGCGTGCTTTGACCCACTGTTCGGAAATGCGTCGACAGTGCCGATAAGAGGAATGTCTGCTTAAATGACAGTGCACGGCACAAGAGATTCCTCGAATTGATCTGAAGGTTGAAGGCACGCCAGGGAGGGAAAACTTGTTTGCTGGCTGGGTAGTGAGGCACTGGTTCCGGAACGGGGGCACTTCGATGCAAGGTGGCCCGGTTGGCAACAGTTGTAACATAAAGCCTTGCTTATATCTTCCCCGGGGCGATAAGGAGATGCGTTGTTTCGTGAACTATATGCAAAATAACGAGTGTCTAGTTGATCCAAGGGTAACCACGAAATTATACACGAAACTGGTGACTGAGCCAGATTGATTGGTGAAGGAGATCTGTGATTCATAATACTGATCTACTTCACAGGCATGGCAGGCGCTCGCGGCATTGATGTTCCAACTGTGATGGGCGGCTGACTTGGAAAAGCAGAGGCATTCTCTATAGTTTGGTCGAGTTAGGTGGCGATGGCAAGAAATGCGCTCACAGTTAGGGGCCGCTGTGCAGCGATAGTTGGTGTCTTGTGTGCGTTGCGCGCATCCTGTAGAGCATATTCAATGCGCAAGGATCTGTTAGTTCAACCAGGCATCTTGAAATCACGAGCAGTTTCCCCAAAGAGTAGTCAAGTAGAGTTTCACTGGGTGACTGGGCGCGTCTGGTGACTATGTGCTGCCTCTGTAAAAGGGCAAGTTTGTCTCCAAACTGGTTCTCAAATGCAGCTTTGAAATCCTCTCACGTGTTTAACTGGTTTTCCGCCACGCTTTTGCAATCTGTAGCAGTACTTCGGAGCTTACCAAGTACTACGGCTGGGAGAGTAGATGGTGTCCATGACGCTAAGCCTTGAGTGCGCTCGAGTTCTTCAAGCCACTGGTGAGCTGAAATGCTACAGTCACCACTAAAGGTTGGCAGCGTGGCTGAAAGATTGGGCAAAGTAGTGACGTGAATTGCAATCGTCGGCTGTTTTGACAACGTCAAAAAGTGCTGCAGTAGGTCATTCAGCACTTCCGTACTTAAAAACCGATTGCGCACATGTCGAGTCAGGCCCACCAGATGGTTGATGGTTCCGGGCAATGTCAAAAAACAAGCGTTCGATCATGTCTTTTTTCGAGCCAGTTGTCTCCAGGTTACTGCGCGAAAGTTCATAGCGTATGAAATTCATTGTGAACCCGTGGAGGTCTTCCACAGTGGTTTCCTTCCAGTTAATAACTGGCATTGCGATCGATTGACGGGCGGGCAAGCGTGAATAAGGCTTAACGCACGCAAATGGCAGAGATGCGGGCCGCTGGTAGCTGGTACTAATTCACATAAACTAGACAAGTGGCTCTTGCTTCCGTCACATGGTTCTTCAACGACTGTGCCGAATGTGAGGACTCGGCAACGTGGATAAGGAGGCGAAAAGGCGAAAACGACTTTAATAAATAGAGCTACGGCATCAATGTGGTCATGGAGCACTCGCACGCCTAGGAACGACTACGAAACAATGTCAACACAACATCAACTTGTAGTACAAGGTCGCCAGATTATGTGCAGCCTCACAATAGAAAGAAGCGCGGTCGTGAAAACTTGAACAAGTTAGTAGGACATAGCTGAATGTACGAACAACGCAACCTAAACGTAGTTACAGTGCAACTATGGAGTGAAAAACAAAGATGCAAAAAAGTGGTGTCGGGGAAACTTGGGAAAGTCAGTATGACATAACTGAATGTACGAACAGCGCAACTCAGAAGTAGTTACAGCGTAACTACAGAAGTGAAAAACAACGATAGAAAGGAGCGCTGTCGTTGAAATTTCGGCATGCTGGTAGGACATAACAGAATGCACGAACAGCTCAGCCTACAAGTAGTTACAGCGTAACTACGGAAGTGAAGAACGAGGATAGAAAAGAGCCCTGTCGTGGAAGCTTGGAAACAATTCCGCATATCATGATCTCAGTACCGGCTAGACTCGCCTAAACACTCATTCAAACTGAACCATTCGAAAACAATACACCCACCTTTCAGTCACGCTAACGTTCGCAATCATTGCTTTTTTCCATCGCCTATCCACCATTAAAATAGACTAGATAACAATATTGTGTGCTGTAACACCAATCAATCATTTATTAAAATAATACAGTGTGTCGAATTTGGATTATGAGTTGTTGACATTGCATATTGCTTCTTGTTGTGCCATTATGCATCTTTTTGGTATTGGGTATGTATTTTCTTGTCTCCACTCTTGCATGGGTCGTGAAAAACCTCCAGTATGTTGATTAAAAAAAGAAATTAAAAAGTTAGTAGAAAATAACTGAATGTATGCACAGCGCAACCTTGAAGTAGTTACAGGAAAACGACGGAAGTGAAAAACAAGGATATAAAAAGCCCTGTCGTGGAAACATGGACAAGTTGGTAGGACATAACTGAATTTAAAAACAGCGCAAATTACAAGTAGTTACAGCGTAACTATGGAAGTGAACAGCAAAGATAGATAGGAGCACTGTCATGGAAACTTGCACAAGTTGTAGGACATAACTGAATATGCGAACAGCGTAACCTAGAAGTAGTTACAGTGCAACTATGGAGGGAAAAAAATTGGCCCGAATCTACATGTTACACTGTAAATGTCATCGAAAAACGATGGTTTTGCGCCTGGTGAGAGTGAACAAAATGTTTTTTTGATGTTCTGCGCGAAAAATTGGTGAATGGTATTCTGAAGGCGCTGCGTTTGAGTGCCTTGAGCGTGTAATGGAGGCGCACAAGCGCTCTAGGATGGATGGATGAATGGATGGATGGATATAGCTGTACCCTTTAGATCGGGCGGTTGCTAGCGCCACCAAGTCGTAATACTTAATGAACCGAAAACTGGATTTATTTTTTTCCTTAAATAGTGAGGTTGAGGATTCGAACTTTGCAGCGAAGGGTTCAATTTTCACTCGTGCCTTGACTTTAGCCACCAATCAGAAAACCTCCTTCTAGTTAATTCTACCCGCTTAAAGTCTATTTTGTCCTCACTGTCCCTAAACCCCAGTGCTTTGAAAAACTCTGCGCCATCAATCTGAACTGCAGGGTGAAGCCCTTTACAGAACATTATCAAGGGTTCGGCAGTTTCTTCTTCGTCTCAACACGCTCTCCATACCGTGTCCACCCCTTCGTACTTGGCCCGATATGTCTTTGTTCGCAATACTCCCGTCCTGGCCTCAAACAATAGAGAACTACCCGAGTATTATCATAGAACATTTCCTTGGCTATTTCCTGCTTAAAATTTTGATAGATCTCCAGTGCGGACCTCTTAATCATGCCAATTCCCCACATATCGGTCTCAGCTTCCTTCACCTTCTTCTTAACCGATAATGCTTTTTGGTTTTTCCCCCTGCTGTTTTCCAAGTATTTACCATCGCTTCCGCCATTTTTTATCGACATTCTTCATGTACAAGTAGCTGAATACCTTCCTAGCCCAACGCTCCTCCCCAATTTCTCTCAATCGCTTCTCAAGTTTTATCTTGCTGCTAGCTTCCCTGCCCTCAAATGACGTCCATCCCATATCACCTTGTACTCCCTAATTTGGTGTATTCCCGTGAGCTCCTAAGGCAAGCCTACCTATTCCACGTTGCTTAATTTCTAATCTTGCTTGAACTTCTGATCTCATGCACAAGACCACATTGCCGAACGTCACTCCAAGAACCATGACCCCTCTCCATATTCATCTCACAACATCATAACTATTGTAATTCCACAGTGCCCTGTTTTTCATTACCACTGCATTCCTGTTACCTTTAGTGGACACGTATATTTCGTCTTTCCTTCGGTACTCGGCCCCATTGTTTATCCATACGCCCAGATATTTTTATTTATCTGTTATCTCTAGCGTCACTTCCTGTATTTTAGGCTCGCTAGCTTCATTGTCACTAAAAATCATGACTGCTGATTTTTCCTTATGAAATCGGAAATCTAACCTATCTCCCTCATTACCGCAGATGTCCACCAATCTCTGCAAATCTTCCTTGTTGTTGGCAATCAGCACTGTATCATCTGCGTATATCAATGCTGGGAGTGCCTGTTCAATGAGTTTTCCTTGTTTTACGAAAGAGAGGTTGAAGCCCCAGTCCACTTCCGTCTAATTTGGCCTCTATTCGTTGTAGGTACATTATGAATAACAAGGTTGACAGAGGACACCCTCGCCTAAACCCCCATTTCACCTCTGTGGGCTTAGATACCTGTTTTTCCCACTATATAACTACCTGGTTACTTTTATAGATCTCCTTTAAAAAATTAGTGACTACATCTTCCACGCCTAGTGTGTCCAGTATACCCCACAATTCCTCTTGAACCACGCTTTCGTACGCTCCCTTGATGTCCAAAAATGCTAGCCACAGAGGCCTGTGTTCCTTTTCTGCTATTTCTAAGCACTGCGTCAGTGAGAACAGATTGTCTTCAAACCTCCTGTGTTTCCGAAACCCATTCTGCAGTTCCCCCAGCACCCCTTCATCCTCTATTTATGCTTGCAGTCTTTCGTTTATAATCTGCATCACCAGCCTGTAGACCACTGATGTCACTGTTATAGGACGGTAGTTGTTTATATCAGCTTTGTCCCCCTTTCCTTTATAGATCATGCTCATTCTGCTAAGTTTCCATCCATCGGGAACTTCTCTATCGATTATTATTTTGCTCACTGCCTCTCTCAAAGCCTGCTTAGACTTCGGACCTAATGTCTTTAACAGCATAATTGGAGTGCCATATGGGCCTGTTGATGTACTACTAAGAACTCCTTTCTCAGCCCTTTCCCACTGTCGTGAATATAAAGCCATTGCGCCACTTGATTCATCCTTGTCTATTGTGGTACATATAGCACTTTTGTGTTGCAATTCTTCTGTCTCCCCTGTTCTTATATATTCAATAACTTCGTCCCCTTTTAGCCTAGCACCTTGAGCAGTAGTTATAAAACTCTGCTCTATGCTCATCTCATTTCTTAGGGAGTTTAGATGATTTGAAAATTTCGCAGCTGCCTTTCTATCTTTTTTTATGTATTTCTGCCAGCCACTGGGCTCCCTTTCTTCTAATATTTTCATTGATCAGAAGGAATGCATCTCTTCTACAGCTTAGAAAGATTTCCTTTTTTTTTTCAACATCATCTGTCGGCTCACCCCGCTGCTTTTCATGTCTGTGTTCCCTAGAAGCTTCCTGACGTTTTGCTATGGCTCTCTTAACTTCCTCATCCCACCAACTTTTGGGTTTGTGTCTTCTTTTCTGGGGTGACTTGTCACGTGCCTTAGCAAGCTTTAGCTCAAACAGTCTAATTAGATTCGTGTATGTCCACACTGTTTTATTATCCTCAGTGATTACTTTCTCCATTTGTTTAGTGGCTATTTCAATTTGCCTTTCTGAATAAAAATTTTCCTGTGGTTGCTCAACTTGTCTCCTTCCCACTTTCACTGCTCTTCCAAAACTTAGCTTGATACGTTTGTGATGAGTACCCAGACTTCCGGAGCCACCTTCTTCTACGTGCATTCCCCTGAGCTTATCATACATCCTATGTGACATCAGTGCATAATCTATCGACGACTGCAGCCTTCCTTCCTCCCATGTTATTTGCCCTTCACACTTTTAGGTACTGTTGCAAATGATCAAATCCAGCCTTTCACACATATCCAAGATAATTTTGCTTGTCGGGTCGGTATACTCATCTACATCTTCTATGTGTGCATTCATATCTCTTAGTATAATTATCTCGCACTCTCCTCCTAACTCCTGAATGTCCTTCATATATACTCTACCATTGCCTGGTTTCCCTCTCTGGCCTTTGCTCCCGTCCACAAGTACACGAAACCAAGGAGTTTCATTTGCCCTGCCACTTTCTCTTTTAGCCATAAATTTTCCTTGCACTCCTGCTTGACCCTCTGCCAGTCTGTACTTTTATGAATGAATGCCCCAATACCACCCCCTTTCTGCTGCCTTCTGTTCTAGTACAATATTCCCACACGTAGTCCACATTGTTAGGAGGTTGTTCCATGTCCCTGAGATGTGTTTTTACAAAACCGTATACCATCGGCCTCTCCTCCCTTAGCTGTTCTTCTATCTCTGTCTACTTCAGCCTGTTCCTACCGCCATGCATGTTAATTTACCCTATGTCGTAAATGGCTCGGCGCTCGTGGCTACGTTTATTTCTGCCCCGAACTCTACCTATTTTAGATACTGGTGCTACTTTGGAATCGTATCTGTCTATACCACCTGTCAAAGAGTCTCCCTGGTTGTTTTCCTCGTTACTAGCTATCCTGCACCCCGAAGGGCCCGCTTGCCCCCCAAAAAAGCTACTGCGCGTCCTGCAAGTCGCCAACCCACCTGATGACCTAGCCACTCATCGAAGTGAATTCTGTCTCGTTGAAAATCACCCCACCTATGCGCCTCTCTGTTTATTTCCACCACCTCAAAGCCTTTCTCTCGATTCATCCGCCATATCTCTTGGTTTGCGTTGACAACCGCTCTTTGCAGGTTGCTATAACGCACCGGTACCTCCGGTATTGTGCATATCGCTACCTGTACCTCAGGAGAAGTGCGCATGCCATCGACGCCTTTCGCCAATCTAGTTGCTAGTCCTGCTGTATCTTCATTTAAGACATCGTTTAAACCACCTGAAAGTATCCCAATGTTTCGTCTATTAGCTGTAGTTTTGAGTTTTGCGCTCGCGTGCCTCATGACTGCTTCCAGCTTGTGTCCTGGGAACGCCCCTACTGCAACCCTCTTGTCATCTCTTACCCTCTCTTTGATGGCTTCTGTGCATCGATTTAAATTCGAGTCGCCGGCGATAATCACATGCTGTGACTTTTCAGCTGGGGCGTCCTGCACCTGGGGGTTACTTGCACCTGTGACGCCAGCTGCTTTGTCCCCTCCCAGCCCCACCACTACTTCGCTGAAGCTGGGCCTTGCGACAAATGAACCGGCTGAACCTGTTTTTTTCCAAACTTGCTTGCTCTTTCTTCTCCGCACTTCTGGTTGCCGGTTCGCTACTGTTCTCTCCGTAGGCCGCTCCTCTGTATACCTTGGCTAGTGCTTCCTCGGCAGACTTCAGCTTTTCTCCCATAGCCCTCATTTTTTCTTGCTTTGTCGCCAACGTAGTCTCGAGCTCGGTGATTCTCATCAGCATGTAACTCTGGGTAACCATCATTTTCTCCATTTTTTCCTCGACCTCACATTGCCTACACTCCGCCTCAGCCACTTCGAATTCTCCTTCCGCTTCTACACTTGGATCCACTTTAAAACCAACCCCACATTCTGAACACTTCACAGTCTTTTTAACCATGTCTTTCCGACACCAATTGTCCCTATGACTTTAGACATGACTTTAAACATTAGACATGAGCGCCATCTGGCAGTTATCTTTGAAAACGAAGGCGTGCGTGACCGCGGATAAATATGCGCGACTGTCACGGAGGTGATAAGTTGTAGAATACAAAGCGGCGGACAGGTGCCACCACCTTGCCGTCGTAGCAAAGCGTTGGAAACGCCTTCATGAGCATCGCGTTGCACTGTCAGCGCAGTGCGTTAAACGCTACAATCCTTAGAGTTACTTGTGTGTGCCTCTTCTAGTATAAAGTCAGACATACAACACGTAGACATGTTGTTATGGCGCCTCGGATATGCGCAATATTTGCTTTTTTTTAATTGATAATTGCACAACTTTGAACGTTAAACCTTGAGCAATACTTGTGGGCGTTGCGGATGAGGTTGGCCATTTAGTGCCATTTGAGGCATCGTTAGGGTGGACAAACAGACAAACGTACAGACAGACAGACAGACAGACAGACAGACAGTAGGATAGACAGTAGGACAGACAGTAGGACAGACAGTAGGACAGACAGAAGGACAGACAGAAGGACAGACAGACAGAAGGACAGACAGACAGAAGGACAGACAGAAGGACAGACAGACAGAGAAACAAATAGACAGATAGACAGAGCAAAGTTTTTCCGTCGAAGGTCCCAAAAAAAGACTATCGTCTTTGAAACAAACAGAGAAAAGAGTGGTGTCGTGGAAACTTGGGAAAGTTGGTAGGACATGACTGAATGTACGAAGAGCGCAACTCAGAAGTCGTTACAGCATAAGTACGGAAGTTAAAACAAAAATAGAAAAGAGCGCTGTCGTGGAAACTTAGAAACAATTCCGTATATCGTGACGTCATTACCTGCTAGACCCACCTAAACACTTATCGCGACTGAACCATTCTAAAACTTTACAGCTACTTTTCAATCGTGCTAACGCTCACTGACATTCCCCTTTTCCATCAGCTATCCACCAATAGAGTAGACTAGACGAAAAAATTGTGCGCTGTAACACCATTCAATCATTTATGAAAATAGTACAGTGCGTCGAATATGGATTATGAGCTGTTCACAATGTATCTACGTTCTTGTTATTCCATTATGTATTTTCTTTCGATAGTGAGTATGACTTTTCTTGCCCCCAGTCTTGCATGGGCCGTGAAAAACCTTCAGTATGTTGAAATAAAATAAAATAAAATGAAAAAGTTGGTAGGACACAACTGAATGTACGAACAGCGCAACCTTGAAGTAGTTACAGCGTAATGACGGAACAGAAAAACAACGATAGAAAAAAAAACACTGTCGCGGAAACTTTGATAAGTTTGTAGGACATACTGAATTTAAGAACAGCGCAACCTTCAAGTACGTATAGCGTAACTACATAAGTGAAAAACAGAGATAGAAAGGAGCGCTGTCGTTGAAGCTTGCAAAAGTTGGTAGGACATAACTGAGTGTATGAACAGCTGATTGATTGATTGATTGATTGATTGATATGTGGGGTTTGACGTCCCAAAACCACCATTTGATTATGAGAGACGCCGTAGTGGAGGGCTCCGGAAATTTCGACCACCTGGGGTTCTTTAACGTGCACCCAAATCTGACCACACGGGCCTACAACATTTCCGCCTCCATCGGAAATGCAGCCGCCGCAGCCGGGATGAATGTGTGAGCAGCCCAGCCTAGAAGTAGTTACAGCGCAATTGATTGATATGTAGAGTTTAATGTCCCCAAACCACCATATGATTATGACAGACGCTGTAGTGGACGGCTCCGAAAATTTCGACCCCCTGGAGTTCATTAATGTGCACCCAAATCTAAGCACACGGGTTTAAAACATTTCCGCCTCCATCGGAAATGCAGCCGCCGCAGCCGGCATTCGATCCCGCGACCTGCGGGTCAGCAGAAGAGTACCTTAGCCACTAGACCACCGTCGTGGCGCAAGTTACAGCACAACTATGAAGTGAAAAACAAGGATAGAAAATTGCGCTGTCGTGAAAACTTGTACAAGTTGGTAGGGCATAACAGATTGTACGAACAGTGCAACTTAGAAGTAGTTACAGTGCAACTAAGAAGCGAAAAACAAGGATAGAAAAGAGCGGTGTCGTAGAAACTTAGGCAAGGAAGGATATAACTGTGTGTACGAACAGCGCACCTTAGACGTAGTTACACAGGACCTACAGAAGTGAAAATCAAGGATAGGAAGGAGCGCTGTCGTGGAAACTTGGACAAGTTGGTTGGACATAACTGAATTTACAAACAGCAACCTATAGGTAGTTACAGCGTAGCCACGGAAGTGAAAACAATAAGGATAGAAAACAGCACTCTCGTGGAAACTTGGTGAGGCCATGAGACTTGGGGACCCTGGAGTCTCCGGTTTCTGTTCGTGAGTAAGCGTAGTTGTCTGGATTACAGCCGCCTTGGAGACAGGTGCCACAACCAGCGGCTCAGTATACGCGGGCCAAAGGAGTGACGATGGCTAGTGTGGTGGTGACCCCAGACGCACTGTATCAGCGCGTGATGGGCCATAGAATGGCGAGACTCTTTTTCTTGCTTTCTTGAACGAAATGTTTTCTGTCACCTTGAGCGTTATTATGTCCTTTTTTTCTTCCAGAGTGAACAGGAACGTGAGTACGCTGCGTGGTTTCCGTTACAGTATACGCAGTGCGGCTGCTCTTTGCAGTTCTCTGACACGTGGCCCAGGACTCCGCATCGTGCACAAGTCTGGCGACCACGACAGCGTTTAGAGCCGTGACCATTCCTCTGGATTTGGAAGCAACGACGGGGGTTTCGTATATATCGCCTGAGAGAGGTCTTTGTGTACCCTTTTTGAATGGTTTCTGGCAGTTGAGTGGAAGCAAACGTGAGTATCAAGTGTTTGTTGTTATTTTCTTGTTATCTCTACTTATGATAATCCTCTGTACATTGGTCACATTTTGGCTCTTCCATCCTTCCAAAAGTTAGGTTCCCGCAGGTCAACTAAGTCTACATCTGATACCACTCCGCGAGTTGTGTTCATTGATCTGTGTGATGTTACGGTGATCGGTAGGCCACCGAAAGTTGAGTGACCATCTAGATTTTCAAATTGTTTTTTGCCCGAACTTCGAGAAGGAGGTCTCCGGTAGCCATTTGGTTACCTTGTATTTAGCCCCGAGAGTTTAGGTAAGACACCTTACCACTATGAAGAGAGATACGAAGCTGGCATGGTTTGCAGTTTTCTTACATTGAATGACGTGAAGGTGAGAAAATGTTTCCATTCGCTGGTTGAAAATAAATTGTCATCGGTGCGTACCCACTTTAAGCCAGTGCGATCTGTAAGCAGGGAGAATACTCTATGCTTGTTGGTCTCATTTTTATTCATCAGCGTTGGCAACCGTCCATCATAGACCCCAACAAGGAACCGTACGAGTTTGTGAATAATAAAAACTAGCAGACGACAGTCGTATAAAGCTACCATAACCCAATAGGCCTAGACCAAGGTAGGCTATTGGCACAGAGTTAACCCTCACCACCAGGAAAAGTGGAAATAAAAGGAAGAAACAAGAAGACAGTAAAGATAAACAGTGGTAGAAAGGACGGAGATGTAGAGATGACAGAGAGAGGTATTTAAAATGTGACTGCCAATTTCCCCTCGGTGGGTTGGCCCAGGGGTGCCATCCACGTGAAGCTGGGGCCAAAGGAGAGTGTTGCCTCTGTCAAGGGCCTTAAAGGTCTGATCACCCAGCGTTGGCTCAAATCCCTAGGATTTGATATCCTTGGTTAAGGCTCAGCCACACACGGTGAGACGTGGGAAAGAGTGGAGCCGCCCCCCCCATTTTCTCGGGTCAGTGGTGTCACCACACAACAGCACAACAAACACCTGCTCGCAGAAGCCCCTGCGGGGAACGCTCGCGTTTGAAGAAAAACGAGGTGATCCTAATCATTCTTCGGCACTATCTGAAGTGGTGTGAACGGAACAGGTATCACCAGTGGATAGGTTGTCTGCAGAGAGCGCTAATTCTTCCCGCTGGCGTCCAAGAGACTAAGAAAGGTCTGCTTGAGCCTTCAGAAGAAAAAAAATTGGCAGATCCGACGTACCTGGAAATCGACCTTATGTGAAGCACGTAGAGGGAAGGTGACCGTGTTTCAATTTTATTCATTCAATTATTCATTCACAAAACTTTATTTGTGTTCTGAAGCACGGTCCTTTCAGATCGAGGCGGGCCGCGTCCACATCGGTACCGTCAGACCGAGCCTTGTGGCGTCATTCTGGATCTTCTGGACTGCCCGCAGTTGGTCTTGATAAGACGCGCTTCGCACCATCGTCTGCCAGTAAAACCATTGTTCTTCGGGGTCGGCAAGAGTCGCGGGACAGCCCGCCAGCATGTGTCTGATTCCAATGATGCCATCGCACGCGTCACACTTGTTTTGAATTTCACTCTCAGGGAAAATTTTATGTAGAAAATACGGAGTGTGGTAAATTCCGGCTTGCAGTAAACATAGCGTTACTGCCTAAGCCCTGTTCAATTTTGCGTGTGGCAGTGGGAATTACCTACGCCCCAAGTAATAATATTTTGTGATATCGTTGTAAGTGATTAAATTATCTATACCCCTGGAATGGCAGTGGGCGTCGGATCGGGTCTGCCCGGCACGGCAAGCGAGTCCTCGTGCGAGGTCATTTGTCACCTCTTGAGGTGTACCCGAGTTTTGTCCACTTGTCCCAGATGCGCAGGAAACCATCAATTTTTAGTATCGATAGGATTGTTGTTCAAAAGTTTAACCACAGTTGCAGTGACACAGCCCTTGTCGAAGGTCGTAATTGCTGCTTTGGAGTCACTATAGACGTATGACCATTTTTTGTTCCTAATAGCTAAAGCGATTGCGGCTTGTTACGCAACCGTGGAATCCTTAGTGAGTATAGTCAGGGCGTCCCGTGATAGCAAATATTTTACACTGTCGGCCGGATTTTGCCGCCGGCGTCGATGTCATGCACCGTATATGTATATGTTTCTATATACACGCAAGAAAGAAAACAATCCAGGAATCAGCACTTTGGCACGCGGAATCGAACATGGGACCTCTGCGTCGTGAGAGCGAGGTGTTAACCACTGAGCCACTCCGGAGAACGTAGGTCATTGTTCAAAGGGCAAGCTATTTATATCTACCACGTACAGCTGCAGTGTTCTCTGCTTTACTAGAAAGATGGCGCAATGGTGGTGGTAGTGGTCAGAAGATAACGCAATGAGCGCACGTCGCCACATCGCGCAGCTGCGCGCGTTCTAATCTTCTACGCGTAATTTGCCCGGCTTGAAGTAGGGGAGCGACGCTCCCTCCCACGCCCTTGTCTCGTGGTGGTGAGGAGGAACGGATCGTACGCCTTGGCTGGCCTCGTGCTTTAGGTAGAACAATTCTGCTGTAGTTACCGGCAGACAAAGGTCACTGCAATCATTACAGTCTCCGTTCGCGAAAAACGCGCGCTTTTCAGACTCAACGAAGTAACAAATGAGACGATTATTCGCGTGCATCCTGACCTGTGAGTACGTTTCGTGCGTAATTCATGCCCGATAAACGCGGGGACATTTCGATCTGCTCCTGCTTTCCACTTTCCGTGTGATCTTTAAATTTTTTGCTATTGCGTTCATTGCTTCACCTTTGCGGCAAAGCTGTGACTTTTTTTTATTGAGCGACACGTCATGAATAGACGCTAAGTATAGGTACAAATGTTGCACGCACCGACATGTGTTGAAGAGTAGCAGATGTTTATATAACCAGTTTTTTGCACTTCAGCAACAATGCCAACTGGAACATGAGTATTCGCAGCACCAGAAGCTGATATGAAGCGCTGATGCTGGCTGGGATGCTGGCCCTGGACGCTGCTACAATTCGATTCGATCATTCAAATGACTATAGGCGGCACAGCAGAAGGTCGAAATGGCAGACGAGACGGTAGTGTCGTGAGTGTTTACGTCAGTGTCGCGGAGCGTGAAGACGCGTTCATCGGTTTATGACTACTGAGAGTACAAACTGCGTTGCATTTTTATGACCGTGTGACTACTTCGGAGCACGGCTACATGGCGCGCCTGCGCCGCTGGAGTGATCGAATGAATAACTTCAGCGCATGACAACTAACTACAATGGACGTTAACACGACATGACGGCTGAATTAAAGGTGTATATATATAATGTTTATAGAATTGGCTAAGTAGCACTCCAACCACTATTGACGTTTCACGAAGATTAGCGAATGTTTTAAAACTAGTTCCCAGACCAGGTGTAGCTCTGAGGTAAAAAGCATCGTTGCCACGCAGAATGCTTGGATTAAATTTTAGCTGGCACCCTGACATTTATTCTTTGCATTTGTCAGGTTGACGCTACCGATGTCGGGTATACTTTATCGCTCGCGCGTTAAAATTGTCCTTGTGCGTTCACGTCGCTCCTGGGTAGACACTAAGTGTACATCACTTGTGCCTCATACCCACATACCAGCGCCACATACCCGTCCATCGGTATGTGCCATCGTCTGGCGGGGAGTGTTTGATGGCGTCCGCGACGGGATTATGACGTTATTATTGTTTTGACCAGCGCGTCATAATCTTCGAACCATCTAACCCTTCCATGCTAATTATGACTCACGTCAAGTTAAGGGGGTGACCACGGGAGCACCCAAACGTCAATGGCTAAATAGATAGACACGGTCAAAGTCGCCCAAGCTCAGTGAGCAATTCTTCCTCTTAAAAGGTAGATTCGGTAGTGAAAAAACGCCAAGCCTTGCATCAAGTATCGGTAGTGAACACAATAATTGGAAGTCCGATTTAATATGCTCGAATGCACCAGGCATACCGTGCGTTTCAGGGGCAAATGACCTAGCCGTGGTCATTCACCACAGAGATAACTCACCTCGAGTGAGCATGATGTGTTCTTTGAGTAGCGAAGAGGAGATGGTGATGACTGAAGGGCTCAGTGTCGAATTAAAAGGGCAAACAGGTAAAGGCGAATGATGTAGGAATAATAAACTAGGAGACGGTTGCACAATGTTGGTACAGTGGGAAGTCATTGACAAGGCAGCTTTTGCGTCCTCTGTTCCACAATGTGAGTCAGCAGCTAGTTCCGCTCGTAAGGAGATTGCGTTCACCCTTACCTGGTTAGACAGTATGTGGGCATGTCGAAATCATTGCGACGCCTTTGCAGCGATGCGCGTGGTTCGAACGCCTTCACCTAAAGTCTTATCATTTACAAGTCTAGGCCACATTTATACCTAGTGGATGCAAGACGTTAGAATGAACCATCCTCTCGAGCCTATTAATTCGGAGACGGGGCTGTACTCTTTGATGCTTCTTGTGTCAATGCTACTGATACACGCTAATCGCCTCGTTTGGGGCGCGATTACTTAAATGTCAGTTCATCTCACCGGCCACCCTTTTGTATCTGGCCTGGCTATGGAACGAGCTTTATTTCATACTGATTTTCAATAAGTTGTGTGCTCGTATATGGGTCGTAGTGTTGGCTTAAAATTCCTGGACGGACTTAATTTGTGTAGAGCACTGAAAGGCGGACACTTCAGAGTTGAGTGTGTTCAGATAACCTAAAAATTCTGGCTTCGTTTGAAATTGTTTTCTGGAATGAAGTGATGTTCATTTTGTGAATTTTTGAAATGATATGGGATTGTGTAGTGATTTGCCAATTGGCATGTGGAGTGAGGTATTAGCGGTATGCACACATACTCTGCCTTTCATTCTCCAAGGGCAAAATATAAAAGAGGACGTGTGTGATGTGAGGTGCGTACAAAATATTGGCAGTGTTCAGGTGTGTGGCGTGATAGAAGATGACGATGTAGGTTGTGTAGGTGCAAAACAGCGTGAACACGGCGAGAGACAAAAAGGGAGGAAAAGGACAAGCGGTACACGTGCAAAGAGAAAAACCCGGTGAAGACGACGACCATGAAGAGATGCGCGAAGGTGCTATGTCAACAGCATAAGAGGCAAGTGGCCCAATTAGGAGTTACCACGAAGATTTCAGGGGCCGATCACTTGTTTACACGGAAACGGAGAAAGTTCCAGTAAGAAGCAGACCAGTCAACCCGAGGAGTGCCACAGCAGTCGGCAAGGGGCTCGTGATTGGGGTGGAAGGAGGAGAAAGGCAGTTCACTCGCCACACGGTAGTGGGTGGCGCCGAGTGCCTGGCAGAAGTCAAGAGTTAGAGCAGCCTGCTTCGAAAATTGATTTGATGCACAAACTTGAAGGAAAACAAGGGAAACAGGAATGAGCGCAGTCTCCCTTGTTTTCCTTCAAGTTTGTGCAGTAAATCAGTTTTTCAAGTATGAACCAACCAGTCTTCAAAAAAGTATTGCTTCAACAGCCTGCTTCGATTGACCTCAAGCTTTGATTGTTCACGGAGCCAGCAGGGAGCTAGCGCAGCCACCAGGTGCAATGTCGGGCGTTATCCCGAGTGCTTTGATGTAGCCCCTGGTCCACGCGTCCGTAAAGAAGACTGCCTAACTTCGGATGCCCTGTCTTTGGCACCGACCTGCTTCGTCGTGCGCACGTGTGAGCATCGCCCTTGTCTTCACCAGATCCCTCTGACGCTCGCCGTAGACGTCTGCGACACTTTGGTGTACTAGCACTCGCCGTTTAGACATTCGGTCAAGTTTAGACCAGACTTGCTTCAGGGGCGAAGCTCCTTGTAGCGGCACCCGTTCATCCCTCGTAGTAGTAGCCGCGGTGTGTAACCAGTGTTACGTTTTGACCTTCACAATGGTACCACTGAGAGATTTCCCCTGTGCGTTCTTGAACAACAAAAAATTCGTAGTGTGCGCGTTCACTTAAAGCCGAATTCTCCTGTCTCTCATTCCCCAATAGCAGCCTTTGGCATGTACATTGAGCACTATCTGACAAAAAATGGTTGCTACGTTATACTAGCTGGGCGTAACCTCCTTGGTTTTAGAAAGGTTTCGCGAGCATTGAGCCGCAGTGCCATGAATACAGTGAAGTGGTATATGCCATGAACACAACGTGGTTAAAGGTGGGAAGTAGGTACAAAGTGCAAGCCGTAAGAAAGTAGAAGCCTAATTCTCCTGTCTCTCACTCCCAATTAGCAGCAATTGGCATGTACATTGAGAAACATCTGAAGAGAAAGGGTTGCTACGTTTCACTTGCCGGGCGTAACCTCCTTGGTTTTAAAAAGGTTTAGCGAGCGTTGGCCGCAGTGCCATGAATACAGTGAACTAATATAAAGCACGAAGTGAAGGTGGATAAAGGTGGGATGTAGACACGAAGCGCAAATCGTAAGAAAGTATGCGTGTGCCACCTCTCGTTTAGTCCTTGGAGTGTCCGCGGGACGGCGGTGCTTCTATATTGGGAATCTTCTAGTTCTAGATATCTATATCTTCTAGTTTACAACAACGTTGCCACCTTCGACGCCATCATTAAAGAGTGCCGGCGGTTCGAAGAAGCCAAGAGCCGCCGTATTACTCAGTGATTCACCCGGCTGCCCAACACGGCCGCGACCTCATTGTGTGAAGCCGCCCGCCAGTCCCCCACGTATGACAACGTCACACGCATTGTTCGTCGGGAAATCGAAGCCGCCTGTCCGGCTCCTCTTCCGCCACCCGTTTTCGCAACGCTCACCTCTGAACAACAACAGCCGTCAGTGGCGTTAATACAAGCTGTGGTGAGGCAAGAGTTTGCGAACCTCGGACTTCCATCAGCATGTCCCTTGACTCGCCCTGAAGTCCCGTCCTACTCCCGACGACACGCTCGCCGTTCACCTCAAACAATGCCCATCCGTAACCCATCGGAATGGCGAACACCCGACAACCGGCCTATTTGTTTTTCCTTCCACCAGCCCGGGCACGTTTCTCGCTATTGCCGCCGCCGTTGGTCAAACCAACCACGTCAGACTTTCTCTACCTCGGCGCTCATGCATCCGACGACCCCTCGACGTTCAATTCAATTCAATTCAATTCAGTTTATTCCGACATCACAGGAGACATTACAAAAGTCACAACAGTGATGCTGTGGGGCGAAAGCAAAAAGCCATTAAGGCTTGACGAAGGCTTTCGCACCATTTGACAACATAGCAACAGCAACAGCAGCATGAGATCATCAGTTATTATACAATATCAAAACATGTACTTCAAGGTCATGCCGATTTGCATTTTATTAACACGTTGAAAAACATTTACAGAACGGAGCAGTATAAATGGTTTATTGTAAGAAACTGTTTAAGGTTAGTGGCAGTAAGTAGCTCATCATCTGGCGACCATAGTTAGTACGTGTGTAAGGAATTTTCCAGTCATCGGTAGCTCGTGTGCTATAGGGGCAGGTATAGGGTGTCAAACGCGCTAAATCAGTAAGAAAAGAGTCGTGATTCTTTAAGGAAGTACAATATCGCTTCATTAAAATTGTATTGTATATCTCAGGCATTGGTTGTAAATTAAGGGCTTCGAAAATGGGTTTGGAATGTTCATCGCGAGGAACACCTGTAATTATGCGCACAGCCTTTTTCTGTAATCTATATATTCGGCCTAAGTTCTTTTCCGATGTGGTGCCCCATACTAGATAGCAATAGCTTAATGTAGATAAAAATAGCGAATTATATAGTAAGAGTTTAATTTTTTGTGGCAAGAGAAAACGTAAGCGCGATAAGATACCTACAGTACGAGAAAGTTTAGCATGGACAAACTCAGCCTGATCCTTCCATAGCATGTTTTCGTGGAAAAAACTCCCAGAGTTTTCACTATCGGTTCAATCCTTATAGATTCTGAGCCAATCACTAATGATAAATCGCAGTTTACGGGCTTATTTATTGGACGAAAGAGCACAGATTTTGTTTTTGAGGTGTTTATAATTAGCGAATTTCTTATGCTCCAAATGTGCAGCAGTTTCAAGACACTATTTGCTTTGTCAACTAGTTTATGCAAATCGCAGTCTTTAAAAAATAAGCTGGTATCATCTGCATAAATAATAAATTTTGTATTGTTATCGATGCTTGTCAAGTCGTTCACATACAGATTAAAAAGCAGGGGACCCAGAATACTTCCTTGGGGCACGCCATGTGACAGTTTTTTAAAACTAGATGCGTAGCCATTTATATCTACTTTTTGCTGTCAGTATTTCAAATAGGTTTTTATGACACTTATAAAGTTCCCCCGAAAACCGTAGTGTTCTAGTTTTTTAATTAATGTAATGTGGTTGATTCTGTCAAATGCTTTTGAGAAATCTACAAAAATTCCAAGTGTATATATTTCCTTTTCAAATGCATCGAGTATGATTTCTTTTTGCATTAGTAGGGCAGTTTCTGTTGAGCGCTGCTTTGTGAAACCAAATTGAAAAGGCGTCATAATGTGGTGCTTGGTTAAGAATGACACTATTCGTTTATGTAACAACTTTTCAATTACTTTAGAAAATACAGGTAAAATAGAAATTGGTCTGTAATTGGTCATGCTATTTTTGTCACCACCTTTGAAAATAATAGAAACTTTGGCTATCTGAAGACGACTAGGAAACGTGCCCAATGAGAAGATTAAGTTAATGATGTATTCTAAAATAGGAGATATGACATGAATAACATGCTTAACTGGACGGATTTCCGTTCAGTCCCCGCACCCTTCAATTTCTATTCGTCGTCATCTTACGAGCCTTCCAGTGACGCCCCTTTGCCCGGTCGCCGCTACCCTGACGCCCCTTCGCCTGGTTGCCACAGCTCTCGCTCCCCGTCACCACTACGTCGCCAATCCCTCTCTCCCGCTCTCTGCCAAATCCCGCTCTCTGCCACCTCGGCGCTTTTCCTCGCCGAGCTTCTGTGGAGGACCGCAGCAGGAAAACTAGATATTGCAGCTTATAGAGGTGAAGCTGCAATACCAATGACGGCCGAAAATCCTCTACTGACGCTTCCCACGCACCATAGCCTGCTTGAAGTACAAGTCGACCATGTTCCTGTGACCGCCCTCATTGACACAGGTGTGCACCTGTCTATTATGAGCGCTTCTCTACGCTGCCGCTTACAAAATATTATGACGCCATCTACGACGCAGGCAATACGTGTTGCCGATGGCGGTACTGCACCAGTAATCGGAATTTGCACTGCTCGTGTCAGCATTGCCGGTCGTCACGCCATGGTCCTTTTTGCCGTGCTAGCGTGCTGCCCTCATGACCTCAAACTTGGCCTCGATTTTCTTTCGGCACACTCGGCCTTAATTATTGTTCGTCTGGTACCCTCCGCCTTGATCTACCAATCTTTGCCGACTATTCTGCAAAGCCCACCAGCCGCTTGAGCCCAACCACTTTCGTTCGCCTGCCACCTCGAGCCGTCACGTACGTGTCTTCGTCATCGACCCCTCCCGTTCTTGATGGTGTGAAAATCGTTACGCCAATTACTGACGTTCCACTGACGCGCAGTGTTACTGTGCCCTATACCATCGTGACCATAGCGGATAACTGTGTGTTACTTACGCTCCTTAACTTTGGTTTCACCCCTCAATTGTTGCCCTGCCAGATGTCTCTAGCCCAGCTAACTTCCATAACCGAGGACGATGTCAGTGTTGTCGCTGTAACTGCTCTTGATCGAAGCACAGTCTCAGTGTCACCCAGCTCAGACGATGGTATTTTTCAAAACATGATTAGATCGGAGCTGTCGCCTCACCAGGCCGACGCTCTCTGCCAAGTTTTGGCCTCATACAGTGACATTTTCGACACCGATGATCGTCCCTTGGGCCAGACTAAAATTGTCACTCACGGAATCAACACTGGTGTCTCTGCGCCCATTCACCGTCGGCCGTACCGCGTGTAAACGTCCGAGCGAGAAGTGATTCAGAAAGAAGTGGCCAAAATTCTTACGAAAAACGTAATCGAACCATCAACGAGCCCTTGGGCATCTCCCGTGGTATTAGTAAAAAAGAAAAACGGCTCATTGCGTTTCTGCGTTGATTATCGCCACCTCAACAAAATTACAAAAAAAGACGTGTACCCTCTACCACGCATTGACGATGCCCTTGATTGCCTCCATGGCACCACCTTCTTTCCATCTCTCGACCTCCGAACTGGCTACTCGCAAATTGCTGTAGATGACATGGATTGAGAAAAGACCGCCTTCGTTACCCCTGACGGTCTTTGCCAATTCAAGGTCATGTCATTTTTGGCTCCGCAACGCTCCAGCGACCTTTGAGAGAATGATGAACACGCTCCTACAAAGACTTAAAAGGTTTTCATGTTTGTGTTACCTGGACGACATGATCATCTTCTCACCTACCTTTGCAACCCACCTTGAACGCCTTTCGACCATTTTATCCATATTTTGACAGGCCGGCCTGCAGCTCCATTCCTCCAAGTGCCACTTCGGTCTTCGTCAGAATACCGTATTGGGCCACCTTGTTGACGCTGCCGGCGTACGGCCAGACCCGGCGAAAGTACGTACTGTAACAAACTTCCCAGTCCCACGCTCTGTCCATGATGTTCGCAGTTTTGTGGGCCTCTGCTCCCACTTTCGGCAGTTCGTGAAAAACTTTGCGTCCCTCGCACGGTCACTCATCGACCTTCTCAAACAAGATGTCTCATTTTCTTGGGGCCCTCCTCAAGCTGGCGCCTTCTCTCAGCTAATCACCGCTCTAACGACACCTCCTATTCTTGCACATTTCGACCCCGATGCTCCCACAGAAGTGCGAACAGACGCGAGTGGTCACGGAATTGGTGCAGTTTTGGCGCAAATTCAGCGGGCAACGACCGTGTAATCGCGTACGCAAGCGGTCTGCTTTCTGAGTCTGAACGCAATCATTCTATAACAGAACGGGAATGTCTCGCTGTTGTTTGGGCGGTTTCGAAATTCCGTCCTTGCTTGTTTGGCCGCCCTTTCCGTGTCATCAGAGATCATCATGCACTGTGTTGGCTTTCTTCTCTCAAGGACCCCACAGGACGACTTGGTCGTTGGGCATTACGCGTACAGGAGGAGTATTCTTACTCGGTTGCTTATAAGTCTGAACGTCTCCATCTGGACGCCGATGGCTTATCCCTCTACCCTGTTGATCAGCCTGACGAACCAGGCATCGAGGCTAGCCTCAGCGTCATGTCAATGTCCGAGTTTTTTCAGATTGGTGATGAACAACGTCGTGATGCTTCTCTGCGACAACTTATTGACCGTCTCGAATCTGCTCCGAACGACACGTCACTTCGCATGTACGTCCTCCTGAATTGCACGCTGTAGCGTCGTAGCCTCCAGCTAGATGGCCCTCAGCTCCTTCTTGTCGTGCCGAAAAATTTGCGTTCAACCGTGCTGCACGAGCTTCACAATGAACCAACAGCTGGTCGTCTGGGTGTATCTCGGACGTACGACCACGTGCGTCGCCGCTTCTTTTGGCGTGGTCTCGCGCAGTCCGTTCGCCATTACGTGTCCTCCTGCGATAAATGCCAACGTAGGAAGCGACCTACTGCGCCCCCGGCTGGACTTCTTCAACCAATCTCCATTCCAACCGAACCTTTCTTCCGTGTTGGTATAGATCTTCTCGGTCCTTTTCCCGAGTCGAAATCGGGCAACAAGTGGGTCGCCGTTGCTATAGACTACGCGACTAGGTATGTCATCACTCGAGCGCTCCCCGCCAGCACCGCTACTGACGTTGCGGACTTTTTCCTCCACGACGTCATTCTACACCATGGCCCTTCGCCAATTACTCACGAATCGTGGCCGCGCATTTTTGTCCCGTGTGATCGACGAGCTTCTGCGCTCTTCCTCGACGCACCACAAGCTGACCACTTCCTATTATCCCCAAACAAATGGCCTTGCCGAACGGCTAAATCGGACCCTAACGCACATGCTTGCGATGTATGTGTCCTCCGACCACCATGACTGGGACCTGTCGTTACCTCACGTGACCTTCGCATACAATTCTTCGCGCCACGACACTACTGGTTATTCACCCTTTTATTTGCTTTATTGCCGTGATCCGAATTTACCACTCGACACCCTACTTCCAACCACTACAATGCCGTCAACCGAATATGCACGCGGCGCTATTGCTCGTGCCGACCACGCACGTCAGATCGCAGGCTCTAGACTTTCGGCTTTGCAAGTCACCCAGAAAGTCATCTACGACAGCCGGCATGCTGACGTTCACTTCTCACCCGGTTCTCTTTTTCTCCTGTGGTGCCCAGTTCGTCGAGTTGGCTTATCAGAGAAGTTGTTGTCTCGCTACATGGGTCCTTACCGCACCATCCACCAGGTAACCAACGTCACCTATGAGATCATTCCTGCATCTGAGACAACAAGCCTGCCTGCGACCACAACCAGTGATGTTGTGCACGTCAGCAGGCTAAAACCTTACCACCTGCCTACTGAAGACAGTAGTTAATGTGCACCGAGACGGCGCTTTTACCGCCGGGGGGGGGGAGGGGTAATGCTACGTAGCTGACGTATCAGTGGTCAGAAGACGACAACGATGAAGTGGTCTGTCGATTGTGCGTGCTGTCTTCCATCTTAGTCGACGCCATACGCATCAGTTTGAATATAGATTTTAAATAGACAGGCCTAGTGTCACTTTTACGTAACAATATTGTCACAATGCAGAAAAAGCAGCAGTTAAATACAGGAAACGTACTTTAATTGCACCAGAACACTGGCAGACTTGTCGGAAGAGAACCTCTTCTTTTTTCTCCCGCTGCGCGTGTTTTCGTTGTTCTCTTGGTGCTGCATATTCAATGCGGCATTTGCCCCTCTCCAGAGAGCAGCGTCCCGACGCTCTTCTACAAAAGACGGTGTAGTAGATGTATGTGTATATCAGTCCAAAAAATAGGGCTTCATTCACACAACGTGTACGATTTCTGTTTTTCGCTGGCGAGTTGTCGAGGGGCTGTAGGGAACGACCACATAATAACGTCGCTCAGGCGTTGTAAAACTGTGTAGGGGCCAAAATACTTCTTTAGCAATTTTTCAGACAGTTCCTGATGGCGGATAGGACTCCATACCCAGGCTTTGTCGCCGGGCCAATAGGCGACATGTGTGTGTCGCAGATTATAACGTTTGGCGTCGTAATTTTGCTGCTGGGTGGTTCGGACGCGTGCAAGCTGCTACGCTTCTTCTGCTCGTTGGGTAAAAGATGCAGCGTCCAAATCGATGTCATTGCAGTCGTGCAGTAACATGGCGTCAAGCATCGTCGTCACTTCATGGCCATGAAGAAGAGTGAACGGCGTTCTTCTTGTTTCTTGCTGCGCTGTATTATAGGTGAACGTGATGTACGGTAGAATGCCGTCCCAGTTCTCGTGATCCACGTCAACGTACATACTCAACTTGTTGGCAATAGTCTTGTTGAGGCGTTCTGTTAAGCCGTTGGTTTGTGGATGATAGGAAGTGGTTTTCCGATGGGCTGTTCCACTGAGCTCAAGCACTGTCTTAAGAAGCGTGGCCATGAAAGCGGCACCTCGATCCGTTATTATGATTGCCGGAGCACCGTGCCTCAGGACGATATTTTCAACTAAGAATAGTGTGGTTTCAACGGCGGTGCCACTTGACAAAACCTTTGTTTCCGCGCAGCGCGTAAGATAATCAGTGGCGACTATTACCCACTTGTTGCCAGCATGGGAAGTTGGATATGGTCCGAAGAGATCCATTCCAATTTGGGCAAAAGGTACCGTGGGCACTTGAATTGGTTGTAATAGTCCAGCTGGTTTTAACGGTGGCGATTTTCGTCGTTGGCAATCGAGGCACGTGCACACATAATGCTTCACAATAGCTGGAAGTCTTGGCCAGTAGTATTTCTGTTGGATTCTGGCCAATGTGCGCGTGCATCCGAGATGACTAGACGTTGGCTTATCGTGGCAAGCACAAAGTATCTCCTCACAGAGTGACGTCGGAACGACAAGTATGTGGGTGCTTCCTCTGGGAGAAAAGCTCTTCTTATAGAGAACACCACTACGTAAGCAGAATGACGGCAGGCTCCTTGCAAATCTTCTGGGGACGGTTGTTGTCCGGCCATTTCAAAATTCAATAAGGGGAAGCGACTCGCTGTCTTCTTTCTGCTTGCATGAAATCGTCGTAGTGTCGACGACTCCTACAAACGCCATGCTGTCATCTTCTGTGTCATCGTCAAGCTTTATCGGTGACCTTGATAAGCAATCGGCATCAGCGTGCTGCCATCCGGACATATAGACGGCCGTCATATCAAACTCTTGAAGGCGTAAGCTCCACCGTGCGAGCCGACCAGACGGGTCTTTCAAGTTGGTCAGCCAGTAAAGGGAATGATGGTCGCTTACTACGTGGAAGGAACGACCATAGAGGTACGGACGAAACTTCATAACCACCCATACGACAGCAAGACACTCTTTTTCCGTTGTGAAGTAGTTGGACTCGGCACGGAAAAGCGTCCTACTAGCATATGCGATCACACGCTCGGCTGAGTCTTGCCACTGGACGAGTACAGCGCCTAAACTCACGTTGCTGACATCTGTGTGGACCATGGTAGGAACATCCTCATCAAAGTGAGCAAGAACAGGCGGAGTCTGCAGGCGTTGTCGAAGATCGTCAAATGCCACCTGTTCATCGTCGCCCCATGAGAACGAAACGCCTTCTCTTGTGAGGGTATGTTGGAGAAATGGGCAATAAATCTTCAGTAGTATGCGCATAGGCCGAGGAAATGCCTGACTGCTTTCTTGTCTTTTGGCACCGGAAATTTTCTAACGGCCGCAGTCTTATCGGAACCAGGTCGAACACCTTCATGGCTCACCACATGGCCGAAAAATTGGAGCTCCTTGAAACCGAAATGACACTTCTTGGGTTTTAGTCTCAGGTCAGCAGACCTTATTGCCCTGAATACCGATAGCAGCCTGCTCAGGTGTTCCTCAAATGTTTTTGAAAAAACAATGACGTCGTCCAGATAGACCAAACATGTCTGCCACTTAAGGCCTGACAGAACGGTATCCATCAGTCTCTGAAATGTTGCGTGGGCTGAGCACACTCTCAATGGCATGACTTTAAATTCATAAAGCCCGTCAGGCGTTACAAAAGCCGTTTTTTCTCTATCTCGCTCGTCGACCTCAATTTGCCATTACCCACTTTTGAGGTCCATTGACGAAAAGTAGCGTGCATACCTCAGCCTGTTGAGTAAATCATCGATGCGCGGTAATTGGTATACGTATTTCTTTGTCACACGGTTCAGCTTGCGGTAGTCGACACAAAATCGCAAGCTTCCGCCTTTCTTTTTAACCAACAATACTGGCGATGCCCAAGGACTTCTTGACGGTTGGATGACGTCATGATCGAGCATTTTCTTCACTTGTTCCTGGATCGCTTCACGCTCTTTCGGTGCTACGCGATATGGGTTCTGTAGTATTGGCCTTGCCGTCTCCTCCGTTATTATCCGCTGCTTTGTCAGTGGCGTTTGACTGACCCTCGAGGTCGATGAAAAACAGTCTTTGGTCTGATGAAAAAGATCTGCTAGACGCTGTCTCTGCGCTGGTGACAAATCCTTGCTTACGTCAATAAGTGGTGGGGCTGACGTGGCTTGCGGCTTGTCCTGTTGTACTTCACAGCACTCGCGGATTTCGGTGATCGCGTCGAAGTAGGCAACTGTAGTGCTTTGGGTGATGTGTCGTCACTCGTTGGTAAAATTCGTCAATAAAACCTCCGCTTCACCACACAGAACATTGACGATATTTGTGGCAATTGCAACACTGCGAGAGAGTTGAAGCGTCAATACTTGTTCAGCGATTCCTTCTCCAGTATTCTTCTCGCTGCACGTGACTGAAACAAGGCGGCACGATAACGGAAGTATGGTCACATCGTCAATGACTCGCAGGGATTTTCGGTGATGCGATGCGGTTTGATCCACTAAAAAGGTCAGTACAGCGTCCGGTATATTGATGATCGCACCATATTCATGCAAGAAATCCATCCCCAAGATTGCCTGTTTGCAACACTCAGAAAGAATAACGAAAGTTGCGACGAAGGATGCATCCCCTTTCTTCATTCTTGCGGTGCACTTTCCGGTAGGTGTCAGTAGCTGCCCTCCAGCTCCTCTAATCTGCGGTCCCGCCCAATCCGTTCCAACCTTCCAGAGCAAGTCTGCCAGACTCTCACTCATTATTGAGAAGTCCGCGCCAGTGTCTACCAATGCCATGACGTCATGTCCGTCAATCGTAATTGCAACTTCGGCAGTAACAACCCCATCTTTCGTCGATTCGTTGAAATTGTGTCTCTTTTCGCTCAGCAGTATTGAGGGATTTTCAGCACTTCAACGATTCGCAACCTTCCCCCCTGAGGTCGCTGCTTTTAGATTCCCCGGCGTAGACTAGGAGATCTCCCTCTTGGCATGTCAGTGGTGCTTCATCTAGAGGAAGGAGAATAACGCCCAGGAGAGGGTGAGCGTGACCGAAACCCAGGAGGAACATCCCGCGGGGTCATGACACTCGTGTCGACGTGAGGTGTTCCGTAGAAATGGCGCCGAGGAACAGTGGAAGGAAATCTTGGTACCCTGCGACGCGATACGGGCAATACCGAACGATGTGGCCTGCTTCCCCACAATGAAAGCACATGGGCCTATGGTCAGGGGTACGCCAGTGTCAGTTTTGCGAAGTGGTGGCCGGCTCATCGTCGAAGATTTTCTGTAGTACCAAGGCTCTGTCGGCGGATGTTGCTGGTGGTACTGATGTGGTGTCGGCACGTTCACTGGCTGTCGGTGGACTGTGTCTGCATAGCTTGCCCTGGGAGTGCTCGTGTTTGGCTCAGCAAGCGAGAGCACTTGCCTGATTTCTTGGCGTACAACTTCCATCACTGAGGCGATCGCGCAGTCATTAGGTTTGGTGACGAGCTTCTTGACCTCTTCTTGTACGATTTCTCATATTAGTTGGCGCAAAGAACCTTCGTCGGGTGTTGTTGCTGTTGTCGTGGCTGCCACGCTGATCGGTGCATTGTGGGTTGGGCGGTCATACTGGCGATAACGTAAATGCAGTGCGCGTTCGACGGATGTCACCTCCTTGAAGAATTCATCAACACTTGTAGGCGGGTTTCGTACGAAACCAGTGAAGAGCTGCTCCTTAATGCCCCGCATGATGTGGCTAATCTTTTTGGCTTCCAGCATATTAGGATCCTCTCGACGAAATAGCCGCGCCATGTCGTCAACAAACATCGTAACGGATTCATTTGGTTTCTGAATCCGTGACTCGAGGAGAAGCTGTGCGATTTCTCGTCTTTCAGTGCTCGCGAACGCGTCGAGGAACTTCTGCCCGAACTCGTCCCAAGACGCCCACACGCGATTCTTGAACCATGTTCCGGCATCGTCTTGAAGCGGAAAATAAACGTAGCCCAATTTCTGTGTGGTGTTCCACCCGTTAACATTCGTTGTGTGCTCGAATTCCTCGAGCCAGTCATGTGCGTTCTCATATGCGTTTCCGTGAAAGTCAACCGGAAGTCGCGGGTTCAAAACAGTTACCTGTGTTGTGCTTCGGCTGGACATGTTGGGGCCAGTGCTTCCAGGCGCCTTCATGCTTTCTGGCACGGTCATGCTTTCCGGCAATGGACCGAACTCCGGGCTGAGGCCTAACAGGCGGCGGCTGCTGGGGTGAACGGGGGTGTCGATGCGCGGGAATCTTTCTTGACTAGATGTGGGGCTGTTGTCAGGCGTCTCGCACATGTACCCAGCGTCTGTACCAGTGTCACAATGCAGAATCAGTAGCAGTTAAATACAGAAAACTCACTAATTGTACCAGAACACTGGCAAACTGTTCGGAAGAGAACCTCTTCTTTTTTCTCCCGCTGCGCGTGTTCTTCGTTGTTCTCTTGGTGCTGCATATTTAATGCGGCAATATGATGAAAAGATGCGGGTAGGTGGTACTTGTAGTGTTGAATAGATGGATAAACGGACACAGAGACAAATTCATGGACGGACTCGCGAATGGCGGCACCGACAGATGGACGCATGGGCGGACGCAGGGGCGGATGCATGGATGAACGCAGGGACGGACGCACAGATAGACGTGCGGACGCACGAACAGACGGACGCACGGACGGTCACACAGACGGACGCATGGACGGACGGAAGCAAGAACAATTGGATGGACGGATGCTTCGCCCCCCTCTCCATCATTCACTCAGTTGATATGCTGCCATTTTTTGGAGACTGCTCAAGGCGTTGTACATAAGTTGTAAGATGCTTTGTTATTATCAGTGCGCGTTGTGTGTTTGATGTTCATGTGTTGTTTTTTACAAAGTGTGAAAAACAGAAAGAAGCCTCGCCATTTTTCTTTAGAGCGTTGCTGTACTCGACGAAGCCTGCTAATAATGGTCTTTTTATTACAAGAACCCCCTCACAATGATAGAGGCGAAAATGCTGTAGGCACGCTGAAGAACCCCAGGTGGTCGAAATTTCCGGGGCCCTCCACTGCAACAACTCTCATGTTCGTATGGTGGTTTTGGGGCGTTAAACCACATCCATTTATCCATTCAATCATCCATCCATCCATCCATCCATCCATCCATCCATCCATCCATCCATCCATCCATCCATCCATCCATCCATCCATCCGGCCGCCCGCGCGCCTGTTCATCTATCTATCTATCTATCTATCTATCTATCTATCTATCTATCTATCTATCTATCTATCTATCTATCTATCTATCTATCTATCTATCTATCTATCTATCTATCTATCTATCTATCTATCTATCTATCTATCTATCTATCTATCTATCTATCTATCTATCTATCTATCTATCTATCTATCTATCTATCTATCTGTTTGTCTGTCTGTCTGTCTGTCTATCTATCTATCTATCTATCTATCTATCTATCTATCTATCTATCTATCTATCTATCTATCTATCTATCTATCTATCTATCTATCTATCTATCTATCTATCTATCTATCTATCTATCTATCTATCTATCTATCTATCTATCTATCTATCTATCTATCTATCTATCTATCTGTCGAGGAAGGAGAGGCGAAATGGTCGCGACAAGCTCGTGCCAAGTTCAAGGCCTTATTAGGCACGCAGGCGTAGGCGGAGTCACCGCGGCAGCGTCAAGCCAGGTTCCGAAGCTAGGCCGTTCTGCCGTACCTCGTGGCTCGTGCCACACGAGCCACGCGGCTGGGTTTTTTTTTCGGCGTGGCTACTTAGCCAAATGTAGCATGACGCTACATAGGCTCCCCCCTCCCCCCCCCTAGCGCCTTGCGCAATTGTAAACATATTTATATTTATTTATACATGTACCTACATCGCCCTTACGGGCATTATTGTAGGGGGGAGAACAAGCAAAAGAATACAGTACAGTCGATATACCGAAAAAGATGGTTGCGGATAAAAGGCTGTATCGTTTGAAAGAACATAGTCATAACAAAGTGAAACAACAAAGTGAAACAACACTGTCATAAATAAGGCATCAAATTGCAAATACAAAGCAAACGTTGAAAGAGAAGAGTGCTATTGGTAACACAGGGCAATAAAAACAAAAGAAAATAATTAGTACGGAACGCATCAGAAATGTACAGTAATGATTAGTTCAGCAAAAAATTGTGCAAATTTTCAACAAAAGATAAGGGAGGCGCAGAGACAATTTCCTCTGGCAAGCCGTTCCACTCATGCGTGGTTCTTGGAAAAAAGGCGTATTTGAATGTGTTTATCCTGGAAGTGTATTCACGCAGTTTTAAAGAATGGTCAGTACGGGGTGACACATAGGTAGGTGGCCTTATATACTGATCCTTGTCGATGCCTGTTTTGTTCATGAATATGCTGTAAAATAGGGACAGTCATAGGTATTTTCGCCGGTCAGCTAACAGAGGCCATTGCAATCCTGAACGAATGTCAGCTGATCTTATGGTAAAGTTATAATTGCTTGCCACAAAGCGTGCTGCGCGTGCCTGTACACGCTCCAGGGCTTCTATATTTGATTTTGTTGAGGGGTCCCAGGCACTGCAGGCATATTCTAATATGGGACGCACATTGGATATGTATAGTGTTTCTTTCAACTTAGTTGGTGCCTGTCTGAAATTGCGCCTCAAAAAATTTAGCTTTCGACTAGCCTTTAATGTTAAGCAATAATATGAGCGTTCCAAGATAGGTTGGCAGAAAAAATGACCCCTAGGTATTTATATTCTGTTTCAACCGGCAAGGTAGCCCCGGCCATGACGTAATTTGAAATCCGAGGCTGTTTTTTGTTCGTAAACCTCACCAATTTACACTTCGACAGATTTAGTGTCATTCTCCCTGAATCACACCAAGAAACTATGGAGTTCAAGTCATTCTGCAATTGAACGGTGTCCGCTTCAGAGGTAATGTTACTGTAAATGCAACAATCGTCAGCATACAATCGAAGACGGCTAGAGAGATTGTCGGAGATATCATTTATAAAAATAAGAAAAAGCAGGGGCCCCAAAACTTACCCTTGCGGCACTCCTGACAATACACCGACGCTTGATGAGCACACACCGTCAAGAATCACGCACTGCTGTCTTTCTGAAAGGTATGCCTCAATCCACATGAGAAGGGCATTAGGTATGCCTAGACAATGAAGCTTTTGCAACAACAACACATGTGACACGGAATCGAATGCCTTCTGGAAATCCAGAAATATACAGTCAACCTGAAGGCCTGAGTTAATAGAAGCTGCAATGTCGTGCGTGAACTCGACCAGTTGTGTATCGCACGAGAAACCCGCCCTGACACCGTGTTGCAATGGGGAAAAGAAGTTATTACTTTGAAGATGATTCATTAAGTTTGTGTAAATGATATGTTCGAGTGTCTTGCAGCACACGCTTGTCAGAGAAATGGGCCTGTAGTTACACTTTTTTGTTTTATCTCCGCTTTTATATACTGGGGTTACGTTGGCATTTTTCCAATCAGCCGGTAAAACGCATTGTTCAAGCGACGTTTTGTACATGAGAGTTAAAAAAGGGGCGATAGACACTGCGCAGTTTTTCAAGATGAAGTTCGATATACAGTAGGATATATGTACAAAAGGAAGGGATTGAGAGATGGTATATACATGAACGACAAACGACAATCCGTAAAGTGTCCATTTGGAAAGTTCAGTTTGTCATCGTGTATAAGCCATCGGGAAGCAGTGGGTCTCCAGCGGGTGACACTGGGAGAAACACAGCGGACGGAGATGAAAGCGCCGGGTCGCTGCGGTCATAGGCACGTGCGCCCCACGACGAGTCGGTAGGAGAATTTGAGAGCAAATCCCGTGGTTGGAGTGGACGCGGTTGACAAGTGTGCCCCTATCTAGAGCAGTGGGAACGCTCTGAAAAACCCGCGTTGGCGATGGGGGCAGGGGGGAAGCAGTCTGAGGGATCAAAACAGAGCCATGATGACAGAGGACTGAAATGTAGCGGTCACGGCGGAGTCTACGACAGCGCACATGGTGCCGACAAGGCAGTCGACAAAGAGCAGTTGGCTGGCTGTGGTGATGCGGACGCAGTCATCGAAGGAACAATGACCTCAGCGTTTCACTGCGGCTGCCATGCTGGCGCGGGTGGCTGAGTCGTGAAAACGCCGTGCTTAAAGAAGTGCACGAAGGTCACGCCAGGCAAGCAGGTCAACAGCGACTGGTTGGTCGATGTGCCGCAGAAAGTTAGTGGACGCCTGGGCCTTGCGAGGGGCACGTCTGAATTCAAGGTGCATGGTTGTGAGGTCGTGTCACCATTCGAAGACTCCGGAGGGTGGTCATGAGACCCTGAAGGGGTGGGCTTCACCGGAAGCTAAGCTGGAGTACACGTGCTCGTCGGGGCAGCCTGGTGGTTGTGTTGTGCACCTGTGTGGGTAGTACACAAGGTGTGGTCTGTTCTGTCATAGGCGGACCAGGCATGTTGTACTCAGGAGCGTCAGTCATAGTCGCAGCGTCTCGGAAGTTTGGTTGCGGTTGATGACTGATGGATTTAACTTGGTTTGCGGGAGACTGCGAGGGCGATGCTGGTCGCTGCTGGCAGGACACGCAGAGCGCTGGGGTTGGTAGAGAGTCGCCTTCGGACATCAGGGAGGGGGAAGGTTCTGCGACCGAGAGGTGAATAGCGGGTGCAAGGATGTCTGCTCCAGCCTCCGGCAACGTAGCCGTCATGAAATCGGGTGGGGCCACGGTGTCGCGTACCGTCGATGTCGCGGATGACGTGCAGTTGGCAGGCTCGTGCAGCAGAGCTGCGTACGTGGGCTCCGAGGAAATGCACCTGTCGGAGGGTAGGTCAGTCACAGTGGGGGCATCTTCTACCTCGTGGTTCTGGTTAGGTGCAGGATTGGAGGATCCTGTGACCAGATCGAAGGTAGAAGCAGTCGAAGCCGCGGTATCTAGGTAGCAGACAATGGAAGGCTGCGGACCAGCTGATACCGCTCACTAAGGTGGAGGGGAAACCTGGAACTCGCGGCTCCCTGAAATGGAGCAGTAGGTTTCACCAAAGCAGGCGAGCACCGCCGCGCAGAGGTCTTCGAAGGGTCGCGGGCTGGAGGACGACTTGGTGGCTAGATGACGCAGCTCAACCGGGAGTGCGTCCAGCAAGACAGCGTGCATCATCAGCTGTGCCTTGATGCCACTGACTGCGAGAATGGCATCGAGCCGCATAAACCACGCTCGGGGGTCGACCGGGAGAGTTGCGGAAGCATGGCAACGTCCGGGTCACCATATGCCGAGGAAGGAGAGGCGAGTCACTGCTGCACCGTCAAGCCAGGTTCCGAAGTTAGACCGTTCTGTAGTACCTCGTGGCTCACGCCACACGTGCCACACGGCTCGCCTCTTTTTCATCGCGGCTACTGAGCCAAATCTATATCTATCTATCTATCTATCTATCTATCTATCTATCTATCTATCTATCTATCTATCTATCTATCTATCTATCTATCTATCTATCTATCTATCTATCTATCTATCTATCTATCTATCTATCTATCTATCTATCTATCTATCTATCTATCTATCTATCTATCTATCTATCTATCTGTCTATCTATCTATCTATCTATCTATCTATCTATCTATCTATCTATCTATCTATCTATCTATCTATCTATCTATCTATCTATCTATCTATCTATCTATCTATCTATCTATCTATCTATCTATCTATCTATCTATCTATCTGTCTGTCTGTCTGTCTGTCTGTCTGTCTGTCTGTCTGTCTGTCTGTCTGTCTGTCTGTCTGTCATCATGGCTACGTAAATGCCGTGCATCTTGTAGAAGAAGCTTAGAAAGCCTTACCGTCTAGGCTGGCGCTCATGACACTGGCCTGCAGAGGCAGCAGGCTCACCTCGAGCAAGCTGGTGATACGGTTGTGTGACAGGTCGAGGATGCGCAGGGCTGGCAGCTCCTCCCCGAAGTCGCGAGGCAGTGCCGTCAGACGGTTTCGGCTGCACATGGGCGTCATGAGCTCTATCATGCTCAGGAATTTGATTAGGAGGGCGTTAAACATGACCCCTTTTTACCAGCTGCAAGGGCTTATGGTGGTGCGCACTCGATTTATGCGGAAGAATTCTTTTACATGATTGTTCTATGACGAACGTCCCACACATTCACTCTCTCAGGTGCTTTCCTAGAACATTTTCATTTTAGTGTAATGTTTTTTAATGGACTATTGATCTTCCCATAGACCGTTTACGACAAAATTCTGGCGCCAGTTACCTCCAGCACAATTTGCAGAAAGTATTCATCAGCATGTGCCTCTGAAGTTCTAAATGACTACGGATCTTTTTCTATCTACCATCTAACAAGTGTTCTTTGGTGCTATGTTGATTTGTTGTATGCGCATTAGTATATCTTTCATTTATATGTTTGTTAATTCCCGCAGTTTAGTGTTCATTTTGTATGCTGATTAGTTTTATGTCATGCCTGATTTCCAAGCGAAATCTGTACCCATTCTTGCAATGTCTCGGAAGAAGATGCTAGAAAATGTAAATAAATAAACAGGCGTTTTCCTCTTTTCTGGTCCGTGGCTGCGCGTGCAGAACGCGACTCTTAGTGCACTTGGACATTCAAAGGCGAGCGTTGCAAGACTGATAGGTGCTATCCATCACCAAAAAAGTAACTAAATGCGCTAATTGTTACTGTAACAAAAAGGCTAGGGTAGCGTGGTACCGTTACCGTTACCGACGAAAAGTAATGGACGGTGGATCAGCTGTTACTCCCCACTACAAAGTTTCAGTAACGCGTTTTTGCTGCTGACAATGTCAATTTTTAAAGTATCGAATGCATGTTTCACACTATACTATTAAACGAAAGACTGATTGTACGCAAGAAATCACGAGCGCTAAGAGTGCAAACGCACACAACTTCCGCGGTGTTACAGAAGTGCACATGTGATGGCATCTGACTCCGTAGCACTGCGTGAAGCTTTTTTTTCTCACTTGGACAATGCAGGCATTGTGAGATTCAATTATTCAAGCTATCCACAAAAAGCATGCCTGGAATCTCGAGAAATATACAGTAACCTACCTTTCCTGATACGAACATCACTTGCACTAGAGCTCAATGAAAACGGGAATGTTAGTCCTTGGCCTCCAAAATGGCCCATCATGCGCCAGTATGGGCAGTTGCGGAGGCATGCACTGGCACTTGGTCCGCACCTGTCGTCTCGTTTCGACCAGCAAAGATACACCATTTTTAAACAAGCCAAAAGTCCCTCGCAGGTGCGCGAGGCGCTGTGATAGAAGTGTGTACGTTGAACCGGTCGAGCGTGCCGGCTGTTTGCCGTCGCCAAATGCTCGTTGGCGCGGTAGATGCACCAAATAAAAGAGAAAATGAAAGGCGTCCCCGAATTTGGACTATTAATACACCTAAAATACTATACATGTCTCAACGCACCTGCATGTATACCTACGCATGAAATGCGAAACGAATGTTGCAGTCAGTGTAAGTATAACCGAGCGGACGTATGCGGAATCAGGCAGGTATGTTGCATGAGAATGAATTATCACGTGCCGATATGTGCAGTTAAAACTTTCTAGTGTGAGCAATGAGAGCTCGAACACTCATTATTAATTATTCAATGATCTCTTGTTCATAGGTTGAACAATTAATAATTTTTTCTGTCATCAGTTGTAAGAGAACTGCAGAGAAGTTTTACAGTGGTCAGGTACAGTGATTCTTATTTTAATTTAGTTCGCAAGTCACGTGCTTTACAAAGAAGTGATCACATTCTAAACACGCTTGAACAAAACAAATGGGATCATTATTCATTTCAGAGGTTCCTTGCTCTGACAATTAGCAGTTTCTTGGTACCTGCTTTAAAATTTCGCTGTGTATTCATCGAAAGTAGTCTTTTATTATCGCCTCAACTCATTGGAATATTGTTAAACGAGAAATTGCTACGTCATGCTACTCAAGGCATTGGGAAAAAAACTTGCTCCAATACAATAGAAAGCAGTTTCCAGTTGCAAATAGATCGCTTCAACTAGGCAAGGAATACTGCGTATTGTTGCATCGGTCTGGGAAAAATGGTTCGCATGGCAAAGATAAATACGGACATACTTCATCCGTGAATAATGAAGCTTGAAGTATTCAGGTTAAGTGACACTTATATATATGTAACGCTCGACCAGGCAACGATAGGAGATTATATGTTGGGTTTAACGTCCCAAAGCTACCATATGATTATGAGAGACGCCGTAGTAAAGGGCTTTGGAAATTTCGACCACCTGGAGTTCTTTAAAATCCACCTAAATCTGAGCACACAGCCCTACAACATTAATGTCTCCACCGGAATTTTAGCCGCCACAGCTGGAATTCGATCCCACGACCTGCGGGTCCACAGCCGAATACCTTAGCCACTAGACCACCGTGGCCGGGCGCAATGACAGGAGAAGCCGACTCGTATGAACAACGACGTATCTCTGTTCTCTAACGTCAAACAAGTCGACAGGATCAACCGGACGAACCTGCCAGGAAAAGGCCAAAGCCTCCTCTGAACATACCGAAGTACAAGAAAACACCAGACGACGTCCCCGTCGACAAGGGGCTACTCTTTTTCGACACGACGGCAACCGAGTCATCAAGAACACAACGAGATCGGGTCCATTCACTTCCGCGAATACATCAAAGGTGTAGCGTTCAAGTGGTACCTGACAGAGATTTTCGGCAACGACGAGGCACGGGACGACATAAAGCGCGGCATGCGAAATCACTTTTCCTCGACTGACGGAGATGCCTTTCGTCTTATCGTACACTACAAGCTAAAGGGAGGGCAGATCACCAAGACTATGACGTGAAAAAAAATCACAGCACATCTACGGAGTGCACGATGATGAGTGGGGCGAAGCATCCGCCAGTCCGTTCACGCTTCCGGCCACCCGTTCTTGATTCCGTACCTCTGTGCATCCATCTGTGTGATCGTCTGTGCGTCCGTTTGTGCGTCCTATCGTCCATCCCTGCGACCGTCCGTCCGTGCGCTCGTCCATCCACGCATCCGTCCGTGCATCGGTCCATCTATGCGTCCATCCATCCATCCGTACTTGCTTCCGTCTGTGCGTCCATCCATCTGTACACGCGCCCGTCCGTCCGTGCATCTGTCGGTCGGTAGGTCCATGCGCCTTTTAGTGAAGACTCCAAGTACCGTTATCTCGTATCTTTGCATCATACATTCATCATATAGAAGTACCACCATTCAGCGGACGTTCCAAGGACTAAACGAAAGGGGGGCATGGCCGGACTAGAGGAGCGGCACACGCGCTCTTTTACGGCCTGCACTTCGTGTTTAGTTCTCACCTTTCACCACAGCTAGTTTATGGCATGGTAACCCAGGCGTCGTCAGATCTTGCTAAAATCCGGGAGGTTACGCCCAGGAAGCTTAACGTGGCAACCTTTTCTGGTCACAGAATGCTCAGAGTAAGTCCTTCTGTTACTATATTTTTAATTATTCATCAAATTGAAGGCAAACTTTATTGGAGATTAAATCATTGATACTAGTCTCTCAAGATTATTTTTCAGAAACAACTATTTTTATTTTTGATTAACTCGCGTGGGCTTTCTTTACAATTAAAAAGAGTGAGCGCGTGCCGCTCCTCCAGTCCGGCCATGGAGGTTGGTATGCGAACGCATAATCTACGTCTAAACGAGCTTCGCCCCTAGAATGACTGGAATCGTTGGTCTACCTTAAACAGCTCATCATCTTTTCTGGACTAACTGACGGTGTTCCTACCTATGTGGAACTAGCGCTCACAGGACTATCTTTAAACTCGTCATCAGAGTGGCTCTCCGCTACCCAGATGGTCGAGACATCTTTTAGACATGCGAGTTTCTTTACTCGTACTGCCAGTTCTGCACCCAGAGCCCCACGTTTCTTCAGCAGACCGTAGCAGCCAACATTGGTTTCGTGACCGCGTGTCCCACAAAATGAACGCAGATAAAGCTCAGCTGCTGGTTTCCCCCGACAGTTTTATTGACACAATCAATGTCCGCGCCGCGGCAACGTGTACGTTATTGAGACTAGACCGGGTAACGAGGAGGACGACACCGAGTTTTATTACTACAGTTTGATGCTCTATTAAACGAAAGCCCGCAGTAACTGCAATTCTTGATAAACGAGCATCAATTACTTGTATCAGTGAAGATGTGTGATAACAGCTCGAGCTTCAGTTTATGAGAGACTCCAGCATCATGGTGCAGGAATTTACCCAAGCACTCGAACTTTGAGTCGCATAAACATTGAGAAGGAAATGTCACAAAGAAAGTTTATGTGCACGTTCTGAAAGACATGAGAACATAATTATTTCTTGTCCTAGACAGCACCTCGGGCTTTAACGTTTCTGTAAATTTTGAAAAATATTCAGTAACATACGAAAGTGAAAAATTGAATCTGTCGAAGCACTATGAAGAGAAAACCACTAAAGCACCACCGATGCGAACCCTGAATTCAGAAAGCTTGCCAGAACATGAATCATCAGTGCTTGACTCTCTTTCAAATAAGTATGGCGACGTCTAAAAATCGCAGACAGATATTGGCTGCATCACTACTGAATAAAGTAGGATTCAACTTAGCGATGCTGCCCCTATTAATTCAGTACCATACAAGTTCACGTGCTCAATATGCAAGGTGTTGTGAGGCCTCTATTGTCGCCCCATACCGCAACGGTCATCTAAGCAGAAAAGAAAGGCGAAGGACGTACTCGTCTTTGTTTTCACTATCACAAGCTGAACGTCATAACGGTAACCGACTATCAACCAATTCCACGTATAGATGACATTCTAGAACACTTGGATAAGGAAAACATTTTCACTACGCTTGATGTGGCATCGGGATACTGGCATGTCCGAAATCATACCGACGACTTGAAGTAAGCTGCGTTTATCGTTATTAAGGGTCATTATGAGTGGTTGATAATGCTGATTGGGTTAAGTGGGACTCTGGCTACATTTGAAAGAGCCATGGCATCACTAATAGCCGAACAGCAGCTCAATAATGATAGCATTACTTGTACGAGTTGGTTGTATACTCATAGACATTTGATGCTCACATACAACACCTTGAGACACCATTGAGAGCTTTTAAAAAGGAGAACGTAAAGTTGGAGCGGGAAAAGTGCCTATTTTTAAGAAATAGCATTGAATACCTGGGGCACGAAATTCGGCAAGGTATAGTTACACCTAAGAAAAGTAACGTGGCTGCAGTACTCAGGTTTCCGACACCTAAACGAGAAAAGGGCCTCCAGCGTTTCTTGTGCACTGTAAACATTCACCTTTTAGTACATGCCTTATTTCAGCGACATCACTCTTCCACTCACGAAACTACTACAGAAAACAAGCAAGTGGACATGAACAGACGCATGCGAACAAGCGTTTCGGGAACTGAAGGAGCACGTAAATGAAAAACCGGTGCCTCGCATATGCGACACTTGGAAACCATGCACAGTGTACTGTGATGCATCTGGCGAAAACATCGGTGCAGTGCTGAAGCAACCTGACGACAAAGGCAAGAAACATTTCGTTGCCTATTACTCCCGCAAACTACTTAAGCATGAGGTCAATCATGCTATTAAAAATGAGAATGCTTTACAAATGTAGATTCCATTGATAAATGGCACTGTTACCCTCATGGAAAGCCACTCACTGTTGTAACGGATCACTCTACAACAGTGGCTGTAGAGTATTAGGAATCCTCAAGGTCGTCTCTTCCAAGGGTCGTAGGTATTGATGTATGAAGAAAACATTGCATATCAAAATGAAATAAGCAACGTTGGAGCAGATGCACTCTGCAGAGCCGCCCCAAAAGTTCAAGTTCTGTCCCACAAAGAACTTCAAGGATGCAGCAGTGAGTGCCCAAAAGAAACGTATTGATTGGAACACAACGTAGTCATAGTCAAAAGAAAAACACTAAGGAAAATCTGTGTGTCTCATGAAATGCGCTCAACCATTCTTAAAAAAACACACCAATATTTTGCGCCATGTCAAAGGGAAAAAGATGCTATAGCTTTAGCCTCCGCAAGTATAAATCGACGGATATGGTAATCTGTGTTGCCACCTACATTCGGCATAGCGATACCCCCCAGAGATGCAAGATTACGAAAACAAGAAAGTATGAGACATTTATAACTCCGCCTTTTAAACTTTTTTTGTAATCGGCACCATTGAAGGATTTGGCGATTAAGCTCATTAAGAATTCAGCCATGGTGAATGATTTTTTGAGTAGTGGGAATGATTTTCGGTACGCCTTTAGTATCGATGTCGAGGATTTATTTTATTCTGTGGCGCAAGTGGAACTTCTTCCGTGTGTTAGAGAATGAACTGATGCCAACGGTAGCACTGACTTTACAAACTCTGGTGGTGTATCAGTTGATAGTTTCTTGTCCCTGCTTGATTTTTCTTTGAAAAGCACATTTATTTTATTTAATGGTCCAGTATATGTGCAGCTCAAATCCACTTCTATTGGTTCATGTGTAGCTCCTGTCTCATGCAACATCTTTCTTTCGTCTATTGACAAGGCTCTTGCTGGAAACCGGGACTCAGAACTTTGTTCCAGAATTCTCCGATACATTGACAATTTTCTTGTATTTTAAAATAGATCTTACTGTTTGACAGCTCATGACAATGTGACGATGTGATATTTTATCAGTTTTTATTAAGCAGGTAAAAGGCTTGAAATTTTCGCATGGCCTACCTCAAGACAATCATTTGCAGTTTTTAGACATAATCCTGTAATTAAACGCTGCATATTCGAGCTGTTTGCGCAGCACCCAGGCGTGCAAAGACCTCCTGGCTTATGAATCAGCACATTCGAAAACTGTAAACAGAGCTATTGCGACAATGTGTCACCGGTATGCGTTGTTGAAGTTGTGCGAGCACACCATGGACGATGTTTTTCAGGAACAGATTTCAAGGCTGGTTGCAGCTGGTTTCCCTTCGGCGGTCTTAACCCGTGTGTCCGAATCTCTGCTCCAGAAGCTTAAAGGATGCACCAGACAGCCCGAGCGAGTGCGGAAAAAGAGACCACTGGTTCTGCCTTACATAAACGAATTCGCCCCTAATTTGAAGAAAGTCACAAACAGACATGACGTTAGAGTGGTCTTCTCGGCACCCAACAAGCTCTTGAAGCTCTGTGCCAGATTTTTTCGCAGAAAGCTAACCTTTCGTGTGAAAAGAAGCACGCCCGGCCAGTTCGGCGTTGCTTAGTGGGCGTTATTTATTTAATTCCATTGAGCTGTGGCAAAGTATATATAAACCAAACAGGACGCTGTGTTAATGATTGCCCTAGGGAGCATATCTTATCAATTAAGAATGGCGTGGGTTCACACCTGCCGTTACATCGTGCTTCGTGCGGCTGCACACCACTATTCTTAGAGACACATGTGTTAGGACGAAGCAGGCATACGTTATAGCACGTGAAATACTGGAGGCATACCAAGTACAAAGGAAGGGGAACGAATGCACCAGTGTCCCGTTGATCGTTTTGTCGAAGGAGGAATACGTGTTTCTTGATAACACTGTGCCATAGCTTTCTTCTGTTTAGGGTTTGGTATTCGCAAAGTGATAGTCGCCTGTGCGGCGCTCCCTCCTTGTGCGCGCACTGGGAGCACATATATTTGGTGGATTCGAGGAAAATAAACGAGTTGAAAGTGTGGCGCTCTATCCTGTCTCCTTCTTTTTTCCTTGCTAGTACCATTTTCGCCACCAACATTTCATTAAGGAATAGAGAGAAATAAGCAGCGCTGCACATGTGTGTGTCTTTACTGTCCGATATGTGTTTCGAGCTTTAAAGAACAATTCAAGTTGAGTGAAAACCAACTAGTCTGATTTTTAACTAAGCTTCCGTAGTGCTAAAACCACGGCATTTAAACTTCTCCCTGGTCCGGTGAGATGAGTTGTGGGGTAAGCTTAAAAACTGAACTTCCTACGAACCTCGAGTCCGCTGCTTCATCTGTGGCCACTTTGCGAGCTACATGGCTTCAAGTTACCATAAGCAAGGCTGATCAGGTTTTTCATAGAATAAAGCGGCAAGAATGTTTGGCCCTTCAGTACGGAAAAACTTAAACATCAAAAACGATTCATCACACACATCGTCTCGCAACAGCTTCGACAGAGCAGCGGTGATGGTATACCCTTTTCGAAGAAAATTATTTTCCGGAAGCAACAAATCATTTGGCCGATCCATAAACAGTTTGCTCGTTCTCATCTGTCACTGCATCAGCAAGTCACAGCAGAATAAAAACATGATAAAGTAATGTATTGTTATAGGACCCCTGTTCAGCGCTTGCCTCCTCTACAATACTACAGCCAAGACGCGCAAGCGTCGCACAGGCAACCCGCAGTGCAAAGAGCCTACAAGAAAAATCATCACAGCGGAAATGCTGGTGAAATTTCGCTGTGCTGTTACATTGCCTCGTAACATTTTCAATCTCTTGTAAGAACAAAATTGAGTGATTATTGTTGTGAGGGAAAACTTGGCCTTACTTGTTAGTTTCCTCAGCGTGCAGCCAAGAGTGACCACGGTGCAATGTCAAAAGGGAAAGGGCTTAGCCTCCTCCCCCCACTTTTTTGGTGAGGGGGGCTAGTGGCTCTCTTGCCTCCCCGCCCCAGCTCATATGCCTATGACTGCGACGTTATTTTGTACCTTCTGAACTGAAAATTTCTCGAAGGGGAGGAATGGTAGGAGAAGCCGGCGAAGAGGTGCGTGTGCTTCAGAATAAATGTATCATGTTTTCAAACGTCACATATACCTGGTGGCCCAGCTATAGTTAGCCAGAGTTTAAAAATATGCTGGCACACGCAATGACGACGTGACCAAATGCATGTTGCTGACCGTTGTCTGGAGTGAATCATACCATTTTTGTGTTGTGATCAAGTTTTAATTAGACCTTTTTAACTAACTTCTGAAGCAACAAAGATGGATTGAGCATTTCAAAGAGAAAGTTGTAGATCGGTTTGCAAAACGTCTGACTAGACAGTTTCGAACTTTATATCTGTTAATTCTAGTGTTTTCTGCTTACTACAAATGCCCGCGAAATACAAAGAATACCACGTGACAAACCCACTGGTGCACCTATGAGCACCATGTTTCTGGTGCTCCCTAACGTTGAGCGTGCGAATGGTACGCTTCCTTCGCACCAGATTACGACAGTGGCAAGCGGTCACATTGGTTATCACTTTTGTGGCCGATAGCGAAACGTGTTCGTCACAAAGCCAGCACCATCTTTGTGGCCCTGTCTAGACAGCACAATCTGGCAAATGCTAGAGAAAGCCCAAGCAACGCATGAAGGCGCTGCAACTCTGGACAGGCCGCGCCATCTTTGGTAGCGAAGTAGAAGTCGGGAATGTATATCGCGTGTTTCTCCTTCCCACCAACGCTTTTCCCGCTCGTTTACCTGCTCGTAGAGAGCGCGTGTGGTGCGTTTCAGTCGCCTTATAATGTGCCACTGGCAGTGCAGCTTCACTAAGATATTTGAGTTAGAGAAGCCTTTTCGAAAAACGAACTTAACACAAGGAGAAAAGCTTGTTAGGCGCGTTAATGATGTGGAGCTGACAATAGAATAAAAGAAGGCTTGAGTCAGTGCAAAATGCTTTTGTCAGGTCCTGGGCAATACCGTGTACGACGCATGCCTCGAGGTAAGTATCATTCGGTCGACATGAAGCCACGCACTCTATCAATATTAAGTGCCAACCACTGGCACGCGTATGCTCGCGTCTACGCGTCAAAAGCGTGGAATGCGCCTCTCGGCCTTAGCCTCGGAGGGGCATACGCGAGGAGGCGCGGGGGATCAAGCCGGGCTTGATATTTTTTGCCACGCGTACGCTACGTCACCACGCGTACAGCGGCGCCAACCAACCAGGGGCCGCGCGCCAACCAACCAGAGGCCGCGATGCCTCGGAACGTTATGCCTAATGGCTGCCGCATCGAAGGCACAGCCGAGTGCTGGAAGCAAGCACGGGAACTACTCCAAACGCTCCTGAATGACCGCTTCGTAGTCTAGAACGACAACGACACGACGAATGACTGCGAGTGCTACCAGCGTGACGCGGTTTCGTGCCGAGTTCGAGCGACGCCGACAAATCCAGCGAATACCGGCTGGCTATGCTAGCGCCGGTCCCGTGTGCGATCGTCGGCCGAGCGAAATGACCATGTCGGTGTTCTTGTGCTTTGATCTGTGACTTTCTGTGCTAAAAATGAGTGTAAACAGACTTCGGAGGTTCTTAGGTTTGAGCGTGAGTCCTCGCCTACCGCGGAGGCAATTCAGAGCGGTGTCATCTGCATCCAGCGCAGGCCTCTATCGTCTAGTTCGTATGAACCAGCACATGCGAGGAACATCGGCTGAAGAAACTCTACGGTAGTTTTCGTCGCAACATAGACACCATATACGACGCCGGAAACATCGTGTAGTTCATACGGAGGAGTTTTTATTTGCACTGTGTTTGTTTTCAACATCGGTATTCATCATCGCTGAAAGCGAACCTCGCACTAGCCAACACATTCGGTGATGTGAAAACGTACGTACTTATACAAGTGTATTCGCGGATTGTACGAGGCTGAAACATTCGTTGGCTTTGGTGCAAATTGTTTTCGTGTGTTGCCAAGCTAATAAGAAGCATGCGCCGGTTGGTCACAGTGTGAGGTGACTTCGTGTCGGGTACCACCAACGCTGAAACATTCAGATGTCAGCGGTTTCATTTCCATTCACGTACAAAACAGAAACTCGAGCATGCGTTGCTGTGGTGATCGAAAAAGAAAGTTGCATTTGTAAGTGCTGTTGGTATTGCCTGCTATTTCACTTCTCGCTTCTTCTGCTTCTCTGCCTCGTACAGTAGCACAAACGTTGTTTCGAGGCATTCTAACACACACACTGTTAATTTAGAGTTCATTCTGATGCTCATAGCTATAAGCATACGTTGGCGCTTCTCTGTCGTTTTACAGTTTACTGTAATATAACACGCGTTTTGTTTGCAGCTGGACAGATAACTGAAAACCTTGTGAGAAGCGCCTGATTTGAAATCAGCTGCACGATGACACGATAGTTGGAAGAGAAGATCACCACATGTATGCACAGAATGAATGAAGGTGCAGTAGTTTGGTACTGCACTTTGTAAAGAAGAAATGCAAAAAGTACCTCAAGTGACTTATGAGACCTTTCAGAACTGTGCATATATTTATCTGTTCCTTCAAACTGTAATGAGCTGAAGATATTATTAGATGGTTTCGAACATTGAATAACTGTATGTGTTTCCAAGGAGTGCTTCATTTTTGTCCAGTTTTTTAATATATGCATTAACTAGGACTATATATATGCATGCACTTAAGCATATCCAGTTTAGCTCTGTTGGAAAACTTGCCAAAACTTATGTACGGTGCTCTGGTGCAATCCTATGATCAGTATCTGCCCGATCAAAAATATTGGCCATGCTTTATTGCATTATAGGGTATTTTGACGATTGATGACATGTCAAAGCCACAGTGCTTGGCTGTAATCTCAAAACCAATGAGTGTCTCATCAAGAAGTGTCAGATGCATTTTGTTGATGTTAAAGGATATTTAAACTACCAGCAAAGTGCTGAAGCCTTCAACACAGCACTTATCTGCAATCACCATCCAGCTTAGAAGTCATTTGTTGTTCTCTTTAACCCGTTCAAATAATTCAAATAAAGTTATCAAACAAAGGATTGATCTACTTGGTTTGATTCCTAATACCAGTGTTTCTGACTTTTTGTTTTGAAGGCACTTGTATTATAATATTGTTCTATTTCTCTGATTTCTTAACGGAGTGCACTGAAGGGTAGTGATATTTGTTTACCTTGGCACACTGATTGTGATATTACTGTTTAAATCCTTTCATTTTGTATATATGTACGCCACTTTGCAGGAGCCTCACAATGGGCTGCCGTATTTGAAAATAAATAATTATAGCATCCGAAAGTGTTCCACGCTGTGCTCGGTTCCAATCTGATCACTAATATCTGTTGCATCATGATGTGTCGGGTGTGTTTTATTGCATTGGAGAACATTTTGGCTGCCTTCCATTGTCACAGAACGAGCGCTCAAAAAGAGCGCACCGCCAACTCCTCGCGATGAAACGCCGGAGTGACGCCGCGAGGTCAACGATAAAAAAAGGAAAACAAACATCGAGACTCCCCGGGCGCGACTCCCTCCTTCGGAAGCGTAGATTCGCCGACGAACCTCCTCACCCCACAACGGCGGCCGAGCAAGCACTCGAACTTTCTAGATGGAAAGGGGCGTGGTTGAAGCCGGGTTGAGTCACCTGTCGCGGCCAGCATTCGAACCGTCTCGCCCTCTCCCCAACCTTCGCTGCGTATCACACCGACGAAATGACGAGAACCTTCTGGAATCTCACCCGGAGGGTATTTAATCGAGCAGCCGAGGTGAGAGATCAGGAGAAGACGGAAGTTAGCGCCAGAGCGCGTAGGGATTTTGCCGTGTAGTCGGCGAAGGTTTTGTCCGTGGAGACAAAGCAGGAGAAGAAGATGATTTCCCCCTGAGGGGTGACGACTCGAGCTACAGGCAAGAGTGTGTGTTCACCGCTATCGAGCGAAGACGCGTGGCAACAGCTGCGTGTGTGAAGCCGACGTGTTTCCGGCGAAGAAGTTTGAAGCTTGGAGAGTGGCCAAGTGAAGACGCGAGGTTTCCTGGAAGAGAAACTTCGGGGACCATGGAACGACAACAACGCAGGAGTTTGAGTGAGTGATTCTCGGAAGAGTATCATCTAGACTTTGGTTCCAAGAAATTTGGACTGAATAGGTTTTCTATCTCTTTAGTCTTTAAGTGTCTTGGTTGTTCAATGCATGTGACTGCATTGTAGTGCGTATTGTTGTCTGTGTCCGTTGTTTCGAGTGTGGCTGATTGTACTGTAGTACGGTGTTTGTTTGGTGACATATTGTACTCAACTATTGTGGAGTGTGCATACTTGTGTGTTGTTTTGATCTGCCATTATTGAGAATCTAATTTCGTTATTTTATCAACTCTCGGCTCTGACTTGTTCTTTGGGCCACAGCCGGCGTCCGCTGGCGCGCCAAATAGGACCACTTCTAAATTCTCTACGCTTTCGTGGTGTGGTTCGGGGCGCCGATACCTCAGCCCTTGGAATTAGCCCGGCGATCGCCTCCCTAATTAACGGGACCTGTGTGACAATTAATCTGGCGTCCACGACAGGACCTTTTGGTGCACAGTGTGTCCAAAGTAGGGAGAAAAAGCCTCGATTGTTGATGGTGCCATTGGAACGATTTTGTGCGCTGTTCAGGGTTCTCGTTAACGAGTGCAGTAAAGTGTTCCGATAGACTGATTTAGGCAGATACTTTTTGCACTCGGCAAGGCTTTATTTGCGAGACACCATGGATCTCGAAAAGTTAGTATAACTTGGTGAGAAGATGGGTCTTTCTGGCGCCGAACTACGGAAGTGGGTAAGCCAGAAGGAGAAAGAGGCGGTGGAGAGAGAGAGGTTGGAGGCTGAGAGAGCCAAGGAAGAAAAAGCAGCTGAGTTAGAAAGAGAGAGGTTGGCAGCTGAGAGAGCCAAGGAAGAAAAAGCAGCTGAGTTGGAGAGAGAAAAGTTGGCAGCCGAAAGTGCGAGAGAAGAAAGAGAAGCGGAGATGGCTGAAACGGAACGGCAGCGGCAGCACGAGATGGAACTCGAGCGGCTCCGTTTGCAACAGCAAAGTGAAACTCCGGTCCAAGATGAGTTGAAAGCAGCGAAAGGGAGGACCACGTTTCCGCTTGAACCCAAGCAAGCTGCTCGTAGCGTTTGATAAAAAGGAGGACGACCTTGACGCGTACCTTCACCGATTTGAGACGATTGCGATGAGCCAGAATTGGCCGGAACATCAATGGGCAACTGCTTTGAGTACCTGCTTGAGTGCTGAAGCGCTCACTGTGTACGGTAGGCTGACGCCGACTGATGCAGCCAACTATGCAAAGGTGAAAGCTGCTTTGCTGAAGCGATTTAGACTTACTGTGGAAGGATTCCGAGACAGATTTCGGACAGGAAAGCCAGCTGATGGTGAGACGGCTACGCAGTATGCCGCCCGACTTTGCCATTATTTCGACAGATGGATTGAACTTTCAGGGACAGCGCAGGAGTACGATCAACTTAGAGAGCTCCTAATTAGAGAACAATTTCTTACTAGTTGCCACCCAAGCCTGTCGCTGTACTTGAAAGAGAGGAAAGCTAAGTCACTTGAAGACATGCTTGAATTAGCTGATGAATTCTTGGAAGCACAAGGTGGAACTAATTTGGCCAGGGTCAAGAAGGAGTGTCTTGAAGATTCGAAGAAATCGGCTCCCGAAGAAAAGAAGCGTGCACCGGAGAGTATTCCGCGTTGTTTTCTGTGTAACCGAGTGGGTAATCGCGCGAAAAACTGTCGAACGATCTTTACGAGCCCTACGGTTGTAAAATGTTTTAAGTGTGGTCAGACTGGGCACAAAGCAGACGCGTGTCGAAGCGGAGCGAGTCAAACTCACCAGGTGTCCGATGTGCTAGCAGCACTGAAATCCGATGATAATGCCGTCACAGACGGATTTGTAGAGTTGAAAAATGGGGAGAAATTTCCATTGTGGGTGCTGTAATGACAAAACAGCCAACCGGTGTTTCGAAGGAAACGCCAACGCTGCCTGGAAAAGTTGCGGACAAAAAGATTACGGTGTTAAGAGATACTGGCAGCTCCACTGTTATCGTGCGGAGAAACTTGGTACGGGAAGTGAGGTAACAGGCAAAACAAAACCGGTTTGCCTAATTGATCGTACGGTTCGGATGCTTCCCGAAGCAGAAATTGAGGTTGAAACCCCGTACTTCAGCGGGAAGGTTACTGCTTTATGTATGACGACCCCCCTGTACGACCTTTTCATCGGAAACATCGACGGGGCGCGAGGACCGAATGATCCGGAATGTTTGGGAGAAGACCCTAAGATAGAGCCCTCGCCAACCCAGTGACCGCGAGATACAGTGAAGGAGCAGCCCGTGACGGATCTCACTAGAGCCCAAGGTGAAGCCGCGGTGCAAGAGACAGTGAATGAGAAGATGATCGTGTTGGATGAGTTCACGGGCCGAGCAACTGGACTTACGTCGGCACGACCTCAACCGACCGACAGTGTAAAGGTGACGGGGTCGGCCAGCCAGGCCAAATGTCGGGACTTGAACAAGCGGGTGAATAACCGGGCAGGATCGGTTGAGCGGTATGACCCGTTAGCAGTGTCGGAAGTGACAATGATGGCTGAGACGCCGCCTCAGATACCGTCGTTGGAAGGGGCTCGCCGGAACAAAACGAGCAAAAACAAGAAGAGATCGAGCGAGCACTGCAAGAAAGGGCGCAAGCGCCGTTCGAAATGCACAGGATAGGTGCTGAGGTGGAATCGAATTGTGCTTGGCAGGGCTGAGTGCTATACGTTGTGTTAATGTTCTTGTTAGCCTGTGTCACAAGTGTCGACGTGTTTGTGCTGTGACGTAATGTATAGTATTGTAGAATTGCGGTAATGAGAGCTTTGTATATTTATATTGTTTGGAATATGTGATGGAGCATTGTATTCATGTACCTGTGGCTATACTCTGTGTTGTGAGATTGAATTGCAATGTACAGTTGTATTGAGTGATCTCTTGTGAATGTGAAGTGTCATGAGCGACGGATTGTGTTACAGTCTGGGAGAGTGTGTGCTGACTGTTCACGCTCGTTTGTGTGGTTTTGAATAGTATGAGATAATATTCTTAAAGTGGGGGGCAGTGTCACAGAACGAGCGCTCAAAAAGAGCGCGCCGCCAACTCCTCGCGATGAAACGCCGGAGTGACGCCGCGAGAACAACGATAAAAAAAGGAAAACAAACATCCAAACTCCCCGGGCGCGACTCCCTCCTTCGGAAGCGTAGATTCGCCGACGAACCTCCTCACCCCACAACTGCGGCCGAGCAAGCACTCGAACTTTCTAGATGGAAAGGGGCGTGGTTGAAGCCGGGTTGAGTCACCTGTCGCGGCCAGCATTCGAACCGTCTCGCCCTCTCCCCAACCTTCGCTGCGTATCGCGCCGACGAAATGACGAGAACCTTCTGGAATCTCGCGTGGAGGGTATTTAATCGAGCAACCGAGGTGAGAGATCAGGAGAAGACGGAAGTTAGCGCCAGAGCGCGTAGGAATTCCGCCGTGTAGTCGGCGAAGGTTTTGTCCGTGGAGACAAAGCAGGAGAAGAAGATGATTTCCCCCTGAGGGGTGACGAGTCGAGCTACAGGCAAGAGTGTGTGTTCACCGCTATCGAGCGAAGACGCGTGGCAACAGCTGCGTGTGTGAAGCCGACGTGTTTCCGGCGAAGAAGTTTGAAGCTTAGAGAGTGGCCAAGTGAAGACGCGAGGTTTCCTGGAAGAGAAACTTCGGGGACCGCGGAATGACAACAACGCTGGACTTTGAGTGAGTAATTCTCGGAAGAGTATCATCTAGACTTTGGTTCCAAAAACTTTGGACTGAATAGGTTTTCTATCTCTTTGGTCTTTAAGTGTCTTGGTTGTTCGATGCATGCGACTGCATTGTAGTGCGTATTGTTGTCTGTGTCCGTTGTTTCGAGTGTGGCTGATTGTATTGTGTAGTACGTTGTTTGTTTGGTGACATATTGTACTCAACTACTGTGGAGTGTGCATACTTGTAAGTTGTTTTGATCTGCCATTATTGAGAATATAATTTCGTTTGTTTATCAACTCTCGGCTCTGACTTGTTCTTTGGGCCACCGCCGGCGTCCGCTGGCGCGCCAAATAGGACCACTTCTAAATTGTGCACGCTTTCGTGGTGCGGTTCGGGGGACCAATACCTCAGCCCTTGGAATTACCCCGGCGATCGCCTCCCTAATTAACGGGACCTGTGTGACATCCATACAGGCTTCAGTTACAATATTATGACCGATATCTGTGACTTCATGAACAGTTGGGTGTCGTTTGTCGTTTTAGAGAATACTTAGACTAAAGACAACGTCTAGAAGTCTTGCATTATGGTTTCAGTTCTAATATTATAACCGTTGTCTGTGACTTCATGAATAGTTGGGTGTCGTCTGTCGTTTTAGAGAATACTTTCAATAAAGACAACGTCCAGAAGTCTTGCATTAGGGTTTCAGTTGTAATATTATGACCAATATCTGTGACTTCATGAACAGTTGGGTGTCGTCTGTAGTTTCAGAGAATAGTTTCAATAAAGACCACGTCCAGAAGTCTTGCATTAAGGTTTCAGTTGTAATATTATGACCGATATCTGTGACTTCATGAATAGTTGGGTGTCGTTTGTCGTTTTAGAGAATAATTTCAATAAAGACAACGTCCAGAAGTCTTGCATTAAGGTTTCAGTTCTAATATAATGACTGATATCTGTGACTTCATGGACAGTTGGGTGTCGTCTGTCGTTTTAGAGAATACTTTGACTAAAGACAACTTCAAGAAGTCTTGCATTAAGGTTTCAGTTCTAATATTATGACCGATATCTGTGACTTCATGAAGAGTTGGGTGTCGCTTGTCGTTTTAGAGAATACTTTGACTAAAGACAACGTCCAGAAGTTGTCCATGCAAGGTTCACTTGCAATATTATGACCAATATCTGTCACATCATGAAGTGTCAGACACAGTTAGTTGCATTAGAGCACAATTCCACTATAAAAATGCCTGAAGGCATTCTACGCAGTATTTGGTTCCTCTCTTATGACCAATATCTGTTGTATCAATAAGCACCAGGTGTGCTTTGTTGCATTATAGTATATTTCGAACATAAACAGCAACCGAAAGCCTGCTACTCTGGCCTCAATTGTAGTCTTATGACTGACTTAAATCTGTCAGATCATGAAGTTTCAGGCGAGATTATTAAGTTGAGTGCTATGAATTTTGATGTGTATATATACTGAAGATGTCCGCATTTTCAAGATATTGTTAATAAATTTTGTAGTGCAGGTATAGAAACCCGGTGGTTTGTAAACCTGATCAGGAGGGTAGCTGCCGCCTCATTCACCGAAGAAAGGAGGGGGGGGAGCTCAATGTCAACTACATATATTAACATAATAGGGAGGGGGCGCTAAGTCAGCCCCTACATGGAGGGAGCACGGCGACAAACTTTTGCCCCCCCCCCTCCTTAAGGAGAACTCTGCACACGCCTATGATAGACGTACAGTATGCTAGACGGGAATGTTCATTCGTGGGAGCGGCGCACGCACCGATGTTGATTTCTGGTGCATACCACTGTAGTTACTTTGGGCACTAGAATGTCAATTACTTCTAAAATAGTCTAAACTGTGGTGGGTGAAGCGCTATCAATGTTTTTAACGTGTTCTCATATCCTCTAAAACATATAAACCCGCTCCAGTAGGAACGTGCCGTTCTGTGCTGATCTTGGACAGTTCTAAGCGAAAAGGTCAAGCAACAGTGTGCATTGGCCTTGGACGCGTGGGCGTCAACGTGGTCGACGCGTGCCAGTAGTTGCGCGCCATTTTCCTCCACAGGCGTGACTAGACGCTTTTGACGCGTAGGCACGTGCATACGCGTGCCAGTGGTTGGCACTTGAGGCGTTGACGTTTACGAAAATCATTTATATGTTGTTTTGATTTCGTATGTAACAGTAGTAGCAGCCGTGTACTTTTATTTGCAAACGTTGCAGCGTGCTGAAATAATAAGTGAAAATTAAACATATGTGATTATGGTATATAAATTCCCGAGAAGTTTTAATCAAGCTAAGGGGCCCACCTCGTTTTTTCCTGCTTAGTGTGAGTTGTGCCAAATGACAGATGAATTGTGGTATTCGTCGCGCGACGCGCAATCAGCGCGCACGTCAACGGGCTCTCGAAGCACTGTGTGAAGTGTAACTTACCTTTAAGCATATTCTGTAACCCAAATTTTTGCTTCGCGCACTCTTGAAACATTTTGGCAGAGGTGCAAATTTTAGGTTAGCCTTGAAACGCGCGCCGTCAAGTAACACGATGCTGAATAATATAGGCAAGCTTGAGAATGCAATCGCATGTGAAAAACAGTGGAAACTAGGTGGCTATCCAGCTTTCTTTCTCCTATAGTTGGCAAGATCATGCCAGGAAAAGCAGGATCTTTATATTCAAGAAGGCTCATGCAGCTGCAAACTTGATATTGAAGCACAATACAAACACGCAGTCGCAGTAGACAACCACATAAATATTGAAGAAGTGAAGTCATGCACTCGTCATCCCCAGAGTTGGGACAAACCCATGCAGCATTAAACGTTGAAAGCGTCCCTTGACGTTGTCTGCAGTGTTGTGGCAGCCCATGACGCAGCAATACTTTGGACCTCGCCGACCCTTTCGGGGCGTCACCTCTTCCATCACTGAAATAACTGATATAAATCTCGAAGCTGTTTCTTCGAACGCTCTGCAAACCAACAAACACTTTTTTTCATTCGAATGTGCGGCCCATTTTCTTGCTTAAAAAGTTAGTCAATGAAAGTGACCGTACTAGAAAACTACACATAGCACAAAAAATAGTCCGACTTATTCCAGGCAGCAGTCATCAACATCGCGTCATCATTGCCTGTGCCGTTACAATTTTAAACTCTGGCCTAAGACAGAGTGTGCACCCCGTATATAGTCGCACAGCCTTAAAAATGTAGGGAAGTGACAGTGGGCGAGGGTTGTGTTTGCAGCCATAAATTAGTCGCATTTTTTTCGGATAGTACACAAGAAGTCGCAAGAGTCAGCAGTGAGGTCAGCCGTGGTAGTGCAGCGGCTACTGCACTCGGCTGCTGAAGGGTTCTACCCCGGCCATGGCAGTCGTACTTCAGTGGAGGCCAAATGGTACATGCACTGGACAATGCCAGTGCGCAAGATTTCAACTACAGCATCATTTAGGACGTAAAACAACAGATCATAGCAAGGAGGTGGCACCCCAGGCCCGTACCTCTCCACCCCCGAATTTCGTTTTGCCATGACATAAAGAGCGACAAAATGACCATTTTGAGGGGGTGTCCTCCCCGTCCTCCCCCAGAAAAATTTCTGACAACGCCTCTACCAGATGATATAATAATAATAATAATAATAATAATAATAATAATAATAATAATAATAATAATAATAATAATAATAATAATAATAATAATAATAATAATAATAATAATAATAATAATAATAATAATAATAATATAATTTTATTATCATTATTTGCAGTAATAGTCTGCAGCGACCAAAAAAAGTGGGGTCAGAGTCATGTCAGTTATTTTGTTAGTAGTTGTGTAGCAGTTAAACGCAAATTTCTCTCTTTTTTGTCCAATATACTACCAACAGAAAAAAGTTTGGGGAACATGAAATCTTCAATAGTGCTGAATTTCCGCTATGTCTGGGATCTGATTTCAAAATAAATGTTCCATACTTAACTATGCGTTTCGGCCTAGACAGTCACCAGCTTAATTATAAGTATTGAGCGCTGATACTGAATAAATTTGCCTTATTTGTGGATCCAACGTCCCACAAATTTTGCTGTGAATAGTATATTGACTAAACTGGTCGAAGTGTTAACGCGCGCCACCGAGAACCAAAAGTCATTTAATGGCGCCGTCTCTTTTCCCCTGGCTGTGTCAGGCATGCAAAAATGATCCAGTCTTGAAAACTAGAGTTGTGGTGTCGAAGATTGGATCACATAGTAGTAGCGAGTGTATTCCTTTTTTCGTTTATATTGCCACTTGGCCGCTAGTTACGGCGAGCGAGAGCCATGGCTGCCCACGAAAATGGAAGACGATGTTCTGGGGCAGCGCGTGCTCTTGATAGTTGTTGTTGATTATTGAGGCAGCGATCTTGCCAGTTTTCGGTGCGTCTTCCCGCCGGCTCAGTTCTTCCTAGTTGAAGAGCTTTTGTAGTACATGACAACGGTGCAGCTGCTGGGTAACCCCCAGCCGATGTTCCAAACGCCTCCAGGTAGCCCTGTACCTGCAGTGACAACACCTGCTATGCTAACCGCTCAAGCCGAAGACTCCGAGGACTACCTCCTGGGCGTGGACCTCTTTCCGAGATGACGTCTGTCACATCCCCGAACGCTAGGGAAGGTGCTGCAGCCTCCAATGCACAGGAAAGCGCTGCAGCCACGCACCATACGCTGTGGAAGCCCCGTGTGCCGAAGGTGTTTCACGGTTCCTTTTTGGAGGATGTCGAAGACTGGCTGGCTCAGTTCGAACGGGTTTCGGACTACAATGACTGGGACGACTTCAACAAAATGAGGAACGTGTATTTCAGCTTGGAGGATGGTGCTCGTACTTGGTACGACAACCGTGAGCCTTTTCCCTCGTGGAGCGTCTTTTGTCGATACTTGCTGGCAAGTTGGGCCAATCTTAACTGCCGTGAACGAGTCGAGAGAGCGATTCAGTCGCGCCTCCAAATGCCGAATAAAAGTGTCATGATGTACGTTGAGGACATGACGATCCTCTTTCGTCGAGCCGACCCCGACATGGCAGAAGAAAAGAAGGTCCGTCATTTAATGCGAGGAGCGAAGGAGCAGCTTTTCGCTGGCCTCGTTCGCTGTCCCCCAAAGAACGTGGCAGAATTTTTGACCGAAGCCACAACCATGGAGCAAGTGCTGCAGCAGCACTCTACTGTGTACGACCGGCAAGTGAGTGCCGCTTCGTAAATAGGCCAGATTGGAGGTGCGGCAAGCAACATCAACATCGAGTCTCTCTGCGACCTCATGCGATCGGTGGTGCGGGACGAACTACAAAAGATTCAGTGCCTGTCCCAACCTACTGCACGGTCTATTTGCAGCCTTGTCAGAAACGAAGTACGACAAGCTCTCCAAGTGGCGCCTTCCAGCTATGTCCCGCCTGTCCCGATGGAGCCACATCGTGCATCATAAGCAGAAGCTGTAAGCCGATATTTTGCTGCTTCACCACGCTTCGTTAATCATATGCCTCAGGATGCACTTCCTTCGCTGCAGCCAGTTCAGCACTTGGAAAATCGACCAATGCTTCCCAGAAAATCCGACGTCTGGCGCGCGCCGGACAGATGACCACTCTGTTTTCACTGTGGTGAAGCTGGACATGTGTACCGGGAATGTACCTATCGTCGCCTCGGACTACAAGGTTTTGCCGTCGACGCACCATGGCCGAAATTTGGCGAAAGACCGAGAGCTATTGAAGATTACCTCTCACAGCAGCGCATGCCACTGCGGTGGCAGTCGCGGTCACCATCCCCAAGGTAATCTTCAAATTTTCGGAGCCTCCCAGGGGCGGCGCCAGCGTGCTCGCCAAGCCCTAGGCGGGAAAACTAACAACAGCGGCCTTCGGTAGTGAGGCCGCTGACACTCGACGCAAGCACGGACACGGAGTGACTCCCCGACGACAGCCACGAAAGCCAGAAGCAGATTTTCTTCGGACATACATGTGGTAGTCGACGGTCACCACGACGTTAGTGCATTGTTAGACACAGGTGCGGACTACTCGATCATAAGCGGCAAACTAGTAGCGCACATAAAGAAAGTTGTTACGCTTTGGTACGAAGCACAAATTTGTACTGCCGGTGGGCACGTAGGCACCCCAATCGACATGTGCGCCATCAGAGTAAGCATTCAGAGATGTACATTTCTCACCAGCTGCCTCGTACTTCAAGACTGTTCCCGAGACCTAATCCTTAGTTTCGACGCTTTGCCGGAGTACGGCGCTATTATCGATCTTCGAGAGCGTACCGTGACGTTTTCGACAGCTGGATCCTCCGACAAATCTGACGACATCCGTGACAGCAAGCTTCGCGTTTCTGCCGACAGCATCACGTTGCCTCCGCGTTCAAGCGTCCTTGTTGATGTGTTGTCTGACAAGTTACGGGATGGTGACGTTGTCGCCGAAGGCAACTTGACGCTTTTATTCACACAAAGTGTCTGCGCTGCACGCAGCCTCGTCACGATTTATGACGGATACTCTGCCCTACTTGTGACTTATCATTTAGTAACGAGTACCGGGACGTGTTGCGTGACACCGCCATCGCTTTCGCCTACCCTAATGCAGACGTTTCTGAATACTTCGCATCTACATCAGCTGATGACGGGCTTCAACCAACATGAAGCGAAGTGACTTCACTAGTTGCAAAAGTTGATGTCAACTAGACCCTCTCGGAACAACAACAGACCAAGCTACGTGAACTGCTAAATCAATTCAAAAAGTGTTTCGCGTCAACCTCGAAGCTTCGTAAGACACCGATCGCCAGACACCGAACAATTACGTATACCAACGCCTCGCCCATAAAACAACGCCCTTACCGCGTTTCGGCAAACGAACGTGACGTGATAAATGCTCAAGTCGAAGAGATGTTTCAAGATGACGTTATCTAACCTTTAAAGAGTGCCTGGTCATCTCCGGTCGTGCTCGTGAAGAAAAAAGATGGATCACTGCGCTTCTGAGTGGACTACAGGAAACTCAACAGCGTGACTAAAAAAGACGTCTATCCGCTGCCCCGCATCGACGATTCTCTCGACAGACTGCGGCGGGTCAAGTATTTTTCATCGATAGACTTGAAAAGTGGCTACTGACAGATTGAAGTTCATGAACGAGATTGTGAAAAAACCGCCTTCGTTACACCGGATGGCCTATATGAATTCAAAGTGCTTCCCTTCGGCCTCTGTTCGGCATCTGCGACATTGCAGAGAATGATGGGCACTGTTCTTACTGGTCTAAAGTGGCACACGTGCCTAGTCTATCTAGATGATGTTGTGTTTTCTGCTACCTTTGAGGAGCACCTGAAGCGTCTGTAGAATGTGCTGGAAGCGCTCCGCTCGGCTAACCTGACACTGAAGCCAGAAAAATGGCAATTTGGTTACAAGAAACTGAAGTTTCTCGGCCATGTTGTCCGTGTGGATGGTATTCGACCAGACCCTGACAAAAGTACCGCCGTGGTCTTGTTTCCTGTTCCACGTGACAAGAAGGCAGTACGTCGCTTCCTAGGGCTCTGCGCGTATTATCGGCGCTTTATAGCCAATTTTTCTAGGATTGCTGAACCGCTTACTCGACTCACTCGTGAAGATGCCCCGCCACGGTGGTCTAGTGGCTAAGGTACTCGGCTGCTGACCCGCAGTTCGCGGGTTCGAATCTCGGCTGCGGCGGCTGTATTTCCGATGGAGGCGGAAATGTTGTAGGCCCGTGTGCTCAGATTTGGGTGCACGTTAAAGAACCCCAGGTGATTGAAATTTCCTGAGCCCTCCACTACGGCGTCTCTCATAATCATATGGTGGTTTTGGGACGTTAAACCCCACAAATCAAATCAATCAATCACTCGTGAAGATGTTCCATTCGTCTGGGAGGAAGAACAGGACGCAGCTTTTTCTGAGCTACGGGAGCGTTTGCAGACACCACCACTCCTCACTCGCTTTGACCAAGACGCTGATACTGAAATTCATACTGATGCCAGCAACGTGGGTCTTGGTGCTGTCCTCGTACAACAAGAGGGCACAGAGCGAGTGATAGCGTATGCTAGCCGCACTGTTTCCCGCGCCGAGGTCAACTACTCCACGTCAGGAAAAGAGTGCCTCGCTGTTGTATGGGCCACGATGAAATTTAAGCCTTACCTTTACGGACGCCACTTCAAGGTAGTGACCGACCATCATTCGTTTTGTTGGTTAGCCAACCTACGGAACCCGTGTGGGCGACTGGCACGATGGAGTCTTCGTCTGCAGGAATACGATTTCGCGATCGCTTACAAATCCGGCAGCAAGCACGAAGATGCTGATTCATTATCCCGTGCACTTGTCGTAGTTTGTGGCAACGACACCAAGGATGACGGTGGTTTCCTTGGGGCCCTAACTACAGCAGATATGATTACACGACAGCACGCAGACGATATAATTCGCGCAGTCATCGAAAACCTTGAAGGACGCAACTCGTCCATACCTCGATGTTTTTCTCGAAAACTGTCGTCGTTCTGTCTGCGAGATGGGGTCCTGTATAAGAAAAACTCCAACAGCAATGATAGAACCTCTCTTCTAGTTGTACCAACTGACATGCGTGACGACAATCTTCTTGCTTGCCACGATGAGCCCACATCTGGTCACCTAGATTCCTCTCGAACTCTCACTCGAGTTCGATAAGCATACTACTGGCGTAAGCTTTCTGCATCTGTTAAGCGGTACGTGAAAAGCTGCTGGTAATGTCAACGCCGCCAATCCCCGCCACTAAAGCCCGCGGGGCTTCTTCAACCAATAGAACCACCCAGAACGCCATTTGATCAAATGGAATAGATTTACTGGGGTCCTTTCCGCTATCATCTTCCGGCAACAAGTGGATTGTAGTGGCCACCGACTATTTGACGAAGTACGCCGAAACAAAGGCACTACAACGCGTTACGGCTTCCGACGTCACCCGATTCTTTATGCACCAGATCGTACTTCGACATGGCGCCCCGTCGTGCGTATTCACAGACAGAGGAACAGCATTCATGGCCCAGCTCATTCATGACGTATTCAAGCTCAGCTACACGAGCCATCGCAAGACCACGGCATATCATCCGCAGAGCAACGGCTTGACAGAGCGACTCAACACGACCATCGCTGACATGTGATCTATGTACGCAGATGTCCAGCATACTACCTGGGACCAGGTGCTACAGTACGTCACATTCGCGTACAGTACTATCGTCCAGGCAACTACGCGATTCACACCTTTCTGTCTTGTCTATGAACGTGAGGTACAGACCATGCTGGATGCGATGCTTCCACACAATTTCGACGCTTTGATCACCCCTGATGCTGTGCAGCTTACCCAGTACGCCGAAAAAGCACGCCAGTTAGCACGCCTACACATTACGCACCAAAAGAGTACAGACGCATGCCGCTACAACGCTTGCCATCGACAAGTTGAATACCATCCAGGCAATCACGTTTGGGTGTGGACTCCAGTTCGACGCCAGCGATTGTCAGAAAAACTGCTCAGTCGCTACTTCGGACCATACAAAGTGTTGCGATGCGTGGGCGATGTGAACTACGAGGTAGTCCCTGAGGGCGCCTTCTCGCCACGGCGGTGAAGGCACTCCTCGGAGATTGTGCACCTAGTGCGACTGAAGCCGTACTTCACGTGGCAGTGCGACTGCGCATGAACCTTATCGCTGTTTTTGTATTTTCTGTTGGTTCGCCCCGACTTTGCCTTTGTACTTTTGCAGCATCAGAGCGATGCCTTTTTTTTTCAGAGGGTCACTTGGCCGCTAGTTACGGCGAGCGCAAGCCATGGCTGCCCGCGAGAACAGAAGATGATATTCTGGGGCAGCGCGTGCTCTGGATAGTTGTTGATTATTAAGGCAGCCATCTTTCCAGTTTTCGGTGCGTCTCCACTTCAGCTCAGTTCTTCCTAGTTGAAGAGCTTTTTTAGCACGTGACAACATGTTACCGCAGGCTCTCGGGAAAGTTCCCCTACCGCTCACCCCACGAACTAAGTGTCACAATCAGCATGTTGTATGGAGTAAACGAGACCATACACTGAACTTTCAGACAGCCTGTCTTTTGGGCAAAGAAAAGCGCAGGTGCCAGCAATCCACCTGCTACAAGGTCCTTCCACGAAAGCAGGTCCGTATATTTTATGATGTCGGATTTTAACTCCTCCTCAAAGTTTTGTGTGGAGATGGCTCAACCCTCTGCAAAAGGTGTCGGCGCGTCCTAAGAGATTAATAACCACCGTTTCCACAATCAACAGTGATACCAGACGTGCTCTTTTTGTCTACGCCTGTACAGAAGCCAGTAGTCTAATGATGCGACAAAAGAATTCATTGCACCAAGTTCTAGGTAAACGGCACCTACATGTAAAAAGAAGAGTAATGGGTGACGTGACAATATACACTGCCGAAAAATGGCAAAAAAAGTACGTTAGCCGTTACAGTTTCGAAAATTTTATGAGTACGTTACTGAGTGACCGAAAAAAGTAGCGCGTTACAGGTAACAGCGTTATTTGTCACGCCTTAACGCCAACAATGCCGCTAAGAATAGAAGTTTCGAGCGTTGGGTAAGTTGGTAATCGCAATTCCCACGGAGGCATCCGTGCAATTCAAGATACATCTTTTGAGAGAAATATACCGGGAAAAAACAGTTTGCATCAAATGGTAAGGAATAAGTGGCAATGACAGCGTTGAAATCAGCAAAGGGGCTGAGATAGATATGTCTTTTGACCCCGCTGTTATTCATGCTGTACAAGGGGAGGATAGAAAAAACGCTTGAAGGGAGCAATGTTGGGTTTACATTGTCACACAAGCAGACTAGCGCAACGATTAAGCAGAAGCATGCAGGTTTGTTTTATACAGACGATATTGCCACGTTCCATTTCTCAAGTTTTTGTTATCGTCCCAAAACACCACACGATTCTCAGCGCAAACCACGCCTGCAGTTTTCGAGAGGGTTCCGGACTGTAGTAGATCATTTAGATAAGATCACGCCCACTGTGCGAATGGTACAGATTGTTCTGGAACGTACGCCGCCGCCAGCGGTAGCGCTAGAACATTCGACGGCGGGAGTATAAATGCTGACGCGCTTCGCCGCTTGTGAGTTGTTGATCGAAGGCCGACGCTGCGTTCGCCGCTATTAGCCCGAGACTGCTATCTGTGCAAGACTGCTGCTGTAATTAGACTTTCTCTTTACCGGGCACAGGTTCGCCCAAATAAACAGTTAAATCCCAATACGAAGTTTCCTGTCTTTGGCCACGTCACGACCTCGTGACATCTGGTGGAGGTGCTGGGTGGAGGTGCTGGAGGTGCGTCGCAAGAGGAATTGCAGAGTTGCGGGGAGGCAAAGGAACGGTTATGCTCACAAATTTCAGGAATGAGTACAAACATGTGAACAAAGAAACAACGGTCGCATACATCGAAGAAATTGTCTAAGCCACCAGTGCCTTCGCCCTCGCCGATTCTGCGGAACCTGCTCAGAGAAACCAAGCCCCTACCATAGCTTTCGACGTCAATCCCAGACTTCCGAACGATAAGCAAGAACAGCTCAAGGCCCTGCTTCTGCAATACGAAGATTGCTTTTCGTCGTCATCGAAAATTCGGCAGACCCCAATCACGAAACATCGCATCATAACCAAAGAAAATGCCAGACCACTCCGTCAGAGTCCGTACAGGGTTTCGACGCGAGAACGTGAGGCCATGAAAAAACAAGTTGATGAAATGCTGCGGGATGACATTATCCAGCCGTCCAAGAGCCCATGGGCATCCCCCGTGGTGTTAGTGAAAAAAAAGGATGGGACCCTACGTTTCTGCGTCGATTATCGCCGCCTGAACAAAATCACAAGAAAGGACGTGTATCCTCTCCCACGAATAGACGACGCACTTGATCGGCTCCATAACGCCAAGTACTTTTCGTCAATGGACCTCAAGACTGGCTATTGGCAAATCGAAGTCGACGAAAGAGACCGAGAGAAGACGGCGTTTATAACAGCGGACGGCCTCTTCGAGTTTAAGGTGATGCCCTTCGGCCTTTGCTCAGCGCCTGCAACTTTTGAACGCGTTATGGATACAGTACTGGCAGGATTGAAGTGGCAGACTTGCCTTGTGTACTTGGACGACGTCGTCGTGTTTTCCTCGAGTTTCGACGAGCATCTTCGGCGCCTTGAAGCTGTACTTCAAGCCATCAAGACTTCCCGACTCACACTGAAGCCAGAAAAGTGCAGATTTGCGTATGAAGAGCTCTTGTTTCTGGGGCACGTTATCAGCAAGTCTAGAGTTCGTCCTGATTCACGGAAAACAGCTGCCATCGCCGAATTCCCGCCGCCCACTGACAAGAAAGCCGTGCGCCGATTTCTGGGCCTGTGCGCCTATTATAGGCGGTTCGTGAAAAACTTCGCCCGCATCGCCGATCCTCTCACTAACCTTACCAAGGCTGACGTGGAGTTCAAGTGGGAAACGCCACAGGAACACGCTTTCCAGGAGCTTAAACATCACCTCCAGACGCCTCCGTTATTTGCCCATTTCGACGAATTTGCCGAGACAGAAATAGATACTGACGCAAGCAGCGTAGGTCTTGGCGCCGTTCTTGTGCAGAGGGCTGACGGACTTGATAGGGTTATTAGTTACGCCAGCCGATCGCTATCCAAAGCAGAAGCAAATTATTCCACAACAGAAAAGGAGTGCCTCGCCATCATCTGGGCTACGTCGAAATTTCGCCCATACCTCTACGGCAGGCCCTTCAAAGTTGTGAGCGACCACCACGCCTTGTGTTGGCTAGCCACTTTGAAGGACCCTTCAGGTCGCCTCGCACGATGGAGCCTGAGACTTCAAGAATATGACATTACTGTCATTTACAAGTCCGGCAAAAAACACTCCGACGCCGACTGTCTCTCTCGTGCGCATGTCGACCAACCGCTACCCGACGACCCGGATGACGACTACTTCTTGGGAACGGTAACTACCGACGACTTCGCTGAACGACAGCGGGCCGACCCGGAACTTAAGGCCCTAATAGAATACCTCGAAGGCAGGACCGCCGAAGCCCCGAAGGTATTCAAGCGCGCACTTGCGTCGTTTTTTCTACGAAACGGTCTTCTTCAAAAGAAAAACTTTTCACAGCTTCGGGCTAAGTATCTCCTTGTGGTGCTTTCAGCTTTGCGACCAGAACTCCTGCAGGCCCTGCACGACGATCCGACGGCAGGGCACCTCGGTGTTTCTCGCACGCTCGCGAGGATACAAGAAAGGTACTACTGGCCGCGTCTTACCACCGACGTCACTGGTTATGTGAGGACATGCCGGGACTGTCAGCGACGCAAGACACCGCCGACAAGGCCAGCGGGACTTCTGCAGCCAATTGATCCACCTTGCCGACCTTTCCAGCAGATTGGTATGGACCTACTGGGGCCGTTCCCGACGTCGGCTTTCGGAAACAAGTGGATCGTGGTAGCTACCGACTACCTCACCCGCTACGCCGAGACAAAAGCCCTGCCAAAAGGCAGTGCATCCGAGGTAGCTAAGTTCTTCGTCGAAAATATCGTCCTACGTCACGGCGCCCCGGGGGTCCTTATCACTGACAGTGTAACGGCATTTACTGCTAATATAATTCAAGCGATCTTGGCATACAACCAGTCAAACCACCACCGGACGACAGCGTACCACCCGCGGACCAACGGCCTCACCGAGTGGTTAAACAAGACGATCGCCGACATGCTGGCAATTTACGTCGATGTCAAACACAAGACGTGGGATGCTATTCTTCCGTACGTGACCTTCGCATACAACACGGCGGTGCAGGAGACGACGCAGATATCTCCATACAAATTGGTCTACGGAAGGAGCCCGGCAACGACGCTCGATGCCATGTTACCCAACGTCACCGACGAAGAAAACCTCGATGTGAGCGAGTATCTTCATCGCGCCGAAGAAGCCCGACAACTTGCGCGGCTCCGTATCAAGAATCAACGGACGACCGACAGCCACCGTTACAACCTTCGACGACGCTTCGTGGAATACCAGCCCAGTGAACGTGTTTGGGTGTGGACGCCGATACGCCGACGTGGACTAAGTGAAAAGCTTCTGCGACGGTACTTCGGACCGTACAGGGTGGTTCGACGTCTCGGCCCACTTGATTACGAGGTTGTCCCCGACGGCATCACGAACTCTCAATGACGCCGATCGCGACCTGAAGTCGTCCATGTCGCACGCCTCAAGCCGTTTCATGCGCGTTAACAAACTGAAACAGTGCTTTTTTGTATTATTGTTGTATCGTAATTTATTCATTGTACTTCCTTGCATTATTATTGTACCTTCATCTTTAGTTAAAGCATCGAGACGATGCCTTTTTCAGAGGGGGGCAATGCCACGTTCCATTTCTCAAGTTTTTGTTATCGTCCCAAAACACCACACGATTCTCAGCGCAAATCACGCCTGCAGTTTTCGAGAGGGTTCCGGACTGTAGTAGGTCATTTCGATAAGATCACGCCCTCTGTGCGAATGGTACAGATTGTTCTGGAACGTACGCCGCCGCCAGCGGTAGCGCTAGAACATTCGACGGCGGGAGTATAAATGCCGACGCGCTTCGCCGCTTGTGAGTTGTTGATCGAAGGCCGACGCTGCGTTCGCCGTTATTAGCCCGAGACTGCTATCTGTGCAAGACTGCTGCTGTAATTAGACTTTCTCTTTACCGGGCACAGGTTCGCCCAAATAAACAGTTAAATCCCAACACGAAGTTTCCTGTCTTTGGCCACGTCATGACCTCGTGACAATATTGTTCTATTTGCGGATAGTCCCGACGGTGCAGTGGTTGGCAGATACATGCGGAAGGGAAGGCGAGGTTCTGGGACTATGATTTAGTGCAACAAAATATTAAGTGATGGTATAAATGATTACAAGGACCATGTTGCTTTTATACAAGACTAAGAAATATCGAGGCTAAGCCAGTACATGTACTTCGGAGTATAGGTAAATGAGAGAAATAGATGTAGGTGTAGGAAAAACACAGGAAAGGGAAAAAAGAATTCTGCAACAATGAAGCGCCGAACGTTATCAGGGTATAATTTGTACGAAGTGCTTCGAGGTGTGTGGATAGGCGTAATGGTTCCAAGGCTTTCAATTCGGAGCTCAGTGGCGTGCCTGAAGTGAGAGGTGCAATCAAAAATAGATGTATACATCAAAGGACTGTGGGACGTCTCGCGTTGAGTGCTCCCGGAAAGACGACAAATGAGGCTGTGAAGAGGAATATGGGTTGGGCAAGCTTTGAAGTAAGGGAAGCTTAGAGGAAAATGGCATTTGAAGAGAGGCTTAGAACAATAGAGAGTTGATGGGCAGAGAGGGTGTTAAGGTAATTGTATAGGACGAGCTTGGGCACAAAGTGGAGAAAAAAAAGAAGAACGCTGAAGAATAAATATACGGCTGGATGGGTCGGTGAGACGGAAAGAAAAAGCATTAGGCGAAAAGTCTTAGAGGCGGAGAGGATTTATTGAATGACAGCGATGGAAAAAAAGCCGGCTTTCAGTAACTACTGGAAGGGCAAGATCTAATTAGGGCGGACGAGATTTTATGATAATTCAAGGGAAACCACTTTACTGTTGGAAGTCAGTTCTGGTTGCCTGAGAACGCGTAGTCATAAAGCGAGATTCAGTAAAGAAGAAGAACAATGTACAAGCTGTGGGGAGTTAAAGAAATGACTGCACATATTCTGATTGAATGCTGTGATATCCACCCAGGTATACGTGTCGATACAAGCCTACATGTGGCTTTGGGTTTTAGATACAAACATGGAAAGCTCTACACGTCCGCGATAAAAGCAAGCAAGAGACGGTTAGAATATACTGGTGGCAGAAACGCGAGATAAAGGACGTAAATAGTGGGAACATGAGGTCATTATGCCTGAAGAAGCGGACAAATGGAGCACAATTTTATATTTTCTTTCTTTTAATATGATTCATTTATTCGAAGTAACTAAGGCATTAGGCCAACATATAAAGCTTGCCTTTTCCTTTTTTACTTGCTTGGTGGCACACATGTCACCGCCTCGCTATAAAGGGGACGCTGATAGCATTCATTCATCCATCCATGGCGGCGGTAGGAGTTTCAAGCCATCAACTCACATAGGAAAAGATAAGACACACGGATGCACGCCCCAATCCGAACTTCATTCCCAGCTTTTGTGAAAATAAAAATAAAAATAAAGTTGTGGGAGGACCTGTTCCTGCAAAAGCTGACCAGGTTTTAAGCCAATCAAAATAAATGAGTAGGGGTTTTCAATTATTACCCAAAGCACAAAGTTTTCTAGAAAAAAAAACAACTGGTAAAAAATGGAATTGTGGGTGGACGGTAACGGATTTGGTATTCGAAGGGCTCACCGAGCACGGAAAATTCGCAATTTTTTAAAGTGATGATGATGGGCCAGAGACGTTTGGACTGTGCTGTGTGAGAAGAGCAGTGTGAGAAGAAAAAAAAAACGAAAAGAAAAAAAAGAAAGAGCGTAAAAGAAAATTTTTAGTGCCGCTTTCACCGAATGATCTCTTGATCGTAAAATAAATGTATATTGGACCAAAGTTCTTTCAAAATTAATAGGAACTGCTAAATATTCGCTAGCTTATTTTTTTCTGCAGTGCGAAGGGTGGTAGCGCCAGCTGATTGATCTTACATCCATGACTTTTTGCGTACTCATGTGCGCACGACTAAAAACTGCATGAACTAGAATTGACGTATGAGCTCAATGGCACATCGAGGTGGTACGTACGAAGCCTGTCTGAAAAACCTGCCACAGTAGTAGGCCTCTAACGAGTCGCGTCATCGCTACTGCACGGGACCGAATGTTTCACGTGGTGATAGTTTGAAAATATATTACGCCGTCGTCATTACTTGCGCTGCCAGGAACACGGAGTTGCTTCCTCAACGAAACGCAAGCATTGACATCCCATTAGGTAGCACTTGCGTCTTTGCCACGCCCAGACACTAGCCGTGCGAAATGCACTGCCAGCGCATGTTGCAGGTTACGTCAGCGCAATCGGAACAAGAATATCGACAAGAATATGCACGTATGCGCAACGCCGCAATAGAAAAATTAGTCCAACAACTACGCCATTCAGAAGGTAGCTGTTAAGTACAGGAGAAGTTAGCGTGAAGTGCATGTAAGCGCAACTTTACATTCATCACTCTAACATTTTCGCTTCGCTGGTCGAGCTCGATGGCGTTGGCCGCGTCCCATAATTCATTTATTTATCTATTTGTGAAAATCTCAAGGTAGATTGTACATCGCAGAGAGGAAGGGCGGAAATATAGCTTAACAGCAAAAATACAGGAATATGTAAACACATTACCATGAAGATAAATGTATCAGTAAATATTACATGCAAGGAGGAAACCTTATTAAGAGACAACTTAACTCAAAACACAAAGAACTACTAGACAAAAATATACTAGACAGCCAATATACTAGACAGCCAATAATACTTGCGCCCGTTTGCACAATTCATGATTGCAAGTTTATTAGTGCATTCTTAAAACGAGTAGAGTCAGTGAGGGTTACTTATAATGGAGGTAGATTATTTCAGTCTATTGAGGTCATAGAAAGGAATGATCGTGAACACGAAAAGTGTGGTGACGAAGTACGTTGACCTTATGCACGTGATCATGGGATGCCAGGTGAATCCAAAGTGAGCAAAAAAATCATTGTGGTAATATACGATGAAATGTGTGACTGTTTTCCGCAATAGAGAGTGATTGCATATGGAGTGAAATCTGCGATACTAAAGTAATCGCGCAACGTGAAATGCACAAAAAGCATGCTTTTACTTTGACTTCACTGAAGGATATTATACATTATATACAATCAAAGTGACTGACGAACATAAACAAAGACGTTAACGCACGCGGGAACGTGAAGAGCAACTGGCTGCTCGTGAGTTAGCAGCTGATCCTTCATTGTCGCTCTCACTCTTGGTGCGTTTTACGTCCAGTGAAAAATTCTTGCCATCAAGATGCTTTGTTTAATCATCACTGCTGAAAGTAATCTAGCGAATTTGCTCCGCGATTGACTGCCGCAATACCAACACCACTCACTAAGCACGTAAAACACCAACACCGCTCAACTCACCAGAGTAATGTGGACGCGGAGATTTCGCTCAAAACCCACTGCCAAAGTACCGTTTGCTGTGTACTGCCATCCATCTCTAAAATAAACGTAAAATAACAAGCCTCGCAGCGTTGGCCATGTTTTGCGAGAGCAAATTGCGAGCAAGGGTGACCTTGCGCGGCGTACAATGAATGTTGTAAGATTCATGCACTACAAAAGCACCGAAGAATGATTTACGCACGTAAAACGAGGTGACTTTCAACTGCAAAGGTAAGGCGACAATGTTTATTAGCTGACCTACGCGGCTACAGAAAATCTCTCAAAGCTGATATGTGTACTCGGCGGGCTTTAGTCGAGAGCGCTAGTTTCCACATATTTTCCTGAAAACTCTGCTTCTCGCGAGAACGAATCAGATTTATAATGTCGCGGACAATTGGGTTCATTCCCTGACGCACGAAACATACATTGCTCGAGCGTTAGTGCTGAGGCTAGCATAGCCCAACAAGAGAGCAAGTGCCTATCCTTAAGAGGAAACCCCTCAGGTCATTGCGAGTAGAATTGGAAATAGCAGTGTGAATGGCATCTCGATCGCGTCTTTGCGCAACATGTCATTCACACCGCAAAACATCACGGTGGCACTCACGAGATAATCGTCTGTGATATTTTTCTGCGAAAGAAATTTTTCTGTTTTGCAGTGAGTTCAACTTGGCCGCAGTGTACTAAAACTAAGCTTCTGAAAAAAAAGTCTCTTGATACAGCGTGCAGTGCCTTAAAACCATGATAATTGTCTAAAAAGCGTTGGCGCATCCTTGTTTACAGCCTGGGGTGTCCACTACTTCATCTCGCGCTATGCAATAGGCTAAACGAGTGGGATCTATATGCGCCCCCTTTGACACGTTTTGTAAAATATACTATAGAGTCTATAAGCGCAGCGCACTACACGAGATAGTCGGATAGTTGCTGGCAAGTATATGATAATTGTTTTAAGTGTGCAAGAAGTAACACAATGCTTGAGCTCCACTTTCAAGAGCAGAACGTGATGGCGTAATCAAAGCGCTTTCGTATCGCCATCATGCGTACCAAAACGCCGAATCGCACACGATGAGATCATCGCCCAATCGCACCGCTATATCAAACCATGTAAAGTCGGCGTCACGTCCTACGGAGAAAGAAAACGCACATAAAGAGAGAGCAGGCCACGCGTTGTAACGCAGATGTGCATACAGTTAGGGCTAAAAGAACTTGTTGTTGGGCTTGTTGGTAGAGCATTTCGAAAATTAATGAGTGATGTGCATGCTTGATGCCTGTGTGTGTGTGCGCACTAGTAGATCGTGTGTTTGTGCTCAAATCATTTTTTCGAAGTGCAGTTAGGGCTGAAGCGGTGTGCACCTGAGAGTTAGATTGGGTGGGAGGGCAAGTTACAAGCCTTGCGAGAAAATGACAACGTCCTGTAATCGTACTGTATGGTTCCCCAAGGCAACATGGCGACGCAACCTATATGTTTCCCAACTGATGCAGTTTGGCCGCCGCTTTTATGTCGCTTGAAGGCGTCGTCCTGTACGTTTCCCCTCTGGGACCGTCCTGTATGTTTCCAAATGTCGCGAATTGGCCGCCGCTTTTATGTCGCCTCAAGGTGTCCGTCCTGTATGTGTTTTATCTGTGACCATCGTGGATGTCTCCCAGCTGTCGCTATTTGGCTGCCGTTTTTATGTCCCTTCTTAGTCTTCATCCTGTATGTGTCCTATACGTAACCACTTTTGATGCAGACCAGAATTCTGGTCCATTGAACCGTCTGCACGGTGTGTCATAATACGGCTGCTGTAACTGAGATGTACATAAACATCCATACAAAATTGTACAAAATTATTGATTGGTTTACTAGCATTTCACAAGAGTTTAGAGCATTTAATAGACAATATTCGAAGAGGTAATGTAAATCTGCAGGCGGCTTAAGAAAGATAAGATTAACAGATCAGACTTCACCCCATGAAGATTCGCCACATCATTACCATTTTAAAAGTCTTAATTTTTCAGCATTTTTCTAGGTGATAGAGACTATAGCCATTCTGTATAACAGTAATTTCTGATCACAAGGCAATTTTCAAAGCATTCGAAACACTATGGGCTATTTAGATTCGCCCTGTACACACAAATGAGCCATCTGATGTACGACATGCCAAGTGTATCACAGTGTGACTTGCTGTGTTTCACAGGCTGGTAACAAATGCTTGCAGACTTACAGAGTATAAAAGAAGAAACAATCATAACTGCATACTTAACTGCCAATAAACGCTACAATCATAAATATTGCAAAAAATTAGGAGTGTGATAAATAAAATCAGCCAACACAACCCAGAGCTACCCAAAACGCGTGCATGCAAATTAAATATTGCATTGAATTCGGCTTGTGGAAAACACTACATCAGTGCACTAGCAGAGATGCCTGGTTGACCCCAAACTGGTGTGCTCAACATGCATCATTGAAAGCAAGACCACAGCCCACAACTAGTATACTCTTCACGTAACCCTTGACTGCTGAACTGAAGGCTGTATAATCAAACCGTGACTGTGGGGGATCGATTAAAGAAGAAATGCTTGAGACCTGTTGCTGCTTACACATTGGTGCATTTTAAAGAGCACCAGATGGCCAAATTTCCGAAGCTCTTCACTACGGCGTCCCTGATATTCATATCGTTGTTTTAACACGTTCAACTCAGTAAATATTATTCTCATTACGTTTCACACAAAATAAAGCTAACAGATATCACTATACGGTTAAAAGAATTCACCATTAACCCCCCGCCCAATCTACGGACTCAAGTTACATTCTGGAATGCCTTCTATCCTTATGATTAACTGTTGTGTCAGCTGGCACTCCGTTAGTAAGAGCGATCTGCGAAGTGCACATGCGCCAAAAGGTGTTAAAAGTAGAGTGACGCTTTGCAGCAGCGCCTTTCTTGCCCGAGCCTCGATCCCACAAGCTTGGGACGATAAACGTCGTTACCAGGGACTTGTCTGATCCTTTTTTGGCACGTCCTTGACAAATCGTAGCGTGTTAAGCATGAGTATGTATCATTGTGAAATATTATCACACATGGCTAGGTATTGACAAAGTTAGGTGTGATGAAGTACGACAGTAGGGTATTACTTGATTGCACTTACGAAATGAACTTCCCAAAGACAATGAAGTAACTAAGGTTACAAAAACTTGTTGAAGTAAAATGTTGATCATGATTGTGCTACTTTTTTATTGCAACAAAACCACTTTCTATATGGCTAATTGCACATAAGTCGTCATATAAAACATGACATGGTAATCTGGAGGGCAACTCACTTAATATATCTTTAAGAAATCCAAATGTGCAATAAAGGAGCTTAGTAAGTGGCACAGGCACATTCAAAAATGTGTTGTGTAAATAAACTGAAACTCATCCCGAAAAGCAGGAAATCTCGTTGGCAGATAAGTTTTGCCAAGGGGACACACATTAAGAAAGTGACGTTTTTAGCTCAACTGAGAATATTGAACTTTCAGCAAGGGAAATAAGTGAGTATCTCTGCACTGGAAAGTTGGAGGCTATCGTGTTTCTACACAGTCCCACTTGGAAAAATTCTACGAGCATGTTGATGCTCGGAGATATCCCATTCAAATATTTAACTTCTATCTTCATGAATACGCATGTAAGGCAGTGAGGATCAGCAAAAAAATTTTCTCTGGTGGAACGAGCAGTGAGTTCTTGCTATCGTCAGCCAATAGTAAAAGGGTGATCGTTACAATGTTTGCCCATGCCTTCGACTAAATGCAGAATAAATGCATCATATTAGAGAGTCTGTTCTAGTGCTCACTGTCCTGCATACATACTGATGCAAGCTGCAACTAAACTTTCCAGCAGGTTATCTGAACACAGACACACTTGAATTCTTACAAGTGAAGTTATGTAAAAATGTGAGTGACTCAAATATTTAACACATACATGACCGCCTGCTGCGGCCACTATCATTTCATGAATCTCATTCTACAGCACCACTGACAGTGATAATTATTATCTTACATTGTGTCTCTCTGGATACATAGCTATCTGCAAATGTGGCTTTCACATAACTTGCACGACTGACCTTTTTAAAAAAAAAACAAAAACAAAAGGGTCGATTTTGAACACCCTGAACACGCGTGCTTTTTGAATTTAGCTACCAGGTGGCCCTGTGCAGTGCCCTTTCCACAGGAAACATAAGTCAAGAGCAGCTGCTTGGCACCAGCAGCCAAGTTTTTCACAGGCCAACATTATTGACAGACTAACCCAGACGTCTTACACACTCTCTTCATACGACGACCATGTAAAGGCTGCGATGAAAATAAACAAAAAAAAATTTACTGACATGTATCTGTTAGCAAAGCTGAGTGTGGCAGTTTTTTCAGAATGGTCAGAAACAATGTATCTTAAAAAGAACACACTCTACAAATGTTACTAGAAAAACTTCCTCAATGTTCTTGGCGAACACAGCTGCAACCTTACGAAAGAATACGCTATTAGAATATTACGAATGGGTCACAAATATGCTTGAATAGTGTTCCCACATTGTGCGTATACATGCCGATACAGTTATATGAAAGTGCTCACACGACGGTATGCAGTTTCATCAAATATCCACCGCAGGTAGCATATAAAAATAATATTTGAATTTTATATTGAACACAGCTAATGTAGCTATTTTTCAGCTCCCTAGATTTAGAAGATTATACTCATTATATCAAAAATTCGTTTCACGGAGATACTGTTGTTTGCTGCTAAATCATGGCTATTACTTTCAATGATTCTGGTTGACTAAAGAGGCTGTAACCGTCACTCACTCCTCACATACCGCTCATCACAGACTGTCCAATGAATATATATAAAAAAATGTGGAAATTCTAAGACATACAAGGCATCCATCTTGAACTACGTACCACCCCAATAAAGCATGCAAGTTTCTGCAACAATCCGGGTAACCGGAATCCTGGAAGCTGTTGGCCGCGATTTAGCAACACACAATAAACATTTGACGAGGATGATTTCCAAAGTTGTATAATTGCTTCAATGCCAACAGCTTAGAAACATGCAGTATATATTCATGATTCTAAGATAAGTACATTATCTAATCTCACATTTTAACAGTAACACGTGCATGCCTTATGCAAGCACATGGCGATGTATAATATTATCGCGAGTTCTGAGCGATAACTAAATGATTCAGTTTGTGCACTTACCACAGATCTCTTCAACATCTGTATAGCATGCCCAGAAAATCTACTTAAGCATGCTATCTGATGTGAAGCAGGTTAAAACAAGACGCTGACCATGACTAAATGAAAATAAATGCACGACGTTTTTGGCCCCATACAGAAGCCTTGTTCTCAAGTGACAACATTGAGCCCCTCTTCGTGGTAAGTATGTAGTTTTTCATTGTTTTCATGTGTGTTTTGGTGTAGACAGATTAACGCTGCAGCTGATTTCTGCGATGCACTTTTTCTTGTGCTTGATAAGTTGTCTTTCGAAAACAAAAATGTGTTCATCATGGGTGACTTTAACATCAATCTTCTTGATTCTGTGAATCCTATCACTTGATCTACACTAGTGCCTTTTGTAGCTACGGTTATGAGTCACTGATAAATACGCCTACACGTGTTGTAGATCATTCTTCCCATTCCCTCCTTGACCATATTTTTTCTAATCATGATTCCCCAATAGAAGCTGGCACTATCGACTGCAATATTACCGATCACTTCCCCGTGTTTTTTTACTTGCACAAGCAGGAAAAAAACATAACTGAAACCTTCAAGCATTCTATATTTGATCGTGAAAAATTTTTAAACCTTGTATCACAAATAGACTGGTCCAGCATATTCAATGTCTTGAATCCTGATATCGCTTTACAGCAATTTTCTGATGCAATGATCCATGCTGTCGGTGACTGTACAAAAATAATAACTTCCAATAGGCGTTACACTGCCCCTCGGTGCCCTTGGCTTTCAAATTCCCTTCTTCTTGCTTTGCGTAAAAAAGATAATCTGTACAAAAAGATGAAGCGCAAACCTTTAAATTCTAATCTCCGAGCACGTTATAAACGCTACTCTCCAGTTCTGTGCTCGCTCCTTAAAGCCGCCAAGCGCCGCTACTACGACAATGAATTCAATAGGTGCGGTAACAACATAAAGAAAAAATGGAAGTTAGTTAAGGAATTCCTGAATAACGCTACTCAGCACAAGCCCATCAAATCCATTGTTCAGGGCGACTCATCATTTACTGAACCTGCAGACATTGCTAATGCATTTAGCAATCATTTTTCGGATGTATGCTCACAACTTCCCTTGTGCCCTTATTATTCTGACCTTTTGCGTTGCCCCCAATTGTTTTTTCTATTTCCTACTTGTTCCGACGAAATCGAAGCTACCATTGCAGGATTAAAGACTACCGGGCCTGGCTTAGATGGTATTCATGGGTTCGATTTGAAACTTGTACGTCGACTTGTTGCGCCACTACTTTGCTATATATTCAACTTAATTTTTAAAACCGAATTATTTCCACAGTCCTTGAAAATAGCAAAAATTGTTCCTGTACTCAAAAAAGGTGACGCGCGCTTTATGGATAATTATCGACCCATTTCTATTCTTTCCTTCTTAGATAAGGTTCTAGAAAAACTTATTTAGACCCGTCTTTCCCGCTACCTTAAAAAATTCAACTTACTCACCCCCTCTCAGTTTGGTTTTCGTGCTGCCCTATCAACTAATATTGCGACTGCATGTCTAACAGATAAAATTAAGTCTTTCATTGATCGTGGCGACGTTGCTGCTGCTGTTTTCATAGATTTTTCAAAAGCATTTGACACCATTGACCATGACATTCTTTTCACTAAACTGGAGCGTTATGGCATTACGGGTCCTGCTCTAACTTTGTTACGCAGCTTTCTTTTAAACAGGCAACAAATAGTTTCTGTTTTTACAGCAACATCAACCCCGGTCACAGTTAACAGAGGCGTTCCACAAGGCTCAACCTTGGGCGCACTTCTTTTTTTAATGTACAATTATGACCTTCCTCGCTGTTTAACCTCTTCACAATGCGTACTATATGCTGACGACACTACCATCTTTAACTCCCACCGAAACATGTGTACCTTAACGCAAATTCTCCAAGCTGACCTATTTTCCCTCGAGCGATGGTGTCTCTTCAACAAGTTATCTAATAACGTTCTTAAAACTTGCTTTCTGCTTTTAGTTCCCCGCAAAGAAAAATTTCCGAGTTCCCTTCCCTGTATATTTCCGGTTTTAAAATTGAACTTCGTCGTAGCACTAATTTTCTTGGCGTAATAGTCGATTCTCACCTTAAATTTCATGAGCACGTAATCTTCATTTCAAAGAAAGTTATGTTCGGTATAAGAGTTTTGATTAGAGCTAGACCATACTTTAACTTGCAAACTCTCCTAACTTTGTATTACGCTTTTGTCCACAGTCACCTAAATTACTGCATTTCTTCCTGGGGTGGTACGTATCATACCCACATCGCCCCATCAATAACACTGCAGAAACAAGCGTTACGCATCATTACATTTTCCCATCGACAAGCAATCTAGTGGCTAAGGTACTCGGCTGCTGACCCGCAGGTCGCGGGTGCGAATCCCGGCTGCGGCGGCTGCATTTCCGATGGAGGCAGAAATGTTGTAGGCCCGTGTGCTCAGATTTGGGCGCACGTTAAAGAACCCCAGGTGGTCGAAATTTCCGGAGCCCTCCACTACGGCGTCTCTCATAATCAAATGGTGGTTTTGGGACGTTAAACCCCACATATCAATCAATCAATCATCGACAAGCAAAATCTTCCCCGCTGTTCTATCAGCTCCGTGTTTTGCCCCTTCATCATCTGTTTAGGTACAGCATTGGTATTTTATTTTTTAACGTTTTGCACGATCACCTTGTCTCAGATATTCTCCCTCATTGCATCACTAATAATCTCAATTCAACGCGCTTTGCCTCACGCCAGAATCTCTTACTTCCGTGTGTACACACTAACTACGGCAAACAAACGATTCTATTCTCGGCCATTTCGCTCTGGAACTCACTAACCTCTGATGTTAAATCTTCTAAATCACTTTGCGTTTTTGAATCCAAACTAAAGACTTTCTTGTTAGGCCCTTCTGTTTGATTGAATTGTAACTGTATTATCATGTCTGTTTTTGTTGTGGTATTCATATCCACAATTTTTTATTCATTTTTTTTAAATAGATTAACAATGTATTTTTTGTTTTTAGTGTTCCTGCTTATTATTCTAATGTTTTTTTCTTTTGTTTTTCATTCATATTTCTCTTTTTTATGTTGTGTTTATTTGCTGACAATGTATTTCAGTGTTGCTTGATGATTACCTTTTTTTTTTTCATCGTGGGAGGTCCCGCCTGCGGTTCTTACCTTGGGACCTCCCAGTGAATCTGTACCCATGCACTTTTCCATGTTCACGCTTGATGAATAAAATTCAAATTCAAATTCATCGAATAAAAATGTCATTGCAGGTAGTGGTCTAAACTATTCGTACACGTAAAAAGGTATAGCAAGGTTGGAGCACCAAGGTTGGGCGACCTACATACAATATTTGTTAAACCGAAACAAAATAAGAAATCCAAGCATAATCAAAACAATCTGAGTAAAATCAGATGACCTCGATAGAAGTAGGGCTCGCACTGTTAAGCTACAGCCATTCGGCACCGATTGGCCATGAAAAATTTGTGCGAAAAAACGGTTCACGTTTAACGAACAGCTCAATATTCATAGGTCTCGGCAGCGTCAGGCAACCTATGTTGCGATTGTATACCGTAAGCTCGGATTTGTCTATATGGGCTGCATGAACACCAAAACGCAGGTGCAAGCTTTCCAAGCCCTACCTAAAACGACGCTACATGCTACACGCGAACACTCAACTCGAGTAACAAGGTAGTTCGAAGAGGCGTGCCGGTGCGGATGCATACACCAGCTACCCTCAGTTACGCACAAGAGTTTGTGCTAGCGGGTTAAAAAAGGACGTGCAGCATATGAAACTGTCTTAGACACGTTGACTTCTATAGAACACAATATGAACAGGCGTGCGAAAAAAAAATCAACAAATGCAAGCATACGCGCACTAGACATGATCAATGCTTACAGCTAACAAACGCCGTCTCTCCCGAACAATTATTTACCCAAAATATTGCTACATCGCGAGCAGAGCCAATACCACTGCCGATAGAGGTGGGCGCCGCCACAACTCTGCTGAAATCTGCTGCGGAATTCCCTGCGCACGCATGCGCTCTTTGTTCCACACACCAAACCATGATTAAATTAAAAGAAAGAGCTCGCCCACGCCTAACTTCACACAAATTTACCCTTCACCCTGGTGAAATGATACACACAAAGAGGTTCGCTAGGTTAAGAGACGTCACGTATCCCGCTCTCGGTGTTAACCAAGCGCTGACAGCAGAAATGTGGTATAAAAACCTGGCGAATGCTCCACAATACGACGCCACGCATCCTTGCTGGAGTATAGCGCATCTTCGTAATAAGCAGCACCGGCAACACACAACACAAAAACACAGATAGCAAGCGCACCTCAAAACACGAAAAAAACCGACGTAAAAACCGACTGCAGCAAGGCGCCCGGCAAGGTTTAGTTTGGCGTTGCATAAGCCAGTTGCCAGATTTAGGGGAGGTTGCTGCCATACTACCGCCGAATTTGATTGATTGATTGATATGTGGGGTTCAACGTCCCAAAACCATCATATGATTATGAGAGACGCCGTAGTGGAGGGCTCCGGAAATTTAGACCACCTCGGGTTCTTTAACGTGCGTCCAAATCTGAGCACACAGGCCTACAACATTTCGGCCTCCATCGAAAATGCAGCCGCCGCAGCCGGGATTCGAACCCACGACCTGCTGGTCAGCAGCCGAATACCTTATTTACTAGAACACCACGCAGGGGCTACCACCAAATTTGGCAAAGATATTTGCCCCTGCAAGTTTTCCCCGTGAGATCTCTGCGTTGGGCGCTGTGCATCTCGCGAGTGCGTGCGCGACGCTTGTCACGGAATGAACGTACAACGCGTGCTGCAGAAATCGCGGTGCGTTGTCTTGCTGTGTACGCAGATGTGAAATTAATATGAATTTCCCGAGTATGTGTGTGACGTCGTTTGCGAGTACATGGGCGGCGTTGGTCGTTTTGATTAACGGAATGCAGGGTGCGTTGTAGAAGTGCGCCACGTTTCGATATATGTCAGACTCGTGTCGCCGAAGCCAACAATATCTCTGTAGCTGTGCTTACCTAGTCGACTACGCACAAGAAAGCCTTTTCAGGAAAAACTGAATTGCAAAGTAGTTGCGATCATGACGTATATCGAAACGCGGCGGACAAATCTTAAGACACGGTCTTCATCAGAGAATATTATGTCACGCTTCATGGGTTAATGGGGGAAAGGAAGATAAGGAAGACGAAGAGTGAGAATAAATGGGTGTTCTGACTGACGCTATGTCTTATTCGTTACAGTAAGTCGACAGGATCTACCGCAGCAATATCAAGAGCCCACCAAAGACGATGATCAGCCTGCTGAATTACACCGAAGCTGAAGACGACATCACTGTTGACAAGCGGTTGCACCTCTTCGAAACGAAGGCGAGCAACGTCAGCTGGTCTGAACCAGATTGCATCGACTGCATCAGCGAGTACCTAGAAGGTACTCGCTGATGCAGTCTGCTGCATTCTGCTGGTATCTCACTGAGATTTTCGACGCAGAGGATACGTGGGAATGCATCGAAACATGCATGATGGCACGATTTTCTGCACCTGTCAGTGACCCTTTGCGCCAATTCATACACTGCCGGCTCAAAGGAAAACAGCGCATCAGGCAGTATACTACGAAGAGAAGACGCGCCTTGGTCGCCTCGTAGACTTGAAGGACGGTCACGTAGTATCAGGATTGACCGATCGTGTACCCGAGGAGATCGAAAGGCGCCTCGTTGGATATACGCTTACCACCCCGGCCAAGTGGCTTGCTGCTGCGCTTCAAGTGAAAGACTCTGTTCACAGAAATGCTTCTCAACACGCATCGAGAGCCTCATTCTACGGGGCCATGGCTCTCTGCAGGATCGATGCGCACCCCTCACGGTGAGTGCCGACATTGTGCATCTACTGGCTTGCCGAATCAGTTATACTGGCACAATGAGTGCCCTCGTCCTGAAATGGTGTCTGTTCTAACTGACGACCAGGGAAACGAAGAGGGCCACCCGAAGCTTCATTATTACGTTTTTGTGCACTTGTGAACGGACAAATGGTGAACGCAACTCTGTATACAGGAGCAACTATTACCTGTATCAATGAAGTTGTGTTAAAAAAACGCAAGTTGCAGTTGCTCAATGATCCATGCATAAGTGTCAAACAAGTCACCTTAATCACAAAACTTTGTGCCGCGTACACATACAGTTGGAAATATGGAAGATAAAGTGGGCAGTCCAAGCACACGTTCTGCCAGGCATGAAGACGGAGTTCTTGCTAGGCCTCTACAAAGCCTACTTTTTAACCTGTCACTGGACTTTCACACGATGACTTTGCTTCGAGACAACAAATTTCTGAAGAATTCCTTTCGAACTTAAAAGCGTGTCTTCGGCGCCGATACAACCCCAATTCAAGCCATTGATGTCACGCACCTTCCATCATAGCAACAAGCAGCTTTGAGAGACGTGCTTCACAGTTACGAGGACATTTGCTCAAAGTCTCAGATGAACTTCGGATGTATCGCGGATGAACCACATTGCATTCCCCTCAGCACTAACGTCCCTATCCAGAGACCACCGTATCGATGCTCCCCGTAGACAAAGAGGAAATTGTCAGGCAAGTGGAATTACTTCTCAAGCAACCATACGTGGCTTCCATCATTCTTGCAGAGAAAAAACGCGAAGGACTCACACGTATATGCATTGATTATCGAAAGCTTAACTCTGTCACTGTGCCTGACTACCAACCTATTCCACGTATAGACGATATTCAAGACGACCTGGGCAAATAGAAATGTTTTTCGACATTGGATATCACATCGGGCTACTGGCATGTCAAAATAAACCCTGAGGACATTCCAAACATCTTTCGTCACGCCCAATGGCAAATATGAGTGGCTTTTTATGCCTTTGGGTTGGATAAATGCTCCTGCTACGTTAGAAAGAGCTGTGAAATCAGTTATCGGAAAACATAACTTGAAGAATGTCAATATTTATTAAGATGGTGTTGTATTCTTCTCCCACACATTTACTGAGCACCTACAACACCTCCAATAAAAATAAAGAATATAAACCTTAACCCGAACAAGTGACACTTTGCCCAGGATTCTATTAAATATCTGGGTCACAGAGTGACGCACAGTACAGTATCGCCTATACGAAGAAATATAGAAGCCGTATTGCGATTCCCGACACTGAAGTCCCCGAAAGAGCTTCAGCGTTTTTAGTCACCACCAACGTATACCACCAGTTTATACCGCACTTCAGTGACATAGTTTTTCCACTTACAATGCTGTTGAAGAAGGACACAATGTGAAAATGAGATTCTTCATGTGAACAAGCTTTTGAGAACATGAAATACTGTTTGACCAAAGAACCAACTTTACGAACTGAAATTTCTTGTGAGAAACCGTGCATTCTTTATTGCGACGCATCTAACGTAGGCATAGGCGCAGTTCTGAAGCAACGAGATCATTATGGTAAAGAATACACGGTTGCTTGCCATTCACGCAAGCTACTCACGCACGAACTAAATTATGCTATTACAGAGCTTGAATGTCTCGTTATAACTGACGCTGTTGACAAGTGACGCTGCTATCTTCATGAACGACCATTCACAATAGTTACCGATCATGCTGCTTTACAATGGCTCAAGAACATACAGAAAAACACGGCAAGCTTTTTCGATGGTCTCTGAAGCTGTCGATGTATGACGTTAACATTCGTCATCAAAAAGGCAGCGAAAACATCGAGGCGGAAGCGATTTCGCGGAGCCCTATGGTTAACTACTTTCGTTACCAGAACTTCAAACTGACCAGGATGACCATCCTCGCTGAAAGTACACAACGGAAAACAGGGTCACTATCGGGACACGTAAAGGTATTCGCAAACTGTACGTTCCCCTCAAGCTTTGACTGGTCATTCTGCAGATTCTGCAGAAAACACAGTCAGTTCGGACACGTTGGAGTAAATAAAACTCTGGGCTTGTTGTCATCATCCTACTATTGGACAGAAATCATCACAGACTGTTCATCCTACGTCCACCACTGTGAGATATGCTAGCGTTGCAAGAAGCCGAAAACAAAGTGATTCGGATCAATCGAGTCGCTACCACCTGCAGAACGATCCTTTGATCTTTTAGCAATGGACACTATAGGGGCTTTTCAGGATACGGCTCGACAAAGAAGTTTTTTCACTTGGTGATCGACAATGCTACGCGGTATGTCTGGACGTTTCCACACGAGAATGAAACTTGTGACGCATACATTTCGTGCATCACCATCATCTTTGCTGCAGGAAGGCCCAAGAAGTTCTTATCTGATCGTGGACCAGCTTTCACAGCTGGAAAATTCAAGCAGTTCTTAAGTGCAATGGTGTCCACCAAATGTTCATGTGTCCCAACAACCTCAATGTGATGGCATGAACGAACTTACGAATAAGACTAGTGTAACACAGCTATTGTAAGTGCAAAAAAGTGAGCGGCCACAGAAGTCCTGGGTCAAACATCTTTCGGATGTCATCGATGATAAAAGAGAACCCCACATGAAGTAACATGATATCCACCATCGTACATCTTGTATGGAATCCCTTCAAAGGACACAATTTTAGACGCCCCAATGGAGAATGTGCAAAAAGCAAGGACAACTGCAATCAAAAACACACTCGCCTACCATGAGAAGAACAAGATCAACTACGACAAAAAAAATTTTACCACAAGATCTCCAACCTGGCGAATCGTTCCTCTACGAAACACCTTGGCACCTGAACAAAGAGAAGCTCAGTTCGGTCATAGAATGACCGTAGACAATTTTTGCAGAGTCTCTTCTGTGAACTATGAGATCAGCCGACGCGTAGCATTATTATAACTACTGACATTGTGCACGTGAACAAACTGTGCCGCTACTATTGTCCCAATAAGTTCACGCTCTCTCGGGGGGAGGGGCAAATGTGTGAAGCTTCACGGGTGAATGGGGGAAAAGAAGGTGAGAAAGACGAATAGTGAGTTTAAACGCGGGTGTTGTGACTGACGCAATGTCTCATTCGTTACACACACACACACAATATATATATATATATATATATATATATATATATATATATATATTGCCACGTTCCATTTCCCAAGTTTGTTATCGTCCCAAAACACCACACGATTCTCAGCGCAAACCGCGCCTGCAGTTTTCTAGAAGGTTCCGTACTGTAGTAGATCATTTCGATAAGATCACGCCCACTGTGCGAACGGTACAGATTGTTCTGGAAGCTACGCCACCACCAGCGATAACGCTAGAAAATTCGACGGCAAGAGTATAAATGCCGACGCGCTTCGCCGCTGGTCAGTTGTTGATCGAAGGCCGACGCTGCGTTCGCCGCTATCAGTCCGAGACTGCTATCTACTGCTGCTGTAATTAGACTTTCCCTTTACCGGGCACAGGTTCGCCCAAATAAACAGTTAGATCCCAACACGAAGTTTCCTGTCTTCGTCCGCGTCACGACCCCGTGACATTTGGTGGAGGTGCTGCTTCGTTCATGTACCGGACGCCCCCGTCAAGCCGTGAACCCAGCCCCCGTCGTGAAGAAGATACCGACGCCAACCAAGAGCCGCAAACGAGCCACCGACAGCAAGGTCTCCCACCGGAGTACGGCCTTCTACAAGACAAGGCGCGGAAGACCAACACCATGACCTCGACTGCAGCGACAATGACAACCGGAGCGTCCCAGCCCGCGATCGTCATTCATCAACCCAGGGAACCGCCAACGTTCCATGGCTCATCGTTTAAAGACCCGGAAACCTGGCTAGAAACATACGACCGTGTGGCCGCCCTCAACCACTGGGACAACGAAGAAAAGCTCCGTCGTGTGTACTTATACTTGGAAGACACCGCAAGGACCTGGATAGAGAATCGGGAGTCCACCCTCCGAACGTGGGATGTCTTCTGCGGCGCATTTCTGCAAACGTTCGCGAGCGTCGCTCGCGAAGAGAGGGCCGCTGCTCTACTCGAGACCCGGGTTCAGCTACCAAATGAAAAGGTAGGAATTTTCACAGAGGAGATGACCCGCCTATTCCGTCACTCTGACCCAGACATGCCTGAGGAAAAGAAAGTTCGTTTCCTCATGCGAGGGGTCAAACAGGAGCTCTTCGCGGGACTAATAAGCAATCCACCGAACACCGTCCAAGAAAGTGTATCCGAGGCGACCACCATCGAAAAAACGCTGGACATGTGCACCAGACAGTATAATCGTCGCCTGACTCCAGAATGCGCTGCTGCTCAAGCCAGTGACTCCGACTACCTGCGTGAAACGATCCGAGCGATCGTGTGGGAAGAGCTGCGCAAACTGTTGCCTTCGGCGCAGCCTTAAGTGGATTCGATTGCCGACATTGTGCAAGAAGAAGTCCGGATACCGCTTCGAATTCCCGAAACACCGCCGCCCGAGCCAGAAACTATGAGCTACGCCGCTGCAGTGCGCCACAACGCTCCTCCCCGTCGCACTTCCGTCGCCAGACGCCACCGCCGCCACCACCCCCACCGACGTCCTACCGTTCCCCAGCGGGCCAGCGCAGTGCACCGAGGAAAACGGACGTTTGGCGTGCACCTGACAACCGCCCGCTCTGCTACCACTGCGGTGAGGCCGGGCACACATACCGCCGTTGCCAGTACCGACAGATGGGACTGCGTGGCTTCGCCGTCAATGCACCGCGTCCGCGGCCAGGAGATCGGCCACGTGACATCGCCGACTACCTGGCAGGAACTCAATGGACACCACGAAGTCCTTCCCGTTCGCCGTCACCCAGCCGCCGCATGTCACCGCACCTCCGGCAGTACTCTGGCCCAACGCGGGGCCGGTCTCCTAGCCCGTATCCGGGAAACTAAGGGCAGCAACCGATGGAGGTGCGGTTGCTGTGCGACGAACTACCGAAGATCCTCCGACGACGACGACGCCGCGACGGAGCTTCCCGAACACAACGCCAAACAGGCAAAGCCCTGACGGCGAAAGCTCACTTACCGAAGGTGGCCTGACGACACTACAGGAAAGCAGCGCAACAAGCCGACGCAGAGGGGGGCAATGCCACGTTCCATTTCCCAAGTTTGTTATCGTCCCAAAACACCACACGATTCTCAGCGCAATCCGCGCCTGCAGTTTTCTAGAAGGTTCCGGACTGTAGTAGATCATTCAGATGTCACGGGGTCGTGACGCGGCCGAAGACAGGAAACTTCGTGTTGGGATCTAACTGTTTATTTGGGCGAACCTGTGCCCGGTGAAGGGAAAGTCTAATTACAGCAGCAGTAGATAGCAGTCTCGGACTGATAGCGGCGAACGCAGCGTCGGCCTTCGATCAACAACTGACAAGCGGCGAAGCGCATCGGCATTTATACTCTTGCCGTCGAATTTTCTAGCGTTATCGCTGGCGGTGGCGTAGCTTCCAGAACAATCTGTACCGTTCGCACAGTGGGCGTGATCTTATCGAAATGATCTACTTCAGTCCGGAACCTTCTAGAAAACTGCAGGCGCGGTTTGCGCTGAGAATCGTGTGGTGTTTTGGGACGATAACAAACTTGGGAAATGGAACGTGGCAATATATATATATATATATATATATATATATATATATATATATATATATATATAGGGAAGAAAGTTTCGTCGTCTCTTTCTTGCCTACAATACGTCGGGTCCAGCGTGAATGACGTTCAAAGAATCTGGTATATATATATATATATATATATATATATATATATATATATATATATATATATATATATACATACATATATTGTCACGGGGTGGTGACATGGCCGAAGACAGAAGACATTGCGTTGGAATTTAACTGTTTATTTGGGCGAACCTGTGCCCGGTAAACGGAAAGTCCGATTACAGTAGCAGTCTTGGTTTAAGAGAATTTTATTTCCGGATATATCATACACAGCCTATGCGCACACATAAAAATAGACAATCGTGAACAATGCGTATGTACAATGCAAGCTGTTATATACAGCGAAGGAACTTATAGTGTAGGCAGTTACGTACAATGCGAAAATTGTTCAACAAAGAGAGGACATTCTTGCCATCGAGATGACTAAACCTAAATAAACTGTAAGGCTATATGAACAAACAAGGGGAGGTCATTTACAGTGAACGGTGATATTTTGCATTCACCTGTGAGGACAATTTGCTTTCGCGCTCAAGACCAATACACCACAAAAGGACATGTTTCTAAGGAAGAAAAGAAAAATACACACTGTAATGTCCCAGTGGTACGAGCTCTAGCCCACCTCCTTAATAGAAGAGGGGAAGGCATGGACACTCTGATGTTTTTTACGAAAATAAATCGCGTAGACCAACGTCGGAGGAAAGCTTCCTCTCCCAGCATGAATAGTTCTGTGTTAAGATGCATAAGCAATATGTTTCTTAGCCGATGTAGTAGAGGAAATATGGCTCTCTGGGGGCGTCCCCTAAGACGGGCCAGTTCCCTTCGTTTCCATAAGACGAATGCTCCGATAGCCATTAAGAATACGACAAAGTTATCCCTGTGGCTAGACTTCCACTGCATACTTGTTTAGAACATTTTGGTAACCATGCGCGAAAAGGTGCGTGCTACTATACATTCATGGAAGACATGGTTCAGTGTTTCGATGCGACCCCATTGCGGGCATGTGGCGGAGGGCGCCACGCCCCACGCCGCAAGGCGGTCGGCCGTTGGTAAGGCCTCCCATTCCCTAAGCCAGTTTAGGTCGTGGACCTCGGAGGGGAGAGACGTGTTTGTAAAAGTCCAACGTTTTTTCGCCCGGAATTTCCGGCGTTGTTCTTCAGATAGGCTTTTAAATGCTAATAATTCACTCATGTCGGTGGGGGACATTTCTATAAGTTCTTGAAATGGAACATCGTTTCGCTATTGTTGCAAAGATTTTATAACATGTGTGTAATACATTGGTGGCTGTTCGGCAGCTGGTCCCGTGTCGTTTACTAAAACGAAAAATCTTCTAGAGGTTCCCAGCAGATACACTAGGAGTTGCCTGCCTCGATACGATGAGTTCTCTAAGAGTGCCTAGGTGTTCTTGAGAGCCAACATGCGGCACAATACATCAAGGTTGGGTACACTGAGCCCTCCCCATTTTACTGGTAGGCGGACCAAGGCTCTGGCAACAGCTTCGGCGTGGCCATCCCCCCCCCCCCCAAAAAAAAGCCGCACGCAGTAGCCACTCTCAGCAGAACCCGACGAGGTGGTCGAGCAATTCTGGCTACATAAAACAGTGGCGCTGTTACGCTGGATTTATTTAGATAAGCTCTTTCAGTAAAAGGTAGGTGGAACGTTCTGGCAACTTCAATGCGTCTGTCCACTTTGTGTTGGATTTCTTTCCAAGTGGTGCGGACTACCTCGCCAGTCGAGAGGAAAGTTACACCTAAGACTTTAACGCCTTGGACGATTTGGACGCCATCAGAGAACTCTTCGATGTGCTTTCTAAAGCACAATGCCTTGCTTTTTCCGGGATTAAGACGTGCTCCCGACAAGTAACTATACGTGTGGAATATTCGCAGAAAGGCTCTGTAGCTATCTATGTTCCGAATAAACAGTGAGATGTCATCGGCGTATGCCGCTACTTTCACTTCGCCCAAGCCTGGGAGAGGAAAACCGCGTATCGAAGTGCAGTTCTGGGTTTGTTTTAATAATGGATCTATGCATAATACAAAGAGGATTGCGGAGAGTGGACAGCCTTGTCTAATGCCCCTACTTACTGCAATAGGTTCAGATGTATAGCCATTCACAACTAATGACGTTTCTAAGTCTGTGTAGAGTAAGCGGAGGATGTCGGTTAAATGTGCTGGGAAGCCATAACACTCAAGCACAGCGAAGAGATAGTTCCATTCTACGCGATCAAAAGCTTTTTCCCTATCCAAGGAAACGAAAATGCCAGATATTTGTGTTTTTGTAGCGTACGTGAAAAGATCGCGAGTCAGCGCAAGCGAGGAGTAGATCGTACGACCTGGGACACAGGATGTTTGTATGTCGCTTACTACTTCCGGTAAAATGGTAGTTATGCGGTTTGCAAGAATGGCTGTCAATATCTTATAATCCGAGTTAAGTAGGGAAATGGGCCTCCACGCCCTTGGATCGGACGGCTCTCCATCGCTTTCAAGTAAAAGTATAACTCTGCTCTCTCGAAACGTATTCGGTCTGATTCCGTCAGCAAGAAGCCCATTTAGCATTGTTAAAAGGTGGACTTGTATTGTTTCAAGGAAGGTTTTGCAGAAACTCAAAGGTATCCCGGCAGGGCCGGCGGCGGCGGTTGCGTTCATGTGCTGAAGAACAAAGCGTAATTCATCCAGCGTCACTGGGCTGCACAGAACATCGCAGAGCTCCTCCGGTACGCGGGAAATGCCCGCGCAAAACTGTTAACTGTGGTGGTGTAGTTCACGTCACTCGCGTTCTCCGCCCTGAAAAGATTCAAAAAATGTGTTTCAAAGACCCTCATTATGTCTTCTGCTCGTGTAGACTGTTCGCCGTTCGGCAACTGGACGAAAGGAACATGCATGTGTTCACCCAAGGAGCCGTTGCGAACACTTCGAAGAACCGCTGGATCTGAAACTGGTCGTCCATTGATAAAAGGCTGCGCAGCCGTGCGCAAACTAAAAAGTAGCAAAAGTTCGTACGGCGCCTTTAACTGATCGAGATAGTCGCGCATTGCGAACGTCAGCCTCTGCGTACAATGCGCGCTTTTCGGAGCGTTTTTTATCTCCGTCGTCAGGCGCGCTTTCTTTTTGCGCCCCGCTTTGATAAGCTCGGCGCGCCAACTGTGTTTCATTGCGTCCCAGCTGCGGGGTTCAGGTAGCCTATCGCGCGCTTGCTCTAGTGCATTACGCAGTAATGCTACGCTTTCCGGGTCGTGCACGAGTGTGGTGTCCATTTTCCAATGGTTTCTAAAGGTAGTGGACTGTCCAAAGAAAAGTTTTACAGACACTGGAAAGTGGTCTGTAATGCATGAAGTGTCCGGTGGGAAATGTAAGACTTAGGCGGAAATGTTGTAGGCCCGTGTGCTCAGATTTGGGTGCACGTTAAAAAATCCCAGGTTGTCGAAATTTCCGGAGTCCTCCACAGTCCTCCACTACGGCGTCTCTCATAATCATATGGTGGTTTTGGGACGTTAAACCCCAGATATCAATCGAAATGTAAGACTTCGCAGCTTCGAACATGTGTGGCTAGCACTTCAGGAAAATAGTAGCGATCTAGCGTGGTCATGTTGGAACCCCGTTGCCATGTTGCAACGAAGTCATTTCCGTGAGTGTCGACCTGAGCTTGAAGCTGCGGAAGAGTTGTCGCAATGCACTAACTCCGCAATATTGTCTGCTTTCTCTTCGTCCGCGCGCATCTTTGTCGGTGTCCTCAACACAGTTAAAATCCCCTACTAAGAAAGTGGGTAGCTGTCAAACATAAATGAGCCGAGTGAATTGAAAAAATCGGCCGTGTCCCCACGTTGAGCTGGGGCATATATTACGAGCACCCTTACTCGTCTGCCGTGAGGGTCAAAGTCTAGTGCTATTGTGTGACCGTCAAAACCATAAACACAGTGTGCTCTTCGACGTAACGCTGGTGTAAAAAAACAACCCCGACTCCGCGCATGTTTGAATCGGTCAGAGAAAAAAAGGCTTCGACTCCAAAATGCGAACAAAAGGATTGCACATCATAAGGGGTTCTAAAGTTACATTCCTGTAAGAAGAGGATATCGACATGACCTGACCTTGCGAAGTGATGACTTTCTCTGCTCATCTTGGCGTCGGAAACCCCTGACGTTTAAGGAGAGCGAATGCACCGTAGCCATTGTGAAAAGGGAGTGTGCGCGCACACTTCAGCTAAACCCCTTGCAGAGGGTGGGGCGAGCGCTCAACGAGTGAACATGACTGAAGATTGAATTGCTCTGACGTCGTCAGAGCATTAGCGAGTTTTTTGAGCTTACTACTGTCCGTAGAGCCCCGAGTCTGTTGTCGGTGGGTGGGCACGTTTCGTGGCTGGACGGTCAACTTTCATGGCGCTGGCACCGTCACTCGCACCAGCGGCCGCACCTGTAATCTGGTAAATTGGGTTGGACAGGCTTAGTTACTGGGTCTGGGGCAGAGAATTTACCGGCGCGGGCGCTCGGCGTTGTAAGTGGCATTATCACCGTCGTAGTCTTGACTGGGCCGATGAGCGGAGCTTCTGCACGTTCCGTTGTTCGGGTGCCGCGTCCTATCGAAGCTCTCGGCGCCTCGGTGCTGCTGGTGGCGCCAACTATGTCAGAACTGTAGCCCTCGTGGTCTCTGCTAAGTACGGGCACACTGGCTTCGACTTTGGATGAGCTGTGGTCTTCAAAGACGTCCGGCGAAAAGTCGCTGGTCTCGGACAGGTCGTGATGGGTTGGCGAGGCTTTCTCAGACAGGCGAGGCAGGTCTCCTGCGTCTTGTGGTTCAGTATGGGCGTCAGTATCGCTTGTGTTGGTGTCGCTCCCAGGCTCGGGCGCCGGATAATCATCTTGCAATGCGGGCGTGAGGTCGGTACACGCTTGTTCTTCGGTTGCCGCTGCTGCAGCCGCTGCGAAGGACTTCGGACGTACGCAGTGGCCTGTTGCATGGCTGCCCGAGCACTTGCGGCACGGTTCTGCGCATCCCTCTGTGGCATGTCCAAACACGTTGCAGCGCGTACAACGGGGCGTCACACAGTCTTTGGCAATGTGACCAGCATTTCGGCATTTAGAGCGCACTTTCTTGACACCCCAGTAATCACAAATGACATTGTAGCCTTGAACTGTCAGAAATTTCGGTATTTAGCTTTTCATTTCTACTCGCGCTACACGGACGCCTGTGCGTACCCCAGGGCGGCCCTTGAACACTGGCTCGTGGATATGTTGCACGTTGCCGTAGGCGGAGAGAGCGGTCGCTAGGACCGCGTAGCCTACCCACAGCGGTAACCGGAAGACTGTGACGTGGACTAATTCAGGACCGACGCTGACTAGTGGAACTGATACGCCGTTCAAGAGAATGGCGCCCCGGCTCCTCAGCTTGGTGGCTGCGTGGACGTTTGCAGCTGCGGTGCCGAACTTTGCTCCTCCCACGTGCTGGAGGGACTTCATACCGGCTGGGCCGGTTACGGCTTCGAGGGCATCTATGATGTCGTTGACAGTCCTCCACTCTGGAGCACTGAAATTAAAGCAATGAGCTTTCGGCGGTGGCGCTGCGAAAGCCATCACACTTTCGTTCTGGCCCTGGCTCCCACAGCTTGCGCTGTGGTGCCCAGGCGTTGAGTCACGATGAAGGCCTGGACAGAGCCGGGGGGATGTCCAGGGGTCCGCGCGATGCTCGATGAGATGGGGCCGACGACTGGCAGCGTGCCTGTTCGCGGTATTTCCGGCACCAGGTAAGCGGAGGACGGAGCGTCGGCCGTCGATCAACTACTGACAAGCGGCGAAGCGCGTCCGCCTTTATACTCTTGCCGTCGAATGTTCTAGCGTTATCGCTGGTGGTGGCCTAGGTTCCAGAATAATCTGTACAGTTCGCAGAGTAGGCGTGATCTTATCGAAATGCTCTACTACAGTCTGGAAGCTTCTCGAAAACTGCAGGCGCGGTTTGCGCTGAGGATTGTGTAGTGTTCTGGGACGATAACGAAACCTGGGAAATGGAACGGCAATGAATATATGCATTTATGACGCTACAAAATGGAGACACGTCATGGTCCAGGTGCTATGCGTTTAGTGTAATGCATGCGAACTTCCTCTTCATCGGCTTCTCCTAGAATCACCTTGTTAATGCGTCACACTTCCCCCTCCCCTCAAAAAAGTCTCAGTTCAGAAGGTACAAAATAAGGCCGCAGTTTGCTAACATGCACAGTGTCAGAGTTTCTACCTAAGGGTAGCACGAAGCGGTTGATTTCATAGTTTACTGTTGAGACCTTGCGTAAAATCTTTTGTGGTCCTTCCATGACGGAACTAAGTTTGCCGTTGTTGGTATGCCATGGTGTTTCGTAAAGGACAAAGTCACCGACTTGGAACTCAATCGGAAGAAATTTTCTATCATAAATGACTTTGTTCTTATGGTGGTAGGCGATAGAATCAATAACTGCACTTTTTCGTGCTTCTTCGACAGTTTCTTCTCGTTGTTCTAGTACAGTAAGATAACATAGAATTCCATACATCAGGAAGGAAGGTACGTAGCCGGTCACTTTGTGGGGTGTTCTGTTGTAATTGTCGATTACCTCCGGAAGCAGCTTCGTCCAAGACTTCTGTGGTTCGTCATTGATCTTACACCTAAATCTCGTTACGATAGTCTGGTTTGTCCGCTCATTCATGCCGTTGGAATGTGGATGGTGAGATGAGGTGAATAGTTAGTGTATACGATTATGTTTTAAAAACTGCTTAAATTTTCGTGCAGTAAATCCTGTTCTACGATCTGAAAAATGCTGCCGTATTTTTCCAGAAGAAAAAAAAATGTTTTTAAGCATAAAATGTAGGCGTCGCTATTCTCACTTTTATGAGCAAACGCCCATACGTATCGAGTCGCATGATCAATAACCAAGTGCATAAACCTTTTTGACGAGCCATATCCAGAAAATCCTCCAATAATGTCTATTGCAAAAAGGCCGAAAGGGTCTCCAGCTGGAGGCAGTGATTCAAGCGTCCCAAAATTTTTCTGTTTCCGTCGTCTTGCATCTCTGGCATGTGTCACAATGCCGAATGTAAGTGGAAACATTGGTTACCATATGCGGCCAGTAATAATGCGGAGACAAGAATGATAGCGTCTTCTTCACTCCAACATGCCCAAAATGTTGATGTGCATTCTTCAGAATGGTTGGGCGTAGTTCATGGGGCACGTATATTTTGCGTAGTCCTTTTCTTTTGACGATGATTATGTAACTTTCCAATGAAAGCGTTCCTTTTGGACGCTCATTGTTGCATCGTCGAAGGTCGTCGTGTGACAGATTAACTATTGGGGCTGTTGCGACTCCGGGTCCCGCGGGTCTCAGTTTGGTAGCGGGCCCCCGTCCGAGGACCCATCGTCGAACAAGTCAGATGAGGCGCTCGTAATAACGACAACAATTTATTTACGTTGTTAGTAACTGAGAATTCGAAAAGAGGTGATCAAGTGATCGAGAAGAAGTCAAGAACTGTACATGAGAACGGTTGAACTGTAGAACTTGAAAATACACAAGAGTCCTCCGTTTATATAGCGCCGCGTTGCCAGCCCTGACACTGTCCGCTGCTTCCGCCAATAGGGCGCTCCATGGTCTAGGTGCTCCACCCACGAAGGAGAGGAAAGGCACCACACAATGCATGCGGAGAGGGCACAGCCCAAACGATGTCCAAATATGGTCACCAAAGCACTGCACCTTTGTTTTCGCGCACGTCCGATGATTTTGGTGTCCAAGATTCTTCTGGCAGCTGGGTGAGGATCGAAAAACCGGCTGCCAGTACACGTGTCAAACTTGCCTGACTCTTTGGGTAGGACAATATAGTGGTGGGCCAGCATGTCATCAAGATATGCCACCCCATTCAGCCGATCCTATGGAGAAAGGGGGGAAGGGAAGTAGTCAACTAATTCCTGGTCGCTGAGGTGGGCTCCGGCAAGGGCTGCAGCAGATAGTGCCTTATCCTTTTCTTCACCCCCACATTCCATTCCTGAATGTTTGCTAGAAGCTGTGGCGTAGCAGCGCATATCCGGGGCTCCACTTCTCCTCACAAGATGCAGCCACAACCAGTTTCGCTTTAGCTTTCAGCCTGAACTGCAAATACCATGCTGGTTCCGATATTTCCAAATCCTCGGTGACCTCGAAAATGGTCCAGCTGCCTCCTTGTCTGCCTCGAAAGCCTTGCTCGCAGCAAACACAATAGCCTTTCTTGAGTCGAACTCACAATGGCCTGTCTTGGCTCGTACGTTTTCTTTACGCGAACCAGTTCCGAACCCCTCGTTCAGGTTTTGCCGAGAAGAAATCAACCCGTCTTGACGGCACACTTTTGCTTGGATTGTGTCGAAATATTTTCGTCCCGTTCACAAAGGCCGAAAAACTTCGATAGTTATGACGGTCGTAACAGGGCTCTGGAGAGCGCATCTGCTTCTACATTACTTGTGCCCTTTTGAGGTTTGATGTTCACATCATACATTGACAGTTTCAAAGACCACCGGAAGGTTCGACCTTGAGAATTTTAAAAATATTTCAGCCACTGGAGTGCAGAGTGATCTGTTACAACAGTAAATGAGTTTTCATGAAGTTAGCAATGCCCTTTATCAATGGCATCTACAATGGCAAGACATTCTCTTTCTGTAATAGCATAGTTCACCTCGTGCTTAAGTAGTTTGCGGGAATAGTAGGCAACAGGATGTTTTTTGTCTTTGCCGTCAGGTTGTTTCAGCACTGCACCGATGCCTTCGCGAGATGCCTCTCAGTACACAATACATGGTCTCGAAGGGTCGTATATGTGAAGCACCGGATCTTCAGTTATCCGCTCCTTCAGTTCACGAAAAGCTTGCTCGCATGCTTTTGTACACACCCACTTGCTGCCTTTGTGGAGTAGTTTTGTGAGTGGAAGAGCAATATCGCCGAAGTGGGGGATGTACTGATGGTAGGTGTTTACAGGGCCCAAAAAATGCTGAATATCTTTTCCTCGTTTTGGTGTCGGAAGTTTGAGTGTGGCAGCCACATTACTTTGCTTAGGTGTCACTGTTACTTGTGAAATTTCGTGGGCCAGGCATTCAATGCTGCAGCGTGCAAATCGGCACTTTTTTCGTTTGAGTTTTACGTTCTCGGTTTTGAGATCTTTCAATAGCGCCTGAACATGTTGTATATGATCATTAAACGTCTCTGAGTATACGACCACATCGTCAAAGTAATTACTAACATTTGTGAGCTGATGTTTCGCTATTATTAATTTCATGGCTCTTTCAAGGTTGCCTTTCAAGGTTGCCAATTTCATGGTTGCCGTTGGCATCTCTTGTCTGCTAAGACAAGAGATGCCAACGGCAATCGGATATCTCGAGGGACAGCTTGTGACGGTGCTAAGGGACTCGGGATGCAATACCGTGTTGGTCAAGCGTTCGCTGGTATCGGACTAGAATTTCACCAGTGTCACACGCACTGTACACCTTCTGGACGCTTCGTCGAGGCGGCTTCCCGAGGCAAAGGTTACAGCTACTCTCCGTTCTTCCGAAAACCGACACTAGCACTCTGCATGAAGAGGCCACTCTACGACGTCGTTCTCGGCAACATCGACGGGGTAATCTTCCTTTCTGTTTCTACCACGTCCCATCACCTGTCGGATGTCGCAAGACTGCATAAGGAGTCAGCACAAGCAGGGGAGCCTGCTCCATATCCAAGCGTGTCCCCGTACCTATACCGACTTTGAGTGCGGCGACAAGTGGGACTAGGGACATGAAGTTACCTGTGGTGGCATCTAACGAACTGGATGTGACCCCACAAGTTCTTGAAAAGTTGCAGAGAGAAGATGGCACCTTGGAGAGCTGTTTTTCGGCGATCGGGAAGACAATGGCGAAGCGATCAGCAATCATAGAGTATGTTTTGCTCAAGGGAATACTTCATCGACACTACAGATCGCTAACGAGGAAGGAAGTTGACGAACTGGTTGTTCCGCAAAGCCTCCGCTAGTTTCCTTATGATGGTGCATGAGGGAGTTATGGCAGGTCACCAAGGTATCGAAAAAACCACTGATAGGATTCTAGAAGAATTCTTTTGGCCCAGCGTGCGGGCCGAGGTGACACAATTTGTGCACTCTTGTGACATATGCCAGCACACTGTGCCAAAGCACTTAGTCAGACGTGTCCCCCTCGGAAAAATAACGGTGATTTACGTGTCCTTCTAACGTGTGGCGATTGACATATTTGGTCCACTATCAACGACATCGGCCAAAGGAAACTGTTTCGTTTTAACAATGGTCAACTGTGCAACGTGATATCCTGACGCTGTTGCATTACCAAGCATAGAAACGGAGACGATAGCAGAAGCGTTGGTGGAAAAGTTCTCGCGCGTTGGAATACCACAATAAATCGTGAGTGACCACGAAAGTTCATTCACATCACGCTTAATGTAGGAAGTGAGCAGACTACTGTCTTTCCGACAGTTACCAACTACCCCATACCACCCTATGGCAAATGGTCTTCTGGAGCGCTTCAATGGTACATTAAAGCAAATGATACTGCTCATGTGCCACGAAAGTCCAAAGAACTGGGAAAAATACTTGGCACTATTATTATTTGCGTACAGAGATGTGCCTCAATCCAGCATCGGTTTTTTGCCGTTCGACCTCCTGTATCTTCGATACATTAGAAGCCCCATGTCTATACTGAAAGAATTATGGACGCGAAAAACCATGGATCCCCAAACGAAGACTACGTACGGCTACGTCATGGAGCTTCGCGATCGTTTGTATAAGACGTGTGAAATTGTGCACGAAGAGCTGCAGAAAGTCAAGCTGACACAAAAGAAATACTACGATCGCAAAGTGAAGCCTCGTCAGCTGTGCGTCGGAGACAAGGTATTACTACTACTACATCCCGACACCAACAAACTGATTCGCACTTGGAAAGGCCACTTCAGTGTACTAGAGAAGCGGAGCGAGATCGACTATGTTGTTGATCTAGCAACCCGAACAAGTTTGTTCCTTATCAACCTCCTTAAGAAGTACTAGGAGAGACCACATTTGACAGACATGGTGGACTGCGTGGCTGTCATGGTACAAACGGAACAACCGGAAAAAGAACCGGAACTACCGTTACTCGTGCTTCACCAGAACGAGACCCATCATGACGTCAAGGTCGCTGACAACTTGGACGTGACCAAGAAGGCAGATATAGAGAATATTCTATCAGACTACCAAGATATCTTCTCAGACGTTCCAGGAAAGACTAACTTGGTAGAGTGCAACATCACGACAACATCTACTGTGCCGGTGAACGTACGCCAATACCCAATATCCTTTGCTGTTCAACAGGTGGCAGAGGAAGTAGTACAGAAGATGCTGGTGCAGGCAATCGTCGAACCATCATACTCACCTTACCAGTCAACAATCGTCATAGTAAAAAAGAAAGACGGCAACATGCGCCTAGGCATTGATTTGTGACAGTTGAACAGAGTCGTTGTAGTGGATGATGAGCCTATTCCACGAGTGGACATGATCGCAAACTCAGGAAAGGCTGGCTCGCTATTTCACTAAATTTCATTTTACAAAGGAATACTGGCAGGTCCCAATGCACGAAGACTCGAAAGGCATGACAGCCTTCATGTCAGTGTCGGGACTTTACCGGCATCAAAGCAGCGCCAGCAGTGTTCACGAGACTCATGAGAAAAGTTGTGGCTGGCATTTCGCACGTACACCATTACTTCGATAATGATCTTATTGCCACAGACACATAAGAGACGCACCTTGCCATGCTAGAAAGTTTTTTCATTTTTCCGACAAGTAGGGCGTGGACATTTCACAATCAAGCCATCCAAGAGTGAAGTTGGGGCAACGATGGTGAAGTTCTTGGGCCACATCTTGGAACGCGAGGTCTTACGGCCACCGCTTGAAACGCTTGAAAAGATACAAGCAGCAAGAAGACCTCATACAAAGAAAGAAGTCCGTTCCTTTCTCGGTCTCACGGAGTACTACCGAGACTTCGTATCCAACTATTGCCACGTGTCTCATCCCTTAACAGAGCTCACTCGGAAGCGTGCTCCGAACAAGGTTATATGGGAACGTCACCCGGAGGCATTTGACGAGCTTCAACGATTGCTGTCCACTGGTCAAATCTTGAGGTCTACTGACTTGGAGAAGACATTTTTTCTGCGCACAGACACATCTTCTACCAGTGTGGGAGCCGTGCTCATGCAGAACTATGACGGTGTTCTCTATCCCGTCGCCTACGCAAGCAGGAAGCTCCTTCCACGGGAGGCACGGTACTCAACCGTAGGTCGATATGGGCTTACGCTCGTGTGGGCTGTCCGAAAATTTCACATTTATATCTTCGGCAAGCAGTTTGTACCACCCAGCGATCACCAGCCGCTGGCCTACATCAACTCGGCCAAGCGCACAAATAGCCGAATTCTGTGTTGGAGTCTGACACTTATGGAATACGAGTTAATTTTGGGATATATCAAAGCAAAAGACAACGTCGGAGCTGACTACATGAGCCGAGTGCAGACTTGAAGCGTTACGCACATGTAGGCTTTCATTTCTTTCTGAACACTTTGTGAACTCCATGTAAACTCCGTGAACTGCGCGTAAACCAACTTGTGAATGCGTGTGAAAGAAAACTGTTAACATGCGCACACTTTCCGCTTTTCAGGCTGTGAACTTTCTGTATCCTCATGCTTAGAAAAGTTGTTGAAAAGAACCCATTGTTAAAGAGAAGCAGGTTTCGCGATTTTTTTCAATCAACTTTTTAACAAGACTCTCATAAGAATGCTGCAAAGATGGGTCATTTCTTTGTTATTCCTCAAGCGTCACTATATGTATGATTGTGGCAGTGGCTTTCAGAACAGGTAGCCTGGTTGTAGCGCGTGCTTATTACACTGCTGCAGCACTGTCACCCAGTGGTACTTAATCTGCGGGTCCATGAGGTGTGCAAGTTGTCTCTGCGGTCATCGGTAAGTAGCCTGAATCGTTTCCGACATCACTGCGTGTCGTCCGCGGTGATGGGCACGGGCGAGTTAGCGAGTTCCCTGACGACCTTCCCTCCGTTGTAATCACGATACCTCTCGCAATACTGCTGAGGCTTGTGCGAATATGTGTTGGTCGAATATGTGAATATGTGTTGTGCGAATATGTGAATGTGTTGGTGGACTTGGTGGCTGCGCCACAACGCTGTCTTCTAACACGCTGGTTTTCACCGTGCTGATGATCACCGCCGCTCTCTGCCAGGTGTTGCTGCCTCTTGTGCAGACGGTATGCACCGTGGCGCCAATGGAGCATGCGCCATCATTCTACCACTACCCAAATCCGATTGTCATTCCGCTTGTCTTGGCTTCGCCGGAGGAACGCATATCGACACCCTACTACTGTATGCTCCAGCCATCGTGGGATTCCGCATCGAAAGGGACCCTGTCAAGTCCGCCAACTATAAAGGAGCAGCGACCATCACGACTGCTTTGTGGGCTTGGTGGCTGCGCCACAATGATGTCTTCTCACACGCTGGTTTTCGCCGTGCAAGTCAGTGAAAAATACAGCCTATTTAATAAGAAATTTAGTGATTACTGTTTGGTGCAGCTCCCGAGCCCCCAGTGCTGCCTTGCTCTGTTTGGTGAATGTATACATGTCATCCAGTCTTTGCTGTTGCGATCAGGAGATGTGGAAACCAATCCAGGGCCTAGTATGAGCGATGTTCTCGCTGAGTTACGGAAGATTGCAGCCGGGCAAAGCAAACTAATTACTGAGGTGCAAAGCCTAAAGGATCAAGTTATGAGTACCGATAAAACACTGACGTGTCAAAGTAAGCGAATGACGGAACTTGAGCAACACTACCAGGCACTCATGCGCTTACGCAACGAATTAGAAGCAGTGCATGCTGCTACTGGCGTAACTGGTCGCCTGGTGTCTATTCTCGAGAGCCGCATAGACGACGCTGGCAACCGGTCTCGTAGAAATAACCTAATATTGTATGGCACTTCTGATTTCAACCCCTCTGAAACCTTTACGCAGTCCGAAAAATTATTCATTGATAAGATTCATGAGCACATGCACATAAGACTTGATGATAAGGAAATAGTGCATGCACACCGGCTGGAAAGGTACTCACCTGGTGGTAACCGCCCCGTCATAGTTAAATTTGCGCTCTACGAAACTAAACAATTAGTCCTGACTGGCGGTCGTAAGTTAAAGGGGAGTAATTGCGCAATTGGTGAAGATTTTTCACCAGCCATTCGAAATGCTCGCAAACATCTTACGGCTTTCGGCAAAAGTAAAGGAATGCTTTTTAAACTACGTTTCAAGACACTTGTCATAGGATCCAAACGCTATGATTATGATGAATCATCCAATACCGTTAAAGAGAGTCATGAGCAATCAAAGCGCAACAGAGGTTCACGAAACCCTCGCCCCATTGCCACAGCGAATGATCTTTCTTTATCTGGTATTTTCACTAACGCCCGCAGTTTCCTTCCAAAGTGTGAAGATATATCAAGTCTTGTTTCTTCATCTAGCAGTAATTTACTCATCATAACAGAAACGTGGCTCACGGGCGACATCAGTGATAATGAGGTATTATCATACTTTCCAAACTTCGAAGTTCTTCGTCATGACCGCCTAGGAACGTGAGGGGGGGAGTTTTTATAGCATTCATCAAGCAATTACCTTGCACAACAATTGCGCCTCCTGCTGGCCTCGAGGTGGCCTGGCTACTTCTCCGCTCATTCCCACAGGCTGTCCTGGTGGGAGTCTGTTATCGGCCCCCTGTTAACAGCGCCAATTTTCCTAGCAAGTTAAACAGCGTTTTGTGCCAGGTTACAGCTGCGCATCCTTATGCTCATATTCTTTTTTTGGCGCCTTTAACTTCCCGGTATCAGCTGGCGTAACCTATCTTCCGGAGCATCAACTAACGCTGAGGCTCAGGTTCTCCCCCTTAGAAAATGTCTCCTCGGAACTTAAAATACTAAAAAAAAGAAACCTGTGAAAGGAAGACTTCTTTCAGAACCTGTCAAAAATGATTTCTTGAAAAAAAAAAGACATTCTAGATCAGGCAGTTTCCACTGCAGTTCTATAGCATCAAAATAGGTTGAAGGAAAACTCTGCAGTGGAATCGCCGGTGTATTCGGTCGGCAACTACAGATTTACTATATTATTTCTTCGCAAATTCCTCCAGACATAATTGCTATTAGGAAAACCTGGCTTGCAAATGGTAGACAACCCCCCCCCTCCCCCTATAAACATCATCGATTAATCCGGTTAGATAGGCCGAGTAGAGTTGGTGGTCTCGCTTTCTTAATATCAACAAAGTTATTCATTGAGCCAATATGTCGTGTACGGCTTGCGAAATTTTGGTGTTAGACATCACACTACCAGGCTGCTCGCCTCTTTTTTTTTGCAAATGCATAGTTTTCAGCAGGTGTTCAGGACACTAGATGCCTTGATATCACGTTAGCTTCATCCAGCTTCATCGACGTCTGTTTAAACTTTAATCTTTCACAGCTTGTTTCCGAACCCACACGTGTTTCGCGTGTCTGCGCGAACGTCATAGACCTTATACTAACTAATCACCCAGGCAGCTTATCACCTTTAACCCTTCTTCCTCCTATCAGTGACCACAAAGTTCTTCACGCCACATGATTATTTTCCGCACCACCACGTGCAAAATGTAGCAACAAAATCAGCCCATACAATAGAAGAAACTTCCGAGCCATTAATGACGAATTAGCTGCCTTTCTACCTAACTTTGAGTCTTGATTTCACGAGCAATCTATTGATGATAACTAGGTGCTCTTTAAAAGTAAAATTATTCAATTAGCAGAGAAACCTATACCGAGAATTACCTTCCGTGAAAATCGGCTGATGCCGCGGTTGACAAATCACTCAAAGCGTTAAGAAAATAGCAAGAAAAGACTATTTTGAGCTGCTAAACAGGGTACAAATGCTAATGCTTGGGAAAAATGATATTCTGCCAAAAAGTGTATCCATCTGCTGCTCGTGGTGCCAAGACTGCTTTTTTAACAATGACTTGCGCAAAATACTTAGAGAAAACCAAAAAAATTTGGGCAAGTAATAAACCCAAGTCATGTTAGCGCCTTAACACTTGCTGTTGATTCGGGGAACATTATGTCTGATACCGACTGCGCCACAACTTTCAACAATGCCTTCATCTCAGTTTTTACTAAGGATACTAGTGCTCCCCTACCTTCACTGTCTAGCAACATAATATCCAGTATGCCGGCCATTACGTTAAGCGTAGATGGTATTTCAAATGTGATTAATAACCTAAAACTTTCATCCTGTGCCGGTATCGATGGTATTATCTCAAAACTGTTACGAAACACTAAAGATATATCCTCGTCATGTTTGTGTCTGTTGTTTGCTCAGTCGCTTTCAGTATGTTGCATTCCTCACGACTGGAAAGGGGGAAAAGTCATTCCCATCTACAAAGCAGGTAACAGGCCTCACCCGCTAAATTATCGTCCCATCTCCCTTACGAGTCTACCTAGTAAAATCATGGAGCACGTCATTTACTCACTCATTATGCACCATTTGGATGTCAATAATTTCTTTCATCCTGCACAACAAGGAATCAGCAAGGGCCTTTCTTGCGAAAGCTAGCTCTTTTCATTCACGACCTTCAGACGAATCTTGACTGTAGAAGACAAACTGACGTTATCTTCCACGACTATGAAAAAGCGTTTGACAAGGTTTCTCACCGACACTTGTTACACAAACTTTCCTTCTTAAACTTAAACTCCAACGTACTTAAATGACTTGAAGCGTTCTTAGTCAACCATTCGCAATTCGTCAGCGTTAGTGGTCAGTCCTGCGTCCCACTTCCGGTTACTTCATGTGTCCCCCAGGGGTCCGTTCTTGGCCCACTTCTTTTTCTGGTATATATCAATGACTTACTCCTTCATGTACCTTTTAAAATCCGTATGTTCGCAGACGACTGCGTGATTTATCATACTATTAACAATATTACTGAGGCAGATACATTAAAGAAAAATCTTAACGACGGGCAGTCTAGGTGTACTTGGTGGCTAATGACTCTCACTCAAAAAAAATGCAAACTTACAGGATTTACCCGTAGTCCCAGTTCCATTACTTCTCCTTACATGATAGCCGCTAGTCTCATAGAAACAGCCCCATCATTCAGGTACCTAGGAGTCTTAATATCATTGGATCTTAACTGGGGCACACATATAAATAGCAATCTGTCATCGGCAAACCAGTCACTCGGCTTCTTGAGGCGCCACTTACGTCATGCCCCGCGCGACGCAAGATTACTGGCATACATAACCCTAATCAGGCCTAAAGTTGAATATGCTTCACCAATCTGGGACCCATATACAAAATACCTGATCAACGCACTTGAGTCTCTTCAATATCTCGCAGCAAGATTCATTCATTCATCCTACTCATATGACGTAAGCATATCCGCCCTAATAGAAAAATTTAAACTACAATCCCTTTTACACCATCGTACGATATACAGCCTTGGTCTTTTTCATAGAAGTTTTTACACTTCACTTAACCGCATGCTGTACATCACCTCACCATCAAGAGTATCGCAACGCACTGGTAACCCGCTACAGGTTTCAAAACCACGCACACACACTACTACCTTTTCTACTTAGTTTTTTTCTCGTACACCGTCAGAGTGGTATGCCCTTCCACACCATGTTGTATCTACAGATAACCGTCACATGTTCTAGGCTGCTGCGTCTTCTGTTTTACCAAATTAGTTGCCATTGATTGTACTTAACGCGAGTCTTTATTTCTACAGTGTACATTGTTTGTTATTGTTGTATTTATTTGTACAGCGTTATCTTTGTGCAAGATTTTTAATTAATACGTTATATTACCACATCCTGTTGTTTCATCTAATGTTACGAAATTAATTACTTAGCGCGTGTTCTCGTTTTCACAGTGTATCAACATTTCTTTCTTTTACTTTCTCCTCTTTTTCCAAAGATCTATTGGTTTTTATTTTTATTTAAATTTACCCATTACATGTTGTCCCCACCCTTACGTAACATCCCTATAAACGAGGCCTTTAAGGAAATATACTGAACTGAACTAAATATTCTAGCTCTGTAGGTCGGGCACCTTCGATATAGCCTAGCACGACATCGTATAGATGGTTCTTCATGCATTTAACTCGCACGACGCCGACAAAGAATGGTGTGTCAATAGAAACCATTGCCTCCGGCAAGTAGTGCTCTGTTCTATCGAGCAGAAAAATTGGACTCCTAGTGCCCGTTAACTTCTCCTCCGGGACAAGCCTTTCTCGTACCACTACCGTGTTGCATCCCGTATCTCAAAGTACAGATACAGCTTTGCCCTCAAGCGATCTTCTCACTACATGCAGAGTTCCGACATCAGCTGGAGTTGAGGTAGGCGTCGACGTCGTATTCATGACTGGGATAGTCTACCCAGTCGGGAGTACGACGTATCCTTCATCCGGTTTCTCCAGTGTGTCAGCGTTTCTACTTCTTTGGGCGACAGCGTGCACGACGCCAACAGCTTTTCCTGAGTTCGAGTTGTCTCCGCAGACGAACCGTTCCTTCCAGTCGACCAGCCTGTTGCTGACTGGTTATTTTTTGTCGGAGACGCGATGATGGTTATTTTTGTCCTATCGGACACGCGATGCTTCATTCGGGGAATGACCAGCTCGCTCAGCGAACCACTTCAGTCGAGACGCGATGCTCACCGCAACCTTGACCATTAGCCAGGCCACGCCCGTCGCTGTGCCGAACGGCTGACCACGGAGACGGAAGACAGTGGGCAGAAGCGTCGGACGCAGGCGATCCAGGTTCCGGCCATAGAACGGGGCTGTCCAAGCTACTGCCGTCCAACCATCAGTGGGGGCGGCGTTGCCGGCACGAGTACTTCATCTCGGGGCGCGGCCTCGCCTGCTGTTCTCTTCCTTGCCGAGGGCATCGCGGATCTCGAGCGCGGCGCCTCCGTGGTCAGTCGTTCGGCACAGCGACGGGCTTGGCCTGGCTAATAGTCACGGTTGCGGCGAGCATCGCGTCTCAACGCAAGCAGTTCGCTGGGCAATCTGGCCATTCCCCGAATGGAGCATCGCGTCTGCGAAGCGGGTTGATTGCTCCGTAGTCGCACCCACGCGCCGGATTCACCAGAGCGTGGAACATAGGCAAGTGAGCGCATTCCATATTGCCTTTCCACCGCCTCCTGCTCTGCACCTCATCGGCTTCTGTCATACCGCCGATCTGGCCCTCAGGTTTTCGAAAGCTCTTACTTGAATTCTAGTTGGTCATTTTTAATCAAGCTCAGTTCTCTCTCTTGCATTGCATGAACCTTTTCTGCCTCAGTGTTTTCTATGTTTAGTTTCCATGTTCTGTCATAAACGTCGTGTGTTGTTATCGCGCCGTTTCTCTCAGTACTTTTCTCCTAACATGGCACGGAAAAGATGCTTGACGAACCTTTGCCCCGATAAAGAATATTTTCATTACAATAAATGACGAGCCTACCAGGATCAAGGTCTTGTTTTAAATATTTTTAAGAGCATCACCTTGTTTGTGTGCCGTGGCCAAGAGGTGGACCCGGAAAAAGTTGCACCATTCAGTGTAGAACAGAGTAATAATTTTGCCGAAGAAAAAACAATTGGTTGTAAAGCAGTTAAGTGCAAGCTAATGCAAGGGCCAGAAGCATTGAGGTTGTTGTGTGATCGTGAGGGTAGCGAGGTTGTTGGGCGGGAGGGCTTGACGCACTAATGTAATAGTGTAACGGGCGCAATGGTAGAGGCTGTCTTGGACTAACTCGAAACAACCATGCACCCTGGCTTTAGCACAGTTGGTGATGCAGGAGCCTTAGGTCATGTGAACGGTCACGCTAAGCTTGCGGGTGAACGTGGCTTAACGGGTGACGGCTACAGCAGTCGCAAGGACATTGGAAGTCAAGCAGGGCTTGGCAGTTTCTGTTCGCGTTCAATGTAGACGCCTTGCAGCTTGGAGGACGTGTGACATGAGAGCTAGGTTCAGCTTCACATGAAGCTTCCGGGGAAAGGTGATGAAGTCAACTGAACTTGATCAACTTAGCCTTTGTGAAGACTATGGGAAGGTAATTGGTACTAGAAGTCTTTGTCTCTGAAATTTTTCGAAAAATTTATCAAAGCTTACCTTGTATCCTGTCCTCAAGATTGATAAGTTCTGTATATAGCAGTCATATGTTTCTCTGGTTTCGTTATTTGTAGTGTTATGACTCTTTCTTTATTACTGTGCAAGTATGTACTCCACTTACTCGGTACAAAAACAATGTTACGCGTGCATCATTAGTGTGTTATATTGTATTTCTTTGACCATGCTCTAAGTGGTGCTTTCAGGTACTTGGGTCCCGTCAGGCAGAGGACACCTGCCTTTTGCCCTTGTATCCGAGACATACATTTGTCGGAAATAAAGACAACAACAACAACAACAACAACAACAACAACAACAACAACAACAACAACAACAACAACAACAACAACTCTGGATGAGTTGCTGCTGTTTAAGTGCGATGAGAAAAATTCTTTTACCTGATTGGGCACAGCACATGCTGTGCCGATAGCACCTCTTTCAATTGTTCTAGTTCGCTTGGCCAAAGAACCAGCTAAAACAGAATGCTGTTTAGGCGAGCATATAGTGTTTTGCAAGTTCAATCTTATCGCAAGAAGTGGTGTTCTAGAGTGGAATGGTTCGGTAGAAGTGCAGAGGCTTGTGTGGAAGGTGACGAAGATAGATGCATACATACATCACTGGTGTTATTGTTTCCGCTTCAGCACAGAAAGTGTGTTGTGTGTTTATTCAGAAGATTGCAGGAGATATTTCTTGTATATTTCTTGGGCAGATTATTGTAGCCTAAATGGAAAAGCTAAAAATTGAGTTATACCCACAGGCCTGCTTTACAAAATAACTTCAATGCTGCTTAAGTTATTCTGAAAAATTTCAATTGTGCGTATGAATAAAGCAATACTAGAAAAAGTATCAGGGCATTTCAAATCATACATAGTTTTTTATTGGTTCTTGTTGCCCGTATGCATGTCTAAATTAACAGTTTTCATTCTTCTAGACTGTACCATTGTAAAACAAGTCGGATTGTGATATAGAGACATTTCTGGATAGACCAAAGCTTAATTAACAACTGTTTTTATTCCTCATCACTTTGTTGTGAGAAAAAAGGTTGTTTTTTTTTCTGGATCAACTTTTTTGTGTGGGAGGTTATTGTAATGAGTGAAGAAAACGACGACAACGATGGAAGTGCGGGTAATTCTGAGCTCGGACGAGCGAGACGTTCTGCCGGGCGAGACGCGTGCGTGTTCACAGAGGACCACGGAGCCGGGCGAGGTCCAGGGTGGCCGAGGATCCCGGTGCCAAGAGAGTTGTTGGCTGAATCGAAGATGTGGGCCTCGGACGTGGGCCGCGAGCTCATGAGCTGTGCATCCGAGGGTACCTGGTGGTGCCCTGGCCAAGCCGAGGAACACCATTGACTGAGCTGCTGCACCGCAGCTGTGGCGAGCAGCATTTCAGCACGGCACAGACGGTGCTGTGCTGGCCAGAACCCACACATGCAACCGCTACACCCGGGCAGTGATCAAGAGCTCGGAAATGAGGTCCGAGGTCGCACTGGTCCAGGCATCTCCGCCACCGCTGCTCGAGAGTCGTGAGTCCATGAGACTTTTCTTCCTCATGTGCCGTGGTGGTCATCCCGACGGAACCCACATCACCGACTTTTCATATCCTTTCTTTTGTATGTAAACACATGAACACGTCTATATGTCTGTTTCCTGCGCCGCTGCACAGTAGTGGAAGTGCTCGAACAATCCTAAACATCACACGCGCGTTCTCAGTGCGGTAGACTGCGGCGTGCTCCAGAGCTCCACATTTGCTGTGATTGAACGAGGTATTTCTATCGCTTCTCATGTTTTAGGCCATGTGTGTGAGTGAAAGATGGTGCCTAAACATTGAAGGCAACGTCATTGCTTCGCGCCGGGGTGCAACCCCGGCTACAAGTGTGCTCAAGGCGAGCAGCCTTCCCTCTTCACCGTGCCAAAAGTTAAAGGGAAAAGAAAGATTTGCGAATGAAATCTGCATCGAAAAGATAAGGTGCTTGATGAAGGTTGCTCCGTATGGGAGCTTCATTTCTAGCCTTCAGACATCTTGCGAGACTACATACACATTATAAACGGAAAAGAAGTACGCATCCAGCGAGTAAAGCCAGAGTCGCCACCGGATGCATCACATCTGGCTATTTATTGAAGACGCTGAAACTTCGGGCCCAAAGAAGAGCAGAAACTCTGTAGTGTGTGGTTAATGATGCCAAGTGACCATCTACAGAAGGAAACAGTGACAATGACGCTGAAACTGAACTCGCTCTACTTAGTAAGTCACACCTCCAAGTCGATGCATCTGAATCAGAGTTGTCTGAAAGAGACTATGTGTTATATCATCACTCTATCTATGTGTCTTCCTGTACTGGAGTTCTCACAACGTACTGGGCGTTGAGTGATCTATATACTGCAAGCTCACAGTGTGCAAGTCCGAAAAAGTTGTCTATGGAAGGGCAGTTATCTTCAAGGGCACGACGGACCTGTAGTGACGTACACAGCGCCTGAATTGCTATGGCTTCATCGTATAAGAGGGAACCAATCTTGACCTTGAACAAGCGGTGAACATTCCTTCAGAACGGATTCGTATTGCGGCTGCCCTGACGCGTTGTCAATCAGTCCAATGCTCAAGCACAACTTAACACAAGACCTTGAGCAGCAGGTCATTGTCCGCAACGAGACATACACCAAAAATGCTTAGGAAAGAAACAAGCTGAAGGTACGATTGTACGTGTTCTGTGCATTTCAATAATTGCTTGCAAATAGGTCATAATTTAGAGGCATATTGACGCGTGTGTACTGGTGGACCAAAACGACAATAAGGGGATTTGGCGGACACCAGGTAGTGGAGCTCTGGCTGATTGAAGATAAAGAAGGTGATCTTGCTGTTTGGCTGCTGAGAGTCGCTGTGTCAACGTTTATCTGCCTTTGGTTCGCGCTGTACCGCGACAATATTTTTACAGTGCGTGCTAGAGCTGTTATTAAACAATGTAATTTTGATTCCCAGTGTAAAATTTGGTCTTACCTGCTATTTGCAGGACATACATGCATCTCATGCCGGTGCATTGGAAAAGCACTTCAATCACGAAAATCGAGTCTCAAAAGATTGTTAAGAAGGCGAAATCAAATCACTACAGCTCGTCTCCTAGCAGCAGCTCAGTTGAATGGGAGACCGCTTTCTCGCTGTGCACAGTTAAAAGACCAGTTGAAGGAAATGAATGAACGGGAACAACCTAAAGCCTGAGGAAGTTTCACATGAACAAATTACGTCACTGCCCAAGAAACAGCAAGCTTGTGTCCGACAGTCAGGTGCCGAAAAGAAAAGCATGAAGGGTATGTGTACGCAAAACATTGATCATAGAGTGAAGATGAAAAGTACCAAACACTATGAACATTTGCGTAAGCAATATATTACCTCCTTGCCCAGCAAAAGCACGCTGACGACCCACTTTAGGTTCTACAAAAGTGGTTTAGGTGTCATTACCAAAATACTGAGACAGCTAAAAGGAAAAAACGAGTTGCAATAGACTTTTTAGCAAGTATAGAGGGCTTTTGGTCGATGAGCTTAAACTAGCTGAGCACCTCCATGTCACGTGTGGCAGGGAAAGAGGCTTCACGGAGCACCTTCATTAACGGCACTGCATGCTTGCAGCACAAAGCAACAATTCCCACAGCAAAAGAACAAGAGCCTGAATATATGCGCACACGTGTGATAACAATGTGACGTCACTAACAGTCTGTTCTTCGGCGATGCCTTTGACGCACTGTAATACAGGTAACACTACAACACTTCCTTCAACACTAGATCAAAAACTTTCGTAACCCCAACGCTCAAGAGGCCACCTTTCCTGTATTAGAAATAATGCATTATTATTATTGGTTAACCTCGGCTTTGACGGCCTTGTTCAACCTCAGGGTCCAATTGCTCCACAGGTAGTGGAAGAGAGGCCCCCTTGGCGGCATGTGGCAGGCATGCTTCACGACGTAGGATTTGGTGGTCGAGCACAGAATGTCGTAAATGATCAGTCTGTACAAAGCGCACTTGGTTTCCAATAATAACCAATTACGTACTTGGACACTTCACTCGCGCAACTTTACCTGGCAGCTGATTCTCGAAGGTCAATTCAAGCAGGTCGCGCAAGTCGAAACAAAAAGTGGTCCGAAACCTAGTACGACAGACATGAACAACCACGTGACTATTGAAGCACGACTAGGTGTTGAGGGGACAAATATTGAGAACAATCAAGGTTTGTTTTCGAAAGTTTTAATTTTATTTGTTACGATATATTAATAAATTTGTTTAAATAAAGCTTTGGTCATTGGTGTTTGGCACAGCGCCTAATTTCCCTTGGTTTTGTCCAGAAACAGCGGGCACATGCAGACAGTCTGATAACATGGGCTAACAGTTTTTGGGGCGTATCCAGGCCATACTAGAGCTTGTATTTAGTTTGGCGTGTTCTTTTGATTCAGCGAATTACCCGGTCAACAATGCATCGCTCACTTTTCTGCGGTGATTTCGTGCGTGCCTTCAGTAATTTGCTTATTTTTATATGCGCTGTTTACTGGTGTAGCATTTAAGAGCGGAACTAGCTCAAAGAATGTGTAGATAGCCGCATCTGTGACTGCCGACTGCTTTCGCTGGTGCACGGCTGGCTTGTCCTTGCCTTTGGTGACGGTGAACACGACACGATAAGCAACGAGACGCTGTACACATGGCTGCCAAAATTATATTTTCAAAGCTGCTGTCTCCCTGCAGGTGTTTTCAACGATTGCGAAACGTGAGTTTTCAAACTATTATGCCATTGTCCTCTGGAACAGTGGTCTCATAATTGCCTTTGCTAAATTTCTTGTGCATATTGCAAGTAGGTCATTTGAAATATAAAACAACTCTGCTTCCTCAATCTTTGTTTTTTTTTCTTTCTCTTACGCATGCAATAAATGAGCGAGGCATGATGCACAGTAAAATCACGAAATAAAAGAACGTATTAGGTCAACAATAAAAAAGTCAATTGGCGCAATCTAGAGCAAATGCACGACGTCGCTACTGCTTCCAGTTCTGAAGTCATATTTAAATTTTCATTTTTTCTGTTGTCCTCTCCTCCCGTGAATGGCTTCGGTGGTAACGAGCCGCGACTACTGGATCCATGGGTTTCTATAGTAGTTACGTTAACAGTTTACATATACATCGGATTCTTATCGCACGGAACGGACCAATACCTGGTTCCCAACCCCAAAATATCGTGGCTTCGCTCTGCGCTTTTCGGATGACTGTTTCACCCTTTCTACTTTCTCGGTCATGCTGCTTGTCGGAGGCCGCCGCACCAAAGACAACCTCGTCTGCTGCTGGCTTCTAAAGAAACAGTTCAGCCGTTGTCTTTCCAGTGAATGTGTGCGCTGTTGTGCTATAGTTGTGCTATTGCACAACTGTGCTGAAGTGTGGTTTGTTTCGTTTGGCAGGCCACCCTTATTCCGCGGCCGCCAGAACGGAAGAAAGGCAGCCGCCTAATTTTGTAGAGATAAGGAGCAGTGCCAAGACGCCATGCTGTTCCATGTGCTGGTCGCTACGTGGTTGAAGTTACTCTACAGAGCACCGTTGTCCTTCGGGTCCGCGCAGAGATGCAACACGTGACGTCTTAGTGCGCCGGTAAAAGCCACAATGCCGAGCTTCCGCCGATTTTAAATCTCGGACCATCACGCTGTGCGTTTCTGACTTATGAGCTGCCAACGCTCAAATCAGCACCAGATGTCCAGGCATGGCCCCTTGGAGGCGCGTAGAATGTGACTTCCGTTCAACAAAGCATTCGTGGTCGGCCCGAGCAGCGAGATGACAGACTCGTTTCACCCCGCTCAAGCAATATTAGACGAAAGGGGCCACATCGCCGGGACCATACACGTGTTTGGTTTTTGTATGCGTGTTTGTTGGAGGCGAGGCCGGCATAATGACATTCGTGTGGGCAGCGGGACATGTTATTGAAACAGTGCCGTATCGACCTGGTCTCGGATATAGGGATCTGGGGAGATGAGACTGTATGTATTAGCCTTCGCAGCTGCTTAGGGTTCATTAAGCTTGTTGAATAGACAGCCTTTTTCAATGTAGAGCTTGCAATGTAGAGCTTTTGGCCAGAGAGTCCGTGCCTTGTAAATAGTGTAAATAAACCCTCTCTACGAAGTTCAACCTCCTCCTGCCTCGACATCTTCATCCCGGATCTCCGGTGCCGCAAATCCCGGTCGCCACAACTAGATGGCAACGGTGAGATGAGTCTCAGCGACGAAGGGTGACATGGACCAGAAGTCAACTGAAAGCCCTAGCCCTGGAATTCGGCGGAATCGACGCAGCGTACCACGACCGCACGTATTCGAATGAGTGCCTGGGTTTGTGCTTGAGATTTATCGAGTCTTTTAGCCTAGACCCGTCAACTGATTGATTTAACGAACAACTGATCTCAAGTTTACAAAACTTTTTTTACAAGTTTTTTGTAGGTGTAATGTTACGGGGCAGAGGTTTGTTGCTCCTTCGATGGTGTGACCAACAGGTGTGGTCTTCATTAAAATTGAAGTCAATGTCTAAAAATATGACAGAGTAGCCCCTGTGGTTGTCAGTAGTGCACAGAGCAACACTCGATGTTTATCTCAGCAAGTAGGTTAAGAACGAAAGCTCAGATAATTCTCTAGCAACTTGTGAGTTTTGCGCAAGTTGTGAGGGTACGTTGCGGGAAAATTTCAGGAAGTTGAAGAGAGCAGAGGAGTGCAAAGAATTAAAAAAAGCGTAGAGAGGAAGGTTGGCCACGTAGTGCTACTTGTGTGCTTATGCTTTTGGTCTCCGCTGTTGGATTTACCAGTATTTCATTTCTCCATACCCATAATTGAAAGGGTGGTGGGTTTGTGTTTTTTCACAGCTGAGCCAAAACAAAATTAGTCGCCATGGACCTGATGAGATTGACGAGAGATAACCTGCTTAACCTGTGTTGAGATCTCGAACTAGAATTCGAGGATGACATGCCTGCGCCTAAACTCTGTGAAGTAATTCTCGAAAGCAAAAGTAGCAAGGACGACATGGAGCACTTCGGGAATACTTATTTATTGGAACAGGAATACATAGAGAAACAAAGAATAAGGGAGGAAGAATACAGGAAGGTGATGCAAGAGATTTCTGAGGAGGAGGAAAGGTTCAAACGCGAGTGTGAAAGACTAGAACGCAGCTTAGATGCGAAGCACAGGAGTGGTCAATGGGTAGAGGTAGCACGCGAGATGTGCGAGGAACAGTTGAGTGCGGCGCAAATCGGAGCCGCAGGAAAAGCTAGCAACTACGAGGGTAGCTGTAGGTTCATGAATGAACTAAAGTTGACAGCTGCGAAAGAAGCTGCGATAAGAGGAGAGGCCGACGAAGGCCAGAATAAATGAGGTGAAGTTCTGTGCCAGGAGATTTCTAGTGAAACAGCTCAGATAGTTTTAGACGACCTGACACAAACACATAGTGAGAGTGTGCCAATGTTGGATATTGCCTGTGGAGTTCAAGAAGATTTCGACCCGCTAGACAAGAAAACCAGCATTAGGCTAGCAGAGGGTGAGGAAGTAGCGCAGGGTGGAGTAATTGTGGACAGCTCCCAAGCATGCGAGCTTGGCCCACGTAGGAGGGGAAGCGATAATAAATGAAAAGAAAAGTGAGCCCCGTAACTGTCTCTCAGTGGTAGGACACCTCAACAGTAGCTCATGAAGGATGGGGTAGAGAAGGGAATAAAAGAATAGGATTAAAAAGAAGAGAGATAGAGAGAAGAAGGAGAGAGCGAGGTGGTAGTACAGGGAGCGACGGAAGTAAGAAGAAGACAGGAAAAAAGGATACGTTTGCAGGAGTCTGAGGACGGGGCACCACTGGCGAGAGCTCATGTCGGCGACAGGAGATGGCGTAGGGCTAATCCAATCGGCCAGAGCTACGCCGTACTCGTCGTACGGGACCGGCGGCAGGAGGTGGCGTAGGACCAACCCAGTCGGCCAGAGCTGCGCTCGCTCGATTCCATGCCGACCAGTCATGCCCTCGCGATCTCCGACAGCGTCCACGTAAGAGCATCGCTACGGTGGATCCCGCATATGGTGTGCAAGAGGATTTCGACCCGCTAGGCAGGCACACCGGGGTGAATTCAGGAGAAGGAACAAACGAAGATAGTAGGAAGTGCAATGCAGTTGTGGACAGCCCCCTGGAAACCAGCTAGCTTCATCGGAAGAAAACAACTGCATTGTTACGAGATGCGTTAAGCTATCCGCTAGTAGAGAGAGTGGGGGAAAAGATTGCTTGTGCGCAAATTATTTCGACTGTGCGGGCAAGACAGCTAATGAAACCAGCCCGAGTGCTGGCGAGCAAGAGAGGCGAGTGGAAAGGTCAGATATGGCCCTAAGAAAAGGCTTAAGCGGAAGCGGCGTCGTAAAGAGGCCGGAGTGTGACAAAGAGCACAACCCTCTTCAAGAAAGCCGGAAAGCGTTTCAGCGTAGTACACCGAACCAGGCATTTGCCATCCACGATGAAGTTGGGTTGCATACGTCTGAGCCGCCGGACGAGAAAAAAAAAGAAGGGTGCGTCGGGGGGAAATGCAGACAAAACGAACAGGATGGTCGGCCTGCCGTCATCCTATCCACACATTTGATGGGACATGGAAGCGCAAGGTCGCTTGCTCGCTAGACGTAACTGAGCGAGAGGAGGAGCTCTGCTTGACAGTAAAAAGCTCGGTGGGGTTCGGAGGCGAAGTGAATGGGTTTTGTTATTGTCCCATTTCCCATTCGCCAAGAAAGGCCCACAGGACGTGACCGCCACGCGTTCAACTCAAAATTGAGTGACAGCAGTAAGTCTTTGGAAATGCTTTTCAGCGGATTTGTTCGTTTATTTGTTTTGAAGCTATGTTTGGGTGTTTAGGTTGGTTTCGATTTTGGAAAATTTTGGTAAGTATTTCGGCTACGAGCTATCATTTAGGTAACAAGTTCTAGGTTTTGTTTATTTCTTAAGCAGTTATTATCTTTGTGATTCCAATATGTTGTTTTTGCAGGAGATTTATTACAACTTTCTGCAAACCATTAGGAATAAATACCCTATTGTTTCAAAAAGCGCAACCATGTAGAATCGACAGAGAGTTCTAAACGTTGCGCCCGTAATGGTTGCAGTTATTGAGTGACAGCTTTCAGCCAGCCATGCCAAATCGTGTTACGTACTACTGAGAGTAGCCTGTCGTGGGTCATTTCACGTTATATATCTTTTTCTGTCAGAGGTAGTTCGTTCAGAGTGGCAAAATAAAAAAAAATGTCCTCATTTCCAGAGGTCTGAGACAAGGACAGTCTATAGATAAATCATCTGTGTTACTGATTGCCACGCCCGGCTTATGTCCTAGTTATCTTATAGCCCTAGTTAGCTAGAAAAACAAAACATCGATGTACTTGTGGATACAGCGCAATCTGTCCTTTTCGGGTCGAAGAGCATGGTGGGAGGTTGTTGGTAGGTAAAAACCATAAACGTTTGACCATACAAGTAGTTATGTTTCACGCCAAACGCAATGCTTAAAGCTTCTTTGTCTATTGGGCGTAATTACGCTCTGCATGGGATAGTGATCGTGATGCAAATGCTATTGACATATCTGTTCCGCCCAAAACGTGCGACAAAAAAGCCCCCAAATCATACTCCGATGCGTCACACGTTGGCTGCAATTCTTTTTTGATATCGTAAAATTCAAGCACGTTTTTGGTAATGATTGATTGATATGTGGGGTTTAACGTCCCAAAATCACTATATAATCATGAGAGACGCCATAGTGGAGGGCTCCGGAAATTTAGACCACCTGGGGTTCTTTAACGTGCACCCAAATCTGAGCACACGGGCCTACAACAATTCCGCCTCCATCGGAAATGCAGCCGCCGCAGCCGGGATTCAAACCCGCGACCTGCGGGTCAGCAGCCGAGTACCTTATCCACTGGACCACCACGGTGGGGCACGTTTCTGTTAAGCATTCCTTTACCGGTTCTATATGCCTCAGCACATTGACGTGACGGATTACACGTTACTTCTCGACGCTACAAACTATAGAGGGGCTCGAAAACCGCAGCGAGATTTGGTAAAAAAATTTTGGGTAGAAATGAACCAAGCCCAGAAAGGCCTTGAGCTGAGTCACGTTGGCCGATTTTGGCGCCTGCTTGATGGCAGATACTTTATCCGCCGTAGGATGCAACCCATTCTGCTCAATTCATGACTCAGGTATCTGATTCGTTTTTCGTGCAACTTACCCTTTTCAATGCTCACCCGTTTGCCAGTTTTCTTAGGTGTATGAGTACCTGCTACAACCTGTCATGGCATTGCTTTCTATCTGCGCCTGCAATGACAACGTCATCTAAGTAACAGGCCGCTTTTGAGAGGCGGTGTTGGATCTGAGCAGTTACGGCCTGGAACAACACCGGTGCACAGGCCACGCATTATGGCAAGCGCCGGAACTGGAACAGCCCCAGATGAGTATTGGCAGTGAGCAGTTCTCGTGGTCGAGTGTTGAAGATTGGGCGAGTTGGTTTGTCGTACTTGAACTTGTATAGCGCATTACGGGGAAGAAGAAACGGCCGAGCAGACCGACACAAGACCTCTTGTGTCGGTCTGCTCGGCCGTTTCTTCTTCCCCGTAATGCGCTATACAAGTTCAAGTCTCGTGGTCGCTCATCGAATTTTGTCGGTAAGTACGCCTTGGACAGGTCCAGAACCAAAAAGACAGTTCCACCATGTAAGGTTACAACAGTATTTTCTAGCAGAGGGAGCGGGCACTACTACACTTCAGTGGCCGGAATAACCATGACACAGTAGTCACCACATAGCTGAAGCTACTTGCGATTTTTGTTTAGGAAAATTGCCAGAGGGGTCGCCCATGCCCTGGGCTACGCCGGGTGAATGACCCAGGCTTTTGTAAGTTTGCCAATTACTGCTCGACGTGTTCGCGTAGCGCATACGGCAATGATCATGCCTTACAGAATACAGGTGAGGCATTTTATTTAACATTGCTTGCCTTGAGCCCTCTTACCTTTTCGTAACCCGGCTCAAACACTTCGCGGTATTTATCAGTCAAGGAGGTTTATTTTGTCAGTGCCTTCACTTGCATCAATTCATGCCATCTAGGTTTGATTCTATTTATCTAGTTACGGCCAAACAACGTAAACATCTTCGCACACTTTGTCTCTTTAGCATTTAGTTGTGGCAAATGAAAACACTGCTTGTCGTGCTGTACTTCAACGTCGACGACGCCTTAGCTATCAACTATTGTGCCGTTATATGCAACAAACTTGACATCGCCTTGTCTGAAGTTCGCACCAGGAAAACACTTCGCGCACTATGCTTCGGACGTAACAGAAACTGCCACTACCGTGTCTAGTTCTATGGGTACTCCTTCCCCGTTTAGTCCTGCATTTATTACAATGGAACAATTGCTAGGACAATTATCAGTGTGACAAAGCGTTAGAAGTTCTGTGCCCGACGAGTCTTGCTCTTTTAGCTAATGTACCATCCTTCTTCTACATATTTTCGTTGAATGGCCCTTCTTTTGACATTGATGACACGTGCTGTTCAGAAACGAACTACTTACAGGTGCGCATTGTCCACTGCATCAATGACAGATAGTCTTAATTTGTGTTGCCGGAGCCGTAGATGGCGCCCGTCTCACTTTGTCAACGCTGGCGCGACGCTGCTAATAGGTTCTGGCAATGTATTTCACAGCACTTGAATGACGAAACGACGGTGTTTTCGTCAACCATTTTCATGGTATATTCTGCGGAGATATCCATGGCTGTAGCGGCGCCGCAGACGCCACCCCACCTTCGTCGCCACTTCGTTGCATCCCAAGAAAGAGTGAGAGGCCAATGCTTCACGGGACACCTTTATTATCGGCACTGTATGCTTGCACCACAAATCACTATTCCCACAACAACCGAAGAAGAGCCTGAATATATACGCCCACAGGCCACTCGCACACGTGTGATAACATGGGGACGTCACTAACAGTGTCTTCAGCGATGTCTTTTACGTGACGTCATACAGAGAACAACGCAACACACATTATCTGGTCATATTGAGGGGTTTGTAGATGTGGGCTCTTTCCATGAAGGAGGAGAGACCATTTTCCGTCACCACGGGATGGTCGTCATGTTCATACCCCTTACAGGATAGTGGACGCAGATCATAGGTTGCTTTGCCACGCAAGGCGGAGCTTCATGCTAAAATATTGATCAAAGTGACTGTACTTGCAGGCAATAAATTGGACCCTGCCAGCAGACTTCTTGTCGACTTTATTACCTGCGATGGTGTCTCTTGTAATTGTCGCATGTGAAAGATATTGGGGATTTCGTGAAGTCAGGAAATGTCACCTGCAAGAAAGAGCATCCTATAGATCCTGCTCGTCACCTGCATTTCGAGTCAGATTTTCCTCACTTGATCAAGTTTGTAAGGAACACATTGCTGAGCCACCCACTCAATACTCCAAACAGGATGGTAACCGTTTCCTCTTGATGAGAAGTTCCATTTAAATTGGGGCTGTTGCCAGCCATTGCCTTTGGTTGATAGTCGATTTGATGTTGATTCTCCTCAGATTAGTTTTGTTTCTGTGCGCTGAGCGAGTTAATACAAACTAAGCTCCTACAGCTACTTGCAAATACAGTATTCACGTTTTATTGTAACCTTTCGGAGAAGCATTCAAGATTGACAGTGGGAGCATCACATTCTGCATATTACAGCTTAATGGATTTGAGACGATGAGAGAGTCTTTGCCATTTCAGCTGTTTGGGGACCATGTTTTACAAGGCCTGAATTTCTATAAGAACACTTCAGAGTCGTCGTAAGGCAATACTGATGCAATGTTATCATTTTCGACGTAAGCAAAAACTACTGTTCTTCACGTTTAGCTGCTTGGGCACCATGTTTTACATGGCCTAAGTTTCTATAAGGACACTTCACAGTCATCGTAGGGGAAGATCGATGCAACTCTATAATTTTTTACGTTAGAAAAATTACCGTTGTTTGCATTTAGGAAAAACAGAGCAGCGAGTACTTGCTCATATTTAGAGCAAGAAATAATGCTAAAGAGAGTTTAAGATTGTCTCAGGGTCATGAACAAGCTGATCAAGATTATGACTTCTTGGTTTTCGGCCAGAGTCTTTCGTCCGGGATCCGAGAACGTGAAAACTCTGAAGAAATTCTTCGAGTTTTTATGTCGCTTGGACTTGCATGCAAAAGGAGTAGACGGCTTGTTGAGCCAGTCGACAGCAGATGGGCTTTGTGTGACATGGCACAACACTTTGGCTGTATTAGAGTATTTAGAAGGAGAGGGTTTTACATAATTTTCGACATCTCGACTAAGCCAAGAGAAGTTCCAGAACTTCCTTAGTATTGTGAGACAGTTGTGCGGATCCAACGATCATCCAATGCCATCTCTGTTTTCGATTGCTGTCAATTGTCTGTCTTGTTATAACTTGCAGAAGTCAATGTAAACAGGAAACACTGCTGACAGTGAATACTTGGTCTCTCTACTTCCGTTACCGTAATACTGGCGTGGAAGGGGACATTGGTTAACTTGATGAGTCAGTTAAATCTGGAAATCTTACACTGAGGGTAAACAGAATGCCAGCTCAGCACGCGTTCAAGGGGAAGAAAAGAGCGACGACCTACTTATGCATTATATGGCCGGATATATGTTGCACGAAAATATCTTATTTGCGACAAATGTGAAAAATGGCGATGTCCTATTTTGCATAACTCTAGTGTCAGTAGCGGAGTCTCAAAATTAACTGAAATTTTTGACAGGGGAGGCTTGCTGCATTCCTATGGCTTTTTGAAGCAGTGAGAAAAACTTGAGGGAATATTTACAAACTTTTTAGTCCAGAGGAGCTGTGTAGCGACAGCATAGTAGATGACAAAATTCTAGTGAAAGCTAAGTTTGGCTTTACCAGAGGATGCGAGTTTTTCGCTGATGATCAGCAGTCGTGCGCCTTCATGTACTAAGAAGGTTGAACTTTTTGGTTAAGTGTCTGAATTATTAAGAGAGACACGATGGAGAAGTAATTGCACTTGAAAGTCACCCGTTGTTCCTAGCAGGTTGTTAAAACATATATGCTCCATTTTGCCTTACGCACAACTTTTGTATTCATTGAAAAAGCAAATTTTGTGACAGTAACTATAAGTAACCACGCTGTTTTTGTGTGTTTTGGCATACTGTGTGGGATTCTTTTAGAGAGTCCTTTCGCGTCTTTCCTACCTGTTTTATTTCTTTTATGGATTTTTGTGATGTCGGTGTGTGTCCGACTTGCACACGAGCCCGACATTTTGGTGCAATTTATGGTAACAAAAATTTTTTGAACGAGCCTAATAAATGTAGTCGTTTTGAACGAGCCTAATAAATTTAGAGAGGCCAAGACATATACGTAACGCTTCGCGTTCTAGTTGTACCAGTAGTCTAATTTTATAGGCGGTTGCTCCAGGAAACAACACACAGCCAAACTCCAATAAAATTAGACTACTGGTACAACTAGAACACGAAGCGTTACGTATATGTCTTGGCCTCTCTAAATTTGTCGCAATTATTATTTTATATAAGAAAGCGCGCCGGCCTTCTCTTCGTGCTAGGTTCCAAATACTAGCACTCCGTACCTTCCTAAAAATATACACATCCCCACTTAGGAGGTCACGCCCCGCCGCGGTGGTCTAGTGGCTAAGGTACTCGGCTGCTGACCCGCAGGTCGCGGGTTCAAATCCCGGCTGTGGCGTCTGCATTTCCGATGGAAGCGGAAATGTTGTAGGCCCGTGTGCTTAGATTTGGGTGCAGGTTAAAGAACCCCAGGTGGTAGAAATTTCCGAAGCCCTCAACTACGGCATCTCTCTTAATCATATAGTTGGTTTGCGACGTTAAACCCCACATATCAATTAACCAATTAACTTAGGAAGTCACAATATGTTTTCATCAATGCGCCGACGTTCCTTTTTAACCAACAGTGGTCTAGATTAAAGTGTCCACAAGTCATCGTCGTACAGAAGCTCTTAAACATTACAAGTTAACCTTCGTGAAGTACGGGTACTAAAACACCCATTCTAACCATGAAAATATAATTTGACAATATTTTTCCTAATAATTGCAAAACTATTCCCAGTAGATATTGCTGTGACAGGTTCGCCACATTCAAGTACCCCGCCACAATCATCGTGGCACCAGCACCAGCAAGAACCGGCTCAGCTGGCATGCGCCACGCGTTGGTACGTTCCAACAACGAGGAAGAGGAAGATAGTCGGATCTGTGCCACTCGGCTACTCGAACTTGACGACCATAGTTTTTAGAATCGTGGGCACAAGTTCGCCCTAATAAAGACGCTTGTTTTTTTAACCTGTCGGCGTCAGCATCGCTACATTTCTGGTGGAAGTGCTGGGTTATGAACCAAAGCCCCGCGAGCTCAAGACAGCGTAGCCCCGACGACCAGCGTATCAACCCCGTGGAAGTGACTCCTGTACACCAGAGGGCAAGTCGCCGTCTTCGAGGTGACTCACCTGAGTTCGGTCCTCTTCACTTCACACCAAGGGGAATTCAAACGGTGGATGCCACCACTATGACTAGCCAGGTAACACCGGCACAAGTGTTCATTAGCCAACCGCACCAGCCACCAGTTTTCCACGGCGACTCGTACGAGGATGTTGAAGATTGGTTAGACCTGTTCGAGAGAGTAGCGAGCTTGAATGGATGGGACGAAAGAGAGAAGCTCCGTCGCGTATACTTCGCCCTGGAAGACTTCGCGAAGACATGGTCTGAGAACCATGAAACCTCGTTGTCTACCTGGGAGGTATTTCGACGACAAGCAGCGGCTACGTTCGCGAACATAGACCGGAAAGAAAAAGCGGAGGCAGCTCTTCAATTGAGGAACCAGCTAACGAACGAGAGTGCTGCTATGTACATTGAGGACATGGTCCGCCTGTTCAAGCGTGCGGATTACAACATGGCTGAGGATAAGAAGGTGCGCCATCTAATGCGCGGAGTGAAGCAAGAGCTGTTCGCCGTTTTCGTCGGCAACCCTCCGAGCATGGTTGCTGAGTTTTACTCGGAAGCGACGGCCATCGAAAAAACACTGGAACAGCGGGCTCGGCAGTACAACCGGAATCTTAACTGCGCATCTGCACAGGTATTCCCCGGAGGCGTGCGAAACGACGTTGAAGCCCTGCGAGAGCTAATTAAATCAGTTATCAGAGAAGAACTGAGCAGACTGCATATGCCCCAGACTTCAACTGCACTATCTGTTACGGACGTTGTTTGTGACGAACTGAGGCAGGTGATACGAGAGCCAGAGCGTGAGCTGCAGCCGGTTCGACCTATCCGAACATACTCTGAGGTTGTCAGACAACCCACGGTACACAGCAATGCAGCAGTTGCGATGGCGACGACTCCTCTCCCACCTGCGGCACGCAGCGGACCTCGTCCACGGGAACCGACAGCTACCTATCTGCCCCCAGGAGCACGTAGCACACATCACTATGTGGAGCGTAGGCCCAGGAAAAGTGACGTCTGGCGTGCTCACGAGCGCAGGCCTCTGTGTTTTCATTGTGGGGAAGCGGGTCATCTGTACAGATTCTGTCCTTACCGACAGGCTGGATTAAGAGGCTTCCCGTCATATGCACCGTGCCCCCGAAACAGTGAACGACCAGCGGAGATTGAGGAGTACTTGTCGACGCGCCAGAACTCGCCAACTCTACGCCAACACCGGTCACGGTCACCATCGCCTATGCGCTACCGGTCATCCAGCCCACGTACACCTTCAAGGCAGCCTGGTCATCGCTCTCCAAGTCCACACCCGGAAAACTGAAGCAAGCGACCTGTGGAGGTGAGGCCGCTAATAACGTCAGTTACGAAGATCCTCCAGTTTGGTTTGAGAGTGATGACGGCGTATTTCCGGTAGATGGGTGCAGCAACGAAAACGTTACTTCAGATTTGCGGTTGAGAATGGAAGGATGGGAGCTGAATGCCTTAGTCGACACCGGTGCTGATTATTCAGTGATAAGTCACAAGATGGTGAAAAAGCTAAACAAAGTTGTGACACAGTGGAGTGGATCGCAGATACGCACGGCAGGCGGTCACAGTATTACGCCCCTTGGCAGATGCACTGCAAGACTTGAAATACGGGGCTTTATTTACGTGGCCGATTTCATCGTGCTGCCAGAATGTTCAAGAGAACTCATTATAGGAATGGATTTTTTGTGAGCTAATGGCGCCGTAATTAACCTGCGTAGGTCCAGCGTGTCGTTTTCGACTGAACGAGCTATACCTGTGGAGGAATCTGAGGAACGACGCCTTACTGCTCTACGCGTTGTTCATGATGACGTAACTGTGCCGCCACGCTGCAGTATATTGGTGCTCGTAGAAAATGATGCATTGTACAACCGCGAAGGCATAGCGGATACAAATGTAGGACTGTTTTTGAACAAAGGTGTCTGCGTAGCTAGGGGTCTTGTTCACTTGACGAATGGCCGTGCAGATGTCCTACTCACAAATTTCTCCAATGAGCTTCAACACATCGCTCAAGGCACGGCTATCGCCTATTTACATGACTTCTGTATGGCGACTGAACTATGCAGCTTAACGACATCAACCACTCGACCAGTGGCCTGCAACATCGACACATCCGTGACCGTCAATCAGAGCCTTCCGGACAGTCAGAAGAAACAGATTTACGCCTTGGTAAAAGAATTCTCTGATTGCTTTTCAAGTACCTCGAAGGTCCAGGGCACGTCAATCACGAAACACAGAATTATAACGCAAGACGACACGAGGCCTATATGCCAGCATCCATATCGGGTGTCACAGAAAGAACGGGAAATTATCAAGTAGCAAGTGGAGGAGATGCTTTCTGATGATGTCATCCAGCCTTCGAATAGTCCATGGGCGTCTCCCGTAGTGCTCGTTAAGAAGAAAGACAACACACTTAGATTCTGCGTCGACTACAGAAAACTGAACAGTGTAACTAAACGAGATGTCTACCCTTTGCCACGTATCGACGGTACACTAGATCGGTTGCGATCCGCAAAGTTTTTCTCCTCCTTAGATCTGAAAAACGGATATTGGCAAATAGAGGTCGACGAGTGGGACCGTGAAAAAACGGCATTCGTAACACCAGATGGCCTCTACGAATTCAAAGCGCTTCCATTCGGCCTCTGTTCCGCACCAGCGACGTTCCAGTGAATGATGGACACTGTCCTCGCCGGATTGAAATGGCAGTCATGCCTAGTGTATTTGGATGACGTAGTGGTATTCTCTGCAACGTTCGACAAACATCTAGAGCGACTACGCACAGTATTGGAAGCCATCCGGTCAGCAAAATTGACAATCAAACCCGAAAAATGCCACTTCGGCTTCGAAGAGCTGCGATTCCTTCCACATGTCATTAGTTCCGATGGTGTTCGTCCCGATCCCGAAAAGACAGCCGCTGTTCAGAGGTTCCCTACACCCAGAGACAAAAAGTCAGTGCGTCGATTTTTGGGTTTATGTGCCTATTATAGACGATTTGTGGAAAACTTCTCAAAGATTGCAGAACCTCTTACAAAACTGACAAAAGACGACGTGCCCTTCACGTGGGAAAGCGAACAACAGAAAGCTTTTGACGAATTAAGGAAACGACTACAGGGTTCACCAATACTTGCCCATTTTGATGAGACAGCCGACACTGAAGTCCATACCGATGCCAGCAATGTCGGCGTCGGCGCCATCCTTGTCCAGTGGCAAAATGGTCAAGAGAAAGTGTTAGCCTATGCCAGCCGCAAACTATCAAAAGCTGAGGCAAACTACTCTGCAACTGAAAAAGAGTGCCTCGCAGTCATCTGGGCCATAAACAAGTTTCGACCCTACCTTTATGGTAGACCGTTCAGAGCTGTCAGTGACCACCATGCTCTATGCTGGCTGGCAAATCTCAAGGACCCGTCAGGTCGACTAGCAAGATGGAGCCTTAGGCTGCAGGAGTATGATATTACGGTCGTGTACAAATCTGGAAGGAAACACAGCGATGCCGACTGCCTGTCACGCTCTCCCGTCGATCCAAGTGTACCTGAAGAGGAAGACTTCCCGTTTCTAGGCGCTGTCGACACATCCAAAATCGCTCAACTACAACGAGATGACCCGGATTTGCTGGCACCTATACAACACCTGCAGGGTCTCGACGTTCAAGTCCCTCGCATATTCTCCAGAGGGCTCTCAGCGTTCTGCCTTCGAGGAAGTGTCCTTTACAGGAGGAACTTCGAACCTAATGGTGAAACGTTTTTACTAATCGTGCCTACAGCCATGCGAGAGGAAATTCTGCACGCATGCCACGACAAGCCAACATCTGGACACATGGGTGTGAGCCGAACATTCGCCAGGATTCCCTTGAAATACTATTGGCCTAAGTTGCTCTCATCAGTGCAGCGCTACGTGAAAACTTGTCGTCAATGTCAACGGTGCAAAACTCCACCCGTAAAAGCAGCCGGCCTTCTCCAGCCAATAGACCCTCCAGATGCCCCATTCCAACAAGTCGGCATGGACTTCCTAGGACCTTTGCCGACATCGTGTGCAGGCAAGAAATGGATAGTCGTAGCCACAGACTATCTCACCCGTTATGCTGAAACTGACTTTCTATACAGTGCGACAGCTGCCGAAGTCGCCAAGTTCTTTGTGAAAAACATAGTGCTCAGACATGGTGCGCCCATCGTCGTTATTACGGATCGGGGCACCGCATTTACTGCAGACCTAATGCAATGCCTGATGCGCATGACAAATACCGATCACAGAAGAACAACGGCGTATCACCCTCAGTCAAATGGCTTAACCGAACGCCTCAACAGAACTCTGACCGACATGCTATCAATGTATGTTGATGTTGAACATAAACAGTGGGATGAAATATTACCCTACGTAACATTCGCATATAATACAGCCGTTCAAGAAACAACCCACGTTGCCCCTTTCGAACTAGTATTCGGCCGAAGAGTGACCACCCCGCTGGATGCCATGTTGCCACTACAGGACGAAAGCAGCTATCCACCTGACTTAGATGACTTCTTGCAAAGAGCCGAAGAAGCACGGCAAATGGCAAGATACCGAATACGCCACCAACAGCACGTCGATTCTAGTCGCTACAACAAGCGACGCAGTGACACACTTTATCATCCCGGTGACAAAGTGTAGATATGGATACCAGTGCGCCGCCGCGGACTCTCTGAAAAGCTTCTTTGCCGATACTTCGGCCCTTATGAAGTACTCAACCGTATCAGCAACGTCACTTATGAAGTTAGATCTGCTGGACACGTGAGTTCAAGGCGCCGAAATCCCACGGAAGTGGTCCACGTAGTCCGCATGAAGCACTATCATGACAGATCGTCGAAAAACGAGTGAGAGTGCGCGTGTATCTTTTCACTGTCTTAAGCATCAGGACGATGCGTCGGAGGAGGGGGGCAATGCTGCGACAGGTTCGCCACATTCAAGTAGCCCGCCACAATCATCGTGGCACCAGCACCATCAAGAACCGGCTCGGCTGGCATGCGCCACGCGTTGGTACGTTCCAACAACGAGGAAGAGGAAGATAGTCGGATCTGTGCCACTCGGCTACTCGAACTTGACGACCATAGTTTTTAGAATCGTGGGCACAAGTTCGCCCTAATAAAGACGCTTGTTTTTTTAACCTGTCGGCGTCAGCATCGCTACAATATCTAAATGCTTATTCGAAAGACCGTCTGGCAAGATTAGACCTAAAGATTGTGATAGCAACTGATGCTTCAGTTCGCGAAGAGTAGGCAGGATTCGGAATTGCATCTTCTCTATTGGAATAGTGTTTTTTGATTCGTTTACCCAATTTTACACCTATTTATCAAGCGGATTTACAGGCAATTCTCTTAGCGTCACGAAAATTACCTCAATCAACAACATATGCTATTATTCTTTCAGACTGATTGTCTGGTGTAGTTCATTAACTGCGTCTAATATGTCCAATGCTTCGAAAGTCTTTCACGACCTTGCCCCAAAACATTTACGAATCATTCGCTTGGTGTGTGTACCAAGGCATAAAGCTTTAAACCTCAATGAATATGCAGATGCACTCACAGTGGCCTCACATAATTATCCCATAGTTTCTATATTGCTGACGTAGCATGTATCGCCGTGGCACGCTTTGAAAAATTTTTTATGTCAGATCAGTTTGAAAAATGTCGCTTGGCAACATCGGATTTTTCCCATCTTCTGTACCCTTGGAAAAATCAACGGTGCTCCTCTAGAACGGTGGAGATATCAATTACGAGACTAAGATGCCGAGTCCACCCTGAACTTTTATCGACACAGGTCTGGTCTGGCACAGTCCCCCTATGCCTCCACTGTAACGAGAGTGAATTTCTTCACCATTTCCACTTAACATGCTGGTTATATACAAACCAATGGGGGAGACTGTTACTAGAACCTCTCCGTAGGTTGGCGTAATTTTATCCCTTCCGGTGGTTTTTTTCTTTGGAGCTACTGAAAAGGGATTTCGCCAAGGAAACGCTTGCGAGGCCGTATGCAATTTTCCAAAGGCAACAAAACGATTAGAATTTTAAGCTGAGGCATAAATTCACTTTATTTCAAACCATATTATCTAGTTCATTCTTTGCATTACCTTCATTTATTTATTTATATATATATAATCTATCGTTTACCAATTGGTTCTTTGTTTAAACATCAATATCTAAATAGTCCGGCTGGTAAAACAACTCAACTTCTCAAATGAGGCACCGTCCGTTTCATGGCCGATCCCCCGTGGTGTGTTGCGCCAGGACTCCGAGGAACAACCAACCAACCAATCGACCGACCGACCGACCGACCGACCGACCGACCGACCGACCGACCGACCGACCGACCGACCAACCATGGCTTCGGTGGTGCTTGACGGGCACGTTTGTGGTCAACCAGCGGTCGTGGTCGAGCAAGAGTCGGGCTGGTTGACTGACTTAGGAACCCGGCTTTGCGTAATTGTTCCGGCTGCTGTTCCGGGAGCTGGGCAAGAAACGGACGAGGCCAACTGCAGTTCTGGCTGGGCGACTAGCCCAGAGAGAAGGTGAGCGGCTGGCAGTACGTCAGGGTGCTACCGAAGACACGAAGGTGGCTGACTGTTGCTGCTGCTGCTACCGCGACCGAGGGCCAGGTCAAGAGACGACTGACTACGTCAAGTACAGCAAGTGAGCCAGGCAGCGCACCGTTCTTAAAAGACCGGCGCCCACGTCTAACATGGCAAGTTAGGCAAGTGGCGTGCCCTCTCCACGTGAACGTCGCCCACGTCACTTACACGGCTAGCAAATTTTTCACCTAAAGACAATTTCTCCGTTTGCTCGCGAACTCTATTTAAATGCATGTTTGTCCATGTGTGGTAATAAATGTTAATAGAAATGTGAACGTGTCTTTGTGCACTGGTATACTGCGATGTTCTTTCTGCTGGAGCGGTCCTGCCCCTAATAACGTCACAAGAATTCGTAGGTGCCATTCTTTTGAAAATGATTGGCAATCTGGGAAAGCTTATAGTTATTGTAGCGGTGACACGAGACTTGAGATGACGTCGTGGAGGTGGCTGACGGGGCTGTGCCAATCTCGCCACTTTATTCGTAGGGCTGAAGTGGAGCGGCAGTGGCTGCTAGCGTCCGACACGCCATGTGCGTGAAGTAGTGCTGTGCACACGCAGCTCGAGCTATGCATGAACTTCGAGAGAGGTGCCGCGCGGTCGATAAAAACTGAATATGATGAATCACGACAACAATGGCACTACATATATGCTAGCTGATTGCTATACAAGGACATGGTCAACTATTTCATAACAGAAAAGGAGTGCCTTGACATCATCTGCGTAGCACCGAAATTTCGCCTTTACCTCTACAACAGGCGTAAGAAAGTTGTGAGCGATCAGAACGCCTTGTGTTCGCTAGCTAACTTGAAGAGCTCTTGAGGCCGCGTCACACGGTGGAGCCTAATATTTCGAGAATTCAACATTGCCTTCGTGTATAAGTCTGGAAGGAAACATTTCAACATCGACTGCGTGCCTTGCGCTCGCGTTCATCCACCATCACAGTTCCATCAGGATGATGAGTGCCTCTTGGGAACGGTCAGTACCCTTGTGTTCGCCGTGCGACTGTGAGCTGACTCGGAACTTAAGGACGTAGTTTTCGCCCACAATGCCGTCAGAAATGCTCAGCACAAACGGCACAACCTTGTTCAAAATGGTCGAGGATTATTGTAGATCGCTCGCTAAAGATTGCGCGCGAGACACTAACACTCAATATAATTCCAGAGCTTGCACGACGACCAGTCCTAGGGCTAGTGTGCTACTGTAAGCGAAAGTTTGGCCAAATAAAGTTTTATCTGAACATCGAGTCGGCCGCTTTCAGCCGCGTCATGACCCTGTGGCACAATGAAAAGCTGGCGCTCGCTAGGATGGTAGCCCTGGACACTGCTACATTAATCGACGTCAGTCAATGACATCCAACTAAATGTGATGAAAAGCGGACCTCATGGCTGTGTCATAGACATAAATATTAATTCTTTATCGATTGAGATAGCCAGCACTGGAAACACAACTGATGTTTCACAAAGATTAGGGTCTATTTGAAAGTCTTTCTCAGAACTGGCTTGGCTGAGTGGTAGGATACTAGGCTGTGACACATAATGGTGGGGTTCGATTCCTGCTGAAATCCTGACACGGGGATAAGCAGTACCAGGGTATAAAGGTATCGTGACAGTATTTCGGGGATACTTTTGAGTATGCGTATTGCAGTATCGAGGTACTTTTCGAATAAGATGTATTTGTATCTCAGCTGTTAGGTATCGCCCGTATCGTGATACTATCCGACACAGGTAGCTCATTACTTTTTTTTTTTGCGGAAATGAGTTCAGACGTGTATACAATATGAAAAAAATATTGCTGTGACCTTGGCAGTCAGCGTTGAGATATGCTTCCATCATTTCTACATTTCTGCTGAAGGCGAAATTGACTTTTACGTTCTTGAAAGTGAGCTAGTCGCTCTGCTACCCGCCTCCAAATGTACACCTTCAGGTAGAACTGGAATGTTTTTGAACGATCGCCTGCTTGAGCTTGCCAAAAATATTATACTGCCATTTTGAATTTCGGCATTGACATTTCCATTGTGAGGAGAATTGTACACTGTACAATGTGGATCAACCTACAGCGTAATTTTTAAAATGTGTTTCCGCATGCCAAGTGAACAAGCAGTGCTTTTTTTCTCGTTTTTTGTTTTTATTTTTTCGCGGCACCAATTTGAAAAACCGGAGCTCATTGCAGAACTCACATACCACCCAGCGAATTTATTGTGTGGTAACGTATGCTATCAACGATACTTATTTCTCCAAAGCATATCTGAAACCCAGCGTGGCCACACTGCGATTGAAAGGAGGCCACTTTGCGTTTCCTTTCGCATTCCCAGTTTCTTCTTATTCTTTCTACTTTTTTATATTCCTAAAAACACTAAACCTTCAACTGGAAGTAAGCGCTCATCTTCAGTGTTTATGTGTTCCCCTTCTGCTTCGCGCCAGGCCATTTAGGCGAAAATGGGAACTAACTAGCCTGAACTACAGGGTCTATAAGTAGAAGGTCGTTATAGTAAGCGCTGCCATTACAGCGGCAGCAAGAAATTCAGGAGCGCTATTTTCTTTTTTTAGTCAGAGACACATGCTGACCACTGTGAATGAAAGCATCCCTTTTCTCAGTTCATTCGTTTATGGTTCCAGCACTTCGCTTGAAATATGATACTACTAGCGAAGCAAATACTGTTGCCGCGAAGTATGCCGACTTCGGTGTACAATGCGTATGACACTTGCTCTCACGCAGCTTTGTTTTTATTGCAACTGATATCTGTAACCATGTGGTTATTACCAATTATGTGCAGTGTAAGCCTGTTTTGTAATTGCCTTAATGGCACTCAGAGCAGAGTGATAAAATAATTATTATATTTATTTGCAAGCTTCAATGCGCTGCGCATTGTAAATATTATGCTGCACATGGCAAAAACCTGTACAGACTGTGACTATCGCCGACATAGAAAAAAAATATTTCAGTAACTGTACTGCTGGATCCGTATTCCGGAGTATATCTGTATCTGTATTGCAAAAGCATCTTTGAAATATCCCGTTACGTCAAGTACAAATGTTTATCAATGACCGTATTTTAGGCTTTCAAGCCGTGTAATTCATTATTTATTCTGGAATAACCTTTCAAATATCTCTGCCCAGCCCTGCCGTGACATTACTTTTTATATTCGTTGGGTCAGCGATTCCGATGTCAGTTTTTCTTAGCATTCACGCCTTCAAATTACCCGAGTGCGTTGTCGACCGTCCTACATTCCTAGGTAGATCATCATCATTAGCCTGTTTACACGCACTGCAGGAAAGGGGCTTCTCCACTGTTCTACCAGTTAGCTCAGTCCAGTGCTTGCTCCTGCATATACCCGCAAACTTCCTAATCACATCCTAAATTTCTGTTTCCCCTTCAGCCACTTGCCTTCTCTTGCGATCCAGTCTGTGATCCTTAATGACCAGCGATTTTCTTGCCTCCGTGACATGTCCCTGCCCATGACCATTTCTTCTCGATTGCGATTGTGATGTCCTTAACACCAGTTTGTTTTGATCCATTCTGCCCTGGGTACACTCCAAGCCGCAATGGAATGAAGTGGGAGTAAATGCTCCATTTTGTCGCTGCAACCAACTATTAGTCTGTGGAGAGGTTATCTGCAAGACAAGGACGCCTTGTGCAAACTTAGCGAGGAACTGTTAGACCCTACGGAGCAACACCTAATCCCACGGAACTTTCCGGTGCAGTCGCGGCCCCGAAAGAATTGTCAGCATGTGCGTAAGCAAATAGTTCCTTAAAGAAATCAAATGTTGCTTGTTTATTCCTGTGCCATCTGTGCCATCAGCCATGACAACAATGGCAGGAGTAAAGAAATATCCTTTTGTGGGCACGGCGGACCATCGAAGAACGTGTGGCTCAAACCGTTTTGCTACCTCGTGCAGGTTCTCGTTCATGGTCTGCCCGGATCAACGTTTCTGCAACTACCGAAGACTAAAGCAATCGACCAGGCATATCTGCCTGACTTCGCCACGTGCACTTGGTCTCCAACTACGTCACTGATGTCGCGTCACCGCTGGTTCGACGCCTCACCTTCGCTGTTTTGGGACGCGCCACTCGTGGCACCACTTATGTTTCAGGTGACGTCGACGCACCAGTTAAAAAGACACCAGCTCCAGACCTACGCCTTTTGTGGGCACGGTGGACCATCAAAGAACATGTGGCTCAAACCGTTTTGCTACCTCGTGCAGGTTAGTAACTGCTATAGCACGATTAGGAGTGATTGTCGCGGTCTTTTGGTCTTGCCGTGCCCCCAATGCTGTGCTTTTATTGCTTATGATGTATACTGTGTATGTTTGTTGCTGTTGTGCGGTGACATTGAGTCAAATCCCGGCCCCCCTAACAGTGGTGGTGCTTCTGTCGAGTCAATCTTGAGGGAGCTGCTGTCTGGCCAGAAAAAGTTGACAGCGGATGTAACTGCACTCAGAGAACAACAGAATAACGTTGAAAAAGTTATAGCTGATTGGGGAGCCAGATTCGTCGAATTGGAAAGACGAGCCTCATGAGTGGATGACCTTGAACGTACTGTAAAATTGCTAGAGGCGAAGGTGACTGATCTCAAGGATAGGAGTAGGATATCCAATTTAGTAGTCTTTGGGATCCCTGAGGAAATGGGTGAAACTGAAGCTATTCTTAAGAATAAGGTTCTTGAAGAAGTTTTCTCCAAGAGGCTTTCGGTTTATTGTAAATCTGTCGGCCGCATTCATCGCCTCGGTAAAGCGGGTAGTAGACGACCAGTCATTATTTACTTCCAGGATGTCGCTGAAAAACAGCATATCTTAAAAAATGCTCATAAACTAAAGGGTACTCGAATATCAGTTCAGAACAATTATTCGCGCAATACGCTAAGGAAACGTAAACTGCTGTGGGATAGCGCTAGAACTGATAGAGAGCAAGGCAAGAAAGGTAGCCTGCATAACGATAAGCTGCGCATTAACAATGAACTTTTCACATGGGATGAAAGCAACAACTTGAGGATCAAAATCGACGGTCGTCAAGACAGTACCAGAAATACTTCACTTTCCTCCGTGCAGGCCTCCCCTGAATTTAAAGAACTTCGAGTTTTAAACAATAATGCCCGCAGTGTTGTTAATAAATCGGAAAGCCTCGAGGCTACTATTTTAAGTTACAACCCTCATGTGGTTGTCATAACGGAGACTTGGCTGCATGATAATATTGAAGATGCAGTTGTGTTTCCTCCGTCGTACAGGGCGTATCGCCGTGACAGAAGTACTAGGGGGGGGAGCGGGGGGCTGTTTTGTTAAAAACACTATAGCCGCTACCCCATTACGACAGGCTGATAACTTAGAAACCATGTCACTAAAGTTTTCTTGCTGGGATAAATCATTCTTACTTCTTGCCGCTTATCGAGCACCTGACTCTCCCCCCGAATTCTTTCGCGATCTTTTTACACACATGGCGTCTTTCGCAAACGATAAGGTTCTTCTTATAAGTGATTTTAATCTGCCAGATGTCGATTGGGAAAAAGGATTTTTTCGCACCGCGAATAATTCACATTTACAATATTTGCATGACATCATCCTATCTCACAATATGGATCAGATAGTTAAACAGCCAACGCGCACCTGTGGTATGTCAGCATCCATACTAGACCTTGTGGTTATTAGTCGTTCATTAGAAAACTTTTCTGTATCGGTTAATCCCGGAATTTCTGATCACAACCTAGTATACTGTTCTTTTTCTTTGAAGGTACCTACCACCAGCAAATGTAAAACGATAACGGTTAAAGATTTCTCTTGTGCGAGAGATGAAGGTGTCTTCGATTATCTGGAACTATGCCTTGGAAAATTTTCAAAGCAACAATACTGCTGTACTTTGGGATGAGTTGAAACAAATTATTGCTTACTGTCTTAGCAACTTTATTCCCAACAAAACTAAAAAAGCATCGAAAACTACTCCTTGAATAACGAGAGAAATCTTGCACCTCAAAAGGAAAGTAAAGCGCCTAAGGCGACGGCGGGCCTCCCGTGTGATTATTCACCAAATGCAAGATAAATTAAACCTTGAAGTACAGCTAGCTAAGCGCTGGTTTTTCCAGCACACGTTGCCAAACTTCATTCGCACGGCGCCTCAAAAAGTTTGGTCTTTTATAAGCGGGGAAACAAACTCAATTGACCAAATCGTTCATGAAGGCCTCGTCGTTGTCGATAAGTAATGTATCGCAGAGCACTTTAATCATTATTTTCAAAGTGTATTTTCTAGTTCTAATACCATTGTAAACCCTAATCGCTTGCCATGTGACTCGAACACTGATATAGTATCACAACCAGGTGTGGTATCAATGTTACTGAAACTTAAAATTAAATCATCTCCAGGGCCAGACAACATACCGAATGCCTTTCTGCACAGATATGCTGAAGCGTTAGCCCCCTTTTTGGTAATCATTTTTCGTTCCTCGTTGTCGTCAGCTATTCTTCCTGCAGATTGGCTAACTGCGCGTGTCGTTCCCATTTCGAAAAAGGGCGACGCAGCACAAGTAGCCAATTATCGACCCATTTCATTAACGTCCACGTGCTGCAAATTAGTTGAACATATAATAGCTAAAAAAAACAAAGTTTCTAAATGATAACAATATACTTTCTCCTTATCCGCATGGTTTTCGCAAAGGGTTATCGACTGTAACACAATTAACGAGAATTATTCACTACTTTGCTAGTACACTAGACAAGTCGAGCCAAATCTACGTGATATTTCTGGACTTTAAGAAAGCGTTTGACCTTGTTCCTCTAAGTAAACTTATTGAAAAACTGCAGTCAATTAACCTTCCCGCATACATAGTTAACTGGGTAGCAGCTTATCTGTATAATCGCAAACAGTTTGTATCAATCGGTAATTACTCTTCTAATGAACTTTCAGTAACGTCTGGAGTACCCAAGGGTAGTGGTTTGGGACCTTTACTATTTCTAATATATATAAATGACATCGTTAACAAAATTTTTCCCCCTATTCAAATTAGGCTACTTGCAGACGATTGTATATTGTTCAACGAAGTTTCTTCTCTTAATGATCAATAATGCTTAATTCTAACCTTCAAAACATCTTGTCGTGGTGCGGGCACTGGGGTATGGAATTGAACAAAAAAAAACAGTCTACATGTCTATAACAAAAAAAATCAATATGATGTCGTTTGCTTATAACCTAGGATCTACACCGCTCACCAAAGTAAACCAATACAAGTATCTTGGAATCACGATAACCAGTGACCTAAGTTGGAATAACGACATTTCCAACATATGTAACTCTTCCTTCAAAAAACTGTGTATCCTCAGGCACGAACTAAAGCACACTCCTCATTATACTAAAATCCTAGCCTACACTTCACTCATTCGCCCGAAACTAGAATATGCAAGCATCGTATGGGATCCCTACACAAAAACTAACATAAACGCTCTAGAGATGATTCAACGCAGAGCAGTTAGGTTCATTTTTTCTAAATATAGAATAACTGACTCTCACACTAGCCTAATGAAACAACATAATATCCAGACATTTCAGCTTCAAAGGAAAATACACAGGCTAAAATTTCTCTACTAACTGAAAAACAACTCTTTCTCTCTAAACCCACACGCGTATGTGACACCACTTGCAACACGTCGAACACGGCATCGTCACGAATTTTCTTTAAGACCATATAAGACCAGAACTAACCTTTTCAAATATTCTTTCTTTCCGCGCACTATAAACGATTGGAATAATCTGCATTTATCACAACTAATAAGCATAGACTCCATTGAACATATATCTACTTGATGTTCGCCATTAATTTGATTAATTGTCATTTCTTATTTTTAGTGCTCCTTTTTGTATTTCAATTCTTTTTTTGTATTTCAAGTGTCTTGCGGCGGTATAGGCAAATGTTTATGCGCATGCGATGTGTTCTCACTTCTGTTATCTCTTTCTGACATTGTTTTCATTGATTATGTTTTTCGTATTTCTTCAGTGTACATCTTGTTTAGTTGTGACTTTCTCCTTTCATTTTTTTGTGCTTGCTGTTCATGGATATATACATATACATATATTTATATATGTGTGTGTATGTATATATTTAAATTCATGTATTTGCCCTCCTGCTTGGACCCAAATAGGGTGTGCAGTATTGTATAAATAAATAAATAAATAAAATATTGTTCATGCAGAATAAAAAGAAGGCAATGTCTAAGCTACCTCTCCCTCTTCCAGAGAGAAGTGCTTGTGCGGGTTAAGCTGATCAATGCGCGGTGTGGTGTTTTCGGCAAGCTTATTCTCATTGGTGTAGAGGTCCGAAATTGTCTGAATATCCGGTGTTATTGGTCGATACTCAGCATATGTTGGGGGAACATCTCTGCTGAAGTATTGAAAAGCTGACATTATTGAAATATTTGCGAGCACTCTAACTAACATATGTGTACGCATCAAGAAGCCATGGAAAGATATTGTTATTGTGTTTTGTCAATTTTGTTATCACCCCGTTACACTATATTCAGCGTGAGCCTCGCCTTTGGTGCTCAAGAATCTTTGAGGTTGTAGTTGATCGCTTTGCTAAGATTACGCCCACTTTGCGAGCACTAAAGGTTATTCTCAAAGTTAGGTGGCTGCTAGCGTTAACGCAGAATATTCGACGGCATGTGTTTGAGTGCCGACGCACTTCAGCGCATGTCAGTTATTCACTGGCTGACGCTCAGTTCGCCGCTATCAGTGCGCCTGTTTTGCTGTAACTTGACCTTCAGTTTCCTAGACACAAGTTCGGCTGAATAAAAAGTTTAATCAGAACATCGAGTTTCCTGTTTTATCCAGGTCACGACCCCATGGCATCTGGTGAAGGTGCTGCTTCTTCAATGTACCGGACACCCCCGTCGAGCCTTGAGCACTGCCCCCGTCACATAGGAGACACCGACGCCAGCCACGAGCAGTGAATTAGCCGTAGGCAAGACAGTCAGCCACCAGAGTGTGGGATTTCTACCTGACACAGCACAGATGACCAAGAGTTTAACGTCGATCACGGCAGCGATTTTGGCGCTTGTGCCACCTGCACTGACCCTGCTCTGGCAGCCCGATAAGCCGCCAACCTACCGTGGTTTTCCATTCGAAGACCAGGAAAGCTGGCTTAAAAGGGCCTTTTCATCACTCGGCCCGAGAATGACATGCTGCGGCACGTTTATTTCACCCTGCAAGTTTAGCTCGGCCAAGGTTCGAGAACCAAGGAGCTACACTGCAGACGTGGGATATTTTCGTACCGTCTTTCTGGACACCTTCACAAGCGTCGTCCAGAAGGAAAAAACTAAAACCTTCTTGCAGAGCCATGTACAGCTACCAAACGTAAACGTCGGCATTTACACAAAACAAATGACCCGATTTCTCCGTCACACTGACTTTAACATGGCTTAGGACAAGAATCGGCTGTTGCTCATAAGCGGTGTCAAGCGGATCTTTACGGAACTTGTTCGCAACCCCCCAAGAATAACGACAAATTCCTCACGGAGACCACAACAATACAAAAGGCGCTTGAGATGAGCACAAGGCATTATCACCACCGCTCCTCAAAAGTGAAATACGCCGAAATTGAAGACTTCAGCACCGACGACCTGCGCGAAACCATCCGGATGCCGTGTGTGAAAAGCTGCGTGATATGTCTCTGGAATCACACTCAAGAGTTGACTCGATCACTGACGTTGTTAGTCAAGAAGTTTAGCAAGCGTTGAAAATTCCCGAGTCATGGCAGCATCATCCGAAGGATACCAGTTACTCCGCCGCAGTTCGCCTCCACCTTCACCTGAGGCCACGCCAAGGCGCTGCCCCTCCACAGTTTCAACGCCAGACTGCGCCACAGACGCCATACCACCCACCTGCAAGCCAGCAATACACTCCGAGAAAGACCGACGTTTGGCGTGCCGTGGGCCACCACCAACTATGCAACCAGTGCGGTGAAGTCGGTCACACGTACTGCCGCTGCCAGTAACGACAGATAGAACCGCGTGGCTTCGCCATTGACGCACCACGCCCGCAGCCAGGGGAACGGCCATGTGACACTGCTGACTACCTCGCAGAAGCGCAATGTACACCATGAAGTTCTTCCGTTCACCGTCGCCCCGACGCCACATATCAGAGGCCCACTGGCACTACTGGCAGTACTCTGGCTCAGCTTAGGGCCCGTCTCCTGGGTCATATCTAGGAAACAAAGGGCACCAACCAATGGAGGTGTGGTCAATGTGCGATGAACTGCCAATGATCCTCCCACGATGATAATACGACGATACCAAGACGATACCACAAAGATACCACGATGAAACTTTCCGAACAGGACGCGAAGCAGGCAAAGCCCTGTCGCCAAAACCTTACGTACCCAAGACCATCTGAAAACGTAGCGTAGAAACAGTGGAAGAAGCCGACGCAGCCGTGACCTGACAGCACGACCTAACTGCAATGTGAGACGACGAACTAGTGACTTCGACGTTATTATCAATGAACACAGTGTGAAAGCTCTCGTAGACACCGGAGCCGACTATTCCGCTATCAGTCGAGCGTTCGCCACGAATTAGAACAATGTCAAGCACGCCTGGGAAGACTCCGAAATACGGACAGCTAAGGGCAACCTAGTAACGCTAGAGGGCATCTGTGCAGCGAGAGACTGCGTTAACAACCGGATTTACACCACAGGCTTTGTAGTACTACAGTGGTACTCAAGAGATGAAGTCCTTGGCATGAACTTTTTATGCCTTCATGGTGCAGTTATGGATCTAAGATCCAAGTCAACAGAACAAGCCCTACCACCACACATGCCACGTGTTAGGCAGGCCATAAATGTACTGGAAGATCAAATCACCACTCCCCCTCGCCCCAGTATCAACATTTCCGTCGGATCTCAGAAATCAGCATACCTGCAAGGTGTCGTTGAAAGCGACTAGCACCTACAATTGAACCATGCGATTTGCATCGCAAGATGAATAGCCGAGGTGAGAGGGGCGAAAGCAACAGTGATGCTCACGACCTTCAGCAACAACAACAAGCACTTTACCAAATCACGATGGTTGGCTATTTTGAAGGAATTGTAGAAGCCATCAATGGCTGTCACCCTCGCCGAGTCTACTGAACCCACTTTGACAGAAGTGGGTCTTCAAAAAAATTTTGACGTAATTCTGTTACCACTGAAGCATAAGCAAGTACGACTGAAAATCCTGATTCGGCAGTACGAAGACTGCTTTTCATTATTAGCGACACTTCGGCAGACATCAGTAGAAAAACATCCCAACATAACAGAGAAGAGTACCAGACCACTTCGTCAGTGCTCGTGCAAGGTTTCGACGTGACAGCTGGAGGCAATAAGGAAGCAAGTCGAAGAAATGCTGCGCGACGACATCATGCAACCTTCCAAGAGTCTGTGAGAATCACCTGTTGTGTTTGTGAAGAAGAATGGCACCCTATACTTCTGTGTTGACTATCGTCGCCCGCAAAAAAAATCACAAAGAAGGATGCGCATCTCCTCCGATGGATCGATGACACTTTCGACCAACTCCACAACGTGAGGTATTCTTTGTCAATGGACCTCAAGTCTGGCTATCGTCAAATTGAATGTTGACGGGAGGGACCACAAGAAGGCCGCCTTTATAGCACCAGATGGTCTCTACGAATTCCAGGAGATGTTATTTGGTCATCGCTCGGCCACCATGACTTTCCAACGTGTTATAGATACTGGACAGGCTGGCTTGAAGTCGTAGACTTGCCTTGACTACTTGGACGGCGTCGTGCTCTCCTCAAACTACGATGAACACCTCCGGCTCCTTGAAGCCTCACTTCAAGCGATCAAGACCTCTTTACTCACCCTCGAGCCAAAGAAGGGCCGCTTCGTGCACGAGGAACTCTGTTTTTAGGCCACGTGGTAAGCAAGTCCGGAGTACGCCCCAACCCGCATAAGACAACCGCCTTCGCTGCTTTCCCGCTCCCCACCTACAAGAAGGCCGTCCATTGACTTCTCGCACTCTGAACCTAATAAGGGCGGTTAATATTACTAGCAATATTACTCCAGTTCCCGGAAAACTTCGCCCGGATGGCCGAGCTACCCACTAACTTTACTAGGTCCGACGTTGAATTCAAAAGAGAAGCGTTGCAGGAGGAAGCACTTCAAGAACCAAAATGATCCGTTCAATGCCTACGTTACTTGCGAATTTCAATGAATTTGCCAAAACAGAAATATATACAGACACTAGCAGTGTTGGATTTCGCTTCGTTCTTGTGCAAAAGACTGACGAACAGGAAAGGTTCATCAGCTATGCTAGCCGCTCACTATCAAAGGCAGAGGCCGACTAATCTACAACAAAAATAGTGCCTTGTCATCATCTGGCTGCATAAAAGTTTCGCCTCTACCTCTACGGTAAATCTTTGAAAGTTGTAAGCCTTGTATAGGGTGGAAAACATGAAAACCCGTTCGGGTTGTCTCAATAGATGGAGCCTGAGACTGCAAGAAATCGACAGTTAAGTTTTCCTTCTCATTCGTTGATCTCCTTGATATGGATTGAAGTCCCGTCAAGGAGATGATCGGCGTCGATGAAGCAGAAGGCAGGTTGGAGGTAATGAAAACTTGAAGGTATATTACAGCGAAATATTTACAGTCATATGTACATCTTGCCGAAGCACACTCATGATAACACAGACATCAACAGCGTCTTACTCTTCTACTTAACTTTTCTTAAGTTAGAGCCTAGAACACTGTTACTACATACAACGTACTTAGTCTCACTGTTGGACCACCAAGTGGTTACGGCCCAGACAAAAGTTGCATCGTACGGAGTCGTACTGATCTATCAGTTAAGTGATTGCAGCCTCGACTGAAGAGAAACGGATTCCCTCCAGTCTTAAGCATCTTGCGGTAACAAAGAAAAAGGGGAGGGAGCCACTGCTGGTCCACCTCAACATTCTCTCATCTAATCTGTTTCCACTAAGATTAAGTCACTCCCTACTGGGCTGACCTTACTCTCGACAGCAGCGCTTCTACAGTTTAAACAGGCGTTTTGGTACTCTTTCCCATCATGTCTCTCTCTCTCCCCCTCCCACGCGCTCAGGAATTCTAACGCTCGGGAGATATCGTCATTGTAGACCCGGTACATTCATGCCCTTTCCCACACCCAGCGAGCCGAGATGAACCTCCAAAGCCGGAAATTGAATGATTGCGCGCGGAACGTGATTGCCCCCGCAGGTAGCAAGCGGCCTTTGACGTTCTCCGCTTACCTTGTGCTCGGGTCGTGCATCACTGCGAATTTGAGCCGATCACCAGAACAGAGCGTGTCGCCTACTCCCACTGAGCTCGTGCCCGGCAGTGGAGGCAGGACGGGGTCGCTTAATCCCATTGTGCGTTTGCTCCCGGCAAGGGCGACTTGTCTCTAAACGACAAACATTCCAAGCCGGTTGGCAGAGCGGGTTCGTTTCACATTGTGTGTTTGTCCCGGGCAGCGGAGGAGACGGACGTAGTTTGCATTCCAGAGGATAAGTGGTGTATAGTTACACGGGCATACCGAGAGAGAGTCGAGAAAGAAGCTTTGTATAACGTAGCTTCCCGCGCTGTCGTCCCATGCTCAAAGGAAGCAATTTGCGACCTTGCCGAGAGAGATCCGAGAAAGAAGCTTTGATTGTTGAAAAAACAGGTCACTGACCAATGTCAAATAACTTTGCGTCAAAAGACTTTGCGTCATGCGCTCAACGTTACATAAGAACCTGTTGCTCAGCCGTCATCCCATTGTGAACAAGGGACCCGTACGGATCCCGAAACGTCTTTGTTTTTATTTGACATTGGTCAGTGACCTGGTTTTTCAACAATGCCTTTACCTGACCAGACGGCATTCCGTCGAACTCTTGACTATATAAGAAGCTTTGAATAACGTAGCTTCTGGTGCTGTCCCATCCGCGCGATCAACTTATGAGCGGCAAAACATAACACGTCCCCCCTAAAGAGTATACTGGGCTGTCTTAGGCTCAGTGATACGATAAAGCACTTCCGCGATTAAGTCACTGGATTTTCTAACCACACAACAGTTGTACACAAGCATCAAACACAATTGCGAGTCAACACTACAAAAGAATACACTAAACGAAAACAAATACATGCTAAACAATCAAGTACAGCATTGCTGCTTCAAGCAGTGAGATCACTAGTGTCTGTTTCTTGAATTGTCAATCACACAGTCCACAATATACGGCCGCACGTGGGCAGGAACATTCACGTCCCCCCCAGTTGGCATGGCACTGTTATTCTGATGGCTTCCATGAACTATTCTGAAGCCTAGATAACGCATCTGCATTACCGTTACATACTCCCTTCCGATGTTGTACCGACACATGATATCGCTGTAAAGCCAGCGCCCATCTTGTTAATTTAGCCCCGTGCGGAGTCGAAGTTGTAAGGTACGACAGCGGATTGTGGTCGGAAACGACGTTTACTATGGCACCGAAAAGCCAGTAGTCAAACTTCTTTAAGGCACATATTATTGCGAACGCTTCCCTCTTAATTGTCGACCAACGCATCTGGGTCGGTGAGAAGCGGTGGCTTGCGAAGGCGATAGGCTTTTCTTCTTCCTCGGCTGACATTTGTGCCAAACATGCTCCCGCCGCCGTAGCTGATGCGTCTGTGAAAAGCCAGTAGGGCTGAGATGGCTCAGGGGTGTTTAGCGCCACGGCCTCGCACAAAGATCGTTTTAGAGTCTCAAATGTCGCCTGAGCTTCCTCCGGCCAGGGTATGTTATTAGGTACCGCTTTCTTTGTTAACAGCGTGAGCGGGCTCGTCACCTCTGCATATCCCCGGACGTACTCTCGATAGTAGCCGCAAAGTCCTAACAGGCTGCGTAGTTCCTTCTTGGTGCGCGGTGGTACCAAGTTCTTAACTGCTGCTATCTTTTCTGGGTCTGGTGCGTGTGTCCCTGAACCGACAATATGCCCCAGGTAATGTATGTGGGATTGCGCAATCTGACACTTCTTCGGGCTGGCTTTCAGTCCCACCTTCTCTAAGACCTTAAGAATAATGTCTAGATGCCTTAAGTGCTCCTCCCAAGTGCTAGAAAAAATAGCAATATCATCTAGGTATGCCGTGGCATACACTTGATGTTGCGACAAGAGTTTGTTCACCATTCTTTGGAAGGTTGCCGCGGAATTTTTCAGCCCGAAAGGCATCACTTTCCATGCGTATTGACCTTCATGCGTTACAAATGCTGTGGATTTCTGACTCTTTTCTTCCATCGGTACCTGCCAGTACCCGCGCCTAAGGTCCACTACCGTAATGAACTGCGCTCTGCCTACTCGGAAAATCAATTCCTGAGGATTCATCATCGGGAACGCATCCGCTTTGGTGACGGCATTTAACGCTCTGTAGTCCACACACATGCGGATAGTTTCATCTTTTTTTCCTACGCATACTACCGGGTGTGCAAACTCACTCTCCGTGGGGTAGATCAACTTCCAAGTCAAAAGTTCGTCAACTTGCCGGCTGACTTCTTTCTTTAATAGTTCCGGCACCCGATACGGAAACGCCTTTTTTGGCTGGTGACCCGGTTCTATTTCTATTTTATGTTCATCTACCTTTGCTATACCCGGAGTGCCGTCAAAGAGGGTGCAATGTCTTTGGAACAGCGCCTGTATTTCCGCCTGCGCATCAGCATCAAGGTGAGCAACCTTCTCGCTCGTTACCACTAGCTCTTCCCGCTTCACAGTGGTTGGCTGTGGGGCATATTCCACCTCCCCAAAATCATGGTCCTCATCGAAGACGACCCCAATATGACTGACTCTTGCATAGTAAGGTCGAATGTTGTTGGCGTGGACACTTTTCACCTTTCTTTCAGATGTTTCTACGCGGTTAGAATGTTCGCGCTCACGTCCAACCACTGTGAATGGGCCTAGCCATTTAGGTGACATTTTACCACTCCGATCATTGTCGAAAACCACAACTTCGTCGCCAACGTTAAAAGCTTTGAGCCTGCTGCAGCGATTATAAGCACTGGCGTAACTCTCCTGATGAGTTGCCCTAGTTAGCTCAGCTATATTAGCGGCCGTCTCGAGCTGCTCCTTAAGTTGTTGTAAATACTTAGCGGGGTTTTCTCTCAATGTTGCGGGCACCGGCATTTCTCCCGTCCAAGTCTTCTGCAGTATTAGAAGCGGTCCCGTGGGATTCCTTCCGTACAATAGACGAAACGGAGCTACTCCGGTTACCTCATGGGGAACTTCCCGATAAGCCCATAAAACCATTGGGATCAATTTGTCCCAATTCTTGGAGTCTTTTTGAATGACATGATACAACATGTTTTTGAGTACTCGGTTCCACCTTTCTACAACTCCATTACTCTCTGGGTGTTCTGGGGTTGAAAATCTTGGCATGCAATCTAATTTCTCCAGCATCGTTTGCGTGAGCTGCGATTTGAAATTAGTGCCCTGATCGAAGCAGATCATCTCCGGAACGCCTGTGCGACTGAATATCTCAATCAGTGCATCACAAGTCGCCTTAGCTGTCGAAGAGCGCAGTGGGATCACCTCTGGCCACCTCGTGCAAAGATCCACTAAGCACAGTGCGTACTTATGCCCTCTCGCTGACGGTGTGTCTAAAGTCCGATCACATCTACATTGACAACTTGGAAAGGGTGCTCGGGTCTAGTGAGCGGAGTTATAGGCACTTTATCCATGCGACGCTTGTCTGAACGAATTTGACATTAATGGCACGAACGACAATGCTCTAATATCTCCTTCGCCATACCCGGCCAAAAAAAATTATACCTAATGCGAGCTCTTGTTTTCTTTGACCCTAGGTGCCCCCCGCATAGTGATTCGTGTGCTAAGTGCGCTTATCTTTGGGGACAACTAGCTGACTCACTCGAGTGCCTGCTATTGAGTCGCAGTGGTATAATAGTCCGTCTGAAATGAACATGCCGGATTTCCCCCTACGCGCGTCTTCCCAACATTTCTTTAGCGTAGTGTCGCCCAACTGCACATTGCGGAACTCTACTCTTTGTCCTAATGACGCCTCTCTTTCTTCATCAGTTTGCGCCTCTTCCCCGGAATCATCTTTCTCCTCCAAGGTGAGATTGCAGGCAACTACCTTTTGTTTCTCTACTGCTTGTTCCGCCTCGTGAGCAGGCTCGGCCGGCACTCGACAGGATGCCAGAGGGCTGCTGGCCTTCAACAAAAGTTTCCAATCGTCCTTGGTCAACAAACAATCTGTGCCCTCGACAAGCTCATCAGTTAACGCGCAGAGTAGGTCGACGTTCTGAGGCTCCGTAACCTCTCGCAGGCTATTTAATTTGACCGGTAACGTAGCTAGCCTTGCCTCGATAGTTTTAGCGAAAGCGGACACCAATATTACCGTGCCAGACGGCTCTACAACACTTCGCGGAAGCAGACTCTCCCGGATGACGCTTATCTCACTCCCCGTATCCGAAATCGCATCTGCGGATATGCCTGCGCATGATACAGGAATTAACTGCAGTTTATCTGTGCCTTCACCCTCGTGTTTCAGAGATTTCACCTTTGCGCTAAGTACTCCAGTAGGTATTTCAGTATCCGTCTCGTGGGATAACGTTACCTTTTGAACCTTCCGCTTTGGCTCGGTAGCCTTCTTGGGGGTGTTCTGCTTATCACTAGCCTTCGGGCACTCTTTAGCGAAATGGCCTGAGCCGTGACATAAGTGGCATTTCAGAGCCCCTTTCTCAACTCGTGTCGCCGGCTTCTGCCCCATTTTTAAAGTTGGTTGCTTTGAAGCACGCCCTTTCCCTTTCGCTTGCTCGAAAGTTTGGAGCACTTTCGCGATCTCAGTTGGCCTAAGCCATCCTTCGCCTTCCCTTAATCTCACATACTCAAGACCCTCCGTACTAAGGCCCGATTTTATGCGGTCAGCAACCATGAGTTCTGCCATCACTTCTACCGTGTCGGCTTCTCTCACTTGGAGGTAGTACGAGAAATAAGTTTTCACGCGAGACGCGAACTGCGCCCACGTCTCTTCCTTACGCTTTACTGCTCTTTCAAACCTCTGCAGGTACTCTGCCGGAGAAAGCTTCAGTTCCGTCAGCACTGCTGCTTTAACTGACTCATAATCTGCACTCTCTTCAGGGTTGAGGTTACGCAGTAGGTAACGGACTCGCTCAGTTAGCGCTGGCATAACCAAATGCACGCGGCTCTCGTGTGGTACCTGGTAAGTAGCAAAAAGTTTTTCTACTTCCTCAAACCATAATGGGACATCCGCGTCCCTCGGCAGGCGGAACCCTTTTAGCACTTTTGCACATTGCTGAACAGAATCGAAACCCCGGCGCCTCTGATCACCCGTCTCCGACCCAGAGTTGAACAACGTGCCATTGAGACGTTCCGCGTTCATTCTAGCCTGCAATAAATTTTAGTACTGAATCTGAACATTGAGTTTTTGAATTTCAAGCTCGAGCGTTTTCGCTTCGCTTAATTTCGGCAAAACCTGAGATGCCTGCTGCATCTATTCTTGCCTCTGAGTAAGCACTGTCGCCTCATTTGACTGATCAGAATTTTGAATACCGTCATTGGATGGTTCTCGACTCCGATTCACATCTGCCGCTCTCGTACCCTCATCTTCATTAGACTCCATTGTTTTAGCACCCCCGCGTGTTCTCACCATGTGCTCTACAGATAAACTGCCATGCCAACTAGAGAAGAACGCAAGAAATCCTGCTCACCCTTTGCTGTATGCACTGTCGTTCCCGGATCTCCTCCACGGTGCCGGAGTTGGCTGCTGTGGGAGCGTCTCGACTTTGCCGCTGGTGGCTGTTGGATGCCTTGCCCTTCGGTCCTCTCAGCGCTGGTCCAGTGTATGGTGCTGCAGAGCTCGCCGATCCCTATCGACTGCGCCAGTTAAGCTATCCTTCTCGTTCGTTGATCTCCTTCATATGGATTGAAGTCCCGTCAAGGAGATGACCGGCGTCGATGAAGCAGGAGGTAGGTTTGAGGTAATGAAAACTTGAAGGTATATTACAGCGAAATATTTACAGTCATATGTACATCTTGCCGAAGCACACTCATGATAACACAGACATCAACAGCGTCTTAGTCTTCTACTTAACTTTTCTTAAGTTAGAGCCTAGAACACTGTTACTACATACAACGTAGTTAGTCTCACTGTTCGACCACCAAGTGGTTACGGCCCAGACAAAAGTTACATCGTACGGAGTCGTACTGATCTATTAGTTAAGTGATTGCAGCCTCGACTGAAGAGAAACGGATTCCCTCCAGTCTTAAGCATCTTGCGGTAACAAAGAAAAAGGGGAGGGGGCCACTGCTGGTCCGCCTCAACATTCTCTCATCCAATCTGTTTCCACTAAGATTAAGTCACTCCCTACTGGGCTGACCTTACTCTCGACAGCAGCGCTTCTACAGTTTAAACAGGCGTTTTGGTACTCTTTCCCATCATGTCTCTCTCTCTCCACCTCCCACGCGCTCAGGAATTCTAACGCTCGGGAGATATCGGCATTGTAGACCCGGTACATTCATGCCCTTTCCCACACCCAGCGAGCCGAGACGAACCTCCAAAGCCAGAAATTGTATGATTGCACGCGGAACGTGATTGCCCCCACAGGTAGCAAGCGGCCTTTGACGTTCTCCGCTTACCTTGTGCTCGGGTCGTGCATCGCTGCGAATTTGAGCCGATCACCAGAACAGAGCGTGTCGCCTACTCCCACTGAGCTCGCGCCCGGCAGTGGAGGCAGGACGGGGTCGCTTAATCCCATTGTGTGTTTGCCCCCGGCAGGGGCGACTTGTCTCTAAACCACAAACATTCCAAGCCGGTTGGCAGAGCGGGTTCGTTTCACATTGTGTGTTTGTCCCGGGCAGCGGAGGAGACGGACGTAGTTTGTATTCCAGAGGATAAGTGGTGTATAGTTACACGGGCATACCGAGAGAGAGTCGACAAAGAAGCTTTGAATAACGTAGCTTCTGGTGCTGTCCCATCCGCACGATCAACTTATGAGCGGCAAAACATAACATCGACTTTTGCATAGTTTACAAGTTCGAAAAATAGCACTTCGACGCCGACTGCTTCTCATGGCCCCGTCAACGCACCACCACAGGACGACCAGGATGAGGCTACTTCTTGGAAGCCGTAAGCGCCAGCGATAACGCTGAATGACGATGGGCATCCGGAACTCTAAGGCCTTACGAAATACGTCGAGGGTAGTGCTGCCGTTCTCCCGAAAGTATTCAAGTGAGCACTGACACTATTTTGCTTGCGAAACGGCGTTCTCTAATAAAAGAACTCAGCACGTCATGCCAAGTACCTTCTCGTCTTGTGTTTCACACTGTGACCAGAAGTACTCAAGACCATGTGCGATGACCCCATGGCGGGACACCTGGGTGTTTCCCGCACGCTCGCCACACTGCAGAAAAATTATTATAAGTCTCGCATTGCTGCTGACATTGCTCATTATGTGAAGACTCACCGAGATTACCAGCGACTAAAGACCCTACCGACTCAGCCAGCTGGACTATTGCAGCCCATCGAGCCATCATGCCAATCATTCCAGCTTATAGGCATGGACCTATGAGGGCTGTTTCCAACCTCCACTTCAAAAAACAAATGAATCATCGTCGCTACCGACTACTTCAAACGTTAACCTCAGACAAGGGCCCTGCCTAAAGTTATTGCATCTGAGGTAGCAACACTCTTCATTGAGAACACCATCCTACGTCACGGCGCGCTGGAGGCCCTTATCACCAACAAAGATGTACGGCGTTTATGGCGTTCCTTACTCAGGGTATCTCGCATACTGCCAGACAAGCAACCGCTAGACGACAGCGTACCACGTGCATACCAACGGCCTCATCAAATGGCTGAACAAGATCATCGCCGACATACTAGCGATGTACGTCGACGTCAAACACAACTTGTAAGGCGCCATCCTTTCCTACGTGACCTTCGCATACAGCACGGCGGTGCAGGAGACGGCACAGATGTCGCCATACAAGTTGGTCTACAGAAGGAACCCGATAACGACGCTGGATGCCGTGCTGCCAAGCGTCGCTGATGAAGAAAACCTCGACGTCACTGCCTACCTTCAGTGCGTGGAAGAAGCTCGTCAACTCACGCACTTGCCCACGAAGAATCAGCAGGCGAAAACAGCCGCCATCACAATCTTTGACGACGCTTCGTGGAATACAAGCCCAGGGAACACGTTTGGGTGTGGGTGCTACGGTAATTCGGAACGTATAAGATTGTTAAAAGTCTCGGCCAACTCGACTACGAGGTTTTAGCGACGTCATTGCCAACTCTCAACGGCGCCGTGCATGACCCGAAGTGGTCCATGCCGTGTGCCTCAAGTGATTTCACGCGTGAACCTTAGGACTGTATTTTTGTTGTTGTTGCTATATCTATTGCTTGTACTTATCATTTCCTAACTTTATTATTGTACGTTATTCATTTGTTGAAGCGTCAGGAGGATCTTTTTTAGGACGGCAATGCCACATTCTATTCTCAAGCTTGTTATAGCACCTTACACTATCTTCAGCGCAAACCGCGCCTACAGTGTTCGAGGAACTTCGAGTCTGTAGTAAACCGTTTTGTTAAGATTACGTCTACTTCCCAAACATTAGAGATTATTCTATATGGTTTGTGGCTGCTAGCAACAACTCTAGAATATTCGACGGCACGTGTGTAAATGCCAACGCGCTTCAACGTTAGTCGATGAAGAGGCGACGCTCAGTTCGCCGCTGTCAGCGCCCGTGTGTTGCTGTAATCTGACCTTCAATTTATTGATCACAAGTTCGGCTGAATAAATAGTTTTACCTGAAAATCGAGTCTGCTGCCTTCGTCCGCGTCATGACCAAATGACAATTTTTTATACAGAGAGACAGTCCAATCCAGACTTTTTTCCGGGGGGGGGGGGTAAGGGGCACCTCCTTGATCTGGAGTGGGGGCCGGTAAATGTGGTTGAGATGGCTGGTGCACTATCACCTTGGCAAAAAACATTTTTTTCGGGTGGGAGAGATGGGAGGAGGAGGAAGTACAGGCTTTGTGTGCTACCCCCTGGCTGCTCCACTGCACACAGATGATAATGATGTCCAGACTTTTCCGTATATGTGCATACATTAGGATGCTTTTTGAAATAGGCTGAACTTTTCCTGAAAATAATTTTTCACTTCTTTATGATGCATACTTGCGCGAACTTTGGTAGTTAGCGCCAGCCACTGAAATATTTAGGCATTGCATGCTAATAGCACAGTCAAATAATTGAGATTTGCACCTGTAACCAACTAAAGCATTGGGCGTGCTCATGTCTAAAATTTATATTGAAAAGCATATAAAGATTTCAATACCATTTACCATACACCCAATTTGAAATAGAGGTAGCCCCGCCGTGGTGATCTAGTGGCTAAGGTACTCGGCTGCTGAGCCGCCAGTTACGGGATCAAATCGCGGTAACGGCGGCAGCATTTTTGATGGACGCGAAAATGCTATAGGCCCGTGTGCTCAGCTTTGGGTGCACGCTAAAGAACCCCAAGTGATCGAAATTTCAGGAGCCCTCCACAATGGCGTCTCTCATAACCAAATGGTGGTTCTGGGACGTTAAAGCCCACAAATCACTTGTAGTATAGGTGCATGTCATGACAGAGTTCTGGCATATGCTTTTTTTAAGAGACTAAGCAGCAGTCAACACGTGCATGTAAAATAATACCACGTGAAAGAAAGTGAAGGTGCAAGGAAGCTTGATTAGTGTTTCACATGTTTTTACATAAGATAACTTTTGTCAATGAAGGTTACTGCATCGTGCTAAGTGTGGTTTAGGTGCACGAACTAACAAGACTCATATAAAGTACATTGATAGAGTACATTTTCAAACATGTATTTTTATTGCAGAAAGTTACTATTCAAAATGCTACAGATAGTAAGAAACGTAGCACAATACAGTATTGTTTAAAGAAATAAAAACGGCATTATCAAAAAGTGTAAGGCTTACGTGCAAGATGAAGAACTGCTAAAGCAAAAGTTGAAGGAACAGTCCTGCTAGAGCACATTATGAACTTACTGAGAAAAACTACTGAAACTACAGTAACGACGTAAGCAATATATATCAATCATTAATTAATAGAGTAGCGAAGCACCCACTGAGTTATTATTACTGTTTTGTAGAGAATTGATGTATCTACTACACATCTGTTAGACATCATGTGCTCTTTTATGATGCTGAGGCTGATCACTTTGTACCGAGGTGGCAGCTTTAAACCACTTACTTGTTATGGAGCTCACACGGTAAACTCCTGCGTAATATTCGTTAACTTTTTCGACATGCCACATGTGCTGTGTCATCCTTTGAAGGAGCAATAAACAACAACTTCACTTTGAGGCAGAATATTCGACTGCCATTCAGAGGACCTGACTTTAATTGCTGCTCAATTCTGGATATTTATTTCTCACTGCACACAAAAACAGTTGCAGACAGTGTCGGTGGTGATCAACTTCACTGGCGAACTTGGCAGTTCTGGTGATATCATAACAACTTTTGCAGTAAAACATGCAAACCGAGAATGTCACTATATTAGCTCTCTGAATCCAAACCTGTGTTCAAGCCAGACACTAACGAAGCCGGATGGGTGAACAATAAATATGTATTAAAGGAAGAACAACGGACTGATTGTGTCCTAAAGGGATCACAACAGCCTTCACAGCGTTATTTAGTGACGGGAACCTCATGCTTGACAGCTGCGACACAACCACAACTCTAAATCTTGATGATTCAAGAGGTTCTAAAGATAGGTTCTTCTGCGAATATCCACAGCCTATTACAACTGCAGACGACGTGTCCTCATGAAAAGCGAAGTTAGAGGCCAGGATCACGTGTACTATATTGTCGCAGTGCAACGCGAACAAAAGATGACAGCAGCTTACGGCAGCGAAAAGAGCGTATTCAGGATCAGCTGTACAGCAAGATGCCTGCTTCGTTGTCGTCCCGCAAAACCACCTGACCCACTAGCTGGAATCTACAAAACATTCCTATCATCGTTCTTTTTCATATAAACACGTGTCACTTGCTCCTCCTTATAAGAGCATCGCCCCGATGCTGATGCAGACGCACAGTATTTTTTTAACGTGCAGTCAGTCACTCACGTACGGCTTCATACGCACTACATGAACAAGTTCAGGCTGGTGCTGGCGACGCCTCGGGCATTGGGGACTGTCGGAGACAACCTCGTAGGTGACGTCACTTAGCTGGCGCGATACTCGGTATGGCCCGAAGTATCGCCTTAGCAGCTTCTCAGACAGTCCAAGTTTTGGTACGGGTGTCCAAACCCACACTCTGTCACCGATTTTGTACGTTACAGTTCTATGGCGAGAATTGTAGCGGCCTGCATTGTAGTCTTGTCGCTGGTGGATCCGTAAGCGGGCGAGCTGTCTAGCTTCTTCCGCGCGTTCAGTGAACACGTCAGCGCCTGTGTCGGTAGCGTCCCATTCATGTGGCAACATCGCATCCAGCATAGTCCGTACCTCCCGTCCGTGAACCAACCTGAATGGAGTCATGCGAGTCGTCTCTTGTTTAGCTGTATTGTATGCGAACCTGATATAGGGTAAAATCTCGTCCCAATTCTTATGTTGGACGTACACGTACATCGACAGCATGTCTTCAATCGTCTTGTTGAGGCGCTCCGTTAGTCCATTTGTTTGCGGGTGGTACGCAGTGGTCTTACGGTGAGTCGTTCCACTAAGCATCAGGACGTGGTCTAAAATAGCTGCCGTAAATGCTGTTCCGCGGTCCGTGATCACGATAGTTGGAGCACCGTGGCGTAGCACAATATTTTCTATGAAACATCTCGCCACTTCCACTGCGGTGCTCTTTTGAATAGCTTTTGTTTCGGCATACCTGGTTAGGTAACCTGTTGCAACTATAACCCAGCGATTCCCTGCAGTAGAAGTAGGAAGGGGTCCCAAAATATCCATTCCTATTTGTTCAAACGGTGTACGTGGAACCTGTACTAGTTGCAGCTGACCGGCGGGTCTCTTTGGAGGTGACTTGCGGCGCTGGCAATCGATGCAAGTGTGAACGTGGTGCTTGACGGCTGTTGTGAGTCGTGGCCAGTAGTATCCCTGCTGTACTCTTGCCAATGTGCGAGTGTAGCCTAAATGGCCAGACGTCGGCTCATTGTGACATGCTTGGAGCACTTCAGTTCGAAGAGGTGCAGGAATAACGAGCAAATAGGGAGCTCCGATGGACGAAAAGTTTCTCTTGTAGAGGACGCCATTGCGTAAGCAAAATGACGATAATGTCCTTGCAAAGACTCTAGGTGCCCTAGAAGAACGTCCGTCCACGTACTTAATCAAATCAAGCAATTCAGGGTCACTTCGTTGTTGTTGGGCAATCGTGGACGCGTCGAGAACACCAAGGAAGGCCATATCGTCGTCGTCAGAAAGCGAAGCTGACTGTACTGGTGATCGAGACAGGCAGTCGGCGTCCGTATGGCGCTTCCCAGACTTGTGTATGACCGTCATATCAAACTCTTGTAACTTCAGACTCCAGCGTGCTAATCGGCCGGTTGGATCTCTTAAATTAGTCAACCAACAGAGGTAATGATGGTCACTTATAACTTTGAAAGGGCGGCCATAAAAGTACGGGCGAAATTTCATAACTGCCCAGACCACGGCGAGGCATTCTTTCTCAGTTGTCGAATAATTGACCTCAGCGCGTGTTAGCGTCCTGCTTGCGTAGGCGATCACTCGTTCCGTGTCTTCTTGCCACTGCACAAGCACAGCTCCGAGGCCTACATTGCTTGCGTCAGTGTGAAGCATTGTTGGCGCTTGTTCGTCGAAGTGAGCAAGCACTGGGGGTGTTTGAAGACGTTGGCGGAGGTCATTAAACGCTGCTTGCTGTTCGTGATTCGACTCAAAGGTGGCGTCGTCTCTAGTGAGGCGAATCAACGGCGACGCAATCCGTGCAAAGTCGGCGATGAACCGGTGATAGTAGGCGCATAGGCCCAGAAAGCGCCTGACATCTTTCTTATCGGACGGTACTGGGAACTGTGCCACAGCCGCAAGTTTTTCGGGATCAGGCCGAACGCCAGTACAGCTGACGACATGACCAAGAAACAGCAGTTCTTCAAAACAAAAGTGGCATTTCTCTGGTTTCAATGTGAGGCCTGCGGAGCGTATGGCTCGTAAAACAACTTCTAGCCTCTTGAAATGCTCTTCAAAAGTTGGGGAAAACACTATGACGTCGTCTAGATAAACTAAACAGGTCTTCCATTTTAACCCTGAAAGTACAGTGTCCATGAGCTATTGAAAAGTAGCGGGCGCTGAGCACAGACCGAAGGGTAGAACTTGAAATTCATATAAACCATCCGGCGTCACAAAAGCGGTTTTTTCCCGATCTCTTGGGTCTACGTCGATCTGCCAATATCCACTTCTGAGGTCCATTGAAGAAAAGTAGCGAGCGTTCCAAAGCCTATAGAGGGAGTCATAAATACGTGGAAGCGGATACACATCTTTCTTAGTCACTTCATTCAGCTTCTTGTAATCCACGCAAAAACGCAGGGTACCGTCCTTTTTCTTAACTAATACTACACGCGATGCCCACGGGCTCTGTGATGGCTGAATCACATCATCTTCAAGCATTTTAGCGACTTGTTGCTGTATCACTTCCCGTTCCTTTGGAGCCACACGATAAGGATTCTGGTGTATAGGCCTTGCTGCGTCGTGGGTAATTATTCGATGCTTTGTTAGCGGCGTTCGACCGACCCGTGATGTCAATGAAAAGCAGTCCTGGAATTCAGCTAGCAGCTAAAGAAGTCTAGTTCGTTCGTCCCTTGACAACGTAGTACCAACGTCAAGATTAGGTAGTGATTCTTCTTGAGGTGCTTCGTCTAGGGCCGATAAACTGCCTTGGATTTCTGCAGTAGTGTCAAAGTAAGCGACGGCTGTACCCTTCGGGAGATGGCGCTCAGTGCTGAAGTTAGTGAGCAGCAAGTTTGTGCGTCCAGCAGTGACAGTGACAAGACCTCGAGCAACTGAAATACCTTGGCTAAATATCAGTGAGCTTATTCCGTCAGCAATGCCGTCGCCGTCAAACGGCTCATCCCCTGCCACCGAAACAAGCGTACACGATCGTGGCGGGACCACCACATCGTCATCCGTCAGACGCAAAGGCCCTGAACAAGACGTATGTCTCAGCTCTGAACAATCGACTAAAGTAGGGCTGTTGTTGCGAAATGTAATGACACTGTCAGGGATGTTGATCACGGCCCCATGTTCTCTCAAGAAATCCATTCCGATAATCAGGTCTTTACAGCATGAAGCGAGAACGACGAACGTCGCCACGAAAGTAGAGTCACCGATGTCGAGCCTTGCTGTGCACATTCCGACAGGCATCAGTAATTGGCCGCCTGCCGTCCTTAAGTGAGGTCCCGTCCACGCTGTCTTTACTTTCTTGAGGCGTACGGCAAGGTCATCACTGATAATAGAGAAGTCAGCCACGGTGTCGACTAAAGCTTTGACTTGCTGTCCATCCACAAGAACGGTAAGGCCCAGGGTCACGGTTTCGTCGGTATTACGTCTTGTCGGCTTTACAGCGTCCTGAGGTGGGAGTAATGGGGGCTTTTTTTCTTCGTCTTGACAGCCTGCAACCTTACCCCCTGAGGTCGCCGCCTTCAGTTTCCCCGGTGTGGGCCGGGTGACCTCGCTCCTCTGGTGTCGGCAAAAGTGCGGCGCTGCAACGAAGGTGACTGGGCAGGAGAAGGAGAGCGTGGTCGATGTCGGAAGACCGGCGCGTAATCAGTTGTAGCCTCGGCATCATTGTTACGGCGGCCGTCGAATGGGTGTCGAGGTACCGGAGGTCCTTGCGAACCGACATCTCCACGGCGGGATACGTACTCGTTGGCATGTCGAATGTCAAACCGTGGCCTGAGAGGGCGAGACGGATCGGCGCGGTGCCAGCAATAGCGGGCTATGTGGCCTACACCTCCGCAGTTGAAACAGAGTGGACGCCTGTCTGCAGTGCACCAGGTGTCTGTTCGGCGAAGCTGTGGTTGCCGTGATGACTCCTCACGCGACGAAGGCCATGGCAAGCCAGAAGACGACTGGTCGTATTGGGGCTGGATGGATGGGCGCCACGATGTCTCCCCTTGTGGTGGTGACCAAGGAACAGTTGCAGGTGGCGGGTAGTATGAAGGTGGAGCGGGTGGGGAGCTTCGAAGGGCGGTGGCGTACGTCATGGGACGTTGTTCGGGGGCAGGATCAGCTGTCGAGAATGCTTGGCGGATTTCGTCACGGACGACTTGAGCGACGGATGCCATGGGTGTATCCACTACCGGAGTCCGCAGCCTTTGCAATTCTTCACGAACAATCTCTCTAATTATGTCACGTAAGGAGCCATGACTGTCAAACGTCACAGCGGCGGCCTGAGTTTGGGGGCTGCTGCACAAGCGGTCATATTTTCGGCAGCGTTGGTGAAGGGCCCGCTCGATAGCCGACGCTTCTTTGATGAAGTTCTCGACAGTGCTTGGCGGGTTGCGCAGAAGTCCGGTGAACAGCTGCTCTTTCACGCCGCGCATGAGGTAGCGCAACTTCCTATCTTCAGTCATCTGCGGGTCAGCCCTCCGAAATAAACGTATCATGTCTTCGGCGAACATGGCGACCGTTTCATTGGGTTTTTGGACCCTTAGCTCTAGTAGTTGGTGGGCGCGGTCACGTCTGTCGACATTGGCAAAAGTTTCAACCATCTTCTGGTGAAAGTTGGTCCATGTGGACAGGTTGCCTTCTCTGTTCTCGTACCAAGTACGAGCGCTGTCATCGAGATAGAAGTAGGCCCGGCCGAGCTTTTCCTGAGCAGACCAGTGGTTGATCTTCGCAACACGGTCATAGTGTTCTAACCAGTCTTCTACATCTTCGTGTGCGCCACCACCAAAGCGTTTAGGCTCCAGCGATTGAAAAAGCGTTACCTGGGATGGAGCGGGAGCATTGGTGCCAAGAAGTAGAGGCTGGGGGCTGGTGTTAGCCATTTCGAGATGTCTGGTAGAGGTTTTCTGCGAGGGGTTGCAGTCTGGAGGAATACCTCGTAGCCGACGACTGAATCGATGGACAGGAGTTGCAGTAGGCACGTCAGGGCTGGATGAACGGCTCCCACTATGACTGTGAAGCATCGGGCAGCGTCACGGCCCAGCTCCTCCACCAGTGTCGCAGTGCAACGCGAACAAAAGATGACAGCAGCTTACGGCAGCGAAAAGAGCGTATTCAGGATCAGCTGTACAGCAAGATGCCTGCTTCGTTGTCGTCCCGAAAAACCACCTGACCCACTAGCTGGAATCTACAAAACATTCCTATCATCGTTCTTTTTCATATAAACACGTGTCAATATTGATACAACTGTTTTTTGGGCTGTTGCAACTCACAGAAAGTACTAGATTTGAGATGAAAATACTCAGGTGGCCAGCACACTGGAACAACGAATGTCTGTTGTCTCCAAAAGTGCAGTCATGTGTGACACTGCACATCTGCGACTGTGTCTTTGCATGTGATTTTTCAGCCATTCTGCAGTAGAGCTGTAGCTACAAAGCTCCTAGCTTGCAAAGCTTTTCATGTTCTGCTGCAGACAGTTTGCAATTGGGTATGCACTAAAAATTTCAAGGACAACATGATGATGATGATATATGGTGTTTTTTGGCTCAAGGGCCATTTGATGGCCAAAGAGCGCCAGTTCATGAGACAGGAATGTGGACAATGATTGTGATTAGCGGCTGTATAAGGGCCATAAAATTCCTCGCAGTAAAGCGGGTAAAAACATACAATTAATAAAATCATGACCATGCCGTGAAAGGTGTGTGTGGTGCGAATAGATGGCAAAACTTAATGATAATAAAAACGATGGTGGACATGTATGGCATTAGCACAAGTGCCTCACTCGTTCATACCCTTGCGTCCAAGGGCCGTGAGGCAAGTGCTTTATTGTGTAGCCACCGCAGCGAAAACCTCTCTGGAGAAGTCGTGCTACGGTATGCCCGGGTATATGACATGAAAGCTATGAATTTCTTTAAAAAACGCTAACAATGGTTTGTGAGTAAAAAGCGGTTCCCTACCGACGAACATTGCAGGGTGTAAAGGTATATGTTGTCGGTAGGGTAATGGAAAGTGCTGTCTTCTTAGAGTGTCGAACTGTTTACATTGAATTAAAACGTGAAGAACTGTTAATGCCTCACCACATTTATCACACAATGGTGGATCACCACCGGATAAAAGATGTGTGTGTGTCGTGTATGTGTGTCCTATCCTGAGTCTTGTTAGTGTTACCTCTGTTAGACGTGATTTTGATACTGGTGGCCAATGGCCAAGGTGTGGCTTGATAACATGTAGTTTGTTTTGTGTGTGTGTATCCCACTTGCTCTGCCAGTAGTCCCTGAGGTTTCGTTTGAGAGACGGCTTAAGATCAAGGGCCGGGATTGATATGGATGTAATGGCGGTGCTTTCGTGGGCGGATGCAGCAAGCTGATCTGCCATCATGTTGCCTTGGATCTCACGGTGCCCTGGCACCCAGCACACTACAACATGTTGTTTGTGTGTGTAGAGTGTGCACAAAATGGAGTAAAGTGAGACAAGGACTGGGTTTTTTTGTTTTTTTAGACTGTGCAGAGCCGTTACCACACTGAGGGAGTCTGTATAAATTACTGCTTTTTGTAGTTGTAATTGTTTGATGTGTTTATCTGCCACCAGTATCGCGTAATCTTCCGCTGTGAAGATACTTGTGCGTGGATGTAGAGGGCCAGTCTCCGAAAAGGATGGGCCGACAGCAGCGTAGGACACAGAGGAGTTAGTCTTGGAGGCATCTGTGAAGAACTCAGGACGTGTGTATTTGTGTTGAAGTTCCAGAAAGTATGTTCGGATATGGGCAATAGGTGCATGTTTTGTAACCTCTAGGAAAGACACATCGCAGTCTATAGCCTGCCACTGCCACGGTGGCGGGTATGCTACAGGAGCCATTAAACTGTGTTCAAGTGACACTTCAGTTTCTTCAGCTAGACACTTCAGGCGAACTGAGAAGGGCTGCCTCATCGAAGGCCTGTTTTGAAACAGAGTTGAGCTCGACAAATCATTAATTGTAGAGTATGAGGGGTGCTTCTTGTCTGCTTTCACCTTAAGGAAATAAACAAAGGACATGTAAGTTCTCTGCAGAAGAAGCGACCACTCATTTGACTCAACATCAAGGCTTTCCACGGGGCTGGTGCGAAAAGCACCCGTAGAAAGGCGGATGCCCAAACGGTGCGCGGGGTCCAGCATTTTCAAGGCACTTTGAGTGGCAGACTGATAGACAACGGCCCCATAATCTAAGCGGGTACGAATAAGGCTTCTATAGAGGTTCATAAGGCATTGCCTATCACTACCCCACGTAGTACGTGACAACACTTTTATAACATTCATGGCTTTTAAGCATTTTGTTTTTAAATACTTGATGTGTGGTACAAAGGTCAACTTGTTGTCCAAGATTAAGCCTAAGAATTTATGCTCGGCTTTGACGGACAGACGTTGCCCGTTCAGTCGAAAGTCAGGTTCCGAGTGCATGCCTCTCTTTCGAGAGATCAAGACACACGTGCTTTTTTGTGGGTTAAGTCGAAATCCGTTTTCATCTGCCCATTTTGAGACCTCATTTAAACCCAGCTGAACCTGCCGCTCACACATGGCCAAGTTGCACGACTTAAAGCCAAGCTGAACGTCGTCGACATATGTACAATAAAACATCATGCGGGGTGGCACGCCTGTTTTCTGGACAAATGTTTGGGAGAGCACACTGCCCAGACGGACACGGAATGTCCGGTGTGACAGGTAACTTTCGATTATATGAAACATTCTATCGCGCACACCAAGGTGGGACAAGTCTCTTAGAATTCCGTAACGCCATGTAGTATCATAAGCCTTTTCGATATCGAGGAACACAGAGAGAAAATATTGTTTATGGACGAACGCGTCTCTGATCTGTGCCTCGATACGAACAAGGTGGTCTGTGGTGGATCTACTTTCTCGAAACTGAAATGGGTTGAGCAAATTATTTGTTTCAAGAAAATGTACAAGTCGGCAGTTTATCATTTTTTCGAAGACTTTGCACAAGCAGCTTGTAAGTTCTATAGGCCTATAACTCGAGGGTAAAGAAGGGTCCTTGCCCTCTTTCAAAATGGGAATAACAATAGCCTCTTTCCAGGAGGTAGGAATAGTGCCAGAAGACCAAATAGTATTGTACAAGCAAAGTAAGGTTTTTCGGGTTTCGTTTGGTAGGTTTTTTAACATTTCATACATCACACGGTCAGAACCTGAGGCAGAAGTACTGCAGGAGTTTAGAGATGTTTGGAGCTCAGCTAGATTGAAAGCTTGGTTATATGCCTCGTATCTATTGGATTTGTGTTCGAGTTTCTGCTTTTCTATTCTTGTTCTGTATTTTTGGAAAGTGTCAGTATAGTGGGATGAGCTGGATACCTGTTCGAAGTGTGCACCGAGGAAGTTTGCCTGATCTTCCAAGGTATCACCCTGAGTGTTTACGAGTGGAAGTGTGTGTACTTGTTTTCCTGCTATCCTACCGACCATGTTCCAGACTTTAGCCTCCTGTGTGTATGAATTAACCCCTGATAAAAACTTCTGCCAGCTTTCTCTTCTGGCCTGCCGACGCGTTCTGCTGCCTTGAGACTTTATTTTCTTGAAGGTTTCAAGATTTTTGGCTGTCGGTGAGTTCCGAAGCAGCCTCCAAGCTCTGTTTTGCTGTTTGCGCGCGTTTCGGCATTCAGAGTTCCACCATGGCACACGTCGTTTTCCAGGGTGTCCATTTGTTTGTGGGATGCATTTTGTTGCAGCATCAAACAAAAACGCTGTGAAGTAGTTCACAGCAACATCAATGTTCAAAGTACAGATGTCATTCCAACCTAGACAAGCGATAGTATGAAACTGTTCCCAGTCGGCTCTGTTTATGAGCCACTTGGGAACACGTGGTGGACACTCAATTACTGTCGTTGTGCTCAAAACTACGGGGAAGTGGTCACTTCCGTACAGATTCCTGACGACTTTCCACTGGAGTAGAGGCACAAGAGATGGAGATACTATGCTTAGGTCTATGGAGGAGTAGGTGTTATGTGCGAGATTAAAATAGGTTGGTTCTTTTTTATTTAGGAGACATGCGCTCGACGAGAGAATAAACTGTTCGATCAGTCGACCTCGCGCGTCGCAACGAGAGTCTCCCCATAGCCTGCTATGCGCATTGAAGTTTCCAAGGAGAACATAGGGCTCCGGAAGTTCAGCAATTAAAGAGTGTAAATCGCGTTTTTACAGCTGATAGCTAGGAGGAATGTAAATACTGCAGATTGTGATCAGTTTATCAAAAAGAACCGCTTGAACAGCCACTGCCTCAAGGGATGTTTGGAGTTGTAAGTGTGTGCATGCAATCTCTGATTTACTATGATGGCAACACCTCCGGATGATGTCATGGCATCATCACGGTCCTTTCGAAAAATAACGTATTTACGAAGGAAATTTGTGTGTTTTGAATTAAGGTGTGTTTCTTGTACACACAGCACTTTTGGTGAGTGTTCGTGTAAGAGTTCTTGGATGTCGTCAAGGTTCCTGAGAAGGCCCCTGACGTTCCATTGTATAATTTGAGTGTTCATGGTGAATGTGAAATAGTGCTGTGTGTACGAAAAGCGAGTGGCTGTTTAGACGGGGAGTTTGAGTTCACTTAACAGGGCCGTCACCGGGCCCTGTTATTTGCTTTTTTGTTTTCTTGGCGCGCTCCAAGGAGCCACGCCGCTCTTTCGGCACCAAGGGTGCCGACGTATCTATTGCCTCTTCGGAGGCACTGGATGCCCGCACATGCGGGCTGTTAGTTCGGATTACGGGCCTCGCCTGGTGAGGGTAGGCCTTGAGACCCGAGGACTCTGCAGTCTCCGGTCTCTGTTTGGGAGTAGGCGGTGTAGCCTGGGCTACAGCCGCCTTGGGGGCAGGTGCCACAACCGTCGGCTCGGTATGCGCGGGCCGGAGGAGTGGCGAGGGCTGGTGCAGCGGTGCCCCCTGACGCGCCGCATCAGCGTATGTAGGTCCATAGAATGGAGCGACTCTTCGCCGTGCTTCCTTAAATGTTATGTTCTCCTTTACCTTTAATGTAATTATTTCTTTTTCTTTTTTCCAGTATGTGCAGGAGCGTGAATATGCGGCATGGTTTCCTTCGCAGTTTGCACAGTGTGGCGGTTGTTTGCAGTTCTCAGACACGTGGCCTAGGACTCCACATTGTGCACAGGTCTGGCGACCACGACAGGTTTTAGAGCCATGGCCATACCTCTGGCATTGGAAGCAACGACGAGGGTTTGGTATGTACGGCCTGATAGATGTCTTGGTGTACCCTGTTTGAATTGATTCCGGTAGTTTACTGGATGCAAATGTAAGTATTACGTGTTTTTTCGGTGTTTCCTTATTATCTCTTCTGATGATAATTCTCTGTACATTAGTGACGTTTTGGGTCTTCCACCCTTCCAAAAGTTCAGTTTCGGTGAGTTCAAGTAAGTCTGCATCAGATACCACTCCGCGAGTGATGTTCATGGATCTGTGTGGTGTTACGGTGATCGGTACGTCACCAAACGTTGAGAGGCTGTCTAGCTTTACAAATTGTGCTTTGTCCCGAATTTCGAGGAGAAGATCTCCGCTAGCCATTTTCGTTACTTTGTATCCAGCCCCGAGAGTTTCAGTAAGACACCTGGCAACTACGAAAGGAGATACGGTCCTGGCTTGCTTTCCGGTTTTTTCACAGTTAATGACGTGGTAGGGGGGAAAAGCTTCTATTGGCTGGTTGAAGAAATTTATGTTGTCGGTGCGTACCCGCTTTAGGCCGGTACGATCAGACAGTTGAGGGAATGCTCCATGCATGCCGGACTTATTTTTGTTCAGCAGCGTTGGCGGCCACCCACCACGGAGCCCAACAAGGGGACGCTGCCAGTTTGCAGGTGCTGAAAGCTTGCAGACGTCAGCCGTACAACACTGCCATAACCCAATTCGCCTAGACCAAGGTAGGCTATTTGCACAGGGTTAACCCTTGCCGCCAGGAAAATTGGAAGTAAACAGAAGAGAGAAGTAGACAGGAAAGCAAAAACAGTAAGAAAGACGAAGATGTAGGGAGAGAGAGATAGGAAAAGGCGACTGCTGATTTCCCCTGGGTGGGTCAGCCCAGGGGTGCCGTCTACGTGAAGCCGGGGCCAAAGGGGTGTGTTGCCTCTGCTGGGGGGCCTTAAAGGTCCAATCACCCAGCGTCAGCTATACCCCCAGGATCCCCTTTTCCCCGGGCACGGCAAAGCCACGCACGGCTAGGCGTGGGAGGGAGTAGAAACTCCCCCGTTAGCTCGGGTCCGTGGTGTCGCTACACACCAAACGCCTACTTGCGCAGGCGCCCCTGCGGGGCAAGGACAACAAAACGCGGACGTCATCTGCAAAGTGAAGGAGCCAGTGCACGTTGAATGAGAGGTGCTCCGGGCCATAATGTTCTGCGAAACCGGTTGCAAGGCATTCAAGCAGGTGCTGTGCATAAGATGCTTGTTGAGCGGTGCTAAGAAGGCACAGTGGAATGTAATGAAGTGCAAGTACATTACATTTGGCAAAATGTCACGAGGAACAACAAATCTTGTGTATAAGAGATAGCGGCTGTGTTCAGTGACCTTCCATCTGTCTAACTGTGCTAACTTGCGCACAAACTCTTCTGTACATACTTGCTGGCTTGTGCATTTTTGTCGGTCAGTTCTTTGCATGAAGTGGGCCTCATGCGAGCTAAAGATGGCCCATATATGGACAGATGAATTAACATACGGATAGCACCTACAAAAACTAAATGCGTGAAGTCCAAAGAGTGTGATTTCGGTTTGTATAAATGCCTTTTGTTTCACCCACGATGCGCATGCGCGGAATTTTGTTGGGCACCCAGTGTCAGTATTTTCGGTTCAAGCATCAGAGCTTTGAGTTGCAAGTAAGCGCTTGTGGCGTACCCTTTATTGTCCGTGTTTTTTCGCGCTACATCTGCGTTGCCATGAATCGGTACCAACTCTCTTGCCTCTCCATTTTGCATGTATGTGAAACATGATATCTTGCCTCAGCCGGTGGATTTTGGACATCGTTAGAAATGTCTGGTCTACCGCCAAAATCATTTATTTCATCATACACTTGAGTGCATAGGCGCTCACTCTATTCATCAATCGGGTTTTCGGAAGAACAGTACTCAATGTGCGGAATCTGGGGATCACGCAATGCATCTGAAACACGCTATTCTCGATAGCGCACCTTCTTCAGGTGCGACTGCTTTGGCCTTCGGCATGACGGGTAGAATAAAAAAAAATGCGGAATGATGTGTTGTAAACTTCATCATTGCAGCAAGTCACTAGGGATGTCAAACGTGGCAGAAGTTCACCGAGGTTGATGCAAAGTACACTGGGTCACCAGTCTGTCGAGCAGAAAATCATCAAAACAATCTTCCTACACAGAGCTGACCACACGTAGAGTCGCTGACACGACGCAGTGATTTATTCAGGGCTCAGTACACAACCCCAGCATACGTTAAGTGGTATTTCAAACAATAACCCTGCGTTATTCTAGGTCACTCGGCAATACCCCTCGACCTCACGCGTATGGTGGCCATGTTGTTTGATTGCATCCTTGGCCTCTAGCCAACTCTAGCCACATTGCTACACACAGTATTTTATAATAACTATACCTTATGAAAACGCAACCTTTTTGTAATAAGAGATTAACTGTGGGAGTGCTGTTGAAAATGTGAAATATCACTTGGTAAAATAATCTCTTGAGATCTTACACTGGTCATCATTGGCTCTGCCAGCTGAACGCAGCCGAGACAAGCTTCAGCTTCTTCTGCAATGAGCGCGTTGTGTTCTCGTGCCACGCTCGCGGTGTGCTTTGATAAGGTCCACTATACTGGACCCCGTCGACATCTTATGCCACACTTTTAACCGCGAAAGGTTGTTAGTAGAATCGTTTCTCTTTCACAGTTATCTGTCACTCGAAAGAAACTGAATTCAGCATCAGGTGCGCAATATTGTGTTGTGGTTGTGGTATGTTCATAATTGATCCTAGACATGTGCAGCCCGTGCAACAAAACTCCTCCCAATTTTGTCTATCGCTTATTTCATCATGATTAGCTTATTGTCTCGCCATTTCTACAGGGCGGTTATACGTAAAAATATGCGTCTGGTAATTATTCAAAAATACTTCTGGCTGCCCTACTGAACGTTCTTTGCAAAATTGGACGAGTACATATGTACTCCGTTTGAGGAAAGTATGAAAGGATACGGAAATCATGGAGGACGTACGAAAAGTTCCTTATGAAAGATATGGAAGGATACGGATGTCATGTCTACATATGGAAAACTACTCACGGAAAATATGGAAAGATGTCCAAGTATGGGAAGCTTTAGGTAATATACGGAAACTTCATTCAGAAAGTTATACGTAGCATACAGAAACTTTCTTACGAAATTATGGCAAAATAAAAAAGTGCAAGCAAACTAATAAGACAGGAGATGGTAATGTCACTAGGTTCAAAGGGAAATCTGAGCTACGAATACCATTCAATCCGCGGTGGTGCTACACTGCGACCGGAAAAAGTACCGTCATTGTGATTGTACAAGTTATCAAAGTAGATAATTCAGACAGAAATGTCCGGAAAAATTGAAGAAGGAAAATCAAGAGTGGTAAAAATGAAGATATTCAGAAATAAGTTGTCCTGCGCCGAAACAATGACCACACAAACGAAGAAAACATGTCGACAGGACGGGCGTTCACTTGACTGTCTATCTCTTGAGTTATTCCTTTGAAAAAGCATGCAAAAAGTCACTTTGCTAAATAAATACGCATACAAATTTTATTTTGCAGAATATACGGCCACCATGAGTCAAGATTACCCGCTTAACCAGTATACACACAGCCGATAAAGTAATCACAAGCAACACGGTGCGTGGCGTGACAAACAAAAAACGGCAACATGAACGTGGCATGTCATTCCATGTTTTCTGGAACGCGAAGTAGCAGATGCACACCTGGTACCACAAACATAAGAAAAACCGAGATCGTGTTGCATTTGTTCACTTAAAAACATGGTCTCGCACGTGCCCATGTGGGCGATCAGCTTGCCACGGAACTGCAGTAGCTTTGGAAGCGTGACGACAGTTATAGTGCGAGAACAAAACGACAACGCAGAGACAAGAAGGAGACGAAAGCGTCTCTGCCTGGGTTCATTACGCTCGTGCAGCTAATGCCATCACTGCTGATACACGCCTACGCATGCCCAGAGGTGCTTGTTTATATCATGGCCGACAGCGCCCGCCGCCAAGCACCACCAAGATAGAGACTAAGGACATTTGTGACAGCATTTTTGTAAAAATTATAGATGCCACGAAAAGAAAGCTGCAATAATTACCCTGTTTACGTGCATGCAGGTCAAGTTGATATTGATAAATGCCGCGTTTTATCTCTCTGGGGTAAAAGGTATACAGTTGGTTTAACTGCCTCGGCGAATATGTTTCGCGAACTCATTCGATTGCCTAATTATTTCAATTCAATTGGGATTATATATTTGTGCAGATATCGCGTAATCTCATTAGATGGAAATGTTATTTCATTTGAATGACATTTAAATGTCCAGTGTGACAGTAGTATTACACGAACTGTTTAGGAATATACTGATTCGGAAAGCCCACACGATAAATAGCTTTAGGTAAACGCAAAGCGCCTCGGGCGCGGCGGTTGCATTTTCGATGGAGGCGGAAATGTTGTAGGCCTGTGTGCTCAGATTTCGGTGCACGTTAAAGAACCCCAGGTGGTTGAAATTTCCGGAGTCCTCCACTACGACGTCTCTCATAATCATATGGTGGTTTGGGGACGTTAAACCCCCAATATCAATCATTGAACGAAAAGCGCATGAACATACAGTCACACGTTTCACCTAAAAGTTGAAACAGCTTTCAGATTTTACCTAACGCACAAGATCAACCTTAAAAGAGAGTGTGCGGAATCTGCCTCATTTTTTTTCACTTTATAGGGGAAAATGAGTTGCGAAGGACTTTAATATTCACCCCCGGCCCTGATGAAAAAGTGTGGGTAGCCCAAGATATCCAGAATATTTATTTTATTATTTCTGACTACTGCTGTCTGATGGGATTATGGCACTTAGAGGGATGTATGAATTACAAGAAAAACAGGCCTGAGTAAATAAACAGGTTATGGTATCACAGCAATAACAGCGCTGCATATACAAAACTTCAAAAAGACATAAAAATTTTTAGCACGAATTTGTAAGTTATAAGCGTGAGTACCAACTCCGATTCATAGTTGGCTATGCAATATAATTGTCATACTACACTTTCTTACACCTCTTGACATTCACCGATACTCAGACTTGCACCTACCGTAAAATGCCAAGCAAGCGCTCCCTGTCCAAAGTAAGTGCCCTCCTCCCTTTTGCGGGAGGTTTTAAAATAAGCGTTAGTGACTAGGTGGGGTTCGAGCAAGAGCCCCCCTCGCAAATCGTGTAAGAAAGTCGTTCCCCTTAGGGGGAGAGGAGGACACTGAGTCGAAAGTTCGCGGTACTTACACGGGTAAGTGTTCAGGTGGCTCACACCCATACTTTACTTACATCCACGCATCAACTGAAGATTATTCCCTCTACTCCCCCCTTCAATACTCACTCATTCGCCCTTCATGCCTACTCACATTATTGAGCGTTCACTCGTGTTAATGCTCCAGTCTACTCGCATCACTCGTCACTAACTGACACTCATATCTCTCTCTCTCAATGTCATGAGTAGTCACTCGCATACAAACTCACACTGACTCATACTCATTGAGACTCCCTCATGTTAATGCTACATGTGAACTTGCACTCATATAAGTAATCACTCATGTCCCTACAGAGGTTTACTCATGTCGCTTGTTACTCACTCATAGTTATAGTGATGCCTTTCAAATGATTGAGTTGCCTATACAATGTGAGTATGCTGAGCTAGTTTCCAAATTTTCTCGAGGTACATGCTGATGGCTGCAAATGATTCAATTCAAGATAAGTTAGTTTTGCATACAAACAACTAATAGCCTATGTGCATAGATTCGTTACCTTCAAGCCCACAATGTGTTTTATGGGGGGCTTGTCAGGGAGCGAATTATGTTTCTAAGCTCTGGTTGAGGAAGAACATAAAATACTAGTTTAACTCTTGTAGCAGCACATTAACAGCGGCAACAAAGACTCTTTGTCATAAAATGACTACACCAAAAGTTTTTTCTTTCTCTGTAGTTGTTAATAAATTTGTAGTATTCTCAGTATTAAATACTAAGATTGACTTGAATCAAAACGGACCTAGTAGTCTGTAGGCTTCGATAACTGCGAAGAATTGCATTGAACTAGCCCTTTTCTTGAAGAAGTATTAGGCGGTATTTTCTCTGTTAGTGTATATACGTTATGAGAGCCCCGCCGCGGTGGTCTAGTGGCTAAGGTACTCGGCCGCTGACCCGCAGGTAGCGGGATCAAATTCTGGCTGCGGCGGCTGCCTTTCCGATGGAGGCGGAAATGTAGGCCCATGTGCTCAGATTTGGGTGCACGTTAAAGAAGCCCAGGTGGTCGAAATTTCTGGAGCCCACCACTACAGCGTCTCTCATAATCATACGGTGGCTCTGGGACGTTGAACGCGACATATAGATACGTGATGAGACCATACTCAGTCACCCTAATATGCCGCTTGGACACACTAAACTTCTGCTTAAAAGTTCTCATGAAATTTAGCTCAGACATAATTTGAGTTAAACAAGTGTTAGTGTTGATAATATAGTGGTACTGTACCGGCGTGATCTGCATATAATGCAGTTTTATTTTTTTTTCGAGACACTGGTCTTGATAAAAATGTTTTCTTACTAAGGTGTGTGTGCATATGCACCATGCTGTACTTATAAAAACTTCAGGAAACAAGCACATCCCATAGGACTTGTTATCGGACTTGTTAGTGCTTGTTAATAACGAGAATGTAGTGTAAAAAGACGCAATGAACACACAAAACCACACATCACAAATGTTTGTGGCGTGTGTTTCTGTGTCCATTGTGCATTTCCACCCTACAATTTTATTATTAGCAAACACGAGCAGTTTTTGTTGCAAGAGCTTCACTTTCTATATTTCGTTAAACAAAAAGGGTTTAAGAGCACACGTTGTTGTGTTTACACAATCCAGCCTACAAAGGAAGTGCTAATTTACTCAAATCTGTACAAGAGAAAGCTCCTGCTTCAAGTTGGAGTAGAATATCATTAGGTTAAGTAGCTGAACAAGTGTCTCAATCTTTCACAAGTTGTGGCGTGAGTCTGTGGTGATCAATGATAAATAAATATTGTCACACAGAAGTTCACTGTTGAAGATCTCAAATCACATATTGAGCTGCTTGGTTATCTCTGTACATGCAAATTATCAAGTAGCCAGTTTTTAGATATATACATATGAAGCAATTCGCCCCTCATTCCTTAATTTCCTGAAGACTAAAAAGCTTGATGCACATTAATAATACCCCTAGTTAGGCGTTAAAGGTATATAATGGGAAACAAAAAAAGAAAGGCAAAATTAAGAGAGGCAGGTTAACCATATTGAACTGCTTAGTGGAGGTGCTCCGAAAAGAAATTACACATCAATGCAAACTGATGTTTACACACACATAACAGTGTTAATCATTGATGACACTCATAAGTACTCATACCTTCTCCAACGTATCGATAAACTCACATTGACACTCATACTGACTCTTAGGTGTACTCACTCACTCTCATGTTCGTCGTTACTCATGCCCCTCATTATACTTGCACCTTTTACATGATTCTGCTTACTCCTGACATGAGTTAGTGTACGCCAAGCTGTAAGTGTCGCATCTTCTGTAAGTAATAGACCAGTATACACAAGGACAGTTGCAATGGATTCAGTTAAATAAAGTGAGTTTTCTATGGAACAAAATATTTGTCTGTGTTCATAGGCACGTCCGACAGAAATTTAATTCTTTACTTATGATTAAGCATAGTGTAAATTACAGGTGTAACCCTTTTAGCAGCCTGTTGGCACTGGAAACAAAGACGCATTTTCTTTGCCATAAAATGAACAATGTGACAACTGTTTTCCTTTGTTTAGTTGTGTTATTTAACTTCTGGTACTTTCTCTACTTATGAAAACAGCAAAGTTTTCAACAACAACAAAAAAAAACCCGTGGCCTCTGGGCTCTCTAAATTGGAAAGATTCACAGTGCAGGAACACTTTTGCTTAGGCAGTATAACGCATTACTTCTTCCATTGTATGTGCATCATAAGAACTTACTCAGTTACCTTAATAGGTGACTGAGTAAGTTCTTAGTGTAGTGCATGCCAGTCACCTTAATAGGTGACTTGTATGCACTCCACGTCTGCCTAAAAAACCAGATGAGATCCTGAGAAATGAAAATTTGAAGTAGAAAGTGCACATGCTTTATAATCTAGTGGTGGTACTTTTGTCTGCTGCATATGATGCCGTTTTAACATTTCTGATACTAGTTTTGGTGAAAAACGCTCTCTTCCATGGTGTGCCATGCATGTGCACAGTGCTGGACATATGATAACTTGGATTTATAAATATTCACTCTTGGCGAAAGAGCTTCATTCTCTCTCATTTAGTTGTGAAAAAATTGTCTGAGCGCACACATGTGTTTACACAGTTCAGTCGTGGAGCTAATATTTGTGTATTTGCATCTGTTCATGAGACAGCTATCACCAAGAGCGACCATGTTGAACTTCTGATCCTACTGCTATTATACCTCTACCACCACATTATATGGCTCACTTGTGCCTCACTTATTTACGTGTACTTGTATGTTCTGGGCTTTGTTCAAATCACAGGTTAACAATAACACACGTGCATCACCACACAGAAGCTCCCCGTTAAAAATACGAAAGCAGAAGTCAAGCTGCTTTTGCTTGGTTATTAGCTTTCATGCAAGTTATCAAGTAAGCAAATGTAAAATACAGATGCATGAAGCAAAGTGGCCTGTCTGGACCAATTGAAAATAGACATTGAGTCTTCATGCACATGAATATTGCCTCTGTGAAGTACACAGGAAAATGAAACGGAGCAGAAAAAAAGAGACGAAAAAGACAACAAAAAGGCAGCTAGGTCAACAAGGTTGATGATTTGCTGCAATACAGTGTAGGAGTAGAAAGGAGTGCTCAGAAAACGAATTAGGCCTGAGAGCACAACTGATATGTACAGACACATAAAGGTGCTTTTCATTGATGCACGAACGGTCGTGTATAAAGCTGCGTTGTTTTGAGATTTTCAAAAGCGTCGTTTCAGTCCACCGTGCAGATTACGCTTCAATTTTAGTGCTATATAAGGCACAACGTATGGGCCTACTTTAATCAATAAGAAAATGAGAGTTGAAACAAATGCTTTAAAATCTATCATGACTGCATGGACTCATACAAGCAATGTAAAGCGCATTAAAGTGAGGACGCATGAGCTTCTCTTGATGATTCCGTTCTCAATGGATGCTTCAACTGTGCTGCAAAGAAATCTAACCAATGTCTGTGCGTGTAACATTGGCTCTTTTAAACTATCTATATGTATATCTAGAGTGTCTACTGCAAATGAACTTACGTGGTGCGCCATAACTCTTCGTTTAATTAAGGGTAATTTTTAAAACAATGAACATTTTTTATTTTCTTTCTCTTCACTTCGCGCCCCCAGTTGTCGGTTTGGCTTGATCACAATTGTGCAGTCCTTATTTTAAAGAAATGGAAAAAACTTCAACCAAAATATATTTAAGAACTGCTTCACGGTGATATCGCTATGCCTCATTTACCACAGCTTGCGATCAGTCACAGCAAGTCTTGTGCATACCTAGAACCTAACGTTAAAGAAGAAGCTGGTCTGGCTGTGAAATACTCAGTTTTGTCTCAAATAAGTTTTTGGTTGGAGTTTTCTCACTTCTCCTGTTCCTTCACAATCAAGCAGACGCGATTTTGAACTCATTATTTTTGTTATATTATGAAGTGAATAAATGTGTAATAATTAAAATAAAAATAATAATAACTGTTGTGCAAGAAAAACTGTTCCACATACGTACTCGAACGTAATATTGTGTTATTTTGTTTTAGCACCTAACAAAATACAAGAAACAGCAGCACATAAAAAAAAGCTGGAAAATAAACTAAAAAAAACTTCCGACTCATCAAGATTCAAACCTGCGCCACTGAGCCGTGCCCACGTACGTGAACCCTGTGCGTTACCTTCCTAAGGCACGTGAACTTTTTTCTTTATTACTTGCTTTTGCACACTATACAATAATAATACAGTGCATGAACTGTACATACAGTGCTTACAAACGAAACGGTTACATAGTGACTAGAATTCCTTTATACGAATGTGGCTCAAGATGTTCAAGCCACTCTGTAATTGGGTCTTCAGTTTTACACTCTTGAATAAACTTAGTTATCTTTTGGCGAAAATATTCACGAATCGGCAGTGTATTGATGTCGGCATGGCGGACTGCCTTGTAATTTTTTCAAATACATGAAGGTCCAGCAACATAACAGTATCATAAGGAGCTTCATCGTCTTTTTCATTGACTGGTAAAAACCTGATACCGTAGGCATCAATCAGTTAATATTTTTGATAGTTGTCTGCACAATGTCGCATTAGAACACCCCTTCCAAACAATCCAGAAAGACAAGTTCAGTGGTTTCAGGTTTACGACAGAGAAAACAGTGCGTTACCTACGGTACAAACAGTCCCCTTTCTTGCATCTATGTTTTGACTTCGAGCGTTCCTGTATGAAGCTTAAAAAAGCATGATTTTAAACTAGATCGGACAGTCATTTTTTTACTCGGGCCAGTACATTTTAGCTACGTCCAGCAAGATACAAACTCCTGTAAAGTGGTACCGGAAAAACAATGTCGAGAAGATCTCTACACAGCCTTTTTCGTTTTACTCCCACTAGATATTCACTGGAGAACCGCGCCGATAAAAATTGCTTGCACCAATTACTGCTTTTAGATAACCATAAAGCACCCCATGCACATAGTACGTGGTGACAACAAGTGAAGGTAAAACTCTTCCAAGCCTCAGCTAAATACCTGAACGTAGAAATGGGTTTGTTGTGTGTCACAGAAACATAAAACGACTAACGAACTGTCTTAAAAATGTGACAGACTGAGACCACCGAACCGAACACGACGAAAAAAGTCAGTGCGACTAGACTGTTCCCACACTGATCCCCATATAAGTACTGCAAACACACGGTGCAGCTTCTGCATGTTTATACGCGAGCAATGTAAAACATATATTGTGTATCAAAGTTTAGAGACAAAGAAAACATTACATATGGTGGCCCGCGTGAAAATCGAAATGTCTCATCGTCTAATATCATCCACATGTTCACGCATTTCAGTGGCTTGCCGCCCCCAGTACGGCTCACTGTCACGACGAATTTCTAGTGGTACACCCAAATATTTTGCTGACTGATTTACCCATGACATGTTGGCAAAATGATCTGAAGTTGCAGGCCAAACCCCATGCCAATATCCCACGCACTTTTCCCAGTTTTCCGAACTCCCACTAGCCGTACAAAACTGTTTTGCAATATGGACTACTTCGTTAACACTGTCACGATCTGCACACAAAACTGTCACATCATCAGCATATGCAAGTAATCGCACACAGGAAGCAGTTGTGATTTATTTAACATATACACATAAATGTGCTTATATGCAATGTGTTGGCCTAATCCCGTACGATATTCGATCGCATTTTTTATTGCGTGCTTATGTTTTGTGATTGTATCTGCGCCGAACGCTTTTCGCAAATCTTTTAACTATAGATTCCCGCTCTCTCGCGGATACGAAGAAGTATTTTTACGCTTACACACAAGCTTGAGCCGTTGAAGCTTGTTTCCCGGGGCTCTCTTGTGATTGAGCCGGCCACCACAGTAAATTAGAGCTATACGCCCTTAATCCCTGCATCTAGCTGTGTTCTACTTAGTAGCTTTCTCGCTCGGTGACGAATCGTGCGCAGGGCGCCACGCTAATGCGCACGACAGTGCCTCGCGTAGCAGTGACATTAGGTGATTGCGCCAGCCGGCCTGCTTCGATTGGCTTCAGAGCAAATAAATATTATGTCTTGAAAAATCGTGTACTGCACTATGTCAAAATGTTACTGCTTTGTTGTCATCCTATGATTTACGAAGAAATGAGAACTCGGATACGACTACAGTACAGCCTTGCGTCGGCGGCACGCACCGAACGTAAAACCGCACTACGTCTGTCGTAGAAGCAGTAGGAGAAGGAATTGTCGTCAGCTAGAACAAAAAACAAACAAAAAACCTACAAAGAAAATTAAAATTGGTAACATGGTTTCTTGAATAACCGTTTATTAATTTTGAAGTTATTTTGCCAGATAACATACACTTTTTGAGTTTATTGTAGCGACAGATGTATTTTTTGCTCACACAGATATTCAAGTGAAATCCATCTATAGCTAAAGCCACATGTTGCTTGCCTTCTTTGTTTCCGTGGGCATGCCGTTTCCGCGCATCTCTCGTGTGTTCGCGCTGCTACACACGAGAGCACGAAGCCCTTAAAGAACTTGTTGTTGGGCTAGTTGGTAGAGCATTTCGAAAAGTTAGTTCGAGTACGAAAACTTGACACGATCACTCACATACACACACATCCATGCATCAAACACACACAGCACCCACTTCGAACGCATTTATTCATAGCTCGAAGGCTTGAATATATACAGGACACTTTGTGCGCACACACACAATGGAAGGCCCGCAGCATACATTATTAAACGTACAGTTAATCAATGTCATGGCCTCAGAGCGATAAACTGAAGCTCGCTTGGTAACAAAGAAATTGAAGGGGCACTTACACAGTGATCTTTATTTTTTTCAATGAAAAAGGCCTCTAACACTTCACGTGCAGTTTTACTTGCGCTTCTGCCTAGAAGTGGGCCTTGTGTGTGTTTGATGCATGGGTGTGTGCATGTGTGAGTGATGGTGTCAAGTTTTTGCGCTTGAATTAACTTTTCGAAATGAAGCATGAAGTTTACGCAAGGAAGCGCCGTTCCTCGTCCGTGTGATTTGCGAAGATTGCGCGCTATTCCCGCGGTTTTTCGAGTGCGGATCAAGTGCGAGTTGTCCAAGGAATCGGTGGATTGCGCGGGCGCTCGAAGGACTCCGAGGTGATGGCTGATGCCTGTGGTCGCTCCCCTCAGGACAGCGTGAAAGAAAATAAAGGTAAGGGGGACAGTTATCATGTAGACTAAGTATGCTACTCAGTGCAAGTGTGTGTTGCCGCACTCGAACGATGCTTCGTGGAACGGCAGCCTTACGCGCCTTTGCGAGTGTGGTTAGCGATTTGCTTTGACAATGCTAACGCCAGCGGAGCCATGGCGCATCGGCGCGGCCTTACTGGAGCCAATTCGCGACTAATGCGGCAACATACAAGTGTGTGGTGATCGATTTTTTCATATATGCAATGTAGTGAAGAGGACGCACATGGGGCTTGCTACGTTGTTGATTAAACGAAGCCTGCGGTGCCATTTGATGCAAAGCAGCATATTGTACACGTTCGCGGGTTACAATTTGTAACTTGGCTTGATTCACCTATCCAACTGCCTAAGTAGGTATGATAAGCATACGTTGAGTGTGGAGTGTTATTATGCCTCTAAACAGTGGCCTATGTTTGTTAAACGTTAGAGTGTGTGTGCCTTGTGTGTAGAGAGAGAGAGGTGTTCATGCAATTTGTATCTGTACCTGCAGGGTGCCATCGCTTGTAAATAATAATGTACTGGCCAGCACCTACATTTTACGCCTGACGTTTAAGAACACCTACATGCACAATGTGAGATTTTTTAATCTGCCAGAGCTGCTTTTTATACAATAGTGTACTGCCAGCATGTTCAAAATATGTGTCGCTGCTGTGTGGCAGTGGTGCGATTATCCCGTTGTTGTGTAGTTGCTGATGCAAGTATTTATAGTTTTGATTAATAATATTTCTCATCTAACTCATCAGATGTTTGGCTGTTTCAGCACAAACAAGGGAAAGAGAGAAGAAAGACGGTTGATGACAGGACCAGTGCCGACTTTTGTTTGCAGTGGAATACCTACGTTTGTGTATTTATTGTTACAGCCTTTCTGTTGTGTTTTTTTGCCCATTTTATGCAACGACACAGTTGTCAGCAATATGAGAGAGCACTAAAATTAGTTTTTCAAGATTATGGTGGCTGAATGCCTAATAATGCACAGCACAAAGTAAGAACAAGCGACTTCAGTATCATATATGTGGGACGAGTACAGTCTGTCGTCTGAAAAGTTGTTTGTGCAAAATGTTGCCCAAGTAAGAGACCTCTCCATGTTTGCAAACAGTGTGACGTCCCTTCGAGCACTGCGCCATGCATTCCTTTCCTCGGTGCAAGGGCTGGCTGGCAAGGCAGTTGTTGATGACATTCCTCATAGCCCACTGAAATGTATGCTATTCTAACTCTGTAGCCTAATTATATACGTAATCTTTTGCACACATGCATCGCTGCATCTGACACCTACAACATATTTGCAGATTTACATTGCTCTCCTAAGACCTAACACACAAACTTGTAGTGTGCATTGTCACTTCATGAATATTGAGCGGTAAAAGTATTGAGTATACGTGAAAGAATAATCTCTGCTTATTACATGAAGACATATGAGACCTCCGATAAAACGACTAACACCTTTGTTGGGCTTTCGTACTCGTCGCGGTGATGCACACATGCAGCTTCAGCAAATGATATCTTCCCGCCCGGTGACCATGCAATTGTTTTTCTGCACACAGCGCAAACAACGAGATCTACTCACTCGCAGATGATCGCGTCAAGTGCATATTTACTTTGACTAAAATGTCGAATCAAGTTTTTTTCGACAACCGGTCTCTGCCACGAGTGCTAAGGCCTTCGCAAAAAGATGCATTGTTATCCACACTGCACACACCATGCACATTATTCTCAGTTGATGAATGAATATTCTCGATGCCTTTCAATACAAACTGCAAGCCACATTCAACAGTGCGCATTTCTGAACACGATACGGCTGTTCCTCGCACAGGCTGCCACCTGTGTTCACTTCAAGATAAACAGCCAGCGTGGCAAATATTTTATCACGCAGTTTACCACACAGCTAGATGTTTGCTGACACATACTACAGCTAATGTCGCCATTGTATAGGGAAGTTTTGGCTTTGAAAAATAAAAAAATAAAAACCTGCCCCAAACACCACACTACTGTACCGCACTTAGCCACCAGCGGTAGTGTTTTGTCAGGCACACGTTACACGCGCGCCAGTGACATCATGCTGTGACGTACCCCGGTAGAGGCCTGTTGCTGTATACCTCATGTGATTGAGGATTCAGTTAGAAAAAGCAGGCATTGTTGATTTTGTAACTTGTTCATTTCCAACTGGACCTTCACTTGCACGAGTTGTCTGACTGATATTTTTCCGGTGAACTTTTGTGCGATGAATTATACCATTGGCAGTCTGTGCTTGTCACATATTGTTCTTACTGGTGTCTCTAGTTGTTACTTTGCACTGTTAATTAGTGATCATTCATAGAAACTAGCCCAGCTTGCCACTGTTTCGGACACGATGCAGCTGGCAAGTGCAATAGTCTTCATAAGACTAAATGCTCAAGCAAAAAATTACCTTTTCATATTCAGTTAGTTGCATTCATATCAGCACATTACAAGTAATCATTGAATAAACGTGAATCTGGGTTTTTCTCATATTGCTCTCAACTTTCAATATCGAAATGAATGGTGTTTATAAAAAATGGGCTTCAGCAAGACTTCTTGAACAGCTCACAAAAAGATATTGCATGCTTACTTGCCACTCATTGAAATGTGTTTGAAATACATTCCAATTCCTCACCGCACTGCTAGTAACACTTCACATGGGAGGCAACATTAACTATAGATTGATTATTTTTGAGAATGAAGGGAAAGAAGTGGCAGGCCGGAAAGCTTAGTTGATATTGGCATCCGTTTTGCTATCAAGCACAATATCATGCAAGCTTCCTATAGAGTGTTTATGTGTCTTTCATGGATGTCTGTAAACCAAAAACTTTGGGTAGAGCTATATTTGTCTTACAGATTGGTGGCAGTACTGTGGAGGCTGCAGGGCTGCTTAGCCAATATGATTGGTGGAATCTCTGGACACATGTTAATCCATGCTGCGTCAGCTGCTTAGTGTTTTCTCGGCATATTTGCAGATGCATTGGGTGAGTAAAGCAAGCAGGTTGGAACACTGGGAAAACAATAGTATGGCAGCACTTGTGCATGCCTTACATTCCAAGTATATTAAATATTTATATTCCACTGTGTGGGCTGTGATTTTAAAGTGACACTCCTTTTTGCTTTATATATGGGTATTGATGCTTTGACAGCAGTGTATTTGTGTTTGACATCAAGTTTTCTTGAACAAATGAGTGATCTCAATAATAACAGAACATCCTTCATACGAAGCGTGGAAACTTGGGCAAGTTGGTAGGACATAACTGAATGCAGGAACAGCGCAACCTAGAAGTAGTTACTTCGTAACTACGGAAGCGAAAAAGAAACAAGGACAGAAAAGAGCGCTGACCTTCAACAAAGATTTATTACCGGAGTTGTGAACATATATAGGCGAAAAATGAGAAAATTGGGCATGCGTGGAAGGGTGCAGGAAAAACCTCTGCGATACAATGTCAGCAAAACACTTGTCTCTTGTTGAATGGGCTGAAAACAAATACACATGTAGCTTAAAAAAATCGAGATACGCAATCTCTTTTTCTGGTGTCATGCTGGTGTCACTGTTGGTGACACTGGTGACACACTGGTGTCACTGTTGTGTTTTCCACCCCAGAAAAGCTTGCAAAGCTTTGTAAGCTGGTGAATAATCCAGCTCCTATAGATGAAGATGCACCGTGAAACACAGATCGTGCTTCGTACCTTGTGTTATTGGTGTCATATATCTCATTCCGCTTTCGTGCGGAATGGTATACATAGGGCGAACCGGAAGGTGCCTTGATGACCATTTAAGAGAGCACAATAACAATGTGCACAACGTAGTTCAAGGACACCTCGGAATCCTCCGCCGAGACTGCGGCAGCATGCCAGTTTTTGAGCGTTGCGAGGTATTAAATTAAGCAAGCGCAACTCGCAGGCCACGCGTGAGATAATTGAAGCTTATCAAATAAACAAGTTTCACGGTGAACGTGTAAGTTGCCCATCGGTTTTGTTGTTGCGAAAAGAGATTGTGTATCTCGCTCTTTTTTAAGCTATATGTGTATTTGTTTTCAGCCCATTCAACAAAAGACAAGAGTTTTGCTGACATTGTATCACAGTGACTTTTCCTGCACACTTCCACGCATGCCGAAATTTCTCATTTTTTGCCTATATATGTACACCACTCCGATATTAAATCTTTGTTGAAAGTCAGCGCCCTCTCTGTCCTTGTTTTATTCGCTTCCGTAGTTACGAAGTAACTACTTCTACGTTGCGCTGTTTCTGCATTCAGTTATATCCATCACACTTAGTTGTTAGCATAAGCTGGCACATATCTATAGCTGATTCAAGTGTTTATTTTTGGCTATAATGGTAATGGTCAAGTAGCAAATGCAAGTTACGATTCAAGTTTGCCGTGACGTCTGTTCAGGCTGTGCCATGTTGCCTTGCAGCTAGAGTTACTTGTGGCCGCCGTAGAGTAAAGCCATACAATATGCATTTGAAAAGAGATTACTCTATCACATATCACTGCGTCTTGTTATGTGCAGATGCAGATATGCCTAGCTTGCCACTATAAAAGGATTCTAAGCCAACACAAGGTTGAAATTTAGTCGTGGTGTTGCTGCGGTGTATGAGTCTACATTGGATGCATAGCCATGATAACTTTTCTGTATGTTGTCACAATAGTATTGTTACACACATTGGATAATACAATTGAGGTCCTCGCAAATTTCCGTTTTTTTCGCTATGCCTCATTTATTGACTTGTCCATTCTCCTTGCCGTGTGCGCCTCCTCACTGTGCGAAGAACAAGAGCAGTGGGAACAAACACGTATTTTAAAGAATGTTGACGTAAGGTGAGCACTGAGGGCCTGAGCACTTCCAAAAGGCTCAAAGAAGAGAATGGATTGCCCCTAGCAACTTTTTGGGCACCCGTGGCTAGTTGTGCTGCTGCAGTGTTCATTGTTGATCAGGACACCATTCTGAACTCATTGCACACATTTGCTTGAAATGTTAAAAAGTAATTGGAGGTGGTTTAACACCCTTTATTGATGTTATTATAGAGAATTAGGTTTCATGTGTAAGTGAAATCTGTTCACTATAAATCAGTCATGATATGAGAAATTTCGGAAAGATTCACAGAAAAGCTCAGGAAAAGGCTAAGTGGTTGCTCCTTGAACGTGAAGAATATTTTCTGCTTCTAAAAGGCTTATTGACAGTCTAGTAGTCTCGTCATTACATGCATAATGAAATATTCTGGTATGGTGCTTTTCATGCATGTTATAATGAAAGGCGTTTTACTTCAAACTTTTGTCACTTTGCCCTGTGTTGCTGAAATTTCTTAACATAGGTATAGTGCATGAATTGCCTTATGCCTTTTGGTTTTACGCAAACGATGCCTTTACTTATTCGGTATAGCTTCATTTGCATAAAATCACAAATGCTCTATTTTTACTATGCAGTAGGTTTATTTTTTAATTATACCACCGTAGATGTGAACGCACTTGGTGACGTGCTTAATTCATGCATCACTATCAACACTTTAACTACACCTGCTACAGAGCATAGTGTGACAAAGTAATAGTACTTAACATTACTGGCTGCATACACTTTTATGTCTCAAATTAAGTTGGAAAGCCTGATAAAAATGAGGGTACTTTTTTCACTCCAGCTAAATATTCTCGCCATTCTCAAAGCAGCTTCTGCTCTTTCAAGGTCCTCCCATTATTTCTGTTCAAAAGAAGTATCAATGCCATATGATTACTTTGTCGTCCTACTCACCTTTCTAATAACGAGAGCGAACAGAGGGCACTACCTAGGAAAATATAGGTATGTTATAAAAGGTAATTTTAATGAAATTGTCAAAAAATATGAATTTACTAGTAACTTGTCGCCAAGCTAACTTTTTGTTTACTTTTTTACAATTTCGTTGCCATTACTTTTGATAACATCCCCTGCAGTTTGTTTGGCATCATTATCTGTTAGTTTTCATTATAATGTGTTTAGCAAAGACAGCGAGCCCTTAAATTTAGAGTTCTTCCCTTTACTGAATAATATGAAACAGTGAGTCCCATTCATCTTAACGGTGTGTGATTTGTTTCCAATCAGTTGTGCGTGTGTTTGTGTTCGTGTATTTTGGGGGAGGGCACACCTTTGCCACATCACGTGACTTGCAGATTTTTTAAGAAGAAACAAACGTATAATGCTGCCAAGAAAGTATACAAGATAATAATGAAAGTAATTGTAATGTAATTGTCAAGAAAGAAAAGTGAAAGTAAAGATATTTTGGCATGGCAAGAAACTGAACGTGCGACCTACGAATAAAGGTGCGGTGCTCTACCAACTGTGCTAACGCAGCAGCTATCGCCCTTCTACTTTGTATGGTATATACGTGCACTTATTCATCGGAGAGTCAGTCAGCCCTGTTTGTTGTGCTCAAGGCAAGTGTGGGACACTTTTTCTTTTCTATTGGCATCACGTAGAACGTGATCCTATTTCAAGCTGGCAGCCTGACTTACACTCCTGCGTTTAATGCACATATATACCCCATAAAGTAGACGGGGGTATACCATCGCGGTTGCGCAGTTGGTAGAACACCAGGAGCGTTATTCAAAGGTCACAGATTTGGTCTTTCCGCACGATTTTTTCTTCCACATTTCTTTATTCTCATTCACACTACAATTACTTTTAATAATATCCCCTGTACTTTTTCTGGCAGCAATGTCAGTTCTCATTATTATTGCTTCTAAGAAAGAAAACGGGCCCTTAAACGTACACATTTTTCTTCATTCGTAGTGAGGAACTTGTTCTGGTAGGCTTTGTGCCATGAGCTTGTATACGAGGAATAATTGTTCAGCTCTTAGCTCATAAAAATATCACGTGCTACGTGATTCCAGCACGAAAAAAAAGGTGTCCCGCACTAGCCACATAGGACAGGCCGCACTTACTGACTCTGCCACGAATAAATGCACATATATACCGTACAAAGTAGAAGGTGGGATAGCCACCATGGTAGCTCAGTTGGTAGAGCTCAGTTGGTTATTCGAAGGTCACAGGCTTGGTCCCTGTCTAGAGCAGGTTATCTTTTTTTCTTCTACATTTATTTCTTCACACTTGCATTATAATTACTTCTAGATATATCCCCTAAGCTTTCCTTAACAGCATTGTCTGTTAGATCTCATCAATATTGTGTCTAACAGAAACAAACAAGCCTTTAAACGTACACTTTTATTCTTCTTGCAGATTTTGTGGTGTTTGCTACAAAAGGTACTTTATAATCTGAAGAGGCTAACAGAATGGGCCAGTGTCAGCGTTGGCTCTTGTAGTGAATACAAGTAAGATATGTTTTGAAGAATGCATCATTGTGCCACTTGTCCAAGGAATTCCTACAGGACATGGTGCTAAATGCACTTTGTTATCTTTGAGTTAAGCTATCTTAAATTTTATCTTCATACAATACATGGGCTAGACTTGAGGGTATCACAGACCTTAATGCCACAAAGTACATGTCGCAAACAATGTTATAAATACAACAATCGCATAAAAATAACGTGAACACTGCGCCGTCAACGAGAATGGACAGGGAGCAGTAGGCACAGGTGTCATTCCTTCTGCAAATCCTTGTCAATTGCGAGCTGTTTTCACCTCGTTATGGACAACTAAAAAGATCGATGTCTGTTGTTAGAGTGCTCAACCAGAGAGTAGGTCTGGCCCAAGCCTTGTGCGTGTCTTTCAGCAAATGTGGTGCCTGGTTAACGAGTTCATGCAGACCAGATTGTGTGAAACAGGGCACCCGTTTAACAAATAACATGGCTTAAATAATGAAACAGTTAAAGGGATCGATCGAATGTCAATATTCATAGTCGCTGTTTTTGTGCAACGGAAAGTTTAATGGTCAGAGTGTATATTCATGTATTAAATGAAGAGAATTTTTATGGCATGTTTTTTTATTGTGGACATGACTTTCATAAGGACATTGAACGGTAACGCAAAAAGTGCTAGAAACATTTTAAGAATTTTTGGTTCTCTGACTGCTATGCTATGTCACAGAACATGAACTGCAAACGGAGGGAGGTCAGCATGACAGCTTTAAATAGTTGTGCACTGCTGTTTGCTGCGAAAGCATGCATTTACGTGCATGTGAAACGCACGTATTTCCCATGATGGCAGCGCTGCCCTTTGAGAGTTGACTCTTCGGCGTAAGTAGCACAGGATAAGGTTGGCATAGGCAATAAGGATATATACTATACCATTGACCACTGATCTTATTTGGCGTTATAGCATCGGCAGTTTTATAGTAAACAGACAGGCTGCATGACATACTGATTTATAGGCCCTTTAAATGCATTTAAAAGGAAATGCTACTCAAGTTGCAAAAATAATGCAGTCCAATTCACAGATATTTTTATTTCCACCTATAATTACACATACTCATCCAGGCCCCTTGTCAGTCTCCTAATTGAAGAAATCTTAATCAAAGTTTTAGGTGAGCCGGTTGGTACTGATGTTCATTTCTGTGCATTGACCATTAGTAGAACGACAGCCTTGTGTGCTTCAGCAGACAACTTCTTGTGCTCTTTTTCCATTCTTGCCCTAACCTTGAGTAATGCTTGAAATTGATCAGGCAATCGTTGCATATTTTGTAGTATAATTGCACGATCTGTGTCACCTTAAGCTATGCCGTGAAAGCTGCCCACAGCGTTAGGCGAATGTTGTTTCCGTGTGCAACTGTAGTTGTAAATCTGCTGAAGAACCTTTTTTTTGTATACAGAACATAACAAACTTGCTCCTTTAGAGTCAAGTGCATCTTCGGATCGATTGTAAATGTTAGCATATGCGAGGCCTTAAGTTTTAGAAGGGATTCCTCAGTGTGCCACGAAAAAATATGTGCTCTGCGAAAATTTGTATATCATTACATGCAACTCTAAAGACCTCGCATACAACTTTGTTCAGGTTGATTTTAGGCAGAAAACGAGGGTGGCAGCAGCCCTCAGAAAAGAGCAGGCAACCCCCAAGCTTCCCAAGCTCTCTTTGACACGGACAGAAAAGTCACTGTGTGGCATTAAAAATCGTTGCAAGGAGGACCTTACCGGTACACTGCGCTGCTCTTTCATCACGGAGGATGCAGGTAACCACTTCAAAAGACTTCATGCTGTGTATTATGAGTGCTTCAGTGGTTTGGTTTTTTTCCAGCCACTAGTCAAGAAATCATGTGTCAGATTCAGCCAAGATGGCTAGAGGGAGCTGGGCGCTGACATATGTGGACATTTGTCCAGCCAAGTGGTGGCAATTTTTAACTGGTCTTGTTGGGGTTATTCCTACAAACGACAGAAGCTTCGTCAACTCTGTAAGTGTACAGATGTGTCAGGGAAGAATAGCTGCACTAGTTCTTCCTCTAACTGATAGCTGCCAATGTTCTTCATTGTACAGGAGTTTTGTGGGTGTTAATCTTCCGCAGAAAATGTTAAAAGTCTACTTAAGAAAGGCCAAAAGGCCCTACATGTAGGTATTTTCGGCTTGTTATCATAACCCCCTTGTTATCATAAGGACCATTTTTAATATTGTTACGTGATTTCGTCTGACTGAAAGAGGGCATAGTGGGGCATACCCAAGTAAGGTGCCTCAGACTGAGAGTGAAGAAGTGGACGTTGTCGGTGAGCTGCGTTGTGGCTGCGGACTGACAACTGTTATTTTCCACGTAACATTTTGGTGGAAGTGCTGGGTGCTCTTCTGACAACGGAGCTACGCAGTGGACGCCTCCTTAGGTCTGCTACCATGACTCCGGGTGAGGATACGGCTTCGCCACCTACCTCAGCAACGACAGCAACCCGGTACGTCGCCCTAACGCAACCTTGTGATCCCGGTACTTTTACTGGAGAGGACAACGCGAATGTGGACAAGTGGCTTAGCATGTACGAGCGCGTCAGCAAGCAATATGGCTGGGACCCAACCGTTATGCTTGCGAATGCTTGCGAATGTCATTTTCTATCTTGACAAGACTCCTCGCATCAGGTTTGAGACCCACGAGCACGAAATCACAAGCTGGGAAATGTTTAAACAACAGCTCCGTTACCTTTTTGGCAACCAGTTTGGTCAACAGCTTGATGCCCGAAAGCAATTGGCTGTACGTACACAGACTTCCACTGAGCCCTACTTGACTTATATTCAAGACGTCTTAGCTTTGTGTCAAAGGGCCGATCCCAACATGACTGAGGCCGACAAGATTTCGCACGTTTTAAAAGGAATCGCCGACGATGCGTTCAGCCTGCTTGTATTTACCAACGTAACGACCATCGACACCGTGATCAAAGGGTGCCGCCGTCTCGAGCAGGCGAAGAGTCGACGCATTTTGCAGCAATTTCAGCGCCTACCCTACACCGCGGCAACGTCGTCTTGCGAAGCCACTCCTTGTCATCCGTCTGCAACCGAAGACGTGACGCGCATCGTCCGACGTGAACTCGAGGCCGCTTACCCGGCTGCCAACAAACCGACGTTACCCGACGCCTCAACGCCAGTTGTCGCCTTGATCCAGGCTGTTGTCCACCAGGAATTCGCTAACCTTGGTATCCTGTCCACTGCACCCACACTGGATAATACTGGTCCCTCGATAGCTTCTGTGGCCATGAGATGTCGCCGTCCATACTCTATTCGAACCAGGAACCCGTCTGAATGGCGAACAGCTGATGATAAGCCGATCTGCTTCCGCTGTGGTCGCGCAGGACACATCGCTCCTTACTGCCGCAGCCAATGGCCATCTATGTCTTCTGGCTCGTACCCCGCTTACAGTAACTCATTCCGTCCACCAAACCACCGTTATCCGACCCGCACTGAGTCTACAGCATTTACTGCCCCTGAGGACTACGGCCAACCTGTCCCGTCGTCGCCACCGCCTCAAAGCCACCCTTCTCGTTCAAATACGCGTCGCCGCTCTCCCTCGCCATCGTTCAACCGCCGCATGTCCCCGGAAAACTAGGCTGCGCAGCTTCTGGAGGTGAAGCTGCCCTGTCAACCTTACCCAAAAATCCTCTGTTGCCCTTACGTTTGAACCAGAACACCCTAGAAGTATATGTTGATGGCACACCTGTTGAAGCTTTGATAGATACGGGCGCTCACGTCTGTATCATGAGTTCGCGTTTTCGTCGTCGCATGAAGAAGGTCCTCACGCCCCCCTTGACCAGTGTCGTCCAAGTTGCAGATGGCGCAACAGTCCCTGTCGTCGGTATGTGCACAGCTCAACTTACCATAGCCGGTCATCAAGTGGTCGTCCTTTTTACCGTGCTTGCAACATGTCCCCACGACCTCATACTAGGCCTCGATTTTCTTGCCGCCAATTCTGCTCTGATTGATTGCTCCGCTGGTGTGCTCCGCCTTGAACTGCCACAAATCAGTGCCACCCCGTACCAACCTACATGCCGATTACAACGCAGCGACTTTGTTCGCCTGCCCTCCAAAACTGTGACGTACGTCGATTTTCTGTGCTCACCAGCTGTGCCCGACGGTGACTATTACGCTACGCCTCTCACCGATGTACTCCTTGCGCACAATGTTGCAGTGCCCTATACGGTGCTCAGCATCACAGATAACAAAACTTGTCTACCTCTTGTCAATTTCGGCTACATGAATCATGTGCTTCCACAAGGCATTTCTGTGGTCCACCTGTGTCCGTTGCTCGATTCACAAATTGAAGTGCTTGCCTTAGACACACTTGTTTCACCGCAGCGCACATCACTCGCAACACATTCGCGCAGCCGTCAAATTGTAGGGCTTCAGTTTGTGGAGGCGGAAGATCAGTGGCGATCATGTCTACAACATCTTCTCGAGGCCTACCTGGATATTTTCGATTTTGGTGACCGACCTCTTGGCCAGACGTCCTTTGTCCAGCATCGCATACACACAGGTGATGCCAACCCTGTTCACCGCCGTCCTTACAGAGCGTCTGCTTTTGAGCGGAGCATAATTCAGAAGGAGGTGAACAAGATGCTAGCGAAGGACATTATTGAACCATCCTCCAGTCCCTGGGCATCCCCGGTGGTATTAGTTAAAAAGAAGGACGGATCGTGGCGATTTTGTGTGGACTATCGCCACCTTGACAACATCACCAAGAAAGACGCATACCCTCTGCCACGCATTGACGACGCCCTTGATTGCCTCCATGGTGCCGCCTACCTTTCTTCCATCGATCTTCGTTCTGGTTATTGGCAGGTTGCCGTGGACCCCACGGACCGAGAGAAGACGGCTTTTGTAACACCCGATGGCCTCTACCAATTCAAAGTCATGCCTTTCGGCTTATGTAATGACCCCGCCACCTTTGAACGAATGATGGACTCCCTGCTCCATGGATTCAAGTGGTCTACGTGTCTTTGTTATCTGGATGACGTGATTGTGTTTGCTCCCACTTTTGAAGCGCACCTTGAGAGACTGTCGAAAATTCTTGATGTATTCCGTCTCGCTGGCCTTCAGCTGAATTCATCCAAGTGCCGGTTTGGTCGCCGTCGCAATACAATACTTGGACATATTGTTGACGCTTACGGCGTACAGCCTGACCCAGAAAAAGTTCGAGCTGTGAAGGACTTTCTTGTGCCAAAAACCACCAAAGATGCCCGCAGCTTTGTGGGGCTCTGCTCCTATTTTCGGCGGTTCATCAAGAACTTCGCGGAAATCGCTCGGCCCCTAACAGATTTACTCAAACCAGACGAGACGTTTACCTGGGGTCCCTCGCAAGCAGCAGCATTTTCCGACCTGACCACTTTGCTCACTTCTTCTCCTGTGCTGGCTCACTTCGACCCTACGGCACCGACCGAAGTGCGCACCGATGCCAGCGGTTACGGGATAGGCGCTGTGTTAGCTCAGCGACAACGTGGGCAGCATCGCGTGATAGCTTATGCCAGCAGGCTGCTGTCCACCTCGGAGCGTAATTATTCCATCACAGAGCGCGAATGCCTAGCGCTGGTGTGGGCAGTCGCGAAATTTTGCCCTTACTTATACGGCCGACCATTTATAGTTCTCACCGACCACCACGCTCTCTGCTGGCTCGCCTCCCTCAAAGATCCCACAGGTCGTCTCGCCCGCTGGGCACTCCGCCTCCAGAAGTACTGTTACACCGTAGTGTACAAATCAGGAAAACTGCACAAAGATGTGGATTGTCTGTCACGCTACCCTGTGGCCGACTGCGATCCTACGAGCACTGATTCTGTGGGCTGCGTCCTTTCCATCTCCCGGCTGCTTCATCTCGCGGACGAGCAGCGTCGCGATCCGGATATCAGCCGCCTAATACAACAGCTCGAATCTTCACCGCAAGACGCTTCTGTTCGCATGTTTACCTTAAAGGACCGCACCTTATATCGGCATAATTTATCGCCCAATGGTCACGACCTACTTCTGGTCATACCAAAGCACCTGCGTTCCACAGTCCTACGCGAGCTTCATGACGCGCCAACCGCGGGTCACCTTGGTGTCTCTCGCACATATGACCGTGTCCGCCGCCGCTTCTACTGGCCTCGCCTTTCACGCTCTGTACGTCGCTATGTCAACGCTTGTGAAATTTGCCAGCGTCGCAAAAAGCCGTCGGGACCCCCTTTCGGATATCTTCAGCCCATCGACATCCCATCGGAGCCCTTCTTTCGTGTTGGTTTGGACCTTCTCGGTCCCTTCCCAACATCCGCCTCCGGAAACAAGTGGGTCGCGGTGGCTACGGATTACGCGACCCGTTATGCAGTTACGCGAGCCATGCCAACAAGCTGCGCTACAGATGTCGCTGATTTTGTACAACGCGATCTCATTTTAGTGCATGGAGCCCCTCGTCAACTGCCGACAGACCGAGGCCGTACGTTCCTTTCAAAAGTGGTTGACGATATCCTGCGTTCCTGCTCTACCCAACATAAGCTCACGACATCGTACCACGCCCAGACAAACGGGCTTACAGAACGTTTAAACCGCACCCTGACAGACATGCTATCGAAATACTTCTCGGCCGACCATCGTGATTGGGACCTCGCACTACCCTACGTGACGTTCGCATACAATTCCTCCCGGCATGACACTGCCGGGTACTCACCATTTTACCTTCTGTTTGGACGCGAACCAACATTGCCGTTGGATACCTTCCTGCCAGCCGCTGCGCAATCTACTTCTGAATATGCACGCGACGCTGTTACCCGAGCTGACCACGCTCGTCAGCTTGACCACAGCAGGTTAATGGCGTCCCAAGACTCGCAGAAGCATCGTTACGACGAGCGGCATCGTGACGAACACTTTCCAACAGGTTCCCTCGTTCTTCTTTGGTCCCCTATGCGACATGCAGGCCTTTCAGAAAAACTCTCTCGTTTCACGGGCCCATACCGCGTGCTTAGACGAGTGACCGACACTACATATGAAATTGTTCCTGATATTCCATCAACCTTTTCCGCTCTGCTGTCAAGGGACATCGTCCACGTATCAAGGCTCAAGCGTTACCACACTGCTCCTGCTATGGCCCCGTAAACTCCCCGGGTCGGCGCTTTTGCCGCCGGAGGTCGTGTTACGTGATTTCGTCTGACTGAAAGAGGGCATAGTGGGGCATACCCAAGTAAGGTGCCTCAGACTGAGAGTGAAGAAGTGGACGTTGTCGGTGAGCTGCGTTGTGGCTGCGGACTGACAACTGTTATTTTCCACGTAACAATATGTACCGCAAAAAATTAGGGTGGCGGTTCTTTTGTGGTCATCATATTTCTCCAATATTCTGTAAGCATGTTCTGCAGTACGTTGTCAATTTGGTTCGTGTGCATAAAAGACAGTTACACAGTTACACAGTTTCAGGGAATTTCAAGCACCGTATTGCAGTATAAAAAGCAAGGGAGCAAAATCTCCATATTTTTTATGAACGAAGTTTCTTAATCTGATATATGATATATCACTAGACTTTCTTGCGTATTGATCAATGTAATCTCATTTTAGCGCTTTCCAAAATTAAGATAAAAGCCGACAGATGGAAACACCTAGTGGGGTAATCAGGTTGAACAGTGGAAGTGCCTCAGCTGGCGGGCCGACGTTATGATAGGAGGACCTTTTTTTGTCGAAGTAACCTTGTGATTTGTGGCGTGTTAGTTCTAAGGGGGTTAGTAGTGACGTCATCTTGTAGTGTAGAGGTGTGTGCATGTTGGCAATGTTCGTCTTAAGAGTGCATCGCTCGCTTCCTTTCAAGTTAGTTTGCGATGATACAAAGTGTTCTGTCAGAAAAGAGGGGAAGGGAAGCAAAAAAAAGGTGAAATAAAAAGGAAAAGAAAAAAGAAAGAAAGGAGTGATTCAATGTAAAAGCAGTGCGCTACACCGCTCATTTCGTTTGTTTGTGTCTGTAGCGGCCACCACTTTGTAGCACACCGCTCCGGTTTTGCAGCCTTCTTGACTTCCTTTTTTCCTTCTTTTCTTTTTTCACCCTTTTTGACATTAGCATTGTCCAACCTCGTGCATGAATCAATGACACATGGCTTTGCTATAGCAAAGATGCCTATGTGGTGTTGGATTGAACAGAGCATTGAACTTCATTCTGTGTGATTACAGGCTGATCAGCCATGCAATAAGTGCTTCCTGTCTATCACCGCGCATGATCAAATGAAAAGTTTTTCACGAGAGTGAAAATTATTGGAGAACAAGAAAACAACCCGTCTAGGACAGGAAGCGGCGGAAAAAAAACGAGATGGTGGTACTTTCCCAAAGGTAGAGGAAGTAATGATAAATTGCTTTTCAGTGCCACCTTCATGGTGCTTATAGTTGGCGCCACCTGAACGGTGATATACGCGCTTTGATATTGTTACAAGCAAAACAAGACCTACACCCAGGAGTTTACCTGAACCAGAGCAACGAAAATGTTCTCTTTTTCTTCGCAGCCCAAATTGAATATGAGCCACAGCAGCTCGTTCATCAATGGTGGCATTACCCCCTCTCCCAAAAGCATCGTCTCGATTCTGTACATGAAGGCAAAAAAAAAGAAAATGAGACGAAAATTACAATGCAAGCAAAATGAATGACGTAAGGTGGAATAAGATAGTTGGTTGTTAGTCAAGAGTTAAATGAGAAGTAAAAAATTGCCCGCAGCTTCCCTCGGGGGAACACTGAGGAGGATGCGGAGCATATAATTGGTTAACGGGGTGTTAAAGTGCGACTTACTTGGGTCGATGGCTAAATTGGTTAACGTGGTTGTGAAATGGGGTGTTAAATTGCGACTTACTTGGGTCGATGGCTAAATTGGTTAACGTGGTTGTAGGAGGGGGTGTTAAATGAGTGAACACGTACACACGTATGCGAAAGGGCGGCGCTGGTCGAAGGGACGTCGATCATTGTGTTTGTGGATTCGTTGGAATTCATTTCACCGCGACCTTGGACGTCGACGCGCCGTACAAACCAACCGACGAGCGGCAACTGAGCGAGCGAGCGCCGACCTTGAGTATATATACAGCACGACGGCGCATGCACTGTCAGCTGTTGAATGTTCTCGAAGCGCGTCGCCACATGCGCGTCCACTGGAGAATCAGGAGAATTGTAGATGTCGAACGCGGTGTGTAGAGGAGGAAGGGTGCACAGATGGTGGAGGAGTGAAGCGCGCGCGGTGTGTAGAGGAGGAAGGGATGCACAGATGGTGGAAGAGTGGGCGACGGCGCGACGGCGCATGCGCGCGCGTCAGCTGTCGAATGTTCGAGAAGCGGTGCGGACGGCGCGGACGGCGCACTACAAGGCGCGAGTATAAGATGCTTCCGCATCTAAAAATAGGAAAGAGTGTAAAGAAAAGACGAAACAAAAAGAAAGACGCGAAGTTACCAATAAAGTCAGTCACTCACTGGTGATTCACAGCGCGAAAACTATGGTTTTGAGCCATGAGACGTGAATGACTTCAGTTTGCGGGGTGAAACAGGAACGTCTCGAAGTGCCTTCTGGGAGAACCTCGTAAGTGACGACGCTGAGACGTCGTACGACCATTTAAGGGCTGAAGTAAGGGTGAAGAAGCTTTTCTGAATGGTCACGCTGTCGGGTATGGGTCTACACCCAGACTTCATCACCAGGCTTGAAAATAACTTCACGGTGACGAAGATTTAGCGGCACGCGTCTGTGGTTTGGTGATGTTGAATGCGGTGACGAGCAAGTTGACGGGCCTCTTCTGCTCACTGCGCGAATTTGGCGGCAACCGTGCAGTATATTCTTAAGTTGTCGGGCAGGAGCATAGCGTCGAGCGTCGTGATGACCTCGCGACCGTGGACTGAGCGAAAAGGTGTAAAACCGGTACTTTTTCGAACAGCAGTGTTATACGCAAAAGTTACGTAGGGAAGTATGGCGTCCTAGTTCTTGTGATTGATGTTCACATACATTGACAGCATGTCTGCAATTGTCTTATTGAGTCGTTCAGGCAGCCCGTTTGCTTGCGGGTGGTAAGCCATTGTTTTACGATGTTCCGTGCTCCTTAATCGCAAGACTTCCTGCAGCATCTCTGGGGTGAAAGCTGTCACACTATTAGTTATAATGACAGCTGCAGCACCGTGACGTAAGACGATGCTGTTAACGAAAAATTGGGTGACATCTGCTGCTGTGGCTCTTGGAAGTGCCTTGGTTTCACAGTAGCGTGTTAAGCAGTCGATAGCGACCACAATAAACTAGTTTCCAGACGGAGACGTGGGGAATAACCCCAGCAGGGTTATTCCCCACGTCTGCCAATGCCAACTTGACGAAAGGGTGCCTTTAGTGGGCCTATTGGTTGCAGTAGTCCCGCTGGTCATAAAGGTGGAATCTTACGTCGCTTACAGTCGCGACATGTGCGAATGTAGTGCTTCACAGTCCTGGCGAGACGTGGCCAGTAGTAGGAGCCTTGAATCCGTTGCAGCGTGCGCGTATAGCCTAGGTGTCCGGAGAATAGCTCATCGTGACACGCATACAAAATGTCACCACGAAGCGTTGTTGGCGCAACAAGCAGATACATAGCTTGTGTAGGATGAAAGTTCTTTTTATAAAGCACTCCATCGCGGAAACATAAAGAGGATAGTGAGCGTGCAAAGCTTCGAGGAGAGTGGGAATTGCGTCCTTGAGCGGGAAGAGCTCCGAGTTGTGACGCTGTCGCTCAGCGAAACGGGTTGCTGATACGGCAGAAAGAAAAGTGTCGTTGTCTTCAAGGTCAGTGTTTGCATTTTCGACCAGTGCACGTCAGAGACAGTCAGCGTCGGTGTGTTTCTACCCAGATTTGTGACATCGAAATCTTGTAGCCGAAGGCAGCATCGTGCTAGACAACCTAAGAGATGTTTAGGATTTGCGAGCCAACAAAGGGAATGGTGGTCGCTAACTACCCTGAATGGGCAGCCATACAAGTATAGGCGCAACTTTGTTATGGCCCAGACAACAGCGAGGCATTCCTTTTCGGTTGGAGAATAGTTTTTCTCCGCTGACGATAACGTTCTGCTTGCATAAGTGATCACGCGCTCTACGCCATTATGTCACTCAACTAATACCGCTCCTAGTCCCACGTTGCTGGCGTCAGTGTGTAATTCCGTGTCAGCGCTTTCTTCAAATTGACCCAGTACAGGCGGAGCCGTGAGGAGGTTTCGGAGGGTGTCGAACGCATGGCACTGATCGGGATCCCAAACAAACGAGACACCGCCTTTTGTAAGCTCGTTGAGGGGTTCAGCAATCATCGAAATGTTTTTGACAAAACTCGTGTAATACGTACGGAGCCCCTGACATTGGCTAGGTCGCGCTTATTTATGGGCACAGGAAAGGCAGCGATGGCGTCGTTTTTCTCCGGATTTGGGCAGATGCCGGCATGGCTCACAATGTGACCAAGAAACTTCAGTTCTTCATATCCAACATGACATTTCTCGTGTTTGAGAAAAATCCCACTGTTCTGATTGCCTAAAGTACTGCATGAAGACGTTGGACGTGTAGTTCAAACGTGTCTGCAAAGACCACGATGTCATGAAGACCAACAAGAGATGATTGCCATTTGAGCCCCATGAGAACCGTATCCATTATTCTTTGGAAAGTAGCTGGTGCTGAGCATAGACCGAAAGGCAACGCTTTAAACTTGTACAGCCCATCGGGAGTAAAAAACGCCGTTTTTTGCGGTCGCTCTCATCCACTGTGATTTGCCAGTAGCCGCTACGCAATTCTATGGAGGAAAAATATTTAGCGTTGCGTATAGGGTCCAACGAGTCATCTATCCGGGAATGAAGATAAACGTCCTTTTTGACGGCAATCGACCCAAAACCGCAACATACCGTCCTTCTTCTTTACTAGCACAACTGGCGAAGCCCAGGGACTGGTCGATGGCTGGATGAGGTCGTCCTGAAGCATGTGCTGGACTTGGTCACGTATAACATCTTGCTCCTTTTGCGACATCTTATAGGCATGTTCGGATGGGTCTCAGTGGGTTCCGTAATGATACGATGCTGAGCAAGTGGTGTCTGTTTAACCTTTGACGTAGTGGCAAAGCAGTCTTGAGATGAGCCGAGTATACACAAAAGGGTTTCTCATTGAGCCGAAGGTAGTCTCTCGTTCACGTCGAGAGGGCTCGCGAAGGTCTCGTCAAGTGGCCATTCGATGAAAACGGAGCTAACGTGAATGAACCATTGGCATCGGTAAGTTCTTCATAATATGCAATGGCAGTGAGCCTCGTTAGGTGGCGATATTGGTCACTGAAGTTCGTGACCAGCAGGTGAGCATGCCTATTGCTAGGCTGAATGATTCCTCGGGCAACACAGATTTGTCGTGAAATAAGTAAAGACAAATTGGCCTCTGCAATTACCGCGTCAGACACGTCCTGTCTCAATTTTACTTTGACAAAGAGACTGCTTCAAGGTGGGAGAGTCAGAGAATCGTCGGTAACACGGAGTGCTCTTTTCTGGAATTAGGTACTGTCAGTTGCAGCGCAAAAAGGATCCTCTAACGACACAATAAATTCACGGAGGTCGATAACGGCGCCGTATTCACGAAGGAAGCCCCTTCCTAGAATGACTGGCTGAGAGCACACGCGCAATACGAGGAAAGAGCTCGCAAATGTCGACGTACGTATACGAATGTGTGCCGTGTATATACCAGTAGGAATCACCAGATGACCACCTGCCATGCGCAACTGGGGTCCTTGCCATGGTGTGGTAACCTTCCTCAGTTCAGATGCCAGTGTGGCGCTCATTATGAAATAGTCGGCACCGGTTTCGAGTAGTCCGATGGAGGCGGAAATGTTGTAGGCCTGTGTACTCAGATTTGGGTGCACGTTAAAGAACCCCAGGTGGTCAAAATTTCCGGAGCCCTCCACTACGGCGTCTCTCATAATCATATGGTGGTTTTGGGACGTTAAACCCCACAAATCAATCAATCAATCCGGTTTCGAGTAGGGCGTTGACAGCATGATTGTCGACGAAGATGGCGATTTCGGCAGAAAAGATCTTTCTGCTGTCGGAGAACACTGCGAAACCGGAATGGTCCTTGTCGGGTTGTTGCGTCGAAGAAGGGTCTTTTACAGTTCGCCGGGCATCTACTTCACCCCCAGAAGTCGTCGTTCCTAGTTTCCTCTGCGGGGACTCTGTGATCGGCTCCTGAAAGGAGCGGAAGACGATGAGGGCAAACTGGGTGACGTAGATTGGCGAGGCGATGCTGATCTCGACTGGTGGTGCTGAATAGTCGAAGGAGTTCACTGGCCCGTGATATAGGCTTCGATTTCGTGGGGGTGCTCACCGTAGCGTATGCATCAAGCATCAGGGTGGAAGCCGCGGAGACCTAGTTGCCGGTATTGACAGTTCCGGTATACGTGACCCGCTTCGCCGCAGTGATAGCAGAGCCGACAGTTATTCGAGGTGCGCCACGTGCTTGCCTTGCTACCACTTCGTCTCAAGGTAGATGGCAGATAGATGGGTGTGCTCGGAAACCTTGAGACGAGAGGCGGGCTCGAAGCAGTGTCGTGGAATGGCTGCATAGCCTGGTATCTTGGCCGCATAGCAGGATCTGTAGCCAGTGGCGCAGGGGATCACAATGCCGCTGCGTAAGTCAGGACTGGGAACTCGGGAATTGGTGGTGCGATTGGGGCCAGGGGTGTGACGGCCTGCCGAACGTCTTGTCTGATTACATCCGCGAGGGCTGACACAGGTAGATGGAATCCCACTGCCTGAAGCTGTCGCAATTTGTCCCGAACAGTCTGCAAGGGCCTGTCTCTCGCTGTCAGAGCTGATAGATCATGCGGTGGCCGGGATCTGGCGTTCGTATTGCGACGACCGCTGCTGCAGCGTACGTTCCACCGTGGTTGCCTCACTGAGGAACTGGGCGACTGTCGCGGTGGATTGCGCACGAGCCTAGCGAAAAGCTGTTCTTTTACTCCACGCATCAAATGCCGCACCTTCTTTTTCTCGGGCATGGCAGGGTCCGCGCGCTTGTAGAGCTGAAGCATGTCCTCGACAAATATGAATACTCGTTCGCTCGGCTACTGGTTTCTCCAGGATATGGCTTGTTCAGCCCTCTACTTCCTCTCGGTGTGGCGATAGGCGTCACAGAGCTGTCGGCTAAACTCTTGCCAGGTTGCAAAGGAGCGCTCGTGGTTCTCGTACCACGTCTTTGCAAAATCCTCCAAGTAGAGGTAAACTCGGCGCAGCTTGCAAACATCGTCCCATTCGTTGATACTGGCAACCCTATCAAAGTGGTCGAGCGAGCCATCAACATCCCCTAAGATGTCTCCATGTACATGTAACGGCTTTGGTGTCTGTGGCGCTTGAAAAACATGCGCGAGACGAAAACCATGCGCATCGCTGGTTTGGATCGCCTGGTTTGTCATCGGAGTTGCCACCGTTCTGGCTGTCGATGCCAAGGAACCAAATTCAGAGGGTAACCTACGCAGGCGGCGGCCGCTTCTTGCTCTGGGAGATGTAGCTGTCTCCACGATGGCCTACACAGAAGTAGTACTGATACCCAGCACCTCCACCAGTACTCTCACGAGCAAAACAAGACCTGTAGCCAGGATTTCACCTGGACCAGACCAACGAAAATGTTATCTTCTTCATTGCAGTGCAGCCCAAAGCGAGTATATGTAAATATATATATATATATATATATATATATATATATATATATATATATATATATATATATATATATATATATATATATATATACCACATTCTTTGAACGTCATTCGAGGGTGCAATGACCGAACAGGCATTCTCGTGGCAGAAGTTTCCCGCGGGGGTGTGGTTTTCTTGGAGATGGTTCTGGCGGGCGGTCCCGACTGGATCGACATGGTTGCAGGTTGATCACAAAACGCTTTCCTTTGTCCCACCACACGATACAGAAGAGGGCAGGAAAATGTGAATCCGGAAACGAATCAAGTAGCATCTTATGCAGTTGTCTGCGCAATTTTCGGCGGATCGAGGGATGTTTTTTGGTACGATTAGACATCCGCACTATCATGGGGTGAAGTCCTGGTGCTGACCTGTGGCGTGGCTCCTGCGCCGTGACTGGCGTAGTCCGTGACTTGCGCAGCGTTGTCGCTACGGGGCTTCCGGATGCTATAAAGTCATCAATTCTTGAAGCCACGCTGCGCTACTGGGGGGGACATTCTCGACGGAAGCCGTTCCGAAAATCGGAGACTCTACTGATTAAGGCAGTGCATGCATCGCAAGCATATCCTCTTCCATCTGGTCAGATGAAATGTTATTAATTTCTTCGGAAAGACCTATCTACTTAAATGGTAGAATGTCCGTTAGGATGGGCGCAGGTGCCTCTAAATCGACCGGAGAACCTGCATTGGGGCTTCTTGCGGAGCGTTGCGCAAAGCTTGCCATCAGGGACTCGCGAGACACAGCTGCACCGTCGGGCCGGTGCTCCTCAGGAGCTCTAAATACGACAACCGAAATGCCTGTGGAAGGCAGAGTTACACCATGGTGATTGTTTCCTACATCTTGGTCCGCGAGAGAAGACAGGATGGTAGGGGCTCGAATTGCACTCTTTAGGTCGGGCTTTTTCCGAGTTCCGTCCTGAGAGAAGATCGAGTTGCACGGGCAGGCGGCACAGAAAATCGGACTGAAAGCAGCTATGAGCTTGAAGCTCCACTCCACCCATGACTGCTGCTTCCAATCTTCATACCGGTGCCACGCCGCAGCACCTTCCCGATGACTGTCTGTGGCCACATACCATTTCTGATTCTCTGTCCAGGCCGCGCGCATTGCTAGCGCGTTGACGGTTGCCACCCAGCTGTCGGCGTCGTTCCGGAACCCGTCAAATTCCGGCAGTTCGTAGTTGGACGGCGACGGTGGGGCGGCAAGTGATATTGTGGATATCACTGAGGCAAAGCCGTCGAGCTGGTTTGAGAGCTGCAGGAGGGTGCCCCAAAGCAGCGTTGCTCCAATGGGCTTGCCTCAAGGTCGTGCGAGGCAGCTACATCCAACACGGCGTTAGTGGCACGCAATTCTGTCAACATTGTAGGAGCTCGCTCGGAGATTGACACTGTGGGTTCGTTAGTCTTGACGCGGAGTAGCGAGCGCGATGGTACGACGCAGGTTCGCGGCGCTGTCGTGTGTGAAGCCCGAAGAGTTGGTGACCGTGGTCTTCGAATAAGTAGCGGTTGCAGCACTCACGCCGGTGAGGTTGACGAGCAGAGAAGCCCGCACGGCGTTCCATGGGAGCTCGTATGTGAAACAAGTGCGGCAACAGGAATGTATAGGCCATGGGAAGCGTAAGCGGCATTCCCAAAGGACAGGAGCTGGTGCGGTGCCAAGTAAGCGTGAACGGCGTTCCTCGATGGAGAAGCCCGCGATGCCGACGAACCACGAATACACGTACCGGTGACTTCCCGCAGATGATTCACTTGTCGAACTGCGCCATTGTAATGAGCGAGACAGACACAACACCTGTTCGTCGAGCAAGCTGGTCTATTCCGCCTCTTCTTCCTCGCTCACCTAGCATAAGCGTCTGTGCCAGAGTGCCAGTTTCGGTCTTCGTCATCACAATATATATATATATATATATATATATATATATATATATATATATATATATATATATATATATATATATATATATAATATATATGTATTGTATATATATATATATATATATATATATATATATATATATATATAAACTGCTCAATGCAAGTTATTTTTTCACACACTCTTCTTCTTATTTACATTACATTGGTTCCAATAACTCTCCCTATCCATTACTTGGCATTATTGTCTGTTAGATCTCAATAATATTTTGTCAAAACACAGAAAAACGAACCAGTAGGTATGCACTTCTTTCCCTTTCATATATATATATATATATATATATATATATATATATATATATATATATGTATAAGATATAAATATTATATATATATGTATTGTTACGGATGTGATGGGTTTATTTACAATGAAAAATGTCAGCGCTCTACCGTCACTGCCGAATCACCATCGCTCAAGCGCGTCCGATCTCTTCTTCCTCCTCGCTCTTTCAGTCCGCGTTACATTTCCCTTCGGGCCAGACGAAGCTCACCGAGTGAGTAGAAGCGATCGGTTGTTGTAGGGCTTCAATCGGGCAATGTGCACAATTTGCGTCTTGCGCGAACGCCGGTTCTGAGCTGTCACTCTCGCGACAGCGTAAGTGATATCACTTAAGCACTGAGTAATGACAAACGGCCCTGAGTACTTAGAAAGAAACTTCTGGCAATGTCCCTTTTTTCGAACAGGCGTCCACACACAGACAAAATCACCTGTAGTGAAAGTCACGGGCGGGTGTTTTGCGTCGTAACGGTCTTTTGCGCGAGCGTGGGCGGAAAGAGTTCGGAGCCGAGCAAGTCGACGAGCTTCTTCGGCGCGACACAAAGTCTGCGCGACACTGGCGTTTTCGTTCGTCGAAAATGGATGTATGGTGTCAAGGAAACTTTGCGGATGACGAGCATAGAGAAGAAAGAAAGGCGTATAATCTGTGACTTCGTGTTTCGCGGTATTAAAGGCGTATGTAACAAAAGGTAATACGGCATCCCAGTTCTAGTGATCCGCTGCGACGTACATTGAAAGCATGTTGATGATGGTACGATTGGTGCGCTCAGTGAGACCGTTGGTCTGAGGGTGGTATGGCGTGGAATGGCGTGGAATGGCGATACTGACACCCACAAAGCCGTAGCAACTCTTCGACAACGTCAGCGGTAAACTGACGGCCACGATCACTTATCACCACACGAGGGTCCCCGTGACGAAGTATGATCAAGTGTAGAAGAAACCATGACACATCAGATGATGTGGCTGAAGCAACCGCCATCGTTTCAGTATACCGCGTCAGGTAATCTACGCACACAATTATCCAGCGGCGGCCGGTGGTAGACTTGGGGAAAGGACCCAGTAAATCTATGCCGACTTTTTCGAATGGTGATGTCGGTGGCTTAACCGGCTGCAGTGGGCCGGCCGATGGTGTGGTAGGATGTTTGTGGCGTTGGCAGACATCACAACTTGCGACGTAGTGCCTGGTGGTCTTCCAGAGTCGAGGCCAGTAAAAACGTTGTCGGATACGGTGAAGCGTTCGGGCAAATCCAAGGTGCCCAGACGTGATGTCATCGTGCATGGCTTGGAATACCGCAAGACGCAGGCATTCTGGCACGACGAGTAGTAGTGTGGAACCATGGCTGGAGTAATTCTTGCGATATAGTAGGGCGTCATGAATCACGAATGGCGTGGCGCGTTTAGAGCTACGAGCCACATCAATCATTGGTTTCAGCGAAGGGTCACGCTGTTGTTCGTGACGAAAGACATCCAAATTTGGGAAGTTGGATGAGATTGCGGCCAGATAGTTGTCAAAATCATCATCATCAGCATCCACAGTTGGAGATGGAAGACGAGATAAGCAGTCGGCATCTGCGTGACATCGACCGCTCTTGTAGGTCACAGAATAATTATATTCTTGAAGCCGTAAGGCCCAGCGAGCCAACCGACCAGCTGGGTCACGTAGTCCGACAAGCCAACAAAGCGAATGATGATCTGTGACGATCTTGAACTGCCGGCCGTACAATTAAGGTGTGAACTTTTGGACGGCGAAAACAACTGCAAGACATTCCAATTCGGTGACCGTATAATTCCTCTCCGCTTTAGTCAAAGTACGACTTGCATACGCCACGACGTGCTGCCGGATATCGTGATAATAAACTAGCACGGCACCAACTCCGATACCACTAGCATCTGTATGCAGTTCCGTGAGTGCCTCCGGGTCGAAATGGCGCAAGAGGGGCCCGGAAGTAAGCAAATACTTCAGCTGCTCGAAAGCAGCCTCACACTCAATGGTCCATCGAAATGGAGTGTTTTTGCGGAGCAACTCTGTCAGGGGATGAGCAAGCTGGGCGAAGTCTTTGATAAACCGACGAAAATAAGATCACAGGCCCACGAAGCTACGGAGATCCTTCAAAGACGTCGGTTGCTTGAAGTCTCGGACAGCACTGATTTTGTGCGGGTCTGGTCGTATACCGTCCTTGTCAACTAGATATCCAAGCACAAGGGCTTGACGCTCACCAAAATGACACTTCTTTGCGTTTAAAACGAGACCAGCTTGTTTGACGCAGTCTAGAACAACGCTCAGCCGATGGTTGTGATCGTGGAATGTCTTGCCAAAAATAATTACATCATTGAGATAACACATACATATCTCCCATTTGAGACCGCGAAGGATGGAGTCCATGATTCGCTCGAAGGTAGCCGGGGCATTGCATAAGCCAAACGGCATAACGCTGAATTCAAATAATCCATCAGGCGAGACAAAAGCAGTCTTCTCTTTGTCAGACGGATGCATTGGTATTTGCCAGTATCCAGACCTTAGGTCGACAGACGAAAAGTAGGCGGCCGAGTGCAGACAATCAACAGCATCGTCGATGCGTGGTAGCGGATACACGTCTTTCTTAGTGACGGCGTTGAGACGGCGGTAGTGTACACAGAATCGCCAAGAGGTGTCTTTCTTTTTTACCAATATAACAGGAGCTGCCCAAGGACTGCTTGACTTTTGAATAACGCCTTTCTGCAGCATGTCGTTGACCTGATCGGTGATCACTTGCCTCTCTGACGGGGATACGCGATAGGGTTTCTGGCGTATCGGTGTAGCATCTCCCGTGTTGATGCGGTGGTGCATACGGGATTCGGGCAACATGAAACAACGCTTGTTTTGAGCGAAATCAAAGACTCCCGCGTAGCGTGTAAGTACCTCCTCAAGGACATTCTGCTCGGAAGAAGGCAACGACTTGTTGATCATACGTTTAATCTCGGCTGAGTAGTTGGGCGCAGTCTGACTGATAGCTGGAGACTCTGAGACCATTCTCACGTCAATTGTGGCCTGCTCCTCGAACGTACCCAGTTTGAATCCGGCTGGTAGAACAACAGGCTCTGAGGCTGCGTTGAGTGCCCACAAGCAAGCATGTCCGTCGATGGCTGTAAGGACAGACCGTGGGACCAGCACATTCTTCTTAATGGCGTTTGCATGATCAGGCTCCACAAGTCCAGTGCAGGGTCCTGAGCGGACATGAGAAGAGCATACGGGTACAAACACTGCTGTCCGACCAGGGATCGTCACATCTTCAGACAACGAAAGAGCATCGATGGGCAGAGTCGGAAAATCGTCAACTATGGCAGCGGGCAACGTACTTTGTAGAAGAATCTCTCCAGTTCCACAGTCAAGCGTAGCGCCGCATTCATGAAGGAGGTCTATCCCTAAAATGATGTCATGAGTTGCGCGAGCCAGTACGGTGAATTCAACTCGGAAATTTTGTCCACCAATCGTGAGTACAACTGAACAAATACCAACAGGGCATAACGTTTCGCCTCCAACTCCACGAAAAACTTCTTTACAATTCCACGCGAACATAACTTTGTGACCCAAGAAACGATGTTTGAAACGAAGGCTCATAACCGAAACAGCAGCACCAGTGTCTACAAGAGCAAGCGTATCTACACCGTCTATACACATACGCACTTTGTTCATCAACATCACAGCAGAAGGAGGAATTGGCGAAGCTGACCGTCCCGCGAACGCACCTCCGTCGGTCGCACCAGTTAGTTTCCCAGCTGATGCGGGGAAGGTGACCGACGACGCGGAGACGGCGACCGGCGGGACCGTGTCGGAGGCGGCGTCAGGCTTCTCTCGGAGGCAGGGGACTCGCTGCGAAATTCGTTAGGCCATTGCTGTCGGGGACGGTGGTCGGCCGAGTGAGAGGTCCAGGTTTCGTGCATACGAGGCGGGTGCGTCGAAAAACGTGGCGGCACAGGCGTTTCGTACATACGAGCCGGATACGTCGAAAAACGTGGCGGTGCAGGCGGCCGTCTGGGACAGAAGCGCGAAATATGCCCTGGGAGACCACATGTGTAGAAAACGGGGACTTGTCGACTTACGTTAGCCGGAGCAGAGGTGGCAGAAGTACGCGGAGACGGGTCGTGCTCCGCAGGAACATTTTGTGATGAAGCATAGTAATCTTCTGGTAGAGGCCTGGTTGACGACGGTCGGGGGTCCGCAGCGGCACGTCGAGATGATGACATTCGGTGGCGGCCACGACCCGTCGGGGAAAACGGAAGCCGCGGGGTAAAATCTGCAGTTTCTGTGCATGGTCGGTTTTCGACGTGATGCTCTCGCATCCAATAGGGAGGTGGTTCGGGGCACGCGGCGAACGAGCATTGGTGGTGAACGTCACCTGCTTGAAGTCGTACGAGCTCTTCTCGAACTACCCGACGTAAGAGGTAGGAAATGTCTTCGCAGGTGGCGACGTCCATACTTGGGACAGTGGGAACATTGTCCAAGCGCCCGAACTTGGGTAAAATTCTTCGGGTCTTCAACGCCTCGAATGCGCGAAACTGCTGCCTGAAAATCGAAGGAGTGTTCAAGTTTTCTTTTGTTATCAAAAAGTTGTACACGTCCTCGGCGATGCCTTTCAACAAATGACCGACTTTGTCTTCGTCAGACATATTTGCGTTGACAATTCCGCAAAGCTTCAACACTTCTTCAATGTAGGTTGTGCACGTCTCGCCGGGCAACAGAGCCCTATGTGACAGCGTTTGCTCAGCTTTCTTTTTCATGGAACTCGTGTCCCCAAAGCAGGCCTTCAGTTCCTTAACAAATATATCCCAAGTGCGGAGGACATGTTCATGGTTCTCAAACCAAAGCAAGGCTGTCCCGGCAAGGAAGAATACTACGTTCACGAGCTTCGCCGGTGCTCCCCATTCGTAGTAGCGGCTCACTCTCTCGAAGAGTTTTAGCCAAGTGTCCACGTCTTCGTCAGTTTTACCTGAGAAAATTGTGCCCAGTAGTCTGGTTGTCGAGGTCGACGGCCACCTTGTGCCGTGTCGGTGGCACTGGTGGATGCAGCAGCGTAGGACGTCGATGGGATTGCTGTGTCGTCGTTCATGCTGGTGTTGTCCGGAGGTAGGCCAGCTAAGCGTCTGCTTCTTCGAAGAACTTCTGCTGCGGGGTCCAGGATGGCAAGTTACCCAGCACCGCTCCGCCAAAGCTGTTACGGATGTGATGGGTTTATTTACAATGAAAAATGTCAGCGCTCTGCAGTCACTGCCGAATCACCATCGCTCGAGCGCATCCGATCTCTTCTTCTTCCTCGCTCTTTCAGTCCGCGTTACAATATATAAATATATATATATATATATATATATATATATATATATATACATACATAGGTATGTTTATATATATATATATATATTGTGACGACGAAGACTGAAACTGGCACTCTGACAGACGCGCATCCTAGGCGAGCGAGAAAGAAGAAGCAGAATAAGAACAGCTGGCCCAGGATCGGGTATTCTCTCTTGTTCTCTGTCTAGTACATCACAATGGCGCAGTCGACGAAGAAGAAGGCTTACGTCCCGGCTTCGTTACCCAGGACAGCTGCGATAAGCGTCGCTTGAGGACGGCGTCAAGGCCTCCTTGGCAGCTGTTCACCTGCCGCCACTGCCAACACAGTTCGAGGACGGCGTCAAGGCCTCTTCGGCGGCTGCAGTACCCGTTACCGGTACCATTTCACAAGAACGCAAGCTGAAAAGTGAATCCGTCAGCGCGAGCCGAAAAGTGAATCCTCTGCGGGAAGCCACCAGTACGTGTCTTCGTGGTTCGTCGGCAGTGCGGGCTTCTCCATCGAGGAACGCGGCGGTTCACGCTTAATTGGCAATGGGGTCCCACCTGCCACTTCAGCTACCCTTCAAACCACCAGTGGACGGCATCCAGACTTTCCCTGGGGTTGTAGGGCGTAACCCTATTGACACCCTGCCATCATTTCGCGGCAGGGATCCGCACCGGCTCCTGTCCTTTGGGAATGCCGCTCACGCTTCCCATGGCCTACATTCCCGTTGCCGCACTCTTTCAACATACGAGCTGCCAGGGAACGCTGTCCGGGCTGCTCTGCTCGTCAACCTCACCGGAGTGAGTGCTGAAACTGCTACTCATTCGAAGACTGCGGTCACCAACGCTTCGGACTTCACACACGACAGCGCCGCGAACCTGCGGCGTACCAACGCACAACTCCGCGTCAAGGCTGACGAACTGACAGTGTCAATCTCCGAGCAAGCTCCTACATTGTTGCCAGAATCGCGCGCCACGCCGTGTTGGACGTAGCTGCCTCGCACGACCTTGAAGGAAGCCCATTGGAGCAACGCAGGCAGCTTTGGGGCACCCTCCTGCCGCTGTCAGACCAGCTCGACGGCGTTGCCTCAGTGATATCCGCATTCTCACGTGCCGCCCCACCATAGCCGTCCACCTATGAACTGCCGGAATTCGACGGGGTCCAGAATGACACCGACAGCTGGGTGGCAACCGTCAACGTGCTAGCAATGCGCGAGGCCTGGATGAACTCTCAGAATTGGACCGTGGCTGTAGACCGTCTTCGGGAAGGTGCAGTGGCATGGCACCGGTATGAAGGCTGGAAGCAGCAGTCATGAGCGGAGTGGAGGTGCAAGCTCATAGCTGTTTTCGGTCGTAATCCTTACCACCTCTCCACCACCACCCCGTCTAACCTGGCCGGTATCGAGGAGCAAGCTCCAGAGGCTTTCCACCTCGAGGCTGCAGCTGGGCGCTGCAGCTTACCACACGAGAAGTTCCCGAAGCAAGCTCACTGCGGCCAGAGGCCGCTACCGAAGTCGGATCTCTTGATGGGCGTTGCTCCAACGAAACAGCCGCAGAGAATCATCTCGTGTGTGCTGCATTGCCCTTCAATGACGCAACCCAACACCTCGAAGGTTCCTCGGAGCCCTCCAGCCGCGTGGCAGAAAGCTTCTCCGCCTGACCCACGAATGACGTCAGACGCAGGTGCGACACGCCACTGCTGCTCTCAGTACCCGCACCGGTACACGATGCCATCAAGTCAGTGGAAGAGGCTGATACCAGTCCTCATACAGCTGAGTTAAAGAAGCCAGCCCCATTATCACCTTTACTGAACCAAGTGGAGGCACCAGCATCGCCTATACTTGAACTGCCTACGGTGGTGGCGCCGGTAGAGCCCAAGGTAACCACTGCTGGTGTCACTGACCAAGATCATGTGAAGAAAGTTAGCGCTTAAGATGCAAACCGCAACCACCTCCCGATTGACTAGTGGAAGACTCTGGCACCCAGTTTCAGCGTGGCCAAGGCCGACCTCCAAGATGCAGCCACTATATCGACCGCGAGATCTACCTTTGGCAGATACCGGGACCAAATCGCGGCCGAGAGCGTCGGCTGCAACGGAGAGCCAGTGCCGGCCACCTGAGTCCACCGCACTTTCTCAAAAGACATCGTGGCGTGCAAAAGAGCGACCAGCTCGAAGCAGCCAGTGCCGTCCACCAGAAACTTTGCCGCCAGCTCCGCGCACGCACAGTCATGGCCGAGTGTCATGACCAAGAAAGACGCTGGCGCTTCGACGCGTGGATAGCTAGAGCAAGGAGGAGGAAGACGAAGTACAGAATAAGAACAGTTGGCCCTGAATTGGGTGTTCTCTCTTTTCTCTCCGTTATATATATATATATATATATATATATATATATATATATATATATATTGTAAGATGGCGTCCAGTACCCTCAAGACTCTTTTTATTGTCTCGAGTATGTGTCCCACAATCTAAGCTTGACTTGTGATGATGAGTGTGTACAGATGAAAAGATGGGACGCATAACCGATGCTCACACTTATTTTCCCCGCGCACTTGAGCGGCCGGCCCGCCCAAGACTTAGGCGGGAAATGTACGGCGAACAAAAGGTTCAAGACGTGAAACGTGGACTATCTCTGAGGCACAGTAACGACGGTCCGAGGAACCCTCGACGGGAGTGACAAGGTAATTGACAGGAGATGTCCGTTCAGAAATTACGTAAGGTCCGAGAAAGCGTGAGTGAAACTTTTCACACAATCCTGGAGTGCGAACAGGCGTCCAAAGTAATACTTCATCTCCAGGACGGAAAGTGACGTCTCGACGGAAGCTGTCACAGCGTTGCTTGCGGTCTTGTTGACTGGCCTCCGTGTTGAGTTAAGCACGTTGTCGTGCCTCAGTGAGCCTGGAAAGGAAATGTTCTGGCGTAGTCGTGGACGTTTTTGTCGTTACATTAAAGAAAGAGGCGTCAACGGTGAATGTCGGTGCACGACCGTAGACGAGGAAGAAAGGTACTCGGTGGTTCGTTGAACAGCGGTGTTGTGTGCAAATGTTACGAACGGCAAGATTTTGTCCCAGTTATCATGGTTCGGTCCGATGTACATGGATATCATGTCGATTAGTCCGGTGGAATCGCGCTGTCAGGCCATTTGCCTGCGGGTGGTAAGCGGATGTGGTCTTATGAACTGTGCCACAAGTTTTTTGGATTTCATCGAGAATTGTGCACAGTAAGGTCTTGCGTCGGTCACTCAACAACGCGCGAGGTGCACCATGACGCAACACAATGGCTTCTAAAAAGAAGGCGGCAACGTCTGATGCAGAGCTAGTGCGTAGAGGAGCAGTCTCCGCGTATCGTGTGAGGTGGTCGACAGCTGTGACAATCCAGCGGTGGCCCGCTGTCATTACGGGAAGTGGCCCGACGAGGTCTGTTCCGCCAACGACAAAAGGTGTATCGGGACATGGATTGGGTTGTAATAGGCCAGAAGGAGCTCAAGTTGGTCGTTTCCGGCGTTGAGAAAGTGTGCAAGAAGTGACATAATTAGCCACAAAGGTAGAAAGACAAGGCCAGAAGAAACAGCTCCTGACGCGGTTGTAGGTATTTTGGAATCCTAAGTGTCCGGCTGATGGGTCGTCGTGCAATGCTTCGAGAACATGTTTTCGCAGTGAACGGGATGGGTCGTCGTGCAATGCTTCGAGAACATGTTTTCGCAGTGAACGGGGAAGTACTGGCACCCACCGATGCCCATCCGCATTGTAAAAATAGCGCTGCAGAACGTTGTTCTCTAGCTTGAACTGCCGTAGCTAACGACGTAGTCGGGAATTAGGCGGAGAAGACGAGCCATTCAAGTATCCAATGATGCGGTTACAGTAGGGGTCGTCACGTTGGCACGCAGAAATCTGGGCGCTACTGTTTAAAGATAGTGACCCAGCAATTGCCAGGGGTGATAACGTGAGTGAACAGGAAGCCGCTTGATCACCTGAGGGGCATTCGGGATGCGTGGTTGGAGATGAAAGTGGCAGAGGGCAGCGAGAGAGAGCGTCAGCATCCTGATGCTGTTTGCCGGACCTGTACACAACGTCAAAAGTGTACTCGTGCAAACGCAGTATCCAGCGACCGAGGCGCCCAGACAAATTCTTCAGCGAGGACAACCAGCATAGGGCATGGTGGTCGGTAACCACAGTAAAGTGGCGTCCATATAGATAAGGTCGAAATTTCTGGATGGCCTAAACGACAGCGAGACATTCCTGCTCTGTTATCAAGTAGTTCTGCTCCGCAGGTGTTAGTGCGCGGCTGGCGTACGCAACTACTCGCTCACGTGATGTTTCATCGCGCTGTAGGAGGACAGCACCGATTCCGTGGCCACTGGCATCTGTGTGCAGGAAAGTGGGTGCACTCTAATCGAAGTGACGGAGGACGGGGTCTAATATCAGAGCACGCTTAAGGGCTTGGAAAGCACACTCGCACTCGTCAGTCCACGTGAAAGCCGTTCCTTACGTCTGAAGCTTGTGTAACGGCCCCGCAATGGCAGCAAAGTGACGGATGAAGCGGCGGAAGTAAGACGCCAGGGCCACGAAACTTCGCAAGTGTTTTTAATTGCCCGGACGTGGAAAACTAATTACGGCAGCAACCTTGTCGGGGTCGGGTCGAACGCCATCTTTGCTGACAAGGTGACCCAATACTTTGATGTTTGTGCTGGCGAAGTGGCACTTCTTTGTATTGAGCTGTAGACCAGCGTTAGAAATGCACGTTAGAACTTCGTCCAAACGCTTAAGATGCTGAGGAAAAGTAGAAGAGTGAATTACGATGTCGTTTAAGTAACATAAATAGGTTTTCCATTTGAGACCACGTAAGACCGTATCTATCATGCGCTCGAATGTTGCTGGAGCGTTGCATAAGCCAAAAGGCATGACGTTAAATTTGTAAAGCCCGTCAGGCGTCGCGAAGGCTATTTTCTCCTTTTCGGCTTCGCGCATAGGTATTTGCCAATACCCGGATCGGAGTTCGAGGCTGGAGAAATATTCTGCGCCTTGTAGGTAGTCCATGGCATCATCTATGCGTGGCAACGAATATACGTCTTTTTTCGTGATCTTATTGAGCGCTCTATAATCAACACAAAAGCGGACAGAGCCATCCTTTTTCCGGACCAACACCACAGGAGACGACCAAGAGCTGGATGAAGGTCGAATAATATCCCGTTTGAGCGTGTCGGTGACGTTTTCCTCAATGATTTGCTGTTCCGCTGAAGACAGACGGTATGGGCGGCGGCGTACAATGGAGCTGCCTTCGGTTTCGATGCTGTGCTCTGGAACGGAGGTGCGGCCCAGAACTTTGGAATGTACGCCAAACAAAAGGCTGTGCTTTTGGAGAAGGTCTAAGAGGTCTCTCTTTTGCTCGGCAGTGAGATGAAGACTTATGGCGGCATTTAAAGCAACAGTGGTAGCCTTCATATCAGTTGTAGCAGACAAAGGCTTTGATTCTGCCTGAAGGGGAACCAGCGAGAAAGGCTCGCTGTCAGCGAAGCAGTGCCTTGGGGCGGCATCACTGGCGATGAAGTTGGGTTCAAGGCGGTGACCAATGTTTTACTGTCGTTAAACCGCACAAGGCCGGGTGCTATGGTAAGCCCCGCAGGTTTGGAGTGAACTGATGGGGCTATGAACACGTCACCGTGAGCTATAGTATCCGAAGTGATCGTGAGAATTTGTTCATCTCCTGGCGAATTGAAACAATTAGCGGCAGCAACAAAACGGAAGCTGTATGCATCGACATCGGATGAACTCTCAGTAGCTGATATTTCAATTACTCACTGACGACACCATACGAAAGCTGATGCCGAAGAAAGAAAGTCCCATCCTAAAATTACTGTGTGAGTGCACCAAGGAAGTACAAGAAACTGAATGTGGTGAAGGATGCCATCTATGAAAACGCGGACTGTGCAAACACTTGAAGGCTGAATAGGGACTCCATCTGCGCAACGAAGGGGAGGGCCATCGCATGGCGTCCTAACTTTCTTCAAGCGGGCACAAAAGTCTGCACGAATTATGGAAAGTGAGGCGCCTGTGTCTACCAGTGCCTCTGTCTATATACCTTCAACGTACACTAATAAAAAGTTAGATGGACGGTCCGGAGGAGTTTGACGCAGTTCAAAAGATGCAGCTTTCCCTCCCGAAGCTGCACTGTTTAGTTTTCCAGTTGGCGGTCAGGAATTGAAGTAGAAGGTCGGAGAGGAGAATAGGAACGCCGCATCGGTGAAGGTGAGCGACGACGTGAGAAACGGGAACTGCCAACTGAGCCAAAGTTCTGCGGAGACAACGACCGACGTGTGCTGTTCTGATACAGTCGGAGATAGGGTGGGCCATTGGGGTAGAAGTCGTCCCGTTTAAAGTCATCGTAGCTTCGTCTTTCGTGTCACTGATGGCGTCGGCAAAACCTTGAAATGTGACCATGGATGCCGCAATAGAAGCAAGTCGGCCGCGAAGTGCGCCAGTCGTTGTAAGGCTGGGAAGATGGTCGCGGTGCGAGTGAGTTGAGCGAAGCATGCAATTCGGCCACTGCTAGCTGCATTGGGCTTTGCTGGGGTGCAGGTGTCCTAGCAGTAATTTGAGCATAAGTTTGCATGGCCACAGGATATGAGCTCGGAACTGATGAGATTGTCATCGAGACCAGGCTTTGCTGGGGCGCAGGTGTCGTTGCAGCAACGTGAGCATAACTTGGAATGGGCACGGGATGTGAACTCGGAACTGGTGTACCTGTGATCAATACCACTTCCTCCCTCACGACGTCGCGTAAACCAGTAGCAGGTGGCGTCGTTCGGATATCAAGGGGGTGAGGTGCGTGAAGCCTGTGCATGAAGTTCGTCGCGGATGATAGAGCGGATCAATGCACGCAGCTCTGTTGTGTCATGACTCGAGCTGAGATCAGGCATATCAGGTTGCACCCAAGTGGTTTGAAGCTCCTCGAGGCGCTGACAGGTAGCTACATTATCGGCTACGGTCTGGGGATTCTGCACCACAAGCGCATTAAAAGCGACAGTCGCGATGCCTTTTAGCAGGTGGCGCACACGGTCGTTTTCCGCGATATGGTAGTCGATGCGGTGGCAAAGGCGAGAACATCTTCAATGTAAGAAGTGTAAGACTCGCCGGGGTGTTGAAAACTTTCCCCAAGTCTTTTCTTGGCGATATCCGAGCGCACCGACGGGTTGGCAAAAATCTGGCGGAGCTGGCGCGTAAAGGCGGGCCATGTCTAAAAATCTGTAGCGTGGTTTAAAAACCACGTTTTTGCGACGCCGCTCAAGTAGAATGCAACGTGGGTGAGTTTTGCAGGCTCATCCCAGTTGTTGATGGCACTCACGTGGTCATACTCCTCGAGCCAGTCTTCCACGTCCTCACCTGGACGCCCTGCGAACATCGAAGGATCCTTTTGAGGGCTGGTGACCAGGTGAGAAGGGTTTCTTGGCGGTGGGAGTGGTGGCGCAGCTGCTGCGCTGGGCTGGTCGGCTTGCGACATTACTGAACCCAGGTCGTTTAAGCGGCGGCCTGAACGGAGCTTCAGGGATGTGTTCTAGAAGACGCTGGTGTTGTCTGAGAGCACGAGTGGACGCAGAAATCGGGCAGCACTTTCCACCACTTGTAAGATGATGATGAAGATGATGACCTCTTATGGATGGCGCTCACCCACAGAGGGGGATGGGCCAAGAACCGGGCGGCAGGATACTTAAATGAAACTAAAATGAAAATGAAACCAATCTGAAAAAGTAGTTCAAAAATAATACTACCAAAAAAAAAACAAAAATGTTTGCTGAGCAAGCGGTCAAACCATCTATTTCTTTCGATAGACATAACTACCAATTATGAACTAAAAATCTGAAAAGGTCGGGGTTCACTAGCACGGTAATCTTTTAGTTGCATTGATGTAATCAAACACAGTGGAGCATACAACCCTGTGGCAGTAACCAAATGAAGTTCCGCCAAGTGATAAAATTACTGGTAGATTTACTTGTATTCCTAGCTTTTGTAGTAGGGCTACTAAAAATCTTTGTCTCTGATAAAAATAACGATGGCAAAATAAAAAGAAATGTTCAATTGTTTCAATTTTGTTGCACCAAATGCATAGCGGTGACGCCTTGAGTCGAGCTTTGTTAAGGTAATAATTTAGTTGTGGAACTGCACAGCGCAATCGGGTATAAGTGACCTCTAACTGGCCAGATACACACAACTGTTTATTCCAGCAATAGCTCAAATGCTCGAAATCTTTGAATTTATCCAAATTACCTTTTCCCCACTGCAGGCAAGCATTTCGGAACCTTAGCGCTGTCACGTAAGCCGTATCTGGCAAGGCTGGGATGGTGGGCCCACCCAGAGATACAGCTGCTAAAGAGTCCGCCATTTTATTAAAATATAATCCGCGGTGGCCCGTTACCCATAGCAAATGCAGCTTTTTACGTTTTTCGGTACTAAATGCCGAAACGTATTCATCAGCTCTACATTTACTGCCGCAGAAAGTGCTTTACAAACTGATAACGAATCTGTAATGATAACTGCTAATGATTCGCTTGAGGGCAATTTGCGTAGGGCAAGAACAATGGCCAATAATTCTGCAATGAATACCGGGGTATAATCTGGGAGTCAAATCGAAAAGGACCACTTCAAAAAAGGAGAGAAGATGCCAACCCCAGCCTGCACCACAAGCGCAGATGCTCAACACTCTTTATTTTTTCGAGTATGTGCCCCACAACCTAAGCTTGACAAGTGATGATGAGTATGTACAGATGAAAAGATGGAACGCATAAACAATTCTCACAATATATATACATATATAAAGCTACGTGCATGTTGATATTTTGTGGGACGATGCGCGTGTGTGCCTCACGAAGAGGAAGATAGTTGCTCTCCGCTCGTTCGCTGGTGAACCGGTCACGCCATTACTGCTGGTTCTAAGTAAAACTCTTCCATAGACTCGTCGATACGGCGTCGTGTCTTATTTGTAACATATTTGGTGGAGGTTCCCCGTCCTCACCATGAAGCTTCGCAGTGGCTGCACCATTCCGTCTCCGGCCATGGCTACCAATGACAACCCGCCAGCGTCTCCATCTGTAGCTCCAGCCACTACATAACTGACGATGCCCTACCCGCGTGATTTCGGTACATTCTCCGCACAACCTGGGCTTGACGTTGACTACTGGCTCGGCTTGTATGAGCGTGTTAGCCAGACACACAGATGGGATCCAACCACGATGCTCGCAAACGTAATCTTTTATTTGGACGGCACCCCACGTGTTTGGTTCGACGCCCATGAGACTGAGATCACCAGCTGGGGTATCTTCAAGGAGCAACTACGCGACATCTTTGGTGACCCGTCTGGCCGCCAAATGGAAGTGCGAAAAAAACTCGCCACTCGGGTGCAGTGCTCCAGAGAGTCGTATGTCTCGCACATACAGGACGTGCTCGAGTTGTGCCGAAAAGTAGACGAGCATATGCCAGAGAGTGACAAGGTGGGTCACATACTCAAGGGCATCGCGGACGATGCCTTCAACTTGCTGGTGTACACTAACGTCACGACCGTCGATGAGATTATTAAAGAATGCCACCGCTTCGAAAGGGCCAAAAGCCGCCGTGTCCTGCCTCAATTTACGCTACTGCCAAACACGGCTGCTACATCTACCTGCGCCGATCTCATTGCCACGCCACCCATGCAAGAGAACGTGACCAGTATAGTACGACGGGAGCTTGAGGCGTCAAGTCCGGTGCCATTTCTTTCACTTCCACTCGACCATGGCGCCACACAAATGCCTCCGGCGGTCTCCGTTATTCAAGCCACCGTGAAGCAAGAAATTGCAAAGCTCGGATTTCCTGTGGCCTGCTCTGTCTCCCGACCCGCCTCCACACCGATGACAATAAATGCACCACGGCACGACTCATATTTTCTTCCGCCATCCCGCAATCCGACGGAATGGAGAACAGCACACGACAAGCCAATTGGCTTCCGCTGTCACCGGGTTGGCCATGTCTCCCGCTACTGTCGCAGTACTTAGACGCCCCACCCTTTGAGCCAATTTTCTTCTCCTCGGCCATACGCAGACTCCCGTCGGTATTTACCCAGCGGTGAGTATCCTGCTTTCAACGCACCTTACAGCCGCTCTACCACTCATTCGCCGTCACCGCAACGCCGCCGTTTGCCGTCGCCCCAACCCCGCCGCAATCCATCACCGACTAACTACGGATCTTCCCGGACGGAAAACTAGATTATGCAGCTCGTAGAGGTAGTGCTGCATCAAGTGCGAGTTACCCAAATCCTCTGTTGACGCTCCCTACTAATAAGAACTTGCTGGAAGGGCATGTCGACGTTCTCTCTTTGACGGCCTTAGTTGACACTGGAGCTCAGGTGTCGAGATCATCAGTGCTCGTCTCTGTCGCCGCCTCAAAAAAGTACTCACGCCTGCCGCGACAGAAGCCATCCCTGTCGCCGATGGTGAAACTATGGCCGTCATTGAAATACGTACCGCACCTATTAGCCTTGCCGGCCGCCATGTTACTGTTTTATTTACCGTGATCGACAATGGCCCTCATGATCTCATCTTCGGCATGGGCTTCTTACCGACGCATTCAGCACTGATCGACTGTTCCGCCGGCACTCTCTGTTTAGAACTTCCTCTTCTTCCAGATTCTCGCCCCGAGATGCCGAAAAACCTCTGGACCACAGACTTCAGTCGGATACCGCCAAAAGTCCTCATATTCATTGAATTGGCAACAAGTTCACCAGTTTTTGATGGTGAATATGTCGTCACGCCCATTCCTGAGGTTCTCCTGGCACGCGACATCACTGTGCTTCTGTATGTTTATGTAAGTATGTATGTTTTGTACGAAAGTAAAAATAAATAAACTGAAACTCAAACAGAAACTCCGTCGTCACTATGGCCGCTAACCGAACGTCTGCCCATTATTAAATTTGGTTTCACGCAGCAAGTACTACCAAACGGAATTGCAGCCGCCACGCTACGACCCTTAATAAACACCCACGTCACCGCTTTTGCGACAGACGCATGCTCCGATTGCCCATGTCACCCACAGGAAGGCAAATCCCTCGATTCGGCCTTGCGACCCATGATCGACCCAAAACTCAAACCTGAGCGATCCGACGCCAAATTCCGCCTTCTGGCTTCCTACCGCTACATATTTGACACTGACGGCCGTCCGCTCGGTCAGACTTCTGTCGTGATGCACCGCATTAATACCGCTGATTCTCCTCCCTTTCACCGCTGACCATACCGGGTGTCTGCCAGAGAGCGTAAAGTAATTCAAGAAGAGGTTAACAAGATGCTAGCCAAAGGAATTATTAAACTTTCGTCGAGCCCTTGGGCATCTCCCGTTGTGTTCGTTAAAAAGAAAGATGACACGTGGTGATTCTGCGTTGATTACAGCCATCTTAATCGAATCACGAAAAAGGACGTTTATCCTTTGCCCCGAACTGATGACGCCCTCGATTGGCTTCATGCCACGCGATACTTTTCTTCAATTGACCTACGTTCTGGCTATTGGCAGATTGCGGTGGACGAGAAAGACCAAGAAGACTGCGTTTGTAACTCCCGACGGCCTGTACCAATTCAAGGTGATGCCGTTTGGGCTATGCAACGCCCCAGCTACGTTTGAGCGTATGATGGACTCGCTATTACATGGGTTCAAGTGGTCAACATGCCTGTGCTACCTGGATGATGTCCTTGTATATTCGCCCACATTTGAGACGCACCTTCAGCGTTTGTCAGCGGTTCTCAACATCTTCCGCACTGCTGGCCTTTAACTAAACTAGTCCAAATGTCACTTCGGCCGCCAGCAGATTACGATGTTGGGCCACCTTGTCGACGCATCAGGTGTGAAGCCTAACCCAGAGAAAATTTGTGCCGTCATGAGCTCTCCTGTATCTTAGTCTGTCAAGAATGTCCGGAGCATTGTGGGACTTTGTTCCTATTTTAGAAGATTCGTGAAAGATTTTGCAACAATCGCTTGTCCACTCACCGACCTTCTGAGGAAAGACGTGACTTTTACGTGGGGTTTCACTCAAGCTGCCGCTTTTTCTCAACTTATCACTCTCCTCACGACTCCACCTATATTGGCCTCCACCTATAAGTCTGAATCGATGTGAGTGGTCACGGGATTGGAGCCGTCCTAGCCCAACGCCAGTGGGGACACGACCGAGTCATCGCATACGCTAGCGGCCTTCTCATAGCTGCCGAGCGCAACTATTCAATACCAGAGCGTGAATGTCTTGCTCTTGTTTGGACCGTCACGGAGTTCCGCCCATATTTATAAGGCACGAGCTTCTCTGTAATAGCGGACCACCATGCGCTATGTTGGCTTTCGTCACTGAAGGATCCTACTGGCTGGCTCATGCACTGGGCTCTGTGACTGCAAGAGTATACCTACACGGTAACGTACAAGTCCGGACGCCTACATCAGGATGCAGACTGCCTGTCCCGCTACCCGGTTGCTGAGACGAGCTCTATGCCTGACACCGACACCGAGCCTTGCGTGTTTTTCCTTTCGCAAATGACATGCATCGGTGACGAACAGTGCCATGATGCGTCCTTGCGTGCTATCAGTGAGCCCCTCGAAACACGATCTTCCGATCAGTCCTATCGTTCATTTGTGCTCCACGATGGTGTAGTATACCGCCTAAGTTTTGAGCCGGATGGATCGGCCCTGTTGCTTGTCATTCCGAAACACCTTCGCTCGGAAGTTCTACATGAACTTCATGACCTTCCGACTGCTGGTCACCTAGGTGTGTCACGCACTTGCGACCGAATACGCCAACGCTTCTTTCAGCCAGGCCTTGCACGCTCAGTCAAAAGATACGTTGCGGCTTGTGAGAAATGCCAGCGCCGCAAAACACTATCGACGCTTCCCGCCGGATGCCTTAAACCACTTGACATTCCGTCAGAACCGTTCTTTCGCGTTGGCTTGGACCTACTTGGCCCTTCGCCTTGTCTTCCTCGGGTAACAAGTGGATAGCCGTGGCCACTGACAACGCCAAGCATTATGCCATCACACGAGCTCTTCCAACAAGCTGCGCCACAGATGTCGCCGACTTCCTCCTCAAGGACGTGATTTTGAAACATGGAGCCCCACAGCAGCTACTTACAGGCCGGGGCAGCACCTTCTTGTCGAAGGTCATAGCCGTCATCTTGCAGTCCTGTCAAACGAGCCACAAGCGGACTACGTCATACCACCCGCAAAACAATTGACTGACGGAGCGTCTAAATCAAACTCTCACAGACATGCTCGCTAAGTTAGTACCAACCATACTGACTGCGATCTCGCGTTGCCGTACGTCACAATTGCCTACAATTCTTCTCGCCATGGCACTGCCGCCTACTCCCCATTTTTTGTTATTCGGCCGAGAACCTACATTCCCCTCAGATACAGTCATTCCGTCTACCGCGACACCGACCAGCGAATATGCCCTTGACGCTATCACTCGGGCTGCCAACGCACGCGAAATCGCCCGCACTCGCTTTCTGGCCTCTCAAGAGAACCAATGGCGTTTGTACGATCAACGGCACCGCGACGTGCACTTCTTACCCGGTTCATTGGTGCTGCTGTGGTCCAGGACCCGTCAAGTCGGCTTGTCGGAAAAACTTCTTTCCCTCCACACAGGTCCAAATCGACTCCTTCGTGAAATTACTCCTGTGACATAAGAAATAGCCCCTGCTGCCCCATCGCCTTCAACTGCCTCACAAACCACCGATGTTGTAGATGTGGCACGCTTGAAGCCTTACCATTCCCTCGCTGATGTTGACATCTAGATGCGCCGAGACGGCGCTTCTGCAGCCGGGGATTATGCTACATGCGTGTTGATATTTTGTGGGATTATGCACGTGTGTGCCTGACGAAGAGGAAGAAAGGTGCTCTCCGCTGGTTCGCTGGTGAACCGGTCACGCTATTACTGCTAATTTTAAGTAAATTTCTTCCACAGCCTCGTCGATACGGCGTCGTGTCTTATTCGCAACAGTATTGTTACTACATGTGTAATTTAGGTATGTGCACCTGTGCAGCGGGGAACATGGTGGTGGCAGAAGAAGAGGACGTTCGGTTGGTGGCAAGAGCTCGCTGCTGCGCGTTCACTGCTGTATATCGTCGAGTTGACCGTTACGTCGGCTCTGAATAAACCCCTCTCGTAGATGTAACAGAGTGGTGGAGGTGCTGGGTACGGCACGTCGACGTACCACGGAGCCACAGCTGTTCGGAGTTCGCCGGAGCCGTCGTCTTGCCGGTCTGCCGCTGACAACAGTCGTCATGGCGCAGAGCGAAGGTCAGGAATCAACCACCTCGACTTGGCGCAGGTCTACGCTGGCTACACCTAAGCATCACTACATGGAACCCCGCCCGTTTGCGGGAATGGCAGGAGAAAATGTGGATGCTTGGCTAATGCACTACAAAAGGGTGAGCCGGTACAACCACTGGAGCTCTATCGATCAGCTGGAAAACGTCGCGCTGTTTTTCACGGACACTGCCCTGCTGTGGTATGAAAACCACGAAGAGTCCTTGACAACATGGGCTCTTTTTGCTCAAAAACTGAAGAAGTGTTTTGGTGACTCCGACTCAAAAAAGAAAAGCGCGAAGTGGACTCTTGCTGGAAGGGCCCAGACTCCTGGAGAAACCTGCACTGCTTATACAGAAGACGTTCTTAAGTTTTGCAAGATTATAAACCCGCAGATGTCTGAAGAAGACAGGGTTGGACACCTCTTGAAAGGCATAGCGGAAGACGTCTACAATTTTCTGATGGGCAGAGATGACTTCACCTCTGTCTCCAACATCCAACATCACTGCCGCACGTTTGAAAAATAGAAGACTCGTCGCATCGCCCCGAAATTTGGTAGGCTGGCAAATGTAACAACGGTCGCCAGCGTCGACGTGAGCCCGCTCACCGACCTTGCCGCTACTATTCGGGCAATAGTGCGTGAAGAGCTGCAGCGACATGGTAGTAGGGTTGACGAAACCATTTCGCATCCACCTACCATCCACCCTACTACACGGCGGCGCCATCGGCTCCTTTGCCACCATCGGTATGTGTGACAGACATCAGCGAAACTGGAAATGCGCGGCCACGTCGTGACTCATTCGCGACCGACCAGCGATATTGCCAACGCCTTCGTCATGGCCGCGCCACACAGAGGTGGGCAGCCCCCGCTCAGCAAGTTCGTCACCCACCCTTCACAGCTGAGCGGTCTCAGCATTGGTTCGGCGAGTGTCCTCTACCAGTCTGCTACAATTGTGGCTTCGAAAGACACATTGCCGGGTATTGCCAGGTATGTCAGCATGTGCAATTAAATGCCCATATCTGTCCTTCCCTTCCTGAATAAAATTTTGGAAAAACTAACTGAAATAAGAATATCTAAATATTTCAGCAAATTTAACATACTTTCTCCTTGTCAGTTTGGTTTTAGGACTGGTCTTTCCACTGATACTGCAATTGCTTGTTTCACTGACAAAATTAGAGCATTCATTCATAATGGTAACATCGCAGGATCTGTCTTCGTCGACATTACTAAAGCATTTGACAGTATTGATAATTTCATCCTATTTCGCAAACTCCAGTAATATGGCATATTAACGCTATTACAGAGCTTTCTTTTTAATAGGTTGCAGGTGGTCTCGGTCGATAATTTTACATCCAGTCCCACCCCCATTACAAGAGGTGTTCCACAAGGTTCAATTTTGGGTCCGTTATTATTTTTATTATTCATAAATGATTTACCACGTTGCCCTAATTATTCTTCTTGTTTACATTACGCTGATGACACGACTCTCTTTTCTCATCGCATGGGTTTAGCGACTCTCGTGTTAAGACTTCAAGCTGACCCTAACTGTCTTGTTGACTGGTGCAACTCTAATATATTGTTGATATATCCTTGCGAAACCTGTTTTATCCTTTTTTATTCACCAAACAAAAAAATAGCATTCATTCCTTACCTTTATGTGAACTCAGTAGTTATTCCTTTAAGTGATCATACGTCATTTTAGGAGTTATAATGGACACACAGCTGAAATTTCAGCAACATATCAATTCTGTTTGTAAAAAAGATTTCGTACGGTATCAGGGCATTAGTCAAGTCACGAATGTGTTTCAACTTCAAAACTCTGAAGGCATTGTATGATGCATTCATACACAGTTATCTCAGTTATTGCATTACATCATGGCGTCATTCATATTCGGTGCACATTTGGCCGTTAAAAGTATTGCAAAAACAAGCAATTCAGCTCATAACTTTCGCTTGACGTCAAGCGCTATCACATGAGATTTTTCGCCAGCTTGACGTATTACCGATCTCCCAAATGTACGTTTACAATGTGTGTGTTTTGTTTTTCAAAATTTTCCACCACACCCTCACTATCGACATCTTTCCTATTACCTTGTTGGATAATTCTAATATTACTAGATTCGTGGTCGCCCATAACCTGTTATTACCTAAAGTTCGCACTAATTATAGAAAAATGAAGTTTGTTTTTTCATCAATTTCATTATAGAATTCTTTATCACATGATGTGAAAAACTTGATGCACATTCATGTTTTTAAGAGGAAATTGAAAAAAGTCTCTATTAAACGTACAACTTCTAGAATTTGTTAAGTTTTGATATCTTGCTTTGTTTGTAAAAAAAAGTTCAAAATGTTCCGTGACTTGCTCTTTCGTTATTCATATTTTAGCTTTTTCATTGTAGTAACATAGGAGGTCCCGCCTGCGGTTTACTACCTTGGGACCTCCTCCTGCATACTTACTCACAATGTACACTTCTGATGCTAATAAAGAAACATTGATTGATTGATTGACCCTGTGACATCTGGTGGAGGTGCTGCTTCGTTCATGTACTGGGCGCACCCGTCAAGCCGCGAACCAAGCCCACGTCACGGAGAAGACACCGACGCCAACCAAGAGGAGCGAACAAGCCGCCGACAACAAGGTCTCCCACCAGAGTACGGGCTTCTACAAGACAAGGCGCGGAAGACCAAGGCCATGACCTCGACTGCAGCGACAATGACAACTGGAGCGTCGCAGCCCGCGATCGTCATTCATCAACCCAGGGAACCACCAACGTTTTATGGGTCATTGTTTGAAGACCCGAAAACCTGGCTAGAAACATACGACCGCGTGGCTGCTCTCAACCACAGGGCAACGAAGAAAAGCTCCGTCGTGTTTACTTCTACCTGAAACACACCGCAAGGACCTTCCTCGAGAATCGGGAGTCCACGCTCCGAACGTGGGATGTCTTCTGCGGCGCATTCCTGCAAACGTTCGCGAGCATCGCTCGCAAAGAGAGGGCCGCTGCTCTACTAGAGACCCGGATTCAGCTACCAAAAGAAAAGGTTGCAATTTTCACAGAGGAGATGACGTGCCTATTCCTTCACGCTGACCCAGAAATACCTGAGGAGAAGAAAGTTTGTTTCCTCATGCGAGGAGTCAAACAGGAGCTCTTCGCGGGACTAATGAGGAATCCACCAAACACCGTCTAAGAATTTGTATCCGATGCGACCACTATTGAAAAAAGCCTGGGCATGTGCACCAGACAGTATAATCGTCGCCTGACTGCAAAATGCGCGGCTGCTCAAGCCAGTGACTCCGAAGACCTGCATGAAACGATTCGAGTGATTGTGCGGGAAGAGCGGTGCAAGCTGTGGCCTTTGGCGCAGCCTCAAGTAGATTCGATCGCCGAACTTGTGGGAGAAGAAGTTCGGCAATCGTTTCGAATTCCCCAAACACCGCTGCCCGAGCCAGAAACTATGAGCTACGCCGCTGCAGTGCGCCACAACGCTCCTGCCCGTCCACGCCAAAACACCGCCTCGTCGCACTTTCGTCGCCAGACGCTGCCGCCGCCACCACCCCCACCAACGTCCTACCGTTCACCAGCGGGCCTGCGCAGTGCGCCGAGGAGAACGGACGTTTGGCGTGCACCTGACAACCGCCTGCTCTGCTACCACTGCAGCGAAGCCGGGAACACATACCGCCGTTGCCAGTACCGACAGATGCGACTGCGTGGCTTCGCCATCAATGAACCACGTCCGCAGCCAGGAGAACGGCCACGTAACATCGCCGACTACCTCACAGGAACTCAATGGACACCACGAAGTCCTTCCCGTTTGCCGTCGCCCAGCCGCCGCATGTCACCGCACCCCCGGCAGTACTCTTACCCAACGCCTAGCCAGTATTCGGGAAACTAAGGGCAGCAACCGATGGAGGTGTGGTTGCTGTGCGACGAACTACCGAAGATCCTCCGATGACGACGACGCCACGACGGAGCTTTCTGAACACAACGCCAACCAAGCAAAGCCCTGACAGTGAAAGCTCACTCACCGAAGGTGACCTGACGACGCAACAGGGAAGCAGCGGAACAAGCCGACGCAGCCACCCGACGCCACGCCCTAACTGTAATGCGAGACGACGAATTAGCGACCTTGACGTTCTTATCGACGGCCACAGTGTGACCGCTCTCGTCGATACTGGAGCCGACTATTCCGTTAGCAGTGGGTCATTCGCCTCGAAGTTAAAGCAATTTAGGACAGCTTGGGAAGGCCCTGAAATCCGCACAGCCGGAGGTCATCTCGTAACTCCTGCGGGACTCTGCACAGCGAGAGTCACCATTAACGGCCGTAATTATCCTACAGACTGCGTAGTCCTACAGCGTTGCTCGAGAGATGTCATCCTTGGTATGGACTTCTTATGCCTCCACGGTGCTGTCATCAACCTAAGAACAAAGTTGATAACGTTATCCACGGAAGAAGCACTACCGCCACGCACGCCGTCAGGAAACCATGCCTTGAATGTGCTGGAAGAACAAGTCACCATTCCGCCTCGCTCCAGCGTCATTATTTCAGTCGGAGCTCATAAATCACCTGACTTGGAAGGCATCGTTGAAGGCCGTTGGCATCTGTTGGTCACCGAAATATTTGCGTCACAAGAGAAATTGCAGAGCGGCGGGCAGGCAAAGCAATGGTTATGCTCACGAATTTCAGCAATGAGTACAAACATGTGAACAAAGGAACAACGGTAGTATACATCGGAGAAATTGTGGATGCCACCAGTGCTTTCGCCCTCGCCGATTCTGCGGAACCTGCTCAGAGAAACCAAGCCCCTCCCACAGCTTTCGACGTCAATCCCAGACTTTCGAACCATAAGCAAGAACAGATCAAGGCACTGCTCTTGCAATACGAAGATTGTTTTTCATCGTCATCAAAAATTCGGGTGACCCAAATCACGAAACATCGCATCATAACGGAAGAAAATGCCAGACCACTCCATCAGAGTCCGTACAGGGTTTAGACGCGAGAACGTGAGGCCATGAAAAGACAAGTTGATGAAATGCTGCGGGAAGACATCATCCAACCGTCCAAGAGTCCATGGGCGTCCTTCGTGGTGTTAGCGAAGAAAAAGGATGGGACCCTACGTTCTGCGTCGATTATTGCCGCCTGAACAAAATCACAACAAAGTACGTGTATCGTTTCCCACGAATAGATGACGCACTTGATCGGCTTCATAACGCCAAGTACTCTTCGTCAATGGACCTCAAGACTGGCTATTGGCAATTGGAAGTCGACAAAAGAGACCGAGAGAAGACGGCGTTTATAACACCGGATGGCCTCTTTGAGTTTAAGGTGATGCCCTTCGGTCTCTGCTCAGCGCCTGCAACTTTTACACACGTTACGGATACAGTACTGGCAGGATCGAAGTGGCAGACTTGCCTTGTGTATGTGGACGATGTCGTCATGTGTTACTCGAGTTTCGACGAGCATCTTCGGCGCCTTTAAGCTGTACTTCAAGCCATCAAGATGTCTGTACTCACACTGAATCAAGAAAAGTGCAGATTTGCTTACGAGCAGCTCTTGTTTCTGGGGCACGTTATTATCAAATCTGGAGTTCGTCCCAATTCACGGAAAACAGCCGCCATCGCCAACTTTCTGCCACCCACTGACAAGAAGACGGTGCGCCGATTTTCGGGGCTGTGCGCCTATTAAAGGCGGTTCGTTAAAAACTTCGCCCGCATCCCCGATCCTCTCACTAGCCTTACCAAGGCCGACGTGGAGTTAAAGTGAGAAACGCCGCAGGAACACGCTTTTCAGGAGCTTAAACATCGCCTCCAGACGCCTCCATTGCTTGCCCATTTCGACAAAATCGCCGAGACAGAAATAAACACTGACGCAAGCAGCGTAGGTCTTGGCGCCGTTCTTGTGCAGAGGGCTGATGGACTTACAAGGGTTATGAGTTACGCCAGCTGATCACTATCCAAAGCAGAAGCCAATTCTTTCACAGCAGAAAAGGAGCGCCTCGCCATCATCTGGGCTACGTCGAAATTTCACCCTAACCTCTATGGCAGGCCCTTCAAAGTTGTGAGCGACCACCACGCCTTGTGTTGGCTAGCCACCTTGAAGGACTCTTCAGGTCGCCTCGCACGATGGAGCCTGGGGCTTCAAGAATGTGACATTACTGTCATTTACAAGTCCAGCAAGAAACACTCCAACACCGACTGTCTCTCTCTTGCGCCTGTCGACCAACCACCGCCCGATGACCCGGATGACAACTACTTTTTGGGAACGATAGCTGCCGACGACTTCGCCGAACGACAGCGGGCCGACCCGGAACTTAAGGCCCTAATAGAATACCTGGAAGGCAGGACCGAAGGAAGTCCCGAAGTTATTCAAGCGCGCACTTGCGTTGTTCTTCCTACGAAACAGTCTTCTCCAAAAGAAAAACACTTCACTGCTTCGAGCCAAGTACCTCTTTGTGGTGCCTTCAGTTCTGCGACCGGCACCCCTGCAAGTCCTGCACGACGATCCGACGGCAGGGCACCTCGGTGTTTCCTGCAAGCTCGCGAGGATACAAGAAAGGTACTATTGGCCACGTCTTACCACCGACGTCACTCGTTATCTTAGGGCATGCCGGGACTGTCAACGACGCAAGACACCACCGATAAGGCCGGCGGGCCTTCTGCAGCCAATGGAACCACATCGCCGACCTTTCCAGCAGATTGGTATGGACCTACTGGGACCGTTCTCGACGTCGGCTTTCAGAAACAGATGGATCGTGGTCGCTACCGACTACTTCACCCGCTACGCCGAGACAAAAGCCCTGCCAAAATGCAGTGTATACAAGGTAGCTAAGTTCTTCGTCGAAAATATTGTCCTACGTCACGGCGCCCCGGGGGTCCTTATCACTGACAGTGGAACGGCATTTACTGCTAATATAATTCAAGCGATCTTGGCATACAACCAGTCAAACCACCACCGGACGACAGCGTACCACCCACGGACCAACGGCCTCACCGAGTGGTTAAACAAGACAATCGCCGACATGCTGGCAATTTACGTCGATGTCAAACACAAGACGTGGGATGCTATTCTTCCGTACGTGACCTTCGCATACAACACGGCGGTGCAGGAGACGACGCAGATATCTCCATACAAATTGGCCTACGGAAGAAGCCCGGCAACGACGCTCGATGCCATGGTACCCAACGTCATGGACGAAGAAAACCTCGATGTGAGTGAGTACCTTCAACGCGCCGAAGAAGCCCGACAACTCGCGCGTCTCCGTATGAAGAATTAACAGACGACTGACGGCCGCCGTTACAATCTTCGACGACGCATCGTGGAATACCGCCCGGTGAACGAGTTTGGGTATGGACGCCGATACGTCGACGTGGGTATGGACGCCGATACGCCGACAAACATTAACTAAAATAGAAAATCTAGGAGGAGAAGCAAGATCGACACGGCGTAATTAGAAAGGAGCCGCATCTCAATAGAGTAGGGCAGAGGTAGATGAGCATTGTCATCATTGTCAACAATACCTTGCTCATCTGCTCTGCCCTACTCTATTGAGATGCAGCCCCTTTCTAATTACGCCGTGTCAGTCTTGCTTCTTCTCCTAGATTTTCTATATTTTATTTAATGTTTGTCCTCCCATTTCGCTGTTTCTTCTTCTCCCTTTTTTTCTCTCTCTTTTTTCTGTGTTTTTTTCCTTTTTTACTTATCTTTTGACCCCTTCCCTCCTGTCCCGACAGGCTATAAGAAGACGCGGAACATGTGTAAATAGTATTTTGCCTTAAAAAAGACGGGGTTCCCGTCGAAACGTCGGCACAATAAACAGTTGTTATGTGAAAGCGCATCTACTTATATATATATATATATATATATATATATATATATATATATATATATATATATATATATATATATATATATATATATATATATATATATATATATATATATGTTGTGAGCACAATATTCACAGCGTTTGACCTTGATCTTCCTCATTTGTATATAATCTTGATCACCAAAAGCGGTAATTTGTTCGAAACGTTCATCCGGCGATTCGGGCTAATAAGCCTCATCGTGACCCCACCGCTGCTACTGTCTTACAGTGTGGTGGAGGCTGCTTCGATCCCCAATTTCTCTGCGACGTCACGTTCCCCTGGAATTTCGTTCGGGTCGCCACTTGCTTCCCTCATCCGCTGTCATGGCTCAAGAACCACTGCCTGGAACACCCAGCATCCCTGTCCAACGAACCCTTCCTGCGTGGATTGTCAGCGCCTGGCAGCGCGAGCCACCCATGGTCTCTGGTCTTCCATGCGACGAGGTTGAGTTATGGCTCAAAGAGTACGACATGACCAGTGTTCATAACCAATGGGATGAGCCTCAAAAACTTCGTCACGTCACCTGCTATCTGTTCGATGTCGCAAAAACGGGGTTTTTCAACCACGAGAGCAGCTTCCCGGATTGGTCTACTTTTGCTCAACAAGTCCGTAGAAATTTTAGAAAACCAAACATCCATTCCGAAGTGTCGAAACGAATGCTCGATGAGCATGCCTAACATGCCGGGGAAACGTACACTTCGTACATTTAAGACGTTCTTTTTGCCACCGCGTGAACTCGGCGATGACAGAAGCTAATCGTGTTCGCCACATCATCAGAGGGATAGGCCATGTCGCGTTTAATGCTCTGGTTGTTAAAAACCCCACTACTGTTGAGGACGTCATCACCACAAGTCAACATCTTGTTGAAACCCAAGCCATGCAATTGCATTCATACTACCCAGACGCCAGTGACAGCCAGCCTTTCTCGAATGCAGAATTGCGCAGGCGGATTCGCACTCTGATTCAATTGAACTTCAAGCGCAAGGGTTGTCATGTGCAGCTGCCTTTTGGCCTCACTCTCCATCTGGTGGTCAGCGCGACATCATCAAACAAAAGCTCTAATCCATGGCTTGTGCTCTTCCATTTAACACTCTAACGCTACCAACGCCGTCCATGACCTATGCGCAAGTCATGCCATGCCACCGGCCTTGGTTCAGCACGCACATCCTGTTCCTGTGCAGTCCACCCTAGCAGCATTTGCACCACACTCATCTGTTTCAGCGCCATTACCAGAACCTGTCACAGCTCCAGCACTCTACGCCCACTGGCGCTCGCCTCGCCCAATGTGTTACTAATGTGGCTTTCGGGGTCATATTTCACGATTTTACCACAAACGCCAGTGGGACAAACGCCATGGCTACAACGTTAGCGAAAGAGATTTGGGCCGCCCTACGAGACTTTCCTTCTCTCCGACTTCTCCACTCGGCGCACCTCACCCCTACTATCCCGGCCACCGCCGGTCCCCTCCACCTCTGCGATACTCAACATCTCTTCTGAGACCGGCTGCAGCTACTTCAGACTACCACTCGGAAAACTAGTTGATGCTGTTTTTGAGGGAAAGCTGCATCGCTCGAACAAACACCAAGACCTCCAGAGGACCCACCCAGTTTGTTATAGTGTATGCTGATGGGGTACCAGTTCTAGCATTGGTGGACACCGGGGCTGCTATTACCTTTATTCATGCGTATTTGTGTTCTTGTATACGTAAGGTTCCCACACCTTATAGTGGCACTCTCTTACGTAGCACAAATGATTCGCAGATACGGCAATCAGCACAGTGCACTGTTAGAGTTTTCATTGATGGGATCCACCACCATATTCAGTTTACCGTGTTGGCTCCTTGTGCTTTTATGTTTATTTTGTGGTGGGACTTTCTTTCTGATGCTGCTGCTTCTATCTCTTGTCGACATCGACTCGTACATATGCGAGAGACGGATGATATCTCCCCGAAATCATCACGTAAGCGGCTATAAACAGCCAAAGACTTCCTTGTGCCACCTAACAACGAGCAGGTTATCATTATTATGTGTGACTTCATTGACCACGGTGATGTTCTCGTCACTCCATCAGCCCGCTGTCTATCTAGAGGGATTGCACTTTAATCGAGTCTTGTCCGCTTCTCCAACAGCACCGCAATTCTCGCTGTACTGAGTATCACAAATGAGGCGATTCTGCTTACCAAGGACACTGATGTAGTTTCCAGCGTGGATACACATCCTATCTCTGTAGTGGCTTCGGACACCAGTCTGGTGGAATCACGTTATATACCAACTGATGCTCAACCTACTACGGCTTTCTTCAGTGTCATTAACACGGATCTCACACCCCCGCAAGCACACAAACTACTGGTGTTGTTGTCCAAGCATAAATCTTCTTTCAACGGACATTCCACTGCTCTCAGCCAGACTTCTGTGGTGGCTCATCGCATAGACACCGACGGAACTTCTATTGCCCGTCGTCGACCAAACCGTGTCTCTTCCAGTGAACGCGAGATCATTGACAAGCACATTGCTGATATGCTCAGTCAAAATATCATCCGCTCTCCTCAAGCCCTTGGTCGTCACCTGTCATTCTCGTGCAAAAAAAAAGACGGCTTGGTGCGATTCTGCCTTGGCAACTGCGCATTGAACAAAGTAACCATAAAAGACGTATACCCCTTGCTTCGCATTGATGATGCCTTATATCTTACAAGGAGCGAAATATTTTTCGAGTCTTGACTTGCGCTCCAGTTATTGGCAAATTTCAATGCACAAAGATGACAAGGAAAAAACTGCTTTTGCCACACCTGACGGATTTTACAAATTTAACGTCATGCCTTTCGGCCTCTGCAATGCGCCAGCAACGTTTGAACGAATGATAGACACTGTGTGGCGGGGCCTCAAGTGGAAAACATACTTATGTTACCAAGACGGCATCGTCATATTTTCTTCGACATTCGAACAACACTTGCAGTGCCTACATGAAGTTCTGACGTGTCTCGCAGCTGCTGGTCTTCAGCTTAACGCCAAATTGTGCCACTTCGCAAGAAAAAGTAATAAAGTACTCGGGCATTTCATCAGCAAAGATAAAATCCGGCCTGCCTGATCTCGACAAAACTTTTGCCGTTTTCACTTCCCGGTGCCTCAACTCGCCAAAGAGCTACGAAGCTTTCTTGGCCTTGCGTCGTACTTCCGGCGCTTTATACGAGACTTCGCCACCATAGCAGCGCCACTTCAACAACTACTTTCTTAGGGAAAGTCTTACGTTTGGTCGGACGAATGCCGAATGGCTTTTGGCACTTTGAAACGTGCTCTAACGTCTGAGCCAGAGCTTTGTCATTTTGATAACGCCACATCAACTCTCCTCCATACTGATGCTAGTCGACATGGTCTCGGCACTTTACATTTGTAACGAACAGAGTTTTATGGCGTACGTGTGATCGCATACGCTAGTCGCACCCTCACACCAGCAGAGAAAACTACACCATCACCGAGCAGGAGTGTCTGACTGTAGTCTGGGCCATCCAGAAGTTTCGACAGTATCTTCATGGCCGTTGTCACTGACCACCACGCTTTGTGCTGGTTGTCGACGTTGAAGAATTGATCTGGATTCCTTGGTTCCTGGTCACGTCTTCAAAAATACGAGTTCGCCGTTACCTACAAATCCGGCTAAAAACACAACGATGCCCATGCCCTTAGCCGCTGTCCTCATCAGACACTCGTGGTCTGTCGCCAACTGTTAGTGAATCCATCATTTGTTATGGCGTTTATTAGCCGGCACACAGCGAGTGTACACAATGGCGAAAGTAACGGCCAAGCATGGACTCTCAGTGCGAGCGGCGTCCTTTTTGGGTAGACCACCTAGAAAGCACTTGAGAGTTCAACCCAATTCAGTGTTCGGCGATTACCAATTACCCCGGGGTCGAAGAGGGAGCCGCCGGGCGACCTAACAGCTTGTCACTACGAGCGGCTCATAGTAAACCTTCAGGCGCTCCACGTTGACTATGTTGCGCCCGCGACGGTGGATGTTCGAAGATTGTTCAATTGGCTCGATAAGATAGTTGACTAGAGATGTGAACTCGATCACATGGTAGGGACCTTCATATTTCGGGAGTAGTTTGGAAGGAAGGCAAGCTACAGAGGTCGGCATTGAGAGCCATACAAGGGAACCAGGAAAGAACGTGGGCTCAGAAGTGGTGGAGCCGTCACGAATACTTTTCTTCCGCTCTTTCTCATGCGTCGCAAAGGTCTTGGCAAGCTCGCGACACTCTTCAGCAAGTCTGGCTGTCTCGGGAATAGATGTACACTCAGATGAATCCGGCGTGTACGGGAGTATTGTGTCGATGGCGTGTGACGGGTGCCTTCCGTACAGCAAGAAGAAAGGTGAAAAAATGGTCGTGCTCTGAAGGGCGGTGTTGTAGGCGTAGGTGACGAAGGGCAGAATAGTATCCCGATTCGTGTGGTTGGCGGCGACGTACATCGAAAGCATGTCGTCGAGGGTGCGGTTAAAGCGTTTGGTCAGACCTTGCGTCGGTGGGTAGTAAGCAGTAGTTTCGCGGTGGACAGAATGCACTCAGTGAGAATGGCGTCGACGACTTCTGACAAGAAGACACGGCCTCGATCGCTGAGAAGCTTCTGGGGTGGACCGTGGTGCAGTATGAATCGATGCAGTAGGAAGGACGCAACATCACACGCAGTAGCCGCTGGGAGAGCGGCGGATTCGGCGTATCGCGTTGAATGATCTACGGCGACGATGGCCCAGCGGTTGCCAGCGGACGTCAGAGGAAGTGGTCCTTATATATCGATACCTATGTGCCCAAACGGACGCTCAGGGCAAGGTAATGGTTGCAGACCGGCTGGTGACATGTGTGCGGACGGTTTGTGGCGTTGGCAAGCGAGGCAGGAGCGAACGAACTGCTGCACGTAGCGGTACATCCCGTGCCAGAAGTAGCGTTGTCGAATGCGATGGTAGGTTTTGAATACCCCAGAGTGCGCGCATTGCGGATCAGAATGAAAGGATTCACACATCTGCGACCGCAGACTGCGGCGTATCACAAGTAGTCACTGCCAGCCATCGGCGTCATAATTGCGTCGGTGTAGGAGGCCGTCACGAACGGCGAAATGGTGAGCTCGACGACGCAACGCACGCGTGGATGGCGTTGCGGACAGATAAGAGAGCAAGTCGATCAGTGGAGCGATCCAATTATCCTTGCACTGTTCAGTAGTGGTGATGTCAACATCAATGACAGAAACAGCAACCGAGAATACTGAGCAGAGCACGTCAGCTTCAGGCAGAGGGGGGCGCGAGAGGGCGTCGGCGTCAGCATGCCGGCGTCCGTTGTGGTAGAGCACGCGGATGTCGTAGTCTTGTAAGCGAAGAGCCCAACGGGTGAGACGGCCTGAGGTATCCTTCAATGATGACAGCCAGCATAGTGCATGATGGTCGGTGACGACATCGAATGGGCGACCATACAAATAAGGTTGAAACTTTGTAAGGGCCTGGACGATTGCCATAGGCACTCTTTTCCCGTGACGGTGTAGTTTGTCTCAGCTCTCGTGAGCGTACGGCTTGCATATGCCACGTCATAATCAGGGAATCCGGGTTTGCGCTGTGCCAGGACAGCGCCGAGGCCTACACCGCTGGCGTCCGTGTGAACCTCCGTTGGGGCCGTAGGGTCATAGTGGCACAGAATGAGAGGAGACTTCAACAAATGGCGGAGATTTGCAAACGCGTCGTTGCACTCGGATGACCACGAATTGAGGGGCCCGTTACTACCAAGGAGCTTCGTCAGCGGCGATATGATCGTGGCAAAGTTTAGTATGAAGTGTTGGAAGTATGAGCACAGGCCCACGAAACTACGCAGTTCTTTGACGGACGCAGGTTTGGGGAGTTTGGCCACGGCCCGAAGTTTGGCTGGGTCAGAAAGAATGCCATCCTTGGACACGACGTACCTTAGGATGGTGAGTTGGCGTGCTGCAAAGCGGCACTTGTGCAGACTTAGTTGCAAGCCGGCGTTGCTCACACGTGCGAAAACTTCTTTCAGACGTTGGAGATGCGTGGATGAATATGGAGTGAAGACAACAACGTCATCGAGGTAACACAAGCACGTGTGCCATTTCAAGTTGCGCAGAACGGTGTCCATCATGTGCTCGAATGTCGCAGGTGCATTACACGGACGAAACGGCATGACGCTGAATTCGTACAAGCTGTCGGGTGTGATGAAGGCAGTCTTCGGTCAAGCGTCATCAGCCATGAGTACTTGCCAGTACCTCGAGCGCAGATTGAGAGAAGAAAATTTGGGCTGCGTGAAGGCTGTCAATTGCGTCATAGATGCGTGGCAGTGGTAGACATCTTTGCGAGTGATCTTATTGAGCCCTCTGTAGTTCACACAGAACCCTACAGAACCATCTTTCTTCGCAACAAGAACAACAGGAGACGCCCATGGACTGTCCAAGGGCCGAATGACGTCGCGTTGGAGCATATCGTCAACCTGCTCGTTAATTTCCCGGCGTTCAGCAGGCGACACGCGGTATGGACGTTGCCGTAATGGTGGATGGGCACCAGTGTCGATACGATGCGTAACAGTGGACGCGCGACCGAGAGAACTTCGCGCGACATCGAAAGGAGAACGGTATTCTTGCAACAGGTCCAGAAGCTGGGAACGCTGTAAGGTTGTCATCAATTTATGGGCCAAATACATCAGTAGATGATGGATCAGAAGTAGAAACAGCACTGATGGTACACGAATCGAGACAACGCGAGTCTTGGGATACCTCAAGGACTTGTGCGTCGTCGACTGGTTCCACTTTGCCGAGACATTCCCCTCGAACCAAGGTAACAGTGTACGGGGATTGGTTGGTCACAAAAATAGTGGCGTTGCCCTGATTGATTTGCACGGTCACGAAAGGTACCAGCAAGATTTCCCTTCTGTATGCATGGTCGGATGGCGAAACGAGTGCAATTGTGTCGGAGGGACCGGTGCAGTAGACCGATACACCCATCGTAAAACTTGGAGGTACTATAGTATCGTCCTTCACGATAATCTTGCTCAGTGTCAAGGGAGCGTCTTCTGGTGTCAAATGCGAGAAGGGCGAGAGTTCAATTCCGGCGGCGGCACATTGAATGACGGCGTCGTTGCGGGAGAGAAAATACCATCCCAGGATGACGTCAAGAGAGCATGCAGGAATTACGATGAATTGGGTGACATACAGAACGTCCTGAACGACAACGCGAGCTGTGCACCCTGCTGTAGGATGAATACGATGTGAACTAGCGGTACGAAGGGACAACCCAGAAATTGGCGTGGTCACTTTTCGAAGCAAGCGGCACAGGATTTCATTCATAACTGATACGACAGCTCCAGTGTCAATAAGAGCAGATGCAGGATCACCGTCCACAAGCACGTCAATGACATTAGGTGGGCGGCTCTGAGGGCTTTCACAATGCGATAGCGTCGCATTCCTTGCCCCTGGGACTGCGACGACTAGTTTTCCTGCTCATCAGCAGCCGAACTTCGCCGCATGGGGGACAGAGACCGACGTCGTCTAGACGGCAACCTTCGAGGAGACGGACCTAGGCGAGATAACAGTGGCACAGACGGCAGTTCGTCGTTATACAGGCGGCTAAGGTGGGAAGCAACAGGAGAAGACATGGGAGCCGGCTGTACTCGCGAGCAATAACTGGCTACGTGACCGGCGTAACCGCAAGCAAACCAGATGAGCCGGTTGTCGGGTGTGCCCCGTCGGTTCGCCGAAGTGGGTCTCGCCCGGAAGGGTGGCTTGAAAGGCTGCATGGTGGGCTGAAAATGAGGTTGAGGGGTTGCGCCAACATACGCAGCCGGCATGCCCGCTGCAAAGAATGGAGGTCATGCGGTAGCTTCGGCGTAAGTCGGTGATGCAGGCGCTCGAACAACTGGAGGCGGCCTGGCGACCACTTGGGCGTAACTTGGGGGCGCAGGGGCCGGAAGTTGTTGTGGGTGGTACGCACGGATGACCTCCGCTATTTCCTGCTCAATCGCTCGGTGGATAAGTTGAGAAATTGTAGTTGCCGATTGTTGAACAGCCGGTGGGTGGGCTAAGGAAAGGAGAGAGAACTGGCGCGCGATTTCCTCACGTATGAAGGAATTGAGGCCTGCCAGCAGCGCCACCTGATCACATTTCACCTCCAAGCCAGCAAGCTCTGCATCTCGTGGTGTGAAGCGACGGGTCATCGAAAGTTGCCCGTGAAGCTCCTCGTAGCTGTGGCACAGCGTGATGACCGCAGCAGCTGTTCCTGGGTTTTTGGCAAGCAGCATCGTGAAGCCATCATCATCAATGCCTTTCTTGACGTTCCGGATCTTGTTTTGTTCGGACATGCTGTCGTTGGATTTCTTGCACAAGTCCAGGAGATCTTCAATGTAACTGGGGATTGATTCACCGGCCTGCTGAGTGCGTTCGCGTAAGCGCTGCTTCGCTTGCAGCTTACGAACGGCAGGGCGGCCAAAAACGTTGCTGATAGCAGTCTTGAAATAGATCCAGGTTGCAAAATCGGACGCGTGGTTGTTGTACCAGTAACTTGCAACGCCCGCAAGGTAGAACACCAAGTTTGTCCACTTGCCGTCCTCGTACCATTTGTTGGGGACGCTCACGCGCTCGTAAATGGCGAGCCAGTCTTCCACTTCAGTGCCATCGGAGCCCGTGAACATGGGTGGATTGCGGATCTTGGAGACAAAGGGAGAAGGGGGTGGCATGAGAGGAGGCATCTGCTGAGAGGCGTCCTGGGACAGGGCAGATTGCAGGGTATGTGAGCGTAGTTCCAAGGGCATCGAAGGGGATCGTAGCACTCTCCACCAATTTGTTATGGCGTTTATTAGCCGGAACAGAGCGAGCATATATAATGGCGACAGTAATGGCCAAGCACGGAATCTCAGCGCGAGCAGCGTCCTTTTTGCGTAGACCCACTAGAAAGCACTTGAGAGTTCGACCTATTTCAGTGTTCGGCGCCTTCTCTACAGTGAACCCATCAAAGCGTCTCCGTAAGTTCATTCACTCACCGCTGTCGAATTTCTTTCTGCCTTCGGCCACAAGACGTTTGCATCCCACCAACGCAGCGGCACTAACTGTCGCTCTATAATGAAGCGCCTTCATGGCTCCTTTCGTTCTCTCAACGCCCGCGCCCATCGGCAGCTGCGGAACTTCAATACTGAAAACTCAATCCTTCCACCCCGAAGGACAGCACTGGGTTCCTGTCCCTCCTCGTTTCTTAAGGGCGCATATTTTGAAGGCGTTTCACTATGACCCCAATGCTGGCCATATCGATTTGCAAAAAACCAATGTATGCATCCGCAGTCGTTTTGCCTGGCCTAGATTTTCCACCTGCGTAGCGCGATATGTTGCAATATGGTCACTCTGCCAACCCCGCGAGGAACCCACTCCCTCCCCTGCCAGTCTCCTACAACCTCTCCCATGTTTTGATGCTCCCTCCGATGTCGTCGGCATGGACCTCTACAGACAGCTACGAATATCAGCTAGCGGCAAGCGCTGGATTATAACAGCAGTTCACCACTTGAAAAGGTACGCCGAAACAGCTGCACTTCCTTCGGGATCGGCAGAGGACATTGCCACATTTTTTCTGGAGGCAATCTTTCTGAGACATGGTGCGCCAAGCATTCTATTGAGCAACCGCGGCAAGGCGTTTCTCTCGAAACTTCTCAAACACGTCCTCCACGCATGTAATACTATTAATAGGATGACTTGCATCTACATGCTGCGCCATCCATTCTATTGAGCAACCGTGGCAAGGCGTTTCTCTCGAAACTTCTCGAAGACGTCTTCCACGCATGTAATACAATTCATAGGAGGACTTGCAGCTGCCATCCCCAGACATACAGCCTCAAAGAGCGCTTCCATCGAACTGTGACCGATATGATATCTACGTATATTAACGCCGACCACACCAACTGGGATACCGTCCCGCCATTACTGACTTTTGCGTACAATACAGCTACGCAGCGCACTACGGGCTATTCCCCAATCTTTCTCGTCTATGGGCGTCAACGAAGATCTCCGCTCGACATCTTTTCAACGTCCCTGTGAACCCGTCATGATCATCGAGTGAGCACTAAATCTCTCGCCTGATCGATTGTCACTGACGCACCCACCTCCATACAGAGGGAAGCCAACAAGAGCGGAAGAATCGCTACAATGGCGTCCAACGCGTAGTTCACTTCAATACTGGAGAAAAAGTACTGTTGTGGACCCCAACGCGGGTTCCCGGCCTGTGTGATAAGTTTCACTCAAGTTGAATTGCGCCCTGTGCCATAGTCGAGCAGACGTTTCCTGTTAACTACCGAGTAACCCCTGTTGTCCTGCTTTCCGACGGCCGTTTTCGTAGCATAGAGGTTGTTCACGTGTGACGCTTAAAACCATTCGTGCGACGTCCACCACCGTCATAAACAGTGGCCACGTTGGCCGCTTCAGTGCGATGGGCAAATTAGTGTAAGCACATTATTCACAGCGTTTAACCTTCATGTTCTTCATCTGTATATAATCATCCGCACGAAAAGCGTGTCTTTGTTCAAAGCGTTGATCAGGTGATTCGGCCTATAAACACTGTCGCAAACCCAACGCTGCTACTGTTTTACATTTATTCATTCACAAAACTTTATTTGTGTCCTGAAGCCCGGTCCTTTCAGAACAAGGCGGGCCGCGTCCACGTCGGTACCGTCAGGCCGAGCCTTGTGGCGTCATCGTGGACCTTTTAGACTGCCCATAGTTGATCTTGATAAGACGCGCTTTGCACCATCGTCTGCCAGTAAAACCATTGTTCTTCGGAGTCGGCGAGAGTCACGGGACAGCCCGCCAGCATGTGTCTGATCCCAATGATGCCATCGCACGCGTCACACTTGTCTTGAATTTCACTGTCAGGGAATTGTTATATCAAAAATACGGAGTGGGGTAAGTTCCGGTTTGCAGTAAGCGTAGCGTGACTGCCCGAGCCCTGTTCAATTTTGCGTGTGGCAGTGAAAACTACCTACGCACCAAGTAATAATATTTTGTGATGTCGTTGTAGGTGATTAAATTATCTTTATAGCCCCCAGAATGGTAGTAGGCGTCGGATCAGGTCTGACCGGCAGAGCAAGTGAGTCCTTGTGCCAGGTTATTCGTCAAGTCGTTGAGGTTGACCCGAGTTTCGTCCACTTGTCCCGTATGCGCAGGAAACCATCAAATTTCAGTATCGATAGGATTGACTTTGTTCAAAAGTTTAACCACAGTTCCAGCGACATAGTCCTTGTCGAAGCTCGTAACTGCTGCTTTGGAGTCGATATAGACGTATGACCATTTTCTGTTTCTAACAGCTAAAGCATTAGCGGCTTGTTCCGCAACCGTGGAATCCTTAGTAAGTATAGTCAGGACGTCCCGTACCTCTCCCTGGCTGTTGACCACCACAGCCGTGTAGGCCTCTTGGCCTTTCACCCAGGCTGCGTCCACAATGGCCGCCTGTTGTCCTACCTGTTCGATTTCTTTCAATAAAGCTTTCGCTATCGCTCTTCGCCTGCTGACATTGCGTTCCGGATGCATTTTCTCGGCAGAGGAGTGGTTCTGATCACGTCTCTAAGCTTCGCGTTCAGTTCGACCTCGACCTCTTTCGGGTTCTTCGGTCTATTGGGGAATGACCCGATTGCGCTGAGTATCAGCCTACCTGCACGTGTCCTCGTTATTCTTTTCTGCTGCGCCATCTGTTGTGCTTCAGCCATTTCTTGCATAGTATTGTGCACACCAAAACTCATGAGTTTCTCGTTCGACGCACTGTTGGGTATACCTAGGGCAGCCTTGACTAACTTTCCAATAATGGTGTTGAGCTTGTTCAGCTTGGCCTGCGACCATTGGAGGAGACCTGCCACGTAGGTGAAGTGACAGAGAGCGAAGGCGTGAAGTAGCCTTAGAGCGCTGTCCTCACCAAGGCCCCTGTGTTGGTTGGTGATTCTCTTTAGAAGCCTAGTACTTGGTCAGTTTTTTTGGAAATATGTTGATTGGCAGTGAGGTTGCTACCTCCCGCTTTTATTTAGGAGCCTGAAACTTTAATTTTTTAGACCTGCTTGATCGCGGATTCGTTCTGACACCGCAAGATAATGTTAGACTCCTCACCTGGGACATAGTCCTTGGGTCTACGACCCCTACCTCAATTTTTTATAACCAAAAGTAATGACTTCGCCACAGAACAATTTAGCCCCATTTCGCCGAGACTGCTTTCTACGATGTCTACACTCTCCTGAAGTCTAGTCTCTGTTTGGCCTATGTTTCCGTTGGCGCTCCTTATGGTTATATTGTCGGCATATATTGCGAAGTGTTTACCTTCTATCTGCTCCAAATTCCTCGCAACTCTGGTCATTGCTAAATTATATAAAATGGGTGTGAGTACAGTTCCTTTTGGGGTGCCTCTGTTGCTCAGTGCCCCCAACCTTAGTTCTCCTTGTGTGAGGCTCGCTTGTCTACCACTTAGAAATGACCTGACTATGCAGAAAAGCTTCTCGCCCTAACCCAGCATGGATAGGACCTCGAGGATGGCCTTATGTTTTATGTGGTCAAAAGCTTTTTCAACGTCGAGACCTAGGAGCGCTCTCGTATGCACTGGGCTAACCTGTATGAACTGGTGCTTGATCAGGAGCATGACATCTTGACTCGACAGCCCGGGACGGAAACAGATCATGTAATATAGGAGTTTGTCATGTTGTTCGACGTAGCTCGTGAAACGGTTGAGAATGACGTGCGCCATAGCTTTACCTAGACATGACGTAACGAAGATTGGACGGAGGTTATCTAGGCTGAGTGGTTTACCTGGTTTGGGTATGAGAATAGTATTGGCTTGCTTTCATTACTCCGGATATTCTCCTTTTTTCCATTGGTTGGTGAAGTGATCCGTCAAGTAAATGACAGAGTTATCGTCCAGATTCATTTCCGGTTTGTTAGTAATGCCGTCGGGCCCGGCTGCCGATCTGTTAAAAAGACCATAGAGGGCAGCTCGCACTTCCCCCTAAGTGAAATCACGGTCCATTTCCTCGCACGGTGGTCCAGAGTACCCTATGTGTTTATCGCTATCTCCCGGTTGTTTCAGCTGGAGATATTTTTCTGCAAGTTCCTGCCTGATTAGCTCTTGAGTCCTGGACTTGCTCACCTTATATACTAGTTTCACAATGGCCGTTTGCTTGTTACACTTAGTTTCGTTCTCGTTGAATAGGTGTTTGAGTAGGTTCCAACTGCCCCCACGTTTGACTCTACCATCTGCCTGGTTGCAAGCTTCGTCCCACAGTTGTTTTGTGAGGGTTTGTGAGTGATCCTCTATCTGTCTATTCAGCAACGCTATCTTTTTCCTGAGCTTTCGGTTAAGTCTCTGGGTTTTCCATTTTTGCAGGATGAATTGCTTGGCCTCGATCAGATGTGCGAGCCTACTATCTATGGTCTGTATGTTCGCTTCCGTCGTAATATTTTTAGTGGCCTCCTGCAGGTGCTCTGCGAGCTGGTTGATCCAGGTCTGGAAGGACTCTCTGCCAGTTTCTATGGGTTCCAACTCTAGTCATTTTGCTCTAGATTTCCTGAAAAGGTCCCAGTTGGTGCATCGAAAGGTTCTAGTCTGTTGTTTCGGCATTCCTATACCAGTGTGCATGATATAGTGGTCGCTACCTAGATCTGTGCCTGAATTTTCTCAGCTAGCGTCATTTAAGTTCTTCACAAAAGTGAGGTCTGGTGTAGAGTATCTGCTCGTAGACGTACCACAGTGAGTGGGAAAAGTCGGATCGGTGAACCGGCTCAGTCCGGAATTTGCGGCGAGGTCCCATAGCCCTTTTCCTTTCTTTGTATTCCAAGTGTATCCCCACGCCTGGTAGGGGTCATTAAAGTCACCTCCTAATATAAGTGGGGAGCTCTTGGTGATGGCGAGTGCCTTGGGGAAAAGTGTCCTGAAGCTCTGTTTCCTGGCGCTGGGACTGCTGTAAATGTTTAAGCAGGAGATGCTTCGCCCCTTGCCCCCTGCATTCTAAGTACGACTTCTACTAAGGTATACTCGATTTTAGTCAATCCGAGCGTGATATCGTGTTCGATAAAAGGTAGCTTTTTGTCAACGAGGGTTGCTAATCCTCTCCCGCAATGTTTCATCTACATACCGATTTGTAGCCGGTTAGTTTGACCTCGTCCGATAAAGTTTCCTACAGCATAATAATTTTTGGTTTGTCCTTCATTGACCCGAATAATTGGCGCAGCGATGCCATTTTGTTGAGGAATTCACGACAATTCCACTGCCACACACGAAAACTGTGCGTGCTAGCCATAAATATTCGATGAGTTTAATTTGCTGTTACCCGCCGTCGTTCTTTTCGGAGTAGTACCTGATGGTCCAGAGAGTGAACTTAGACTTTCCGAGTCTGACGGCAACAATTCGTTGTCGTCATTTTTTATTTCGAGTTTCTTGAACCTCTTTTCTGCCGTCAACGTCAATTTCCATAGTTTGCCCACTTTAAAGTTAGTCCTTTCTGTCGTCTCTCATTTCCTTAATTACCTCTTTCAGTTCCGTAAGGACTTAGAAAACTGAATGCCTTTCGGGGCTGACTGCTCTCTTTTTAGGAGCGGGGGAGCAGTCCCCCTCACATGATTCATTATTATGACTTACTGCCCTGACTGTTACTACGCTCACAGGCTATGACTGCACCTTCTTTTTGAGTTCGATTACCTGTTTGGTCAGTTCTTTGTTAGCCTTCCGCAAAGAGCTTACTTACCTCCCTAATAATTGATCTATTCTGGCATCATTGCTGTCAGTCACCGCTGGTGCCGCAGTTCTACCAGCGACTCTGACGGTACCTTTTGCTTTATCAGCCCAAGTGGTCCCAGCAGCCGGCGTGACACCAGGCGCTTCGAATTCTGAGCTCTCCGGCAATCCTCTCGACTTGGAGCGGCTGTTCTTCCTGGGTAGCGAGCGGCGTCTGGATCTCGAGCAACTCCGAGAGCGTGAGCGGTTTCTGGGGCTCTTGTGTAGGCTTGGCGTCTTCATGGGCGCCTTCGTGGCCGATCGCGACCGGTCGCGTTCCCTTCGGCGGGCCCGTACCACATAGGGTACTTCAAACCGCTTCCTGCACGTTTTGTTTCCGGTGTGGTGGCCTCCTGCGCAAAACTTGCACGTGGGTGTGCAGATGTGGTTCTTTGGCGGGTTGAAGGCTCCACACCCTCAACACAGAACAGAGTCCGGCGTTGGGAACACATCCGAGCAGTGTCCTACCCTACCACAAGTGAAACACACATCAAATTGTTTCCTGTCGAGGTAGCATCTTACCAAGGTCGGTCTGTAACGCACAAACTTTGGCACACGCAGTCCGTCGAAGAGGACAATGACTGAGCCCGAAGTCTTGATACAATTTGCAGCCAAAGCTAGCGGCTTGAGCTCATGCTCGGTATTCCTTGTTATAGTGGACTGGGTGTGCCTGATGTCGACTCGTCTAATCACACATTTGCAAGTGGCTTGTGGGGTCGTTTCGTACGCATTGACTTCATATTCCGCTTACACGATCTTGAAGGACTTGTTTCTGGCATACCATGCCGCATTGTCTGGTTTAGGCGTGCTAACCACGACATTTTGCGCGAATTTGGGGCATTCATTTGCTTGCTTTGCCATCAGGCCAGAAGCCTCAATCACTGCAGTTCCGATCGCCGTGGTGTTCATTTGGCTCAAATTCAGTCCTCCCTCTGGTCGGATTATAATCTTGTGATGCTCCTCGGGCAGCTGGGGCATCCTCGAGGCTTTGACAACACGATTCTTGAACGCGGTGGCGTTTGCGGCTATCCTGCCACCGCCGGTGGCGGTGTCTCCACTGGGCGCTTGTGGGTTGCATGGCATCGCGTTGGCCGCTGTGCTGCTCTTCTTCTTAGCACGGGATCGTCGGCTAGCAGCAACTTGCCAGCCGAACTCCTCCTCGTCGTTCTCGGATACGTCGGAAGTCTCATCGTCCATACGGTAGTCCGTCCTGTCCGAGCTGAACGTAGGACGGCTAGGCCTAACGGGCCCCAGTCCTCGGTATGGAACGCTCCGCACGTAGTGGGGTGAACAGGAGAGGCCCGGTAGTATTGTTAAAAAACGTTGCCCACCTTGTCACTTGTTAGCAGTCAATTTTCGGCAAAATCACGAATAAAATGGTGTGCTGGAATTGGTCGCATCACGAGAAAATGGCCAGTGGAACAACGAAAAAGATGGAGCCGGTGTGAGACGCTTCTGCTCCCAGTGGCCCACTGTTTTACAATATATTGCCGCGCCCGAAACAATGAACCAAGACGATGTGCGCGCCAACAGCCTTGTGAAAAGGGGGACTGAAGAAGACGACGTGCTTTTGTTTTGCTCGCCTGCTCTTGGCTCCTGCATAAAAACACACGCCGTTGGTTCTCGGACGCAACGTCTCAGTGCACTGCTTACGTTGAACCGCGACACTGGTGGAGGCGCTGGGTTGCAAGCCTGCCGATGCTCAACACCCCATCTGGGAGCCGTTCATCAAGTCCCGACACGCATCTACCTGTTACGACACCAGTGCACCGCTTCAGTTGGCGGTTGTAGGCCTATCTCCTGAGCTGACCTCCTTCGACGAGCATTCTACCAGGCATTACGTACCTCTATCAATGGCCTCCGCTAGCCAGCCACAGTGGGTCCAAGGGATACAAGGCAGCCCCGTTTCCAATCCAGCCCAGGTAACACTTCTTCAGCCTCTTGTGCCTGATCGCTTCAGTGGTGCCCCACACGAAGATGTTGAAGATTGGCTTGAGCATTACGAACGCGTTGCCGACATGAACCAGTGGAATGCTCAACAGAAGCTCGCCCGAAGGTATTTCACTCTCGATGACGGTGCTCACACGTGGCTTGAGTATTGAGAAGGCCGCATATCCGCATGGGATGACTTTCGTCAGCAGCTGATTGACACGTTTACTAGTGTCGACGGTCGAGAGCGGGCTCAGCAGCTGCTCAAGTTAAGGCTTCAAAAACCTAACGAAACTGTGGCAACGTTTGCTGAAGACGTGACGCGCCTCTGTCGTCAGGCTGATCCCAACATGTCCGAGGAGAAGAAATTGCGCTACCTTATGCGCGGCGTGAAAAAACAACTGTTCGCTGGACTTTTGCGCAATGCCACAACTACCGTGGCCGATTTTATAAGAGAAGCCACTGCCATTGAGCGTGCTCTGCACCAAAGATCGAGGCAATATGATCGCTTGTCCACTATCACCCCACTCAACGCCGCTTCAGTGACTCTGGACAATCAGGGCTCCCTACGGGACCTTATCAGAGATATTGTCCGCGAAGAAATTCAGAAGCTTTGGACTCCTCCAGTGGATACACCAGTGACCGCCGTTGCTGCAGTCGTTCGTGACGAACTTAGGCACGCTTTTTCAGCAGCTGATCTCGATCGCGATCAGCGTCAACTGACTTACGCCGACGCTGTCCGCCGACCACCACCCGTCCCGCCTATTACATCATACTACCAGCCACCTACAGCCGCACCTTCGTCGCAATCATTGCAGGAGGCTTTCAGACGTCATCCCATGTCTCCGATGTCTCCATGCCACCAGCCACCACTTGCCGCGCCTTACTCATTACCACGAGAGGAAATAAGACGCCCACAATTTCGCAGAACGGACGCTTGGCGCACCGTCGATCGACGCCCTCTCTGCTTCATCTGTGGTGGTGCTGGCCATATAGCTCGCTATTGTTGGTACCGCGACACATCGCTTCGCCCGTCTCGGCCAGGGTACGACGGTCGCCGTGCCAATGATGACTACATTGTTCGCCATGACGACCCTGGTTTTCGAGGACCTTCAACAACGTGGTCTCCCTATCACGAGTCGCTTCCGAATCGCCAGCCCGATTCCGTCCTCAGGTCACGCTCTCCATCCCCTGCCCAGACATCGCCTGGGAATCAACGTACTTTTGCTGACCTTCGGGGAACTAAGTCGCCCAGCCCTTACCGGGGAAACTAAAGGCGGCGACCTCTCGGGGTAAGGTCGCAGCCCGACCGCAAGATGATAAAAAGTCCCTAGTACTGCTGCCACAGAACGACTCGACGCCGATGAATATTAACAACGACGAAATGGTGAGCGCCGACCTCAATGTAATTATTGACGGAGAGCAAGTGACGGCCTTAGTCAATACGGGTGCTGATTTTTCCATAATAAGTCGCAAGCTGGCTGATCATCTTAGAAAAGTAAGAACGCCATGGACAGGACCACATATAAGAACAGCGGGTGGTCAATTGCTGCTCCCTACTGAAAGATGCACAGCAAGAATCAGCATTGGAGATTCTTCTTTCGTCGCGACTTTCATTGTTCTCCCAGAGTGCTGCAAATGTTTATTTATAGGAATGGACTTTCTCAGGGAGCATGGCGCAATAATCAACATCCCGGACCGCGTGGTTTTATCTTACGAGAGCGCTCGTCTGACTGATCCTACATCACCAGAGCACAAATCCTTTTGTCTCAAAGACCACAATATAGTCGTGCTGCCTCGATCGTGTATCCTCGTTTCAGTAGCATGTGACGTATCGTTCGACGGTGAAGGAGTCGCCGACCAACTAGCCTCGCTGCTTTTCACACACGGGATTTCCGTAGCACGAGGAATAGTCAATGTCACCGACGGCCGAACGAACTTGCTGTTGACCAATTTCACCTCTGAGCGACGGCACCTTCCAAAAGGCACAACGTTGGCACATTTCGACGAGATCACAGATGTTTTTGACTGCTTTTCAGCACTCGAAGCAACACCTGCACAAGACCCACGTGACCTAGCACCTAACCTTGACGTCAGCCCTACTTTAACTCAGCAACAGCGGGAACGCCTGCTTGTGCTGCTAGACGAGTTCCACGACTGTTTTGCGTCGACCTCGAAAGTTGGCCGGACGTTCTTGACCAAGCACCAAATCATCACAGAGGACATGGCTAGACCAATCCATCAAAATCCGTACCGTGTGGCTACAAAAGAACGAGAAGCGATAGAACAGCAGGTAACGAAAATGCTTGAAGACGATGTCATTCAACCGTCGAAAAGCCCCTGGGCATCACCTGTTGTTCTAGTGAAAAAGAAGGACGGCAGCCTGCGTTTCTGTGTGGACTATCGAAAGCTAAATCAGGTTACAAAAAAGGACGTGTACCCGCTTCCCCGCATAGATGATTCGATTGACAGGCTTCGAAATGCACGTTACTTCTCTTCCATGGACTTAAAGAGCGGATATTCGCAAATCGAAGTAGACTCCAGGGATCGTGAAAAAAGCGCTTTTGTGACGCCAGACGGACTGTACGAATTTAAGGTTTTACCATTTGGCTTGTGCTCCGCGCCTGCAACTTTCCAGCGTCTCATGAATACCGTTCTATCTGGCCTTAAATGGAGAACCTGACTAGTGTACCTTGACGACGTCATTGTGTTTTCTACAACGTTTGACGAACACCTTGAACGATTGCAAATAGTTTTGCAGGCCATATGGGCCGCAGGCCTGACGCTCAAGCCGAAGAAATGTCACTTCTGCTTTGAGAAACTGCCTAAATTGACTGACGAAACCAAAACCACGCACCGAATAGCGCATCTACCATTCACTTCGAACACGCCCTCAATGAAAACGTAATTATTTTAAATTGTGCAAAATGTTTACAATAATGTTTTCTTTATTACTGTCGAAATTATTGTTTGTGCTTATATGAAAACGCCTTTTGCCAAATTAAAGAGAACCCTGAAAATAGTAGGCAGATGCTTTCTTTTTGTCATTTGTTTATAATATTGGACACATTTCTTGACGTAGGGTGTTGAGTAACGCACTTGCTTTCTTTTTGTGAATTCTAATTATTATTAGACACAATTCTTGAAACACCCTGTATATGAGACCCAGACCTAATACAGACCTGTCTCCAGTCCGGGTCCAATCCGAGCCCGACGGTCATGGGCCCGAGCGCGGCCAGGGTCAATTAAATTACACCTTATCCGGCCTGGCCCGGCCTCATGCAGTGCTCGAATGCAAAAGGCGGGAGCGGGGTAACGACTCACTGCTTTTCGCTAGAAATGAAACGAGCACGTCGCAGCGCTACCACGCTGAAAATAGGAGCTCACTCTCGCCATACGATGAGCGCTGAGGTCGTTCTTTATTTTGTCAGCTGGTAGCGAGTGACAGCGAATGGCCCCTTTCTCGTGCTCAAGTAAATAAACTATCACTTCAGCAACAGACGGTGGACGATGCACGCCGACACGCTGAGAACCTAAGGGCGCATTCACGCTTGAGAATTAAAGGGAAAACGAAAACGCCAGAGGTGCCAGAAAACCACCACTGCGCGTGTCCAATGATATGATATGTGGGGTCTGGCGTACAAAAACCACCATATTAATACAAGATCTTCGTCGAAGTGAAAAATAGGAAAAATAAGTGACTGCGTTTCTTGCCAGGCCTTGTTCTGCGACTATCGATTATCCCGCCTGTACATTGAACATCTCTCACCGTAACACAGATGTTGGAGGTGCTGCGTACTGCCTTCGAGCACCAAACAAGTATGGTGGAAGACACTTCTCTGGAGCTTTGCCGAAATCGCAGGTTCGCAGCACTTCCACCACCACCAGTCACCATGAATCCTGACGGTGAAATCCATCCAGCTGCGCCTAACACCTCTGGACACCATTGCAGAGAACCGTGCCCGTTCTCTGGCAAACCGGGAGAGCAGGTCATGGAATTGCTCAAGCACTATCGGCGGGAGCGTCTGTATAACCATTGGGACACTACCGGCCAGCGTAACTACGTACCACATTTCCTTGAGGGGACCGCGTTGATGTGGTTCTAGAACCATGGGAAGAATTTGACTTTGTGGGCGAACTTTGTCGACGAAATGAAGAAGTTTTAGCGCCACGCTAGATTTTGCCAGCTGGCCGCACAGAAAAAGAAACGAACCGCATGACACGTGAAGCATGAGCCACGAGGAAACATTAAATGGCCTAGCTCTTCGCCTGGCTGGACTCTGCAGCGGCGACTCCGCCTACGCCTGCGTCTCAAATAAAAGCAGCGACCTCGTCCCGGGTTCCTCGCCACTGTCTCGTCTCTCGTTCCTCTACAATTGGTGACCCGGGCGAGCGACCGGTGCTGCACCACTGCCACAGAGCTTCGCGGCCATGTTACAGCCAGCTCAAGCATTTCAGTCACGCTTTGAACCGCCTCTACCACCGTACCACACCACCGACGTCGAGTCTTGGTTCCAAGAGTTCGAGGCTGCCTCTTATCTCAACAGCATCAGGCTCCCAGAATTCCATTTCAAGATCCTGGTGTATGTTCTTCCATCTGACCTCCAACGATGCCTGACCTAATACTCTTGGAGCCTCCACCCTTATGACGGACTACGGGATGTCATCCTATGGTGTTGCGGCGCTGAACATTGCCTGTGACACGCGACTGACCACACGGAAGGTTCTTCCTCAACGCTGATCAAGCTTTCCTCGCGGTTTTTATCGACCGCATGTAGTCCAGTGCTATGCCATAACAATGAGGTAGACGACCGTTCTACGACAAACGACTCCACGAATGTATCGCAGCGTACGCCACTCGAAGATCGGTCTTTGGTAGACCGGTCAGCGCCTGTGGACACGCCGGTGAACACTACGACTGCAGCGCCTACTTACGCAGTGTGTGACAAACAAACCACCGCTACCTGTCACCTGTTCGCTGACACACCGTGTAGCACCATAACTGAGCCAGCTGCCGTCTTCCATGCCAGCAGCAAAGCTCCCGCCAGCATGGCTATGGCTACGGACGACGCTCCAGTTATGCGCATGCCCAAGTTACCCGATTGTGACTCGCCTGATACGCAAGCATTTTGTCAGCATGCCGTTCCACACCCAAGTTCTGCTGTACCGACTGAAAGAGGTGGCCTCATATCAACATAGACGTCGCACCATGCCCTGGCACAGCTTGAGTCTTCAGCGATGCACGACTTGCCGCCCGATGCACGACTTGACAGCACAGAGGAGCTTGAAACCGATCAGCACTTTCCATAGGACATTCAACGACACAATTGTTATCATCAGTGCTGCGCAGGCAGGTGCGACAAAGATGTGCCAGTGTTGGTGCCATGCAGGTACACCACGATCTCGCACCGCCAGCCCATCTCTGTCAAACGCGCCTCCCTGCGAACTCTTCTACAGCGTTGCAGTGACTTCTTGCCTGCGTGCCCATGCTCGCACTACACGCAGACAGCGTCAACGCCTCACCAACGTTTGCTCCTGCGCCGATCTGGCATCACTTTCGACGCCTACCAACACGAGCCGTCATCGAGCTCCGCATCGCCCGTACTAAACTATCTCCTCGGTGGTGAGGGCTGTTGTCATCCGTGCCCGTTGCCACAGGTGCTTCGAAGCGTTGCATCACTGCTGCCCTCAACATTTGTTCGGCACACTTCTCGCTCACTCCACGGCCCCAGTGTCAACCACCGGAACTGTTATAGACCCAACGTTTTTCCCAATAACGACTCTTCGGACTTCCCCACAAACAATTCACGGACTGTAGCTCATGTACATAGTATCTGTATCTTTTGCTTCTCCTTTTGTACATATGCTTAAAAATGGCAGCACATCCACGGAGTGATTGGTTGAGAGTGGGGTGAAGCATCCGTCCGTCCATTCGTTCTTGCTTCCGTCCGTCCATACGTGCGTCTGTGTGGCCGCCCGTGCGACCATGCTCCCGTTAATGTGTGCGTCTGTTTGTGAGTCCACACGTCCATCTGTGCATCCGTCCCTGCGTTCGTCCATGCATCCGCTCCTGCGTCCGTCCACGCGTCCATCCGTCCGTGCAGCCATCCGTGCGTCCGTCCATGCATCTGTCTGTGTGTCCGTTCATCCACCTATTAAACACTTCAAGTACCACCATCTCGCATCTTTTCATCATTTATTTCTCATATAGAAGCATCGCGATCAAGCGGACATTCCAATGACTGAACTAGAGGAAGCACACGCACACTTTCTTACGGCTTGCGCTTCGTGTCTGCTTCCCACCTTTAACCACCTCGAGTTCATGGTGTTTACTAGTTCACTGTATTCATGGCATGGTAGCCCAACGCTCGCTAAACCTTTCTAAAACCGAAGAGGTTACGCCAGCAAGTATATCGTAGCAACTCTTTCTTCTCAGATAGTGCTCAATGTACATGTCGATGGCTGCAAATGGGGAATGAGAGACAGGAGAATTCGGCTTTTAGTTAACGCACACACTGCGAATTTTTTTTTGTTCAACAACGCATAGAAGAAACCTCCTAACAACACCACCCTAGAGGTCAAAATGTAAGACTGGTTACACACTACTACTACGACAACGAGGGATGAACGAGTGCCGCTATAAAGAGCATCGTCCCTAAATTGCGCAAAGCGCTAGGGGAAGGGAGTCTACATAGCGCCACGTTAGATTTGGCCATCTCGCCGCGTCGAAAAAGAAGCGACTTGCATGGCACGTGACGTGCGAGCCACGAGGAAAAATTGAACGGCCTAGCTCCTGGCCTGGCTGGACGCTGCAGCGGTGATTCCGCCTACGCCTGCGTTTCAAGTAAAAGCTGTGACCTCAGCACGGGCTCGTCACCACCGTGTCGTCTCTCGTTCATCTACAAAGCGTTTTGCAGATCCGACCATGACAAAGAAGTGTGCTAAACAGGCTCTGAGCCAACGCGCTCGAGTTCATGGGGAACGTGTACGATGCATATTGATGAAGTTATCAAGCCGTGCAAGAGCGTGGATCCACTAATAGCAGATGAGGATAAGGTCGGGCACCTCCTTAAGAGAATTACGGACCACATCTACCACTACCTTATAGGAAAGAATGACTTGCAGTAGGCGAATTGCATCATCTTTAAATGCCTAACATTCGAGGCGCTCAAAGATCGGTGCATTTCGGCAAGGTTAGGTGGACTGCCTAATGTCACTACGGTCGCAAGCATAGATATGGTCCTTCCACCCATCGATCTGGCGTCAACAATTCGACAAATTTTGTGCGAAGAACTTGATCACCGGGACGCTGCTGCACCGTGGATAGCAAAAGGCCACGGATCTTCCATGCTATGCGGCGCCTCGCCTGTGTCTATCAACGCTGCGGGCTTCGCCGGTTCACGGACCCCAGTACAGTCGCGTCGTCATGCCTATGTGTCCGATCTGCGAAACGACTCCGTGCAAAGGTCACCCTCCGATATGGCAGCATTAAAAGATTATCCCGCTGACCATCTTCAGCAGCGAGTGGGGCATGAACCACCTGTATGCCTTTACTAAGGCATTCGTCTGCTCAGAACGGTGACAGGCACCTCTGCCGCAGTATCAATGACCCCTGGCACCCTCATGGCGCGCAAGTACTCGGGGTTACTATCGCTGGCCACCGAATGGCTACCACCGATCCGACTTCAACATACCTTCCGCAGTGAGTCGCCTGCTTGTATGCGAAGTGTGACGCCACCAGCCTCTTTCCGCCTGGTTTGGCCACCATCACAAGGTCGTCCGCCTCTCGCTTCTTTTTTGCCGGGAAACTAAACACCGCGAACAATAGAGGTGATGTTGCCGGATGTTCTTCACTGCGTACAGAAATGCTTCCGCCAGTTTTCATGCTACAGAATAGGGTTAGTGTTCTTATAAATGGTGTTCCTACGTCAGCGTTAGTCGACATGGCAGCAACTGTTTCCGCCATGAGCAGCAATTTCAAGACTCGTCTTGGTGAGAAAGTGATGTTCTCTTGGGGAAGCCGGACAACGTTTTGAGCAGTTAGTTAAGAACCGTTGCGCACCGTGAAAGCGTGTACTGCAAATGTTACTTTCGGCGCTAAATTGTTTAAGACAGATTTTGCTGTTCTTCTGAATTCCGCTCATGAGGTTACCCTGGGGATCGACTTCCTGAAAAAAAATGACAGATCCCACGTACAGCGGGAATCGATGATATGCGAAGCACGAAGAAAGGTGGATATTTCACTTTCATATCAGCACAACGTTCCAAGGTACAACTTAAGGATGTCGTACATGACCTCCATGTCATGATTATCATGTTTGGATGTGTCGTTTACCTTCGTCATTTAGCCCCGCCACGGTGGTCTAGTGGCTAAGGTACTCGGCTGCTGACCCGCAGGTCGCGGGTTCAAAGCCCGGTTGTGGCGGCTGCATTTCCGATGGAGGCGGAAATGTTGTAGGCCCGTGTACTCAGATTTGGGTGCACGTTAAAGAACCCCAGGTGGTCAAAATTTCCGGAGCCCTCCACTACGGCGTCTCTCATAATCATATGGTGGTTTTGGGACGTTAAACCCCACAAATCAATACCTTCGTCATTTATTCACGTCACGTGAAAACAAATTTAGTATATGTGGAGCAAACGAAACGGTCGTGAGCACGCTATTAAAGTGGTACGTTGTCATGTTCTTACGAAACATGCGTATCACGCTTATCATGTTTCCACCAGTCATATACTTTTGTCATCTATTCACGACGACACCAAATTTGGCAGGTGTCGAGCTAGCAAAACGTCCGCGAGCCTATCATGGAGGGCCCACTATACTCTAACGAAGCGTTGACGCGCGCGCACGCTGGGAACAGTGACGCTACGTTAGCAAAACGCGAGCACTCCACAGTCAGACGACAGGTGTGACCGGCGCGATCAGCTTCTTTCGGCACGGCCCGACGGCAACCTGCGCGAAACTCGCGCCGCTGCGATACCAAGGCAACGCTTCGTCTCCCTCTTTTTCTGACGGAGAGACGCCAGATGCGCTGAAACGCGCTTGCGTCTAAGCAACGCAGCGCGGTGCACTCCTGCGAGTATATGGCGAAACCGGCACCTGGCGTCGCAATGCTGGCATGACGCGATCGAGGGAACGCCGGCGAGCACGCGCACCCCCTCCCGCCAAAGTGTATTGGTGCCTTGACTGAGGCATGTAGTCTTGTTCTCACATGACACGCATCTCATGAATATCATGTTTGCACCAGTCACATACCTTTGTCTTCCATTGACGTCACGTAATACGGAATTTGGCATATGTGAAGATAGCGAAACGGCCGCGAGCGCATCTTGAGTGTAACATGCAGTCATGTTGTTACATGACAAGCATGTCATCATTATCCTGTTTGGATGTGTCATTTACCTATGTCGTCCATTCGCGTCACGTTATTTATTTATTTATTTATTTATTTTCATACTCTCAAGGCCCGAGGGCATTACAGAGAGGAGTGGTCTGACAACAATACATCAATAACTGTAATTTTGAAGGCGGCAGATTCTTCGATTGCAGCAATGGAGGCAGGAAGGTGGTTCCAGTCACTGCTTGTTTCAGGCAAAAAAGAAGCATGGCAAGTGTTAGTGCGGCGTATGGGAACTTTGACTTTAGGATGATGGTCGAAGCGCGGTGATACATAATCTGGGGGAGAGGAAAATATCATTTTTAAGTGTAGGATTTGCGTAAAAGATTTTGTGAAATAGGTTGAAACGGAAGTATTTACGGCTTGACTTACGTGTTGGTAAGCCTAGGGTAGCTTTCATTGAAGAAACACTGGCGTAGTGGTTGTAGTTAGAGAGCACAAAACGAGCTGCACGGTTCTGAACGGATTCAAGGGCTGTAATTAATACGGAGCTAAATGAATTCCAAATAGAACAAGCGTTTTGCAATTTCAATCTCACGAGTGTTGTGTACAATTTAAGCTTTAAATCTGAAGAAACGGATGAAAATGACGGCGGAAAAATCCAAGCATGCGATTAGCATTATTAATTACATCTTCAACATGCATACTCCAAGAGAGGTTGTGGGTTATATGCACGCCAAGGTAACGGTAACTAGAAACGGGGTTTAAAGAGGAGTTCTTAAGGGTATAGAAAAAAATGGTCATTGACTTTATTGTGGTGCATTACTCTCATAACTTTACACTTACGGATGTTTAATTTATTGTGCCTCTTGTCGCACCAGTTAGAAACAGCGTCAATGTCGGACTGCAATGTAGAAATGTCATGTGGGTTGTGAATGACACGATACAGCACGCAATCATCAGCAAAAAGCCTAATGGTAGAATTAATTCAGACAGGCAAATCATCATTATAAATAATAAAAAGCAATTGACCTAGAACCGAACCCTGTGGTACGCCTGATGTTACAGCAACGGTAAGAGAGTTATAATTATTAGCATGAACATACTGCAGACGGTTTGTTAGAAAAGAGTGAATCCAGTCAAGGATGTTAGGATTTATACTTAGCTTACTCACTTTAAGAAGAAGGAGAGTATGCGAAACAGTGTCGAAGGCTTTGGCGTAATCTAAAAAGATGCAGTCGATTATGAAATTATTGTCGAAAGCACGAAAAAGATCGTTAGTAAAAGAAAGTAACTGCGTTTCACAAGAGAAGTGCTTCCTGAAACCGTGTTGCCAAGGGGAAAAATGAATTGGATTCGAGAAAAGATACTAAGTTTGAATAGATGATGTGCTCGAGAAGTTTGCAGGGTACACTGGTGAAAGATATTGGCCTGTAATTGAGGGGAGAGTGGGTGTTACCTGATTTTTGAAGTGGAACCACCTTTCCCACCTTCCAATCATCTGGCAAAGTGGAGACTGCAGAGACTGCAAAAAGAGTTCAGCGAATATGATGGAAGAATGAAGTTTTGTGTTCTTTAAGAACTTTGAATTGATGCCGTCGTTGCCTGCAGAGCTAGACAATTTCTTTTTTTCTACTACACGACACACTCCAGATGAATCAACAGATATGAAATCCATAGGAAAAAAGGAAAGGTCTTCGACAGAAGGCATAGAAAAAGATGTTGCCCCAGGAAAACAAGAAACAAATGCATCATTCATCACATTGCAGCAGTCACAATCGGAAACAGCATCACCATTGCTATCTAGTAGGTTAAACATTGTAGATCTGCTGCCTCGAACTACATTCCAAAGTTGCCGAGATTATCTTTCAGCAGGGTGGGTAGGGTAATGTTGTGGAATACATTTTTAGCCTGCGCAATGGCGTTTTTGTACTCTTTTTCAGCGTCGAAGTACGCATGCCAACGCTCAGGCGTAATCACCACTTTTGCTCGGCGGAAAATCCTTTTCTTCTTGTTTAGTAAGCGCGTCAAATGGGCGTAAATCAAGGGGATTTAGAAGAAAAAAGGATCTGTTTTTAGGAATGTAGCAGTGAATCAAAAAAGCGACCTTTTTTTTAAACATAAACCAATTTTCTTGAATGGTGCGTGTATAAAAACCAGGCATATAGTCTGTGAAGAAATTAGCAAGTTCATTATTTATTGCAGCGAAATTGGCATTTTTATAATATTTATTATATTTCATTTGCTTCGTGCAAGGTAAATGGGCATGAATACTACAGTGAATAAAACAGTGATCACTTAGACCGGGCATAAAGACTAGAGGTGAGACAAGTTCTGGAGTGGTCGTCAGCAGCAAATCTAGTACATTGGCAGAATGGGTTGAGCAACGAGTAGGCTGAAGTACCAGTTGCTTAAGGTTAAAATATAAACAAACATTCAAAAATTACGAACATTCTATTGAATTTTCCACAAGACTTGGTGGGTCAGTAGACCACATTATAGAAGGCGCCAGTTAAAATCTCCAAAAAGAAATAAAGGATATTTGCGAAACCGCACAGTCTACTTATTTAGGACATCATGTAATTCTTGACAAAATGTTGTTGAAGACTGTGGCGGTTTATAGCACACACTGAAGATGAAATTTTTATTCCCTGTAAATACACATGCGCTAACAAATTCTAAGTCGGTGTCGACCATAATCGCACTAGAGATGAAAATATCCCGGACAGCTAACAACACACCACCGCCTCGACTATCAGTACGATCCGAACGATAAATTTTCTAGCCCACTTCGCAGTGCAATATTTCAAAGTCATGAATAGCTGAAGAAAGCCAAGTTTCAATGAGCAGTACCACATCCGCAGAACACGTGTCGATAACGGAAGATACGTCGTCACGCTTGTTACACACACTACGCACATTGGAATTCAGCAGGGACACCTCACGGGCTGATTGCGTTCGTGCTAGCTATGTTGCTGGGGTGCGTAAAATGGCAGCAGCTGGAAGAGTTACGGGGGGGAAGCAATACCAATGTTACTGTTGCGCTCTTCGCGTGTCTCAAGTTCGCGAACATGGTCGGTAATATGGCAATACACATAGGCAGCCTTGTTAATATACAATTTGTTTACCCGTAGCGAGTACGGCTGTCCAGAGTTTTTACCAAATTCATGTAACCTTTTTTTTTGGCATTGTGGTGTTGCCTGCGAGAAGTTTTCACTAACTGACACCTTAGAGGGTCGAAACTTCTTCCTCTGATAAAAAACGTTATCATTTATTTTGGCGACTGAAATTTAACAATAATAGGCCGGCACGTATTGGGAACATAGGCACCGAGCCTATGCGCACGCTGTATTGCTTCATTTGATAGGTTGAAGTCACGTTTAGCATATAAGGTCAGTGATTATTTTTTCACTCTGCGCCCAACCTTCAGAAACATTGTCAGCAATGCTAAAAAATATCAAATTATCTCTACGAGACCGATCTTCCAACTCCTCAAGTCAGGAATGAAGAGCAGTCATTTCGTTTCTTTTGGCTGTATTTACTGTTCGCGGAAGATCAGGAATATGGTGACCCAAGTTATATGATTTTACCATCGTCTCAACTGCCGCTAGCCTGCTAGAAAGGTCGGTTACTTTCTGTTCTAATAAAGATTGATTGGTTTCAACTTGGTTAAGTGCGGCAAGAAGTTTCCCATGCCGCGAGTCTACTTTAGCTGAAAGGCTAGCAATAGCTGTCAGCACTTTATCGTCCGGTCCTGGGTTTGATTCAATATCCCCGCACAAAAGTAAATTGAGGACAAGAAAACACTCAGAGACATTGTCATATGTAACACTTGGGCCAGGGAAGAGCAGCAGACATATATCACTGGAGCGCTTTGACTACAAAGACATGCGGTTACCAATCTGCACGATGAAGCAGTAAAAATTCACAACTGGTCTCATAGCTGCCGCTCATTCCTGGCCACTGAATGGCACCGACGACGGGCGGACGTTTAAATCAGCAGGGTGAGGGAATACCGAGTTTGTACATTTAAAGCTAGCAAAACGGCCGCGAGGGCATCATGAGCGTATCTTGTAGTTATGTTGTTACATGACACGCATCTCATGTTTATTATGTTTGCACCAGTATCATGCCTTTGTCATCCATTCACGTCCGCAATACTGAAATTGGTATAGGTGAAGCAAGCGAAATGGCCGCCGGCGCATCATGCACGTGGCATGTAGTCATGCTGTTGCATGACGCACATGTCATGATTTTCATGTTAGGGTCTGTTGCTTGTGTTCGCCATGCACTCAGGTCATACTATACCAATTTTGCAGCATACCATGTGAACGCAACCACCGCAAGAGCTGCAAGACCATAAAATGCAAATCATGACATTCATGACGTACATATCAAGATTTTCATGTCATGACTAGTTAAATATGTTCTTCATACTGTCATGCTATGTCATGCCATGTTCGGTATCGATACCATTATCGAAACGGCCAGGAGATCTAAAAGTCGTAGGCGTCTAGATAGATAGATAGATAGATAGATAGATAGATAGATAGATAGATAGATAGATAGATAGATAGATAGATAGATAGATAGATAGATAGATAGATAGATAGATAGATAGATAGATAGATAGATAGATAGATAGATAGATAGATAGATAGATAGATAGATAGATGCACTCAAAGTCACCGAAGTTCGCAAAGAAATGCTTCGCATTTAAAAATGTGGAGCCACTGTGGATTGTGCGGCTGGTGAAGTTTTACTGTCTGGCTTTTTGTCAGGAGCCCACACGCTGCCAGCAGACTATCGCAGTTGTTGGCGCCATAATTTTGCCGGCCCAGTCGATAGTTTAAGTGCCTGTTTATGTTTGTGGTATCGCAGCAGATAACGCTGACAGTATAGTTCTCCCAATTCAGCTGGGCTGTGTGAAGAAGGTTGTGGTTGTACTGCATTGCGTGATTTCTACAACTAGTGGCATAGCCTTGGTATGGGTGTGATTTCCTCTTTCGATGATTGATTTATATATGGGGTTTAAAGTCCCAAAACCACCATACAATTATGAGAGACGCCATAGTGGAGGGCTCCGGAAATTTCGACCACCTGGGGCTCCTCTTTCGAGCCATCAAGCCGATTGTACTGCCTGGTGGAATGAAGCTGGCTGCGTTTGAACTCGACGCCAGGAACAACGTTGATATTGCAGTAATTAGTGATTACAGAAAAAAAGAGAAATGCGTCTGACGTGGCTTGTCCTAGTGAGAACTTACTCAAGAATATTTTTATTTATTTTATTTTTATTTATTTATACATACTGTCAATCCCAGAGGGATTATAACAGGTGGACAATCAGAGGCAGTAAATAAGTACAGTCAATGGAAAGGGAAAAAGTAATAAGAAAAAATTAACAAAATAACAACAAAAAAGAAAACATATAAGCACAATTGTCAAAGTACAAACATATTGGCACTTTACCTAAATAACAAGAAAGATCACATAGCACCATATCACGTTTGCGAGGCTATGAAGTCGCTTTCTACTAGTTTTGTGAAAGTGGCTAAGGATGTGCTACTGGTAATGGAGGGGGACAAGTTATTCCATTCTCTGTTCGCTAGCGGGAAGAACGAGAATTCGAAGGCATCTGTGTGAAATCTGTAAGGGGCAAGGGTATGAGAGTATTTGTGGCGGGTAGTTCTTGCTGCGGATAGCTTTATGTAGCGGGAATTGTGTGTGTTTAGGTGACCATGTAACAGTTGGTACATTAGCTTTAAGCGTGCCAATATCGCCCGGTCGTTCATGCTTAAGTCCAGCCTTCTTAAGCAACTCCGTAGGTGAATCTGCTCGGTTAAATTTGTTAAAGATGACCCTAAGCGCTTTTCGTTGAACACCTTCGATCTTGCTCATTAGTTTTTTTGTGTACGGGAACCAGGCATTGTTTGCGTACTCCAGGATGGGTCGTATAAGTGTATTGTAGGCCTTTAACTTTGTGTGTGGTGGTGCTTGCTGTAATCGCCTTTTTATAAATAACAGTCTTTGCAGCGCAGATGATGTGATGTAATGAATATGAGCGTCCCACCGTAGGTGATGTGACAGAATGACCCCTAGATACTTATGTTTCGTGACTTTAGAAAGGGTAGCTGAATTGATGACGTAATTGAAATTGGATGGATGCTTTTTTTTAGTTATAGATCAGAGCGCGGACTTTTTTTGTTTATGTTCATTTTCAAATCACTGCACCAGGCTGAAACGGCGTCTAGAGCTGTATTTAAGGCGATATGGTCATCGTGTGAGTGGATTTCTTTGTACAGGATGCAGTCATCTGAAAATAATCTGCATCCAACATTAACACATGAAGGAAGATCGTTCACAAAAAGTAAGAATAATACTGGCGCCAAAAGACTGCCTTGCGGTACGCCAGAGGTCCCCGGTACGATTGAAGATTGGACATGGTTTAATTCCACGAACTGCGACGTGTCTGTTAGGAAGTAAGTAATTCAGTCAAAAATTTGGCCCTTGCCTAGAAAAAGTTGGAGTTTCAAGATGAGTTTGCTGTGCGACACCCGATCAAACGCTTTCGAGAAATGTAGCAGAATAAGATCATTTTGTTTTTGGCGATCGATGCTTTATGAGGCGTTATGGACCATTTCAATGAGTTGTGTTACAGTAGACATGCCCTAGCGGAAGCCGTGTTGAGAAGGGGACTGTATTTAGTGCTCTTCAAAATGTTTCGTTATGTGTTTCAAGAATATCTGTTCGAGCAGTTTACCAACCGGACATGTTAATGAGATGGGCCGATAATTGAAAGGTTCGTTTTTATTTCCGGACTTCTGTATAGGAATCAATTTTGCTATTTTTCAATTCTTTGGTAGGGTACGCAACGACAATCATCGGTTAAAAAGCAGGCACAGGTATTTTGTTATCCATTCGGCATATCTTTTTAAAAACGCGATAGGTATGTTGTATGGTCCGGAACTTTTTTTGCCATCAAACTTCAATAGTGAGTTGAAATCTTCGGAAACGAATAATCACTTAATAGATTTCTGTCCTCCAATGCTTATGTGAGGCTTTTTTTCATCGTCAACTGTAAAAACTGATTGGAAATAGCTATTTGATACGTTTGCGGAATAGGCATTTTCTTCATTTTACGGTTCTTAGGATTCATGTATTGCCAAAATTTTGTTGGGGAACTTTTTATGAACCAAGGTAGAGTTTTTTCAAAATAAGTGACTTGGCTGCGTAAATTTTATTTTTCGTGTCAGTTATACCTGCGCCCAGATTTCGTCGTCTATAAATATTCAGTTTCTATTTTAGATTTTTTCTTAAACGCTTCACCTTTTTTTTTAGCATGTATAACGACACGTGTGACCCACAGATTCATCTTTCTGGTCTTCTTTTTCTTCGATGGAACGTGGTTTTGTAAGCAATAAAGAAATATTTCTTTGAACTTGTGCCACAACATTTTCATAGTCGCACTAGTCAGAGGATAATTCTTGAAAAGATGAAAATTTGTCGGACAGTAAATTATGTATAGCTACGTCATCGGCATTACAAAAGCCTGGAAATATTTCCTCTGCGGATGCAGGCGTTTTACTGTCCTTTACAGGTATCCTACAATAAGTTAATTCATGGTCTGAAATGCCGTCAAGTAGTTCTATCTTTGCTTCATGTACCGGAAAGTTATCAGTGAGAAAGATTAAGTCTTGCACAAACGAGTTGTGTCCCTGTACATGCGTAGGCTGCGTCACTATTTGTGAAAGGTTTAAAGAAAGAATTAAATTGTAAATTATTTCGGAACAGGCGCTGTGGTACTGCATTGATTCCTAGTTGAAGTCAGACAGATTAAAGTCCCCCACTATAATATCTCTGGCATTAGATACTTGACGCCGCATAAAGTGCACAGGGCATCCATACACTCAAGGTTTGATGAAGAGGCGCGGTATGCACACCCGAGAACGATAACGTGGATTGTGAATTCAAGTTTGCAAAATACAGCCTCTACGCCTTCTGCGCCTGGAAGTAATGTGAAGGGGATTCTTTTACTTATAAAGACAGCTACGCCACCGCCTCTTGTTGGTCTATTTTTTGCGTATGATCGCGTAGTTTGGGGGTGTTAGCTCAGCATCTTCCATATCACTTGTTAGCCACGTTTCAGTAACGGCCAAGAAGTCGGGTTTGAGGCCGATAAGCAACAATTCTAAAGCATCTAATTTGTTCATGATGCTGTGCGCATTCACTTTGCGAAAGTTATTTGGTGCGATGGCTTATTTGTCGACGCCTTAACTCCGCAGGTCTGAATGAACTTTTTTTGTTCTGTTTACTGAGGGTACTTCTGGCTTGGTTGTAAAGAAAATGAAAGCCTTGTACGTGATCAAGAGAACTAGTTGATGATTCGTTTGCTTCAGATGGCTGATATAAAGGTACTGGTTGGTGATACGAGAAGACAGGGGGATGGACATTTAGATGCGTCAAGTGTTGTTGCGACTTGACAATTGTTTAGCACTGTTCGATTCCCTGTCCCACATGAAAACGTCATCGTTAATTAACAACTTATTGAAAACGAGACAAATACGGTCACCGTCCTTTTGAAGCTCTTCGAAAACTGCAATTGTTTGCGTCTTTTGTCGCACACGGCCTCAGAATAGTCTCGTGCTACGCTTAGTGTTGTGTTTTTCAGTTTGAAGCCCTTGCTCAAAATGAATGCGACTTCTTTCTCGTTAAAAAAATTGCAATGATTGGATGCTTCTTATCCGCTGAAAACGGGCCCAGGCGGTGAGCTCAAGAAATAGACGAAACAGATATGCCAAATTGGCTTGAACAGAGCTCTTTTACGATTCTCTCAGAGGCCTCCCACGACTCGGAACCGTCAGTATCAGCGACTCCGTAAAAAAGTAAGTTAGACCGGCGGGAGCGGTTTTCCAAGTCATCTATTTTGTCTTGAATTCTCGAAAGCTCTTTCTCATGCGTGGGGCCAAGTCCGGAACTGCTCCCTGTCAACTTTTAGTGCAATTCATCTATTATTACTTGCATCTTGGAAATGTTTTCTTGATTCGCGGAAGAGTGCTGTGTCGACGTTGACTGAAGTTTGTTCTCGAGCTCGCCTACTCTTTGCGTCAGAGATTCGAAATCTTTTTTAAGGTAGCATGTAGCAGCAAAACCTGGTTCACGGATTTGAGAAGGCTCACATTGTTAGCTTCTATACGTTGCACACTATCAAAAAACTGAATTAAGCTTCTCTCCCTGAGCTTTATTCATAGAACCAGGATTCTTTTCGATGTCACCTCCCAGGGGCGGGAGGCGCCGAAGATGCAATGCACACTCGCGAACTGCTTCAGGGCACGGAAGCACGACAAGAAAAGGATCATCTGATCGGAAGCTGCCAGAGGGTAATTTGGAAAAGCAACCAACCTGCAGAGCGAAAAGACAGATGCGTAAACCTTTCGTTGTTTCCTCCATCGTGCCTCCGTGCCCACAGAAGGGATACTGCCAGATCCTTGGTAATACCGTTCCCGAACTTGATGACGTTGTCGTCGCGGCTGCGCATCGGTGATATTCCAGGGGGCGTTCCTTGTGCTTGGACAGGTTCACGCAAGTTGTTTACAACAGGCGTAGATCCATGGCAGGCGCGGCCTCGCGAATTCCTTCCAAGGGCGAAAAGTCGGCCGGAAGGCCAAACACCGATACACCAGCCGCGACCGCGGCGAACTGCAGAGTGAAAAGACAGATGCGTAAGCCTTTCGTTGTTTCCTCCATCGTGCCTCCGTGCCCACGGAAGAGATACTGCTGGATGCTTGGTAATATCGTTTCTGAACTTGATGACGTTGTCGTCGCGTCTGCGCATCGATAATATTCCAGGGGGCATTCCGTTTGCTCGGATAGGTTCACGCAAGTTGTTTCCAACAGGCGCGGATCCATGGCAGGCGTGGCCTCGCGAATTCCTCCCAAGGGCGGAAAGTCGTCTGGAAGGCCAAACACCGACGCACCGGCCGCGACCACGGCGAATTGCAGAGCGAAAAGACAGATGCGTAAGCCTTTCGTTGTTTCCGCCATCGCGCCTCCGTGCCCACGACTTATTCTCCACATGGTGGATAAGTCGCTGTTGCCAGATAAGAGACAAAGGTTAGTTCAGATCCTCTCCAACCATACATCCGTTTTCGATTTCGTACTGAATAGCCACGGAAGTTCTGTACAATTTTCACGGAAGCGTCATGTGATTGATACTGCTTCCGCTCTACCCATCCGCGAAAAACCATACAGAGTAGCTCAGTCTGAGCGTAAAGTTATTGCTGAGCGGTTACAAGAATTGTTCACCTAAAAAGATATGCAGGCGTCATCTAACCCCTGGGCAGGACCGGTTATACTTGTAAAGATTGAGGGTGATTCCTGGATACTTTGTGTAGATTACCGGCGGCTTGACGGAGTCACAAATAGGACGTGTATCCGCTTCCCCACATCGACGACGTTATCAACTGTTTAAACTCTGCTTCATACTTTTCTTCCACAGACTTAAGATCTGCATGTCAGCAAACCTCAATGCATTCTGCCGATAACAAGTAACGGCATTTATAACCACAAATAATTTATTTGAATTTAACGTCATGTCATCTGGTCTTTTTAATGCTCCAGCCACGTTTGAGCGCTGTATGCCCGCAGTTCTCAGTGGCTTAAAATCGGAAGTATGTCTTTGCTATCTCGATGACGTCGTAATCGTTGGCCACACGTTTGAAGAACACAATCGTCGACGATGTTGTTCTCATGTGCCATGGGAATGCAGCCCTTACTTTGAATTCAATAAATATCCATATTGGTGATCATGAAACTCTAATTCTTGGGCAGCTCGTAAACATACACGGCGTTGAGCCTGATCCGCTCAACATCACCGAGGTGACCAATTTCCCTCTCTATGCTCGCGACGAGAACTTCGAAGATTCCTGGATCTAATTTCGTTCTTCCGGTATTTTGTGCCTAGTTCTTCCGGTATTTTGTGCCTAGTTTCATCTGAATCTCTTACTAATCTGCTCAACAAAGATGTACCCTTCAAGTGGACTCGTCTTGCGATTGATACTGGTTCCGCTCTACCCATTCGCGAGGAACCATACAGAGTAGCTCCATCTGAGCGTAAAGTTATTGCTGAGCAGTTACAAGAAATGTTGGCTGAAAAGATATACAGGGGTCATCTAACCCCTGGGCAGGACCGGCTATACTCATTGTTTTCTCAGTTGAAGCTTCTACTCACTTCTGGTCCTACTCTGTCATTTCGACGCATCAGCCCTAACTGAGTAGCACAGTGACGCCAGTGGACTTGGCATCGGCGCAGTATCATTCCAGCTTAACGAAGCCGCCTAACATGTCATTGCCTAAGCCAGCTGTTCTTTGAGTAAAGCTGAGCACAATTAAACTTACAGAGCAAGAATGTCTCGCAGCTGTCTTAGTCGTGCACAAGCTTCGTCCGTACACTATAGCCGCCGAATATTCATCGTCACAGACCACCACTCCCTTAGTTAGCTCACTGGTCTACGAGATCCAACCAGTCATCTGGCTTGATTTGGCGCTCTGTTTGCAAGAGTGTGACATTGATGTGTGCTTCAAGAGTGGCCGCCGTCACGCAGACGCTGACTGCCTATTGGAATTTCCCCTTCACACGACTGAAGGCGACGCGAGAATTTAGACAATTGTCTAGGTGCTCCTGACTCATGGTTTCCGGATGTGGAAACGTTCTTACCAGAACAACGTGAAGACCGTATTATAGCTCCTTTTTTCATCTGCCGTTGATAAGAGGCATCAGTCCCCATTTGTCATACAGGATGACATTCCTTAGAAGGAAAACATGGCTGCAAAGGAGGCCCACCTACTTTTGGTTGTCACCAAATCTTTGCAACACAACGTGCTGCAAGCTATGTACGACGATCCAACATTTGGGCATATGGCATTCGCCAAAACCTATCACTGCAATCTGAGACGTTTTCAATAGCCCGAAATGCATCAGGCTACAGCTAAATACGTAGCCAGTTGTGAGCATTGTCAACGGTTGAAAAGTTCAATAAGGGAGCCGCGAAGATTTCTCCATCCTATACTGCCTCCATGTGTTCTGTTTGAGGTCGTCGGTATTGACTTGATAGTCCGTTTTACATGATAAATTATTGGGAACCACTGGATCATAGTTTGTGTTGACCACCTCACTCGTATGCTGAAAACGCAGTGATATCTGCCGCAACAGCCGATCATATTTCTGACTTCCTACTACATAGGTCCCCTCTGGCATAGGTCCCCTCGACATATTCCTCCGGCATAGGTCCCCTCGTGCCTTTATCAGCGACCGTGGCCGGCAGTTTGTGGCTCACGCCATGGAAGAGTTGCTTCACCGGCCTGCTTCCCAGTTTCGTCACGCCACTTCTTGCCATCCACAGACCAACGACCTGACTGAGTGCGTCGACAGAACGCTCATTACCATTCTCGCCATGTACGTTAATTTTTAGAATAAAAACTGGGACGCAGTTTCACGGTTTACGACCCACGCCTACAGCACTGCGCAACAAGAGACCACTGGATTTAGCCAGTTTTATCTTCTCTACATCCGTGAGCCACGTACTACAATTCTCCCGTTTTCAGAGCAAGAAAGCCCATTCCTTGCAGAGACACTCCATTGTGCAGAGGAGGCATGGCGCATCACACGTCTCCGGACTTTCGCAGCCCAAGACCAATCAAAGTTTCGCTACGACAAGTGAAAACGACATGTATGGTACAGCGAAAAAAATGTGGTGTGGCTTTGGACTCCTTACCGCAAGCGTGGCTTGTATCGAAAGTTTCTCGCCCGCTATAGAGGTCCCTTCGTTCTTTCGTCACGCTTTAGGGACGTTACGTACGTGATCTCATGCCTCACATCTTTCGGCCACCGCTCCAAGAAAACTGACGTCGCACATGTCACCCGGTTGAAGCCATACCACACGCGACACTGACTAGCTTGCCCAGTGGGCATCGTCTGCAATGGGGGAATTGATACAAGACCTTTGTTGAAGTGAAAAGGAGGAGAAAGAAGTGACTGCGTTCCTTGCCAAGCCTTGTTTAGCGGTCATTGATAATTCCGCCTATAAAATAAACATCTCTCACTGTAACGGGAACGGCTGCTAGGGGGTCGGGTCACTCGGACGTCTCTCGAATTGGCTCTGCCAGTTTTTCATTTTGGCGGCTGAATAAAGACAATCACGAGATTCAAGACCATCACAGTTGTCGCCAGACAACGACCCGATACATCCGACGCCAGAATATACCAGGTGGGCTTACTTTATTTAGCCGTGACACGTCTTTCAAGTTCCCGAAACGGCGTCACCCTTGCTACGCCATGGCAGTGCCAACGCAGTGCCATCGACGTGCTGGCAGCTAGGCGACGCGCTAGGCCCCCAGCTTGTTCGAAGCCTGCGAAATAGATTTTGTGGAAACTGAGAGAACGATGCTGTTTCCCGAAGAGTACAACGACACTCAATGATGGAATGTGGACCATGAACGACGCAAGAAGGCAAAAGACGATACAAACGCGGTACCAGCCACGAACATGGGAGGTGCGTCCAAAGAGGCGTCTCGGAGACTGAAGGATTTTTTGCATTGCCGGCCAGTGCCAAAAGAAACGCAACTACCAGAAGACGATTACAACGTATTAATACGCCCAGGAGGGGGCCTAGGCTTGACGCGACAGAGTCTAGCGCTCATAAGTGACGGTGTTCTACGAGTAGCAAAAGTACAGCATGACATTGCTGGGAAAGATACTCTCAGAATCAACATGCGACATAATACCATGATCATGAGCCCAGCTAGTCTGCTGAATGTTAAGGAATACAGCAACACTAAAGAAATTAAGATCCATGACAAGAGCTACGCTACAGCCGCCTATGTAACAGCACCAGAAAACACATCCAAAGGGGTTATCCACGGAATACCGACGTATGATAATCAAGAAGACATAGAAAAAAGCTTCGTCAATCAGAGGAACCCGGAAATTCTACATGCACGACGTATGGGACTTGCGGACTCAGTGGTCATTGTTTACGAAGGCTTTTTTTGTGTGGTGTTTCGTATACTGCCGTGTTGCCGAATATAAATTCTTCCTATACGAGAAGCAATATGAAACATGCACTTTTTGTGAACAAATCGGACATCGGGCAGATGTCTGCCCACAGCCTGATAGCAAGAAATGTCGTGTTTGTAGGGTTCTCAATCCAACCGAAAACCACCAGTGCGACCCTAGGTGTAGCCTTTGCGGGAAAGGTCATCTTACCGGGGACAAAAAATGCAAGGCACCGTTTTTCGGCCCCGTACCTTTTGAAGAAAAGATGGTGGGAAAAAGAACAACGAAAAGGTGATGAGCAAAAAGAAATGAAGATTTTGTCGAAGACTAGGGCAACACAGGCCGGTAGCGATGAGTAGATACCAGAAAATCCAACGGAGGAAAATGGCAGTGCCACCCAAGACACAGGAGGACGACGCAGAGATCGTTCCAGCTCCTTCCCTCGACTCGCCGAAGTGGAAAGAGAAGGGACTCAACACGAACCCTAATCCACATGCAGATCAAGGTTCACTCGTCAACGCAGATCCGGTCACGGGCCAAATCGAAGACAAAGGAACACCATCACCTCAAGGAAAGTCCCACGAGGGTCCTTGTCGCGGTCGGGGCAATCGACAAACGGTGAGCTGGGTGGGCAAGGTATCAGGGGAGTCGCTCCGGTCTGGGAGGTTGCCTGATGTTGTGGCAGAAGGGTCCACCCTAGGTGAAGGGCTAAACCACATTAAGAAAATGCTAGAGTAACTCACCCGTGAGAACGCGAAACAGATGGACGAAATAAAACAACAAAAGAAAGGGACCGCTAAACTCAGGCAAAATCAGCTACGCGAGTCAACTAGCTCCATAGCATCACGTAGTCGAGTTTTAACTTCTGCGCCAGCACAGGAGTCAGGAGTGCATGCAGCGAAATGAAGAGCAGAGGAATTATTTCCTGTAGAAAATACAGATATCTCAAAACACCTGGAAAAGAAAGTCGAGAATATGCTCAGAGAACTTACTAAGGTAACGCAACAATAATTCGCAGGATTGCAGTTGCAGCTCGTAGAAATAAAACAAAAAATAGATAGCCTAGAAAATCGACTAACGCTGGTGGAGAACACGCAAACAGATTTGAGGTTTATAGGAGCAGGCCCGGTTAAAACTGCTACTAAAACCTACAACCAGCCGACTATGACCAAAGTAACCAAAATCACAAGGAATGGGACGATTCCAGGACAAGGCACGACGTAATCAGCATAAAATTTGGCAGTGGAACTGTCGTGAGTATCGCCGGAAACAGGGTAACTTACAACAGTTCAACAATGGAAAGGAGGCACCAGACTTCATCGCCTTATAGGAAACTGGAGGAATGGTTTAATTGTAGAACTATGAATCTTATGGTACCCCTGATAAAAAACGTCTGCAACAACCCTCGTGCGAAGAAGTCTCACGTTGATAGAACATGATGCAGAAATCTGCGATGTCGATCATGTTCTTGTTGAGTTAGTTCATTCGCAAAACAGTGGTGACAATCTATTCATATCAATGTTCATAGCAGCCCTACTGAAAATTTCCGTATGTGCGACTGCGCAGATACGCCATTATTGGACTACGGAAAGCCGCATGATACGGAAAGTTCCGCAGATAAGGAAAACCCAGGATGCGCAAAGGTCCGCACTTAAGGAAAGCCGCATGATGCGGAAAGGTCCGCAGATAAGGAAAGCCGCATGATGCGAAAAGCTCCGCATAATGAGAAAAGCTGTATTAATTATGCGGAAACGAAATGACCGTCCGAATCTAATGCAAAGCAATATAATGTGTAAGTAGAATAGACGTCCACATCTTGAGTACAAGCAATACTGTGTACAAATCACAATATTTCTTAAAGATGCATGATGAGGGATCGAATCCTCAGCATCTTTCCAATTGTCGTGATACGGAAGCAAAATTACCTTTCAAATAAAATACATTACAAATATACTAAATTAGCATGCTAGCGATCATAAATGGTGGTTACATTGCAACACATTAAGGCAGTGTTCTATGCAAGACCTAAAGAACTTATAAAGTTATTACTATCAATAGAGAAGCATTATTATACACACCAGCCCTGCTACAATCAATATATTTTTTCATTTTTCTGTATGCTCCAGCTGTGAATAGTGACATTGCAGTGTTGATGGTACGCAAATGAGGTGACTGCACCGTAATTTTACGAGGTCCACCTAAGCCACAGGATGGTGGCACAAAACACAATGTAACAGCAATTTTGGAACAAAATATTTAAACATAAATAATAATCATATCACTGTGAAAATGTGGTGCTGTGTTTATCTTATGAACGCCTTGTGGAGATCGGCGAAATGCTGCTTGAGGCTCCAGCACCACTGTAGATTTGGGAGGTCACTGCCATAGAACTAATGTGTCCTTCATAGGCACCTGAAATTGTAAATAATTGCCGCAAATAATGTCAGAGACACATGTTAGCACCTTAGTTCACATGCACAAGAAATATAACACACAGAATGAAACTGAAAATGTAAGGCACACAATCTTTCATGTTATGCATATGTGAATCATAGAAGAAAGAAGTGTTTAAATTAGTTCTGCCACATGAAAGAAAACAGCATGCTTATTACAGTGAAAATAACTAGGTTGTCACGATTTTCAATGGTAGAGATAATCTATTGATATGTCCTTATAAAAATATGATTTAAATGCTTCCTGCACACTAAAACTTTAGGAACTGCCAGTGAAAGCTCTCAATGTACATTTAATAATGCCTACATGTACATTTGTTGCCTTTACACTATACAGTTTGTGCACAAAATTGGCATCTTGAACAATTTTGAGACGTAAAACTATGCAACGTATGCAGGTTGAAATCACCATGAAAGCAAGCAGGATCAGGCAGGTGCCATTAAAAATCTGTGCAAGCCAGACTACTATAACCAAACTGCACAGAAATGGGGGAGCAAGAGTAACGAAAATTCGCCTGCTGGCCCGCAGGTCGCGGTAACGAATCCTGGCTGCATTTTCGATGGAGGCAGACATGCTGTAGGCACGTGTGCTCAGATTTGGGTGCACGTTAAAGAAACCCAAGTGGTCAAAATTTCCAGAGTCCCCACTACGGCGTCTGTCATAATCATGTAGTGGTTTTGGGACGTGAAACCCCACAGATCAATCGAAAATAACAGAAATGAACTGCCAACAGAAAAGTTGGGTGCATGTGCTATCTGTAAGTGCTTACACCTTACTACATACAGCATGCTCATTCCGTTTAAAATACCGATGTTGAAAATAACTGCTCTATTAGGAATGTAAAAGGTGAGATAGAACTGAACGACTCTATAAAAAGTGACCCTATTATGACATCACGTTTTTTATAACAAAATTGACTAAGGCTCTGAAATATCACTATGCAACAAAAAATCTTCACAAGGGCATTCAAGTTTAAAGTCATAATTTTAATATAGCTACTTTGATTATAACCAAGAAATCAATCTCAACAAGGCTAATGTTAGTCTTTAAGGCCTATGTTCACTAGACAATGAACCATACCAAGAAAAGCACAGTGTTCTGGCAAAGCACCACACAATGGTAACTTATTAGATATGGAATCCAGTGTCTACTCGACTTACACAAACTGCTTCAGTGGCTTCGGCTACGAATCACTTATCACTGCTCCAACAAGATGTGGCCACCAGGGTTCTCAATCTCTTTTAGATCATGTCTTAAGCAATTTTTCTTCCGCCCCCGAGGTTGGCGTGGTTGACACATACATTACAGATCACTTCCCCGTTTACATAAAATTTAATGCTAGGCGCTCCAGTGTCGATAGCTGTTTTTACACATCTGTGCTGGATCATGACAAGTTTATCGATGCTATAGCTACAACTTACTGGTCACTTGTTAAGTCCGATATTCTTAATAATTCCTGCTCCGACGTAGAGGCTATGCTACAGAAATTCTGCGCTTTATTTTTAAAGGCCGTAACATCTAGTACATCAACTGTTAAATGCATAAAACGGTATAAATTTCCCCACAATCCATGAATGACAAACGGCTTATTGACAAGTGTTCGTAAAAAAGATAACCTTTACAAAAAAACAAAAAGACAGCCTATTAATACTTCGCTTGCCCACCGATACAGGAAATATTGCAACAATTTGAAAATGTTACTCCGAGAAGCAAAAAAGCGTCATTATGAAAATGAGTTGACCAAACATCAGGGGGACCCTAAAAAACAATGGAACCTTTTGAACAACTTTTTAAACGAATCGTCTGGAAACTCACCTATATCTGAAATAATATATAATAATATTTCTTCGCAACAGCCAACTTCTATTGCAAATGCTTTCAGCAATTTTTTTTTCTAGCATTCCTACTACACAATCGGGCATACCAAAATGTTCCGTTTCTCGGGTCGCTTCTTCATTTTTTCTTTTGCCCGTAACCGCTGACGAAGTATGCTCAGTTCTCTTGAATCTAAAAAATAAATGCGCAGGTCTTGACAATATTTCTGCGTATCACTTAAAACTGGTTGCGCGTAATATTTCTGGGATACTTAGTGATATCATTAATCTAATGTTTCAGCAAGGCGTATTTCCTAAACTTTTAAAGAAATCTAAAATAATTCCGGTATTCAAAAAGGGTGACAATAGAACAGTTTCTAATTATCGGCTCATATCAATTCTTTCTTTCCTCAGCAAAGTTATTGAAAAACTGTTCGTTGATCGTTTAAGTAATTACGTAAGCAAATTTAATATACTTCATCCGTGTCAATTTGGCTTTCGTTCAGGCAGTTCGACAAGCTTAGCAATAGTTTCATTAATAGATTACTTAAAAAAAATCGATTGACTCTGGTAAATTTGTTGGATCTGTCTTCCTAGATTTCACCAAGGCCTTTGACATCATTAATCATGCCACCCTGTTTAACAAATTGGAGGCCTATGGGGTAACTGGAGCTACATTAACCTTCCTGAAAAATTATCTACACAATAGAGAATGCTTGGTGTACGTATCAGGCGCTTCTTCTGAAACTAAGCTAATCAATCAAGGCGTGCCCCAGGGGTCTATTTTGGGCCCTTTATTATTTATTATTTATATTAATGGTCTTGTCGATGCAATTAAATCAACTCACTGCGTGTTATACGCAGACGACACGACTATAACTGCATCTGAGGACTCTCTAACTGCTCTTACTTTACACTTGAATAACACACTTCTAGATATTACTAAATGGTGCTACGAGAACCAACTTATTATTAACCCAGCCAAAACCAAGTTTATCATATTTAGGTCCGCTCAAAGGCCATTGCCTTTTCATCAACCCTTAACCCTAGGTCCTCACTCTATACCCACTTGTGATACTGTAATTTTTCTTGGTGTACATCTTGACTGCCATTTAAAGTTTAATCTCCACACTGATCCCCTCAGAAAGAAAACTGCATTCGGAATTCGGGCTATAATAAAAGCTCGTGAAGTTTTTCATATAAACGTACTTATGTCTGTGTATTTCGCCTTCATTCATTCCCATATCATGTATGGTATCGCTGCTTGGGGAAACACGTATGACTGTCATCTATCACCCATTCAGATCATACAAAATCAGGCGATCCGCATTATCACTAATAGCTCACGATACTCCAGTGCAGGCCATCTACTCCAAGACAACAAAATCCTACCTGTTCGTAAGTTATTTTTTTTATAGCATAGCCGTTCTTCTGTTTCAATTGCGCAATGCACTGCTACCGTTTGAGTTCATTAATTCAGTTTTCTTACAAAACAACAATGTAACCAGATTTGCAATGAACCTTAACTTTTTGCTACCCGCGTCGCGCACAAATTATGGAAAAATGACCACTGCCTTTGCGGCCATTACTTTTTGGAATATCATGCCTCTTTCTGTTAAAACGATGCCCACATTGTCATCATTCAAAAAGTCGCTTAAAAGTTTTCTGTTAAATTATTAGCTGCCTGTATATGGGCTTTTTGGGGGCTTTGCGTTTTTGATTATGGCATTTAGATCATTGCATTTCTATTGACAAAGTCCGCCACTGAACGAGATGTTTTTTTTCCCGCTCTTTCTTTTTTCTTCCCTTATTTGCCTTGCTTTTTGTTGCCTGATGTGTCACTTCGCCTATATTAATTACTTATCACTCTATATTGTTTAATTGATTTCCATTTACTCGTTGCTTGTTAACTTGATCTGATTTATTGATTGTTATAATGCATCGAGGGTCCCGTTACAGTTTTAACTTTGGGACCCTCGTCTGTATATTAATATTACTGTACTACTTTTTTGAAATGAGTAATAAACTGAAACTGAAACTGAAAAAAGAAAGCAGACCTTTTTTTTATTACTCACAATGCCTATAAAAAGGTATTTTTACCTTTACTTGCCGCTTTTTGTCCAAGTAACTGGTAAAAATTCAGCTGAAAATGCACTGTGCCTCAAAAACCTGTTGGCCATATCTGAACTTTTTAAAAATGTTGAAGCTTGCACTAAATTAGGCTCCACAAGCCTTGGAACAGCGAGACTGCGTGACTCTTAGGACTACTTTGGTTACTTGTGTTTTGTTTCTGGGCCTAAGCATGAAGACAAGGGCTTAATTGAATTGCTGCTAACAAAAAAAATGCTTTCGAAATTGCCCGAGCGTCAAAGGATGCTCAGACATTTGTTGATTTTCCCACTGGGCCATTCTACACCAAACATCCAAACCATTCTGCCTGGCGACCATCACAGATATATAGTTTAAAAATTGGTGGTAATTTACTCTTTTGAAAACAGTTATTTGTTGAAATATTTTGAAGAGAAAAATGTAGTGGTCACGTGGGTACCTTCAGAATTTCGCAGAATGTTGTGGGGGTGTTGTTTGTGAGAAAAATTTAAAAGTACCGCTTTTTCTTGCCATATCAAATTCGATCTACATATTAAGCAAAGGTGCTTCTTTCAAGTATTTGAAGCCGAGTGACATTAGTGCAATTTTCCCGCAACACAGGCTTTGAAGAATTCAGCCAAACGGTTAATTGTTTGCATTTCTTGTATGGCAATACTGCACTTTGTATGAATATTTGAGCCATAAATACTCACTCCACAGAAGGTATATTTCACGAAAAAAAAACTAATGTTAAGTCCAGATTACAAATATCACTATATAATCGTTTTCGTCCACTTTTAAACTACTTCTATGTGTAAGTTGAAAGCAAAGAAACAGTTCTTGTTATATAGCAAGTGTTAATATTACAAGTTTTGTTTCAATGAAGAAAATAATTTTTGAAGTCTGCTATTGAGGGCCATGGGGAACTTTGGAACAGAAGCTGTCGTATATCAAGTGCGAAAACAGCCATCACTAGGAAAGTTCAAAAATTATTTTCTTCCTTAAAACAAAAAGTTTAATCACATAACTTGCCATATAAAGAGGACTGCTTTCTTGCTTTTGATGTGGCAAAAAAATTGCACTAATATTACTGAGCTTCATGCACTACACACAATCACCTTTACTTAATACCTAGACTAAATTTGGTATAGAAGAGGCAGTATCTTTGAAATACTTTTTTTACAAACAACACTAAGACGACACCTTGGGAAGTCCAGAAGGCACCAAGGCGGCCTAATATTTTGTTCTCTGCGATACATTTTAGCTGTTTGCTGTTTTCAATACAGTAAATGGGCACAATATTTTTTTTCAAAACACAATTAGGATTGTTGGCAAAATGGCTGAAATGTTTGATGTGGAATTGCCTCACTGCCAGTATTTATTCTTCCGAAGCTCAAGCCATCACCTCTCTGTTACTGCCATCCTTACATACAATGCCTCCATAGGAAAAAAAGAAAGGCAGGTCTGACAAAGTTCACAAGGCAAGAGTTCACAAGGCAAGATGTTGGATAAATTCATTACCATAAACAGCAGCAAAGTAACATTCAATTTGAGTAGTCCAAGACACAAGCTATACGCCAGCATACTAAGAGCCAAGCGTGAACTTTTCATTTGATCATGTGTGGTGATAGACAGGAAGCACCTTTGCAAGACTGATCAGCCTGTAATTAAACTGAATGAAGTACAATGCACTGTTCAATCCAACACCACATAGGCATCTTTGTTATAGCAAAGCCATGTGTCAAGGATTCATGCACTAGATGGGACAATGCAAATGTAAAAAAAGGTGAAAAAAGAAAAGAAGGAAAAAAAAAGAAGAAAAGGGGGATGCAAAGTAAGAGCAGTGTAGCACACTACTTTTACTTTACATCCCCCTTTTCCTTCTTTTTTTTCCTTCTTTTCTTTTTCTTACCTTTTTTTGCTTCCCTTACTCCCAAGGTCCGACAGGAAAACACTTTGTATCATCGCAACCTAACTTGAAAGGAAGCGAGGGCTGCACTCTTCTGCATTATAGGTTTTTTTTCCAAACTCACATTTCCAACAGGCACACACACCTACACCAAAAGGCGATGTCATTACTAACACCATTTAAACTAACACGCCAAGGAGGAAAAGCGACGTCTAAGAAATAGGTCCTCCTATCGCAACATCAGCCAGCCTGTCTCAGGCACTTCCACTGTTCACCCTGATTACCCCACTAGATGCTTCCATCTGTCGACTCGCATCTTCATTTTAGATAACACTAAGACGAGCTTACATTGATGAATACGCACGAAAGTTTAGTGATCTATCATGCATCAGATTAAGCAACTGTTTTGAAAAGATTATTGATAGGTTGCTTCCAGGCTTTTTGTGCTGCAATACAGTGCTTGAAGTAGCCTGGAACTCCGTAGTCTTTTATGCACATGAACCAGATTGACAACGTAATGCACAACATGCTTAAGAATATTGCGAGAAACTTGGTAACGACATGTTATCATGTCGTTATCATGTTTCTCGCAATATTGTTAAGCCACGAAAATTTTTGGTGGCTTAAGAATTTTCTGTGGCATAAGACCAGCCACCCAAATGTTTCGCTGTACATGTTTAAAATGTTCAAGTTAACCCAAATGAGGTGCTTATGATTACAAGCCGAAAGAACCTATAAGTAGGGCCTTAGGGCCTTCTGTAAGTAGACGTGTAGCATTTTTTCTGTGGAGGGCTTTACACCCATAAGTGAGGATCAAAACTCCTGTACAATGAAGAATGTTGGCAGCTATCAGTTATAGAAAAAAACTATTGCAGCTAATCTTCCTTGACACATCTGTACACTTACAGAGGTGACGAAGCTTCTGTCACTTGTGGCAGTAACTCCAAAAGGACCAGAGCGAAAATTGGCACTACTTGGCTAGACAAATGTCCAAACATGCCTGCCCGACCCCCTCTAGCCATCCCGACTGAACCTGACACATGATTTCTTGACTGCTGGCTGGACAAAACCAAAACCACTGAAGCACTCACAACACACAGCGTGAAGTTCCTCTGGAGTGGTCAACTTCGTCTTCCGCGATGAAAGAGCAGCACAGTGTACTGATAAGGCACTCCTTGCAATGGTTTTCAATGCCACACAGTGACTTTGCTGTTCCTGTCGAAGAGAGCCTGGAGAGCTTGGAGGGTGCTTGCTCTTTTCTGGGGGCTGCTGCCGTTCCTCGTTTTCTGCTCAAGGTCAACCTGCACAAAGTTGTAGACGAGGCTTTAGGAGTTGTATATAACGATATACAAATTTTTGCAGAACACACATTTCCTCGTAGCATACTGAGAAATTTTTATAAAACTTAAGGCCTCGCATATGCAAACTAGTACAATCGTTTCGAAGATACACTTGACTCTAAAGGAGCAAGTTTGTTATGGAGTGTATATAAAGAAAGGTCATTCAGCACAACCACCGCTACAGCTGCACACGGAAACAACTTTAGCTGGACGCTGTGGGCCGCTTTCATGGCATAGCTTTCATGGCAGCATTATGCATCTGTTAGTTCTCAGAAAATCTGCTAGTCACAGGAGGTGGCAATGGTTCCCCCACCCACCTAAATGCACGTACACGAACACACGCACAACTTATCAAAAAAACAAGTCACACACCGCTAAGATTACTGAGATTCAGTGTTTCAGATTCATGAGTGAAGGAAAGAAGTATAATTGTAAGGGTTCGTTGTCTTTGCCGTACACATTATACAGACAACTAACAGACAATGATGCCAAACTATAGGGGATGTTATCAAAAATACCTTCAACAAAATTGTGAAAAGAAAAGTCAACAAAAACGTAACTTGGCGAGAAGTTACTAATGGGTTCACGTTTTTTGAAAATTGAATTGACATTACTTTTCATATAATTCCAATATTTTTCTTGGTACTGTTGTCGGGTAATTCTCATTATTACAGTGGTGACTAGGCCGACAAAGTAACGATATGGCATTGATACTTCTTTCGAACACCAAATAGTTTGAGGACCTCAAAAGAGCGGAAGGTGCTTTGAGTAGACCAGAATATTTAGTTGGAGCGAAAAAAAAGTACACACATTTTTATCAAATTTTCCAACACATTTTGAGGCATAAAAGTTTATGCTGCCAGTAATGTTAAGTACCATTATTTTTGTCACACTATGCACTGTAGCAGGTGTAGTTAGAGTGATAATAGTGAAGCATTAATCAAGCACGCATCCATCTGCGTTCACATCTATGGTCAAGTATTTTGAAAATAAACCTGCTGTATAGTAAAAAAATTTAGTGCATTTATGATTTATCTAAATCAATTTATACCGACTGGCTAAGCAAACACCATTTGCATAAAATCAAAATGCATAAACAAATTCATGTATTATAACTATTGAACAATTTCAGCAACACAGTGCAAAGTGACAACAGTTCTAATAAAAAACCCTCTCATTATAACATGCACGAAAAGCACCACACCAGAATCTTTTAGAGTGCATATTATATTGAGACGATTGGACTGTCCATTGACCTTTTAGAAGAAGGCTATCTTCTTCACGTTGAAGGGGCAACCACTTCACCTTTTCCTGAGCTTTTCTGTGAATATTTCTTGAATTTCAGATATCATTAGGATTGATTTAGAGTGAACAGATTTTGCTTACACATTGAAACCTAGTTCTGTATGTAACTGCAATAAAGCGTGCCAAACCACCTCCAATTATTTTTAATATTTAAAGCAAATATGTGCGACGACCACTCCAATCTGAACTTGCCTTTGCTACTTGCCCATTATCATCACAGCAAAAAATGAACAATTGAATCTGCTATAGATATGTGCAAGCGTCTGCTAAGAGCCAAGTATGAAGGACGTTTTGCATTATTGAGATCAGTTATTTGTTCAAGAACACTTGCTGTCAAACACAAATACATTGCTGTCGAAGCATCAGGACTCAAATATAAAGCAAAAAGAAGTGTCCCTTTAAAAATTACAGGTCACAAAGTGCAATATAAATATTTGATATACTTGAGATGTAAGGCACGCACAAGAGGTGCTGCCATATTATATTTTTCCCTGTGTTGAAACCTGGTTGCTTTACTCACCCAACACATCCGTAAAGATGCCGTGAAAACAAGAAGCAGCTGATGCAGCATGGTTGAACACATGTCCAGGGATTCCACAATTCATATTGGCTAAGCAGCCCTACAGCCTCCACAGCCCTGCAACCATTTGTAAGACAAATATAGTTATACCGAAAGTTCTTGGTTTACAGACACACATGCAAGACGCATAACCACTCTATAGGAAGTTTGCATGATAATGTGCTACGCAAAACGAATGCCAATATCAAGTAAGTATCCTGGCCTGCCGCTTCTTTTTTTCCGTTCTTAAAAATGAATCAATCCATGGTTGTTCCCCTAATGTGAATGGCAGTCCGGTGAAGAATCGCAATGTATTTCAAACACAATCGAATTCATGGCAAGTAAGCATGCAATTGCGTTTTGTCGGCTTTTCAAGAAAACAGCATGAAGTTTAGCTAAAACCAATGTTTATTATAAACACCATTCAATTTGATATTTAAAGTTGTGAGCATTATGTGAAAGAACACGGATTCATGTTTAATCAATGATAACTTTTAATGCACTGATATGAATGCAACTAACTGAATAATAAACGATAATTTTTGTTTGAGCATTTGGAGTTATGAACACTATCGCACTTCCGAGCTGCAGATTGTCCAAAACAGCGGCAAGCTAGGCTGGTTTCTGTAGGTGAGCAGTAATGAACAGTGCAAAGTAACAACGAGGAACACCAGTAACAACAGTATGGAGCAAGCACAGACTGCCAACTGTATAATTTGTTGCATAAAATTTCACCTGAATAGCACTCAGACAACTCGTGTAAATGAAGGTCCAGTTGGAAATGAACAAGTTACGAAACCAGCAATGCCTGCTTTCTCTAACAGGACCCTCATTCACATAAAGTATGCAGCGATAGGCCCCTTCCGAGGTACCTCACAGCATGATGTGACTGGCACACGTAAAAGGTATGGCTGCAAAAACACTCCCGCTAGTGGCTCAGCCCGGTACAGTCGTGCGGGGTTTGGGGAAAGTTTTAATTTTTCAAAGCTTACACTTCAGGTTACAATGTCGGCATTAGCTGTAGTATGTGTCAACAAACATCTAGCTGTGTGGTAAACTGTATGGTAAAATATTTGCCACGCTGTCTGTTTATCTTGAAGAAGTGATCATACGTTGTGGCCTGTGTCAGGAACAGCAGCCTAGTCTTCAAAAATGTGCTCTGTTGATTGCGGCATGTAGTGTGCATTAAAAGGCATTGAGAATATCGGTTCAACTGAGAATATTGTGTGGTGTGTGCAGTGTGAATTACAATGTGTCTTGCTTAGGAAGACGTTAGCACTCGTGGCAGCGACCGGTTGGTGAAAAAACTTGATTCGACATTTTAGTCAAGGTAAATATGCACTTGACGCGATCATCTGCGAGTGGGTACATCTCGGTGTTTACGCTGTGTGCAGAAAAAAAATTGAATGGTCACCGGGCTAGAACATACCATTTGCTGAAGCTGCATGTATGCATTGCCCCGACGAGTACGCAAGCTCCATAAAGGTATAACTCGTTTTATCGAAGGCCTCATATACCTTCATGTAATAAGCAGAGATTCTTGTTTCACAGAAGCTCAGTACCTTTACCGCTCGATATTCATGAAGTGACAATGCACACTACAAGTTTGTGTGTTAGGTCCTAAGGGAGCAATGTAAATATGCAAATAAGTTGTAGGTGTCAGATGCAGCGATGTCTCTGCACAAAAGATTACGTATATATTAGGCTACAGGTTTAGAATCGAATACAACTCAGTGGGCTATCAGAAACGTCACCAACAACTTCCTTTTCAACCAGTCCTTGCACCGAGAAAGGTAGTGGCTGGCATGGTGCTTGAAGTGACGTCACACTGTTTGCAAACATAGAGAGGTTTCTTACTTAGGCAACATTTTGCATAATACACTTTTCAGATGACAGACTGTACTTGTCCTACATTAATCATACTGATGTCGTTTGTTCTTACTTTGTGCTGTGAAGTACTAGGCATTTAGTCACCATAATTTTTTAAAGCTAATTTCAGTGTTCTCTCTCATATTGCTGACAACTGTGTCGTTACATGAATTTGGCAAAAAAGCAACACAGAAAGGCTGTCACAATAAATACACCAACATGGGTATTCTCCTGCAAACAAAAGTTGGCACTGGTCCTGTCATTACCCGTCTTCCTTCTCTCTTTGCCTTGTTTGGGTTGAAACAGCCAAACACCTGATGAGTTAGATGAAAAATATTAATGCATCAAAACTATAAGTTCTCGCATCAGCAACTACACAACAGCGGGATAACCGCACCCCTGCCACACAGCAGCAAAACATATTTTGAACTTGCTGGCAGTGTATTATTTTATAAAAAGCAACTCTGGCAAATTACAAAATCTCACATTATGCATGCAAGTTTTCTTCAAAGTCAGGCGTACAATGTAGGTGCTGGCCGGTTCGTTATTAGTTACAAGCAAAGGTGTCTTGCAGGTACAAATACAGATTGCACGAACACCTCTCTCTCTCTACACTAGGCACACATTATATCTTTTAACAAGCATACGCCACTGTTCAGGGGCATAATAACGCTCTACCGTGAACGTATGCTTATCAACCCACTTAGGCGGTTGGCTAGGTGAATCGAGCCAAGTTGCGCATTGTATCGCCTGCGAACGTGAACAAAATGCTTCTTTGCATCAATGGCATAACAGGCTTCGTTTAATCAACAACGTAGCAAGCGCCGTGTGCACCCTCCTCACTACATCGCACATATGAAAAAATCGATCACCATACACATACATGTTACCGCAGTGTTCGCGCGAATAGCTCCACTAAGTGCGCGCCGATGCACCATTGGCCCTGCTGGCGTTAGCGTTGTCAAAGCGAATCGGTAACCGCACTCGCAAAGGCGCGTGCGGTTACCGGCGCGTGCGGTTCGTTTCACGACGCCTCGTTCGAGTGCGGCAACACACACTTGTACAGAGTGGCATACTTAGTCTACATAAAAAAGTGTCCCCCTTACCTTTAGTTTCTTTCACACTGACCCGATGGAAGCGACCACAGGCGTCAGCCATCACCTCGGAGTCCTTCGAGTGTCCGCACAACCCGCCGATTCCTTGGACGACTCGCACTTGATCCGCGCTCGAAAAACCGCGGGAATAGCGCGCAATCTTTGCACATCGCACAAACGAGGAACGGCGCTTCCTTGCGTAAATTTAACATTTCGTGCTCTCGTGTGTAGCAGCGTGAACACATGAGAGACGCACCGAAACGGCATGCCCACGGAAACAAAGAAGACATGCAACATGTGGCTTTAACTGTGGATGAATTTGACTTGAACATCTATGTGAGGAAAATAAAAAAAACATCTGTCGCTACAATAAACTAAAAAAATGTATGTTATCTTGCAAGATAACTCTAAAAGTGATAAACGGTTATTCAAGAAACAAGTTACAAATTATGGATATTTTCGCAGGTCTTTCTTTTCTTTTGTTTTTTGTTCTAGCAGACGACAGCCTCCTACTGCTTCTATGACAGACGTAGTGCGGTTTTACGTTCGGTGCGTGTTGCCGACGCAAAGCTCCATAGTAGTCGTTTCAGAGTTATCAATTCTCAATGAATCGTAGGATGACTACAAAGCAGTAACATTTTGACATAGTGCAGTACGCGATCTTTCAAGGCATGACATTTCTTTGCTCTGAAGCAAATCGAAGCAAGCCGGCCGGCGCAATAGGCTGATGTCGCCGCTACGTGAGGCATGGTTGTGCGCATTAGCGTCGCGCCCCGCACTCGATTTGTCATCGAGCGAGAGAGCTACTAAGTGGAATACAGCTAGGTGCAGGGATTAATGGCCTATCACTTTAATTTCCTGTGGTGGCCGACTCGATCGCAAGAAAGCCCCGGGAAACAACCTTCAACTGCTCAAGGTTATGTGTAGGCGTAAAAATACTTGTTTTCAGCCGTGAGAGAGCAGCAATTCATAGTTGAAAGACATGCGAAAAGCATGTCACGTATATGCAGTCACAAAACATATGCACACAACAATAGATACGATCGCATATCGTACATAAATGTGCCAACACATAGCATGTCAAGAGCAAATTTGTATATATATAATTTAAACAACTCCGTACTGTTTCGTGCGCATGGCTTAGCAGGCTAACGCACTAAGTTCACGTACGCGAGTACGCCTCAGTGGTGCAGGTTCAATCCCCCTAAGTCTCAATTTTCTTAGTTTTTTTTTTTCAATGTTTTATGTACTGCTATCTTTTCTAATGCGGTAGGTACTAAAACAAAATAAAAGCAATATAGCGTTCAGGTACGTATGTGGGACTGTGTTTTTTGCACAACAGTTATTAGTATTTTTATTTTCATCATTACAATTATTTATTTATTTCATATTATAACAAAATTAAGGACTAAGGGGAAAATTGGGTCTGCTTGATTGTGAAGGGACTCGAGAAGTGAGAAAACTAAAACTGAAAATTTATTTGAGAAAAAACTGTGTATTTCACAGCCGGACCAGCTTCCTCTTCAAGGGTAGGCCCTAGGTATGCACGAGACTTGCTATGACTCAACGCAAGCTGTGGCAGTTGAGGGAAGGCAATATTGATTGATTTGTGGGGTTTAACGTCCCAAAACCACCATATGATAATGAGAGACGCTGTAGTGGAGGGCACCGGAAATTTCGACCACCTGGGGTTCTTTAACGTGCACCCAAATCTGAGCACACGGGCCTACAACATTTCCGCCTCCATCGGAAATGCAGCGGCCGCAGCCGGGAATCGAACCCGCGACCTGCGGGTCAGCAGCCGAGTACCTTAGCCACTAGATCACCGTGGCGGGGCAGGGAATGCAATATTAACCGAGAAGCAGTTCTAAAATATATTTTGGTTGAGGTTTTTTGATTCCTCAAAAATAAGGGCAACACAAATGTGATCGAGCCAAACCAAGAATTGCGGGCACGAAGTCAAGAGACAAAAAATGAATAATGTTCATTGTTTGAAAAATTGCCCTTAATAAAAGCAAGAGTTATGGAGCGCTACGTAGCTGCACTCGCAGTAAAAATTCTAGGTATATATATAGATAATTTAAAATGGACAATGTCGCACACACAAAAATTAATTAAATTTCTTTGCAGCATAGTTAAAGCATCCATGTAGAACTGAAGCATCAAGAAAAGCTCATGCGTCCTCACTTTATTGCGCTTTACATTGCTTGTATGCGTCCATGCAGCCATGATATATCTTAAAGCATTTGCTTCATCTATAATCTTCTTATTCATTAAAGCTGGCCCATAAGTTGTGTCTTATATAACACTACAATTGAAGCATAATCTGCATGGTGGTCGGAAACAATGCTTTTGGAAATCTCAAAACGACCCAGCTCTATATACGACCATCCGAGCATCAATGATAAGCACCATTAGGTGTCCGTACATATCAGGATTGCTCTCATACTTAATTATTTTTCTGACCACACCCTCTACCATTACCTACGCTGTAGGGCAGCAAATCATCAACCTGGTTGAGCTACCTGCCTTTCTTCTGTCTTCTTCCTTACTATTTTCTGTTTCATTTCATTTTTCACAGAGACATTATTCATGTGCATGAAGATTCACTGCCTATCGTAAAGTAAACCAGAGAGGCAACTTTGCTTCATGCATCTGTATTTGAAATTTGCTCTCTTGACAACATTCATGAAAGATATCAACTATCTAGCTCGTTTTGTGTGCGGTCGCACCATAAGATACGAGGCATTGATCTGATACTTCGCGTTCTAGAAAACCTGAATAGACCCGAGACATTCGTTTTGCCATTTAGTTTTTTTTGTCACGCCACGCATGCCGTGTTGTTTGGGTTATTTTTTCGGCTCTGTGTATACTGGTTAAGCGGGTCGTCTTGGCTCATGGTGACCATTTATACTGCGATATAAAATTTCTATGCGTATTTATTTAGCAAATTAGCATGCTTTTTACGAGGAATAACTCAAGGAATGAACTTTGCAAGTGAGCGCTCATCCTGTCGACGTTTTTTTTCGTTTATGTGCTCTTCATTTTGGCACGGGACTAATTATTTCTGTATATCGTCACTTTCTTTATCACGCTATATTTTCCTTCTTCATTTTTGCGGCCATTTCTTTCTGAATTGTCGACATTGACACCACGTACAATCACAATGACATTACTTTTTCTTGCTGGTGTAGCACCACCACGGATTGAATGGTATTCGAAGCTCAGACTGCCATTTGAATCTAGTGACATTACCATCTGCAGTCTTATTAGTCTCCTCGCACTCCTTATTTTTCCATAATTCCGTAAGAAAGTTTTCGTATGCTCTGTATAACTTCTTTGTGGAAGTTTCCGTATACTCTGTAAAGCTTTCCATATTTTCACATATTTCCATATTTTTCGCAAAGAACTTTCGTATATACCACGTGATTTCCGTATCTTTCCATATCTTCTATAGGAAATGTTTTGTATGTTCCATATAATTTCCGTATCCTTCCATATGTTCCTTCAAAAGTTGAGACTACGTTCAAAGGAAGGAAGGAAGAAAGTATGTTTATTTACAGAAAGGCAGAGAGGTCGGCCTGAGCGATAGCTTGCTCTAGCCTGCTACTCTACACTGGGGGAAGCGAAAGAGGAAAAGAAAGATTAATCGATGACGATGGTCAGATAGAGAGGTGAGTATGTAGTGTTCTTTCTAGCTAGACACATTTTATAGCCGCGCACATAGTCCAGTTGTTTCTAAAAAGGTAATAACTGCTCTTTTGACCGCAGTTGCAGTGTTGGTGTCTGGCCAAGGGCCCAACATGGTCTCATCAGTTAATGACCTACTGCGATATAGTTCAGTAGAAGAAATCAGTGTTTGTCGCCCACGTGCGTATGCTGGGCAGACACAAAATATGTGCTCAAGTGTTTCTGGCACATCACAGTGTTCACAATTAGGACCGGTGTCACTGCGACCGATGATATGTGCGTAACGTCTTGTGTACGCTACACCTAGACGAATGCGTTCAAAGGAGGTCCACGTTAAAGAGGAGGCAAAGAATTAAGGATGGTTGAATATAATAGTTTTAGCAAAATCAGAGATGGAAGCATGTGATGTCATCGAAGCTTTAGATGAATGGCTAGGAAACCCGAAGCAAAATATTCAAATGGCTACTAAGACCATACCGAAAAAAGAAAGACTGGAAAGCACAGACGGTAAGCTCCTACATGCGTGGGAGGCAAAAACGAGCCCAGAAAAGCGGTAGAAAATGCAAAAACAGAACAAACGCCTCAGAAAAACAATAACCAACCTCAATAAAGATACTGAGAAGTACGCGGAGCAACTATGCACACAACAATGGGAGGAAAAATGTGATGCGATGGAAAAAAAATAAGCTTATCCAAAACATGGAACCGGTTAAGATGTCTGATAGACTCAAAAGCGAGCAAGACAGCACAACGAAAAAATTTTGTTAGACTTCTACATAAATACAAACGTACGGAGGAAGGACTGATTGAAGAAATCAGACAGAGATACTTTGGGGATACAACCAAAGAGCAATTAAGCACGTACAGAGGTAAAGAAAATTATTCCCTAGACCGACCCATACTAGAGGCCGAGGTACGGTCAGGACTAGTGAAACTGAGCACAACATCCGCCCCTGGCCCCGATGGAATCACGAATGAAACGCTCAGGAATTTAGACGACATATATATCACAGCACTTACCGAATATGTGAACAAGTGTTGAAAAAAAGGTCAGATAACCAAGAAATGAAAAACGGCAACAATCATAATGATTCCCAAGCCAGACGAGAAATTAGATCTTGATAACCTTAGGACCATTTTTCCGACATCCTGCCGAGGAAAATTATTAGAGCATGTCATTTGCACTCTCTTGTAAAATTATATGTAAGACAATGAGCTCTTTCCTTTTACGATAGTGGGCTTCAGGGCAAAACTGTCCACACAGGTTAGGTTAGGTTAGGTTCGGTAAGGTTTATTCGTGTCTCAATACACACGACGAAGTTGTCATAGTTGGTATAGATCTTAAAAAGGCATCAGATAATACATCATATGAAGCTCTACTTACCAATCTTCAAGTGTTAGGGGTAGGAAAAAGAGAATAAAGTTACATAGAAGAATTTTTATCTTATTGGACTGCAAAAATAATACTAGGCGAAGCAGAATAATACTGGGCAGCAGAGGTACGCTGCAGGGCTCAGTCCTATCGCCCTTTCTTTTTAACGTGGCTATTATAGGTCTCCCTACCAGACTGAAAGAAATTCCAGTACTTCACCATAGCCTCTATGCAGATGACATTACCTTATGGGTAGCAGAGGGCTGTGATGGATACATAGAGAAAACTTGGCAAACTGCAGTGAATATTGTAGAATAATATGCCACTCATGCAGGATTACAATGTTCACTGGAAAAATCGAAACTTCTTTCCTATAACCCGACATTTAGGGGTCAGGAAAGTATCCAGGAAAAACCTAACTATAAAGTCTTTGTTGGAAAAACGCAAATACCTACGGTCGAAAGCATAAGACTTTCGGGACTCCGTATCAGCTCAAACGGGCACGAGGGAAAGGCGATCAGATTACTTGAAACCAGTGCGCAGCAAATTATGCGTCTACTTGAATGAATTGCAAACCGGCACTATGGTATGAAGGAAAATAATATGATAAGACTGGTACAGGCTTCTGTCATCAGTCGTATTGTATATGTGATTTAGTACCTCAGACTGCAAGTGGCCGAGAGAGAAAGGATTGACAGAATCATTGGACAAGTTTACAAACAGGCGATAGAATTTTTAATAACTACACCTAATGACAAATTTCTTCAGTTAGGGCTTCACAACACATCAGAAGATCTTATAGAAGCTCAAAGAATCCAACAATATGAAAGACTAAGGCAGTGTAAAACAGGCAGAGCCATACTGAAGGAACTGGGTATAAACTACGCAAATCAATTTGGCGCCAAAAAGATATCCCGAATGAGATCAGGAAATGTTTAGTAATCTTACCGATTCAAAAAACAAAAACATGCACCCCGACCATCACAAGGCAAGGAGAGCTGAAAGAGTGAAAATATACATAACAAACTAAAAAAATTACCGGAAACAACATACGTAGACGAGGCCAAATACAAAGAAAATGCAACATGACTATAGCAGGATTGGACTACAAAAGAAATCATAAGGTAAGCGGCTCGGTGAGAACGAGCTTTGCAGAAGAGGCGGAGTAAGCAGCTATTGCAATGACCATACCATGCACCTCGACTTCACTAACTGTTAGCGACTCGCAGACGGCTGTGAGAAACTTTGCACAAAGGCTAATATGCCAAATTGCTTTAAGAACATTGGCTGAATGCAAAGACCAAGGAAAAATGGATATAGTCTGGGCAACCGCTCACTCCTCCTTACCCGGCAAAGAGGCTGCATACCAGACAGCTCGAGTACTCACAGACCAAGCCTCAGGATTGCCCTGGTTGAGCGGGGAGGACGATGAAAGATTTCAGCAGATGACCACTTGCAGAGATATTACGCAGTATTACAGGCTAAGCAGCAAAGTTTATCCTCCCGCACACTCGTCATTGAACAAAGGACAGGGGGTGGCATGGCGCACACTCCAGACCCATACGTTACTTAGTCCAGTAACAATGAACCGCTGCGTTCCGGAACTTCATTCGGACAAGTGTAAATTTTGCCACAACAGGGCGGACTTGAGCCACGATTTATAGGGATGCCCACAGGCCCCCATGAGATGTGAATTTCCAGACGGGAATGGATGGGTACCGCGCTCCTCAGCTCTGACTCTCAATTACAAGCCCGCCTAATACAGCAGGCCGAAGACGCCGTCAGGGCCCATGGGAGCATGGCTGCCGTCTACGTTTAGTCCTCCCTTCTCCTCTCGCACCTGAGAGAGAAGGAGGATCTTTTTGCTAATAAATAAAGCTTGTTCATCATGATAATCATCTCACTGTAAAAGTATGGTTATGAGAGACGCCACGTGTTGAAGATGGCAGCATTCATTCTGCAGTGTTCCGCAGCCGCTGCTCTCGCTACATATAGAATAAATTGATTTTGCTTGCTCTCAGAACATAAATTTTGTACGAAATTCTAGTTATACACGCAATGTAGTTAAGAGAAACAGCTCGCACCTATAAGTTGCGTAGCCAAGGGGGGAGGTGTGTAGGGGGGTTGACCCCCTTCTCTTGAAATATTTTAGCGCAACCCCCCTCCCGGCACCTAATTCAAACACACCTTTTTTTCGTCACTTCGCGCTGACATAATTTAGAAACTGAGTGGTGCAAATATAATGAACAACTATTAGGTGCTTTTACAGTAAGTAATGTGTGCATACGGAAAGCGTGTCACGGTATTTGTCAAGGCTTTGGCACTCTGTGAGATTTTTGGCAGGAATCTCAGCTGCGAGCGTTTTAAGTTGGCTCGGAGACAAGATTAATGCTGCAGTGGTGGTCGTATTTGTACCCGCTGGAACAGATCTCGCCTGATTCGATCACTCTACACGATAATTTTAACTAGGCAGATGGTCATTTAAATGGTAAAAGTCAGACCCAATTCCAAGGTCTGAAAAGCCACGTTGAAGCATATTAAATTGTGAGTCTTCGAACGTGTGCCAAAATATACTCAAGCCAGAGACACTTTTATTGAACCTTCTAACATCTAAACCCCCTACACACACACACACACACACAAACACACACACACACACACATACACACACACACAAACACGCACACGCATACACACGCGTGCGCGGGTGCGCGCGCCAGCATTTTTATTATTTTTCGCATACACACACGCACGCGCGCGAGAGAATATTCAGCTTATTATGCGAACTTCGCTTGTATGCGAGTGTGCAACACTTTGACGCATATGTTTGCTATGTCCAAACTTCTAAAGACACTTTGCATTGCTGTCAAGTGAAAAGATGCAACACAGGCAAATCTGCAGGCCAATCACAACTTTAGAAATACTTACTACAGTAATAATCATGTAACGAAGGCTGACAAATAAAAAAATGATGGTCACAAACCTAAAACAGCGTAATAAAAAAACCAAATATTGATATGTGGGGTTTAACGTCCCAAAACCACCATGTGATTATGAGAGACGCCGTAGTGGAGGGCTCCGGAAATTTCGACCACCTGGGGTTCTTTAACGTGCACCCAAATCTGAGCACACGGGCCTACAACATTTCGGCCTCCATCGGAAATGCAGCCGCCGCAGCCGGGATTCGAACCCGCGACCTGCGGGTCAGCAGCCGAGTAACTTAGCCACTAGACCACCACGGCGGGGCAATAAAAAAAAAAGCTTAGTGTGGGCAGTGGTATTGAGCACAAGTTTTATTTTTCAGCAGCGTGGCAAACAGCGCAAGAATAAGGAACATATAAAGCTGAAAAAAATATACCACGAAATTAAAATATATGTATTAATTTTTTTATCTGTTCGTTCCTTTTCATTAACAATGTGTATGAATGGGATAGTTGGCTTAACATTCCTATGGTTTAACAGCGCGCAAAAAACCCGCTGGCTTCCAACTAAATTTTTATTGACAAGAGAACTGTTAAGATACCTGATTGAAGAGAAAAAGCAGTGAAAAATGACTATTGGAAAGATACGAAATATCATCGACAATCACTCAGCCTGCCCAGCCAACCTTCGCACCTCAAATAACATAGCTCCCTTTGTGACAGAGCAGAAACAAAAATCTTTTTTGCACGCTGTTATACCTTAAATTTAAATTGACATAACTGAAAGGACATCGGTGACGTCAGTGGAGCCGGGTATAAAGCACCAAGATTTCGCCTTCCGCCTCAGAGGGCACGGCAACGTTCTTCAGAACAACATGTCTAAGCTTGCATGGATTGTCGTGCAGGTCAGTTTTCACACCCCTAATTCATCTGTACGTACTAGTAGCTACGCGCTTTTGATTCTGCCGTGCCCTCGGCAATGTGCCCAAATTGTTGACGATTGCTGGTCTGTTTTAACGATTTTGCTGTGTGGTGATGTGGAGAGCAACCCTGGTCCAGATCTTGAGGAACTTATAAATAGTATACTAGCTGAACTAAAACAATCTAAAGAGGAACAAAAGAAACGCGACACCATACTTTCAGATATTAACAAAAAACTTTCCAAACTAGACGAAGTATTAAAGGTATCAAAGGCGAACGAAGAAAAAATAAAGAAACTGGAGGGAAGAATAGAGCGCGTAGAAAAAGCCCTGACAGGACAAGACAAAAAGCTTGTCGATTACGAAGATCGTTCAAGAAGGAATAATTTGGTCGTATTCGGCATACCGGAAGGACCAGACGAAAACAGAGAAATTTTGGAAGACAAAGTTGTTTCTAAAGTTTTCCAAGACACCCTAAAGGTCACAGTTACTTCCGTGGAGCGCATTCATAGAATTGGACGGGTGAATGAACAACGCCCAAGGCCGGTCATTGTGCGGTTGTACATATACAACGAAAAACTTCTGCTTTTCAAGAAGTGTAGCATACTAAAATATTCGGGTGTATCAATATCTCACGACTACTCGCAAGCAACACTTCAGCTACGAAAAAAGCTCTGGAAAACAGTAAAGAACAACAGAAGTCAGGGTGATAAGGCGTACTTAGTTTATGATAAGCTTTACATCAACGGTGACGTCTACGTATGGGACGAGCATCAAAACCGTAGGAAACTGTTGCGCAGCACTGCGCGCTCAGAAGATTGACATCACGGTGACGAGCAAACCTTAGCGCACAAACGGCTTCGTTTGATAAACCTCAATGCACAGAGCCTGCGGAACAAACAAGAACAGTTTGAACACGTTCTGCTATCCTATGACCCTCACATAGTCGTAATTTCAGAAACCTGTTTGCACCCTGACGATCGAGATAGTTGCGTGTTTCCGCCTTTATATACGTGCTATCGTAAGGATCGCAAAACAAGGGGCGGTGGCACTGCAGTTCTTGTCAAAAGTAGTGTGCCGTCATATCAATTGCCCGAGATTGATGTCGACCACGAAAGTGTGCTTTGCAGATGTGAATTTTTAGGAAACCAAATCATCGTCGTAGGTCTGTACAGACCACCCAATGCTGAGCCAGATTTCTTGTTAAAACTTTACGACAAGCTAAATCAGTATCGCAACCAAATTCTTTTAGTTGTTGGGGATTTCAATCTGCCTTGTATTGATTGGGAAACGCTAAAGTGCGGCCCAACAGACATACCGAATTCTGAAATTTTTCTGGACATGCTCTTGGCGTTTAATCTGACCCAAACCGTTTTACTTCCCCCTCGGGTGACAAGCTGTACGTCTTCGATTCTAGATCTCGTCTTGTGCTCTTCAACTATAACTGACATTACCACCGATTATTGTGAGGGAATTTCAGGTCATAAATTGGTATACTTACGTCATTGCTCTCACGTCAATCCAACCCACCCAAATACAAACCTATTACTATAAAGCAGTACACATCTGCAGATGATGTAAATATAACTAATTATCTCGAGGAAGCCATTGTTTTGTTTGATGATAGTGATGACATCAATACATTATGGACAAAGTTCAAAGCGCACTGTCATTTCTGTATCCAGTATTTTATTCCAGATAAAGTGAAAAAAGTTGGCAGGACGAATCCGTGGATAAATAGAGAAATAATTCATATGAAGCGCAAATTAAAACGCTTGCGGAAACGTTCCAATGCTGCTCAAGCAGACATTTTTCATTTACAGGCTACATTAAAGTCCAAATTAGCTGCTTCTAGGGATCACTACTTTAATGTGACACTCAATCGTTTCGTATCCGAAAGTCCCTCTAAATTTTGGCAATTTTTATCAAATAAGGGTGGCACGAGGCTTGATCAAATCGCCAAGGGTGATCGGGTACTTACTGATCCAAGAGAAGTGGCGGAGGTGTTTACGAGTATTTCCAAAGTGTGTTTTCAACGTCAGATCCTTTAAACGGGGCTGTTTGTGAAAATGGTGATTGTGATGTCATTCAGATTTCCTTGGAAGGTGTCACAGAATTGCTTTTGCGATTGGATTCAAAAAAATCGACAGGCCCTGACGATATCCCTTCCGCATTTCTCAGACGCTATGCTACACTGTTAGCCAGGTTCCTTGTAGTCATTTTGCAGAAATCCGTTTCGTCTGGTGCGATACCTGATGATTGGCGTATTGCACGCGTGACTCCTGTGTATAAGAAGGGTAACCGTCTCAATTTTTGTAACTATCGGCCCATCTCTCTCACCTGTCATTGTTGTAAACTGCTGGAACATATTATCGCAAAATACCTCAATAACTTCTTCAATCTCAAAATATTCTCACTGAGCACCAACACGGTTTCCGACGAGGTCTTTCTACTACTACGCAGTTATTAACTACAATTAATGAATTTGCGAAGGCCCTAGATGCTGGTAGCCAGGTTGACGTGATTTTTTTTGACCTCTCGAAGGCGTTCGACAAAGTTCCCCATAAAATTAATAAATAAACTGAAGTGAATTGGCGTTCCTTCAGATATAACAAATTGGGTCACATCTTACCTACTAAACCGTAAACGATACGTAGAGATTCAGGGTTCGCGCTCGCGTTTTTTAGACGTTTTTTCCGGAGTACCGCAGGGGTCCGTACTCGGTCCTGTTTTATTTAACATTTATATTAATGATTTGGTTCAAGCAATAGATACCAGCGTATCAGTTAAACTGTTTGCAGACGACTGCATTCTTTTCAAAGTCATAAACTCAACGACAGATCAACTAGTTTTAAACAGAAACATCGGTAACTTGGAAACTTGGTGTTCCGAGTGGAACATGGGAATTATTCTAGAAAAAACTGCTCACTTGTGTATCACCAACAAAATCAACAAGTTTCACTTTAAATATGATATAAAAAGGTCACAGATTACACAAGTCGAAGAATATAAATATTTGGGTGTTACAATAACCTCAAGCCTCAACTGGACAACCCATATAGCAAATACATGCTCTTCAGCACGTAAAAAACTAGGGTTTCTAAAGCATCGATTAGCTAATGCCCCCTGTTCCTTAATGCTTAAAGCTTACAAAACAATGGTAAGGCCTTCCCTGGAGTACGCCTCCGTAGTATGGGACCCTCACACAAAAAGCAATATACAAAGGATAGAAAAAATTCAGCGCCTAGCAGCCCGTTTTATTTGCAGTAGGTATAGACGCCGCGATTGCCCCTCTGCGATGTTGCAGTTGGCAAATCTCGAACCTCTTGAGGACAGACGATGAGCTGCTCGACTTAACTTACTCCGTGTAATATATTTTTCTAAACTCGAAATAAAGCCAGAAAACTACATGGCGAAGGATTCTTCCAGGCCTTCCCGTCACAAACACAGCTGTAACATCAAGCCAATCTTCGCAAGAACTAATTTATACAAACACTCTTTTTTCCCGAAATCAATCTCTGAGTGGAACTTGTTGCCCCGAAACTCTACTCTTTTTTCCTCTTCACCATGAAATGCGCCTTGTGTTTTCTGGCTTTCACTATACTTGTTTGATTTAACAACTTGTTGTGTGCCTAAGAGTGTGGTGCTTTGCTTATGGATTGTGTTGCAGTGGGTGTACTCAGCCCTCTGTAAACGAGTATAATTTGATGGTGATTGCTATGTTTTTCTTACATTTTGTGCATACCAGTATCAATTTTGTTGTAACTTTGTTGTACCTTTATTTTACTTTTGAACTTGCTGTACCTTTCCTGCTTGGACCTTAAATGGTTCGCAGTATATGATAAATAAATAAATAAATAAATAAATAAATAAATAAAAACATACCAAGTGATTTCTGCAACTAACGACATAACGAACAACAAGAAATGCACAGAATGAAAAAAAACAGATGGGTGTAGGCGGACATGTAGTCATGTAAATTAAAGACCAATATCGCAGTACCTAAATTTAAATTGATGAGCTTTGCTCTCGTTCTTCACCACGTGGAAGGAGCAAAATGGGGCCCATCAGAATCATCGCTACTTGAATGCACAATGCAATTCACAATGCAATTTGTGAATGTATCTCACAATGCAATTTGTGAGATACATTCAATACAGCATGCCGGTGCTCCCCAATATGAGACCTAGTTGTGTGCAGAAGCTCGAAAGTGTTCAAGCTCAATGCTTGGAAAGACGCTTGAATCTACCACGGTGTACTTCAACAAATGGGACAATCGCAGAGGATCGGGCTTATCCCATCAGTGTATACATACTCTGCGAGCCACTTAGTGTTCAACTTCGATTGCTGAGCTGACACAGACAGCACTCACTATCAGTACTACCCACCACTCACCCATAAAGCAGTTTCTCAAGAGTTTTAGAAGAAATTTAAAAGAGTTTTAGAAGAAGAAATTAGAAGAGTTTTAGAAGAAAAAGTTTTTATAAGAAATTTAATACTCTGTGCCAGCAATGTTTTACGCAGCAAACAGACACATGACACAGTAAAAAAGTTTTGACTATGTTTTTGAATTGACATGAAGGTTATCTTGCGCATTACAAGACTCATGTTTCCAAATATTTTACCCAAAAATTACAGGAATCGTTTAGTGCAAGGAACATCAGGGAGCACCGACATCTGTGAACGCGCGAACATCATGTCCCGCTCCTGTAAATGTTTTCTATCAGAAACCCGCCTCGTCTTAAGGAAGTTTCTCGTCATTGAACGCAGTTATTTTAGAGTGCCACGACGATACCACGTTTGTGCCAGTGGATAATATTTTTGACATTTAGCGCGACTTTTTCCTCCGATGTGGAGCCTTGGGTTCGGCGGCTACGCCATGGAACAGTCATCGAATTCGCTCCTGTTTGCCATGCAGTTGTACGTGATGCTTGCCTTTCACGCACTTGCCTCCGCCTCACTGGGGACATTGCCCCACCGACCAGGAGCCTGCGAGCCTTTGTGGCTCGATATCAGCGTGGACACGCCTACCCAGTGTGGTTTCAAAATCGATGCACTGGCCTGTCAAGCGGCGCCCCCGCGCGAGGAACTGTGGATATGGCACCCACCAGTAGCCCAATCGTCATCGCCATCACCATCAGCTATAAAACCGGAACATCCCCATGCGGCGTGCTGTGGACTCAGCGGCTACGCCACGGAACAGACACCTAATCCGCTCCTGTTTGCCATGCAGGTTAGTAGAAGAAGCTGTTTGTTTTCAGAAAAATCTAGTAATTACTGTCTGGTCCAGCTGCTGAGCCCGCAGTACTGTGTATGCCTTGCGTTTGAATGTATCGATGCCATTCACGGCTTATTACTGCTACTGTCAGGGCACATAGAGACCAATCCAAGGCTTACCGACCCCGTAATTCTGGCTGAGCTGAAAAAATATCTACTGGGCAGCCTGCACTCCTTTCCGAAGCGCAAGACTTAAAAGTACAACTGCATACTACGGAAAAAACTGTTCGTGGCCTAAGTGATAGAATAGCACAGTCGGAGGAGCACTACATAACCCTTTAAACTGCGCAATCAGATTTAGTGATCTTACAGACCAGTACAGACCAGTACGGCTGCCACAGGCCATCACATTGAAACTTTATAGGCTCGGTTTGAGGACGCTGAAAATCGCTCGCGACGCAACAACCTGCTATTCCACGCACTTCCAGATACTAACCATTTTGAACTTTCTCGGAATCGGAAGGAATAATTATGAACCTCTGCAGTGAGCACTTAAACATAAAAATTGACATGACGGAAATTCAAAGGGCGCATTGGCTCGGTTGCTACAAGGCCCGCCTGCAGCGTCCTATCATAGTAAGATTAACATTTTTTTAAACAAAAGAAGTGATTCTGTCTAATGGCAAAAACTGAGAGGTACAACTTACGCAATCAGGCAGGACTTCTCACGTTCGGTTCAAAATGCACGAAAACACCTCATAGCCTTCACTAGAAACAAGTCAACCGCTTTTTCATGCCCTTACAAAATGTTCTTTCTTGGTTCAAAGAAGTCTGCCTTCGATAAAGTATCTCAAAGAGTCAAAGAAATCCCATAGCAAACTAGGCAGCATCGACAACTGCCACACCGCCCCCGTAATGACGCCCAAGCATATATCACTACTTGCGTGGTCTACACTAACGTGCGCAGCTTCTTTTCAAAACGCGAAGAAATATGTAGTCTTGTCTAGTTATCTAACACCAATATAGTCGTGCTCTCCGAAACGTGGCTTTTTGGTGACGTCGCAGACGATGAAATTCTGACCGATCTCCCGAACTTCAACGTTTTGCATAACGATCGTGAAGGCGCCCGTGGGGGAGGTGTTCTGATCGCCACTAGTAAGCAACTTTCGTGCTCAGCAGTCGACATTGCGGCTGACCTAGAAATCCTATGGCTTCTCATTCGTTCTACGCCAATAACATTGCTTCTTGGAGTGTGTTATCGGCCCCGGCAAAGCAGCGCAGACTTTCCACAGAAACTCACCAACATATTGAATCATCTCATTTTGAAACATCCAAACGCGTGCATCCTAATTTTCGGCGACTTAAACTATCCCGACATCGATTGGAAAAATTAGGCAGCTTTGTCATAAACAAGCGCGGAAGCAAAATAATTTTTCAATATCTGTTTAAACTTCAACATCACACAACTGGTGTTGGAGCCAACCCGCGTGACAAATCGTTCAGCGAACATATTGAACTTGATATTAACAACACATCCTGAAACACTGTCTTCGCTTACATACCTGCGCGAAATCAGTGACCATAATGTTATACACTCAGTCTTCAAATTTAGTCACTTGCCCAGCCAGATTCAATGAAATACTATCAGTCTGTATGATAAAAGAAATTACGAAGCAATAAACAATGAACTTCACAGATTTTACCAGACTTTGAAGCTCGTATTTCGAGAAGAACAGTCGGAGACAACTCGACATTCTTCAAAAATAAAATAAGGGAGTTAGCAAGAAAGTTTCTACCTTTCTACCTTTGTTTCCATAAGGAAAACTCCAAACAAGAATGCTCAATTTTTCAGCAAAGCAAGCAAAATCAATTAAAACTTATTACGGAATCACATTCTCTCCATCGAATTTGAAACATTGTATGACGATGATGCCAACATTGAATTAGAGAACATAACAAAAGCCCTTCGCCATGCCATTGAACGCAGTCGTTCACACGTGTCCACACGCTCATATAACACTCCGCTAACTCCTTGGATGACAACACAGATCCTTGCATTGCTGAAAAAGAAAGACTGCTGGTACCACAAGTGGAGACAGCACAAGAAAAATAAATATTATTTAGGTAAATTCAAACATTTAAGAAAGCAATCCGTGAATCTAATGAGGCAACAAAAAAGATCTATTATACTCGACTCATTTTTCAAGCACAAGGCGATTCAAAGAAAACATGGCAAATTGTAAAAGAAGTTGTCGGTAAAGAACCAACACAGCGTGTATCACCTGATGTAGTCGATGCGCGTATACTTGATAAATTTGATCTATTCTTTACTGAAATCGGCTCTACCTTAGCTGCGAAATTCCCTAGTAGAGAAATGAAATGTTTTTGAACCTCCTTAACAAATACGTTTGCTTTTCACTACAGCAGTGAGGATGAAATTCATGACACTGTTGCCAATATAAGCACAAGCAAAGCCAGTGGAATAGATGGTATTACTGCTCGTTTAGTGAAAGATAACATTGATATTTTGAGTTCCATCTTGTGCCACGTATTTAACCATTGCTTGCGTACGTTGACATACCCATCTTGTTTAAAAAACGCCAAAGTTGTGCCGGTATATAAAGAGGGCAATCGCTTTGATCCTTCAAGCTATCGGCCCATATTTGTGTTAAGCATTATAAACACCACGCTGTGTGTGGTTCTCTTCTTTGTCTCCGTCTTTTTTGTGCGCCGCTTTTCTTTGAATATGTATAAACACCATATTTGAAAAGATTCTCGGAAAACGAATGCGCCTATTCTTAGAAAAATATAATGCTTTTTGCCCGGAGCAGCATGGTTTCAGATCACACCATTCCACATCAACAGCTGTGTTATCATTATCACAGAAGATTAACAAACCACTGCACAACAACCTTCTTGTGGCACTTGTCTTCATTGATTTAAAAAAGGCATTCGATGCCGTCGACCATATTATTTTGCTTATGAAATTAAAACACTATGGATTCCGCGGCAACGTTTTTAGCCTCCTTTCTAACTACATTGATGGACGTCATCAAATGGTCAACATGCAAGATCTTACGTCGTCATTATTAAACATGAAGACAGGGGTAGCTCGGGGGTCCGTCCTGGGGCCACTATTATTCTCACTATAACTAAATGATCTGCCATGCATACTCAAATCTGCCGAGTTGCTAATGTACGCTGATGACACAGCTTTAATAGTTACCGCCGATAAAATAGCCGATCTAGAAAGTAGAGCTAATGAAGAACTAGAAAATATTTTTAATTGGTTTACAGTGAACAAATTAACACTCAATGCAAAAAAAACCAAATACACCATTTTTCATTCCCGTTACCGAAATGTAAACTGTGAGTCATTTCGACTTACAATGAACAACTCCCAACTTGAGCATGTAAATGAATTTAAATATCTTGATGTAGTGTTTGACAGCCAATTACACTGGAAAAACAAATTACCTATGTTTGTACTAAGCTAGCATCTGGCTGCAGTATGCTACTGGCTGCTAGAAATTATTTTAGCAGAAATATTCTCAGAGTCCTTTATTTTTCGTTTGTTCATAGTCATTTATCATATTGCTTAGACTCATGGGGATGGACCTTTAAAACTTACCTTGATCCTATCCGGATATTACAAAAGCGTGCACTTAGAATTATAGACTATGCGGCATATAATGAACCCAGTGAGTCTTTGTTTCACAAATTGGATATTCTACCTTTTGATTACATAAGGCAACATAAAACCGCAGTCACCATCAACAATGTTATTGCACACAGTGTACCTTTCGATGTACCTATCTTTCCTTCCTCGTCCCGCGTCACTAGATGCATGACATTGCGGAATTTTAACCTTCCACCCACTTAAAACGTGTATGGTGAACGCTTACTACAGTTCGTAGGAGCTAAAGTGTGGAATAACATACCACTTCAGATTAAAGATTCTAGGGTTTTCTCGAGCGCACTTAAAAAATATTTGCTACATGTAGATCAATAGTAATGACCATGTACTAAGCTTTACACGTAGTTTGATGTTTTGTCTATACTTGATTATTTCATTATTCATGAACAAAGTGGAACAATGTGTATCTTCTTGGATTTTTGTTCGTTTGTTGAAAAATCAACGTTTTTTAATGTTTTAATTTTTTTTCCTATACACAAATTGTATTCTGCTTGTATACTTTCTCTTGTTAGACCCCTTACTTGCCTATAGCTATGGGTCTAATCAGTCTTGTGCATTACTTGAAATGTGAAAAAAAAGTTTATACCTACAACTACATTTCGCATGTTTTCCCAAAAACCATGATTCTCAAAAACTTTGAAAAAACTGGAACATAACGAAACACGGTTATTTCGGGCTGCCAAGCTAAAACACAGTGCTCACCATAGGGAAAAACACTATGCGGCTGAAAAAGCATATTTGTTCGCCTTACGCAGCGAAAAGCACTTGTTTTTTCACACAGACCCACCCCAGAAACTTACTAATAACGCCAGAAAATTTTGGAAAATAGTTAATACGCAGGAAACGCACAGCATTACACTGAAAAGTAAAGTGCGCGACGATATCTGTAATTTTAAGAGCGCTGAGCTTTTCAATACTGATTTTTCATCTGTGTTTACCCACGAAACCCCTATACCCCTGTGTTACCGATTTGTGTACCGTCTTCTATGTCGCGTATAACATTTATTCCGGAGGATATAATGTCTATCAATGAAAAATTAAAAGCCTTTTTCAGCAGGTGTGGACGGGATTAATTCCAAAATTCTTAAAAACACTAAATGTTTTTGTTCAGTAATACTGTCACTGATATTCTCACAGTCACTTCACGCCGGCCACTTACCAGCCGACTGGAGGATAGGGAAGGTCACTCTAGTCTTCAAATCAGGTAACAAAGACAGCCCTCTAAACTATCGCCCCATTTTTTTAACAAGCCTACGCTGTAAAATCATGAAACACGTCACCTTTTCCTAAATCATTATTTTCTTGGCAGCAATAACTTCTTCCACCCCGCACAGCATGGTTTTTGCAAAGGTTACTCTTGCGAAAGCCAATTAGCCCTCTTTGTTCAGGATTTGCATGCCAATCTTGACACTAATCTGTAGACGGACGCAATACTTTTAGATTTCTCGAAAGTGTTTGACACGGTGCCCCATAAGTGGCTCCTAATGAAACTTAGATCTTTATATATACATCATGACATAGTAAATTGGATTGAAAAATTTCTAACCAACCACTCGCAGGTTGTCTCCTTCAAAGAAGTACACTCTAGTCTCGTTCCAGAAGCGTCAGGTGTCCCCCAAGACTCCGTTCTCAGGCCCCGTCTCTTCCTGATTAACATCAACGACCTAGCTTTATGTGTCTCCTCCTGTATCCGTTTGTTCGCCGACGACTGCGTAATATATCACCCAATTACCAATCTCACCCATCAAACCGCTGTCCAAGATGACCTAAGCCACGTGCAAGAATGATGTGACCTGTGGCTCATGAAACTTAACCCCAACAAATGCATGACGGTTTCATTACACCGCCGCCAAAAACCCTTTCTGTTTCCTTATGTAATTGCTAGCGTTACCCTCGAACACGTGCAGTCATACAACTATTTTGGTGTCACCATATGTAATGATCTAAACTGGTGCGCGCATATTACTAACATTATATCATCAACGAACAAATGTATAGATTTCCTGAAACGTCACCTCCGGCATGCACCTAAATATGTCAAGCTACAGGCCTACAAGTCCCTTATCCGATCCTAAATGGAATACACATCCACAGTCTGGAGCCCACACCAAGCCTATCTGATCGACTCACTCGCGGCAGTTCAAAACCGTGCCATCATGTTCATTCATTCTTCGTACTCATACAATACAAGTGTAACATCGCTCAAAAAAGAATTGGCTATTTTATGCTTTGACATTCGGCGCTGCATCTCTTGTTTCAGCCTGTTTCACAAGTTTTTTCACAGCACGCTTCGTCGTCCTTACATCACCCCACCGGCCCGCATATCTCACCACACGTGTCATTCACTTCAAGTTGCCCGGCCGCGGATTAAGACGACCACCTTTTTTATGTCCTTCTTTGTTCGGACAAAAAAAGACTGGAATGACCTTCCCCATAATGTAGTCACCACTGAATGCTCATCAACACTTTTTGATCGATTATGTGTCCACTTTTCGAGATAAAAACTTGTGGCAATGAAAAATAAAAACAAATATATGTTAACCCACCCCTTATGTACTACCCCCTCGAGGGGTCTTTAAAGAAAATAAAGTTATGTTATGTTATGATTGCTTGGTGCATCCAGGCTTAGCTGCCAAATGCCACCGTGTGCTCGCTACTCCTAAGTATGTCCATGCAAGGGACGGTCGAGGAGGAGGATGTAACCCGAAAAAGTGCCTGGAATCCGGAAGAACCACGGCTCTTTCGAACCACTAGTCGCAAAGCCAGCACATAGTCAGTGTCCGGGCAAGTTCGGCGCAGCGCGGCAACGAACGTGGCAAGTCCCGCAACGCTGCCGTCTAAATAGTTCAGGAACACCTCGCCGCGGCCTCCAGGCCTAGCGAAAGAGCATTTGAAGATCATCGTTTGTCCCATTTGCAGATAAATTTCAGGATGATCAGACAGTTTAAGATGAACCACATTATCACTATGGCGGCTAATCTAACTCCGGCAGAGACTGAAGAGAACAAAGTTTGCGCCAACGTGGTTCCAAACGTGTTAGTTGTTAGTACGCTAACGAAGAATTCCCACGCCTACACGGGGAGAAGCGTTTGGACGCCGCAGCGAGCGGACGCACGTCGCATGCGCTCCGCCAAACGTGTGCTCTCGTTGACCGGATTACTCCGATATCGTCGTCGGCACTGTGTCGGATCATAAAGTTTTAACTGTCCTGGGAACCACACACCCTTCCCGAGGCTGTAGAGCTTCTCCATTTTTCTCTATCGCCTTCAGAAGAACTCATGTGAGCGCTGGGTCACTGGGCCTAAGCGTCGACCCAGCTCGCCTGTGCGAGTACGGAATGACCTTCCTTGGCCTAACGGCGTGACCCCTTCCACAACAATATGGACGCTAGCAATACGCCAACTGCTGACATGACTACTACCGGATGCATTCATCCTGCATTCAGCCCCAACGACACCCATGTTAACACGAACTCTCTCGACCTCGACGAGCTCACTTCGGCAAGCGAAGATAATGTTGCCGTGCACCATCCCACATCGACTGCATTGCTGGGACCAGCGAGCGACACCGACGCCAACTGGAAACTGGCGATTTCCCGTCACCAGCGTCAACGCCAAAAAAAGTCGACAAAGCTCGAGTGGAATTGATGCAGCCGGCCGGTCCTGCAAGCACTCCGCCCGGCCACGTCAACGCCGGGGCGGCTGTGGCTGCGAGCGCTCCTGCGCAGGCAGACGCGGCCGGCGTCGCACCGGCGCGAACACCACCACCCGTAACAAAGCCGTGTCAGCTACGACGAAAGCCGCCGCCGCTTCCACGCACAGACATAAAGATCATCATGCGCGCGAAAAAGGGCCTGTCCATCCAGAACTTCACTACGCTTCGAATCTCCCGAGCCGTAGCAGTGGTGGGCAATTCTTGACAACATTGTACTGGTGAGGATTTCATTATACACATTATACATACTCGCCCCGGGTTGAACATCATTTTTGCCAGCACGCCACTTGTTGAGACGGCAGAAATTTCCCGTCGGATCACCAACCTCACGCATGAAAGGAAAACCTACGAATTCTATACCTATGTGGCAGCCCATGAGGGCACTTTGTGGGGAGTTATTCATGGGATAGACCCCAGCACAACTCCGGAAGAACTCACCGCCAACTTCCGCGTGCGCACGCAGGGAGTGACAGTGCACAGTGCACGAATGCTTGGTGCTACCAAATCTGCCGTGATTACTTTTGCGTGCCCCCTTCTGCCCCAATATGTACTGTATTACGGTGGCGAGGTGGCCTGCCACCCGCACAAGCCGACGCAACAAGCCTGTCAAGTCTGCTTACAACCGGGGCACCGCTCAGACGTATGCCCCACGCCAAACGCTCCCATGTGTCGGCAGTGTAGTATCCTCGACCCCGTTGACGGTCACCCCTGTGCTCCCAAATGTCACTTGTGTGGAGATGCCCACTTAACGGGCGCCGAAGAGTGCTCTCAGAGACTGAAGGCCCCGCGCCCACGGCCACCTCCTCAACCAGCAGCACCAGCCAGGGGCCGCTACTACCATTGTAACCCACTCACTCTCAAACGCAGATGGTTCAGCAAAGAAAAGGAGACTTCATGCAGCCGCTCCCGCTCACACTCGAGGTCATAGTCCTTCCCGCCCCTCCCTTCTGTGGAACCTGGCCAACAGCAGCGACAGCAGCAGCAGCGGCAGCATCCGAAGAACCAGATGACCAAAGGGGCAGCAGCTGTAGCAGCAGCAACCCACCCGTCAACAGTCCCAATACGCCTCCAGCAAACATACTAGGAAGCCCAATCCCCCTCCATCAGCTGGTGCCGACAATAAGGTGAGCTGGTGAGCAAATGTAGATCCTCCCATCGCTCCACTCAATACCCTGTCCGCCGCATACGAACACCTTCTCGCGTAAAACATAAAACTCAAACAGTAGCTGGTGGCCGTCAGGGCAAGTCAAGCCAAGGACAGTTCTCAACTTCATGCCGTAATGGCGCGTCTAGGATCGCCACCCGACTCCCCCGAAAAAAAAACCCCAACCTCCCCCGAGAGACAGAAAATCCCTAAAACTGCCCTATCGATTCCTGCTGCGTCGGGCACCAGAGTCACACGCGAAGAGTTACGCGAAATGCTCTCAACGCTCGCGCAGCAATTATCGCAACAACTAAGTGCCGTATTCAGACAGTTCGGAGAACACCTCGACTCTCTCGAGACACGCTTCAAGGCGCAAATTGCTGAAACAGGCGAAAATATACGCAGGAAGAGGGCCACTCGTAACTCGCATTTTAATCACATGCATCCGAAATCCTCGCTACCCCCGCGTCGACATTCAGCTCCCTCACCCTCACTCCAACATCGGCGTCACAAGCCGAGATTCCTATACCCAAGCCTTTCCACTCAACGAATTAACCATGGGCAGCACAGCCCCACTCATTGGCGAACATTTAGAAGTCTGGCAATGGAGCTGCCACGGCTTGCGCAGAAAGCGGAGCCTCCTCCAACAGCACATTAACACACACCTAGCTCGGCCAGATGTCATAGCACTTCAGGAGCCCGAAACGCTACCCATATTTTTAGGTTATGACTTCTATAATAGTCAAACAGAAGGCAAAGCGGCCATCCTGATTGACAAAGCGCTAACTGCAGATGGCTTAGACAACATCTCAGACACCAACATAGAACACGTGATGGTGGAGCTAGTTCTCAGGCAAAAAAAAAGAAAGGAGAAAAGCGAAGTGTCATCATTGTCAACGTATATAGCGCCCCAAAGCAAAAAGCCGCTGATTTCCATGCCCTCGTCCAAGGTGCCTGTAGATTGGCCCAGGGAAAGAAAGCTTATAGCGCGGTGACTTCAACGCTCTCGACGAACGCTGGGGTTATAACCATTCGGACGTCAAAGGCAAACAGCTTGCGGCTGCCACTGAAAAATTTCAGCTTGAAATGCTTACGGATCCCGCGTTCCCTATCCGGATCAGCAACAGTGCGTGCAGGGACACTTGCCCCGATCTCACCTTCGCCCGTGGCCGTGTAAACTATAACTGGGACAACCTGCAGGAATTCTCGGGCAGCGACCCCTTCATTCTGCGCACAAAAGTTACAGAGAGCGCATTGCGTCGGTTTATTGGAGAAGCACGCATCACAAACTGGGCCGCCTTTCGTCATGAGAGCGAACATTCACTCGACAGCCTCACAAGCCTCAGCGACTGGTGCACCCAACTTGAAGAAATTTAAGAGCGTTGGACCACCAACACTAACAGAACACCTGCACTGCCGGAAGTGGACGACTATCTGCTACATCTGTGGGAAGCCCGAAGGAGCCTCATCCACAGATGGAGGACGCAAAAACATAACCGACGCCTCAAGCTAAGGATCGCCGCACTCACCACCCAGGCAGAGCAGTACGCTACACAAGTGGCACGACTCAACTGGGCCCAGTTTAGCGACTCTCTTCGAGGCTCATTGGGCACGGACCGCACGTGGCACATTTTGCGCGCTTTGATGGACCGCATTCGAACGAAAAATGACACGAATAAGTCATTCATGCACCTCATACACGCCTTTGAGGGTACAGACGATGAGCTACTGGATCAAGTCCGGCGAAAACGCTTTGGCGATTTCTACCCACCCGCATCTCAGGCTGCGTATCGTGGACGTGCCAATGACACTCTCGACCGACCAATACCGGTGGACGAAGTTTACTCAGCCATTCGCAGCAGCAACCGCAACACAGCTGCTGGGGCATACGGAATCACGCACTCCCTTATCAGGATCCTCAACGACAGCGCCGTACAAAAAATCACGGCGTTTTTCAAGGAAAATTGGCAACGTGGCACGATTCCTTCTGAATGGAAGCACGCGGTGGTCATGATGATTCCGAAGCTGAGAAAAAAACTTCAGATCGAAAACCTCCGACCAATATCCCTCACTTCCTGCCTTGGTAAACTCTTCGAGCGCGTCATCACTAATCGCGAGCAAGATTATCTCGAGGACAATGACTTTTTCCCGTACTAAGTTTATGGGTTCCGGGCCCATCTTTCAACGCAGGATGTACTGCTAAAATAAAAGAAGTCATTGATAACGCCCCCCCCCCCCCAGAGAGGCGAAAACATTATCTCTACTTTAGACATTAAGGACGCATTTGATAACGTTAGCCATGAGACCGTACTTGAGCGCCTCGAGGCTCTTCATTATGGGCAGCGCGTCTACAGTTATGCTCAGGCCTTCTTGTCAGACCGCACTGCCACATTCGGTCTCAGCTCCATCCGATCACATGTTATTAGGGTTCCGAACAAAGGCACCCAGCAGGGCTCAGTGATTTCCCCGCTACTCTTTAATGTAGCTATGGTTGGCCAGGCACATCAACTCCACAGCATCGATAACATCCTTCACGCAATGTATGCGGACGATATCACTGTCTGGGCCACGCGGAGGTCCCTTGGAGAAAATGAATATAACCTGCAGCAGGCAGCCACATGCGTCGAACAATACGCGCAGGCATGAGGCCTGGCCTGTGCAACAGAAAAATCTGAGCTTATACGAATTTATCGACGCAAGCTCCCACCATAGGCGCAGAAGAACCAAGGCTCCCGCCTCCAGGTCGTCCTTGCTGGCAAATGAATCCCAGAGAAATCCACCATTCGAATATTAGGCATGTGGGTACAGTCGAACCACCATGTGAACCACACACTTTCCCTTCTCCGCACCACTACATTGCAAGGGCCCGAACGATATCTTGGGTAGCAACGCGTCGCCATGGCATGCGCAAGGAGGACACCCTGAAACTCACGTAGCCGCGTGGTCAGTAGGGTGACATACAGTTTGCCCTACCAACGCCTCACCAAAAGCGAACAGGTCCAAGTAGACGCAATGCTCCGCAAGGCCTACAAAGTGGCACTCAAGCTACCACCGGGCACTCCTTCTAGCAAGCTCCTCGCATTGGGCCTACACAACGCCTTTGAAGAACTTTGTGAAGCGCAACTTGCCACACAACTGCAGCAGCCCACGCAAACACCTACAGGCCGTGACCTGCTCCTACACCTTGGCTACATCAACCAGTTTCATGACGAAGCTCGTCGCAAGCCCATCCCGACCAACTTCGTGCCACTTATAAGGTCGCTCCCATCCCCCGCAATATGGATCCCCGACTACATCAGGGCCGGCGGGAAGCCAAAGTGGAAGCCCTCGAGCGAACTTATGCACACAAGAACACTACGTACTATGTTGACGCCGCCAACTACGACCATGCAAACAATAAGACTGTAGCCACAGTCGTGGACCACACACTCGCAGAACGTACCAGCGCTTCCATGCGGTGACACAACATCACCGAGGCTGAAGAAACTGCCATCGCGCCCGCTCTCGCCTTCGGCTACAGACAAGGAACGTCGCTGAGAGTTTTCACGGAATCTCAAGCAGCTTGCCCAACTACCTACAGGGGCGCATAAGCGAACCCGCTCTTCACGTCATTCTGAGCGCTACAGACACTGGCGAGCATTCCATTACACGTCCGTTTTAAAATTTGGCATCGGATTATATGGACTCCGGGCCACATGAGACTGGAGAGAAATCAGGCAGCGGATAGGGTAGCGCAAGGGTATGCGAGCCGAGCACCTTCCAACTCCGCCTCTGAGGAACTCGTTCCGGTCCTTTGCGACTATTCTTCCATCCTGAGTAAAGTGCACCCCTCGGCATACTGTCCTCCCTGCTCATGGTGTTCAGCCAAAACCACTCTGTACTGCGTCACGTGGGAGTGTCAGCCCATTACAGCCTTACGACCAGTACAAAATCCAACAGTAGTGCGATGGGAGGAGTTGCTGGCCAGCGAGAGCCTGGGAAATAGGTTGAGTCTGATCAACCGGGCCCGCAGAGCAGCTGCTGCAAGCGAAGCCCTGGACGAAGGGCCCCCTTCTCCCACCGCAAGCCAAGCATCTCCGAATACCCGGAGCTTCTCCGCAGAAAATTTCCTGTAAATAAATAAATAAATAAATAAATAAAATACGCTTTCACCACCACCACCATCACCATGCTTACATGAGATTAAAAACATTACTTGTAGCATACACCGGAAATGAAATCAACTCGTACCAGATGGCGCAGGATTAGACAATGGAAGGTATAGTGCGGGTTGTCGACCTCGACTTTTACAACAATCAGCAGCACGAAATGATCGTCCTGCCGAGGAGCCGAAAAACCCTCGCAGTAAAATGCATCAACGACATTACTATGGTCGTTGCTCTGTTCGATGGACTGAAGTTGCCAAATTATGTCATGTGCGGCGCCAGCATGCTTCGCTATTGGCTCTACAGACGCCAGACGGGCATTTGCTACGTCTGCGTGAGGCTGAGTCACCACGCCGACGTGTGCCCGGCCCTGAAGGACCCTATTTGAAGGGAATGCGGCCCCGCGACTCCCGCAGAAGACCACGAGTGCTCTCCCAAGTGTGCCTTCTGCGGAGGGCTTCATCTTACTGCGGACAAAGATTGCAAGCAAGGCTTCCTAATGCCCTATGTCGTCCGCCACAGAAGGAGGCCGGGGAAACGCGCTACCAAAACACCTATGACGCCGGTGACCCCGAGATGCAAGGGACGGGCTCTGCGCGTGTCGAGGGCGTCCTAGAGGGGGCGCTCCGCCACGCCAGCCTGCGACTGGAGTAGATCCAGTGAACCCTACCGCTCCAGCAGGCAGGCGCTCTTGCTCTAGCAGGTGCTCCGACTAGGAAGTCTGGACCAAGAAGACTACCTTGGCTGATAAAGAAAAACAGATGCCTCCCAAGGTAATTAAAGGTTCACCATCAGACCACAAAAATTATAGAATCCCGCAGTTAGAGCAGGAGAACGCGCAGCTCAGAGCCGCATTTGAATAGCTAAGTGCCCAGTTCGAGTCTTTTTCGCAAATCGCATTGGTTCGCACCAGCCTCCCCTGAGATCCCCACGCAGGTACCGGCGCTGATGTGGTCTGCCAAGAAGCGATCTCTTGCCACCCCCATCGATAAAAAAGACGACCTAGAGCAATTCAAAAGCCAGTTTTCGAACTTCGTGAAAGACATTTGTTAACCGGTAAGTAGCCTCCAAGGTGCAGTCACGACCTTAGTCCAAACGGTAACTGCTCTAAGGAACATGACCAACACCCTGGACACTAACGTTGGTCTCGGAGACTGCAAAACTGGGTTCTCCGACACAGTCACAAGTGGGCTTCTTTTAGAAATGGAAAGTTCTAAACGTGGTTAACTATGATAAATGCCAAGCAAACGCTTAAAACACGGAGGGTTCGAATTACAAGTTCTTAATCTGTCAATGAAACTGTGCCGATTCCCCGCAAAAAGGTGGTTTTGCCGCACCTTGTTTGTTTACGCAAGTTTCAGCTGCACGTCATTTTGCTTTAGGAAACTCTGATTAGATTTGTGGAGTTTAACCTCCCAAAACCACAGTATGAATATGAGAGACGCTGTAATGGAAAGATCAGGAAATTTCGACAACGTGTGGTTCTTTAACGTGCACCCAAATGCGAGCACGCGGGCCTAGAGCATTTTCACCGCCATAGAAAATGCAGCTGCCGTACCCGGAAATTTATCCCGCAACCTTTGTGTCAGCAGCCGAGTACCTCAGCCACTAGACCACCACGGCGGGGCTACTGGAAACTCTCAGGGAGTCAGTTGCACTGCAAGTTAACAGGTCTCATTCTGTCTTTGGCAACGGTAGGAAGGGCATTTGCTTCCTCGTGTCCAAGAGATGTTCGTTTTTAGTACGCTCTATGCGCAGGCAGAACACTTTCTAATTGAAATCATTCCCTACATCTGGATCAAATCTAGCATCTTTATTTTAAAAATGTACAGCTCCCCCAACTGCCACATACACCACGTTGAGTATCTCGTATCGTAGGCCGCTGAGATGATGGCGGGTGCCCGTCTTGTGGTCGCAGGCAAATTAAATCCCCCCCCCCCCCATGGCAAGTGGGGCTACTCATCTTCATAAATTTCGCTGCTGGGTGAGTTGGTGCATGTCAAAAAATAAAAGTAGAACAACAATAAAGACGGGACTTGCGCTCTCCTTTTATTTTTTACCCGTCTTCCACAGTGAAAGGGAGTGACCTCTGGCAGGCGGCCTCCTATCACGCGCTCGTACTTTTGATGGATCCGTTCCTTTCCACGAGAACGGGTACTTCAATTACTAGGGACTACAGCCGGTCCTCACCTTCGCCAAGGCGTTGGGGCCGACATCGTGGCGTAACCTGCACGAAACCTAGGGTAGTGACAAATTCATCCTAGCCATCTGCTTCGAAATGTCAACAACACCATGTCGCAAGTTTCAAGGGCTGGATTGGGACTCGCAAGATTAGGGAGGCAAAGACACCGTATGTTACTCACTATATAGACTGTTTGTCGCAATTGAAATAGAACGTCGAGCACACCACCAAAAGCGTCCGCATGGACCTCTAGGTGATTAGGACAGACAGTTATCTCGCCCACCTCCTTGAGGTCAAGGTTGCTCTCTTAGCTAGGTGGAAGGAGCAACAAATCAATCAAAAGGATAGCTAGACTCAAACCATTGAGGAACACTGTCACGTGCCTGTTAAAAGTCATTGGGACGAGCTTTCCGATTTGGTCGATGGGCAAATGCGCATGGTAGGCAAGCGGAAGCTCTTGATGCTTCTAATAGGAAAGTCGGCCTCCCCGTCTAACCAGAAGCTGGCTATAGATAGGGTCTTGCATGAAGCCAACTGAAGGGCTATACAGCAGACGACATTCTGTGGCCGTTCGCTGGCATATATCTACCCATGGGTTCGCAAAGAAACACGGACTGTTCCCAAGACAGAAGCTTCCTGGAATAGGACCTCGACACTCATTTTTCAAAAAGCGACGTGTGGGAAGCACTTCTCTGTCTTAACAATCGCTTGGCTCTGGAACCGGACGGCATTTCAAATATGCTGCTCCATAATCTAGAACAAAGTTTCGTCACCACGTTTACAGACGAGAGCAAACACGTATGGGATATGGGTGACATCAAGGCAGAGTAGAATGCAGTGCTAGTAATTCTCATAATCAAGCCTGGTCGATTCTCCACTTGAAACAACCTGTTGCCGATATCACGCCGTGCGTGGAAGGAGTTGCATAGCACGTCCTTCACAAGCGTATATCTAAGCATGTCGAGGAACGCGAACTTTTCCTCTACAAAATGATGGGCTTTTGCCCCTGCCTGTCTACTAAAGGCGTCATGAAGCTCTTTAAGCATCAGGTCATCAATAGCAACGCCAGAGATATCCGAGGCCTACAGGCACTAGATCTTCAAAAGGCCTTTGATAGTATTTTGCAAATGCACGTTTTCAATTCCATTTCAGGCATGGACTTTTTCACGGGTTCACAGGTTCTTCACTTCGTTCCTTTGGGGCAGACGCGAAACCGTCAAGGTTGCCGGGGTTACGCCTGTTGCTTGCAGCTGGGGCCGAGAGTTACTTCTCAAGGGTCTGAAATCTCGCCGCTTCTCTTCAATGCCACCATAGGCAGCCTTTCTACCCATCTTCATCCCTCCTGACGTTTAATGAGGCGGTAAAAGACTTTAAGCTGAGCAGGAGGGTCTATTCCCCACCTCAAGCCAAACTCTCCAGGCCTGTCTTCCACGCTTCGCATGTTCCATACTGGGTATACCCCTGCCTAGCCAGAGTCAGCAGGTGCGTGGACTCCTACGAGCCTGATCGCACAGATCGTGGAGATCCCTTCTGCGCTTTAGAACGCATGCTCTGGAGATGTCCCTCGTTGCGGTACAGCAATCGTCTCACCACAGAAGCAGAGTGGCAAGCGGCACTCAACACCCCGACCTCACCGCTCTGCTACTGGCTGCCAAGAGGGCCCACGACGCGGTAGTTAGGCACCACCTGCCCGTTCCATCGTGGGAACGGCCCGCAGTGGCTCCTTCGCCACATGTGGAGAAAGATGTGGAAATGTTGGCGTTTGGCACTGTTTCGTTTATTCAGCACTCTATGAGGAGAGGTATCGCAGCTCAAGGAAGAGGAAAATGAGTGAGTGAAGCTTGCGTGACACCACCTTCGTCTCTTCGGACGTGGCGCTGTTGTATTTAGCGAAACGCAGCGTTAGCGAAACGGCAGTGAGTACATTATAAGTGTAGAATGTAGTTATGTTGTTGCATGACGCGCATCTTATGTTCATCAAGTTTGCACCAGTATCAGACCTTCGTCATCTGTTCACGTCCCGTAATACCAAATCTGGTATAAGTAAAGCTATCAAAACGGGTGCCAGCGCATCATGAGCGTGGCATGTAGTCATGTTGTTACTTGACACGCATCTCATCAATATGATGTTTGCACCATTCACATACCTTGGTCACCCATTCACGTACTGTAATTACAAATTTGGTATATGTGACGCTAGTGAAACAGCCATGAGCGCATCATGAGCGTGGCATGTGGTGATGTTACATAACGTGGATGTCATGATTTTTATGTTAGGGTCTGTCGCTTGAGTTCGCCATGCAGTCATGTCACACCATATCAGTTTCGCAACATGCCATGTCAACGAAACTACCGTGAGAGCTGCAGGACCATGGAATGTAAATCATGACATTCATGACATACATATTATGATTTTCATGTAATGACTTGTCAAATAAGTTCTTCATGTGGTCATGTTATGCCATACCAAGTTTGGTATTGATACCAATAAGAAAACTGCCAGACGAGCTAGAAGTCGTAGGTGGCTAGATAGATAGATAGATAGAAAGACAGATAGGTAGATAGAGAGATAGATAGACAGATAGATAGGTAGATAGATGAATAGATAGATAGATAGATAGATAGATAGATAGATAGATAGATAGATAGATAGATAGATAGATAGATAGATAGATAGATAGATAGATAGAGAGATGCGCTTTAAGTCACCGATGTTCGCTAAGAAATCTTCGCATTTAAAAAATCATAAGGGACCTCTATCAATTGGGCATTGACTGTTGTCTTCGGGAAGTTCTAATAGTAAAACTTTCAGTGGGAAACAGTCGACTAGCTAGTGCTATTCCAAAAGTATCTGAAAGTTCGAATATTTGAACACTGGTAGTTTTTTTTTTTGCTAAAAGTAAGAGCACAAACCTGCAACAAACATATTTACCTTAATTTATAAATTGGGCAATGTTGTGATGCATTCTTCGTGTTTTTCATGCCCTGCAGTGCTGCCTCGAGCCTTGTGGGAAAGAAAGCAATGCAGGTCATTTTTAAAATCAAGCTGAGACGAATAATAACAACAATAAACAGAGAAGTCATTTTCAGTCCTGCACTACTGCGCAAGCCTGTTTTTTTTTTGCCCTTGGGCACGTAAATGTGCATGTTTTGATCCACAATCCATTTATATACGTAAAAAGAAGGAATACACGAGGACCCTTCATGGAAAAACACACCAGCCCAGTTCTTACCAAACTACACCAATGCGGGTTTTCCCGAAAACACACAAGCCCGTTTCTTACCAAAACACACCAGTCCGTGTCACACCAGGAAATAGCCGTATACACCAGACCGGCCGTACATGCCAGAAACCGTGTCTAATTCCCACCCCGGTGTGAACGGGAAAAACACCAGACACGGCCTGGTGGATTTTTCGACTGGGTAATATTCGCAACTAATCGCCCACCGAGGCAGATCACATCTTCAATGTAACTCGTGAAGCTGCAACTATTTCATTGAAATCGTCACCGCAGGCCAAGTTCAGCCGAAGCTTGCGCATAGCTGGATGACCGAAAAATGACGTCATAGCCTCTGCGCATACCGACGAGGTGGGGATGTCGACTTGGTGGTTGGTGAACCTGAGGTTCGTCAACTTTTTCAGGTAGAAGCTGACGTGAGTAAGCATCGCAGGCTTATCCCACTTGTTAACCGTGCTGGCCCGCTTGTACTCTGCCAACCAGTCCTCAATATCATGATCTTCAGTGCCGTTGTAGACTGGTAAGTCGCGCGGACGAAGTATACCAGTGCACATGGCAGACGGTGGGGTGGAATAGGCTTGGGACGGTCGACGTACTCGGTCATTCTGGAATCAGATGGTAGCTTACGGCTGCAGAGATCGAGGACCTGGAAAGGGAAAACCCCGCACCTAAAGAAAATGCAACATGCGAGTTCGCCTACAAAATAGTTGACTGTGGCGCGAGTTCGTGCTTTGACACAGAGATCATCATGAGTGCACAACAAAACAACACACAAACGACGAGACAGACGAGAGCAGAGCGCAATGTAGAAAACTTCGTCTGTCTTTGCACTAGCAAAGACAGACGAAGACTCGCGCTTGTCTTCGTCGGTCTGTTCTTGTGTGTTGTGTTTTGTTGCACCCTCACGACGAGTTTGCATACGAGCATTTGTTTGTATTATTAATGAAATGTTAGCCACAACGAGCTGGTCCAGGCAGAAACTGGGTGTGAGGTTAGATTCAACTAATTACGGCAACTTAAATACTCGTTGTCAAGATGAATGAAGGCAATTGCACGAGGGTGAATACATGTTCATTGCGCAAGAGATGATGTAGCGGTTATCAATCCCGAAGCGATACACAAGGGACTGCTATGACGAACACCGTTCACAAGTCACGTATGTATCGAGCGTCTTACAGAGAGCGTCTCCACATGGTAGTGGACATCAGAAGACCGGTTTATTGGCAGAAATGAAACGCTAGCGTACAACCTGTCTAGGCGTCGCTCTAGGCGGCACAAGTATTCTCGTGTTGATAGTCCGTTGCATCCTCCTTTCTTTAAAGGAGAGACATAAAAAATGCACTGAGAACACAAAAAAGCACTGTACGTCAGTTCCATTTTGCATCCTTTCTTTGAAGGTGAAACGCACGAAATGCATTGTGAACGCCATTTGGCAACAATCCACTCTCCTAGGCTGTTTCACTATGGCGGAATCCGTGAGTGTAGACCAGGCCAACTGGTGTTCTTTGGGTTCTGGTGGATCGTCGGCATAAATCCTCGGTGCAAGATGAGCTTACCGAGTCGGCTGGTAGTCTGTCTTGTGTACCTTGCCGGCGTTCTGGTCCTTGTGCTATGACTTCGCCTGGAGGTGGCTGGGAAGTGTTGTCGCCTTAGGCAGCGTTATTACGGCGTCGAGTCGACAGAAAGGTTCTGGCGTTTTAAAGATGTGTTGTATATTTCGACGGAACACCCGGTCATCTTCTGTCAGAAAGGTGTACGACCTTGGCGCTACGAGATCTTGGACTTGGCTTTTATTTCCCATCTATCATTGTGGAGAACTCCAATGAAGTCTTCTTTCTGCAGTGAAGCCAGCGATTTTCTGGCGGTCCTTGCTTGAGCATGTTTTCGCACGGGTATTAGGGGTGAAGCTGAGAAATTTGGAAGCAGCGTTATGAAGCTTCGTTCTATCTGCTGGCGACCAGCCATTCTCAAGAGGGCCAACTCTGTAGTTTGGAAGGCCCAAACGAAAATCTTTTTTACCCTTCTTCGTCTTATCTAAAACCTGCTTCACCACATGCATGCCCTTCTCCGCAAGTCCATTGATTCCAGGAAATTGCGGAATCGAAATAGCATGCTTCAATCATAACGAGCCGCATAATCTTAAAACTCTTTTGATGCAAACTGAGGGCAACCATTGCTGCAAAATTCTAGTGGTAACACGTCTCTTGCAAAGATCTGACGTAGTTTCTGAAAGATGGCTGTTGCTGAGGTCTCCTTTAGCAAAAATTGGCAGATTCCACATACAGTGGGAATCGATGATATGCGAAGCACGAATAAGAAAGCCTAATATGTCATTTTATATTCGGCCCAACGTTACGAGGGGAAGGCAAATGATGCCGTACATGACTTTAGTGTCTAGTTATCATGTCTCGAGGTTTCATTTACCTTCGTGATCTATTTACGTCACGTGATACCAAATTTAGTGTATGTGGAGCTAGCGAAACGACCGCGAGTACACTATGAGTATGGTATTTCGTCATGTTCTTACATGACACGCGTGTCAAGATTATCATGCTTGCACCAGCCATATACTTTCGTCATCCATTGACGTCACCTAACACAAAATTTGATATATTTGAAGCGAGCAAAACGGCCCCAAGCGCATCATGAAGGGTCCAATATGCCTTAACAGAGCGTTGACGCGCGCGCACGCATGCAGGGCACAGAGACGCTACGTTAGCGAAAGAAGAATACTGAATAGTATAACGTCAGGTTCGACCAGTGCGACCAGCGTCCTTCGGCGTGGTCCGACGGCAACCAGTGCGAAATGTGACATGCTGCGTTTCGCGCTGATGCGTTATCCAGAAAACACTGCGTCTCCCTCTTTTCGTGACGGAGGGGTGCCGGATGCGTTAAAACGCGCATGCGTCAAAGCAACGCAGCGCGGCGCGTGCCTGCGAGTATATAGCAGAGGGAGAGAAACAAGTGTGTTTTGCGAGTATAAGGCAGCATCGGCGCCAGGCATCGCAACGCCGGCGTGACGCGTCAAAATGAACGCCAGCAAGCACGCGAACCGCGTCCCGTCGTAAATATTGGCGCCTTGACTGTGGCTTTCAGTCATCATGAGTGGGCCTTGCAGCAGCAGCGGCAACAACATGCTCAGAAACCCGTTCCACTTTATACTTCAGGTGGCAACCATCCTACTGGGCTGCATCGATACCAGCTGGTGCTGCGTTGGAGGGGGATCGTCTAGCGTGATGGTGCTGCGCAGTCTTCAGCCGTACATCGCCGCACGTGGAATGTTCCCTCGCGTCGACGCTTATGCTGACCCCTTCGTCACTGCACTGACATATCGGCCGACGTCGGTGACATCATTCCACGTGACTGAGAGCGTCCCTATAAAAGCAGCGCCTGGACTATGCTTCGACAGTGGGCCTTGCAGCAGCAGCGGCAACAAGATGCTCAGAAACCCGTTCCACTTTATACTTCAGGTTGGTGTTTATCTCCCTGACGGGTGTTATCGTAGCGATGACGCTTTTTGCTGTTGCTGCCTTGCCCACTGTGCCTGAAATGTTTTTTTTTGGTTGCGTGAGTGTTTTAACGAAAGATCTACTAGATTGCGGCGATATAGAATCAAATCCTGGCCCTACAGAAAAAGAAATGCTGCGTGATTTGTTAGCCGGCCAGGGTAAAATGCAGTCTTCGATTGATGCCATCACGGTATCCCGGGCAGACATTGAGCGAAAAATGTCTGCTCTGGCAGACCGAGTTGATGTCATAGAAAAACAGCTGTCAACAATGAACGCATTGTCAGGAACAGTAAAAGAACTTGAGGCAAATAATGTGAAATTGTCAAAGCAGCTTACAACACTTGAAGCAAAAATAGATGAGCTTGACAACAGAGGACGCAGGAATAACCTGATAATATACGGTCTAACTGAGATACGCACCGAGACTACGGAAACACTCACAAAGGCCGTAAGTGACGAAGTTTTCAAACTCAAACTTGGCGTATCAGTCAATGGTATTGAAAGCATCCACAGACTAGGTCAAAAAGCTGAGAACAAAGTACGACCGGTTATAATAAATTTCCTGGATCATCGCGAAAAGGTGTCTATCCTGAAGGCAGCCTATAAATTAAAGAACAGTGACCTATCCATATCTGAAGACTTTTCTAGGCGAGTTAGAGATATCAGGAGGCAATTATGGCAAACATCAACTACCGAAAGGGCCAAAGGCGCGAAAGTCAAGCTCTCATACGACAAACTAATTCTTGATGGGGTAATGTATGGGTGGGACGACATTAAAAAATCCCGTTACCGCATTAAGAACAAAATTAGAAACTGACAAAGCATCCCACATGACACCTCGCTTAAAATTCTGAATATTAATTGCCGAAGTGTTGTAAACAAGGCTGTTGAGTTAGAAGGGGTTCTGCTCTCACAGAATCCCGACATAGCTTTCCTAACTGAAACATGGTTAACAGATTCGATCTATGACAGCGAAGTGTTTCCACCGGGTTTCAGTGCATATAGAAAGGATCGCAGCTCAAAAGGAGGAGGTGTATGTATTCTGTTTAAAAAGGGGTTAAAATTAATTAAAATGCCAGATGTGCCTAATGCCGATTGTATGTTTTGTAAGGTCAATCATGGTAACACTAGATATACATTGTCCCCGGTATTTTCGATCACCTTGCTGTAGTGCTAACCGTGTCAAATCTTTCTGTCTGTGAAAAACCCAAGGTGACTACTTTTTATAACTTTCGTAAAGCCGATGATGAGTCGATACTCGATATCCTTTCTTTTCATTTTGATGATTTTGCCGATAGTGATGATAGTGTAAATGATCTTTGGATTAAGTTTACGGGCATTGTAAGCAAAAGCATTGAGCGTTATGTCCCAACCACGTGTAAAAAGCCCAGAACCAAGAACCCGTGGATAACTAGGGAGACATTGAAATTGAGAAGGAATGTAAAGCGATTAAAAAAGAAAAGTAAAACTTATTGTGCTGATTTCAGTTGTCAAGAAAGATTTGCAGAATTGACATCTCAAATTAAACTTAAGGTTATTTCAGATAAAAAGCATTACTTTGGTGAGTCCTTACCTAGCTTCATTACTTTATCGCAAGAGAAGTTTTGGAGAACAATTTCTCCTAAGTCAAATGAATGCGAAATATTTGATGACAATGGCAGAGAGATAAGTGATCATGAATCAATCGCGAACCTTTTTAATGAACACTTCAGATCTGTTTACACTGAAGACAATGGTACCTTGCCAACTTTTGATGTCTCCTTACCTCCCATGTCTGATGTTGTTATCTCGGAAAGGGGTATCTTAAACATGTTACTGAAACTAGACACAAAAAATCACCTGGCCCTGATTGCATACCCAATGACTTTTTAAAAAGGTATGCAGAATGGACATCAAAGTATTTGTACGTGCTGTTCTGTAAATCATTACTCGAAGGTGAACTACCGCATGATTGGATAACTGCCCGAATTAAACCATTACACAAAAAGGGAAACAAAAACCAGGTCAGTAACTATAGACCAATTTCATTAACTTCAACATGTTGCAAAATATTAGAACATATAATACACAATCATATCGTAGAGTTTCTCAAGAAACACAATTTCTTAACTAGACATCAGCACGGATTTAGAAAAGGTTTTTCAACCTGCACTCAGCCGGTTGAAACCGTACATGACTTTGCGAAAAGTATTAACCACGGCAAACAATTAGATGTTATTTTTATGGACTTCGCCAAAGCCTTCGATAAGGTTTCCCACAAAAAATTACTTTTTAAATTAGAGAAAATACTTAAAAACAAAAAGTTAATGGGCTGGCTTTCTTTCTACCTAACTAAACGACAACAACTTGTTTCTTTTCGCGATTGCAACTCAAAATATGTAATGGTTGGTTCTGGCGTTCCCCAGGGCTCAGTTCTAGGGCCTCTACTGTTTCTTTTGTTCAATAATGATATTGTAGAACAAATTCCTGTTAAAGTGAAACTTTACGCAGATGACTGTGTTTTGTACTCTGAGGTTCATAGCATATCCGACCAACTTCTGTTAAACAGGCATTTCAAAAAGTAGCCTCCTGGTGCGAGGAATGGCAGATGGTCATTAACTTTGATAAAACTGTTTTCATGCGAATTACACACATGAAAAAACCTTTGCATTTCAGATACAATGCTAACAACACCTTTTTGACTGAAGTCACTAATTATAAGTACTTGGGGCTTTACATATCGAATGATCTCTGCTGGAACAAACACATTACACATGTAACGGCCAATGCAACTTACAAACTGTCTATGTCGTGCTCTCAAACTATCCACTCCTTCTGTCCGCCTTTTAGCGTACAAATCAATTGTTTTACCAATATTAGATTACGCCGATATTATATGGGATCCTTTTACTAAGACTAACATTAACAAATTAGAAAAAGTGCAAAATAGAGCAGTTCGTTTTGTCTACAATAATTTTTCGAGGACTTCTGTTACTGACCTATTAAGCAGAGCTCAACTTTCACCTTTATCGTTAAGATACCGTAACTCAAGGCTTAAGTTTCTGTACCAACTAATTAACGGCCAATATCAAGTATACATAGCTGATATTTTTTCTTTTTCTTCTGGCTACTCTACCAGGCAGAGACATGACCTCACCATAACCCCCTTTCTCACACGCAATAATTGCTTTAAGTATTCATTTTTTCCTCGCACCATAGTCGAGTGGAACAAACTAACTAATGCAATTGTTTCAGCACCCTCAATGGCATTGTTTTCCTCGGAATTAGAAAGTGCACTAACCAGTTGAATTGTTAAATAGCATTACATACCACTGTACATGCTTGTATAATTGTAGTCTCCTATTTTTTATTGTATGTTATTGCCAGTTGAAGTTTGTATTTGCCCTATACACATTGTATAACCTGTATATATTATATGTCATTGTACTTGCCATTTGTTCATGACTAACTTCATGTACCACCCTGCTAAAATCACCAAATGGTGATTGCAGTATCTGTAAATAATATTATCTGTAAATAAATAAATGTTCTCACATGACACACATCTCATGATTATAATGTTTTTAAATACTTCGCTTGCGCTAGCTCACCCTCGATTTCTTGCCGGCATGACAGCTGAAAGTGTTGTCTTTTCAGTGCCGTAATTAACAACTTTCACCGCCTAAAGAGGACGCAAGTGCAAGTGCAAATTTGAGAAGCGATTGAGAAAAAGGGGGGAGGAGCGTTGGGCTAGGAAGGTATTCAGCTACTTTTACATGAAGAATGTTAATACAAAATTGAGGAAGCGAACCAGAAATTTTCTGGTAAATACTTAGAAAACAGCAGGGGGCCAAAGCAAAAAGAATTATTGGTTACGAAGAACGTGAAGGAGGCTGAGACCGATATGTGGAGAATCGGCATGATTAAGAAGTCTTCAGTAGAGGTCTATCAAACTTTTAAGCAGGAAATTGCCAAGGAAAGGATCTACGATAATACTCGAGGTAGTTCTCTACTGTTTGAGGCCATGACGGAAGTATTGCGAACCAAGACACATCGGGCCAAATACGAAGAGGTAGACAAGGTATGCAGTGCGTGCGGAGAGGTAGAAACTGCCGAACACTTGATAATGTTCTGTAAAGGGCTCCGCCCTATAGTTCAGGATGATGGCGCATAGTTTTTGAAAGCACTTGGGTTTAGAGACAGGGAGGGCAAAATAGACTTTAAGCGGGTAGAATTAACTAGAAAGAGGTTATCTGATTGGCGGCTAAAGTCAAGGCACGAGTGAAAATTAAACCCTCCGATGCAATGTACGAATCCTCAACCTCACTGTTTAAAAAAAATCTAGTTTTTGGTTCATTAAGTATCACGGCTTGGTGGCACTAGCCATCACCCGATCTAAAGGGCACAGCCATATATCCATGGCTGTCGTTCAGGGAATCATGCAGCCGGCGTGCCGGAAGCCGCCGCCGTTGTGCCTGTCACTTCGAACTGCGTAGTATTTTCGGCTGCAGACCCCGTGTTGTCAAGGGTTTGTTGAGGCCATTTACTATAGCATGTATTATATCTTACACTGCGTGTTAATAAATGCGTGTGCGGGGTATATTGCAGGAAAGAAATTTTGAACGCCGGGCACGTCGTCTGCTGTGGTGTGAAAAAATGCACGCACAGCTTTGTGAACGCTGCTCTTGCAACGACCGGGGAAGATCGAGCGACCGAGCTCGTGCAAAGCAGAAAACCTCGCCTTTGACTGAACGTCCTCTGCAAAGCGGCATCCAACATATTTCGTGATTATTATAGCTCAGCAAGCAAACAATAAGGAGTAAACCATTTCTACTACGACTCACAGCACCTGTCCGACTTTAAAATGTAGTAGACATTGCTAGCGACAAAATATTAAACACCAGCAAACCGCCAAAGTGAAGCCGGCTGAACAATGACATGGGCTGGCTGCGTGGGCGTCCCCTAAACGAAAGTTACGACAGATGCCACATGGCGACGCCATCATCTGTGAAAGTTGCGATTAGTTGCTCGCGGGTCCACGCAAACTCCTATGTCTTCATTTTTCTTCTTGGCGGTAACCAAGGGACTTAACCTATCTGATGGTTTTCCAACTTTCTCGATGATGTTCGTCACGCACATTCGGTCAAGCTCTTTTTTGAATGACTTTATGAGTGCATCAGGCACAAGCCGGGTTGACTGTACCATGAAGATCACGTCTTCCCGAAGCAGCGTTTTGTACTCACGCTGCGCCCTTCCAATTCCAGTGAATTACCCGGGTACGTATCAGGCTTGCGTATCCGTTACTGTCGTCCACCATGTTGACCCTGTTGACGAGACCAAGTTTATCGCTAGCCTCGAGGCCCAAGATGGCTTGCTTCTTCTTTACGGTAAAAAGCTCGAGCAGTACACGTCGCTGGTCTAACTGCACGGTGAGGCAAACCTTCCTACAGTGTGGTAATTCCCCACCCCCATAATGACGCAAAACAGCCCTTGAGGGTACGGCTTCTGCTTGGTACCGAGCCTGTTGAACAGAGAACGTGGCGATAAGTTAGCCTGCGCTCCGGCATCGACTTTCAGCTGCATTTCCTTCAAGGCTCATTGTTACAATCTAACGTGACTTTTACGACCACGCTTCATTTCTGTCGTCCTCATTTCTAAATAGACGAAGTTCCCGTCACTCTCGGTTCCATTGACCAAGTCATCAACAGCTGCTCGTTTGTCCATACAGCAGACGGCGAAGTGATTGGGCTCCACGCAATTGTTGCATATCTTTTCGTGTAGCGAAGACATTCTTGGCGCGTGCGACAAGTTGCAGTACCGGCATTTTTTTCCTCCCTTTTTGAACTTTTATGCTTGAGACTGATTCAATCTTGTTTTCTTTTGCCCAGGCTTTATTTTCCGATTCAGCAAGTTCTTCAGCTTTGCAGTATTCCACTTCTGAGACAATGGCCAGGTCCTTCTTGCGAAGAAGTTTTTCACGCGGGGAATATTTCATACACAATATGCTCCCACAGCATGGAGTCCTGTAAATCACCAAAGTTGCATGTTTTTCATTTTAGCTGCAATTCCGGAAAGAACTGTTCGAATGATTTTCTATGAATCTGACGACGTGAGCGTAATACTTGGCGTTAGTAAGTTTCGATGCTCTTGGGCAAGCAGTATGTTTCGAACGCTTCAACAAAAGGGTCGTAGTTTTTAGCTTCCTCTGGCGTCAGAATCAGGGTATTGAGGTTATTTCAGGGTAGTAGTAATTCAGGGTATTCAATCGCTTCTTGACCCGCGACGTGCAAAAAATAGCAGCTTTCGGCTCCTTACTGCGTGGTTTGACGGGCCCCATTGCTATAAAGTACAGCTCGACGCGTTGCTTGAATATTTTCTAAGACGCCACTGCGTTGTCACCCAGTTGCAGTGGCTTGGGCGGGCGTAGTTCAGTCATGTTGGCACCCCACTTTTCACACCATGTATAGAGCGTCTCACAGAGAGCGTCTGCACACGGTGGTGACCATAGGAATACTGGTTTATTGATACAAACCTAACGCTAACGTACAACGTTGCGAGGTGTTGCTCTATGTGGCGCAGTGTTGTCCCATTGACTGCCCGTTGAAACGTAAAGCAGTTCCTCCCCCCCCCCCTACAGTAAACAAGGCTGACAAAGTTTCATCATGTGTGGGTCGAAGGCTACTGCATTGATGAATTGCTGCGTGGAGTCCACGGAGTGAGATAAGAGAGGAGTGCCGACTCCGCTGCCGCCGCACGCTTTCGCACTGAACATCTCATGCAACGCGCACGTGGTGAGTCTAACTCATTCCTTTGCTTTCTTTCTCTGCTTCTCTTTCTGCTTTCGCTATGCTTCGATTATCCACTGGTGAAAACCTGCGGTGGCGGTGGCAGGGATCAGCGAGTGTGGAGCGTGTAATCTGCTACAAGACCATTTGCACGGCTGCCTCAGTATGACAACCAAACAAAACGCATATATGCATACTCATAAAGAAATGCGAAATAAAAACATCGTACCACTTTTTTACACATATGCGAAACACTGTTACTGATCTATAGACAAGCAGACGAAAAATTCTGCTGGAAAAGAACGGCAGAGCAGACGTACCCTTGTTTTCCACGCCTGGACGCCTTAGCAGCAGTGTTTGCCGGAAATTTTCATTTAAAATGTCTTGATTGCACCTATTCATGTTCGAGGAGACAAGATATTTTCGTATTTCTTTGTGAAGACTCTAGGTAACTGGACAGAGCGCAATGAAGTGTTTTGTTCTCGGCTGCAAGTCTGGTTATGACAAAGGTTGGGGGAAGATTCTGCTCTCTGCGACCCTATGTGATCTGCTGCTACTGCATCAGTGGCGTTCAAAAGTACCTGCGAGTATGCGGCCGCTGAAATAGAAGGAAAAAATATGTGCTCGACCCTTCGAGAAGCACCTTATGTTTGATAGGTACTTCAGCAAAGACAAAGGAAACGTTCTTTTAGACGTGACCGACTTCGAAAAGGAGTGGTTCGTTCAATCTTTGAGGTAACCGCGGCTCAACTCAATGACGTCGAAAATCAAGAAGAACCCACAGACACCCTCACCATAGAGCGAAAGGACATCAAGTCGTCTACAACTGCACACAGAGTGGGCGTGTTTATTTGCCCAGATCATGAAAATTCTCCACTTTGTCTACGAGAGGACTCCTTCGTTGGCTGTCTGGCAAGAATCTAAGACAATAGCCTGAGCATGCCTTCTAACGAACAATGTGCTGCAGAAAGCGCTGAAAGCAGCTCTACTGCGATAGGTGACAACAGAGACTGTCTCTGCCCCAATCAAAGCTCACATTTGGCAATGTTGCTTGATGTATTAGGTTACAACATATCTATATAGGTAAATATATATATATATATATATATATATATATATATATATATATATATATATATATATATATATATATATATATATATATATATATATATATATATATATATATTCATTTACATTACAATTGGCCTAATAACTTCCCCTATACCTTTCTTGGCATTATTATCTGTTAGGTCTCATTACTATTGTGTAAAACACGAAAAACGAGCCCTTAAAAATACACTTGTTTCCCTTATATATATATATATATAGGTATGGGATATGGCACAACGGGAGCGTTGTCAACAAGGATAAATATATTTATTTCCCAACAGTTTCGGGAGGGGACCTCCCTTCATCAGGGGACCTCCCCCTGATGAAGGGAGGTCCCCTCCCGAAACTGTTGGGAAATAAATATATTTATCCTTGTTGACAACGCTCCCGTTGTGCCATATCCCATACCTTCACGAAGACTAACTGGCCCATTGAATATATATATATATATATGCATATCTTGTTTATGCACGTTGTAGTTAGTGTGACACTGTATATTTCCGTGTGGTCCAGGTTAATTATGTATAAAAAAGTAAAGCGATACATTTTCCTTATTTCTTCCCATAACATCGATCCCCAAACTGCTGTAGCCACCCAATGGGCATTTAAACAGCAATGAACGTGCACTGGAAAACCGCTTCCGGATGTCTTGGTCGTCCATTGGTCGTCCGCAAATCGCCAATGGGCGTCCAGCGGACATCCGCAGGACTCTAAAGCGCATACTAATTCGTGATCCAGTCGGAATCCTGCGGGTGTCCAGGGCGGATATGCGGATGTTCAATGGACATATAGACCGTTTTATCGTATTACTGTTTTCGTAGCCTAATCTCCGTTAAATAAGCATTGGGTAAATCACTGACCATTAGTGGGCCCCTAGTCAACCATTCATTTTTATAATGCTTATTTGGCGCAGCTGCTCATATATATGATAGAGGAGGTTCAGTGCAAACAAAAGTACAAACAAAACACCAATGATGTTTGTCTTGTCTCGTTCACTTTCATGCGACAATGAGATAAGAGAAAACCATTATAGCCTTATTTGTTCCCGTGTTTGTATTTGCACCCCACCTCTTCTATCTATATGACCAGCTGCACCATCCATGCATCGTAAATAAAAATGAACATCAAACTACGTGTCCAAAAATGGTCGGTGATTTACCTACTGAATATCTTGTGGAGTTTTAGCACCACTTCCTATGAGAACTTACAAACTACAGTTAGACTTACATCTTTCCGCACTTTTTCACATATATATATTCATACAAAATAACATGTTTCTGTGCATCGCAAAATGTTATAATATTGCAACTGCCATTAATTGAAAAGCGTCATGACTTATACCATCACATTTCCCCGAGGCAGCATGAGGATTCAAACTGCATGTCTCTAAGATGTAACAATTTGGCCGCCGAATTCCTGCCTCCTCATAGCATCCATCACGCATGTGTCCCATCTGTTACCGTCCTGTAAGTATTTGACATGTAACCGTCTGGTATGCCTTCCAACTGTCATATTTTGCTACCATGTTTATGTCTACTCAAGTGTGTGTATTGTATGTGTCCTAGAAGTAGCCTACCTTTATGCAGACCAGAAATTAGGCCAGTTGATAGCCTGTATGGTGTTGCATAATGGAGGCTGTTATAAGTGGAATGTACATCAACAAACACATGAAACTGCAAAATTATTTATTTATTTTAATTTACACTGTACAGTTTCGAGCATTTTACAGAAAATATTTGAACAGGCAACGTACATCAGTTGGGTATTGAAGACCAATAAGAGTAACAGATCAGCCTTAGAGAAATGCAGCTTGAACACATCATTGTCATTGTAAAAAGTTTTTACTTTTTCAGCATTTTTTAGGTAATTTCTATTGATTTATTTCTCAAAACAAAAACAAATGTTTTATACTAGAATTTCATCACAACAGTAAATTCTGAACAAGAGTCTTTTTTCAAGACATTCGAAACATTATGGATAGTATACTTACATAAGCTCTGCCCACCCAAATTAGCCATCTGTTGGATATTACTACGTAAAGTATACCACTGTAACTTGTTGGGCTTTAGAAGCTAATAACAAACGTATGCAGCCTTACAGAATATAAAAGACAAAACAATCATATTGTCAGAATCAACTCACATGGCAATCAATAAATATTGCAATAAATTAGGAATGTGATATTGTAAATTACGAATGTGACAAACACCTTCAGTGCACAGCTCAGACACCTGGTTGGCACCAAACTGCAGTACTTAGCATCCAGCATTGAAAGCAACATTACAGCGCACAACCAGCAGTGCACCTAATAAAACCTTTGAATGCTGAACTGAAGGCCGTGGAATCGGAGCCCGGCTGTGGTGGCCGTAATTTTCATCAAAAAAGATAGGCTTGAGTCGAAAAACTTCCTTCGAAAAAGAAGGGCTGGAGAAAGCCATAGGTGCGCTTCCCAGGCGGTCAAAATTTCTGAAGTCATTCACATCCCATCTCTGCTAATCATATATTATCGTTTTAAACACGTTAAACCCAGCAATGGGAATTTCTATAAATATTACGCAAAATAAAGCAAGTAAATAGCACTATGTAGTTTAAAAATGTCATCATTTTTTAGTTTATGGACTTAAGTTACAATATTCCAGAATGCCTTCTCTCAGTTATCATTAACAACGTCAAACGTGGTTAAGTATCACTAACATATCACACAAGGTAAGATATTAGCAAAGCAAAGTATGAGTAAATATGACTGTAGGAAATCAGTTGATTGCATTTAAGGCTTTAAATTCCAGAATACAATAAACCAATGTTACAAAAACAAATTAAAATTAAATATTTAGCCAATTTTAGAATGAAATTGATATCAGTGATCTACTACAGCCTTACCAAAATGAAAGATTTCAATTGTAAAAGTGACAAATTGCACATGACACAAAAGTTAGAACAAGACACGCAAGTCTTGAGGGCACCTTACTAGGTAGAATTTGAAATATATATATATATATATATATATATATATATATATATATATATATATATATATATATATATATATATATATATATATATATATATATATATATATATATATATATATATATATATATATATATATATATATATATGTATGTATATATACACATATATATATATATATTTATATATATATATATATATATATATATATATATATATATATATATATATATATATATATATATATATATATATATACATATATATATATATATATATATATATATATATATATATATTTATGCTTTGTACTTCCATTAAAATTCATCCCTAAGAATAGAAAACCACCTTTTAAGATCAGTTATGTGTCCAGGGGTACACTAAGTAAGACAATATTGCTGTCAGCGGCCTAATGAACAAAGAATAACGAAATTTTGTCAACTATAATAATTAGGTATGTTTGCACAGAAAAGTTTCTGGCAGTTGTGTTTCTACACAATCCCACTTGAAAAATTCTTCGAGGATGTCTGCGCTCCGAGATATCCTGCTCCGCAGTTCAATTGTGCTTTTATAGATTACACATGCAAGGCAGTGAGGATCAGCAAACTATTACTCCCTGGCGGGACGAGCAGTCACTGCTAGCTATGACGAGCCAATAGTAAAGAACTAACCATTATAATGCCTACCTATGGCTTCGATCCATGGTCAGATTATATGCGGCCCATCAAGGAGTAGTAGATGTGTGCTAGTGCTCACTGTCGTGCCAAGCATAATGATGCAAGCCGCAACTAAACTTATTTGCAGGATATCTAAGCACAGGCACGCAAAAATGCTTTTGGATCTATGCAGAAATGTGACTGGCTCAAAATTCTAATACATCTATAGTGGCCTGCTGCAGTCTTTCAATTTAAGTTCAATATTGCATCTTATTCAACGGCACGGCTAACAGTAATAAGTATTGTTGCACATTGTGTCCCTCTGTGCACATAGCTATCTGCAAAGGCGGCTTTTACACACATAACTTACAGCACTGAATTCTTCAAAGAAAAACACAGGGCTTAACTTTGAGCATCCTCAATATGCGAGATACTTGAATAAAGTACCAGATGGCTCAGTCAGGTTCCCTTTTTATAGGAAACAGACGCCATTCGCAGCTGTTGTACATCTGCAGCCAACGCTTCGTGGAGCTACCACTGATGACAGGCTTGTCTGGAATTCTTTCACACTCAGTTTGAACAAGGAACATGCATGGGCTGCGATAGAAATACAAAAAAAACTATAATGAGATGAGTCTCTTCGCAAAACTGAGTTTTTCACTCTTTTCAAAAAGACTTTGAACAATGTGCCTTAAATTAGCAGGATGTACACAAACTAGAGATGTTACAAGATAAGCTTTATTGATGTTCTTGGCGAACACAGTTGCAACCTTATGAAATAATATGCAATTTCTACATCACAGGTGTGACCAAACCATGCTTATGGCGCTCGTGCATAGTACGTTGACATGCAAGTTCAATGATACCACAACACGCACATAAGGTATGCAATTTCATCAATTATTCATTGGAGGTAAGGTATAAAATTAAACTATGAATTTGATTTCAAATGCAAATAATGTAGCCTTCTTCAGGCTGCTCACAGTAGGACGATTATATCTATAATGTCGGATATTATTGTTAGTAAATTACTAATGTTTGCTGCGGAACTATGGTCATTAGTTTCAATTATTCTTGTTTGCTAAATATACAGTACGCCTCACTTAAGCATCACAGACTCTCCACTGAAAATAACGTGGAAATACGTTTAGCAAGCTTTCAACCCCAAGGTTGGGCTAGGCGCATACAATATTTAATAAAAGAAAACAAAATAATGAAATCCAAACTTAGTAAAAACAAGCAGAGTAAAATCTGTGGTGCTCGAAAGCTTGGACTAATGACCAAATTTGTGCTCGCACAGTAAGGTATAGTAATTCGGCCGCATTTAGACATAAAATATTTGTTCGAAAATGCATTTCTCGTTAAACGAATGGCTTAAAACACAAGGGTTCTGGCAGCATCAGCTAATTTATGATGCAGGTGTATACTGCAAGATTGAATTTTACTACACGAGCTGCATGAACACCTAAGCGTAAGGCAACCTTTGCGAGTCCTACCTAAGACTATGCAACACGCTGCACACGAACACGCATCAACTCAAGTATAATGGTAGTTTATAAAGACGCGTGCCGGCGTGGATGCACACACTGGCATTCATTCGGCCACTTGCAAGAAACAAACTTCACTGATAGTAGTCATAACGATTAACTATACTGTAGCTGTTTAAAATAAAACGTACAGCGTATCAAATCGCCGTTAACGTGTTCACTTCAACAGCGCAGTGCTGGAAGAACAAGTCACCATTCCACTTCGCTCAAGCGTCATTATTTCAGTCGGCGCTCCTAAATCACCTGACTTGGAAGGCGTCGTTGAAGGCAGTCAGCATCTGTTGGTCACACGAAATATTTGCGTCGCAAGAGGAGTCGCAGAGCTGCGGGGAGGCAAAGCAACGGTTACGCTCGCGAATTTCAGCAATGAGTACAAACATGTGAACAAAGGAACAACGGTCGCATACATAGAAGAAATTGTCGAAGCCACCAGTGCTTTCGCCCTCGCCGATTCTGCGGAACCTGCTCAGAGGAACCAAGCCCCTCCCACAGCTTTCGACGTCAATCCCAGACTTTCGAACCATAAGCAAGAACAGCTCAAGGCACTGCTCCTGCAATACGAAAATTGTTTTTCATCGTCATCAAAAATTCAGCAGACCCAAATCACGAAACTTCGCATCATAACGAAAGAAAATTCCAGACCACTCCGTCAGAGTTCGTACAGGGTTTAGACGCGAGAACGTGAGGCCATGAAGAGACAAGTTGATGAAATGCCGCGGGATGACATCATCCTACCGTCCAAGAGTCCATGGGCGTCCTCCGTGGTGTTAGCGAAGAAAAAGGATGGGACCCTACGTTCTGCGTCGATTATTGCCGCCTGAACAAAATCACAACAAAGTACGTGTATCGTCTCCCACGAATAGATGACGCACTTGATCGGCTTCATAACGCCAAGTACTCTTCGTCAATGGACCTCAAGACTGGCTATTGGCAAATCGAAGTCGACGAAAGAGACCGAGAGAAGACGGCGTTTATAACACCGGACGGCCTCTTCGAGTTTAGGGTGATGCCCTTCGGCCTTTGCTCAGCGCCTGCAACTTTTCAATGTGTTATGGATACAGTACTGGCAAGATTGAAGCGGCAGACTTGCCTTGTGTACTTGGACGACATCGTCGTGTTTTCCTCGAGTTTCGACGAGCATCTTCAACGCCTTGAAGCTGTGCTTCAAGCCATCAAGACGTCCGGACTCACACTGAAGCCAGAAAAGTGCAGATTTGCATATGAGGAGCTCTTGTTTCTGGGGTACGTTATCAGCAAGTCTGGAGTTCGTCCCAATCCACGGAAAACAGCCGTCATCGCCGACTTCCCACCGCCCACTGATAAGAAGGCCGTGCGCCGATTTTCGGGCCTGTGCGTCTATTATAGGCGGTTCGTGAAAAACTTCGCCCGCATCACCGATCCTCTCACTAACCTTACCAAGGCCGACGTGGAGTTCAAGTGGGAAACGCCACAGGAACACGCTTTCCAGGAGCTTAAACATCGCCTCCAGACGCCTCCGTTACTTGCCCATTTCGACGAATTCGCCGAGACAGAAATACATATTGACGCAAGCAGCGTAGGTCTTGGCGCCGTTCTTGTGCAGAGGGCTGACGGACTTGAAAGGGTTATTAGTTACGCCAGCCGATCGCTATCCAAAGCAGAAGCAAATTATTCCACAACAGGAAAGGAGTGCCTCGCCATCATCTGGGCTACGTCAAAATTTCGCCCCTACCTCTACGGCAGGCCCTTCAAAGTTGTGAGCGACCACCACGCCTTGTGTTGGCTAGCCACCTTCAAGGACCCTTCAGGTTGCATTGCACGATGGAGCCTGAGACTTCAAGAATATGACATTACCGTCGTTTACAAGTCCGGCAAGAAACACTCCGACGCCGACTGTCTCTCTCGTGCGTCTGTCGACCAACCGCTACCCGACGACCCGGATGACGACTACTTCTTGGGAACGATAACTACCGACGACTTCGCTGAATAGCAGTGGGCCGACCCGGAACTTAAGGCCCTAATAGAATACCTCGAAGGCAGGACCACCGAAGTCCCGAAGTTATTCAAGCGCGCACTTGCGTCGTTGTTCCTACGAAAGTCAACTTTTCACCGCTTCGAGCCAAGTACCTCCTTGTGGTGCCTTCAGTTCTGAGACCGGAACCCCTGCAGGCTCTGCACAACAATCCGACGGCAGGGCACCTCGGTGTTTCCTGCGCGCTCGCGAGGATACAAGAAAGGTACTACTGGCCACATCTTACCACCAACGTCACTCGATATGTGAGGACATGCCAGGACTGTCAGCGACGCAAGACACCGCCGACAAGGCCAGCAGGACTTCTGCAGCCAATTTAACCACCCCGCCGACCATTCAAGCAGATTGGTATGGGCCTACTGGGGCCGTTTCCAACGTCGGCTTTTGGAAACAAGTAGATCGTGGTAGCTACCGACTACCTCACCCGCTACGCCGAGACAAAAGCCCTGTCTTCAGGCAGTGCATCCGAAGTAGCTAAGCTCTTCGTCGAAGATATCGTCCTACGTCACGGCGCCCCAGAGGTCCTGATCACTGTCAGAGGAACGGCATTTACTGCTGACCTAACTCAAGCGATCGTGGCATACAGCCAGACAAACCACCACCGGACGACAACGTACCACCCACAGACCAATGGTCTCACCAAGCGGCTAAACAAGACGATTGTCGACAAGCTGGCAATGTACGTTGATGTTGAACACAATACGTGGGACGCCAATTTTTTGTGCGTGACCTTCACATACAACACGGCGGTGCAGGAGACGACGCAGATATCTCTATATAGATTGGTCTACGGAAGGAGCCTAGCAACGACGCTCGATGCCACGTTACCCAACGTCACCGACGAAGAAAACCTCGATGTGAGTGAATACCTTCAACGCGCCGAAGAAGCCCGACAATTTGCGCGTCTCCGTATCAAGAAACAACAGATGACCAACAGCCGCCGTTCCAATCTTCGACGACCAGCCATGGAATCGTGGAATACCAGCCGGGTGAACGTGTTTAGGTGTGGACGCCATTACGCCGGCATGGACTCAGTGAAAAGCTTCTGCGACGGTACTTCGGACCGTACAGGGTAGGTCGACTTCTCGGCCCACTTGATTACGCAGTTGTCCCCGACGGCATCATGAACTCTCAACGACGCTGATCGCGACCTGATGTCGTCCATGTCGCGTGCCTCAAGCTGTTTCATGCGCGTTAATAAACTGAAACAGTGTTTTTTGTAGTATTACTGTATTGTAATTTATTCGTTTTACTTCCTTGCATTATTGTTGTACCTTCATTTTTGGTTAGAGCATCAGGACGATGCCTTTTTCACAGAGGGGGGGGGGGCGATGCCCCGTTATGTTTCCCAAGTTTTGTTATCGCCCCAATACATTACACAATTCTCAGCGCAAACCAGGCCTGCAAATTTCGAGAAGCTTCAGGACTGTAGTAGATCATTTCAATAAAATCAAGCCCTCGCCGCAAACTGTACAGATTATTTTGGAACCTACGTCACCGCCAGCGATAACGCTAGAACAATCGATGACATGAGTATAAATGCTGACGTCATTCACCGCTTGTCAGTAGTTGATCGACGGCTGACGCTCCGTTCACTGCTTAACGCCTCTTAACGGCTCGGAGCTAGCCTTTTTTTCGTTCGGCCCGGGGTCCCGTCATGCCGACGCTGACCCCCAGGAGTGTAATCAAGAGGAAGAAGAAGAAGTGCCTGCTTCAGCGCATTCCCGCACGAGGCACCGAAGGCAGTGGTCCTCGGTTAACCAGCAGGCGACCATCCCCCTCCCCCCTGCAGCAAGGAGCAGAGGATGAGTCTGGGAGTGACCTTCTCAGACGGATCAAACTCGCTGCTAACCCCGCTGCAGCTACCGGCCACACCCACCTGATCAAGGCCACGAGCCCTGTCCACGAGTGCGCAGCAACAGCTGCGCGTCACCAGTTCTACCAGACACGCTCCCGGCCCTGCTGGCGGCCCGACGGATAGATTACGCCCACCATAATGACGTCTGTTTTTGCACCCCCGGTGAGGGAAAACTGTTTCTTTTTTAACGCTCCGGAAGGAGACGTTCCGTAGATGAGCTTATAGATGCTATAGAATTCACGGCAGGTGATGATAGTGTGCTGGTCCTCCAGCACATGGGAGGCTCCAGATTTTTTATCTGTGCGCCGAACGCTAGCCAGGCAACCAAATTGATGGTAGCAGAGGGCTTCATCGTTATTGGCACGAAGGTGCGAGTGGAAGCAGTAGGGCCGCCTGTCACATATGTAAACGTCTACCGCGTGCCGAAGTATGTACCGAATGAAGCAATAACCTCGGTTATGGAACAATTTGGTAAACTTAGGAGCGTGAAATCGCCACGGTACTGACCCGGCACACTAAACTAAATGGAGTTCGGGTGGTGAAGATAGAAATGAGCAAGCCGGCTTCTAACTTCACCTCGATTCAGGGCCATAAAGTAAAGCTGAAATACCGCGGCATGCGACGCGTGTGCGTACGTTGCCAGGGTGAGGGGCACATGGCCACCGCATGCACCACTCCCTAATGTAAGTGGTGCGCCGCTTTTGGCCATAGCACGGAAGGGTGCGAAGAAGCGTGCAAGCGATGCGGCGGGCGACACGGCACGCGCGAGTGCTTTCGGCGCCGCTTGTACTTGGCTGCCGCACGCGGTTTCCCACAAGTTCATGATGAACCAGCAAACGACGAGCAGAACGGTCACCCTGTGACCTCGCGCCGCGCAGAACAGACGACGGAACTCCAGGTCCTTAAACCCAGATCTCCGGCGCCTTGCACCAGCAGAACACCCAACTACTGGGACAATGCCGCAGAACACGAGTGGGTCGATGAGCACGCCACGCTACCAGAACCCGAGCCCCTGATGGGTTCCGGGGAAAACAGCAGTGAGTCGAGCCATGATGGCACTGATACGGAGCAGGCGGCGAGCAGTAGCCCTGAAACCAGCTCTGTCGAGACCTCGAGGGACTCATGGGTGGTCTTGTTGTCGGAGGGCGAGGAGCAAAAAGTACTGGACCACGAGAATGGTGAGGAGTTGGCGGAACTGCTCGTCGCCGAGGCACACTTCCCGCCTTTGGACGTCGGCAACGCCTCACCTCGTGATACCGGCATTACGCCTAGAGTTGGTGCGACCATGCCAAGTCACCTAACCCGTTGCAGCTGGTAGTTACCCCAGCCCGGCAGACATGGCACCGCCAGCAGGCCCCGCTAACGAGGCCGACAAAGGCTTTCCTACGAACCCGACGCAGCCTGCTCGCGGGCGCCGTGACCGCTTGCGCTCACGCTCGCCTCGGGCGCAGAACAGACCAGAGGATTCGGGACAGATCCTACCTCAGGGCTCCGACAATATACATCGCCGACAGACCCCTATGGTATCGAGTAGCGACAGCGATGTCCCTCCCCAAGCAAAGTCCCAAAGACTCCCACATGGGAGAGGGAAATCACCTGGCAGAGAGGCCGGCGATAAACACTGACGCGTCACGAAGTCTAATCCACACCTTAGCGCAAGTGCGCTTGAGGTGCCCTCTCTCCACCTTCCCTCGAAGCAGAGGCGCGAGATCATTTTTAGGCGCAACATAGCGCAGGTTAACCCTCGACGCACCCTTCCTCTCCCCGAGGCACCGGTTTTAAATGAAGCAATATGGAGCTCCGAGTTGCTACATGGAACGTGCGCGGGTTCCGTGATAAGATAAAGCAGCGCGAGCTTCTGGCGGTAGCCCAAGCACTTGAGATTGACATCCCCTTTACTCAAGAGACCAACTTCAGGTCCCCACTCGATGTCGCTGTCTTTAAAAAAGAATGCCGCGTCGAAGCTTTTTTTTTCCCTGACGAGTGCCAGGTCATGCGGTGTTGGCGCCATCTTTATCTCGGGAAAATTCCGTCGCAAGGCCCACTGTATCTTTGGGGAGGATGGGCACTCCCTGATGCTCGACGTCTACATCGACGGCAGGAGGGTCCGATACGTGTCTCTTTACGCACCAGTCACGCGAACGGACACGAATGCCTTCTTCAGAGGGCTGCAAGACAACCTGCAGGAACCACTACCCCACGTTCTGTTAGGTGATTTTAACTGCGTGGTGAATTCGACACGGGACATTAGAGGCCCGGGCAGTGGGAGGTCTACTTTCAATGCTAAGGAATTGGTCAGAATCCTGCGTCATCTCAGGCTCACAAATGCTTGGGTACACCTTCATGACAAACTTTCTGTACCGACCCATGTATCCAGGACCACCGCAAGCAGGATCGACAGGATTTATGTTCCAGACTTCTTGCTAGCTTCAGTGGCGTCATGCGAAACAGCAACCCTATCCTCCAGGGTAGAAAGGATGACGGATCATGCCCCGGTCGTGTTGACAGTCAAAGGGACAGCCGGACTTCGTAACGACGACACAGCATGGCGACTGGATGGATTTGTGGGGTTTAACGTCCCAAAACCACCATATGATTATGAGAGACGCCGTAGTGGAGGGCTCCGGAAATTTCGACCACCCGGGGTTCTTCAACATGCATCCAAATCTGAGTACACGGGACTACAACATTTCCGCCTCCATCGGAAATGCAGCCGCCACAACCGGTATTTGAACCCGCGACCTGAGGGTAAGCAGCCGAGTACCTTAGCCACTAGATCACCGCGGCGGGGCTCAGCATGGCGACTTGACCCCACTCTGTTACAAGACAAAACCAGCCTGCAAAATATCAGGTCCTTCCTGGCAAAGTCGGCGCAGAAAGCCCCTTCTATAACACCAGATGTCTGGGAGAGCTTGAAAAAGAGAGAAAGGGGTTCCTGCAGAGCGAAGGAAGGAACAGAAAGCGCCGCCTGATTGCACAAATTGCCGAAGTGTTACGCAAAATGCGAATCGTTAAAAGTGCAAAGACGCTTACCTTCTGCACAAGGGACTACTTGGCATCCCTGGAAGTCGAATACCAACGACTCCTACAAGAGAGGACGCGTAAGACGTCAGGAACGCATGGATCGTCGAGCGAAACGGACGTGACGGCTGACTTGCGCGAGGTTTGCGGTAACGGAAGCTCTAGAATAACAAAGACCATGCGTTCGAACGGGTCGACCACGGATGATCAAGCGGAAATAGCTGCCATTTTCCGAAGCTATTTCAAGTCCCTCTTTCAGGTAGTCGCGCCTGAAGATAGCTGCTCACTCTCTCAAGCGGTCGTAGATCTCTGCCGGAATCTCCGCAGACTTGGCGAAGGCGCTTACGAGACCCTGTGCGGTGAAGCGTCAATTGAGGAGGTGCGATACGCAGTCGCCCACATGTCCCCGAACTCCGCCCCGGGAACAGATGGAATTACGGCCGGATTTTACCAGGCCTTTCTTGAATTCTCAGGGGAACTGCTTGTAGCACTTGTGAACGAGGTGCTAAAACAGCACCGAAAACCAGCCTTGTTCGATGTAGGTCGAATTGTGCTGCTGCTGAAGGGCGGGGACCTCCCGGCCCTACCATCATCTTGGCGCCCCATAACCCTCCTCAATGTCGACTACAAAGTTGTGGCCACAGTTATTAACAATCGTGTGAAATGGTTCCTACTAAAAGTCATCTCTCCAAGCCAGACTTGCGCTGTCCCCAGAAGATCCATGTTCGTAAACCTGACAATAACTAGAGATGCCTTTGAGTATGCGGCCAGCAAGAGACTCTCGGGTGCCTTCCTGTCGCTCGACCAGGCAAAGAAGGCATTCGACAGAGTCAGGCACGAATACCTGTTTGAGGTCTTGCGAGAATTTGGCTTACCAGAGGACCATCCACGTTATCAAGGTGCTGTATAGTGATCTGACATGCTGCGTGGCCCTCAATGGCATAGCAACGGCAAGCTTTGCCTACACCAGAGGCATAAGGCCGGGGTGCCCGCAGGGCCCCACTCTTTTTGTCCTATCTATTGAGCTGTTGCTGACGAGCCTATCAGGTGATGCGGAATTCAGGGGACTACCACTTACTGGAGATGAGGAGTTGAAGGTATTGGCCTATGCCGACGATATCTCGTTGTTTGTTTGGGACAGAAGCAGCCTTGACCAGTTTCGACACCCCTACAGCCGCTACGCCGAAGCGTCGGAGGCCGGAATCAACGAGGAGAAAAGCAAGGCTTTGACTTTCGGTTCGTTTCCATCGAATACACTGGGTAACATGGAAGTGGTCGCTACAATAATGGTCCCGGGTGTCTATTTCTCAAGGGAAGGCGTAGCCCCCACAACGTGGCAAAAAGCCTTTGAGAGAGCTCAAAGCGTTGCCGAAAGAGCCAACCACTTAACGCTGACCCTCCGAGAAAAGGCCATTATTGTAAAAACTGCCATGTGTGCCTTCGAGTTCTTCGCGAGTAGAGTGGCAGTGATGCCAGCGGCAACCACAAGTAAGCTGAACAGCATCATCACAGGCTTCCTGTGGGGAGGAACGCCGGCACCGGTAAAAAGAAGCCTCCTACAGCTGCCCGCGAAGGAAGGGGGCCTAGCACTGGCACACGTGCTAATTACCAGCAATGTGCTCGCCTTAAGAACGGCACGCTCCCGGCACCAGATGGGAGACTACATGGAGGAAAATCTCCTTCTGTAGTGGTCCAGTACCAATAATGGCTTTCTAGGAGCCGACAGGCACCCGGGTCCGTTGGCGGAAAACCCCTCCCCCTTCTACAAGGTGGCGGCGAACACCGAGAGGATGCTCGACTAGGAGGTCGTGGAGTGTGACGTCGACAAAGAGCCGCCGGTCCGTATTGTGGAGGAGGTGACGAGACGCCAGATGTCGGAGGAGGAGAGAAGCAAAGTACGAAAATGGCGAAGGAAACAGGCGAAGCTTGGGGGCGGCCTGCCAAAGGAGATCCAAGATTTTTGTTTGGAAGAGGAATTCGGGGGTCCTCCCAACAAGGGACAGACTCCATCGGTTTCGGGATGTCCCATCCGCACGCTGCCCAAACTGCCGTGCTGACGAGTCAGCGGAGCACGCACTCCTCGATGTCTTGCGGCCAGGCCTATCTGGCGACTGGTGCCAAGGGATTTACGCATACGGCGACCGCCGGCTCTTGACCGTAACAAAGGCGCATTCGCTAGGTTGGTGGTCGCTTTAACGCTTTACGTAATATGGCAAAGGCGATGCCTAGTGGAAGCCAAGCACAGGACCATTAGAGCGGCCTACCCAGCGGTATCCCGCATTAGACTGTTGGTGTGGCAGCATCTCACAAGAGAGCTCGAGACCAGCGGCGAGGAGAAGTTCCTCCACCGCTGGCATACCAGGTTTTCCTTTTTAAAGAACGGCAGACTGTTGAGCCCAGTCACGCCTTATTAACCCCTCCCCACCCGGATTTTCTTTTTCTTTCCTTTTTTTGAGGGGAGGGGGGGCACAAGAGTCGCACACCCACCTTTTACTATGTCTAAATGAGTTAGCCATAAGGTAGTGCATGAGTGTACTGTGCGGGCTGAACACTGTTAAGAGAAAGGGCATGCTTGCATGCTAAGCCGTTATATACATGTTCGCCATTGTATAATGACACACTCCAATATATTGTATCAGTTTGAATCGCCAGTACCCATCCGCCATTTTGTACCAAGTCCACAATCACAATACATGCCCTGTTCATTTGAGCAACAATGTACGGCCACAGCGCCCCTGTCCATATTCCTGATAAGTTTTTAAAAAAATCAACTATGTGCAATGTTATGAGAAGTGTATGTGTATATCGACTACACGTTATTCGTTGAATAAGAATTCCCTTTGTGCTATCTGTGCAAGACTGCTACTGTAATCCGACTTTCCGTTTGCCGTGCACAGGTTCACTCAACTAAACTGTTAAATCCCAACACAAAGTATCCTGTCTTCGGCCACGTCACGACCCCGTGACAATATAGAGAAACTCAGGGGTATGTTCCCTGACCAGTTTCGTTTCGAGTTTATCTAAATATTGTAGCTAATATTGAAAGATGCGAAAATATGGTATTATACACAGATGACATGAATGTTTTTTTCCGGTAATAATCTGAAAGACAGTTTTATTCAGGCGAATCCATGGTTGGCAAAACTGACATTTTAGTTGAAGCTAATAAACTTCAACTTCATGAATGGTTGCCTCATGAGATAATTAGTTCAGCACTGTCAACTTTTGTTAGTGCGCATAAAGCTAGAAATGACTGCATGGTGTCGGAGTTTTTCCGGCTCCACTAAAACATTGTACTAAGACAAACCCATGTAGTAGCACCGAGAAAAAAAATGACCCGCTGCGGTCATCTAGTGGCTGAAATACTAGGCTGCTGACCCTTAGGTCGCACGATAGAATTCCGGCTGCTGCGGCTGCATTTTTGACGGAGATGAAAATGCTGTAGGCCCGTGTGCTCAGAATTGGGTGTACGTCAAAGAACCCCAAGTGGTCGAAATATCTGGAGCCCTTCACTACAGCGTCTCTCATATTCATATGGTTGTTTTGGGACATGAAACCCTACATAACAATTAACACAGAGAAAAATTCTTGGAGTATTCAGCACCACAGTCAGTTGGTGTCTTGTGACAAGGGCGTTGTGTGTCACGTGTCATTGTCTTACGAACGCGAATACATAAGGCAGATGTGCAGATGTGTTAACACGTGGCTGAAAGGGCGCAGTAAGAATATAATACATGCAAAGAAAGGACATGTCAGCCTACACGATGGTAGCTGTGTTAATAAGCCTGCCGAGTTCAATAAAAGTGACATTGTTTATCGCCAAAGGAACCAGTGCGTCAGGCAAATATCGCTCATGCGGTAGAGGAATGTTTAAGCATTTGATCACTTGCATTGACCAAAAAGGAGCTAAGGTTTTTAGAATCTTCATGGTGATTACGACTAGTTGGTATCAGCGAGTGCTTTACTTGCTGCTTGCTTTTCTTTGCATTATTTAATTTATTTTGCCGCTGCCTCTGCGCATGCATTTATGCTTGGTTCAGTTAGAGGAATAAAAGAGTTGGAAATCAGCGCTCTTCCCCATGCCGTATTTTTAAAATTATAGGTGCTGTTACATACGTTCAACTAAAAACAAAGAAAACAAAATTCGGTTTTTTCAAAGCCAACGAAACGGCATATGAACGAACTTCAGAAAATACTACTCACACATACATCAACCATCAGGTATATAGGGGTAATATTTCACAAAAAAGTCTTGGGGACACCACGTGTTAATACATTAAGGAGTTAAGCAATTGGATTAGTAAAGAAGTTTTGACACTTTCTACCACCTAACGCAAAAGGACAACTTTACCATGCCCTTATACAGTCACGTCTCACATACTACTTTCTGGTGTGGTGTACACCACCGAGACGAACTTAAGTTCACTTTTATCTGCGCAAAAGTGCGGAGTGCAAGCAGTTGGGAACTTCTCACATGCTGTGAGTAGATCTCCATACTTGAACTACTAAAATATATTCTCGATAAAGCACCAACTTGAAGTAAGGTTGTTACTGGAGGTAATGCGCCAATATACAAGTAATAACTCTATTTCAAAAACCTGTGCCACTGAGTACCAGCGTCCAGCGCCATGCCTGATTATGGGCCCAGTATGGCGCTGGTGCCAGCGCCTTCCAGCGCAGGTACTGGGACGCTCGCTGGAGCGGCAGCGTCCCAGTACTCTGCGCAAATTGGCTTCAAAGGGTTATAACGGAGATGCCCATTTGCCATAAATAAATAAATATATAAGGAAAACAGCGTGCATTCACAATGCAAATAAGAAAAACAAGAAATGAAACGCCTCCTGACGGGATTTGAACTCGCCCCTTCATGGTTTTTAACATAGTACGCTTCCCACTATGCCACGCCAAATGTGCAGGCAGGGGAGTAAAAGGACTATTTCACCGGAGAACGTGTCGTTCAACTTCAGGCGTACAAGTCGCACAGTCAAGATTGGCACAATATTCGTTTCCAAATAACAATTGCGTCTTGATTCGACAGTGACGAACGGCTTCCGGGCACCGAATGACGTGCAGATATTAGCAAGAGCGCAAAGTTTTTTGAAGCATCCACATATGAACTCGAAAAAATCTGAAATTGACTGGAGGAGCAGCCACAGATTGTCAGCTGTTGCTGCCGATAATTGTTTCCGTTTGGTAGTCGGTTCTCGCGCTTGCTACTGGTCAACATGTACAGATAATATAAATGTCTGGTTCGCTAAATATCCGCGCACACTGAGTGAATATTGAGTTTTTTTTTGCGCTTGCGACGATGTAGCAGTACACATCCGGCGTGGCAGATTACATATTTGCAGTTATATCGATACCTGCAACTAAGAAACCGCCGAAGAATTTACTAATGCAATCCGCTGAAAAAGTATGCCAGTATGTTAGTTCACTAACGCGTACCAAGTTACCAACTCCAAATTGCATGTTCTTGCATACGAGTCAGAGAAGTATCGGCTCCTGCGCTTAGAAGGAAGCTTTAGGTAAAAGCCTACGTTGCTGAAAGCACGATACAGCTATCATCACCGCTTCTTCTGCGGGCAGCGCACACGCAGATAAATGTTCGATTTAGGCTCAGCTACGTCTAAAGTGTACTTTACAGCCATTCTTACGCTTTATAGTTGTGCCTACTCAAAGTAAAAAGCGCCGGCAACATATACACCGCCGCCGGCACGATAGGCCTCGCTGGGACGGGGCACTGGGTAAGGCTGCCCTCGAAGCAACTGAGTTGCGATGCTTGAATTTTCTGCATAGCTTTTCAACATTTCTAACTGTTACCTAAACTGTACCTGAAGTAAGTGGAAGGTCAATAAAAGCCAGAAATGCATTTACGGAGTGGAGATGCCGAGCGACTGCCGTTTTTCTGGCCTCCGCTGGTAGTATACACAGCGGGCGCGGCAGCGTGCCAGTATATATGCAGTTATATTGTTACGTACAATCCAAATGGTGTACGAATAACTGTTTATTGGGGCGAACTTGTGCCCGAAAGGTAAATAAAAATGTAGCGGCGTCTCTAACAGGCGATCAGCAAAAAGGGATCAATCTCCGAGAGAAACTCTCGAGCGGTGTACCACTTCTTTTTCATCAAAATCCCGTGCTGAGGAAGCGCGCGCCGTCGCGACCTTTTCTTGTTTGATCATCAATTCGCTGATCTCTTGGGGGGCGCACGAACTAGCGCGCGTAGTTTGAATACTGCGTTTGCCTTGCGTCAATATCAATACCAACAAGCAAAACAAACACCCATAGAAATACCAATGTAATCCACTGAAAACGTATGCCAGGGAGTCAGTTCACGAAGACGTACTAAATTACCAACCGAAAATTGTGTGTTGAACATATCAGTCAGAGAACTTGGCTACGTGCGGCCGGCAGCTTTCGGTGACAGCTTGCGTAGCTGAAAGCGCGACGTTCGATCGTCAGCGCTCTTTGTGCGAACTTCGACACAAGACAAATTAGTTTATTTAGGTTCATGGAAGTCTAAACTATACTTTACAGTTATTCTCACACTTTAAAGTAGTGTGTACACGAAGCAAGAAGCAACGGTAACATATATACCAACGCGGCTGGCAAGACAGGTTTAATGCTCGCTGGGCCGGACACTGGGTAAGACCACTCTCGACGCAGTGAGTTGGGATGGTTGAAGATTCTGCATTTGAGCTTCTGAACATTTATAACTCTTACCTGAAGGGAGTAGAAGGATAAGCGTGGCAGGACATACGTTTATGCGGTGTGGCGTAATTGAACGACAGCTTTTTTTCTCGCCTCCGCTGGGAAACCTTGCGAAGCGATCGAGAGAGCTCATTTACGTTTCTTGAACTTTGTGGCAAAAACAGTTTCCTGTTTCTGTTAGGAGTGATGTGCCGCTCCAGGCTTACAAACACTGCAACTTGGAATCGTTACAGCAATACAAGAATGATGCGAATATGGCCGGTATACACGGGGGCATAAGCGGAAAAGGTGCATTATCATTGCTGCGATCTATACGTACGTGTGCCGCAAAAAATTACGTATGATCAGTATCTGTTAGGGTAGCATCTATTCATGCCATCGAATCAAGCGTTTTATATTCAATGACACCGATACATACCACGGCACATGCTACAATATTGTCGTGCACGCTGCGCTGGTAGAGACAGTGCATGCTCAAGAATTTACCAGCGCTTGCCAGTGAAAATTCCAGTGCTTCCAGCGTTTCGCAGTGCGTACCAGCATCACAACGGCTGAGCCAGCTATCCTACCAGTGCGACAGCTTTTTCCCAGTGCGTCCAGCGAAGTGTCAGTGATTACAAGCGTGTACCAGTGCCAAGAAAACGTACTGGCATCACGCTGTTTTTGCAATAGTTAAATGCTTTTTTTGGAGAAAATATCACGTAAAACAAGCCCCCTAAAGAAGTGCGTAAAAACGGAATTGTAGAATCTCGGTGATGAACAAACTGCGGCATTCATAAATTGGCAACTTAATACCATACATCTTAAACGAATGCCCAATTGTAATAAACCTCGAGCCAAATAGATTCTTCCTAACTGATTTCAAAAAGCAAGTAAAAGAATTTTTTTCGTTTTTTTCTTTTACTTGCTTTTTTTAAATCAGTTAGGAAGCAAGTAAAAGAACAAAGAATTTTTTTTCGTGACCCGCCACGGTGGTCTAGTGGCTAAGGTACTCGGCTGCTGACCCGCAGGTCGCGGGTTCAAATCCCGGCTGTGGTGGCTGCATTTCCGATGGAGGCGGAAAAGTTGTAGGCCCGTGTGCTCAGATTTGGGTGCACGTTAAAGAACCCCAAGTGGTCGAAATTTCCGGAGCCCTTCACTACGGCGTCTCTCATAATCATACAGTGGTTTTGGGACGTTAAACCCCACATATCAATCAATTCAATTTTTTCGTGACTTATAAGGTTTTGCGCTCAGTTAAAGGGGTGTAGTGCATGTAGTACAATCTCTCGTTTTTGAACAGACACTGCCACAATTGTAACAGTATTGATGCTTTTTATTTTTCTGTTTATTTTTCTCTCAAAGCTACAAGAGTATGTTTACTATTGTACTATACAAGTTCTACTGTGGTTATACAAGTCGTGATTGACCAAATGCACTGTCGGAACTGCGTTCTGGGTGATGTAGTCTAGTGAGGCACGTTCGGGCCTTTTGCTGCGTCTATTAAGACAACTGTCTTGTACGGAGTCTAAATCAACGATTATGAGTAGAGCAATGCGTGGATTAGTTTCGGAGCTAGAGCCCGACCCGAGCCCGCTGAATGCATCGAAGGCCCACCCAAGCACAACGCTATAAATCTACGAGCCTTTCCTGCCCGGCTTGAAGCACGCAAACAAAACCAAGAACTGGCACAGCCTCGCACGATATTGTGAGCGTTTGCTCTACAGGAAAGACATCTTTTTACAATAGTGTGGCATTACAGTAAAGATATTGAAGTAAAACATAAGCGAACGACATGAGATAGTAAATATACCCATCAATTACCGAGTCACTTCCTTCTCTTATTCTGAGAAAGAAACTTGTGGAACAACCAGGACAGCGAAGTACTGTTGACCCCTTGCGCATTGCTCAGTGAGCCGCCCGACGAACAACAATGGTGCGCTGTACCCCTTGAACAGCGCAAGTGCAGAAAGATACAGCTCGCAAACTCCAACGAGCAAGAAGGGGGAAGGAGAAGAGAGAGGTCACTCATATGGACATTCGACCCGAACAAGCCAATTATCCAGTGGCGAAATGGCAGCCAGTGTCTCTGACGTGTTTTTTTTTTGTGGTCACGTCTGTTGAGGGTTCGATGAAAAAGCACAGACACAAAAAATGAAACAGATTAGTAACCTTAGTTTCGGTCCTACAACATGACCGCTTCTAACGTTACATTTATTCAATCGCATGGCGGCCACCCTGCGGGGTCACTTCCACCCGCAAAGTTCTGATTACCGCCACTACGTGGTGATGCGGTCAGAAGCGATCAAGTGACTTTATTGCGTGATTAAAATACTAGGTCATAATATAACCGCGCTTAGACCAGAGCTAAAATTACGTTCAGCTCTCAGTACATGCAAACCGCAAATAAATAAGAGGCGCTTCAATAGCGTTGGAGGGCCCCTTCAAGTGCGTCGTTACTGCGTCCCACCGAGGTGTTGTTTCGTGCAGTGCTCACACTGGTATCCGAAACTGCCAATATATGTTGCGAAAGCTCAGTGAACTTAGGATATTTATACTGCTAGTACCTCCAGAATTTTAGCACTACTTCAGAGGCAGGACCAAATCATGATTCTATGCGTTATTGTGATCGGCGAGTCTGCCTTTGTCGCGGGCGCCAAAACAGACGAAAGGCAGCCGCCGATAAGGATGAACTTGAAGACTCCCTGCTGTTTTTCATGTATTGGGAGGTGCGGGGTTGTAATTATTCCACGCACAACTGCTGCCCCTCATGCCGTTGCGGAAATGCGACACGTGGCGCCTTTGTACACCGAGGCCGTGACGCTGAGTTTCCACCGAAGACGGACCTCGGACCGCCATGCTCTGCGTCTCTGGCTGAGAGGTAACCGACGCTCATATAATCGCCAGATGACCAAGCACGTGTCATTGGAGTTGCCTGGCCTGCAACCACCGTTCGACAGTGTGGGTGGTCAGCCCGAGCAGTGACACGATGAACCCGTTACATCCCGTTTGCTGGCGGCATGATTCCTCGGATGCGACAGCGTAGCCGGAACACTACCTGTTTTGAGTTGCGCGCGCGCGCGTGCGTGCGTGCGTGTGTGTGTGTGTGTGTGTGTGTGTGTGTGTGTGTGTGTGTGTTGGGAACAGTGACAGCAAAATTACCCTCAACAGTGATGACCTGATTGAGTCAAAATGTTTTTCCCCATTTCCTAGGCCTGGCCTCTAGGGAATGTGAAAGGACAAAAAGGAGCAGTGTGCTCCTGAGAGGCCTTGGACGAGGTTGTCACAATGTAGGACGTCTTCGTCTCGATGTCCGTCTTGTGGCGAGAAATGCTCGCTTGTAAACATGTAAAATAAACCTCTGTAGAGTTTCCCTCATCAGTACATTCACGCTCGACGTCGTCTTGCCGAGTCCCTCGGTGCCGGCAATGGCGAAGTCCCAACACCTTCCCGACGGATAGCAGTGGGTGAGATCCGTGATCAAAACACCCGTCCTCAATATCGTAAATAATCGCAAATCTGATCTTGTGTGCTTAATGTAATGTGCTGGAAGTACAACGTCGACAGATTTCCCTTCAATCAAGCTTCGCATCTCGTCTGGGCCGCCCATTTGAGAACAAAACAGCCCAGCCCGAACCCGAAATGAAAAAAAGTCTGCCAAGTTAAGCGTGGGCCATGCCGGGCTCGGGCTACACGTAGTCCTCTAATAATGAGAGCAGGCCAAAAAGTATGAGGTGTCTTCTGCACTCGCTGTTATGCATGCTAGCACTTTCAGGTTAATATATAAACGCCGTGAAGGGGATCACCACCGCTGTGTCCCATTTGGATTGGATGCGCTAATCGTCGCTAAGCGGCAAGTTATGTTTTCATTCAATTTCGTTTCTTCGCATTTTCACTACTTTCATTGACATCTTAGTTTCCATTAAATCATTGTTTCTTATTTTTCATTATTTTTTCCAAAAGCGAACAAAAGACGGAGCCCTAAACTTTACAACTCTTTCATTCATAAGTCGGCCAAGTAACACTGTAAACTTGCCGTGGTTGTTCAGTCGTTTCCACTCCTCATCCGCGGGATTAATCAGAATGGCCGCGTTTTCGATAGAGGCAGAAGGCTTCAAGCCCATGTACTTAGATGGTCGGAAATTTCTGAACCGTTCACTATGGCGTCTCTCAAAATCGTAACAGAGTTTCGGGATATTATTCCAAAAACGTTCATAATAAATAAAATGCTACCACTCTGGGCATTCCGCTGCTTCGATACAAAAATATTTTTGAGGGCATGTTTTTTTTTCTCAGGCACAACAATAATGGGAACTTCCCAGGGACAATTGTTCACAACTACACTTTGGCTACTGAAATTAACAATGTGTTTGCTTTCTCGTTTTTCTGCCAACTAGTTTCCAATAATGTTTCGCCTTTACACCTTTACAAGGTAATAAATGGATCCGCGCAAACTTCTAAACGTCATTTTGCATTAAACATACATGGGTCTGTGAGTGACTCATCCCATGCAGTTGTGGCTTTCCCAAGAAGGGCGTTTTTTCGTCTGTATTCCTCCTTCATTCTGCGCTCAAGAATACTCAAGCTGTGCACTAACTACCTCTTCAGCAGACGTTCGTGAAGTAGTTTGCGTGAGCATAATAGCAAGCTAGTTTCGCTCATGAGTTGTTTCTTTCCCTTAAAAAGGTGTACCTGCAAGTCTGATTCAAAGAAATGCGATATTGAGTAGAAGTAGATGCGAGCTGCTTTAGTTCGTAAGAGTCGCCAGCAGTATTTCAATGTTTCGCGATGCATGTGTGTTTAGTCCATCAATGACCTCGATTACACGTGGTCGGGATAAACTGTTTTTGATTAAGCCACAATGATAAATGCGCTTGCAGGTAGTGAACTATATTGTCTGTGATCTATGCCTGTAGTTTGCTGTTTGCGAAAATATGCACACGATGTCGTGACAGTAGATATACTTGCGCAATCAGGCGAGTCCTATGACAACTTGGTTCTGCTATGTCAGCCTGTTTATTCAGATGCTTTTTTTTAAAGAAACAGTGCCATGTACAGCTCATTTTTGAGAGAGGATTAACACTGGAGTGGAAAAGAACTTTAAACGCACATAAATGTGTCCCATGGACATGAAACTATGAGCGAACGCAAAAATTTTCAAGTGTAAAAAAGCGGTGAACTAACCTGTATAACGATATCGAAGAGGCACCAGAATTACTGCTGTAACTCGGTGCGGACTGAGTGAAAAGAAACACTCTCAGCTGCACAAGAACGCCGTCAATGCGTTTGCTGATGTGGTTTTCCGTGAAACCAAGAGTGTCAGCGTCTGGGAAGCACCCCTGCTGTTCCAAGTGGAGTTCAACACTGGCTACGGATGGCTAAGCCCCGGCAAGAAGATGGCTCCTACGCGCAGCGGTCCTGGCGAATCCACGCGAACGGCCTGAGTAGGACCTGTACAACGAAACGGAACGATGTCTCAGAGGATAAATACCATTGCTTTATTTCCATGTCCGCACTGTTCAAAAGAAACATATATCCACACTATATATAAGCTTACCTTTAATCAGTGCTTTTTCGGCAGCTGTATATCTGCTATTGAATGATTTTCGAGAAATTTTGGAGCCGTTTGCAGAAAGCTTTCTCTTGGCCACGCATTTTCTTGACCAAGAATTCTCTTATCTTGAGAGATCATGATAGCGCGGGTACGAATTTAACTTATTCGGCACTTAAGAGGGCGAGGAGGACACACGATAGCCGATGAAACGACAAGGAAAAAAATGTGTGCTGATAATAGCAAGTTAGCACACAAAGCATCTAGCATCGACAATATACGAGGATAGCCAATGCTTTGCTGCATCTCAGTTTCAGTTCCTCGGGCGTCTGCTGCAGCACTTACGCGACGGCCCGTTGTAATAAACGTCTGGGTGTGCCGTGCAAAGCAAAGCGCTCGCGTTTCATCAATGACCGTGGCTAAAAAATAAATTGCTCGATGGCCTTCAGCATTAATCATTGGAATATCCAACAAAGTACAAGTAAACAACGCTCCAGGTGCACCACATCAATGAAACCACGCAAAATCAACAAATGCAGTGTTTGAAAATGTGCCCCAAATGTTTTTCTCTGTTTAACGCGACCACTTACAATACATTTTAATGAAGCTGCGCTGCTACTCAACTTATCCGCTCTAATTGAACACGGTATAGTGGTGAACGTTAGGGTGTTTTGTAGCTATAGACGTTAAATGTTGCCTTTCTTACAATAATCTTGTTAGAAGACACAGGAGCGACTTATGTGTCTGCGGATGGATTCTGCAGAACTATAGAACAGCAGTAATCAAATGAAATTGTGAGGAAAATTTCGCAGGTTTCATGCACCACAGCATTTCGACAAAGCCGGAATGCAAGAACATGCATAAGCTTACTCTTATATATGTGTCTACGTAAAACGAGGGAGATCCATCGGGAGGCGTTTCAGTGCTAATGCTTTCAACTTGGTACAGTTATTTCGTTCAGTGGTGTTCGAGTGAGAAAACAAAGCAAGGGATGTGTATGGAAGTCTTGAAGTTCAGAGACGTTACCACACGCGCGATAACGATGAAATCAGAGAGAGAGGGAGAGATTCCTTCGATTTGTCTCCGCGAAAGGCTGAAATTGAAGTGATGGATCATAAAGACAATTTTCTGGCCCAGCATCGTGCAATGCTCGGAGAGCATAAAAAATGGGAGTACGCGTTTTATGGGAGCGACAACCAAACAGAAAGCGAGATGAAGTGTGACTGTCTTCAGATGTGAGAATCAATGCTAATTAGAAGAGTTTTCAGTTGATGAGCTAAACCTTCCTTAAATAAACATAATCCAAGCAAACTGAGTATTCATTCAGTGAAATTAACAATACTGAGAGTGAATTTAGAATAGTTGATTGGAGTTGTCATACTTCGACAAAATTAAATTTTTTTATTTATAGTTCGGAAAATACGGGAAGGTAGCCTACGTTAGAGCTGGCTATCTGAACATCATGACAGTACTGTACATCATAAATAGTGCACGGTTATGCAGCCGCACTTGGTGGTTTATACCTTCAAGTAACCTTAAGCGAACGCATTCTAATTATTTTTTCTATTTTAAATGCAATGAAATTTTTATCGAACTTCAGCGACTTTGAGCGTATCTATCTATCTATCTATCTATCTATCTATCTATCTATCTATCTATCTATCTATCTATCTATCTATCTATCTATCTATCTATCTATCTATCTATCTATCTATCTATCTATCTATCTATCTATCCAGCCACCTACGACTTTAGCTCTCCTAGCCGTTTCAATAATGTTATCGCCACGCCACGGTGGTCTAGTGGCTAAGGTACTCGGCTGCTGACCCGCAGGTCACGGGATCAAATCCCGGCTTTGGCGGCTGCATTTTCGATGGAGGCGAAATGTTGTAGGCCTGTGTACTCAGATTTGCGTGCATGTTAAAGAACCCCAGGTGGTCGAAAATTCCGGAGCCCTCCTCCACGGCGTCTCATATTCGTATGGTGGTTTTAAGACGTTAAACCCCACAAATTAATCAATCAATAATGGTATCAATCCCAAACTTGTTATGGCATCACATGGCTGTATGAAGAACATATTTGAGTAGTCATAACATAAAAATCATGAAATTTCTGTCATGATGGCATGATTTACATTTCATGGTCTTGCAGCCCTTGCGGTGGTTTCATTCACACGGAATGTTGCAAAACTGGTATGGTATCGTACGATTGCATGGCTAACACAAGCGACAGACACTAAAATGAAAATCATGACTTGCGTGTCATGTAACAGCATGACTAAATGCCCCACTCATGATCTCATGATACGCTGCCGGCCGTTTCACTAGCTTCACTTATATCAATTTTGGTATTACGGGACGTGAATGGATCATGAAGGTATGATACTGGAGCAAACGGGTCGAACATGAGATGCGTCTCATGTAACAACCTGAATACATGCTACGCTCGTGATGCACTCCCGGCCGTTTTGCGAGCTTCACATATGCCAAATTTAGTATTACGTGACACCAATGGATGACGAAGGATACGTGTCATGTGAGAACTTCACTACATGCCACAGTCAAGGCACCAATACATTTTGACATGGCGCGGTGCGCGTGCTCACCGGCGTTCATTTTGCCGCGTCACGCTGGCACTGCTACGCCAGGCGCCGGTCCTGTCATATACTCACAGGCGTGCGCCGCGCTGCGTTGCTTTGACGCATGGGCGTTTCAGCGCGTCCAGCGTCCCTGCTTCACGAAAAGAGGGAGACGCAATGTTCTCTGCGTAACGGATTGGCGCGAAATTCAGCATGTCGCATTTCGCGCCGGTTGCCTTCGGGCTGCGCCGACAGATGCTGGTCGCGCCTGGCGTCAGACTATAGAGTGCTGGCGTTGTGCTACAGTTTCATCGCTGTTCCCGGCGTGCGCGCGCGTCAACGCTTCATTGGAGTATATTGGGCCCTTCATGTTGCGTTCGCGGCCGTTTTGTTAGCTCCACATACACCAAATTTGGTGTTACGTGACGTCAATGGATGACAAAATGTATGACTGGTGCAAACACGATAATCCACACACGCGTGTCATGTAAAAACATGACAACATGCTGCACTCATAGCGTGCTCGCAGCCGTTTTGCTAGCTCCACATACGCTAAATTTGGTATCACGTGATGTAAATTGATGACGAAGGTAAAGGACACATCCAGTATGATAATCATGACATGGAAGTCGTGTACGGCATCATCTACCTCCACCTCGTAACGTTTGCTGATTTTAAAGGGACATATCTACATTTGTCATTATTGCTTCGCATATCATTGATTCCCAAAGTACCTAAAATCTGCCACTTATTTTGCATCAAGTTTCACCGGACGTTTTGCATTTGGCGTCATTCGAAGCATTCACAATTTATTAGCAATATTTGAAATGCTGTAGTGGCAAGCCTTTCTCTCAAGCACTATAGCACTGGACGAGTGGTTACAGCGTTCAACCACAATCTAGGTTGTACTGGGTTCGATTTGAAGTGTAGTTACGTTTCGTTTGGTTCTTTCCACTCGCCTCTCGCTTGTTGCGCGACATTTGCTGCTGCCGCCAAGGAAGCCGAAGACGAGAACCTTTCATCTGCTGCCACCTTGAGGAAACGACCGCTCCGACATCATCTGAATATAGAGACGTTTATTCGTTTCTTTCCTCTATTTCCCTTCACTGTCCCTGCACCCCTGGTTTTATCCCCTGTCTCCCCATTCAACCAATCTTACAGTCCAATCGTAACGCACCACTCTTACAGTCCAATCGTAACGCACAGAAGTGTCTCTCCTTGCCAAAACCTCGAAGACCCACCGCCTCTTGCCCACTCATCGGTTCTCCGCCGTCGCTCAGGTTTCTTTCACACCGGTTCCCGGAATGGTCGACGACGGGCGTTGCCAGGTCGTGGAAAAGCGCCTCCGAGTAAGTTCCTGCGATGCCGGGTTGACAGGCCATCAATACATTTGGCCGGTGCGCAAATGCCGTCGCCTCCGCTGATTCTGATTGTCCGGCGGACGCGTACGTGTTCCTTCCACGTGTACCTTCCACGTGTACCGGCCACCTGCAGCCTGGCTTGGTTTCCTGTAAGGCGCCATATTTGAGCCCGACAGCAGCATGGGAGTTGTTGCGTCCTTTGTGGCCAGCAGACAGTCATCGTCCCGCATTCCGGTGGCCCTGCTTCCTTGTTGGCGAGGGGTCGCCGGCCGCGGGGTGGGTAACATAAGGTATTCGGGGAACGCACGAAGTTCGAGCCCAACACCTCCCCTCCAACTGTGTTGCACTGTATCTATGACATGCGACACAAACACAACCACATACGCACACATGTTCACTGGCTCGACACGTGAGGCACCAACTGTCACTCGTACCTCGTTGACTCCGTCGCGCGCATGCGCTAACAAAGCATACACCCCCCTTAACTCGCCGTCCTTTTTATGCGTCATTGTTAGGAGTCACTAACCGCGACATTGCGTCGGCATTAGCGTTTAGACACCCCTTTTTGTGTTCAATTTCCAGGTTATGCTTCTGTAGTGCCAACGCCCAGCGTGTCAGCCTAGGGTTCTGCGGAGTCGTTAGAGTTAGAAATTTGAGTGGGTTATGATCGGTAATCACCTTGATTTTAGCGCCAAACAGCCAAACATCCAACTTCCCCAGTGCCCAAATGATTTCATAAGCTTCCTTCTCTATTGTGGCCCATCGGGTCTGAGCCGGGCTAAGCTTCTTGCTCAGAAAAGCGATAGGGCGCTCCTTGCCCACCAGATCCTGCTGTGCCAGGCACGCACCAGCGGCGAAATCGGATGCATCTGTGGCGATGATAAATTCTTTCCCCGGGTCTGGTGCCTGCAACGCCGACGCCTGCGCTAGACAGTTTTTCACCTTGTCAAAAGCTTCCTGCGCCTCTGTATTCCAAGGTAATTTCTGCGGAATACGTCGGCCAGTTAGGTTAGTCAGAGGCATAACGACTTTGGAGTACTCGGACACGTAGTCCCTATAATAGTTGGCTAGCCCTAAGAAACTACGAAGCTGTCCCTTTGTTTCGGGAGCCGGGATCTCCTTTATCGCCCTGACCTTCTCTGGATTGGCCCCATGCTTGCCTGATCCCACAATATGCCCCAAGAATTTTACTTCTTGTTGTGCAAACCGACATTTGCTTACGTTGAGCGTCAACCCTGCCTTCGCTAGGGACAAAAGCACCTTGTCTAAATGTTCCAGGTGCTCGTTCCAGTTCTCGGAGTATATCGCTACATCGTCAATGTAAGCGCAAGCATAATATCTATGCGGAGCCAGTACACTGTTGATGACCCTCTGATAGGTACTGGCGGCATTCTTTAACCCAAAGGGCATCACTCTCCATGCGTACTGGCCTGAGGGAGTGGCAAAAGCAGTACAAACCTGCGCGTCCTCGTCGAGAGGTATTTGCCAGTAACCCCTGAACATGTCTAGCAGAGTTATGTACTTATCCTTCGCTACTTGGTATAACAGATCAGTCGCCACGCTCATGGGAATTGCATCTGTCTCTGTTATTTCGTTAAGTCTCCTGTAATCGCAACAGATGCGGATGCCACCGTCCTTCTTTGATACGCAGACCAGTGGATACGCGTGCGGACTTTCAACAGGGTATATCAATCCCCACTGCTGGAGCTCATTTACCTGCCTCTCTACTTCATTCACCAGCGCCACCGGCACTCTGTATGGATATGCGCGCCTCAGTTGCTCTCCTGCTTTGATTCGTATTTTATGGATTCCCACTTTGCAGGTGCCGGGTTTGTTTGCGAATACCCTCGGGTGCCTCGCGATTAAGTCTCGCAGCTGTTCTCTCTGTGTGGGCTCCAGGTGCGCTACCTCATCAAGCTGCAGCGTCGCTTGCGCCTCTAGCCCGCAGGGGGGGGACCGGAACCTCTCCAAATTCCTGATCGCCTTCGAATATCACTCCTACTGCAGTTAATCGGGTGTGATATGCTCGAAGCTTGTTAGCGTGAATGGTTCTGCGTGAACCGTCCTCGAACTCAACTAAATAACTGTACGGTCGCAGTTTTTCGACCACTGTGATCAGTCTATTCCACTTCGCCACTAGCTTCCCCTCTCCTTCCTTCTCGAGCCATAGTACTTGGTCCCCTGTGACAAACTGTTTGTCTGTGGCCCTCAAGTTATAGCGTCCTACGTACTCCTTCTGAGTGACTTCACTCTGTCGGGCGGCTCCTTCGCCAGCTTCTTCCAAACTACTTCGGAGCTTCACAAAATATTCCGCTGCTGGCATACCCAATGAATCCGGCACTTCTCGGTCTCATGACCAAGTCCTTTTGAGAATGGATAGGGGCCCGTTCGGCACCCGCCCGTACATGAGCTCGAATGGTGACCGCCCTGTGGTCGCATGTGGGACCTCACGATATGCCCATAACAAAAACGGAACCATTCTATCCCAATCGCGTCCACGTTCGCTGACTATGTGAGAAAGCATTTTTTTGAAGGTGCCGTTCCAGCGCTCGACTAAGCCGTTGCTTTGCGGGTGATCGGGCGTGGAAAATCTCAGTGTTGCCCCCAGTCTTTGCAACATCTTCTGTGTCAACCTTGACGTAAAATTTGTGCCCTGATTTGAGCAAATTGTCTCTGGCACCCCGTGTTGAGAAAATATCTGCAGTAACGCGTCACACGTAGCCTTTGCCGTTAGTGAACGGAGGCATACCACCTCTGGCCATCTGGTATGTAAGTCTACAACACAAAGAGCATAGCGGTGACCTTCAGCCGAAGGGGGTACCATAGGACCGATGCAGTCCTTGTTTACTGTCTGAAACGGCGCGCTGGGCCTGGCCAGGGGCTTTATCGGAACCCTATCTATCTGCCTCGTCGGCGATTTCACCTGGCATCCATGGCATGACCTACAGTACTCCTTTACATCTCGCGACATCTGCGGCCAGTAAAATTAGCTTTTCACTCGTTGTAGTGTTTTCCGCTCTCCCAAATGACCTGCCCATGGTGAATCGTGAGCCATTTTTAGCACTTCTTTGTGCCTGTGTGATGGTAGCACTGACTGTTTGCAGATGCGACCCGCGAGATGTTCCTGATGATACAATAGCTCGCTTTGAACGGGCATGCCATGCGTTCCGGCCTTTGCCTGCGCCCAAGCATCTCGCAAAGCCGGGTCTGCTTCCTGAGCCGCACGAAACTCCTGTCGTTTGCTTTTGACCGGCTCGGAACCTTCGCTGTTGCTCTCCGTGGTTATGACGCCTGCCATCGCCCGTCGCTCCTCGCATGCCTCATCTGACAGCTCTACTATAGCTTCGGTCTCCTCGACTGCTGAACACTCGTCTGACACTATGTCACGTTTAACCCATTCCTCGAGAAGCTGTGCGTAATCGTTGGGCGTGATCAGCGCGTCGGTGCCGTCTAGCAGCTTATCTGTGATTGCACAAAGCACGGGCGACTGCACCGCCTCGGACATCACGTAAGGACTTCCTTCAGTAGCTATGAGTGGCACGTAAGCCAACTCAGCGGTTACCTGTTGCCCGAACGCTCCCATCAACTTTATCTGCGAACCAGTACCATCGTACTGAGGTACCATTGCCTTTCTGATGACGCTCACCTCCGCTCCTGAGTCTACCACGGCGTTTAATGATCGACCTGAGCTCTTAAGCGTTACAGTTCCCAGTGAGGGTTGTTTCTGCTCTTTGCGCTGCCACAACCTGTCTGCCATTGCTATTTCTGACCCGTATGCAGAAGCCGTCACCTTCGCGACCACTGGACCGTTTTGTTGTCCTGCTGGCCTAGTGACTTGCCTTGCACCTGAGCCCTGATTGGGGCAATTCCTGGCAATGTGGTCGGCACCCTTACACTCAAAACATCGCCTTTTCCCTTTTCCATCTGTGGGTGTATCTACCGCTGTTTCAGCTTTCTTTTGCCACTCCTATACATTTGCCTGCTTTTGTGCTGCCTTGCACTTTTCGCTCTCCTCGAATCTCTCCGTGAGCCTAGCCATGCCACTGGGCAGCAAAAAGGACTTCTGTTGATTACAAATAACATGCGCTCTCGCTTCCGGGCTCAAACATTCTTTCAAGCGATCCACAACAACTAGCTGCTTGAGTTCCTCGAACGTGCCTACCTTTGAACTCTGGACATAATAGTCGAAATAATTCTCAAGGCGTACGGCAAACTGATCCCAGGACTCCCTTTCTCCCTTTTTCGATCCCGCAAACAGCCTCTTGTACTCCGCCGCCGAAAGCCTGAGACCCTCCAAAATGCTTGACTTAAGCTTAACATAAGCTTTGCGCTCCTCTGCTGTAAGCCTGCACAGCAGCCCGCGTGCCCTTTCACTCAACTGTGGCAAAACTAGCCCGGCCCACCATTCGCTCGGAACTTCATACGACTCGAGCGTTGCCTGAACATCCTCAAACCACATTGGCACAAGCGCCTCTTGGTTCGGCATTGGTGCCAGTACACCCTTTAACAAGCTTGCGAATTTCAGTCGCCTGTCTTTCTCTGACCTTCCGCCAAGCGCTACGCTGTCATCGCTCTCGTTGGACTCTGCCACATTACGGGCTCGTAGCCGCTGGCTTTCCAGCATCAAACGCTGCTTCTCCGTTTCCGCCTCAGCAGTTTTTAATTGAAGCTGGAGCAGCGCTAGCTGCTGTTCCGACGCCGTATCTGACGTGCCACCACCATGACCCCCCGTGCCGCTGTGGGCGACTCCCAACGCCTGCAAGTTTCCTGCCCCGTCCCCGTTCATTTCCGAGTGGTCCCTTTCTCTGTCTCGCAAGTTGTAATGCTTTGTTATCGCCTGCGCCCAACAGAAAATTAAGAGGTACCCGCCTGAAGTAGCCTGGCGGTGCGCTCTTCCTCCTCGGAATCCGGTGGACTAGCCTTGCTTCGTTGATCCCGCAGCGTGGTAGTCAGTTGAAGGTGGTTGTCGTCAGTCTCGGCCGATGTCGCTCCCCGCTGTCCTCCTCGGTTCAGCCATGCAGATCCTGCTCCACTGCGCCAGTTACGTTCCGTTTGGTTCTTTCCACTCGCCTCTCGCTTGTTGCGCGACATTTGCTGCTGCCGCCAAGGAAGCCGAAGACGAGAACTTTTCATCTGCTGGCACCTTGAGGAAACGACCACTCCGACATCATCTGCATATAGAGACGTTTATTCGTTTCTTTCCTCTCTTTCCCTTCACTGTCCCTGCACCCCTGGTTTTATCCCCTGTCTCCCCATTCAACCAATCTTACAGTCCAATCGTAACGCACCACTCTTACAGTCCAATCGGTACGCACAGATGTGTCTCTCCTCGCTACAACCTCGAAGACCCACCGCCTCTTGCCCACTCATCGGTTCTCCGCCGTCGCTCAGGTTTCTTTCACACCGGTTCCCGGAATGGTCGACGACGGGCGTTGCCAGGTCGTGGAAAAGCGCCTCCGAGTAAGTTCCTGCGATGCCGGGTTGACAGGCCATCAATACAATTGGCCGGTGCGCCAATGCCGTCACCTCCGCTGATTCTGATTGTCCGGCGGACGCCTACGTGTTCCTTCCACGTGTATCTTCCACGTGTACCGGCCACCTGCAGCCTGGCTTGGTTTCCTGTAAGGCGCCATAATTGAGCCCGACAGCGGCACGGGAGTTGTTGCGTCCTTTGTGGCCAGCAGACAGTCATCGTCCCGCATTCCGGTGGCCCTGCTTCCTTGTTGGCGAGGGGTCGCCGGCCGCGGGGTGGGTAACATAAGGTATTCGGGGAACGCACGAAGTTCCAGCCCAACAAGTGTCATCGAGCGTTTTTCTATCAGGTTGTCCGGCCTGTGATTATGCGTGGCGGCGGGTACTCAATTCTTGAGGCCGTGGCTTTCGCGCTCTCTACTTTCACTTTCTTATTGACGGAAAAGTGCTGTGCTGTGCTCCTTCATAAATTACATCATTCAGTGTTCATAATTCCCCCCTTCATTCTCTGTTATCACAAGAGTGCCCAGTGCTAAATTACCAACATCATACTTTGTACAAAACTAATCAAGCGTCTTGATGTTTGACCGGTGGTCAGTCATCACAATGTTTTGATCAAAATCTTGACATGAAGTAAGATAATTGCTTGCGGCCAAGTTGACTGCCCTTGTCGGGACATGTTTTCGTGCTAATTTGTTGGGAATCAATAATGCAGCAAGGCAAAAGAGCACTGGCAGATAGAGAAGACACACACAGAGAGATTAGTTTGTATCTTCTCTCTCGCTACCTGTCATGTTGTGCGCTTCAGTGTAATGCGCTGTCAATGGCTAGAAAGAACTATATCAGCTAATGAAGTTTTGCTAAGAGAGTCACCGATTGTCCAGAGTGAAACAGAACAAAGGCAAATATTGTGCTTTTGGTTGCTACAATAAATTTTCAAACAGAAGTTTATTCTATATTGACAAGAGTTTCAGTACATTCTTGGACCAATACGTACATTGAGCTTGACTATGTTTGTGCCCTTAACAGTAATTGCAAACAGTTATTATAAAATGCATAAATGTCACACACATATACGAGCACGGGTGATAACTTGTTTATTCTGATTGAAATTGATATGTTGAAATTGTCATTTTCGATAAACGCAATGTGTACAAGATATGCCATGTAGAGGAGCTACGCTCTAAACTAATCTTTGCTGGCTGGTTCCATTTTACCCAATTTCTCGCTCACGAATTTACGGTGGCAAATGAAACAACTTCTTCGAATGCACATATTTTGGTAAGGTTATATCTATTTTTATGCAGTAAAACCAAATTGAAAATGATAATGGCTCAGAAGAAGATAACTAGAAAGAAATTCAGCCAAATCATTACCAAGCTCATACATACATAAATACATACATACATACATACATACATACACACATACATACATACATACATACATACATACATACATACATACATACATACATACATACATACATACATACATACATACATACATACATACATACATACATACATACATACATACATACATACATACATACATACATACATACATACATACATACATACATACATACATACATACATACATACATACATACATACATATACTGAGGTGTAAATATTAAGATGAACGGCTACAAAACAACAATTCTTATACGCTCAGAAAGTAACTTGCGAGAGAACTTCCCCAGCACGGTCATGTCTGAACTAGGTGTTCCTCGAACCATATCGGAAAAGCTTCATGCGTAGTTTTGGCTGCTGCCAGGTGACAAGAAGTTTTTATAAGAAACACAAGAAGAAAGCCGTTGACCATTTCATGGTAAAGAAAAGAAAGAAAAAGGCTGTGCATCATAATTTGGTACATATCTGCAGTATTACTGTCTTTTACATAGCTCGGCTCATTAACAACACAACAACAAAGCTCTTTAAGACACTTGGGCTAGAAAGTTGGCACAGCGCAAAGACGTTCCAGACAATAAATAAATAATACAATTCTTAGCTACTAAGCTCCACGGTGCACTGTTTCTATTGACAGTTGTAAACACCAATTTGTTACCCTAAAAGACTTCAAAGTTCGCAGATCAGCACAGTTTTCATATAGCTCTCTGTTTACTTGAAAAAAAACTCAGTTCACTGGTGGGCAGATTGTACACTTAATATGTTTGGTGATGCTCCAGTGCAGTGGATGTATGTCGTGGTGCTGGCCTCAACATCAATGCTGCTCAGCACATGTGCGTAAAATCACGACTACAAAGCCACTACAAGGTAAATTTTTGTCATTTACATGAAACAGGGACCACAATAAAAAAAACATCAGAATATTTACCTCCACACAATGCAAAAAATGTAAACAGATTTCCATAGAGTTTTTACATCTCATCTGAAAATAGTAATGATGGCTATTATAAACACATTGTTACTTCCACTAACAATTGTAGTTTTAGGATGCTAGCTTCAATACCAGAGAATAACAATTCAAAAAATGCAAATACAATTTCATAGAGTTTTTACATCTTGTCTATGAATAGTATCATAGGTTGTTATAAACACATTGGCGGCCACCGTTGAGAGCAGACGCACCTCATTTCATCTCCGCAGAATTTGAATGAATCCGCAGGAGTTTCATTGCCTTGATCAAAGTTTGGTTACCATCGACTCCCGAGTGACCACGCGAACCTGGGGACCCGAAGTTTCACGGTGAGTATGCCTTTTTCAGACTTTAACACCACATTTTTATCGGCAACGCGTGTGAAGTGTTTTAGGCCTACTGGCATTCCGACCGAGCTAGGCTGCGTCCACTGCTCGCGGACGCTATATGGTGGGCCCCACAGAAACAATCCAATCATGTAGGTGGACGAAACAGCGTCCGATGGCACCCCGGATGGGCACGACGATAGATATAGTGTCACAAACCTGCCTGAAGCTGAGACAGATGCCGACGGCTGGATTGAAGTTACGCGACGGAAAAAACACCATGAAACTCAGCGCGATGACGAACCATTCCTGCTGCGCTATACCAAGATGCGTGGCTGCAATAAAGGCACTGTGAAGAAGATCCTACTTACGAGTAGAATGCCGAGGCTACCGAAAGGAGACATTAGGGTGATATTGAGGCAACGAAATAGCCTGAACCTCCGCACGACGGGCGGGGTGACATTGGATGAAACGATGAAAAGAACGGCCGGCATAAATGCGGACTAAACAAACGCGATTTGCCCCAACTACACTCAAGACATCCTGGTTGCCAGCATGCCCGACGAGGAGACGGCAGGTAAGTTAGCAAGGATCCGCTCAATTAGAGTGGGGAACAAAGAACACGAGGTCAGACTGTGCGTCTCTGTGCCAGAAGAAATGGTCAAAGACATAATAAGGAACGTCCCACTCAGTTATACGCATGATCAACTCTCGCGGGCACTGGTCACTACGAGGAACCCCAATCTTGCATACGCGAAGAGACTCGGAAACACCACTACAGTAATCCTCCTCTACGGAAGAAGCAGGGTCCCGACGTGGGTTTACATTAACAGCAAAATAATAAAAGTCACAATCTACCAGAAGCAACTCGATTTCGGTCGAGATTGCAGAAGACTCGGTCACAGAGCCGACGTGTGCCCGAGACCGCAAGTCAAACTATGTCTAATTCGCGGCACGAAAAAGCCAATTACCGTGCACAAGTGCTCGCCAAGGTGCAAAATCTGCGGAGAAGCGCACCCTACCGCCGATCGCACATGTAAAGCAAAGTACAAGGTTCCGTACGTGGTCGATTCGAGGAGATGGCTCGCGAAAAGCAGGGATGACCGGGAGTACAGAAAAGAGGGCACTCTTACTCCCGAAGATGGTGTGGGGGACCAGTACCCGGCCCTCTCGCAGCATTACCCTTCGGAACGTCACGCAAGAAGAGGCCGTTCGAGATCAAGATCCGGCTCCCGACAACACAACAGAGCCATTGACTCCCACTCCTCCTCAACGGCGGGAAAAAAGGCCTCGCAGTAGAAGCGAAAACCGCAGCCGAAGCAGTAGCCATACTGGACGAAACTCAAGTAGCGAGGCGATAGTTATAGCGCGAGAACAAAACGACGACGCAGAGACACAGTCGTCGTTTTGTTCTCGCGCTACAACTATCGTCATGCCATACCAACTAGCCCAAGCTGCCACACTTCCAACTAGCGAGCCCAGTTTCTCGTCGGGCAACGGGCATCCTCCACCTGGCAGAAAGCCAAAGGGTCATTCAAGGTTACTTGGTCACACCTGGCAGCTCAATAAAGCAGGAGTCCAGAAGAGAGCTTACTCACCAAAAACCTAGGGAAGGCCTTGAACTCGCTAATCAGGATGCGATTAGGGATGTTAGACAAAAAGAATAGGGAACCAAGGCACAAACTGAGCAGGGCAGACAACAAAACGAGAAATCAGCGAAGAAAATAAATCGATGAGTTGAAAAAACGCTGAACGAAATCCTCAAGCGCATGGCTGGACACGCCGGAGGAGCCCCCACTCAGCGTGTGCCCATGGAGCACACCAGTGCGGCGGCGGAAGAGGAGATTGGCATGCTCGACGTAAAGGTACTGACAGTTGGGTCCCAACCCGAAAATCAGGTGGCGCGCAAGCGGCTGACACAGAGAACACGCAAGAACTGAAGAGACCTAGGTCAAAAGCCAAGAAAGTAGACGTGTTCGAGCAAATGATCGACAAGTTGGGGATAAGACGGAACTCATGTTTGAAATGCTTCTCACGAGGCTGAACGAGTCCGACGCCGAACGGAATGCGCAACACGCAGCCGTAAACACTCAACTTCTGGCTATGAAGCAGCAAATAGAAGACCTAGAACAAAGAAAGGAGCAGCTGCAGCCTCCAGAAAGGGTCGATTCTCCGCCTCCCGCCCCTCGCATTCCAACAATCGTCAACAGAAGCAATAAAATTAATGTCACCCACCCTGGAGCGGAAAGGATGCACGGTCAGTCAAGCTCCTACAACACCCTCGCATCACCATGACTACGCCTCGCGTGCACGACGACAGACTGATTGTCTGGCAAAGGAACTGCAGAGACTTCCAAACAAAAGCTACGTTGATGCAGTTCATGAAAACAATTTCTAAAAAGAAACTTCCAGATGTGATTGCCTTACAAGAACCGTATGACCATGCCAAGCTTCCGGGATACGTCACGCGCTGTCCGTTCTCCGAGAGCACGGGGCGGAGCATCAGATATGCATCCTCGTAAAGGGGAATAACATTTGTTGAACACAAGCTGGACGTGAAGAGCGACATCGATAACGCTCTAATACAAATCATACTAAGCAAGAGCATAACAGCCAAGTCGTTCATCCACAACGTTTACAGCACCCCATCGAAGAAAGGTCTCACTCACAATTTTGACTGCCTCTTCCGTGAAGAATTGGCGAAAGCCACCTCCGAACCCTCGTTGATGTGCGAAGACTTTAACGCCCCGCAGACGCACTGGGAATATGGCAACGCCTCGCCCAAGGGGGGGAGGCTGGCCGAACTAGTGGACGACCTCGGCCTCACCTTGCTAAACAAGCCAATGTCGCGCACCAGAATCAGGCAGCGTGTGTGCCGCGACACAACTCCGGACCTCTCGATGTGAGCTAACACGGACGTGGTGAGCTGGGAAAATACGTTTTAAGACCTACGAAGCGACAATCGAATCCTAAACTTGGTCGTTGGCAGGAACGCAGAACAAAGCGCAAACCTCAAAGTCATGATCGTCGATTGGGACATATTTTGTAAAAACACGGACAATGAGAAGGAAGAGCCCATAAAGGATATTCGGTCATGGTGCAAGAAAATCCTAGCAGATTCGGAGAAAGCCACTAAAGAAATCGAATGAACAGACTGGTGAGAAGAGGAAGGCTTGGGCGGCGAGAGAACTGAAGCCCCCAACCCAACCACAGTGGACAGCGGTCTGGCGCACCTCATCCTGGCCAAAAAATTGATGCAGCACAGAGTAAGCAAGCAGAAGTTAAAAAAAAAGCTAAAGAAAAAATCGCCAAAGTCAACCGCGAAACCGAGACGCACTGCTCTCGCTTATGCGAGCAGGAATGGGAAAAGCTTTGCAATACCATGGACGGAACTATGAGCATGGGACGCACCTGGAAGATCCTGAAGCACCTGCTATATCCTGCCAGTACCGGGATGGCAGTTCGGACAGAGATGGCTAAGTTGCGGCACAAATACAAGGACGACCCGGAGGCCCTCACGGACGAGATTGTGCGGACGCACCTCACTCGCCCCGAAGGCCTAGACAACCCTGAGTATGCTGACGCTCCTAAAGAGCTCTACGCGGACTTCACTGTACAGGAGATCAGAGCGCTGCTTCAGCTACTCATGACGAAGTAGGCGCCCGGCCTGGACAAAATCACCAACAAGATCCTCAGAAACCTTGACGACAACGCCATTGTGAACCTATGCGAGTATGTCAATGAGTGCTGGAGGAATGGTCGGGTTTTGCACGAATGGAAAATCGCGGACGTGGTGCTTATACCCGAACCGGGCAAGCCACTGGTAATCAAGAACATGACGCTGATCAAGAACATGACGCTGACGGTGATGGAGCATGCCGGCCTGAATAAGGTGGTGACGCTCCTCGAAAGTCGAAACACGTTTGGCACCCGCAACATCGGGTTCCGGAAAAGACTCTGCACACAGTACTCAATGCTGCAAATTAAAGAAGAAGTAGTTGATGCACAGAGCACGCACCTTCGCGCCATACTCTGGCTCGATCTCAAAAGTGCTTTCGACACTGTGAGGCACACGGCCATACTGGAGAAGATCAGTCACCTAAGCCTAGGGGAGAGATTCCACCGATATGTCGGCAGCTTTCTTGACGGGCGAGAAGAGCGAATCAAGATCGACATGTCACCACCAAAGACGGTCGAGATGGGAGGTGCCGGGACGCAGCAGGGCTCCTTGCTCTCACCAATGTTGTTCAACCTCGTTATGATTGCCTTCCGGAGTTGCTCAACGCGATCAAACGCATCAGCCATACAATCTACGCCTCCTTCAGTCCCCGCATCCCGTGGTAATGAATCTCGAGGCAGTCGAGGATGGTTCATCTGTTCTTCGTGCCCGACAGTCTTTAGAGCTACGCAATCCTTTGAGCGTCGATGATTTCGACGAGCGTGTTGTGCATGCCCAGCCCTAAGAGCCTGCAGTTGGCAGTGTAGTGAGGTACGCCTAATGCAGTTTTCTAAGCCCTGCGGATGATCTGGCCTACGCTGATCAGGAACGATCCGTCGCAGTCCTCGCCACCACCCGCTGCATGACGCGGTCGAGTAGAAGGTCCCCGCGAGTCGTGCAATGAAGGAGACGTGTTTGCACGAGAGATTTTGGCACCGCGATGTAAGGGAAACTATCTATCGGTGAAAAAACTAGACCGAACCGTTTCTGGGTTCCAACTTCTTCTTTTAGAGTGCTTGCCTGCACGCGTTTATTCCTGCGTGCATGCTCCGACTTCTTCTAGATTTGACCTCTGTGTTAGGAACCTTATGTAACCCTCTCCTGCTAGGATGGTGAAAAACTGTCTGCAGTATTCCTTAAATAAAAAAAAATAAAAGATATGACAATGTGCTGTTCCTGCTGTCATGAACTTTCAACAGGAGAACACAGTTACTAGCAGTCCCTTTCTATTTGTTGGACTTCTGCGCTCTGTTCGTGATACAATGTACATCACCGCTGAGCACCTGATCTTTTGTTACTGCTGGAACACAGAAAAATAGACATCATTCTTACAAACTTGCTACATGCAAAGGTGCACAGTTGTTAAATATGTGCTAATACTTACAGATGCATTTTCCGAAGCCAAGGAGAGGTATGCAGAAATAAGAAAAAGAAAGAAAGCTGGTAAGGAAACTATAGATCGGCAAAAAAACCTAACTAAACGCCAATTCTTGGTTCTAACTTCTTCTTCTACAGTGCTCACCTTCACGTGTTTATTCCTCCCTTTTCTACGTATTCCCCCCCCCCCCTCAGTACAGCTTCACAACTTGAGCTTGAAAAATTCTTTTTCGAAACATTTCTATACTGGTCACCCTAAAAGCCTCCGCAAGCTCGGGTTATGTCTTCATAATTAGGTCGACGTGTATGATTTGTCTTAAGGGCCACACACTCCTGCAAGTGAAAAGTTTCCCGAAAATCACCGCGTCACTGCTGCTGCACCGTAGTTTCGATCAATGCTCTTCTCTAGATTGTATCAGCCAGTGATCTACTTGGTCCTGTTAATATCTCAGGTTCTTGCTGTTATGTCGAGTGTCCTGAGGGCTTCGAGCTTCGCAGTCGTAGTTGTTTCAATTTGGGAAAGGCTGGGATGAACGTCTAACAAGAAATTTCACCGAAAACATCAAAGATGGCTCTTTGACGTCCGTATGCGTGTAGGTGAGCTGTCTTGATTTGTCATTCACCTTTGTTTCCACTTGCACCTTCTCCGTTTCTTCGCAGCTGTGCTTGCTCTTTCGAAGTTCCTTGAGTGGTGAAGACTTCACTTTTCTGGCAAATCTGCCCCAGGAACCACCCAACCAATGAGCTCCACGTGAAATGAACTTCGAATGTCCTCGATGCGTTGATGGTGTGAATGAAGAGCTCGCCTTGATGTTCCTCTCTGGCTTGTGGTTCACCTTTTTATCGAAGCAGAATTTGAGGGCTGGTGTGCCTTGATTGGGTGACGAAGCGTGAAACACAACTTGGAGATCACAAGTCAAACAGTCTGCTCTTTCAACTTTTCGATGTGGCGCATAACAGTTGACCTGATAGACTACATCATTCTCAGGTAGCATCTTTGCTAGACCTTGCTCCATCGATTGGCGGTCGACTAGGCCGTATCGCTCCAATAAACCTTTCATCCGCAGCAGTCGTTTTGCCAAATTTCGTGGACATGTCAGCACGGCATCACGGTCATTTCTGAGTAGCTGTTTCTGACCTTTCTTCCAAGTGATTTTGTGTCTCTCATTTTGCTCGTCAGTCGTCCTTTGGAAGTTCGCAATCCACTGATGTAAGTGTGTTTAGCCAGGATCTCCGATGGCTGGTGCTTCAAGCTGCCGGAATGATTGGGGAGCATGCGACACTGTGTCGTTGACGCTGATCGCTTTTTCTCGCAGAACACAGAGCCTGCCGTTACTGCTGCAGTCAACTAAGTCACTTTGACGACTCGGCCCTTGCAGTGTCCATCTAAACACTGTGTTGATCGCGACTGCTCCTGGAGTTTCTGTACTTCTTATGACTCCTTCTATAGTAACCTACCACAGATGATCAGCTCAAATGAACAAGCTGATGCCAGCCTCAATCTCGGCCTCAAAAAATTTCTTTTAATCTACAATAACCTTCCCTTGGCGACGCAACATATGAATGAGGTAGCCATCACTTGTCGGCGAAAGAATGTCATCACAGATAACCGGTACGACAATGGCTCGAATAATGTGGATTTGAGAATTGCGTTGGCTCCACAGGGGGACTTCAACAACTTGTCGTCTTTCTGCCGAACTTTGGGAAACACTGCCAAATAAAACTCGAGTTTCTCACAGCAACTTGTAATGTATAATCGCTGGCTTCCTCCATCGAGAATCTCTCTGGTGTATCTGGATCTGCTACCTTTGACGAAAAAGGCACGAAAGGTCTGCAAGTGCACCCCTGTGTAAATCTTTCCGCAACCACTTGAGGAATTCTTACCGCATAGCATCACTGAGTGCGACGTTTTTTTTTATTGAAATAAAAAATCAGCGAAGGAGTTTTTGTCACCGTTACTTGGCGGCGACTACCCCTTTCCACTTAATTGGTACAAATAAAAATATGAAAAAAACAATAACATTTGTACATATATACAGTTCTACATGGGTGAGAGCAAAAGTTTTCTATATGGGCAGAACAAACACGTAGACGACACGCTCATATTTACCTTTTGTCCGCTCAGTATTCGTCACAAATCTTCGTTTCTTCGGAGAACTGTTGCAGCACCTTCATCGCTTTGCCATTTGTTTTGGATGGCCATGGACCTAGTATTTTATTCAACCCGAATGGTCGTTCAGTGAGTGCGACGCGCTTGTTGTGCAGTCTGAAGGTTCTGCTGGTAAGGACGTTCTCAATATAACCGATTTCCTTACGTAGTTAGGGTCACACATACCCGTTGCGTGCCTTCCATGACAAGTTGAGCACGTAAGTTTCGCTCTCCAAGATTGTGCCAGGTGACCTAGTGACGTGCATTTGTAGCAGCGGTTGGCTTCAGCTAGCTTCTTTTTCTTACAAACAATGGAGAGGTTAGCGTCACAAGCGCGTGTGCCATGTTTCGTAGAATTGCAGAAAAATCACTCGTTCCTCTCGTAGGACGCACCGTGAAGTACAAAAGCGGTGCTTGTACTGCCATATCGTCATCTCTGATGACTGAGAGCGTGGTTAATAACACGTCATTCTGAAAAGTTCTGACACTGCTCCCGACTTTCCAACTCAATACGTATGAACATGAGTAGCGTTTTTAGTTCCGGATCCGAGTTTCCAGCTGCCAATGCTGGATCTGTCGCGTTTGTACAAGACTCATGTTGTCCTAATGTTTCGCTGCACTTTGCTCTGATGTATGCAAGAACAATTTTTTGTGGCAAAGCTTCTCGTATATTGTCAATCAACATTGCCGAGAATGTTATCCTTGGTACGTTTAGTGCTGTGAGACATCGTATGTCTGCACAGAGTCGTAAAGCTGCCTGAGGCCTCGGACGTTGCTTCCTGCCATGACATCCGGAAGATGGCGAAGAGCTGACAGGTGGTGTTGCACAATTCTGTTACGATAGCTTAACCGTTCTTTCAGCAGCTATATGGCGTCGGTGTAACACGATGCGGAAGTGGGCAAACCAGAGATCGCCACTGCCGCTTCACCCGCAAGGTAATGCCGTGAGTAGAAAAACTTCGTCGTCGTCGATAATGCGTTGTTAAATTGAACAGTCAGCTCTAACTGCTCCCAGAAAGCTGACTACTCGTAAATATCACATCTGGCAAGGTTCAGCAGCGTTGGGCCGATTCTGGTCAAAGCGTCATAAAGTGAGGGGGTTGCGTTTTGAGCAGCACCCGCTGCAGTACCTTCCCCGTGTTGAAACCCATCTATCTTGCAGCAAATTTCAGCGAACATGCTTATATATTTGACGTTATATTCTGTTACTGCGACATATTCCGCATCGAGCCCCTAGTCAGTCAGGCGCTCCTCGAGCACATCATTAGTCTTTGAGATCTCACTGTTGCTAGCTGACAAACGGTCGTAAATACCCGTGAGTTTGGGCTTGTCCACGGCAGGGTCTGTTATCAGGGACTTCGCTACCTGCAGGAGCTTGGTGTTCTGGGCTCGTCGAGCGGAACACTTGGTCTTGAGGCGATCCATCAGATCTGGTGTTGAAGTCGAGTCTGGCCTACGCTGATCAGGAACGATCCGTCGTAGTCCTCGCCACCACCCGCTGCATGACGCGGTCGAGTAGAAGGTCCCCGCGAGTCGTGCAATGAAGGAGACGTGTTTGCACGAGAGATTTTGGCACCGCGATGTAAGGGAAACTATCGATCGGTGAAAAAACTAAACCGAACCGTTTCTGGGTTCCAACTTCTTCTTTTAGAGTGCTTGCCTGCACGCGTTTATTCCTCCTTTTTCTACACGTACAGTCTCGACACATACACAAACAGTGTAGACTGAAAATGTATTTTTATTATGATATAAATGCAAAACTACAATGTTATATACGAAGGCATGAAACTTCTGCCAGGCTTAATAAGCCAATAAAGTATCCTCTATTTTGACTTCACACTAGGTGCGAGAAGCCAACTGCGAATAAGTTCACTAAGGAACCCAAGTTTGACAGGCAGTGTTCATAACTTTGAAGCTGTCTAACATAGTCAGCTCTCCATAAAGCGTATAGGAGCAAATGGGCTTTCTAGCAGACACAAAGCATTTGTCTATTATCAGTGTGCTTGTTGTTGACACCTATTACTCCAAACGAAGAAAACCTTTCAAAATTGCACTTCATTAGAGGAAATAATCATACGAAACAATCACAATGGCCTCCTACAGGGGCCACCAGCGCTCACCATTATTATTGATGTCAGTGTCTTGCCGGATGGATATGCTGTGTCCTGCACAGAACACCAAAGGAGCGCTCCATGACTTGGCTTGCACGGGTCTTGGCTGCATCGAACTGCTGCTCAAGTAGGCTAGCTACAGACAAGGAGACGGGAAGCCAAGGCTTTGAGGCACACCAAGCGTCATCTTTAGAAATCGACAATGGAACATAGGTTAGGTAGAATTTGTGAAAAAAAATTATGTCACTATGCAATCGCTGGAAAGACGTTCGGCTGAAACACAACATGCCACAGCACTGAGAGAGAAAAAGCTACATCGAGTAAAAGATGCAGTTAATGACCCTATGTCGTCAAAGGCTTGTACAATAGGTCATTTTCCTTGCAAGCTGTTAACGGCCAGGCGATTTGCACCCACTAGCTATTCCTTTCCAGAGCACTTGATCCACAGAGTGAGCCACAAGCTTGTGAGCTCAATAACAAATCAAAGTGTTAGTGCTCGTTCAAAAGCACAAGCTTTGCAGCCGCGGATGATTGGAGTTTCATTCCTAAGCTACTGTCTTTTCACTTTCAAGATTCTTACTTATCTCGCAACGGACTTCTACTAATTTCCAATAAGCATTATGTGTGAGAATAACACAGGTATCCACAGCAAGTAACCATGCTTATATTTTCAATTTGTGCTCAGTAAGTGATTTTTACTTATAGATAATGTTAAAAAACTAACCTTGCAACCAGCTGTTCGGCAGTTTTATGCCCTCGAACATCTCAGGCAGATCACAGTCCTTCCTGATGGGGCTGCCATGCATGCTTTCAGGTCACTTCCAGGTCCGCTGGACAATAACAGTTCCAACAGTTACAGAGATTGCACATTCAGGGAGCACATGTCCTTCATATTTCGGGTGCTCCAAGGCATGAAGAGGCTTGATGTGCCATTGCGTGCAACCGATGCATCGCAAGACCTTGACAAACTCTGCGACCTGTGAAAGGCCAAAAACAATATTAAGAACAATCATTAAAAGCACTCACTTCTAATACTTATTTCACGAAGCTATCACTTTGTCAAAGTGATGAAATTTGATATAATCACTTTGAAACAAACTGCAGCCGAATTTAGGATTTACATACCATATAATATAAGTCATAGTGAAGTATAGTGCTATTACAGCGCTAATCTTCTATACAACTAATTGTTCAAATTAACATGGAATCCTCAAGTGCAACCTGGTTCCTGCAAAATAAATTGACAATAACTTTCCAACTATCAACCGTGGTAGATAGACAGGCTCATCTCAATAATCAAACAAGAGCTCGCCTATATCAAATCACAAACTGCTGATGTATTTGCGCCCCTCTCCTTAATATATGTATGTGTATAACAGTAGTACTAAATTTTTCGTGCTTGAACTTTTAACATAGAGAAACGTTGCATCGGCTGGGCTAAAAAGCTTGCACACGTTATAGTACTACGTGAATAGACACAAATTTAGTTCCGCAAAGTCAACTCACCCAAGGCAGCATTTAGTAGCCGTCAGTGTCATCAGGGACCAAATGTGCTCTGGGGCCAACAGGCAAAGAACATCTGCAGACTGTAAACTGCCGATGACAGCAAAGTCTGACCAGGCGTGCACGTCCATTGAAATAGTGTAAGAACTGGTCATGAGTCGATGTTGTCAAGACTCTATAGTGCCGAGCAAAACGATGTGCGGTAGAACTCGAAAACATGTAGTTGGCCGGTACTGGCCTAAAACTTTATCCAAAGCAAGGCAATGGTGAAATCGTTGGTGTTCCTGAGGGCCGAAAGGAAGTTTGACGTTCATGGGGCTCTCACTCGCACACAGCACTCTCAAGTTCTTACCGAAAAAAGTTTAGGCGTGCTGCCAAAGCAATATGATCTACAACAGAATGTAGCATCTTGCAGCTTCAGGTCGTGACATCATGACGCTCGGACTATGGTTATCACAAAAAGGAGAAGTGGCGAGTTAACAAACGAAAACGCAGAGCCCCACCACTGCAACTTCACAGGGCAAGACTGTTATCAACGCTGTCTTTGAATTTTCGGTCACACGAGCACAGACTCTTCACAAGCCTTGGAAACGTCAACACAGCACCACTGCTCACAACGAACAACGTTTCACTCCCGAAAACTAGATTGCTCACAAGAAAATAGAAGCGTACGGTCGAACCAGTGGTGAATCAAGAACCGAACACAGTGCGTAGTTCATACGTTTCCGTACGTACTTGGGGTCACGTTAGTAACGTCTCCAAACGCTGTCAATCCAAACTTTCGCGTAGCACCAAACTGAGAGACTGGAAAGTGAAGTGAACGAACTGTTACCAGTGCACAAACACAGATTTCAACCTTCTCGAGTGCAAGTTTTCGTTGATGCACAGGCCACGATATCACTTGATAAACACACTGAGGCACAGGCTTCGCTACGCGTCACCGTACACGGATACACTCCCACTGGTTTTCTCACCGCTTATTAGCACCGAAAAAAGCCGTGGTAATCACAACACATCCAGTCCAATGCTGAAGGAACTCAAGCGATGGGCATTTGTTAAACGTCGCACCGACTGATACACTGTTTACGACACCATTTTGTTTTCGAGAACTGTGCGGGACGTAAAAAAGCTCTTAGAAAGTACTGTGCATTTTTCACGGCGTGAAAAAATTTGCTCTTATGTGCGAGGGGGATAATATGACGAACATGACAAGTGTACTAGATGAAAAAAGTGTTTTGGCAACGTCACGAAGAGAGGTTATGTTGAGAATATTGCTTCACAACCTAACACAAGCTGCGCCTGTAGGCCAAGCCGTCGTCTGCTCGCGTTTGTTGTCTGCTTCGATAAGAGCATGCGACGAGAATTCGGCCTTCGCAACGCAATCATTGCCCCGTAAAATGATCACTGAGTCACACAAAATACATGTCACTGGCTCTTTCTACCTTTAAATGATATTCATCCGCCAAGGTAAACGGCTGCTAATTGCCGCAAGGAAGAATTCAGCAAATATTTCCTCCAGAACTGTGATGTTTGGCACATTTCCGGTGTCATTTAAAAGTGCTGGGTTCATTTTATCCCCACCACTTGTCATAATACCAGGATCTATATCGCTTTCTGAACAGTGAAGGCGGAAACGCTTGATTCGTTTGTAGTTCCATGCGTAATCAAGCACACCCTTTATACGCTTCAGTTTACAAAGTACGCGCTCGGGCCCGTGTGCTCAGATTTGGGTGCACGTTAAAAAACCCCAGGTGGTCGAAATTTCCGGAGCCCTCCACTACGGCGTCTCTCATAATCATAGCGTGGTTTTCGCACGTTAAACTCCACAAATCAATCAAAGTACGCGCTCGTAATCGATCATCGTAAAGTGCATTGACAGCTGTATTTCAGAGATCGTGCTCATTGGACAGTTAGAGCTAATTGAAGTACACTAGAGCTTAACCACACAATCTCCTTTATGAACCACGAATTGAAAAGTTCCGCTATTTTTTACTTCTTATAGCGCACAAGAAATGTGCTTCTCTTAACCTCTTTGGTGACAACTTCCCCCAATCACGCAAGCATCTCGAGTTGTACTTTTATAGGGTGAGGTGGGGCGCAACACAACAACATAACAAATAAGGTGGATAATATAACGTGCCACGTTCAAATTCAACGATTATTTACGTAGCACAGTGGTTTTCATGTAAACACAAAATTTTACATGCATTTTTCACGTAATTGGCGCCCAATAGGATTCATCAATTACTGACACTCCGAGCTTATAGGCTAGCGGTGGTTGTCAATACCATCCACTGCGAACAAGGCGGACAAAACACGAAACTCAAAGCACCGAAATAAAAACGCACCAGCAGTCATCCGGCAGCCCTACATGGGCGTGAATCAACTCAAAACCAGCCAGGGCACCAAAGTATATTGCCGTGGCGGCAGGTTCTAAACAGCGACAATGTTCCTAAGAGTGGTCTGGACCACTTTTAAAATTTTCTCTTAGTCACGCTGTTTTTACGCAAAACTTCGCTTCGTGAATCCACTTGCGAACATTTTTTGGTGACGTAAACAAATATACCAACTGCATCACCATTGCTGACATGCTTTAGGGCAGTCGCAGCGTGTTTTCTTGCAGCGGCTGATGTGACAACGATGGCCTCTTGCGACGTTTCTAAATGCGAAGCATTTCTTAGTGAACTTCGGCGACTTTGAGCGTATCTATCTATCTATCTATCTATCTATCTATCTATCTATCTATCTATCTATCTATCTATCTATCTATCTATCTATCTATCTATCTATCTATCTATCTATCTATCTATCTATCTATCTATATATCTATCTATCTATCTATCTATCTATCTATCTATCTATCTATCTATCTATACCGGGGCCTGGTGTCACTACGCCAGGCCTCTGTCCTGCCGTCTACTCGCAGGTGTGGGCTGCGCTGCGTTGCATTAACGCATGCGCGTTTCAGAAGGTCTGGCGTTCCTCCGTCACAAAGAGAGAGAGACGCGGTGTTGTCTCGGTAACGCATCGGTGCGAAATGCAGTATGTCGCATTTCGCGCCAGTTGCCATCGGGCTTCGCCGATAGCCGCTGGTCGCGCCTGGCGTCAGACTACAAAATTCTCGCGTTTTTCGAACATAGCGTCGCTGTGCTCAGCGTGCGCGCACGTGAACGCTACATTGGAGTATAATGGGCTCTTGATGATGCACTCGTGGCCGTTTTGCTAGCTCCACATATACCAACTTTGGTGTTACGTGACGTCAAATGATCACGTGTATGATTGGTGCAAACACAAAAATCCTGATACGCGTGTCATGTAAGAACATGACAACATACCACGCTCACAGCGTTGTCGCGGTTGTTTCGCTAGCTCCACATATACTAAATTTGGTATCCCCTGATCACCTGACGTGAATAGATGATGGAGGTAAACGACATTCCCAAACATGATAATCATTACATGAAAGTCATGTACTTCATCAGTTACGTTCACCTCGTAGCGTTGTGCTGATTTAAAAGTGACATATCAACCTTTCTCATTTGTGCTTCGCATATAATCGATTCCCACTGTACGTGGGATCTGTCAATTTTTTTTTGTTTCGTTAATCGACTTACGCAACAAAATTTCTCTTGCGCGAAAGCTTTTGCGTAAGTGAAGTTTCTGAATATGACCCTTGAAGGTTTTATATTTCTTCTGACACTCACCTTTGCTAATGACTTGTCCTCGATACCCCCCATAGTGTTCTGGAGCACACCCGTTTGTATTTTCTGTCCCAGAAAGGAACGCGCTTAAATATAACTTGCTCTTGTGTTCATAGCGGGGCTAGACATATGCAGGGTACATCGCCGAAATTTAATGTCCTGACGGCTTTATTGTGATTTGACGGGTGATAAGTGGATTGTTATTCTGAGCGCCCAGGGAGCACATACTGTAGGTATGTAATTGGTTCTGCAACGTCTATGGAGTGCGCAATCTCAGCCTATTGTGGCCGGCAGTGAGCCATTCTTGGCTGAGCCGATGACGGCCAGTTTCGCCATCCGATAGGCCAGTTTTGCCACCCTTCATTCAAAATTGAATTTTACTGGCAACTTTAGCCATGGTTGCCACCGTTTCGCCAATATTGGCAGAGCCCATGACTTCAACCGAAAAATATTGCGCACTTTTGTCGTTCATTATTGATGCTATGTCGGCAGAGCAATAGAGAGTGCTGGACCAGTTTTGCCGTCTTTCATCTAATATTGGATTTTCACAGGCTATATTAAGCCTGATTCAACGCCGTCCTGTTCATATCAGCTGAGCCTATGACTTTCAACCGGAAACACGAGGCAGCTTTTCCTGTTATTTAGCCTATGTCGGCTGAGCCGTAAACTTTCGCCGGCTAATATTAGACCACTTTTGCCGACCTCGAGCAGACGTTTGCTCGTGCATTGGTTTTAGGCGCCTAAAATTGGGCCCCTTTTTCTATCCTTGAGTTAGATTAGAGCTTAGGTATGGACTTTTGCTAAGAATATTCGGCTTTTTTTGAACCTGCCTGCGCTCGAGATTGTGAATAAAATCCGATCGAGACGGCCATAACCGAAACCCTCTTCAATGATCTTTTGTGTCGATCAGACGCCTAGGTACGCATTTCGTTGCCAGAACTTCTCACGTGCGTGCTTCTTAGCAGTACCCGTCCTGGTGCTGTAGCGGCTACGGGGCTCGACAGCTAACCTGCAGATGACGGGATGAAACAGGGTAGCTACAATTGCGTTTTCGACTAAGGGAAACGTTATACCCGCGCACTTAAATTATACGTCACAGAATTCGAAGTGACCCAATTTTCCGGAAACCTCCACTATTCGTCTTCTTCATGAACATGGTACTTTTTGCAAGTTAGACAAAAAACTCAATAACAAAACTGCTCAAAGTAATTGTTAGGAGTGCTTTTATTCATGAGATTTTTCACACTCTAGTAACGAATGACGTAGAGCAATACAGATTACACTGTATAGCAATGATATACATCATTAGCCACATCAGTGCTTGACACTAAAGCCGTAGAGGGCCACTACATAGGTTGATGTAGTCGTGAAAAGACGAAATTGCATTACTTGTGACGTGCTAATGCCACCCGCAGGACTCGAGGCACCAAGTATTACCGACGGAAAAGGTTACATTGTCTTAGTGTTTGCTATAGGCATGAGTAACCGCTATCACTCACACCGGCACTTTCCATCCTAAAAGGCGGCCTTCAAAAGAATAACTGGATCTAATTGGACAGCCGCTTCTTTCACCAGTTGTTCAACGTTACTGATATATTAGAGTTTAATACGAATTACAGCTCTTGATTACAAAACTGGACACGCAAAGCAGAAACGTATGCTTAAAAATTGAAATGCATTATAATAAACGAATAGGCAACAGTCTCGCAAGAAAACAGCGCTCTGTGATAACTGGAGGGTTCTTAGAACTGGTAAAGAATTATGTCTATTAGGACAGCTATTAACTGCAGAGCCGAACCTCGAAAGTGAAGTAACTAGTATATAAAGATGGGGTAAATCGCGTTCGGCAAGCACTCTGAAATCATGAATGGTCATCTACCACTAGCCTTCAAGAAAAAGGTATACAAAATGCTGCATCTTGCCAGTACTTGCCTACAGATGAGAAACCTGGCGGCTCATATAAAGAGCCGAGCTTAAATTGAGGACGACGCAGCAAGCGATGGAAATGAAACTGAAGAAAAATTACCTTAATTAAGGGAGAAGAAGACAGCAGAGCAATTTGAGGAACAAGTCAGGGTTAAGGATATTGACAAAATGCGACTTTAAATTACGCAGGCTAGCAAATACTTGTGCCTTCTAGATGATTTGCGACGCACGAGCCTGTGGGACCCAGCTGCGCACGAACCGTGTTGGAAAAAAGAAGAACGTAGAAGAAGAGGCAGAAGTTCATCCTCGAGACAATCTAGCTGTGTTATTATTCTCGGGCACACGTTCGCCCTACCTACGTTAGCCCATTAAAAGAGTTCATTGAAGAGTGCGTTACAAATCTGGTGGAAGTGCTGGGTGTGATGCCAAGCCCCTCTCGAGTGACGAAGCACAGTCCAGAACCACAGCGATTTCGACCCAACGAGCTGACGCCTGTTCATCAGTGCTGCAGTTGACGCCTACGTGGTGAGGGTCCTGAATTTTCACCTTTATCGACTTCGCTTGGAACATCAACGGCTGTGAACGGGTACGCAACCAACATGACAGCTCAGGTCACTCCAGCCAACATTGTAGTAAACCAGCCAATGCTACCAAAGCCTTTCCACGGCGAAAGCTACGAGGACGCAGAGGACTGGCTTGAGCACTTTGAACGCGTCGCAAAGGCTAATGGATATGGGGAAGAGCGCAAACTTGGAAGTGTTTACTTCGCACTGGAAGATAGCGCACGAACGTGGTATGAAAACCACGAAGCTACCTTCTGGTCATGGAATGACTTTCGACGGGACTGCTCACTGCTTTCCCGAACACAGACCGCAAAGAGAGAGCTGAAGCTGCGCTCCAGAAAAGAAATCAGCGAAATGCCGAAACTGTCGCCATGTATCTGGAAGACATGTCTCGCTTATTCCGACGAGCGGATTCAAATATGAGTGAAGACAGAAAGCTGCGCCATCTAATGCGAGGCGTGAAGCAAGATCTCTTTGCCGGACTAATTCGAAGCCCACCGCGCACCGTCGATGAGTTTCGTTCCGAGGCGACTACAATGGAAAGGGCGCTAGAACAGCTAGCAAGGTTATACAACCGGGATGCGATCGTCACTTCCTTGGACATGTTGCCACCAGTCTTCGGTAACGGCATGGAAGCACTACGCGAGCTGGTGGGGTCTGTTGTGCGAGAAGAGCTGCAGAAGCAGCGTCTTGACCAGAACGCTCCAATGCTTTCGTCTCTGGCCGATGTGATTCGTGAGGAGGTCAGGCAGGTGGTACGCGAACCTTCGAGCAACGCACAGCCAGGGCCGCCACTACAACAGAAGACGAGAATGACGTATGCTGATGTGCTACTACGAGGACCTCCAGGACGTGCGGACGTCGCGGCGGCTACATCTATGCAGTACCCGATGCCACCGAGCACCCTGCAGCCAACGCCAGAGAGGAGACTAAGAAAGAGCGATGTCTGGCGCACTCCCGACAGGATACAGCTGTGTTATCACTGTGGGAAGCCTGGTCATCTCTACCGAACGTGCCACTACCGCCAGGCTGGTCTACGTGGTTTTCCTGTTAATGCACCTAGACCACGAAATGGTGAACGTCCCTTCGAAATTGAAGAATACCTGTCAGGTCATCAAATCTCAAGTGGCTTCCAACGACAACGGGGAGGTATAGATCGCCTAGCCCCCGACCTTCAGCAAGCTCCCCAAGGTGTCGTTTTCAAGCCCGCGTCGGGAAAACTAGAGTCAGGGACCTGTGGAGGCAAGGCCGCTGTCGACGCTAATGCAGAAAAGCCTCCATTGCTGACACTGAATGATGACCGATTCAGAAACCGGTGCTTCGATAGTGACGTTGCTTTCGATTTACGTGTGTTCGTTGACGGCTACGAAGTCATCGGACTGGTAGATACCTGCACAGATTATTCAGTGATGAGGAGCGGACTCTCTAAAATACTAAAGAAAGTACTGACTCCTTGGAAGGGACCACAAGTTCGCCCAGCAGGAGGGCACCTCATCGACCCTACTGGAATATGCACAACGAGGATCGCAATACGGGGTTTCACGTACGTCGCCAGTTTTATTGTGCTGCCGGAATGCTCAAGAGACTTGATTATCGGCATGGATTTCATACGAGCTAATGGCGCTGTAATTAACTTGCGAGAATCTCCCGTCTCATTCTCGACTAGGCACACGATTGCTACCTTTAAAACGGAAGAAAACGTATATGACCTTTGTATTGCAGATAATAGCGTCATGGTGCCGCCAAGATTGAGCATATCTGTCGCAGTAACCAACAAAGCATTAAGTGAATTCGAAGGATTTGCTGAAAACAACACTGCCTTACTACTCCAAAAAGGGATCTGCATGGCACGAGGCCTTGTTAGGTTACGTGACGGATGTGCAAATGTTCTACTCACAAACTTTGGAAATGAGGTGCAGCACGTTGCAAAAGGAACTGTCATCGCCAGTCTGAATGATTTCGTCCAGGTTACGGAGCTGCGCACTTTCGAAACGAATGAGCTTGATTTCGAAGACGTGGAGTCTGTCCTTGCAGCCATCTACATCGAGTCAGGCCTACTACCAAGCGAAAAAGAGCAAATCGAGGGTCTTTTAAGAGAATTTGCCGAATGTTTCTCGTTGTCATCTAAGGTTCGACGCACTCCATCGCCAAACTTCGCATCATTGTCGACGAGTCAATGAGGCCAATACACCAGCATCCCTACAGAGTGTCCCCAAGAGAAAGAGAAGCTGTTGGTAATCAAGTTAAAGAAATGCTCAAAGACGATGTAGTCCAGCCTTCATCAAGTCCTTGGGCGTCACCTGTTCTTGTGAAGAAAAAAGACCAAACCGTACGTTTCTGCGTTGATTATTGGAAGCTGAATGCCATCACCACACGGGATGTTTTTCCTCTGCCAAGAATTGATGACACTCTGGATAGGCTGCAAAATGCCAGGTCTATCTATCTATCTATCTATCTATCTATCTATCTATCTATCTATCTATCTATCTATCTATCTATCTATCTATCTATCTATCTATCTATCTATCTATCTATCTATCTATCTATCCATCTATCTATCTATCTATCTATCTATCCACCCACGTGTGTATATATCGCCGTATATCTCATACTAATTTTTGTCTACTAGGTACGGAGGCGATATACGTACTATATATCGCCGTTAATCGTATACTGCAATTTATACTGCGTATATCGCCTCGTTATCCTGGGGTAAAACAGAATTAGTGTTTAGGGGTAATAAAGCTTGTCGAATAAGTTTGACGAGTCATGAAATGATTAACTTGCAAATCCCGTTGCTTACGTACGTCGTCAAACCTGTTTTCCCCATATATGTGGCATATACCCACATACCCCGTGTGGCGGTATGCGGATATACGACATGGGTGATTGACAATTTGTTAACCCTGGAGCGTTGGGAACACACAATTGTAATTTAAGTGTAAGAGCGCCAAGAAAAACTAAACCGGCAGCTTTGACCCGAAGAACTCAAAAATTAAATATTAGGGTACCAGCATAAATCGCAACGTTCGGAAAAACACCGTATTGCTGGTAAAACAGCAGTTGTTGTTGCGTTGATGGTTATTTCATTTTATAAACATCCCATATAATCTCCTATGACACAGGAATCGCGTTGGCTTAGCGTCAGTTATACGCTTAATCGAGATCCGCAGAAATTGGTCTACGCACTAATAGCCAGAATCACCATTTTCGCAAGCACAAGCGCTGCATATCCGCTTTCCTCTTCTGTGTGGGTAATAGCCTTGTAGAGGTTAGCAACATTGCACAACTGTAAACATCTGGTTACGTAAAGTATACGCGAATGTTTAACATATGTCTAAGCGATGAGATATGTACGTGTATTTATCATGATTTCGTAATGTTTGACCTAATTAAAAAGTACAAGGTCACAGTCCTTGCGCATGCTTCGAATTACATTCATCCCCATGTTACATGGGATCTGCCCCTTAAAATTACCAAACTTCCTTCCTGTCTATGGGATCCAAACGTGTGTCAATCTCTGGGACTTCTTTTGAGAGGCCAAAAATATAGTAGTCCAGAAAACATATAATTTCGTGTTTCATCTCAGCCGTGTGTTATTGCGACATCAACTGCATGGACACAATCGATTGGTTTTCGCCGTCGACGTCAGCACCACCGTCATGTTTCGTAAAAAGCCCCCATCAACGCCATTCCCTTGTGTACCGTATGATCTACGCATGGGTAAAAGCGCGTGAATGGTGGGGACGAAGACGGCTGATCAAACGTATCGGCCCATCTGCGTCTATCAGAGAGCGCATGCGATAAGAATAATCGGCGTGTGAAGGGTGCCATCAAATGCTGCTGAAGGAAAGCGTAAACACCCTATTTGCTTTGAAGGCGCATGAAAAGACGCATAGGTGAAGGAGGGGAAGGGGGAGGAGCCTTCGAGGAACGTTCTGCGTTTTTCGCTCTCAACGGGAAGCGATTGTTCGAGTTTACCTTTTCCAGCATGAGGGGCTGTGTTAAGTTGTAGCAGCGTGTTGTAGAGAAAGCTGCGGAACACTGGATGTAAAAATTTAGCCTTACCTAATTTGTCGCTACCGCGCGCATTACATCACCCTTGCGGTGAAACTGAAATATTTTTTCATAGGTTGTCATATCCAAAGTGCTGCGTGAACAGAAAACGACCAGCTCGCATTCGTTTGTGACCATCATAGAGCTCTGTGCGTTACATCAAATAGGTCTGTGTGGTTAGGCGTATGTAGATCAAAGCTTTCAGAAAGTGCTAGGGACTCGTGCTATCAAAGGAAACAACTAATTGTCATCGATAGAACATATTTTATGATCACGATTAGTCCTTTTCATGATCCAAGGGAACCTGCGCTCATGCACTTTGATCACATTTTAAAATTTCGTAGACTTGTATGACTCTTCTATATTTTTGGTATGTTTCATTTGCTCCAATCCTTCTGTCTTTTATAGGTGAAAAGCGCATATACATATATCTATGCTCAAAAATATAGCCAGTTGCCCTGCGCTTTCCGCATTGAGGTGGCTGATACCGCAGCCTGTGACCACTGTGACAACAAAAAAACCATTCCTCATATCTTTTGTGACTGCTGACAGTACAAAGAACAACGACTATGTCTTTGCAGTGAACTCAACAAATAACCTAGTCAACGTCTGTCGCAGAAAAAATGCGATATTACATCTGGGTGAGGGTAAACTGATCAGAGTGGCTCCAACTCCGATCTACCGGCATCGAGGCACCCCTGAATGTACTAACGGCTTCTTATCAATGTTGATTTTCATGAATGAGACACGCTTTTATGAGGGCTGTCAAAATGTGGCTCTTCTGGGTGCATTTTCTCGTTATATATGTTCTTTATGAAGTACCTTTTTCTTAAATTTTCTCAGGCGTTTTGCGGAGTTTATAACTACCTTTGCGAAGAAAATAAAGAATTTATCGCAGGTTATATATTCCTAATCCCCAATTCTGTGAAAAATTGGCGTCTGCTTTCTCACTCTCCCAAGATTGTTCCAAGATCAGATTCAATTGTATGTAAAGACGAGAACATCACATCACATATAGTATAATTTAACTGTCAGGAAGGCGCGCGCAAACACAAGTGCAGTTAGGTTCCAATACTTCAAAGTCTCAAGTACAACAAACAAAATAGAACTGGCAGAGCTTTCGAACTTGATTAATAAGCGTAAGGTATTCGATGTAAGGTTTATCATGGAGATAATTAAACACGCTCTGAAAAACGGAGGAAGCGTCAAAGCAGAGAAGAGGAAACTTGGGATAGGAAAAAAAGTTGGATGTATGCACTAAGGGACAAAGAAGGCAAAATAACTACCAATATGAATAGGATAGTTGAAAATAGCGGAGGAGTTTTACGGAGATCTGTACAGAAGCCGGCACGACCCCGACCTTAATACTATAAGAACTAGCAGTAACCCAGATGGCAACCCACCAGTGATCATAGAAGTCAGAAAAGCCTTGGAGGGCATGCAAGGAGGCAAAGCTGCAGGTAAGGGTCAGCTAACATCAGATCTGCTGAAAGATAATGGACAGATTGTGTTATAAAACTAGCCACCCTGTTTACGGGGTGTCTCCTGACGGGAAGAGTACCAGAGTCTTGAAAGAATGCTAACCTCATCTTAATCCATAAGAAATAAGATGACAAGGAATTGAAGAAATACAGGCCGATCAGCTTGCTCCCCGTAATATACAAGCTATTCACAAAAGTAATTGCTAACAGAGTTAAGAAAACATTATAATTCAATTAACCAAAGGAACAAGCAGGACTTTGAACAGGCTACTCAACAATCGACCACATTTATACTATCAATCAGGTAATAGTGAAATGCTCAGAATATAACCAAGCCCTATACATAGCCTTCACAGATTACGAGAAGGCGTTTGATTCAGTAGAAATATCAGCAGTCATGCAGACACTGCGGAATCAGTGTGTCGATGGAGCATATATAAACATTCTGGCAGAAATCTACAGGGGATCAACTGCTACCATACTGCTTCATAAAGATAGCAACAGAATATCAATCAAGAAGGGTGTAAGGCAGGGGAATAAAATCACCCCAATGCTATTAACGCGTGCTTACAGGAGGTTTTCAGAGGCTTAAAATGGGAACAGTTAGGGATAAGAGTTAACGGAGAGTACCTTAGTAACCTGCGCTTCGCCGAAGACATTGCATTGCTGCGTAACTCAGGGGACGAAATGCAACTCATGATTACGGAGTTAGACAAGGAGAACAGAAAGGTGGGTCTTAAAATTTATCTGCAGAAAATGAAAATAATGTACAACAACCTCATAAGAGAGCAGCGCTTTGAGATCGGTAGTAGAGCACTTGAATACTGATTGTTGGCCTAGTTGGTACTTGCTTACTGGCATGCTTTAGCCGCAAAACAACATTATTATTATGTCATGTTATTACACATCATTATTACATGTTATTTTGTGGCCAAAGCATGTCAAAACACTTGAAGTTGTAAAAGACTATGTCTACTTAGGACAGGTAATAATCGCGGTGCCGAACCATGAGGTTCAAGTGACTATAAGAATAAGAATGGGGTGAAGCACATTTGGCAAGCACTCTCAAATTATGACAGGTACATTGCCACTATTTCTCAAGAGAAAGGTATATAACAGCTGTATCTTGCCGGTACTTTGCTACAGAGCAGAAATATGGAGACACACAAAGAGGGTTCAGCTTATATTGAGGACGACACAGCGAGCAATGAAAGAAAAATGGTAGGTGTAACCTTAAAAGGTAAGAAGAGGGCAGAGTGGATTAGGGGAATATAGGGAATTAAGGATATAATTATTGAAATCAAGAAGAGGAAATGAACCGGGGCTTAACATGTAGCGCGTAGACAGGGCAATCGCTGGTCATTAAGAGTAACTAAGCAGATTCCCAGAGAGGGCAAGAGGGTTACGGGGGAGACAGAAGGGTAGGTAGGCAAATGAGATTAGGAAGTTTGCGGGTATAAATTGCAGCAGCAAGCACAGGGCCGAGTTAACTGGCGGAATATGGGAGAGGCCTTTGTCCTGAAGTTGGCGTAGTCAGGCTGGGGATGATGATGATGATGACTTGAATACAGGACTTCGTCCGTATAACAATCCTAAAGCTTGTGGTAATATACGCAAATGTGTACTTGTAATCAACGCATGAATATTTTGCGAGGTTGTCAATAATGGAAGCGCCCTCTTTTCGAGTGGTAATTATCGGCCTCTGTAAAAGGGGGTGTATCAACATACCAAGTGATCTTTTGCTGTTCTGCTGAACCACTAGTTAGTATATGATAGTGGTCGTACGCCTAGAGAGCTCCTCGTCACATAAGGTTGCAAAAATTGTGACTGTCTGTCATCTGCGAAGCTCCGGTGATTCGTTAATGGTGATGAAAATGGCGTGTTTTTTTAGAAGAGTCTGTCCACGTGATGCCTTTCGCATTATCTTCATATAGTTATTTATGTATTGAGGACGGGGTACGAAGCGTAGACACGCTAGCGCTAAAAAAATCAGTTTAGCTGTAGCCTTGAGGAAGACACAATCCCTGTTTATAGATTGTTCACAGCAAACTTTCATCTTGCCCTTTGTACGCTTTCTCTCATAATTGTGATATAATTATTCAGTAAAATTCGCATCGTGCGTACCACTGGACACTTCATTAAAAAGAGTACAAGAGATCCATCAGCCAAATTCCGTATAACTGCAGAAAAGCTAAGGTGCAGTTTATATTAGCCAAACAGGTCTACTCATGGCGTAGCCATGTCATGGAAACACGCCAGATCCGTGCCCCTCCCCCCCTCTTTTCACAAATTTTTTCTCGCTATGGCATACTCAACGGAAAAGGCCCATATCAAAAAGGTGCCTGCTTCACCCCTCCCCAAAAAAAAAATCTGCATACGCCCTTGCGGCCGACGTGTCAATCATGGCTTAGATTATGCTCACTTGATAAAGGCAGAGCAAGGTTATAATGGTCGTTAAAAGTTAGGAGACCCTGAAGGTTCACCTTCAAAAGTTCAACGTGATAGCAAACTTCCCTTCCTAGTGCGTTCTTCAAACACTTATTGCATGACATCTTTTCGAACCAGCTATGCACCCTTTACATAGCCTTAAAGAGACAGGTGCAGTAGCGTGTGTGCGTTTTGTAGTGGGTTACCAGCTTTAAACCACGAAGTCAATGGGATAATCACAGGTTTTTACGCCTGATTTCCATGGGAGCTTGTATCACGCATTATTACCGACAAAGTTTATGTTACATTGTGAAGTATGTATGCAGGATACGACTGTTTGTAAAGCATAGGAGACTTTCAGTGCAATTTCAAGCAGAATAAGTTATTTTCAACGTATTCACAAGCAGACGCTTGACCGTGGGGTAGAACACCTACTTGATACTGAAACGGTGCGGATTCAATTCCTATCTAAGCCCAAGTGACCCGTGTTCGATGCCCACTCTGACCTAGGAGTTTTTGTTATTTATTCTATTTGCATCGTCATCAATATTTTCGTGACGCATATGATGACCTTTTGCTCACATCCAATGACGGGGAAGCTTGGTGAAATGACGGATTTTCGGCGAAACGAACTCTTTAACGCTGTTGCGTTAAAACAGGCGTTGATCAATAAAAGAGAACGGTAGAACGGCGTGAGTTTATTATTTTTTATTTATCCGTAGGCACGGAACCCTAACCATAACATAGGACACATCGAGGAAGAACGCTGTTGTCTTCGGTATTCTAGACGCAATGCGCACCATTAAAAAATAGTTCACATTTTATATTTATAAATGTCTATGCCACGCTCCTCCATTGTGTGATTGGGTATGGTGTCCCGACAGGATCAACATATCCAATCACACAACGGCAGAAGCGAGATGAAAAGCGGGCGCCACTGATGAATTGCCGAAAATTCCACGCCCTTGTGGTCACTCTGGAAGAACTTACACCTGTACATTTATTTCTCTGTATCCACTCCCATGATGGAACTGAAAAGATTACTTGCAGGTATAAAAGCAACATTTCTACAAAGTAGAGCCTAGTTACAGACAATTCGTTAGAATAATGGATGTGAAGCGGGAGTGTTTAGGTTCACTGGGTACCGGCTGCCTTGGTTAACAGGCTTACTTCGCTTTCAAGTTTCCTGTACTCAGCGAGGCTACCAAAAAGGGCAATGGCGTATGCAAACATAGGACAGAGAACACATGATAACATTATTGGCAAAAACGAACGACGTACCGTGACTTCGACTGATAAAAAACGGTGGCAGTAGCGGTGTACATACGCGCAGATTTGCTGCTTCGAGGCGTCAAATATGGCGGGTTGCTGTGATGTACTCCTCCCTAGCTAACATAGGCGAAGGCGGACGAGAAAACTTTGGACTCCTTTTGAAATTTCGAATCTTTGTATGCGTAGACACGCATACAAGCCTTTTCAATGTTTTTAAGTTAGAACTCTTCTAGACATTTTTCTCGACGTATTGTTTTTATTATGTCATTCCTATTGTTTGCTACCATTGTAAAATGTAATGTCAAATGTATACATATGTACCCATTCCTGCCTACGACTTCGCATTGAAGTCGGCAGTATTGACTAGATAAATAAATAAAAGTACGAGCATAGATGAGATATGCACAAATACTCTCCTCTTTTCGCCCGCTGACTGGCGAAGGTCAGCCGCGACGGCGGCGCGGACGGATGTGCGCGGAACAGACGGCGAAATGGTAGGCAAGTGAACGCGGAAACACAAGTCATGGCTGCACTTGGTTTCCACAGTGACGACAGAGATATCTTTTAATGCCTTCTTTGCTGCTGGCTTGCGTTCTGTTCCTTGAATTCTTAGCGCTCATCACTTTTCTATCAAACAACAAAAAATGTTATCTCCCGTTGATAACATGCTTGCCAATTTTTGGTGTTTTGTGAAAGTGCGGGAAGCTCGTCGATAATAGAATAGAGAGGCATGCAAGATTTCAGGGCTATTTTTGTGAGCGAAACAACACTCTTTGAACACGTTCTTTCTTTAGTATATTCTGCTTTCTTGATCAGCATAATATCACCTCGGGTTTAACGTTCCAAATCTATGAGATCTATGAATATGAAACACACCATAGTGGAGGGCTTCAGAAGTTTGGACCATCTGGTGTTCATGTAATAACGTGCACTGACGCCGGACAGTTCACGACCTGCTACCATTTCGCCCCCAACGAAATGCGAACAAACGCGCAACCTCTTGGTCGGAAGCCTAGCTCCATAACAGCTTCTCCAATGTCTCCAGATCAGCATATTTTAATCGGGAATAGTAACCAATGACACACTAGTTTCATTGCCGCAACACCACTTTACGCCATTCAAAAAGTGATCCCTAGGCTCAGGCGTTACCACAAGCATGTCGTCTTTACTTCTGACTTACTTGGAACAGGTACCCAAGTGAGCACTATATAACAGAGTGAATAAAAACAACTAAAAAGAAAGTTCAACGCTAACAAGCGCTTTTCACAATAATGTTCTGCCTATAGATTCAATGAAACAAGTGTTCGAAGCACACTAGACTGCCCTCCGCAAAGTGTTCTTCAGCCAAGCCGAATAATGGTTCATCAATTAAAGAAGAGATGAAACACGCATTGCTTGTATGCGTGAAGTATGGAACCAAGGTTCCGTTGCTCGCTAAACGATGGAACGAAAAAACAAATGCCGGTGCTGCGTTGAATTCTGCCAGTGGTCTCGTATCACAATCGCGCGCGGCGGCCGGTTTTTCGTCGATGTTTTCATTTTTTTTTCTTTTTTTATATCGGTACCATTCTGCCATCGCTTATCGTCCATCTTTAGTACCGGTAGCCTGTTCAAGCGACCTTTCTTCATGAACAGCATTTGATAACTCGTTGAAACTATACTTGACCTCACTAAAAGCGCGGCACGTTAGGCGGCAGTTATGTAATAATATCTCAATTTCGCAAACTTTAAAAGGAGGCTGGCAAAAATTAAGCAGTGTAGTTGTCTTACCACAGAATAAATATTTTACTATTTCTGTTAAGGCGCTACAAATTTCGGATAGAAGATTTTTCTCAAGAGTCATTGTTACATTGATTATTGGGCATTTTTTTGTGAATGTCTAAGCTTTACAGACTGGTAAAAAGTATTCTGACATGCTTGAATGGCGCGGAAGGATACTTCACTGATTGGAGACGTGTGATGCTCATGTAAAATTTTTTTCATTGTTTGAGAAAGATGCAAGCTATACGGAGGTGCACACCGCACTCAGACTCTATGCGCATCAAAAACAAGTGATAGGCGCGTGGTGGACACAACGCTGCATTTCGAATAGCAAGAACACAAACAAATATGACTGTTAGACAAGAAACCACGCATCTGTCCAATAAATACTGCGAGAAGCCGCTTTAAACTAGCGAATTAAAAGAATCGGTGCCGTCTGTGCTTATGTTGTGAAGTAAATCCCACTTACAATACGGTCACCCTAAATAATTCGTAGATATGCCCGGTGGTGGAAACGCGTCTAGCCCCGCCGCGGTGGTCTAGTGGCTAAGGTACTCGGCTGCTAACCCCCAGGCCGCGGGATTGAATCCCGGCTGTGGCGGCTGCATTTCCGATGGAGGCGGAAATGTTGTAGGCCCGTGTGCTCAGATTTGGGTGCACGTAAAGAATGCCCAGGTGGTCGAAATTTCCGGAGCCCTCCACTACGGCGTCTCTCATAATCATTTGGTGGTTTCGGGACGTTCAACCCCACATATCAATCAATCAATCAATCAATCAAACGCGTCTACGTATCGGCTAATAAAACACAGAGAGTACATGCGCGTTTTGATTGAACCTGTACCAAAACGCATTGTTGGCTTCCCTAAATCCCCACATCGTACATCAGTGATCAAACTTTCCGGTACTCTTGTACTCATGTAAGTACGAGAACAATATTTACTACGCGTGTCCTGCGTGTAATCGTATGCAGAATTTATAACAATCACAAAAAGGGCCGAAAATCCTGGTGCTGCCTGCCTCGAGTGGTTCTTACATTTTTTTTCACTCACTTCACTTTATTTTCCTTAAAGACCTCGCACTGGAGGTATTACATAAGGGGTGGGGTTAACACACATTTTTTTTTACAAAATAGTGGCTACATACATTTATTGAAAAACAGCAGATTTTAGTTTTACCGAAAATGATGATGAGCAGGTGGTTTCGACGATATGGCGGGGCAGGCCGTTCCAGTCAACTGATGATCGACAAAAGAAAGATGCAGAAAATGTTGTAGTGCGGCTGCGTGGACGAGAAACTTGCAAGTGGTGCCCTGTGCGCAGCGATGTGCGTGGTGGCGGGGCCAAAATATATGGGGCATGATGAAGCGAGCTGTAGAAAAACTTGTGAAAAAGGATTAATGAATCAATGCGGCGCCGGTATGATAGCGTGTTTAAACCAGACTGTGTTTTTAGTAATGATATGCTGATGTTATAGGAATATGACGATTGAATAAACCTTACTGCGCGATTCTGAATGGCTTCTAGGGTATTGATAAGACATGCTTGATGAGGTGACCGTATGGGAGAAGCGTATTCTAGTTTCGGGAGTACGAGTGACTTATATGCTAGAAGTTTTACGTGGCGTGGTGCATGACGCAGGTGGCGTTTTAGAAATCCCAGGGTTTGGTTGGCCGAGGCGGTAATGCATGCTATATGAGGCGACCAGTTTAAGTCATGTGAGAGTGGATACATTCAAGTACCAAGGTACTTGAATGTATCCACTGTTTCTAATGAAGTGTTAGCAATAGTGTAAGGTGTGTATAATGGCTGAAGACGGCGAGTGAAACATACTACCTTGCATTTGTTGGGGTTGAGGGTCATCAGCCATTCGTTGCACCAATCCTGAATATTGTTGAGATCTTCTTGCAGAATAGCGTGGTCAGCATTGTTAGTGATTGTACGGTAGATGACACAATCATCTGCGAACATTCGGATTTGAGAGGAAACATGTAGAGGGAGGTCATTTATATAAATAAGAAACAGCAGAGGGCCTAAGACGCTGCCCTGTGGAACGCCAGATGTTACAGGGAGGGGGGCGGAAATGGAATTATTGATATGTACTGACTGTGATCGGCTAGCAAGAAATTCCTTAATCCAATGGAAAATATCGGGATGTAGATTCAACTGAGAGAGCTTAAGTAACAGCCGTTGGTGGGGTAACTTATCAAAAGCTTTTGCGTAATCAAGAAAAATGGCATCTACCTGTTTGTTAGTATCGAGGTTGATGTGCAAGTCGTGGATGAACATGGCAAGTTGCGTTTCGCATGAGAGGCCCTTCCGGAATCCATGTTGAGATGCGTGAAAAAAGTTGTGCCTGTCAAGAAACTGCATGATTTGCGTGTAGATGACGTGCTCCATTATCTTGCAAGGTACACTAGTCAGGGAAATCGGTCGATAGTTGAGAGGAGAGCTTTTGTTGCCTGATTTGAAGATTGGAACGACCTGCCCTTCCTTCCAGGAGAGGGGGATGCTACCGGATGATAAGGACTGCTCAAAAATAATTCTGAAATAGGCTGCGCAGATGTTCTTGGTGTTTTTTAACAGTTTTGTATTGATATCATCTGCCCCTGAAGTTGATGAAAGTTTAAGATTTTCAATTATGGCAATTATTCCTTGTTCGCTGAATTGGATTGCTGGCATGACACCTTGGACAGGGGGTGGGGGCACTGGTAGAGGAGCATCAGGTTCAGTGGTAAATACAGATGAAAAAGCAAGGTTAAATACATCAGCACATTCTTGCTCAGGAATCGCAATGTCGTTATGGTCGGTAATGACAACAGCAGTAGGTGGCTTGGGGTTTAAAATTTGCCAGAATTTTTGGGGGTTGCTCTTGAGTGCACAGGGTAAGGTGTCATAAAAGAAGGAGTGCTTGTCATGACGTATAGCTGATAAGTAAACTTTCTCAGCTACGTAATATTTTTCCCAGGCCGTGGTACAATTTTGTTGCCTTGCGAATCGGTAAAATCGTTTTTTCTTATTTTCTAGAGATTTTAATTTCCTATTGAACCAAGGTTTATTGCGGTTAGCTTGTACTGAAGTAACTGGAATGTGGTTGGTGGCGAGCTCAGTAAACTTTTGTTGGAAGATCGACCAGTTTGCATGAAGTGTGCGGCTGTGAAAATCGGTGCAAAAAGTCGAGTAAAAAGCGATAAGTTCGTTGTTTATGGCATCGTAGTTGCCTTTGCCGTATAAGCGTATTGTTTTTCTCCACGATTCTCGTTTCAGCAAGGTAAAGCTAAAGACTGCGTGGATTATTTTATGGTCGCTAATTTCGCGGAGGTAAGACATCGAAGATAGGCTATTTGGACTATTGGTTAGTATAAGATCTAAAACGCTGGCTGAGCCATGCGCAACGCGTGTTGGTTGTAACACAAGCTGACTTAAATTGAAGTTAAAACAGAGATCGAGGAAATCATTATCGGCTTTACTCATTGATGAAGGCGGATTACTATTCCAATTTATGTGAGGGAAGTTAAAATCCCCAAAGAACAATATCTGAGCGTTAATGTATTTTGTCGTGAGTGTGTTCAAGACGCAGCTAAGCTTTTCAATGAAGTCCGTATCTGTTCGCGGCGGGCGGTAGCATACACCAAGTAAAATAGTATGAGGAGAGGAACGGAAAAGTAGCCATAGTATTTCAAGATCACTGGGTGTATGAACAATGGTGCAAGGCAAGGTATCACTGACGGCAATGAGCACACCACCACCTCTGGAGTTCTGACGATCTTTGCGGAAAACATGAAAGCCCGGTAGGTCATCCATAACCTCTGCGTCGGATACGTCGGCAGTAAGCCATGTTTCGGTAAGTATTAACAAATTACACCCAGACGATAGGGCAATATTACATACGACGTCGCGTTTAGGAAGAAAACTCCGTATGTTAGTAAAAATTGCTGAAATAGCAGTGCTTGGGCGTATTGTTATCGAGCGCTGTGATGGCTGTCGATGATGTGGCAATTGCTATCTGATTTCTTTAACACGCTTCGCTGCGTCATCGTACATATACTTCGCGGATCCTATGTACAGGGTTTTATAACGTAGAGAAAAGGCGACAGCTTTCGCCTTTGCAAAAGCAAGAAGGTGTTTCCGGGCATTTTGTACTGCGCGGGAGTAGTCCTGACCAATTCTGCAGTTACTGCCTTTGAGCTTGGGTCCATTAGACAGGATTTTTTCTTTGGTTTTAAAGCGAGCAAATTTCGCAATTATGGGGCGGTTACGGCTAGTATTGTGGCGGCCGAGACGATGCGCACGCTCAATCTCGTCGGGATTCACAGTTAAGCCCAACTGATCTGAGCAAAGGCAAATGATTTTTTCTTCTATCTGAGAGGCAGATTCCGATGCGCCAGGGTCGGGAATACCGAAAAAGATTAGATTGTTGCGGCGGGCTCGATTTTCGGCGTCATCAATTCGTGCTTCTATGTCTGAGATTGCCTGGGTTGTCTCGGCAGTAGTAGACGTGATGGTTTTGACCTGTTGTTGCAGGGATTCGATGCGTTGACAGTGGCTCTCAACGATATTGATTCTTCTGCTAAGTTCACCTATTATGCTGCTATTTTCGGCGAGTTCGGTTTTTAAACCCCTCAGTTCGATTATTAGCTGTGATTGCCCTGCTGACAGTTTTTGCAATTCGGTTAGTATAGCGTTAGATTCCGGGCCGGGGTTAGTTTCAATGTCGCCTGACAGCAATAGCAAGGCACACAAGACATCAATACACTCTACAATAATGGATAACAAACACTGGGGGCTCGGCAGCAGTACCAGAAACAAGTCGCTCGATTTCTTAGCGTAAAGACTCAAAGGTCGACTAACCTGCATATTGAAAAGTAGCAGCTTAGGCAACTGTCCCGTGGCACAGCCGCCGAGCCCACAGTTGGGCGCGCGAGGGTGTCGCTCCTTTATAGCCGAAGAGGCGATTGATGTTGCTGACATAGGCGTATCCCAGGTGGCAATGGTGACGAAATCCGTGTCAGGGGCGGTTAGCTTATCATATGAGAAAGCAACCGATATACGGCCAATGCATGGTTCCACACAGGTTGAGGGTGCGTGCGGGATGGCCAGTATGGTAGCGGGCAGAGCTGCGCAGATCACTGCGATGGCGACGACCTGCATATTGAAAAGTAGCAGCTTAGGCAACTGTCCCGTGGCACAGCCGCCGAGCCCACAGTTGGGCGCGCGAGGGTGTCGCTCCTTTATAGCCGAAGAGGCGATTGATGTTGCTGACATAGGCGTATCCCAGGTGGCAATGGTGACGAAATCCGTGTCAGGGGCGGTTAGCTTATCATATGAGAAAGCAACCGATATACGGCCAATGCATGGTTCCACACAGGTTGAGGGTGCGTGCGGGATGGCCAGTATGGTAGCGGGCAGAGCTGCGCAGATCACTGCGATGGCGACGACCTGCATATTGAAAAGTAGCAGCTTAGGCAACTGTCCCGTGGCACAGCCGCCGAGCCCACCTCTTTCGGAGGTGGGCTCGGCGGCTGTGCCACGGGACAGTTGTCTCCTCTTTCTCTCCTCTCCTCTTTCGGAGGTGCACTAAAGCACATGTGACGGAGCCACTTTTATTTTTGCTATTGATCTTTCTTGTCATCACATCTGCTTATTATTTTTTCTCACGTGGAGCTGCTCTACTTTTGATGATGATGATGATGATGATGATGATGATGGCTACGATGATTACCTATATGTATGGCTCACGCCGCTCTTCGGGACTGGCTAAGAAACGATATATTTATAAGAAGTGTTAGCATAGCAATGGCATCACTAATGATTTATATATTAGTTAACCTAAATTGATTATGCTAATATAGATTTTAATCATAGAACGAAGGTCTCAGTGACAAAGGCGATAAAGGGCTTCTAAAAATAGAATATTTGAAATGACGAAATCTAATTTGATTCGATTAAACACCGTTTTGAGAATGTTTCCCCTCAGTAAACTGAAGCGAATGCACAATAAGAAATACTTTCCAGTTATTTTATTCTTGTTACAAGTCTACCAAAGAAGGGAAGGAGCCAGACCATCTCCGTGCGTATATACTATAGTTTGACTTCGCAACGCGAGAGCATACTTTTATAAAAGGAACTGTACTACTTTTCGTGCTGAACAGAAATTGCTACGCCAAGAGAACAAGAGGTGTCAATACTCGCTTAGGTTAGTGATAAATGACTTCACAGGGTGAAGTTATTGCTCGCCTTCCCAATATTCGCGAATCATGAGGGCTGTTGTCCCAATAATTCAGAATATCAGACCACTGAGAGCGCCTTCCACCGGAGTGTCAGCTATTTCTTCATTTTCGTTCATCTTTGTCCTGTTGTGGCCCTATACCCAGAATAATCTGATTAGAGTTACGTGAGTAGGGAACAGAAAATGAAAAGTTCGCGATAAATATGGTAATATGAATAATAACTTTATTTAGGGTTTTAGGCGCGAAAGCCACGTCATAATTGAGAACCGCTATTTTTAGCCAGTGCCGAACACTGATAAAGTATCTGGAACTATGGTACATTGGAGGTTTATGGGCTGAGCATTCTTAATGCCATTCTGCCGAAGAAACTGGAAAGAAACTGGGAAGTAATATTGAGAATGGACAATTGAAGCCTCGAAAAAATACCGATGACAGACTTTTTTGTTTCAGAGTGTGAGGCATCTGTATCTTTGATAATTTATTACACTTATCTGCTTTAGAAGCGTCTGCAGGAGATAGTTTAATTTAGAGTAAGGCAAAATTTTTGCATGATTTGACCCACTGGGCATTGAAACTCCCTTGGACATCGGGGTAAAGTCCAAACGTCCACGTTCTTAGCAGATGTCCTTGGGACATCCAAAGGATACAAATGTCGCAATAATTTTTTACAGCCGTTTGGCTTTCTCCAGCAGACGTTCCCGGGACATTACGAGAAGGACGTATTGTGTGCATATGTATATATATATATATATATATATATATATATATATATATATATATATATATATATATATATATATATATATATATATATATATATATATATATATATATATATATATATATATATTGATTATTCTGATGAGATCTAATTAATATATATATATATATTAATTAGATCTAACAGACAGTAATGTCAAGGAATGTACAGGGGAAGTTATTAGAACCAATGGAATGTAAATAAGAAGAAGGAAAAGTGGGTGAAAAGATAACCAGCCGTCAGCTGGTTATCTTTTCTCGTTATCTATGCGAACCAAGGTCAACAGTTGCCTGAAACAATGTTTTTCTCCGAGTAGAACTACATTGCCTTCTTTCAATATGTGATTTCTTTTTGCTTGGTTGAATGCGTAATTCCCGAGTTCATTGAGGTACTACTTTAACCAATGAGACCAGAAAGTTTGCAGATCCTCTTTTCTCTTGCTCCAAAGTTTCTTCAGTTGATCGTTGGTCGACTCGGTTTTGATTTTGAGTTCGTAAGGTGGTAGCATTGTCAGTCTTCTTCCAACGAAAAAATCTGCTGGTGATAGAGGGCACGGCTCATCTACATGATTTTACACATATGGTGAAGGCCGAGAATTTATTACTGCTTCCACTTCCGTTAGTAAAGTCACCAACTCTGTCTGATTCACCCAAACGTCGACCAAGAATTTTCTTCAAGCAGGTCTTCACAGAACGTACGAGTCTCTCGTAAAATCCGCCCCACCAAGAAGCACTCGGGCAAATGAAACTAAACTGAATCTTCGAGGAAGAGCAATTTGCAAGTACATCGGGATGCCGAATTGTTCGCCAGAGCTTCTTTAGATCTTTGGGCGTTTTGACGAAGGTTCAGGCATTGTTGCTGTACATTGTGTGACAGAGACCTCGACGTGATACGAATCTCCGAAGTGCACAAAAGAAAGCCACCGTCGTCAAATCTTCAACAAGTTCCAAGTGAACAGCTCTTGTTACAGCACAGGTAAAAGAGCGATGTAAGAGCGCTGGTGAAGATGCCCTTTGATGTAAAGTGGACCCGCAAAATCTACTCCACTTACAAGAAACGGAGGCGTTTGTTTACAACGATCCTGGGGCATACAAGGTGAAACTTGTTCAACTGGTTTAGACTGTAGGCGTTGGCAGATGACACACTGTCGTATTGTTTTTTCACCAGCTGTCGTAATTGTGGAATCCAGTATTGTTCCTTTAGTTGAGTCAGTCTGTCTCGTACTCCTCCGTGGAAGACTTTTTCGCGAGCATGATTGATGATTAAAGTAACGAGGTGACAATCTTTCGGTAGGAGGCTCAGATGGCGAGAATCGTACGAGTCGTTTGTAATCTGAACTTTTCTTTGTATCTGAAGCAGCCCGTTGTTGTCGAGGAACAATTCTGATTGTCCAACTGGAGTTTGAGAAGGAATCGGATTCTCGTTTGCGACGCAGTTCACTTCGTTACCAAAGTGAGCTCTCTGTTCTACGCGAATCAAGTAGAACTCCGCCTGTTGAATTTCTTCAGCAGACAGCTCCTCGAACCTATCGCTTTCCTTCGTCAACTATTTAACATAACGGAAAACCCATGCCATTACTCTTGCAAGTTCTGTGAGGCTGCTGAATCGTTCGTTATCAATTAGCATGGGCATCGATGTTCTCGTGCTAACAGCGGTAATATTGATTTCTGGCCCCGTGTCAGCTGCCTCGAGTTTTCCGTTCTCGAGTTTAAGGTTTCCCCTGGATTCAGGCCAAAATGTATGAGACATGGCAAGCCATCCGGGTCCATACAACCACAACTACGATTTACTCCGTTTGTGTACAGTCAAACCTCGAGTGAGCAAATCTGCAGGGTTTTCTTTTCCGGGACAAAATCGCCACAGAGAATATTCTGTCAAATTTGTGATCTCCTGCGTCCTGTTTCGTACGAATGTCTTCCAAGAAACGGGGTCCTTGTACATCCAGCAAAGGGTAATCTGGGAATCTGACCAAAATGTTACTTCACCAATGCTCAGGTCGCAGTTCTTGATGATGTAGGCATATAAGCGGGCTGCAAGCAAAGGTGACATTAATTCCAGCCTCGCCAAGGTAACCGTCTTTAACGGTGCAAATCTTGTCTTTGCCATTAATAGTATAGTGTGGACGGTACCACTTGAGTCGACGGTACGAAGGTAGACTACAGCACTGTATGCTGACTCACTAGCGTCGGGAAACATGTGCAGTTCTGCCTTTTGATAAGCGCCTTCACTGCCCGCTGCGAGGAACCTGGGAATACTGATCTCATGTACCATGGCTACCTCCTTGCTCCATTTTTTTCAGACAGCTGACAGCTTCATTGCCATGGTGTCATCCCAGCCGAGGTTTTCCCTCCAGAGATCTTGTAGGAAGATCTTCGCCCTTACTATAAAGGGTGACAGAAACCCCAAAGGGTCGTAGATCCTTGCAACAGCTCAGATCACAACGCGTTTGGTAATTTAATGCTCCTCCATAAACTGTAGAATATCCTGAGGCCTAAACGAAAAGGTATCCGTCTGTTTGTTCAAATAGAGTTCCAGGATTTTCAGAGGTCCAGATGGTGAGCAAAGTGATTTTTCGGAAGAAGTGATTCCTTGTACGAAGACGGCAGATACAACGGGGTCGTAGCTAGCCCATTTACGAATGTTCATTGAAGCATCTTTGAAGATTTCAATTATCTCTTTATGAATTTGAATAGCTTGTTCAATGGTGTCAGCGCCAATAAGATGATCATCCATAAATCTGGAGTCTTGCAATAGACGGGCTGTCGAAGGAAAGCGATTTTTTCGGACCTGAAGTAGTGCTTTAAGATTGCAGTCAAAAGAAAAGGACTTGTAGTAGCTCCAAAGGGCACTATCGTCATTCTCCAAACTTCTGTTTCCGGCAGTTCGCTGTCCACTTGAGGTGAAGTCTTGAACCACAAGAAGCGAAGTGCATCTCTGTCGTGTTCTTGTAGGCAAATATGAAGGAACGCCTTCTCAACATCAGCATTCATTGCTATCTTGTAGCGTTGGAAACGAAGCAGTAGCGTCACTACGTCAGGATTTAGATTTGGGCCGGCTTCTAGATTGTCGTTTAAGGACTTCATCCCGGATTCGTGAAACGAAGCGTCGAACACAACGCGTACCTTCGTAGTAGATCGGTCCTCTCGTATGACGGCTCGGTGTGGCATATAAGACTGGGGTCCAATTGGTTGATCTTCTTTTGAAGGTACTTTTTCAGCATATCCCTCTTCGAGGTACATTCGAATAGTTGCTTCGTATTGTTTTAAGAGCTCACTATATTTGTTAAGCTTCTTCATCAAACTATGCAGACGTTTGAGTGCAACTGCGTAGTTTCCCCCCAGATCAACCCTTTTCTTCTACGGTAGCACCACTTCATATTGATTGTTTTTCTTATTGATGTTGTTCTCAAAATTTGCCAGCACCGATTCAGCGACCGTCGTTTCTCCGTTTTCGGCCTGGATACTGGTGCTTTCTATATCCCGGAAACGACTCAAAAGTTTCGAGATATCTTGCTCGGTTACTTTGGATTGCAGGACTGCAATACTGACACACTGTGTAACATCGGCTGCAGTAGACAATGGTCCTTGGACAGTCCATCCCAGTTTCATCTTGACAGCTTTCAACTTTTCGAACACATGCTTCACAGTACCCGTTACTATATTCCAATAATAGTCTGATCCAATAAGGACCGCAATCTGTTTGTCTTCTACTCCTTGTAAAGAGAGAGCTCGCGTATCCAAGTGCATCGTGTTCTTTTCTCTTATAACGTTTTCTTCTGGTACCGGAATGCATTCAGTGCATACCGTGTACACCACCAGCGCCTCTATTGAAATCGGAAGCTTTTGCTTCGCAGGGAGAATCGATACACGTACCTTCTTCATGGTTTTCCGTATGTTATCACCCCCGAACACACCAATGGCTAACGTTTGCTCTTATATTAGTTCGCATCGAAGTCTTACATAATCTTTGGTTGTAATGAAGCTTCGCTGACTTCCGCCATCAAAAAGGACTCGGTAGCGACCGTATGATTTGGTGCCCAATATGGTGGCTGTCAGACTCTGGAGCATTACGACTGGCTTTGCCTGCTTGGACACCACATTGACCGATGCAGATATGACCTTTTTGTCGTTTTTGATGTCGTCGGATGCGCAAACAGATGTTGTGTGCCTTCTTGCGCACTTGCCGCATTTTAACTGGCTTCTGCAATCTTTTGCCATGTGGCCCTGCTTTAGGCAACGAAAGCATCGTCCAGCTTTGATGAGCATCTCCCTTTTGTTTGAGAAGTCGATATTCATCGTATATCAGACTTCGGCAAAATGCTTTTCAGACCAGCAAAACAGGCATTGTTGTGGACTTTTTGTTGAGCTTTGTAGAGCAGCTGTCGTGGAAACGTCACGTGGATGACTGTGTTTAAGCTCTCCCTTATCTGTGGGCTCGACGAGTTTCTCTTACGTCATGTTCAGCAACAGCTTTCCGGCAAGTGAGTTGATGTTCGAAGAATTTCAGAAGCATTCGAAGATCGTTATCTTCTGGAACCGTTACACGGTTTGAATTGCCTTGCGTATTCGAAGAGGATGCAACCGACGAGGATGCCTTGTGCATCTCGTGAAAACGCAGCACCATGTCCGTCGGCAGAACTCTTAGCACGATTTCTCGAAGCATAAAGCAATAAGTTGTCGAGTTTGTGCCAAGTGCCTTGAGGCTTCGAATATGAACCTGTACCTTGTCGTAAAGTTGCCTCAGCTTACGAACGTCTGCTGACGACGACACCAGCTTTATATCCAGCAAACCTTGTAAATGGTAGTGCACTATGATCTGTTCATCTCCAAAACGCTTCTTTGAAATTTCAGTAGCGTCTTTATAGCACTCTTCGGTAGCTTTTAATCGCAATACGGCCGACGCGGCCGCTCTGGTAACCAAAGTGTTCAAGTAGTAGAACTTGTCAGCTGTGCTTAACTCACTCTTGTTGTAGACTGCTGATGTAAACTGCGTCCAAAATCTCGGCCATAGTCTGCGGTTACCATCAAATTTTACGAGTTCTAGTTGGGGAAGCGCAAGATGATTACGGGTGAACGTTGGTAAGTAGTGGGGCTGGAGGAGCCAGACATTCATTCAGCTTGACTCGTAAATTCGTTGTGAGAGTAACAACCTTGTCGCGGTATTCTCCAGCGTCTAACGTCTCGCTGTCCAACAAGTCGTCTGGCGTCTCCTCAAAAATGGCCTCATCCACTTTCTCTATCTGACCATAAAATGAGCTTATTCGGTCGAGGAATACACTTGCTGCTGCTGCCGTGACGGCTTGATTTCCTCGCAAGTGGTCTTCCGCCTCGGACAACAGGACATCCAGCTGGGACCGCAGGCTGTGGCGTTGTCTAAGATGTCGTTCCATTCTGCCGCCCGCAGTCGATGTATCTCGCCAAGATCGCAGGCGCCGTCTTCCGAGGTGTCGCGGCTGCTAACGTCGATGATGTTGGCGTCGTGAAAGGTCCCGGGTTTCGGCACCTTGTGTTGGACCTCTGAGGCTTTCTGCTGCGGCGCGGCTCACATCAAGCAAAAACACGTCTTGTCAGATGAAAGGCTTTAATAGAATTAAAGAAGAAAGGAAAAGACAAGGGTGAGCCGGCGCTGCCACGAGGCCAAGCGTCAGCTCGTGAGGAGGCTCAATAATGATGATGACTGCTATTCTGCTGCGAGGGATGAATAAAGGAAGTAACAACACTCCTCTTCAATGTGCTAATGCGGTTTTTGTTCAGCCTTCTGGTGTTTGCACAGCAGGAGTTTTTATTGATGGCATCCACAGTTCCTCGTTCTGTCATCGTGTACTAATGCGCTCCTTTTAGGGCGGGACTTTCTCTCCTCAGCGTCAGCAGTGATATCTTGCCGTCAGAGGGTCATTCGTATGTCAGATACTGCGTTTTCGTCCGATGAAGATGCTCATAGCCAGCGCTTCGTCACCGCTTATGACTGTTTAAGTCCACCAAGTAATGAGCATATTCTGACCCTGACATCAGATAAGATCAGTGCTGGTGATGTGTTCCTAATACAGTCTGGACGCTACATCTCTGGTGGGCTTGCCATCGCTCCTAGCCTGGAGCGCTTTCATGATGGCAGAACATGAGATACGGTAGTTAACCGTACTACTTTGCCTGTTGCATTGCCCCGGGGCACCAGTGTGATTTGCTTCACAGATACCGAACCCTTTTTTCTGGTGCCCCTTCACGCAAGCGCGCCATTTTTTTCTACGAGTACTGATGACGATGCTACAATGGCTGCTTTAACAGCCACAATAAATACCGATCTCACGTAAGCGCAAAAGCGGGAACTTTTGGGTATCCTTCAAAATTACCGCAGTGTTAATAATTTCCCTGCGTTCCCTGCGACGCGCCCACCGCAGTGTTAATAATTTCCCTGCGACGCGCCCACCGCAGACTTGCGGTGGGCGCGTCGCTATGCGGCAGCAGGGAGAGCTGTCGGGCGACTTCCTCCCTGATGAAGTCTTTGATCTGGTTGGACAGGCTTTCTTGGCGAATGTTGACATTTGCGAGTGCGACAGCCGAGATCGAATCTGGTGGTGAGACACTCTGTCGGGCGATGGAACGCTGACGGCGTAATTCATCGAAGCTCTGGCACAGGCTTACGAGGATTGCCACCGAGGTCGGGCTTTTCGCTAGCAACATCTGGAATGCGCCATCCTCAATGCCCTTGAGAATCTGCCGAATTTTCTCTTCTTCGGGCATAGATTGGTTAACACGCCTGCAGAGGTCGAGCACATCCTCAATGTAACTCGTAAACGTTTCGCCAGGCTGCTGGGCTCTGTGGCGCAGACGCTGGTCGGCGCGGAGCTTGCGGACCTCTGGTCGGCCGAACGCTTCTGTTACGAGGGTCTTAAAGGAGGACCAGTTGGTGATGGCGGTTTCGCGGTTGGTAAACCAAAGCTTAGCTACGTCTGCCAAGTAAAAGATGACGTAAGCGAGTTTAGAGTCGTCGTCCCACTTGTTGCTGACGCTTACGCGTTCGTACAAGGAGAGCCAGTCTTCGACGTCTTGCTCACCACTTCCGCTGAAGATTGGTGGGTCCCGCTGGCGAGTAGCGCCGGGGCAGGTAGACGGGGCAGCCGATGGTGCTGGCTGGGCTGGGACGGGCTGGTTGGCGACTGCGTCAGTCATGTTTCGTGGTAGTCTTTCAGGCAACTTGCGAGAGCGGAGCTCCAGGTCTTCTTAGGGATCTCAGCAGCCTCCACCAAATGTAATGACGTTTATTCGAGCCGAGAAGTCGCAGCGAGGTCGCAACGGAAAGTGGGCGTACGGCAAGTCTGGCAGAGGCGGCACAAACTCTCGCGCAAGCAGAGCACGGGCTTTTTGTTGTCTTCCGAAGGCGCATACGCGTTGGTGCGTATGCTCCACTACAAGTGTTTCATTTGATGTCAATTCCAAGCTTTTGGGTCGCACTTCCGTAGCCGTACATCGAATGTAAACGGAAGGCAATACAATTGTATGCGGCCGCTCATATCGAGTGTCATCCGCAAAGCGGAAAATCATTGAAAACAACGTTGCTGAAATTCTCAAACGAGATGTTATCCGGCCTTCGTCCAGCTCGTGATTATCACCTGTAGTGCTAGTCCGAAGGAACGATGGTTTGGTGCGATTCTTCGTCGATTATCGAGCACATAATAAGATCACGTGAGAAGACGTGTACCCGATCCCACGAGTTGACGACGCACTTGACTCTCTGCAAGGCGCTGAATTTTTCTCCAGCTTCGATTTAAGGTCTGGTCATTGGCAACTACCTATGCACGAAGCGGACAAAGGAAAAAAACTGTCTTAGCAGCACCAGACGGGCTCTGATGTGAATTCAGCGTGATGCCATTCGGTTTATGTGATGCTCCTGCCACGTTGAAACGCGTGATTGACACAGTTCTGAGTGGCCTAAAATGGAAAACATGTCTATGTAATCGAGATAACATCGTCATTTTCTCCTCTTCTTTTCGTCAGCATCTTGATCGTTTGGACGAAGTTTTGGCGTGTATTTCTAATGCTGGACGTCAGCTAAACACAAAGAAATGCCATTTCGCTAACAAGAACATCAAGGTGTTGGGCCACCTTGTCAGCAAAAATGGCGTTCGCCCGGATCCTGATAAGCTTGCTTCCGAATTACGCTTCCCTCGGCCAGAAAATCAGAAACACCTACGAAGTTTCCTGGACCTGGCGTCCTACTTCCGCCGCTTCATAAGCCATTTTGTTGCCATCGCGTCGCCACTGCATAAGCGGCTGACATCCGGGTCACCTTTCGTTTGGAACGACGACTGTGAGCGTGCCTTTCAAGCCCTCAAGCGTGCTTTAACATCCGACCCTGTTCTGTGCCATTTCGATGAGAACGCACCTACATGTCTCCACACCAACGTGAGTGGCCATGGCAATAATGCAGTTCTTCTACAGTGGGATGCCACTGCACGGGAAAGAGTAATTGCGTATACTAGCTGTGCTCTTACGGCTAATGAACAGAACTACTCCATAACTGAGCAGGAGTGCCTTGCTAGCGTTTTGGTCATACAAAAATTTCGACCATATCCTTACGGACACCACTTCACAGTTACTACATACCATCACACCTTGTTCTGGCTATCGTCACTTAAAAACTTGTGTGGTCGCCTCGGTCATTGGGTGCTCCGCCTACAAGAGTACGATTTTGACGTCATCTATAAGTCTGGCAAAAGACACCAAGATGCAGATGCTCTCTTTCGCTGCCCCCTTCCACTGTCATGATTGAGTACGTCAAGTGATTGCTCGTGTGGTGGGCAAAACACTGCGTCACCCCTCACATTATTACAGCTTTCGGTTATTGACACGCCGGCTTCAAATCGCTACACCGAGTTCGCCACACGCCAGCGTGATGATTCATAATGCAATAGCAATATTCAATGCTTAAATGGTATATCACCTACTCCTAATGCTAGATTGCGCTGCTAACTACGGCATATTAAGCTGGATAACAATGTGCTCCATCGTTACGTTTACACTACTGCTGGACGTCCCTGGGTTCCAGTACTTCCGCGTACTCTACGACACCAAGTCCTCGAAGCCTTTTACGACGACCCATGTCCAGGCCACTTAGAATTTCACAAAACACAAAGCCTCATCAAGAAACGTTTCTCCTGGCCTGGCATCTTTACCTTTGTGGCCAAGCACGTTGCATTTTGTCATCTGTGTCAACGGCGGAAGCGACCAACTTCGCCTCCCGCTGGCCTTCTGCAACCCATCCCGTGTCCCGAGACTCCTTTCGCCATCGTTGGCATAGACCTACTAGGACCTCTCCCCATCACGCCAGCAGGTAATCGTTGGATTGTGACTGCTTTCGATCACCTGACATGGTACGCAGAGACTGCTGTACTACGCACAAGTTCCGCTTCAGACGTCGCAGACTTCTTTCTCAATGCCATTGTATTGCGTCACGGTGCACCACGCGTCCTCCTGAGTGATCGCGGCAAGACGTTCCTGTACACCATAATCGAAACCCTGCTCACAACCTGCGGTACAGTACATAGGACGACGTCAGCTTACCACCCCCAAACTAATGGGCTGACAGAGAGATTTCATCTGACACTAACAGACATGCTATCGATGTACACCGCACCAAACCACAACAACTGGGATACGATTTTGCCTTTTGTGACATTCGCCCATAACACCACTGCTCAAAGAACTACTGGCTACTCGCCTTTCTACCTCGTCTACGGCCGTTCACCATCATTCACCATCGACGTCTCTTTCCTAAATGTTCCAACTGACGCCTCGGCAACCGTATCAGAGCAGTCAATCACATGGCTCGAGGAATGCCGGCAATGGGCTCGCCTTAATACAGAAGCCAATCAGCAAGATCACAAGCAACGCTACGACAGCTCTCATCGCGACGTCTCCTTCAGTCCGGGGGATGAAGTGCTGCTTTGTATGCCTATTCGTACTCCAGGATTGTGCGATAAATTTCAGTCACGCTTCATTGGACCGTATACAATCAATAAACAAACGTCACCAGTGAACTACTGTGTCTTTCCCAGTGACCTTTCTTCGGATCGTCGCTGTCGTGGTTCGGAGATTGTCCACGTATCACGTCTGAAGCTATTTGTTCGATGTTCCGTTTCTGCCTAAGGCGCGTCCAGGCTGGCCGCTCACGCGTGAGGGTTAATAAGTGTGAGCATTATTCATGTGCGTCTTCTTATCATATGTATATACTCATCATCGTCATTCATCATCAGTCTGGCCTGTGTTCAGGGGCAGAGGCTCGGCAAATAAAAGAAGTGTCATGCAGTCAAAACTTTGTCGTACAATATATGTATATATGAGTAAGGAAGGCAACGTGTGTATATATATATATATATATATATATATATATATATATATATATATATATATATATGTATGTATGTATATAATGAGATCTAACAGAGAGTAATGCCAAGGAATGTAAGGAATTAAGGAATGTACAGGGGAAGTTTTATAACCAATAGAATGTAAATAAGATGAAAGAAAAGTGGGTGAAAAAACAACCAGCCATGATACAACGGCTGGTTGTTTTTTCACCCACTCTTCTTTCGTCTTATTTACATTCCATTGGTTACAATAACTTCCCCTGTACAATCCTTGGCATTACTGTCTGTTAGATCTCACTAACATTGTATGAAAACACGAAAAAACGAGCCCTTAGGTATACACTTCTTTCCCTTATATATATATATATATATATATATATATATAATATATATATATATATATATATATACTCACACACACCGCGTCCCGTATCGTATACTTTGTAATTGGTATCTGCTTGATGTAAAGCCATATCAGTCACAATTATTCTAGCGTGTATATCAACAATTGCGTTATTTTATTTTACATTATATGAATACTTTGTGTTGGTTATTACCACTGTTCGTTTGTTTGTTCCGAATCACGTTTATTGTGTACCTTCAAGAGAAGTTTCAAATTTCGCGCGTTCAAGGTTACACGTTTTTTTTTTCTTTTTTATAATGTCAAATTATTAGACGCTTTATTATATTTCTGTGGTTTCTATATGCATACATTTTACGTATTTCATTGTCATACTAAAGCTTTTTAATCAACATTAGATTAAGATGCGCAAATGTGGTTGTGTTAGCGCGGCTGTAACCGTTTTGCTTTATTGGACGTGTTATCCGCTGCTAAACCAACGACCGCCTCTTGAAGGTTTTGTTAAGTCGATTTCCCTCGTGTATGAAGTCTGCTTGCGTTCTGTATTCCTGTTTTGTGTTTTGCGAGTACTGCTGAATACGAAGATGCGCTATACTCTAGCGAGGACGTGTGGCTTCGTATCGTGGGGCACTCGCCAGGTACGTACCACATTGCTGCTGCTGGCGCTCTGTTATCACCGCGTTCACCACAATTTCCCTACCATGCGCATGATATGTGAGCTTTTGTGTACATGGCGAGCCCGTTTGTCTGTAGGATTTTTCAGGGTCAAGGCAAGGTTGTGCGAGCTCAAGAATGGACCAGTTTATGGGCGAATCTTTCTATGGCGGCACCCATTCGTCCCTCGTAGTTGTTGCAGTGTGTAACAAGTATAACATTGTGACCTCCAAGGTAGTGCCGGTGAGAGATTTTTTTCTGTGGGTTGTTGAAAAATAAAAAATAGTGCTTAATGTACGTGTCGATGGCTGCTAATTGGGAATGAGAGACAGGAGCATTCGCCTTTTAGTTGACGCGCACGCTGCGATTCCTATTAGCAGCCATTGGCATGTACTTTGAGCACTATCTAAAAAGAAAGGGTTGCTACGTTATACTCGCTGGGTGGAACCTCCTTAGATTTAGAAAGGTTTAGCGAGCGTTGAGCCGCAGTGCCATGAATACAATGAACTAGTACATACCATGAACTAGAAGTGATTAAAGGTGGGAAGTAGACACGAAGCACAAGCCGTAAGAAAGTAAAAACCGAATTCTTCTGTTTCTCATTTCCCATTAGCAGCCATTGGCATGTACATTGAGCACTATCTGACAGGAAAAGGTTACTACGTTATACTCGCTGGGCGTAACTTTCTTGGTTTTAGAAAGGTTTAGCGAGCGTTGGGCCGCAGTGCCATGAATACAGTGAACTAGTATATACCATGAACTCGAAGTGGTTAGAGGCGGGAAGTAGACCCTAAGCGCAAGCCGTAAGTGTGCATGTGCCACCTCTCGTTTAGTCCTTGGAATGTCCGCTGGATGGCGGTGCTTCTATAACGGGATATATGATGAAAAGATGCGAGATGGTGGTACTTGGAGTGTTGAATAGATGGACGAACGGACACACAGACAGATGCATGGATGGACGCGTGAACGAACGCAGGGATGGATACATGGACGAACGCAGGGACGAACGCACGAACAGACGTACGCGCGGACGAGCGGATGGACGCATGGAGGGTCACACAGACGGACGCATGGACGGACGGAAGCAAGAACGTATGGACGGACGAATGCTTCGCCCCACTCTCCATCATTCACACCGTGGATATACTGCCATTTTTTTTTCTTTTGTATGAAGTGTGAAGCAGGGAGCGCATGCACGCGCAGCGGAAATTCGGCGGCAGATTTGAGCTGAGTTGAAATGGCACCCGTCTCTGTCGGCAGTGGTGTTGGAGGGGGGGCCCTGTTCGCGAGTGACCACTATTTTTTTAATAATTCTGGGACGTTTCTTAGCTGTAGGCGTTAATGATGGCCAGGGCGCGTAAAGCCGACATATTATTTGTGCGCCTTTGAAGTGAATTTGTCAACGGCGATTGGATACGCTGTACGTTTTATTGTAAACAGCTACAGTTTGGTTATCCGTTATGACTACTATCAGAGAAGTTTTTTCCTTGTGAGTGGCCGAATGTATGCCGGTGTATGCAGCCGCGCCGGCACGCGTCTTTAGAAACTACCGTGATGCTTGAGTTGATGCGTGTGCATGTGCAGCGTGTTGCATCGTCTGAGGTAGGACTCGCAAAGGTTGACTTGCGCTTAGGTGTTCATGCAGCTCGTTTTGTAAAATTCCAACTTGTGGTATACACCTGCATCATAGATTACCTGATGCTGCCACAACCCTTGCGTTTTAGAGGGCCACTCACCAGGTTGAACAATTTTGAGCTGACAAGCGCAATGCGTAGACGAGGCGTTCATGATCACGTCTGCCAAAATTTGCAACGCTACGTGCCGCGAAAATGGGTCAAATTTCAAGATGAAAGCTGCTTGCCCTCCCCTCTACCTTCGCACGCGTAAAAAATGAGGGCATGACGTGGGCATAGGAATGGCCCTACGTACGCAGCACTGCGGTCACGTAGGTCCTCTACGTGGACGACTCCGCTCTGACGTTGTCAACAGTATACCACGTGACATGGCAAACATTGTTTAACACAGCATGCGTAGTTTATGTATTTGTTGCTTTAAGAGATGAGTAAAACTTGAAATAAATAATGAGGCGCAATAAACATTTGTGCACGTTTTTCTTACATTTGTTCCCGTGAAATGCTACGAGATGCGGGGCTAATGTGCCAGCGTTTCACATGCGTTCGGGTTCCCACGGTCAGCGCATTGAGCAGACGGCCGCCGTGGAACGCTCCTACGCGTTCGCGCACTCATTGTGCTCATCTACTCTACCGCGTCTAAGCCAACGTTTCCAAACAATCCCGTAGAAACAGGCAGAAGACCACAAAATAACGCTGGTCGCCAAAGCAACGCCGCTCGCGTGCACGGGGGCTCGGCTTGTTCGGGCTCGTCATGCGAACGTCACCTCTTGGTCGGATGCCGGAGAGGGTGGGGAATAGGTTTGACTTGCGACTGCTACGCGGAGGAGCGGCAAGAGTTTCGAGCTCGCCTCCTCTCACCCTCGTTTCGCGCCGCTTCAAAAAACTTGTTTTCTCCGCTTGTAATGAACCGATTCGAAAAATTTTTGTGGCAAAACGTTCCTCATCGAATCCCCAACAACTTCCACTGTCTAACTAAAATTCGGTATGGGGCCTGGTGAGTGGCCCTTTAAGCTATTCGTTAAACAAAAACTGCTTTTTCGAACGAATATTTTATGTCTAAATGCGCCCTAAACGCTATACCATACTGTGCGAGTACAAACTTGGTCATTAGTTCAAGCGTTCGAGCACCACAGATTTTACTCTGCTTGTTTCCACTGTGTTTGGATATCGTTATTTTGTTTTCCTTTAATAAATATCGTATGCGCCTAGCCCAACCTTGGGGTTTAAACCTTGCTAAACGTATTTCCACGTTTTTTTTTCAATGGATAGTCTGTGATGCTTGAGTGAGGTGTACTGTATTTTTAGCTAACAAGAATAATTGAAACTAAGGACCATAGTTTATAAGCAAACAATAGTAACTTAGTGACATTAATATCTGACATTATAGATATAATTGTCCCGATGGGAGCAGCCTGAAGAAAGCTACATTATTTGCACTTGAAATCAAATTCATGGTTTAATTTGATAAGTTACCTGCAGTGGATACTTGATGAAATTGCATACCTTATGCGTGTGTTCTGGTATCATTGAACTTGCATATGAACGAACTATGCACGAGCGTAACATGCATGGTTGGGACACATATTTGATGTAGAAATTGAATATTATTTCGTAAGGTTGCAACTGTGTTCGCCAAGAACATCAAAAAAGTTAATCTTGTAACATGTCTAGTTTGTGTACATCCTGCTAATTTAAGACACATTGTTCCAAAATATTTTGAGTAGAGTGAAAAACTCAGTTTTGCGAAGAGACTCATGTCACTAACTTGTTTTTTCTGTGTTTTCATCGCAGCCTATGCATGCTCCTTGTTCACACTGAGTGTAAAAGAATTCCGGACAAGCCTGTCATCAGTGGTAGCTCGCGGAAACGTTGGCTGCAGATGTACAACAGCTGTGCATAACTTCTGTTCCCTATGAAAAGGAAACTTCACATAGCCACCCTGTTGCTTTATTCAAGTAGCTCGCACATTCAGGATGTTCAAAATGAAGCCCTTTGTTTTTCGTTAAAAGATCAGTGCTGCAAGTTATGCGTGTAAAAGCCACCTTTCCAGATAGCTATGTGTTCAGGGGGACACAATGTGCAACAATACTTATTACTGCCAGCCTTGCCGATGAATAAGATGCATTATTGAACTTATGAAGACTGGAGGCCCCTATGCATGTAATAAAGAATTGAGCCTGTCACATTTCTGCATAGATCCAAAAACTTTTTGCATGCCTGTACTTAGATATCCTGCAAGTAAATTTAGTTGCGACTTGCATCATCACGTGTGCAGGACAGTGAGCACTAGTACACAGTTACTACTCCTTGATGGGCCGCATATAATCTGGCCATAAGTCATAGCCATAGGCAAACATTATAAGGGTTACCCTTTTACTACCGGCTGGCGAAAACTAGCAGTGGCTGCTCATCCCCCCAGGGAATAATAGTTTGCTCACCCTTACTGCCTTGCATGTGTAATCACGAAAAGCGCAATTGAACTTCGGAGCGGGATGTCTCGAAGCATAGACATGCTCGAAGAAATTTTTCAAGAGTGATTGTGTAGAAACACAACTGCAACAAAGTTTTCTGGAGTGTAAAATACGAATGCAACAAAGCCCGTGGAGTGTAAATTTCCGGAGCCCTCCACTACGCCGTCTTTAGCGATTTAGCGAGGTTATAGCCCTACTATTAAAATTATTAACACTTCTATGCACAACGAAGGCCCATGCACGGGTCAAGTGCATGTACCTTGTTAGCAGCGAAGAGCTCACCTGCCAGTTGATGGGCAGGCTGCAATGTTTTTACAATATCTGTCACTATTTTGATATCCTTTTTATATTGAAAAATTATAAAGCGATGCTTGACACGAGAAAAAAAAGTTCTTCAAAAAATTGCGCAGTGCTCGTGCGGTTCACAATAATTGAGGGAGTGGTTAGCGAGGACCTGAATACTCGCAGAACTTGACCCGCTATTGAAGCTTCGCTTTTCCTACATGACGCTGCATCTTGTTTCGCATGCTACTTCCTCATCGCAAAACTCAGTGGCACCGTCCCGGCGCCATATCTGATTACTAAACCGGAGTGGTGGTAGACACTGGGACACTGGCTTGTTGCACGAGGCATGCTGCCCACAAGAATATTCATTATTGGCCAAAATCTGGTTTTTAATTGTTTCGACAAATTTTCGTCATGCGACTTAAAGACTGAGCCAAGCGAAAAAAAAATAAAATGAACGTCGCCAGAGTTGAACTAACTACCTGAACGCACCAAACATCTTTTGTCGGACATGCTGCCCACTACACCACACCTAAATGACGGGTGTAAGCTAATTTTTTCTCCATTTTAAAACTAATCCAGCTGTCCAATATAGTGATTTTGTCGCTTAAGAGTGTAAACGTTTGTGTCACCGTACTCGGGAAATTTTACTTGTCATTGCTAGCTTATTTCTTACGGGTCGCCTTGTACCACATTTATCTGGCACGTTCCAATGCAAAACTTGATAGCGTAATTGCAGATGTGTTACGGCAATCGCAGTCACTCGCCACGCGGTTAGTCATATCTATGTGGAAAAGAGCGTGCATCTGAACTGCTCACTGAACACTGTAGATTTTGTCACTCGTTTGGAGCTATTTTCTGTCCTCCTCGTTTGCGTTCCTCTTACGAGAGACGTAGCAGTGCACTCTAGCCGAAAGTACCATTAAGCTTAGGGCCGTACTTCATGTGCCACGGTCGCTTTGAGTGCCATAAATATTCCGTTAGAAAGAGTCTTAAAACAGTTAAAATGTAGTTTCGATCATACCTGACGCATGAGTGCTCAAATTTTCACCTTCGCACACAGAGATCAGAAGCTAAAAGCGCCGAAACTGGACATTATAGCGGCAAATTGTTGCCGGCTACGTGCGGCTGTTTGTGGTACGAGCCGGAACGACTCACTGGTGGAGTAGGTTGGTCTTGAATATCAGACTAATAATACTTTCATACTGCTCTTGTGAATTATCACTTCTATCAATGCCGTTTATGAAATTCATTGACGAAGCTCGACCACACTTCAAGGAAAGCACACCCACTCCAGATTGGGGGGGAGGGGGCATGAATGAATTAAAGTTATTCCTTCTAAACTCCTCGCCTTCCCTCTCTGTGCTCCCCATCACCTGAGAGCAACACGATGCATAAGTTGTCATCTGTGCCCTTCCCCTCCCCCTAGTGAACTCCTGATGGCGCCTCTAACCCGCGTGCTCGACAGGGGCTGGGTTTAGAATACTCGCAGATATATTGCCTAACTAAAATTAAGGCTATATGCATGTAACGTATAGTTTTGAATACCATCATATTCGGTAGATTTTATGCTCGACATCTCGCAATTCAATACGACGTCTTACAGAAAGTGCGGTGATCGCGCCTAGTTTCTTCCAATGTGCTGGTAAGGTTTCAACTTTCTAGTGTGGTAGAACCTGTACAGCGTGACCAGTACCTCCCTGTGCGCTTTAACACAGTGGGCTACGCTGTACTGTGTGTCCTAATGGCTTCTAGCCTGCTGTAGTACACTGGGACACGCTGTACAGCATTTCTAGTGTGACCCGCGCACCAAAACGCACTGAGTGACACTGTACACGTTGTATTTTTTTCGATGGGTTGCTATTCCTAAACCTTGAATGAAGTCTATGCGTTAATACCTGCTCGCCACACGTGGATGAATCGCATGGAGTCACTGGAATTCCAAGTTCATGTTTTTGGGGGCTTTGAAGAACATGTCAGCGTGCGCATTGCAGTTTTCTATGCTTTCTTAGTCGCTTTCTGTATTTCAGACGATAAGCCTTTTCTACACGAGTCTTCAATATTAGCTGTGAATGCTCCAGGTGGTTTTCAGCGTTCGACTGCTGAACAAGCATTCGATTGTGAGACAACTGGGCAATAAACATGGTCACTACTACGTTTGTTGATGTCCAAAAAACTTGACTTTTGTAGGGAAGCGCCGGGGCGCTAACGTCAAGTCCAAGCAGAGCTGCATACTGATCGTCGTAGACAAGTGAGGCTCCCATCATATGGTAGAGACAAGCGCTGCGCTGACAAAAATAAATCTAAACTCCGGCCCGTGGCATTGACTTTTAAACTTACCTTGAAAGAGTGGTGAGCATTGAAATCCCCGGTAATTTTCCACGGACCCGAGATGTCCACAAGTATGTAATCGAACCTTTTCGATCAGTATGATCTGAGGGAGATAAGTAGACACCATCTATTGTGCAGATAAGAGTTTTCTCGTTCACATAAAGCAGCCGTATTGATTGTCATCAGTAGGCGACAAAGGGCGAATTGTGTAGCTATAAGTACCCGGCGACAATAGACGAGGACCTTGCGGCTGTCCTTGCGGGTGTCGAACGTAAATAATATTCAGCTCGATAACCAGATCGTCTTTGATCAATTCGGTTCAAAAATTAGGATGAACAGGAATAGGTTAGAAAACAGTTACTGAAGACAATGAAAAATTCGTCATCTAAGTCATATTGCGTTCCGCTGGAAGACTGATGCTTCTCTGCCCAGTTTGCAGCAAACTTGATGAACTTCTCCCGTCACTGTACATGACGGAGGTGTGGACTAGCTCCACGCGTCCAACACATGTAGCCTGCTTCACGAGGTTGGACTTCCGGGGCTTCTCAGTAGCCTGTCATGACACAAACGAGGCATTTCAGCATGGAGATTATCTATCAGCACTTGACACATCATCTGAAACATGCTTGGAAGAAGGCGTAAAGTAGAGAGGCCTGCGAAGGGGCCTCTTCGCAGGTTGCATATGCAGAAGCGTAGGCCAGTTATCTACAGAGCTAGGGTTGTCGACATCTTGTCGCTTCTTGCTTACCCGTCCTCGAATGCAATGAGATATGCGCAACACCCTGTCTTGCCTCCACCGGGGACTACACCGACACCGCCACCTTTCAGAAGCTTCTGCGTGGGTTGAATTGTCTAGGCCGATTTGTTCGGTAATGGCGATTCTCTTTTTATTCCGTGGTAATTTCTTGAGACAGTGTCATGTGAAGCGTTGCAGTTTGCAGGCGTGTTACCCGACACGCGTGTGCGGGTCAGCGTTGGCTGTGTACACTTGACGTACCCGATTCTGATGCAGTCATGAGACTGAATTGGCAGGGGAAAAAGATTGAACAGAAAGATGGAGACTCCATTCGCCCCACCTCGAGAAGCGAAAGAATGGAATCTTATTTCAACATTATCTTTACATAGCAGGTGTTTCCGAGGTAGAGCACGTTCCCGCTGACAACTCTCTCGTTCGCTGGCTTCACAACTGCGAGGTGCGAGTCTGTTTTATTGAAACCATTGTCGCAGAATAATACCGTAATGCAGGCACCGTCAATGCGAAGAACCGTTCGTGCTTTGATGTTTGCTAATTCGACATTCTGCGTAGCTTGTCCTAAGAAGAGGCAGGTGTAGTGTTCCTAGCAAAAATACTCTTTCACGTGTTCATACGAATGATCGATGCAACAGCAGCATATATTGCATAAGTTTCGGCAGTAAAACACTTGTGATAGGGTGTAGAATGCCAGCATTCGAGAACAACGAACCAACCTCTGCAGGAGTAGACCTGTGCAGAATTTTGAAGCATCTAGATGGTAGTAAGAATGAGAATGTTTGTGCTGTAATTCAAGTAAATACGTATGAATATGTGCCAAAGGTGCGTGTTATGTAAACTATACAGAAGATAGATTGTAGTTGGTCATCTACCACTGCCACGGTGGAAGCTGTTTTGCAGGCGGCACCAGATTTAGTAAACCCATTTCCTTCACCAGCCCTCTCACGCACAGTGAATAGGCTGTCTCACTCGAGGGTGGTAAAAACAGCGTTGCGCTCGACAGATAAATCTACGAGGGCTTTGCAGGACGTTTATTGTTTGCGTTCACCTTGGAACACGAAACAAAGGCAAGATCTCGGCAAGTGGGGTGGCCACTGGTAAGTTTCTACATGCAGGCTTTTTGCAGGACCTGTTTTGAAAGCGCCTGTGGATAAGCGTACACCTAAGGCAGCACAGGTTGGACAATCGTTAGGACACTTGGTGAGGCCGACTGATAAATTATGGCTCTGTTGTTTAAATGTGTGCACGTATATTTGGTGTCACGAACCCACGTAGTGCGTGAAAGAAGTTTTACATTGTTTATTGTGTTGCAGCGCTTGTTTTTTAGATACTTTATATGTGGCATAAAGGTTAATTCAGCACCCAGAATCAGGCCTAGGAATTTATGTTCTGTGTGTAGTGGTAAACAATATCTCTGGAGATAAACACCAGGATGGGGGGTGTATGTCTGTTTTCCTAGAGAATAGAATGCTGACAGTTTTTTGTGCATTGAGGCGGAATTCATTTTATTTTGCCCATTTGACCGCCATGTTCAGGCCAAGCTGCACCTGCCAGTCACATATCGCAAGATTGCAGGATTCAAAAGCTATCCTTATGTAATCCACATACACGCAATCGGACACGTCACGTGGAATCAAAAGACGCAAAGAATTCATATGTTCTATAAAAAGAGTGCACCTGAGTACACTGTGCACCCTGTGGCATTTCCGCTTTATGTAAAACAGGCGTGATATAACATTTCCTACTCGTGCACAGAAAGTCCGGCTTGTGAGATAGCTCTTGTCACGTGTATACCTCGAAAACGTCGGTGAAAATCCCTGAGCACGGTGGGTCGAAAAATGGAGTGGGGTAATACAGTGGCACAAGGAGCGCTTTCAGGGTTCCAGCAAAGCGCAGTGCAGTTCCGGGCTCCAAGACGAGCGATACACTCTGCCGGGCGAGACGAGTACGAGTACAGAGGACCACGGAGCCGGGCCACGTCCAGGGTGGCTGATGTGCCGAAGCTCCAGGTGCTAGAGTTCAGGTGACTCCCTGATGCAAGGACCGCTGAGCGTCATAGCCGTACCGAGACGATGTGCCAGGCTGGGACGTGGGCTGCTGGCCCATGAGCTTCTGCACCCGACCTGTGCCTGCCAGTGTCCTCGCTGAGGCGAAGAGCGTCTGTTCAGCTGCCGCATCAAAGCTGTGCCGAGCAGCATCCAAGCAGCGTCCAGCACAGCACAGAGAGTGCTGTGTTGGACGGAACCCGCGTGGAAAACCACCACTGCTTGAAGGTGCTCGAGACGTTCTCGAGGTCGGGCTGGTCCAGGCATCTCCGACATGCCACTGCCACTGCTCCAAAGCTACGAGCCTCAGATCATAGGACAACCACTTGTTCTTGAGTTCCGAAGGGTCCAAGCTTCACCTAGACACTACTACTGCTGATCGGAAGCTGCGAGCCTTACATCACGGGACCACGAGCAGTTCTTTCACCTCGCGTGCTGTAGTGAACGCTCCGACGACGACTACACCACCTACATCTTTTCATTTTTTATTGTGTTATATAATTGTTCAGAAACGCCTACCTGTCCGTTTCCTGTGCCACTTCACGATATCAGAAGTGCCGAACCGTCCTGAATATCACAGCTCTCAATATAATTGAACATTATACTTCATATGCCTAGGCCTGAGAGGTCTCTGTGTATTTCAAACCGCCATATTGTATCGTGAAGCTTTTTCATATCAAAATATTGAAGGAAAACTTCTATGTGGGAAGGCATCGCGAATTTCGGCCTCGATACGTAATAAATGATAAGTTGTTGACTGTTTCTTTCGAAATCCAGGCTGCTGTGGGTGGAGAAGGCGGTTGATTCTAGATAATCAAGCAGCCGCCTGTTTATCATCTATTGAAATACCTTGAATGATAGGCCTGTAGATCGTAACGAGAAAAAGGTCCTCGCTTTTTTTAACATTGGAATGACAACAACTTCATTGCAAGCAGGGGTATCTTGTTGAAGAACCTAATCATGTTCTGAAGGTTAAGACAAGCTTTCCTTGTTTCAGAGGGTGTTTCAACATTTCATACATTACACGGTCGCAGCCAGGCGTTGAGCTGTGGGATAAATTTAACGATGCATGCCGCTCTGCTAGCAGGAAGGGTCTGCTATATGGTTCGTCTGTTTTGGACTTCCCTGGAAAGTTTTGCCTCTTGATCAATTCTTTGTGCCTTTTAAACGTTAAAAATAGTGGAAGGAGCTAAAAACACATTGAAAACGCTGACCGAGAGAATTGGCTTGGCCTCTCAAGGCGTCACCTTGTATGTTTACTAAAAACGTGAAAATATATGTTGCCCTCGTGTTCTACTGACCTGGTTGCAAACTCTCTCTTCTTCGGTGTAAAAGTTTACTCCTGTCTTCTGCTAGCTTTCTCTTTCAGGCTGTCCGCACGTTCTCCTCCCTTTAAATTTCATTGGCTTAAATGTTACAAGAGTATCCTCGATAGGGGAGTCACGCAATAGACGTCACACCTTGTTTTGTTTCTTTCAAGCCGATCAACCCTAGTCAATTCTCCAGGGGAGAAGAAGTTTGCTTGTCCCTCTGCCTATTGCTGGTGTGCACTGAGATGCAGCGTTAATTGAAAGGGCAGTAAATAAACAATAAGCAGCGTTGTCAATACAAAAAATGGCAGATCCCACGTACAGTGGGAATTGATTATTGATTTTATGTGAACCACGAAGATCAAATGTCAATATGTCACTTTAAATACAGTGCTACGTTACGAGGTAGAAGGTAATGATGCCGTACATAACTTCCGTGTCATGATTATCATGTTTGAATGTGTCGTTTACCTTCGTCATCTATTCACGTCACGTCATAACAAATTTAGTATATGTGGAGCAAGCGAACAGTCACAAGCACGCTAATAGAGTGGTATGTGGTATGTTGTCATGTTGTTACATGACACGCGTGTCAGGATTATCATGTTTCCACCAGCTCGACACCAACACCAAATTTGGTCTGTGTCGAGCTAGCGAAACATCTGCGAGCCTATCATGGAGGGCCCATTATACTCCAATGTAGCGTTGACTCGCGCGCACGCTGGGCGCAGCGATGCCACGTTAACATAACGTGAGCCCTCCATTGACAGACGCCAGTTGCGACCAGCGTGATCAGCTTCTGTCGGCATGACCCGATGGCAACCGGCGCGAAATTCATGCCGATGCTTTACCCAGACAACACTGCGTCTCCCTCTTTTTGTGACGAAGGGACGCCAGACGCGCTGAGTCACGCATGCGTCAAAGAAACGCCGCGCGGCGCACTCCTGTGAGTATATGGCGAAGCCGGCGCCTGGCGTCGCAACGCCGGCGTGACGCGACGAAGTGAACGCCGGCGAGCACGCGCACCACCTCACGTCCAAATATATTGGCGCCTTGACTGTGGCATGAAGTCATGTTCTCACATGACACGCATCTCATTATTATCATGTTTGCACCAGATACCCTTGTCATTCGTTGATGTCACGTAATACTAAATTTGGCATAATTCAAGATCGCAAAACGGCCGCGAGCACATCGTGAGTGTGACATATAGTCACGTTGTTACATGTTACTCATGTCGTGATTATTATGTTTGGATGTGTCAGTTACCTATGTCGTCCATTCGCGTTTCATTATACCGAGTTTGTACATGTGAAGGTAGCGAAACAACCACGACCGAATCATGAGCGTAGCATGTAGTCGTGTTGTTACATGACACGCATCTCATGTTTATCATCTTTGCAGCAGTATTATGCCTTCGTCATCCATACACGTCCCGCAATACCAAATTTGGTATAAGTGAAGCTAGCGAAACGGCGACCAGCGCATCATGAGGGTGGCATGTAGTCATGCTGTTACATCACGCGCATGTCATGGTTTTCATGTTAGGGTCTGTTGCTTGTGTTCGCCATGCAGTGATGCCATACCATACCAGTTTTGAAAAATGACATGTGAACGAAACCACTGTAAGAGTTGCAGGACCATAAATATGAATCATGACATTTATGACATACAAGTCTCGATTTTCATGTCCTGACTAGTGAAAGATGTTCTTCATACAGTCATGCTATGCCATACCAAATTTGGTATCGATACCATATTCGAAACAGCCAGGAGAGCTAAAAGTCATAGGTGGCTAGATAGTTAGATACGCTCAATATCGGCGAAGTTCGCGAAGAAATGCTTCGCATTTAAAATAACGCATGTACCCCCCAGGAGATAGTAGTGAGATTGTGGAGCTCCTCCCATTTCTCTCTGTCAAGTTTCCATCAAGAGCATGGGGTGGGCTTTCATGCGCTCTATTCGTTTGGATGAGTAATGAGGAGAAGTCACTCTCTGAAAGTTTTTACCTACTTTTCTGCTAAAATTCAGAGAAACGGATAAAATGATGGCGCTAAGATTGATTGATAAAGAATTGTTGTTCTTGAGACGGAAAACATGGGTTCTTGTTAGTAGACACGCACCTCAGCGTTAAAAAATCTCGATGTAGCGCCCACGTGCGTCAGTGCGAGTTCGAACGTACAGGCTAGGGGGAACACCGCAATTGCCTTAAACAAGGCAGGTATCAGGCAACAAAGGTGTAAAAGAACTATGAATTGTCTCCCTAAAAGGAACCCTCGCAGTGTGCGAAGCAGCAGCAGCAGCAGCGCGCACGGTGTTGACCCGGTTGAAGCGGGCGCTGAAGCGGGTGCTCTAAAAGCGGCTTGAAGCAATACTCCGTGTAGCATTTGCTCGAATAAACGTTTGTTTGAAACACAAAGATACAAAAGGCAGGACGTGTTGAAGACGCTTTCACTCAGATTTCTTGTCTCGCGTTTTGTTGATCTTGCCCGCGCGCCATCTGTACTCTCGAACGCGATCAGTGTTCTTGACTAACGCCTGGTCAGTGTCGCTGGTCTTCCACTACCAACGCATGCGTTCGGCTTACCTGGGTCGAGCCTCGTCGGTGTTGACGTCGCGATTTGCGAACGCGATCGGCTTCGCTAACCCTTGCAATGCCGGCGACAGCCGGAAAAGGTACGCGCACACTAGTGGGAACCATGCCGCATCGGCGTCCTGCCAGTCGGCGGAATCATGCGGCAAGCATTGGCACGCTGTCCACATTGTCAGCGCCGCGAGATCCTCGTGGCGCGCACTGGGCGCGCTCTTGCCCTCTCATGGTTTCTTCCCGCCAACAGATGGAGAGAGGTAGCGCGCGTGAGATGATCTCCACGTGTGAAGTAGGCTCAAGCATTGCGAGCAGTGGAAAGGGTAAAGCAAGAGATGGCTGATACGCGGCGAGCACGCGGCAGGCGAGGGAGAGCAGCGTGAGCTACTTGGAACCACTTTAACACCTCTGGCAAGGGGAGCGGTGCGGACGGAGGGACAGCGTTACACAGGCTACTCAAAGTCAGAGTTGCTTCGCATTTCAAAAGTCACAGCTTTGCCGCAGAGGCAAAGTGATGAATCCGATAGCAACAAATAGGAAAGTCACGGACATAATGGACAGCGAATCGAAGCGCGCCCCGCGTTTCTTACGCACAAATGATGCAATAAACGTACTCTCAGGTACAGATGAACGCGAAATAAGCGTCTAATTTGTTACTTCGCTGTGTCTGAAAAGCGCGTTCTTTTCGCAAACGAAAATTGTGCAACAATTGCGGTGACCTTTTTTCGCCGGGTAATTACAACAGAATCGTTCCGGTGAAAGCCAAAGGCCAGCTAGACCACTATATAATGGCGCGCGAGTGATCTCAGAGACCTCATCCCTCACGGGCCAAACTGGCCGTGGGAGATGAGAGCGCGCTCTACCGCGTCGTGACGATGAGGCTACACGCGCTGATTGCGTCATCTTGGTGGTAATGCTGAAAAGACCAATGTTTTCCCCCCCTTGAGATGCCCATCGCCAGCAGTAAGTGGTAGATATAAATAGCGCGCTTTTTGATCGCTGAAGGATGTGCTCCTCGGTGACTATGCGACGATGCAGATGTTCCAAGTTCGACTTTTTGCGCCAGAGTCTTTTTGTACATTATTTTTCTTTCTTGTGTTTTCATCTATACGAATACGTATAAATAGACGGCACCACCAGCGTGATGACGAGGAGAACAAAGTTAGATAAAAGCAGCTGGCCCAGTGAACAGGTGCTGTTTGTGTGTCATGTTAATTACAACGTATTTTATTAGCTTGTATATTGGAGTTGGCCGACAGAGGCGTGCTCGAGAGGTGCCATAAATTCATAAAAAACGCATTACACTCGCAGTTACACCAGGGGTACGGAAGGCAATAAAACAACATAATAAGTCCTAAACTGCACTCTCAAAAGATGCTCAGGCTCCTCGCTCAAAGTTGGCGATTCTCTTGCTCGCGAGGTTGTCATTATCATTGTATTGGTGGTCATTTACAGCCGTGTAAAAACATGTCACGTCCATAAACGGGGTTTACTGAGATGCGACGTAGCGGTAGCCTCTGCTGGTTTGAGTTCGAACTGAGGTTGTCGCGATCACAAGGCACGTCCTCTTCGTCTTTTACTATCCCAGTGCCATACCCACTACACACAGGTCAAACTACACTACACATGCTCAAACTACGATTGTAGCATCTCTCTGTGACCAGACGAAGCGCACCGGGCGAAATAAACATTATATCTAGGAATGAAGGGCTTGCACCGGGCAATATGTGAAGTTCGTTTTTTGAAGAACTTTCACTATTGGCACGGAGGTGAGCAACGCGATAAGTCACTTGGCTTATGCGGTCGATAACGACACATTGTCACGCACCAAGAGCTCTGGAGACGACAGGAACAGCGGCACAGAAAGACACGAGCGCGTATATTCAATAAAAGCACTAGTACACACTTCTTTGTTCTCTTTGCTTTTTTCGGCTGGCTAGGGCTTGCCGGCTCACAACTCTGGGTGGCATCATTACCCCTGTCGACTAGATGCTCATACGCAAGGAGACAGCAGCGCCCATTTGAAAAAAAAAAGGAGAAACGATACTCATAGTGCATATGGCCGATCCCCCGTAGTGGGTTGCGCCAGGACTCTGAGAAACAACCAACCAATCAACAGGGCATATGCAGGTGCAAAACAAAATGTCTGTAGTTGGTCGGAAAAAAAAACATTAGCAGAGATCGCAGTTCGTTCGAGACCCAACGGACAACGTAAAAAAACAAAATGTTTGCTGCCCGTGCAAAATAGGGCGAGTCATCATCATCACCATCCTCATCATCATCAGCCTGACTACGTCCACTGCAGGACAAAGGCCTCTCCCATGTTCCGCCAGTTAACTCGGTCCTGTGCTTGCTGCTGCCGATTTATAGCCGCAAACTTTTTAATCTCATCTGCCCACCTAACCTTCTGTCTCCCCCTAACCCGCTTGCGTTCTCTGGGAATCCAGTTAGCCTTAACGACCAGCGGTTATCCTGTCTACGCGCTACATGACCGGCCCACGTCCGTTTCTTCTTCTTTATTTCAGCTATGATATCCTTAACCCCCGTTGGTTCCCTAATCCACTCTGCTCTCTTCTTGTCTCTAAAGGTTACACCTACCATTTTTCTTTCCATTGCTCGCCGCGTCCTCCTCAATTTAAGCTGAACCCTCTTATTAAGTCTCCAGGTTTCTGCTCCGTAGCTATGTACCGGCAAGATACAGATGTTATATACCTTCTTCTTGAGGGATAGTGGCAATCTACCTGTCATAATTAGAGAGTGCTTGCCAAATGTGCTCTACCCTATTCTTATTCTTGTAGTTACTTCAAACTCGTAATTCGGCTCCGCGGTTATTATCTGCCCTAAGTAAACATGGTCTTTTACAACGCGAAGTGCACTATTACCTATCTCGAAGCGCTGCTTTTTTCCGAGGTTGTTGTACATTACTTTCGTTTTCTGCAGATTCATTTTAAGACCCACCTTTCTTCTCTACTTGCCTAACTCCGTAATCATGAGTTGAAATTCGTCCCCTGAGTTACTCAGCAATGCAATGTCATCGGCGAAGCGCAGGTTACTAAGGTACTCTCCATTAACTCTTATCCCTAACTGTTTTCGTTCTAGGCTTCTGAAAACCTCCTGTAAGCACGCGGTAAATAGCATTGGGGAGATTGTGTCCCCCTGCCTTACACCCTTCCTGATTGGTATTTTGTTGCTTTCTTTATGAAGCACTATGGTAGCAGTTGATCCCCTGTAGATTTCTTCCAGGATGTTTTTATATATACTTCATCGACGCCCTCATTCCGCAGTGTCTGCATGACGGCTGATATTCCTACTGAATCAAGCGCCTTCTTCTAATCTATGAGGGCTATGTATAGTGGCTGGTTATATTCTGAGCATTTCGCTATTATTTGAGTGATAGTATGATTGTGGTCAATTGTTGAGTAGCCTGTTCGAAATTTTGCTTGTTCCTTTGGTTCATTTAATTCTATTGTTTTCTTTACTTGGTTAGCAATTACCTTTGTAAGTAGCTTGTATACTACAGAGAGCAAGCTAATCGGCCGGTAATTCTTCAAGTCCTTGTCATCTTCTTTTTTATGTATTAAGATGAGACTAGCGTTCTTCCAACACTCTGGTATTCTTCTCGTCAGGAGACACCTCGTAAACAGGGTGGCTAGTTTTTCTAACACAATCTGTCCTCCATCTTTCAGCAGATCTGATGTTACCTGATCATCACCAGCAGCTTTGCCTCTTTGCATGGTCTCCAAAGCTTTTCTGACTTCTACCATTACTGGTGGGGTGTCATCTGGGTTACTGCTAGTTCATATAGTATTAAAGTCATGGTTGTCCCGGCTACTGTACAAATCTCTGTAAAACTCCTCCGCTATTTTAGCTATCCTATTCATATTGGTAGTTATTTTGCCTTCTTTGTCCCTTAGTGCATACATCCGATTTTTGCCTATCCCAAGTTTCCTCTTCACTGCTTTGACGCTTCCTCCGTTTTTCAGAGCGTGTTCATTTCTCTCCAAGTTATACCTTCTTACATCGGATATCTTACGCCTATTAATCAACTTCGAAAGCTTTGCCAGTTCTATTTTGTCTGTTGTACTTGAGACTTTCATGACTTTCATGATAATAAGGCGAGTATCACCTCGTAAATTAAGGTTCTAGGCGGACGAAGTGCACAATTTCTGTTCTTGGTTAGTGGCGCTGGGTCGTTGCTGAGCCTCCGTCTGGAATAACTTTATAGTTGACCTCGTTCAACCGCCGTAATACTTTGTAGGATCCGAAGTACTTGCTCAGGACTTTCTCGCTTAGACCTCGCCGTCTAACACTAGTCCAAACCCACACTTGGTCGCCAGGCTAATAGGTTACTTCTCGATGGTGGATATTGTACCTTCGAATGTCTTCACACGGCTGTGATCTTATGTGCACGCAAACTAGTGTACGTGCTTTTTCTGCACGCTGAGTGCAATCCTAGACATCAGGACTTCGCAGCTCCCGCTGGTCGATGTCACAAGGAATCATGGCGTCTAGCATGATCTGGACGTCTCGAACGTAAACGAGACGGAAGGGTGCGAACCTTGTCGTTTTCTGCGTTGCGGTGTTGCACGCGTGAACGTTACGTACGGCAGCATCTCGTCCCACGTTTTATGCTGCACATCCACGTACATAGAAATCATGTCTGCCAGTGTTTTGTTTAGCCTTTCTGTCAAGCCATTATTTTGGGGGTGGTATGCAGTTGTCTTGGGGTGGTTCGTGTAACTGAGGTTGAAGATGTCATTGAACAGTTTTGCCGTGAACGCTTTCCCTCCGTCAGTGATGATGAATGACGGGGCACCGTGATGAAGCACAATGTGGTGCATGAAAAACTGGACGATTTCAGTTGCTGTACCGTGTGGCAGTGGCTTTGTCTCAGCGTAACGCGTCAAGTTATCGGTTGCGATGATGATCCACTTGTTTCCGGAGTCAGGCAAAGGAAACGGTCAAAGGAGGCCCATTCCAACCTGGTCAAATTGCGTACGCGGTGGGTCGGTGGGTTGTAGGAGGCCTGCAGGCTTTACAGGTGGAGACTTGCGACGCTGATATTCACGGCATTTTTTCACGTAGCGTTTGACACAAGCTGCGAGTTTTGGCTAGAAATATAGCTGTCGTACACGGTTGAGCATCCGTGAGTATCTCAGATGGCCGGATGTCAGCCCATCGTGGCACGCTAATAGGATGTCACCACGAAGGTCTTGTGGAACGACTAGAAGATGAGATCTGCTGCCGACACCGGTGTTTTTCTTGTATAATATGCTGTGTCTTAAGCAAAATGACGGCAACGTACGGGAAAGACGACGATGAGCAGACGCGGTGCTGTCTTCTAAATGATCGATGATGGGCCCTAACTCGGATGTCCGCTCATAGCTTACTGAGAAGGACTGCTCCACTAAGAGTTCCCAAGAAGGCGCTTTCGTCATTAAAGCTGTATGGCAAGATTCCAGAGGTGCTCGTGATAGCGTGTCGGCGTCTTCATGCTTTCTACCCGACTTGTATACGATGGTGACATCGAACTCCTGAAGTCGCAGACTCCATCGTGCTAATCGCCAAGACGGGTCTCGGAGGATATTCAACCAACCTAAAGCGTGGTGATGAGTCACAACTTTAAATGTGCGGCCATAGAGATAACGCCTAAACTTTGTAATCCCCCATAATATACAAGACATTCCATCTCTGACGTTGAATAGTTGGTTTCGGCACGTCATAAAGTGCGGCTCGCGTAGGCAATCACACGTTCGGTCCCATCTTGTGTTCGCACCAAGATAGCTGCGAGACTGATGTTGCTTGCATCAGTGCGCACCTCTGTGTCAGCGTCCTCATCGAAATAACCAAGTACAGGAGGGGACGACAATTCATTGCAGTTCCTTAAAGGCAGTCGCTTGTTTGTCAGTCCACAGAAATATGGTGTCGTCACGCGTAAGTCTGATGAGAGGCTGTGCAAGCTTGGAGAAGTTTTCAATAAAGCAGGGATAGTATACGCAGAGCGCCAGAAATCGTCGAAGACTTTTCTTGTCAGTCGGAGATGAAAAGGCGGCCACAGCGGCAGTCTTCTTGGGATCGGGCCAAATGCCTGCAGCGCTCACAAGACGACCCAGTCACTTGTATTTTTTGTAGCCAAAATGGCACTTCTCAGGCTTCTCAGGTCAGCAGATCGTATAGCTTCAAAAACACTCCGAAGGCGACAAAGGTGCCCGTCAAACGTTCTCGAAAAGACAACGACATCATCTAGATAGACGAGGCAACTTTTCCACGTCAGGTCAGCGAGAACGGTATCCATAATTCATTGGAATGTTGCCGGAGCCGAGTAGAGGCCGAATGGGAGCACTTGGAATTTATACAGACTGTTAGGATTTACAAAAGCCGTTTTTTTGCGGTCACGTTCATTGACTTCAATTTGCCAATCACCACTTTTGAGGTCGATTGAGGAAGAATATTTTGCTCGCCTCAGCCTGTCAAGAGAATCGTCCACTCGAGGCTTCAGGTACACGTCTTGCTTTGTGACGTTATTCAGCTTCCTATAATCGACACAAAAGCGAAGTGTACCATCCTTCTTCTTTACAGGGACCACTGGTGATGAACATGGGCTGCTTGATGGCTGTATTACACTACCTTGAATCATTTCCTTCACTTGCTTTTGAATAGCGCGTCGTTCGGTTGGTGAAACGCAGTAAGGCTGCTGCCGTATAGGGTGCGCGTCGCCGTAGGTGATAGTACAGTGTTTGGTAATCGATGTCTGACATATGCTCGATGAGCGTGCAAAACAGGCGTGGAATCCTATAAACAGTTCGTTAAGCCTACGTTTGTTTTTGTCAGCAAGCGTTGGATTTATGTCGTAACCCAGAGAGATGCTTCGGCATTATCGGTTGCCTCAAAAGCAAAACGCTCAGTCACATTGGTTACTGGGCAGGCATAGGCGATGACAGTACCAAGAAAAAGGTGTCGGCGCTTGTAGCTGGAGTTTGTAACAAGAACCTCGCAGTGGCCAGCCGGAAGGTGTACTAGGCTTCGTGCTACGCAGACACCTTGGGAAAAATCAGGGATCGATTGCTCTGCGCCGCCATTTCACCGTGTGCTAATTTGTTACACGCCACTTGAACGTTAAGACGTGAGCGTGTTGCTATTGTCACGGCATTGTCAATTACATGCAGACATAACTGATCGTGGCTGCGATTATGCTCTGGTGTGGCGCTTTTTGTTGAAAACATAACAAGGCGTTGTCGAATGTCGTCGATAGCACCATGCTCTCTCAGAAAAGTCATTCTAGTGATCAGGTCTCGAGAACACTTACGGAGAACGCTCAAGCTGAAAACAATGGTAGAACCAATAATCTGTATTCGTGCTGTGCGAACGCCGAGTGGCGTGACGATGTGCCCGCCAGCAGTATGAATTAGCCTCAGGTTTTAAGGCATCATCACTTTCTTCAGGAGAGCAGCCTGTTGTTCACTTATTATAAAAAAAATCCACACCCATGTCAACTAAAGCGCTCACTTCACGACTGTCGAGCAGCACGAGAATGTCTAAATAAATCTTTGCAGAACCTTTGCAGCTGGTGTCGTCATCATCAGGGAATCGTCAATTCGCGGAAGCGTCGGTAGCAGGCTTTTAGCTTGTCCAGTATAAGCGGCCTCGCCCCCGAAGGTCACGTTGGTTAGTTTTCCCGGCGCGGACTGGGTGACCGACCCTGCGCCACGCTCGAATAGGTACGGTGATTAGGAGAAAATCACCGCGGTTACAGGGAGCCTGACTGGGGCAAGGATGACAAAGTTCCGAGCTGCTGAGCCACATACTCTTCAATTTCAGGGGGCCGCTGACCGAACCTGGGTGGTGGTGAGTTCGTCGAAAATCCGCGTAATCAAAGCTGTCGGTAAGAACACTGTCGGTACAGATGTCCTGCTTCGCCACAGTGGAAGCAGACAGTACGTTGATCTGGCGCATGCCAGACGCCTGATTTCCGCGAGACCAGGCGAGGTGCGCTGTAATTTGGTGCCGCAAGGATCGTCTGCAGCATTGCTGGGGCCACGGCAGGATGCGGGTTTGCAGGTGTAACAGGTTGCCGCAAAGCTTGAGCATACAAAATGCGGAGGAAGTCACTGGGTGGTTGATAATCCCACATGAAAGGTGGTTTTTTTAAGGCGTGCAGGACTTCATCTCGGACAATGCTGAACAACGAGGAGATAATTGGCTGCGAGAGCACTGACAGCTTCTGGAGTTCTTTGCGGATGACTGAACGTATGAGCTCTCAGAAGAAATTCATTTGGCCACCGCATGCTTCCAAGTAGTGCGTAGTTGAAGCGTTGACGTGCCGTTCGTATGACAGGGGCCGGTGGCTAAGAGTACTTTCCATGGTGACGGCTTTTGTGAGAAATTCTGACGCAGTCTTAGGTGGACTGCGCACAAGCCCACTGAAAAGCTGCTCTTTTACCCCACGCATGAGGTAGCGTACTTTCTTTTCCTCTGTCATGCCGGGGTCAGCTGAGTGGAAAAGACGCGTCATGTTCTCGACATACATGCTAACTCCTTCGTTCGGCATTTGTATGCGAAACTGCAGGTCGCGCTCAGCTCTCCCCCGATGGTCAAGGCTGACATATGTCCCAAGAAGTCGGCGCTTGAAGTCCTCCTATGGTGTAAGAATACGTGCCCGGTTTTCATACCAACCACGTGCGCCGTGTAAAAGACTGAAATAGACATGGCGCAGTTAATCTGCGTCGTCCCACTGGTTATGAACGGCAACGAACTCGTTATGAACAAGCCAATCTTCTACATCCTCAAGTGCAGTGCCATGAAAGCGATTTGGCGTTCGCGGTGTGAGTAAGTTGCGTTGAAGCGGCGTTGTGCGGTTCTTACCTATTGGATTGGTGTCAGTAGGGCTGGTCGGAGCTGCCATCTTGTTTGAAAGCAGTCCAAACTCAGGGGATTGCCCTCGGATTCTTCTGCTGGCGCCGTGCACAGGAGTGACCACCAGTACGATGCTTGAGTTCTTGCTATGGGGAGGGGTACGGTGCATAGATTACCCAGCACCTCCACCAGTTTGTCACCCACTAAGAGCCCTAGAGACAAGACAGGAACAGCGGGGAGAAACACACGAGCGTGTATCTTCAAACGAAGCGCTAATGCACACTTCTTCGTTCTCTTTGACCTTTCCGGCTGGCTAGGGCTTGCAGGCTCACAACTCTAGGTGGCAATATGGTCCAGTATAATGTGCCGGGAAGCTTTCACATATTTCGCGTTTTCTCAATGAAGTACAGAGCCCCACCAAGTCGCCATGCTCATAAGGGACATGTTGCGTGGTTAGTCAAACCACACCTTGGAATCTCTCCCAGAGTGCGCAAATGGGCAAGATATCGAGCCTCATAAGCACGCCACACATTCTCGGAAATGCATAGGTTATTGTTGGCTAGAAATGGGGAAATTGTGTCGAGTGCATAGCGTGGCGGACTAAGCACAGAGAACACAGAAGGGACGGAGAGCAGTAGTTTTATGCTGTGCGGTGTTTTAAGACATAAGCAATAAAAGCAGAAAGAACACCGTCCCCATTTTCGTGACCTCATGTGACATATATTCATAGCATGTTTGTGAGAGTTTTGTTTCTGCGTTCAGTAAGACCATTCGTTTGAGGGTGATTTGGCGTAGAATGTAAAAAACCTTGAAGTACACAGACGAAACATCTCCTCGGCCACATCTGCCATCAGCTGGCGTCCTAGACGACTAATGATGACTTTTAGAAGCCCATGTTGGAGAGCCGCAGAGGGTAGCGTGAGGAAGCAGGCGTAACGAGCAGTTGCCGATGAAATAGCAGCCGTCTCACAGTATCGGGTCAGAAAATCGGCGCACATGGTAATCCAACGGTTACCTTTTGACGACAGTGGAAGTGTGCCAAGAGGGTCAATTCCAACTTGTTCAAATAAAAATCTTTAGTGGAAGCTTGGACTAGTTGGTGCGTTGTCATACCTGCAAGTTTTTTCAGCGTACGAACATAGAAAAAATGAGAAATGTAGACAGAAATAGCGCTGATTTCCAACTATCTTTATTTCACACAGTAGCAAGAATATATATGCCTAAAAAGGATGATTACAGATCATGAAGATAAAATACAAGCAATAATCAATGCGCCAGGATCAAAGCGCGTGTGACTCTATTGCCTCAAAACTCAGCCAGGTAATTTCGGCGTGCCTGTGATAAAGCAACTGACGAGGCGCTTATGCATTTATCACCTAGCAAGTGTATTTTTTGCTTCAATAATAATTTTGCGGGTAAGCTGATTCCTATGCTTTGCCAATACAGAGCACTGAACAAAGAGGAGGGTGCACCCGCAATCTCGGCAATGAATGCCAAGGTGCCCTTGTACCACACTGTGCACACTGCTTCATGTTCTTGGAGGCGGTAATTTAGGCAACTGCCAGTTTGGCCGACTTAGACGCACCCACATGTCAGTGAAATCATGTAGACGACTTCACTGCGCATGGGACGTAATAAGACCTGTGCGCAACAGCGCACGGGGCAGAGTTTGCACGAGGTGTAGTAGCCCGTTTGCAAAGTCTCTGCAATATTTCCCGTGCAGAAAAAACTACAAGAACGTTGGCGGCTCGAGTAATCCTTTTTAACCTATGTGAGACGTCGTGCACGTCAGGTAGTACGAAAGACTGGCTATTTCTGACACTGTTGCGCTTATCCGGTTTGCCGCCTCACTTAAGGACAGTGACCAGCTTTTTTGCCACCGAAACGAGAACATGTGCGGGGTAACCAGCTTTGGTCAGACGCTCCACTTGTGGAGCAAAGCTGTGGTGTACCATGTGGGGGTAGAACTTTTTTAAGGCGTTGTCCAGGCAGCGGTTAGCAATGCTCCGCTTGACCAACTTTGAGAGAGGTGAGCGAAAAGGCAAAAGTGGCTTGCCTGTTCTTAGTTCATGCATCCAGCAAACATGCGGGGATCCTAGGCAAAGCTTCAAATCTAAAAATTTCAGGTTATTATCAGTGGACAATTCATACGTTAGAACAAGTGGTTTCCGGCACTCTCGGAAAACAATCAATACGTCAGAGGAATTGACCTGTGAATTTCGGCTATCACAATTCAGTAACACTAAATAATCATCAACTAAACGGTAATCTTTAAAAACTACAGAGTCGTCAAGCTTGTTTGAGAAGGCACGTTCAAGATGTGCAAGAAATATGTTACTGAGAATGGGTTACTGAGACCGGCAATGTTACTGAGACCAGCAAGGCTGCGGCTGTAGCGTAGCTCAAGTAGTTGTGGATCAGTGTTTCGTCGACTTTGTTTACCCAGCACCTCAGCCGTTGTCAAGTCAACAAACGGGGCTTATTGAGACGCCACGTAGTGATAGCCTCAGTGGCGTTGAGCTTGAAGCGAGGTCAAGTCGAAGTCAAGATCCTTGACAATCGTGGCGCACACTCATGCTGAGGGACTGGCCAAACACTTGATAGTTTTCATGAAATAATTCTTTAACAACAGGTTAAGATTAATCTATTTACGAGAAAGAAAGCGAGAGAGGCAACAAGAGAAATTTCATAGTAGAATAGTAAATAATCTGTCGTGTAAGGCAATAAAACTGCTCATTTGATTGAAAGTGATTTAGGAAAAGTCATAAAATTCATCGATCAATTATTTCAACTATAACCCTCTCTTGGAACCTTTGACGAACTCTTGCAATGCGTCAACAATATTCCCGTCACTGTGGCCAAGAGACAAAGCCCTGAAAGGAAGCACATTTCGCGCATTTAATTCTATTCAGAAAAGGTGGCACACTGCACCTACAGTTTTTTTGGGTAAGGTAGAGAGTCTATTTCAGTTAAGAGGTAATGTTCAGTTGACTCATTTACTTAACAAACAGGACAATAAGGGGAGTAAAATATAACATTAGCTGCATAATTTGACAGCGCAGTCTTGTGATTGCGACTTTCATTCGTTGCGTTTGACATATTTTGCTACACCAATGATGCAACATGTGCTTGAATTTTGATATGGCTGTTAGAGAAGGTGCAGAAAATCCCTCATATATCACTTTCCTTTTTAGTCTGGTACCTATTAAGAATTTTGATGGCGGTAATACCTCAATAACAGACTCATTTAACGATGACTTTGCCAGCGCGTCTGCCATTTAAGTCATATATATTGTCACGATGAATCACAAGTACTGGGGGATTGATAAACCACCGGGTAGCAATCTCTAGGACGATGCGTCAGTCGTGGTTGGCTCTCGAGCGGAGAAGAAGCACGCGATCTTCTTTTTCCTCCAGATTAAGAGCCGCTCTTGCTGTCGACCCACTACGTGCTGGTGGCATTATCCCCCCTTCCGAAAAGAAAAAAAAACAAGTCCCAAAAAGAGGAAAGAAAAGCACATAGCAGCACCACGATGCTACTACATAAGCACGTGAAAAAGAAATTGGAAATTCGAATAAAGTGAAAGTAAAAATTAAAGAGCGTACCAATATAAGAAACGTCAACGAACGAGAAAGCAAGTTCACACAAATAAACAAAGAACACAAAGAATGCTGTACGGTAAAAAAAAGTCACGAGAAACGCGCAATAATTTGTTTCATGCGCAACACATGAACGACGTCCGGCCTCAGTCGGGTCCTGCTCCGTGCATGGGGTGTTGAGTCCAGAACTACTTCGTAGTTCACGTCACTGACGCGGCGTAACACTTTATATGGGCCAAAGTACCGGCTCAGTAACTTTTCACTAAGCCACGGCGGCGGACGGGCGTCCACACCCAAACTTGATCTCCGGGGTTGTAAAACACTTCTCTGTGGCGGGTGTTATAGCGTCGTGCGTCTGCCTGCTGTTGCTGGCCGATGTGCAGTCGCGCGAGTTGCCGGGCTTCCTCAGCACGCTCTGCCAATGCTTCGGCGTCAGTTGCCAACTCGTCTTCGCCTTGACACGGTAGCATAGAGTGTAGCATGGCCTGCACTTCGCGGCCGTACAGAAGCCGAAATGGCGTGAATCGCGTGGTCTCTTGCATGGCGGTATTATAGGCGAAAGTCACGTAAGGTAAGATCTGGTCCCATGTTTTGTGCTGTACGTCGACGTGCATTGAGATCATGTCTGCATGGGTCTTATTCAGTCACTTGGTAAGTCCGTTGGTTTGCGGGTGGTACGCAGTTGTCCTTTGGTGTCTGGTGTTGCTCAGTTTAAAAACTTCGTCCGTAAGCTGCGCCTTGAATGCCGTCCCTCTGTCCGTTATTACACTGGAAGGAGCACCGTGTCGTAACACGATGGGGCGCAAAAAAAAAATTGTGCTACCTCAGAAGCCGTGGCTCGTGGGATCGCCTGCGTCTCAGCATAGCGTGTCAAATAGTCGGTCGCGACGATAACCCATTTGTTGCTGTCCGCAGACAGGAGAAATGGCCCGAGAATGTCCATGTCGACTTGGTCGAACGGCGTGCAGGGTGCTTCGATGTGCTGAAGCAAAACCAGCTGGCTTAACATATGGTTGCTTTCGGCGCTGACATTCCCGACAGCTCTTGACGTACTTCTTGATGCTTGCTGAAAGTCCTGGCCAATAGTACCTCTCGCTCACGCTGGCAAGTGTCCTTGAGTAGCCCACATGACCGGAATTAGGTTCGTCGTGGCAAGCGATGAGGACGTCGTCTCGCATGTCTCGAGGAAGCACCAGGATGGTTGTTCGAACGAGCGTTCGTCTTGTACAGCACACCGTCTCGCAGGCAGAACGACGTCAACGAGCGGGATAAATGACGTGGTATGATAGCACCCTGGCCCTCTAAATGATCAACGATTGGACGAATCTCTGCGTCATCTCGCAGCCGTTTCCTCAAGTCTGATGCGCTAACGGCGCTCAGGAAGCCTTTGTCTTCCTCTGCTTCCTGACTGACGACATGAAGGGGTGCGCGTGACAGTGTGTCAGCGTCTTCATGCTTACGGCTGGACTTATGGATGATGGTGACATCAAATTTCTGCAGCCGCAAGTTCCGCCGTGCTAGCCGTCCTGAAGGGTCACGCAGGCTTGCCAACCAACAGAGCGCGTGATGGTCCGTCACTATCTTGAAGGGTCGACCATAAAGGTACGGGCGAAACTTCGTGATTGCCCACACGACTGCGAGGCACACTTTCTCCGTAGTGGAATAATTCGTCTCGGCACGGGATAGAGAGCGGCTGGCGTAGGCTATGACCCTTTCAGTGTCCTCTTGACGCTGAACGAGCACTACACCAAGCCCAATGTTACTAGCGTCGGTATGGACCTCCGTGTCAGCATCATCATCGAAATGAGCGAGAACGGGCGCTGATTGCATGCGCTGGCGCAGCTCATCAAAAGCTGCTTGTTGCTCGTTTTCCCAGAAAAACGGCGTGTCGTCCCTTGTGAGACGAGTCAGAGGTTCGACTATCTGTGAAAAGTCATGAATGAACCGGCGATAGTAGGCGCACAAACCAAGGAAGCACCGGACGGCTTTCTTATCGACAGGAGCTGGTAATTCGGCAGCAGTGGCAAGCTTGTCTGAATCGGGCCGGATTCCTGCGGCGCTAACTACATGTCCAAGAAATTTTAGTTCTTTAGAGCCGAAGTGGCACATCTGTGGCTTTACTGTGAGGTCCGCTGATCGGATAGCCTCCAGCACGCTGCGCAGGCGGTGAAGGTGCTGCTCGAACGTTGTAGAGAAGACAACCACATCATCAAGGTGGACAAGACACGTCTGCCACTTGAGCCCTGTGAGGACAGTGTCCATCATTCTCTGGAAAGTTGCCGGCGCTGAACACAAGCCAAAACGGAGCATTTGAAATTGGTATAGGCCTTCTGGAGTCAAGAAGGTTGTTTTCTCACGGTCTCGCTGATCTACCTCGATTTGCCAATACCCGCTTTTGAGATCGAGAGAAGTGAAATAATGGGCACGACGAAGCCTATCCAGCGAATCGTCAATACGTGGCAGCGGATACACATCCTTTTTGGTCACGTTGTTAAGCTTTCGGCAGTCGACGCAGAAACGTAGCAACCCGTCCTTTTTGAAAAGTACGACTGGAGATGACCACGGGCTGTTACATGGTTCAATAACGCCATCGCCAAGCATCTCGCTAACTTGCGTACGTATCAATTCACGTTCTTTAGTCGACACGCGGTAGGGGTTCGGGTGTATCGGGCGTGCGTCCTCTTACGTGATGATCTTCTGTTGAGTGATAGACGTCTGGCGGATCTTTGAGCAACTTGCGAAGCAAGACCTGAACTCGAACAAGAGCGCTCGTAGCGCAGTCTGGTTATCGGTGGACAGATCAGGATTGATGTCAATATTACTCATTGACGTGCCGGTGGTATCCACTAGTTCTGACGTAAGACAGTTGGTGACGTTTGCTACTTCGTGGGCAAACGCTATCGAAGTGCCACGGAACAGATGTCGATGCTCGTTGCTAAATTTGGTTACGAGCAATTCAGATCGGCCATCACGAAGGTGTATTACACTTCTAGCTACACAAATGCCTTGCTGCAGGAGGTGTTCTAAATTTGTCTCAGCCACCACATCGCCATCGCCCAAACCACAGCATGTTAGGTCGACTAGAACACTAGCTCGTGGAGGAAGCGTCACGCTCTGTTCAGAAATACGGAGTACGTCGACACGCCTTCCGTCATCCTGCACGTTGATTGCTCCCTGGGCTGAGAACGTGACGCGGCGCTCTTGCAGATCAATGATAGCTCCATTTTCCTGTAGAAAGTCAACTCCCAGGGTGACGTCACGGGAGCATTCGCGTAGAACGAGGCAGGTTGCTACGAATGTATACCCTAGGCACTGTACTCTAGTTGTGCAGGCACCCAGTGGAGTAACGACGTCGCCACGAGCTGTCCGAATCTGCGAGTTATGCCACGGCGTGATGACTTTCTTCAGATGCGTTGTCAGTTTCCCGCTTAGTATGGAATAGTCGGCGCCGGTGTCCACTAACGCAATAACTGCACAACCATCAATTGTCACTGCTATGTCGAGTGAAAGTCGGCCATCTTTTGCAGCAGTATGTGATGTCGGACCGGTTTCTGTACGGTTCTTTGTCAATAGGAGGTCTTCAGTGCTTCGACGTTCAGCGACCCCGCCCCCAGAGGTCGCTTGGGCTAGTTTTCCCGGGCCAAATACGAAGGGGTAGACACAGTATTCAGTGCGTGTGGAGAGGAAGAAGAAACTGCCGAACACTTGATAATGTTCTGTAAAGGGCTTCACCCGATAGTTCAGGATGATGGCGCAGAGTTTTTCAAAGCACTGTGGTTTAGGGACCGGGAGGGCAAAATAAACTTTAGGCGGGTAGACTTAACCAGAAGGAGGTTATCTGATTGGTGGCTAAAGTCAAGACACGAGTGAAAATTAAACTCTTCACTGCAAAGTACGAATCCTCAAACTCACTTTTTAAGGAAAAAAAATAAATATAGTTTTTGGTTCATTAGGTGTTACGGCTTGGTGGCACTAGCCACCGCCCGATCTAAAGGGTACAGCCATATCCATCCATCCATCCATCCGGCTCAGTGGCCGGTTCAGTTCCCGGTTCAGTTCCCGGTTTTCCCGGTTCAGTTCGGGCTGTCAAGGTGGATGGACGTGTTTTTTGAGCGCTCCGGATCGACTGCGCAGATAAGTGTTTTTGCATGTTTTGAGCTTTCTTTATAATTATAAGGCAGCGGTTGAAATCTTCGTAGCACTTATTTTATGGTACGGCTTTTTCGGGGGCCAGTCACCAGGTATTTATTAGTTAGTGTGAATGTGTGTGTTTGAAATTTTTTTGTTGCTGTTTTTTTTTTCTTTTGCCACCCCGTGGGGGAGGTGCGCGTACATTGAACACGCAAATTTTGGTAGTAGAGCTTAGACTTTCTTTTTTTTCTCGTAGTGCAGGGCTCGAGTTTAGTAATTATCGAGTATAGGGACAATTGGTGTCAGAAAGGCATGGTTAAAAAAACTGTAAAGTGTTCAGATGTGGAGTGGGTTTGAAAGTGGACCCAAGCGTAGAAGCGGATGGAGAAAAGGCTGACGCGAAGTGTAGGCAATGTGAGGTCGAGGAAAAAATGGAGAAAATGATGGTTGCCCAGAGTGAACTGCTGATGAGAATCACCGAGCTCGAGTCTGCGTTGGCGACAGAGCAAGAGAAAACGAGGGCAATGGGAGAAAGACTGAAGTCCGCCGAGGAAGTGCTAGCGAAGCTGAACAAAGAAGCGACCTACCGAGAGAACAGTAGGGAACCGGCAACCAGAACGGTGGAAAAGGAAAAGCAAGCAAGTTTGGAAAAAACAGGCTTAGCCGGTTCAACTGTCGCAAGGCCCAGGTTCAGCGAGGTAGTGGTGGGGCAGGGAAGGAACAAAGCAGCCGGTGTCACAGGTGCAAGTAGCCCCCAGGTGCAGAACGCTCCAGCTGAAAAGTCACAGCATGTGATAATCGCCGGGGATTCAAATTTAAATCGATGCACAGAAGCCATCAAAGAGAGGGTAAGAGGTGACAAGAGGGTTGCAGTAGGGACGTTCCCAGGACGCAAGCTGGAAGCAGTCCTCAGGCAAGCGAGCGCAAAGCTCGAAACAACAGCTGATAGACGGAACCTCGTGATAATTTCAGGCAGTTTAAACTATGTCCTAAATGAAGATGCAGCAGGACTAGCAGCCACACTGGTGAAAGGCGTCGATGACATGCGCGCCACTTCTCCTAAGGTACAGGTAGTGATATGCACAATACCGGAGGTACCGGTGAGTGATAGAAACCTGAAAAGAGCGGTTGTCAACGCAAACCAAGAAATAAGGCGGATGAGTCGAGAGAAAGGCTTTGAGGTGGTGGAAATAAGCAGAGAGGTGCATAGGTGGGGTGGTTTTCAACGAGACAGAATTCACTTCGATGGGCGACTAGGTCATGAGGTGGGTTGGCGCCTTGCAGGATGCGCAGTAGCTTTTTTGGGGGGCAAGCGAGCCCTTCGGGGTGCAGGATAGCTAGTAACGGGGAAAACAACCAGGGAGACTCTTCGACAGGTTGTATGGACAGATACGATTCCAAAGTGGCACCAATATCTAAGATAGGTAGAGTACGGGGCATAAATAGACGTAGCCACGAGCGCCGAGCCAATTCAGACATAGGGTATATTAACATGCATGGTGGTAGAAACAGGCTGAAGTGGGAAGAGATAGAGGAACAGCTAAGTAAAGAGGGGCCGATGGTATACGGTTTTGTAGAAACACATCTCAGGGACATGGAACAACCTCCGAACAATCCGGACTACGCGTGGGAATATTGTAATAGAACAGAAGGCAGCAGAAAGGGGGGTGGTATTGGGGCATTCATTCATAAAAGTACAGACTGGCAAAGGGTCAAGCAGGAGTGCAAGGAACATTTATGGCTAAAAGGGAAAGTGGCAGGTCAAATGACACTCCTTGGTTTCGTGTACTTGTGGACGGGAGCAAAGGCCAGAGAGGAAAACCAGGCAATGGTAGAGTGTATATCAAAGGACACTCAGGAGTTAGGAAGAGAGTGCGAGATAATTATACTAGGAGACATGAATGCGCACATAGAAGATATGGATGGGTATACCGACCCGACAGGCAAAATGATCATGGATATGTGTGAAAGGCTTCATTTGATCATTTGCAACAGTACCGAGAACTGTGAAGGGCAAATAACATGGGAGGTAGGAAGGCTTCAGTCGACGATAGATTATGCACTGATGTCACATAGGATGTATGATAAGCTCAGGGGAATGCACATAGATGAAGGTGGCTCCAGAAGTCTGGGTAGCGATCACAAACGTATCAGGCTAAGTTTTGGAAGAGCAGTGAAAGTGGGAAGGAGGCAAGATGAGAAACTACACGAAAATTTTTATCCAGAATGGCAAATTGAAATAACCACTAAACAAATTGAGAAAGTAATCACGGAAGATAATAAGACAGTGTGGACATACACGAATCTAATTAGACTCTTTGAGCTAGAGCTTGCTAAGACGCGTGGCAAGTCACCTCGGAAAAGAAGACACAAACCCAAAAGTTGGTGGGATGAGGAAGTCAAGAGAGCCATAGCAAAACGTCAGGAAGCCTCTAGAGAACACAGACATGCTAAGCAGCAGGGTGAACCGACAGATGATGTTGAAAGAAAATTGGCAACCTTTCTAAGCTGTAGAAGGGATGCATCCCTTCTGATCAATGAAAAGATTAGAAGGAAGGGAGCTCAGTGGCTGGCAGAAGTACATAAAAAAGATAGAAAGGCAGTTGCGAAATTTTGGAACCATCTAAACTCCCTAAGAAATGAGACGAGCCTAGAGCAGAGTTTTATAACTACAACCCAAGGTGCTTGGCTAGAAGGGGACGAAGCTATTGAATATATAAGAACAATGGTGACAGAAAAATTTCAACAAAGAAGTACTTTATGCACCACAATAGACAAGGACGAATCAAGTGGTGCAATGGCTCCATTTTCACAACAAAAATGGGAAAGGACTGAGAAAAGGGTTCCTAGTAGTACATCAACAGGCCCAGATGGCATTCCAATTAGGCTGATAAAGACATTAGGTCCGAAGTCTAAGCAGGCTTTGAGAGAGGCAGTGAGCACAATAATAATCGATGGTGAAGTTCCCGATGGATGGAAACTTAGCAGGATGAGCATGATCTATAAAGAAAGGGGGACAAAGCTGACATAAACAACTACCGTCCTATAACAGTGACATCAGTGGTCTACAGGCTGGTGATGCAGATTATAAAGGAAAAACTGCAGTCGTGGATAGAGCATGAGGGGGTGCTGGGGGAACTGCAGAATGGGTTTCGGAAACACAGGAGGTTGGAAGACAATCTGTTCTCACTGACGCAGTGCATGGAAATAGCAGAAAAGGAACACAGGCCCTTGTGGCTAGCATTTTTGGATATCAAGGGAGCGTACGATAGCGTGGTTCAAGAGGAATTGTAGGGAATACTGGACACACTAGGCGTGGAACATGTAGTCACTAATCTTTTTAAGGGTATCTATAAAGGTAACAAGGTAGTTATAAAGTGGGAAAAACAGGTATCCAAGCCTGCAGAGGTACAATGGGAGCTTAGGCAGGGGTGTACCCTTATTATTCATGATGTACCTACAAGGATTAGAGGCAAAATTAGAGGGAAGTGGACTGGGCTTCAACCTCTCTTTAGTCAAACAAAGAAAACTTATTGATCAGGCACTACCAGCATTAATGTACGCAGATGATAGAGTGCTAATGGCCAACAACAAGGAAGATTCGCAGAGATTGATGGACATCTGCGTTAATGAGGGAGACAGGTTAGATTTTAGATTCAGTAAGGAAAAATCAGCAGTCATGATTTTCAATGAGAACGAAGGTAGTGAGCTTAGAATACAGGAGGTCACGCTAGAGATAACAGATAAATACAAATACCTGGGCGTATGAATAAGCAATGGGACCGAGTATCTGAGGGAACACGAAATATACGTGACGACTAAAGGTAACAGGAATGCAGCAGTCATGAAAAATAGGGCACGGTGGAATTACAATAGGTATGATGTTGTGAGAGGAATATGGAAAGGGGTCATGGTTTCTGGGCTGACGTTCGGCAATGCGGTCTTGTGCATGAGATCAGAAGTTCAAGCAAGATTAGAAATTAAACAACGTGGAATAGGTAGGCTTGCTTTAGGAGCTCACGGTAATACACCAAATCAGGGAGTACAAGGTGATATGGGATGGACATCATTTGAGGGCAGGGAAGCTAGCAGCAAGATAAAATTTGAGAAGCGATTGAGGGAAATGGGGGAAGAGCGTTGGGCTAGGAAGGTTTTCAGCTACTTGTACATGAAGAATGTCGATACAAAATGAAGGAAGCGAACCAGGAAGTTGACTGGTGAATACTTAGAAAATAGCAGGTGCCAAACAAAAAATAACTATCGGTTAAGAAGAAAGTGAAGGAAACGGAGACTGACATGTGGAGAATGGGCATGATTAAGAAGTCCGCACTAGAGATCTATCAAACTTTTAAGCAGGAGATTGCCAAGGAAAGGATCTATGATAATACTCGGGGTAGTTCCCTACTGTTTGAGGCCAGGACGAGAGTACTGCGAACCAAGACATATCGGGCCAAATACGAAAGGGTAGACACAGTATGCAGTGCGTGTGGAGAGGAAGAAGAAACTGCCAAACACTTGATAATGTTCTGTAAAGGGCTTCACCCTATAGTTCAGGATGATGGCGCAGAGTTTTTCAAAGCACTGGGATTTAGGGACAGCGAGGGCAAAATAGACTTTAAGCGGGTAGACTTAACTAGAAGGAGGTTATCTGAATGGTGGCTAAAGTCAAGGCACGAGTGAAAATTAAACCCTTCACTGCGAAGTACGAATCCTCAGCTTCACTATTTAAAGGAAAAAAAAGATAAATGTAATGGTTAGTTCACTAAGTATTACGGCTAGGTGGCGTTAGCCACCGCCCGATCTAAAGGGTACAGCCACATCCATCCATCCATCCGGCGGGAGCTGGGAGATCGTGTGGTAGAATACCGCTGGGGCGTTGATGAAAATCGCCTCGGTGATGGCGAGCGTGACTGGTGCCCGGCAGACGGTGGTGCATGCTGCTGGGCGAGGTAGTTTTAGATTTCGCGCGGTCTCTGGCCGTAACGGGGTGGCGGTGAGTACGCAGAGAAGCCGCGAAGCCCAAGACGGCGATATGGGCACTGGCGGTACAAGTGATCAGCTTCTCCACAGTAAAAGCACAGGGGCCGGCGATCAGGTGTGCGCCAAACATCAGACTACCGAGGAGACGTGCGCCGATTGTCGATGTACTGAACTGAGGGCACCGAACGATGGGCGACAGGAGCGCCAGGGACACAGGGCAAGGGCGGTGGCGTGTACGTGCCTTCGTAGTACGGTATGGGCTGCGCTGACTGGAGTGCAACAGCAGGAACAGGATGGACGAATAATGGCGGCGATGCAGCAGGGCATTTCAAGGCTTCCGCGTAGGTTGTCTAACGGCGGTATTCAGCGGGAGCTGGTGCAGCTGTATCAAGAGGCAAGGTGTTCCGGAGGGCCTGGTGCAGCTCATCCTTGATCACAGTTGCAATAGAGCTAACCGTAGGATGAGGTGTTACACCAGCCTTTTGCAACTCTTCACGTACTATATCACAGATGAGTTCACGTAGACGGTCGTTGCTGGTTCTAGTGGCGGTTAAAATGTCAGCGGTAGACATGCCACTGACTTGCCTGTCGTATCGGTTGGTTCACTGCTGCAGCACTTTTTCCATTGTCACGGCCTCGAACAAGACCTCCACGACCGTCTTCGGAGGGCTGCGCACGAGGCCGGCAAAAAGCTGGTCCTTGACGCCGCGCATCAAGTGACGCAACTTCTTGTCTTCCGTCATTCTTGAATCAGCCCATCGGAAGAGGCGCGTCATGTCTTCAACGTACGTGGTCACAGTTTCGTTTGGCAACTGGACGCGGTGCAGAATAGCTTGTTCAGCTCGTTCTTGGCGATCAGCACTGGCATAGAACTGCAAAAGTCTACGAGAGAATTCGGGCCACGTCGTCAGCTGCTCCTCTCGGTTTTGATACCACGTACGTGCCCCGTCTTCGAGATAGAAATAGACGCGACCCAGTTTCGCCGCGTCGTCCCACTGATTCAAGGTGGCTACGCGCTCGAAGTCCGCCAACCAGTCCTCAACGTTCTCCTGCTCCATGCCATGGAACGTCGCCGGTGCCCGTGGGCTTTCCAACGTATAGCGGTTCGACGTCGTGCTTCCCGTGCCTGTTGACGAGGTTTGCACCGAAGCGCTGGTCATGTTTGTAGACGTGGTGGGAGCAGTATTGTCGATTTCCGGAGGCAATCCCCTGATTCAGCGGCTGGTCCGATGCGCAGGAGTGTTGATTGGCACTGGACTCGTATCACGGCTTCCTGGGGGGGTCTGCAGCATCTGTGAGACTACTCAGCACCTCCACCAGTTTGTCACGATGAGTCACAAGTATTGGGGGATTTATTAACCCTTTCGGCCCTGGCGGTGTCAATTGACACCACCGCATAACATTTGCCCTGGTATCTCGGAAACGTAACCAATACCTCTCATTCTTGGGGGCATAATTTTTCAATGATCCCCACTGCAATTGACACCAATAATGCGTCACGTTTGTCGAGGTAGCAGCCACAAAGAAGAAGAAGCGCGACCAAGGTCTTCCATGAAGCCGAGGCGCGCAAGTTGAGGAGGGTAAGCGCCATTTTTGGGACGACGTACCGAAGCTGTATCAGTGACTATTAGGCTGAAAAGTAGGACGTTTGTTTTCATTTTGTGTACACCATTGATTGGCAGCAAAAAAGAAACCATTTTTTTCTTTTTCTAATCGCTGGGCCCTAATTACCTAATTTGATGTCACGTCAATTAATCCGAAAGTGTTTGCACCAGTGGCTCAATTTTTTGTTTCTGGTCTTCTGAGATCCTAACTACGAGAAAAACGCGCACAAAACGTGTATCCGACCAAAATAAAAAATCCAGGGCTGAAAGGGTTAAACCACCGGGTAGCAATATCTAGGACGATGCATCAGTCGTGGCTGGCTCTCGAGCAGAGAAGCACGCGATCTTCTTTTTTCTCCAGATTGAGAGCCGCTCTTGCTGTCGACCCACTACGTGCTGGTGGCAATATGCCCTTATGTCTTGGAACCCACACAATTTGATCGGATTCAGATGTGAGGGAACTAATGCTTTGAAAGCACTCTGAGCATGCAAGTTTTCATCTGCAGTAATAGAGGCACATACTGGTAGTTAATCTGTTAAAATTACTGTTGAACTAACCGAAGCTGTTATTTTACCGAGAGATAGAATTATCCTAAAAATTTTGCTTCAAAGATAAGTACAAAATCTGGAAGGCGAAGCGAAAAGGACCAATTTAGGGCAGTAGGAAAATACCGATTCCCGATTATTATTCACTCTTGACGCATCAGTCAGTATGACTGCTTGCCTTGACGTATATGCCAGGTAATCTGTTAATATACCGTCAAAACAACTGAGCGGCATCAATTTTGAACATTTCGGAATGATATCATAAAACTGTGATTTAACATTGGTAATGGTACTGATTAAAGGAACAGAAATAATTGGAATACCTAATTCATCTAAAAATTGCTGTATAACCAGAATTTCAGGTATACGAAATATCGGCCAGTGTTGTATAGAAAAGAAGTCAGGACGGGTAACAAAAACTGTTTCTAAGCACCGCACCGTCGATTCATACAGCCTGAGAAATGACTCTGTAGCGATCAATTTAAAACGGGTAGCAAGGGAGGGAAGCCAAGCTTCCAGATACAACATCTTGATTGCAACAATCTTAGGGAGACCTCAACTTACTCAAGGCTCGTCTCTCTATCACTACCAAAAAATGTGTCTTGTAAGCAGATGCCCCCGCTTATAACACGCACCCAAACTCAAGCACCGGATTGAGTTCGGGTGCGTGTTATGGGTGCAAGTTGAGGGCAGAATATTCCTATGCCAGCTTTTTCCTCAGTTTGCGATGCATCTGTTGCAATAACCACATTCATTGGCAGAATATTTGAATGCTCTTATAATAGTCCTTTTAAAATTCTGTGAATTAATAGTTTCACGTGGTTCGGAATATTATCGTGGTTAAAGGACGCAAATCGTGAATTCGCACTTTCAGGAAACCGAGTAGTGTTTGTGCATAATATGATTTGTTGCTTGCTGAATCTAGGCCAGTTCTCGGAGAAAAATATATCGGGATTGGAGATGAAAATTATTTGATGATGTTTAGACAGTGTTTTGTACAATGGTAAGAAAGTCTGTACCGTAAGTAAGTTAAATCGGCTTCCAGGTATATTACTGCGTTCACCAGATATTTTGGAAGGCCTAAGCACAACCGTAAAATCTCTCGCTCCAATAATGACTAGTGGCCGAAGCTGGTATGCTGGCACACCGGAAAAATGAACGCAGCCAAATTCCAATAGCAGTGGTACGTACATTTTGTAGATCATTAAAAGTGCTTTTCTTCTCATACCCGATCTGTGGCTGCTCAGCCTGCGCAATACACCCATTGCCTGAGGCTGTGACGACCGTAGGCACGTTGTTTTTCTCTTTACTTCTCTCAGCGCCATACCTACTACACACAGGTGCACTTACTCAAACTCCGATAGTAACAATATTATAAAAATCTTTTTGAAGTATTATTCAGGCCTGGAAAGCAGCATTCGACGTATTCGTACCACACACTCTATTCCAAAGATAACGACAAAATTCAATCAAACTTTGTTCAATTTAGTAGAGAAGTTTCAATGATTGGATTACACTTTTTCTTGGATTACATACTTTGGTTAATTAGTTAGACTACATGGTTTTAGCCATAAAAAGTAGTGACGTGTGATCAGCTCCTGCACTCAGCTTAGCTCAACTGAAGACGCTCTTACCACAGTCTGGGGACATAGCTGCCCATTGTTGCGAGACGATTATCAGTGTTGAGGTAGATAACGGTGAAAGTCCCGGCTTCATTTTGAAACTCAAGGCAACGGCTGAGCAGCACACTCCCCGTCTGGTGTTTCACCCTCTGGGCATTACTATCGTTTCTTGGAGTCATCAGATGCACGAGGTCTGATATGAGATGCACGAATGTTTTAACAGATTCCTTCTTTGGTCTAGTCACTTCAGCCTTCCGGACGTTGCCGCCTGCACTAGGCAGGCATTTCCCGATCACGCCAACTGGCCACTCAAAACGAACGACCTGTTTGTCCTTGAGCTAAACCAAGTCGCCTGCCCTGAGGCTTGGTCGGTTGATTTGCCACTTTTTTGTCGAAGTGTGGTCAAATAAGCGGTGCGCTATCTCTTCCAGAACTGGCTCACTAGATTCTGCACTTTATGCCACTAGTTTTTAGCAGTCTCATATTGCAATGTCCTTTGAGGTTGATGCTGTTTTTCCCAACTTCTGCGTCAGGATTGCCGCTGGGGTCAAAATTACTGGCGTTTCTGAATCAGCCGACGCAGGAACAAGGGGCCTAGCGTTTATAATTGCAGAGACTTCAGCCATGAAAGTTGTCAAGATCTGGTGGGTCAGTCGATGATGGTAGCGTTGCAGCAGCATTGAGTACAGGATCTGACGTGCGATACACATCATGCTTTCGCATACTCCACCCATGTGAAAGCTAAGCGGCAGGTTGAAGACCCACGTACAGCCCCTCTCAGATAAGAACTTCTTCAGCAGTGAATGATCGGAGTCTTGCGGGCTGACGCAAGCACCGATAATGTTGGTGCTACGGTCAGAGCAAATTTGCTTGATAGTCCTTATTGTTGCAAGAAAACTCCGCCATGCGTTCATAAAGCTAGATGTGTTCAAGTTTTCTATGACTTCGATGCGCGCTACCCGAAGGTTCAGACGTGTGAATAACATTGCCCAACGTTTTTTGTTAGACACTCTGCTTCTTGCGCGACGGGCACTAAACATTCATGAGCCAAAAAGGTCGACTGCAACATTAATAAATGGGGGGTCAGTGGTCAGTCGGTTCTTCGGCAGATCAGCCATCTTCTGTTCTTGTCTACAAAACTGCGCTAAAAGGCACAAAAAACAAAGAAGGCACACACACAAGCACTGTGTTTCTCTGTTTCTTGTCGCTTTTTCGCGCATTATTGTAGTTATCAATTACCAACTTGCCCAGCATTCAGTAAACTTTTGTTCTTGTGGTTGGCTTCTCAGTCTCATGCACAAAGTGCATCTTTCTATGATGGATATGATGCATTCCTTGCCGGCAATAATCCACAAACCAGCAGACCTGTTCCTTCTGTGAAATGTCTGCCTGAATGTTGTACTTGTTCATAGTAGTAACGTATGAGAAGCGTACGTGGTAAAGTGGTGCCGGCCTGAAATCATGAAAGAATGCTTTTTGTTTTCCGGCAGATTAGTTCTGCGAAAGCGGCCACCGATGCTTAGGAGGTCTTTTTCATCAAGAAGTGGATTCAGCCTCCAAAGTTGGCTTTTGTTCGAAGCAGGTCTTTTGTTTTCAAGGATGCTTACTCTTCAGGAAACGATTCTTGCTTAACAGCACGAAGCATGGTCTCTCTGGCTCTTGGAAGATGTTTGACTGCATTCTTCTGCACAATGCCACCCATAAAACGACGGACAATTCCTAAAAGAATTGTTAAGGAGTGAATGAGTTTCTTCCAGCTTGAAAACCTGCTGATTCGTTTACACCCAAGTCGAAGTTTTGTCACAGCCGATGTGGTCAACGTGTTAACTCCTAGGCGTACATCTTTACCTTCTTCTGGGGACACCAAGCAGAAAGTCGATGACATCGACACAGTTTCTTCGCTTTGTCGAGGAAAGTCAGGGTCATTAAACCACGACTTCTGTCTGCGTTTTGTCGCTCACACCATCTTGTACCATGATATAGATTCTCATTAGCATGCATAGATTTCCGCCACTCTGGCATCGTTATTTTGCGAATGCGAAGCTCCCTATTTTCCACGTACGCGTGGAATCTTTTCTTTTCATTGCGTATTTAGCCTAACATGACCTTGATATTGATGTAGAACATTGCTTTCGCAAGTCTGCTTGCAGATACATTTTCCGCTGAATGAGTTTAGCCAGTTCGACTGAAAGTACCGCCCCACAGAGTTCCAATCTGGGAATGGTAAGTTCAGCTAGGAGCGACGACTTTACCTTCCCCATTAGTATTCCGACTTGGTGTATTCCTGTCTTGTCGATGACCTTTAGGTATGTCACATGTGCGACTGCTTGTGTTGAGGCATCGCAGGAAATGCGGATCTTCTTGCCCTTACCTTCTGAGACCGATATTGGTGCATAGGGTCTTCTGGTTTGAAGACTTTTCAGCGCTTGAATGGAGCTTTTCTAGTCTTACAATTGTGCTCTTTGAAGTGGTAATGGCTTGCCCCAGTCATATCTGTTGGCAGTGACCTCGGGTAGAAAGAATTTGGCTTGTGCAGTCACTGGAGCCGCGAATCTCAATGAGCCAAACAAGCCTTTGACAGTTGTGTTAACATCGCGACGCGTACATGGTTTGTCCTCAGGTGGAGTTTGGAAACAGGCGGAGTTTGGAAGAAACGTATCTTCGCGCGCATTCCACGGCAGCCCTAGGCTACGTTGCGCAGGCAATGTGTCTCTGGTGAAGTCAATTTTCCGAAGGTCTGCAATATGGTCTCGAACAGGAAAAGCTTGAAGTACGTTCTCGTTACTTGAGACAATTTTATGCAACCGTAGGTACGCTGTTTTCCACAACTGATGCACTTTCCGCAGTAGCTCGATTGCCTCTTCCTCTGTGGGAATGGACTTCAGTGTGTCGTTCACATATAAATCATTCTCCACAAACTTTCATTCTTTGTTTTCTTTTTTATTAGTTTATTAAGAACAATACAAAATTGTCCAAGGAGACACGGCAATAGACAAACACTGCCTGACTGGACCATGTCACCCATTCAACAGCAGCAGCAGCAGCAGCAGCAGCAGCAGAAAAAGACATTAACAATTATAAAAGGGTACATGGAAACCTAATGCTACACTTCTGATTACTATTACACAGTAGTCAAATAGCAATAACAAAAGTGAAGAAAAGATAAGTACAAATTTACAGAAAAGAATTTGCACGCACAACTCTCAAGCAAAAAAAGAAAATCGCATTATACTCATTCAAACACACAAAAAAAACTGGGAACAACTTGTAAGGCTCACAATCCACACGTGGCAAGAGGAAAAGAAAAATCAACACGATACATAATATTCATACAAAACCATAGTATTCTTTTATTTGCATTTGTCATCCGAAAGTAAAATTTCTTTTATTGTTATTTCATACGCTTGCTACCTAATTCCGGATTTGAAGAGATTTATGGTAAAGTTATAGTCCTTAAGGAGGTTAGGCATTCGAACAGCAAGTTTTTGTTCCCCAAGATATGTTCTGCTATGTCCTATAAATAACTTCGCTGCCTTCTCTCTGAACACACCTGAGCCCTCTCGGGCTGTGCGTCGAAGGCGTTACTTGGCTATGGCTTGGGATGGGCTCTTTCCAAAGACGTGCACTTTCATTCTGCATTACACAATATCTTCTGATATGTCGTTGTTATAGAACCACAAGAACCTGAGAAAATCGTGATGATCTCCTTGGACCAAGAAATTGTAGCATATTTGCTGTTTGTAGTATATCACCGCAACCCGCTCCTTTCTGAAGCGTATTAGTCGTCCATTGAGGCTGCTGGTGAAGTCTGGTCCCGTCAGTAGTACATCGTTCAACGAAACTCCTCTGTACACCTCACTGGAATTAAACGCAACCGTACACTTCTCAGGCTTCTTTGGTGGTAGGTACCGAAGATAGGCAAATACCAGCACTCTCTGGAGTCAGCAAGCGATAAAACTAGCTCGGCGTAGTTTCTCGAGATTAAATCCTTCATCTAAGCTGCGAAATGTTTTTTCACTTCTCAGTTCTTGCACAATGCGCCCCGCAGACGCAGAAATTGAGGCAAACTGCATGAGAATTGCAACTTGGGCGAGTTGGTGCAAATTTATATTGATTTTAACAGTTCAGAGAACGACGACTAAAGTAAGGGCACAACAGTCAGTGCCCATATCATGCCTTTACTTTTCTTCTAGTCCCCGTTCTCCTGTAGGTTCTCCAGTAGAGAAAAATTCAAAAAAGTTTAATGAATAAATTCTAAAAGTTCAAACAAAATGAAGTGAAGGAAAGGAACAGCGATAGTAAGCCTGCATAAATTGTGCTTTTAGTTTTTTTCCTAAATTGATGTGAGTGTCTTTAAGAGAAGTTGGTAGTTTAATACATAATGATATTGCTACTATTGTAAGTTCTCGAAGTCTTGTTTCTATTGATGCTGGAAGGCTTTTATGTGCTTCTGTTTAATACAGGACGTAGATGAGGTTGCGAAAAAGAAGCTAATCAAAAAAGAATTATGAAAATTCGGCAGTTAGCTTACCTTAATAGTGCGTACCTTAGGCAAAATGAAGTTATTGTCTCACACAAATCTAGTATTACTGTGGGCAAACAGATCAGTACACGAGAAGCAGATAGGAGGCAGTGCCTTTGTTATGTATTTATAGAACGTAAAAGTTAAGTTCTGATGAAGGAGCTTTTAGATTGTTAAGATGTTTTTATCACAAAGTGCGCGATAAAATGCATGAACTCCTATTAATGAGTCTTATGAACTTGCTCTTCAATACTTGAAGATAAGCAAAATGAGTGTTTATGTTGTTACCTCGGCACATAATGTCATAACATGAGAAATAAGGTATCAGTGGCAGAGTGACAGCAGTGTTGCCCTCGTGGCTCGTGGCGAATGGACGAAGTTTAGTTAGAGCACAGATACTTATGCTATATCCTTTTTGGTGTGCAAAACATGATCTATCTGTTTCAAGTTATAGTCTCCAAAAGTCCACGAAACGATGAGCTGGGACTGGGAGAAGTAGAGTGCAAGCCAAAAGGAAAAAAATTGAAATGTTTTTGATGTGAGGAAAATACAACAAATTTAGTCTTGGTGACGTTCATGGTTAACAAGTTAGCACTGCACCAACTTGAAACATTTTTTCAAATCTGTGCTTAGCTTGTCAACATGAAGTAAAATGCTTTTTTCAGATGTAACTATGGCAATGTTTTGGATATAGAGAATGGAAATAATAGAAGACATACAGTTATGAAGATCATTCATGTAAATAAAAATAGGATTGGTCCCGAAATACATCTTTGAGGAACACCAATGTTAGTAGATAATTTTTTACAAGCGAAAGCTGTTATGAGACCACAAATTGGGTCACGCGCAGTTGTCCACCGCTGCCGCAACCAATGTCCATAACCACATCACGCCAAATTACCAAAGAAACTTAGCAATAACGACATAGTGGAGCTCAAACCCAGGTCCACTTGGCGCCAGCCCCGTATTCTACCCCTTAGCTACACCTGTGCTTGTGACTTGTCAACCTCAACTTTGGCAGGCTTGATGTCAAGAAATCAATCGCGTTAGTACGATCTATAAGTCATTTTAAAGCAGCGAAAGAACAACCAGTCGTCGCACAATGCAAATAGCGTAACGAGTGGGCCATCCGATGCTCCGACGCATCACAAGAGCTTGTTCTTGTTCCCCTTTTACTGTGGCGCATACCCACTTCAGCCATAATTCCTCATCGTTGTCAGCCACTGCGTAAACAATTGGCACGAAATACCGTGCATTTGTTTAGCGAATACCACGCTTCTCAGAAGAATGACGAAAAATAGCATAGCGAATGCCGGCCTGCTACCCAAATAAATTTTTTATAATGAACAAGAGGGTATCAAGAAAGTGTGCTTCCACTTGTTACTCAATGAGCGTTTAGAAAACGCTCTAAATGGCCACTCTTCTAGCTTTTTCTGTGACTGTGCTGCGCCCTCCGCCCAGGCCTTGCGTTTTTTATAATATACCATAAAGAACAATACAAGGTGAAAGTGGTTATGTACGTAACTTTTTAGTAGCTCTAAAATTGGACCACACGAACCAGTTGCTTCAAGTATAGCATGCTATGACATAAAGTGTCGATTGCATTTATTACTTTGATGAATACTGATCCTGGAAATTAACCTTAATCAATAATTACCTTAATCATGATAACCTTGATAACCTTAATGATAACCTTAATTAATAATAACATTAACAATGACCTCAATCAACAAGTCCAGCTCTATTCTTTTTTTTAGTGTTTTGGCTTTTGAAAAGAGGACCTGGTAGCTTGGAATCGAATGATCATCGATAAAGATGGGTGCATTAGAAACGCCATTAACGCCAAGATCACCAACACAGAGCTTTGCTATACGTGCTTTACTCTGATGAAGTCTGGGGAGGCTAAATTGAAATTTTTGAGACCAAATGAATTAGGCTTTGTAGGAAGACATTGCTGTGATGCACATCTTCCAGAAAACGGGGCCATTTGCTCGTCAATCGATAGGTTTTTTTTGTACGTGGCAGTGCTCTGCAGGCTGTTTGGAAACGATGAACTATTGGCCGCGCAAGGTGCAGCCTATCTACCTTTTGGCGTGCTGTAACGGTGAAAATGTCGTTGAAGTGCAAGTGATTGCATAGCTCGTAAAACCTGTTCCCTTTCATGCAGTCGGAAACAGATGGTGTCCGGGTTGCTCAAGACCAGTAGAGCTGTACTAGGCGAAGGTGCATGATTAGTATTAGCAGGTGGATTCCAGCAGGCTTCCTTACTTCAAGCATGTTAGTTCGAACAGATCTGTGATTTAACTTTTGAACTGAGTACAGATTGGTTTGTTCCGCACGTTTGCTCCTAAACACCAAAGGAAAGTATTTTGCGAAGTACTCATGCGGGGTCAGAACCTGCCGAAAACCGCCGTCATCTTCATTTTCACTCTCAGCACAATCCCTCTTTGAAAATATGCAAGCAACAAAGAAACTACATTCAGTTTAAACCAATAGCTGCAAACTATAAAGGCTTAAACTCATGAGTTCCAACAACGCTGCTTCTTTTTTCCTGGTGGCCTAAAAATTTCGTGTTCTGGTTCATCAGAAGAATCACTTGTAGGGTCATCCTTGCTTATGAGAAGAGCAAGGCCATGTTCTCCTCTGTCATCTGACTCCGACAGAGCCATATCGCTTTCCTCTAGCATGACAGCGATTTTTTCATCGGTCAGGAATCCGGCTATTGAGGGCGAAGTAAATAATGCTCTACACACATTTAAAACTTTTGTGCACAAACATGGACCATTGTAAACAGACATCTCGCGCATTAACTGCGCTGAATACCGTTGAAGTAACAACCTATCAGGCTTTAATAAAGTATAATTAACAAGGGTGAGTACAAAGTTTCGCGTAATGGTGATAAAGCACAAAAGAATAGCCAAAAACATACCCCTTAGTCCTCGCGAATTGCTCGAACTGTCTGCCATTTCAAATTTTTTGCCACAGCGCTTGTACCGGATTGGTGGTGCTCTCTGTCGGGTGTTGTGTAAACGATGTGCCGGTTTTTTAAACGCGGGAAATTCGAATTACTCAATATCAACTTTTTTGAAATACTGCACCTAAACATGGCGACAAGTCTAATGTTAGAGGAAATATTACTGGGCAAGTACTTAACACACACACACAAGTACATATATATATATATATATATATATATAAATAAATATATATATATATATATATATATATATATATATATATATATATATATATATATATATATATATATATATATATATATATATATATATATATATATATATATATATATATATATATATATATCGAAGCGCTGCTCCTTGCCGAGGTTGTTGTACATTACTTTCGTTTTCTGCAGATTAATTTTAAGACCCACCTTTCTGCTCTCCTTGTCTAGCTCCGTAATCATGAGTTGCAATTCGTCCCCCGAGTTACTCAGCAATGCAATGTCATCGGCGAAGCGCAGGTTACTAAGGTATTCTCCATTGACTCTTATCCCTAACTGTTCCCATTCTAAGCTTCTGAAAACCTCCTGTAAGCACGCGGTAAATAGCATTGGGGAAATTGTGTCCCCCTGCCTTACACCCTTCTTGATTGGTATTCTGTTGCTTTCTTTATGAAGCACTATGGTAGCAGTTGATCCCCTGTAGATTTCTTCCAGAATGTTTATATATACTTCATCTACGCCCTGATTCCGCAGTGTTTGCATGACGGCTGATATTTCTACTGAATCAAACGCTTTCTCGTAATCTATGAAGGCTATGTATAGGGGTTGGTTATACTCTGAGCATTTCTCTATTACCTGATTGATAGTATGAATGTGGTCAATTGTTGAGTAGCCTGTTCGAAATCCTGCTTGTTCCTTTGGTTGATTGAATTCTAATGTTTTCTTTACTCTGTTAGCAATTACCTTTGTAAATAGCTTGTATACTACAGAGAGCAAGCTGATCGGCCTGTAATTCTTCAAGTCCTTGTCATCTCCTTTCTTATGTATTAAGATGATGTTAGCGTTCTTCCAAGACTCTGGTACTCTTCCCGTCAGGAGACACCTCGTAAACAGGGTGGCTAGTTTTTCTAACACAATCTGTCCTCCATCTTTCAGCAGATCTGATGTTACCTGATCCTCACCAGCAGCTTTGCCCCTTTGCATGCTCTCCAAAGCTTTCCTGACTTCTTCTATCATTACTGGTGGGGTGTAATCTCGGTTACTGCTAGTTCTTATAGTATTAAGGCCGTGGTTGTCACGGCTACTGTACAGATCTCTGTAAAACTCCTCTGCTATTTTAACTATCCTATCCATATTGGTAGTTATTTTGCCTTCTTTGTCCCTTAGTGCATACATCCGACTTTTGCCTATCCCAAGTTTCCTCTTCAATGCTTTGACACTTCCTCCGTTTTCCAGAGCGTGTTCAATTCTCTCCATGTTATACCTTCTTACATCGCATACCTTACGTCTATTAATCAACTTCGAAAGCTCTGCCAGTTCTATTTTGTCTGTTGTACTTGACACTTTCATGATTTGACGCTTCTTAATTAGGTTCTTCGTTTCCTGGGAAAGCTTGCCAGTGTCCTGTCTAACTACCCTTCCTCCAACTTCCACTGCACACTCCGTAATGATACTCGTTAGATTATCATTCATTGTATCTACGGTAAGGTTCGTTTCCTCACTAAGAGCTGAGTACCTGTTCTGCAGCGACACTCTGAATTCCTGTACTTTCCCTCTCAGTGCTAGCTGATTGATTGGCTTCTTGCGTATCAGTTTCTGTCGTTCCTTCTTCAAGTCTAGGCGAATTCGAGACCGTACTATTCTATGGTCGCTGCATCGTACCTTGCCAATCACTTCCACATCCTGCACGATTCCAGGTTGTGCACTCATTATAAAGTCTATTTCGTTCTTATTTTCGCCATTAGGGCTCCTCCATGTCCACTTGCGGTTTTCTCGTTTTCGGTAGAAGGTATTCAAAATCCGTAAATTATTGCGTTCTGCGAATTCTACTAGTAGCTCTCCTCTGGCGTTTCTAGTACCGATGCCATAATCTCCTACTGCCTGGTCTCCAGCCTGCTTCTTCCCTACCTTTGCATTAAAGTCGCCCATCACTATAGTATACTGTGTTTTTACCTTACTCATTGCCGATTCCACGTCTTCATAGAAGCTTTCAACTGAAGCGTCATCATGGCTGGATGTAGGCGCGTAAGCCTGTACTACCTTCATCTTGTATCTTTCGAGATAGGTAATAGTGCACTTGAAGTTGTAAAAGACTATGTCTACTTAGGGCAGGTAATAACCGCAGAGCCGAACCACGAGACTGAAGTAACTAGAAGAATAAGAATGGGGTGGAGCACATTTGGCAAGCACTCTCAAATTATGACAGGTAGTTTGCCACTATCCGTCAAGAGGAAGGTATATAACAGCTGTATCTTGCCGGTACTTAGCTACGGAGCAGAAACCTGGAGACTTACAAAGAGGGTTCAGCTTAAATTGAGGACGACGCAGCGAGCAATGGAAAGAAAAATGGTAGGTGTAACCTTAAGAGACAAGAAGAGAGCAGAGTGGATTAGGGAACAAACGGGGGTTAAGGATATCATAGCTGAAATCAAGAAGAAGAAATGGACATGGGCAGGGCATGTAGCGCGTAGACAGGATAACCGCTGGTCATTAAGGGTAACTGACTGGATTCCCAGAGAAGGGAAGCGGGTTAGGGGGAGACAGAAGGTTAGGTGGGCAGATGAGATTAAGAAGTTTGCGGGTATAAATTGGCAGCAGCAAGCACAGGACCGGGTTAACTGGCGGAACATGGGAGAGGCCTTTGTCCTGCAGTGGACGTAGTCAGGCTGATGATGATGATATATATATATATATATATATATATATATATATATATATATATATATATATATATAATGTGTGTGTGTGTGCGTGTGTGTGTGTGTGTGTGTTTGTGTGTGTGTGTGAGAGAGAAAAAGCAAAGGTCCTCGAACAGTGCCTTCAGGCACCCCTGAAATAACGGGGCGCAAAGACGAAAACACGAACAAAAATTATTAGCGTAAGCTAACTGCTGTTGGTTAGTTAAAGAGTCACATATTCAATGTAAAACTAACTTTCGAGGTTCAGAAAAGAAAGTTTTAAGAACAGGCGTTTATGAGAAGCTTCGTCAAAAGCTTTCTCGAAGTCTAAAAAGAGTGCGTCTATGGCTATATTTGCGTCAATGCTGGAGCTAACGTCGTTAATAAACAGAGCTAGTTGAGTGTCGCATATAATACCTTCCTGTAAATCATGTTAGTTTTTGTGAAAGGAATGAACAGGTGCGAGAAAGTTGACTATGTGGGAATTGATTACGTGCTCCATTATTTTGGAGCATTCACTTATGAGCGAAATGGGACGATAGTTTTTTGGTAAGTATGAGTTCGCTCTCTTTTGGATTGGAATGACCTTGCCTACCTTCCAGTCTTGGGGCACCACTCCAGATGAGAGTGATTGCTGAAAAATGTTAGATAAAATACACTTGTTAGAATATTAGTGTTCTTCAAAATTTTTATGTTAATTCTATTTATATCCATTGATGAAATGAGCTTTAATCAGTCGAATATTTCGGAAATCTCATTGACATGAAATATTATTTTCGACGTGGTCGGGTGGCATACATAAAGAGCATGGGAAAGGTCACCGTCCAGTTCCACGGTGAATAAAAGTTTAATTCAATACATTCGCAGTATAGTGTTCAGGGATAGAAACAGTTTGTTCGTCTCGTAGTGTGATATTCGATGAAAAGGGTAATGTATAATGAGTTGATTGCTTTCCAAAGTTGCTTAGAATTTTTTCTGAGCAAATCAGGAAAGGTAGAAGAATCGAAATAACGCTTGCCTTTAGCTGTTCAAAAATCAAACAGCTTTTCGGTTGCCGTGTATTTTTTCCTTACGTACTTGACGTCTGAATGCATAGCGAAGCAGAACGGGCGCTTGTTTTTATATTTAAGACGTTATAGTGAGGCGTTGAATCATGGGAATGTTGACCTTATGGTTAAGGTCGCAATGTGAACGTAAACTCTTATAAGGTGATGTCGTTTAGTTTTGAATAGGTGCCAGTTTTTTCGACAGTGCGCATGAAAAATCGGTTTGAAAGGATTCAGAGAAAGCAGCTAATTTATCGTTTATACCTGCGTAGTTGCCCTTATTTTACCATGTTATTGTTCTCTTTATTTTCTTGGGATTAGGTAAGCAGTACTGAAAGGTTGTGTGAAGAACAGTGTGATCACTGATGGCAGATAAATGTTACACGGTACTAAAGTTATCAACATGAGACGCAAGCAATGGCTCTGGAATCACGAATGAGTGCTCTGTTTATCGAGTAGGTTTAGAGATAAGTTGTGATAGGCTAATTGCTAAACAAGAGTTTAGGGATTCACTTTCAGCGTTGTGTTTTGATGCAGTTAGTGCTAACTTTGACCATTTTATTCCGGAGAAATTGATTGATGTGTGGGGTTTAACGTCCCAGAACCAATATATGGTTATGAGAGACGCCGTAGTGGAGGCCTCCGGAAATTTAGACCATTTGGGAAATATTCCGGAGAAATTAAAATCACCAAATGGAATAAGTGGGACGTTTTGAAAAGGAGTTGTGAATGATTTGATGGCATCATGGAAATTATTTCTGAAATATGTATGCGCCTCAGGTAGGTGGTAACACACTCCAATTACAACAGGTGGATTAAACACTTGGCATTGAACAAAAATATTTCTAAGAAAGACGGTACACCAACTATGGAACACTGCACGCTTTTACAGGCGGCTATCCTGACACCAGCACCACGTTTGTTTTCTTGGTCGCACCGAAAAATGACAAATTTGGGGAAGCAGCGTTGTGCTTCGGTGTTGGAAACAGATCAATTCAGGAAAGTTTTGGTTAGAATCATTAAATTGCAGTCAGTGAAATTGCAAGCAGTTTCACGCATCTTTTATGCGTGAAAGTGTGTCGGGTTTGGGCATGATACTTCTTATCATCGTATCTACCAAAGAGAGAGCTGTTCGCGAGGATTCTTTCTGAGAAGAGTCATATGAATGCTTCCATGGTTGTCGAAGGACCTTCTGCTCAGTATAATCATAAACGTTAGTAGTGTTATCGAGCATGAGTTTCTCATAACAAAGCTTGAAAGGTTTGCGTTATGTTCTACCGAATTTACCTAGCTTTTTACGAGCAAGGTGAGCAGGTGGCGAGAAATCTACTGTAATCCTGTAGTTGTTGCTCTTGAGTCACGCGCTTCTTGATAAAACACCCTTCTTATCTTTGAAATAGGAAAATCAGACAATACAATTAGGTGCGCTCAAGCTTTGTTGACTTTGACAGCACACTGGGTCTCACGTGTAAGAAAGAAATGAATATCTTAGAGGAAACATTTTCCACTAATATATGGTGAGAAGTGCCTATAGTATGCATGACAATGAAACAACACAGCCATCTCAATGTTGTAATTTTGTTGTCGGTGTTTTTTTATATATGGCCGATGGTCACGCTCCTATAGAACCTCTGTGGACAACAAATCAAACTGCTGGGTGCCTTTCACACCGTTAATATGTATGTACGTTTGTCTCACTTATTTAGCATGTTCTGGGTATTATGAAACCTTGCATATATAAACAGTAGCAAACATTGGAAAACCACTGTTCTTCCCAATTGTCAGACATGATCCCTCTGCCAATCATATTCTACAAAAACACATAATAGTATGGTGCCTTACAATATAAAATGAAGAATAACGTATCGAAGTGCAGTGTCATTACGCCAACAAAAAAGCCGCGAATTCTCACAAATACCTGCATAGAAAAAATACCACTATCTATTGTGAATCAATACAGGTATCTTGGCGTTCTCATCAACAGCACACTATCATGGAACGATCATGTTCGCAGGGTATCGGTTAAAGCCAGTCTGTCGCGTGTTGAACTTTCTCCGACGTAATTTCAGAACCACCCCCTCTTTTATTGAAGAAGTTGTTTGTGTGTCAAAGGTACGCCTGACTTTAGATTACGCACGCGTTGCCTGGGCCCCAGCCACAAAGATAAATATTGGTGCATCGGAGCGCATCCAGAAATGAGCCGCCCTGTTTGCGACGGGTGATTATGACTTCATCAGAAGGTCTAGCGAAATTGTTAGTGAACTTGGATACTGTCCTTAAGGCGTAAATATATCATACTATGTTTTTGCTACAACCTAATAACAAAACAAAATCTCTATCAATAAAAATAAAGACATCGAACTGCCAACCTTACGATGAGAACTCGCCTTAAAGGTACGGCAATGTATGTGCGGAAGAACAACTTATGCAAATACTGTTTTTCCTAAAGCTATACACGCGAGTGGTATAGCCTTTCAGAAATTATTGTGACCACCCCTGGCACAGTATTTCCATCACTTTTAAAGGAGTACGTTATCACATGACATTGTTTTTTTCTTTCTACTGCTCATGTTTTTCATTATTCTAACGAAGCAGAAATGTGCAGCCCGCATTTTGTGCACATTGTGTATGCTGTGATATGTCTGTTTCTTATATCTTCCTTTTTTGTTCTGTGCCGTGCAAATTTTTTTCTCTGACATGTATGTACTTGTAATTTGTATGCCCCCCCCCCTTAAAAACAACGCAATCAGAGGGCACTGTAGGTACATGTACAAATAATTATTTATTTATTAATAATTAAGCATACCGGATCTTCGACAAGGAAAACAGAGCCGGCGCTTGGCTGAGCAGGAGTGACATGAACTTTGGCACATCTCATGCTTCTGACTTTATCTTGAATCAGCTCACGCAGGCTCGCGGAATATGCATACAAGGTCACTAATTTACAAACTCACGAGTAGTGCTACGTGAAGTTAATACATAGGTTTGCACTTCAGTATACCCAAAATTCAAGATTTCTAGGGTTAAATTTGTTGCCACAACCATAGATCTACGAAATCACTTGAACTCTAAAGGTGTTTGGTTTTTAGCTTGTTGGTACAGCTTCATCTTCACAAAACAGCGCAAAAGCCAGTAGACGGAGAGAAACACACTGGAATAGTGCTTATCCGTTAGCGCTCTTTCCTCTGTGTTTATTTCTGTCTAGTTGTTTTTGCGCTGTTTGTGAAGGAAAAAATTTATGCTAGCAGTGAGTAAAGACGACCTGCGCACGACAGAAATCAATCGCGTTAGTACGATCTGTAAATCATTTTAAAGCATCAAAAGAACAACCAGTCGTCGCACAATGCAAATAGCGTAACGAGTGAGCCATCCGATGCTCCAACGCATCACAAGAGCTTGTTCTTGTTCCCCTTTTACTGTGGCGCATACCCACTTCAGCCATAATTCCTCATCGTTGTCAGCCACTGCGTAAATAATTGGCACGAAATACCGTGCATTTCTTTAGCGGATACCACGCTTCTCAGAAGAATGACGAAAATTAGCAAAGCGAATGCCGGCCTACTACCCAAATAAAATTTTAATAATGAACAAGAGGGTATCAAGAAAGTGTGCTTCCACTAGTTCCTCAATGAGCGTTTAGAAAACGCTCTAAAAGGCCACTCTTCCAGCTTTTTCTGCGACTTTGCTGCGCCCTCCGCCCAGGCCTTGCGTTTTTTTGTAATATACCATAAAAAGCAATACAAGGTGAAAGTGGTTATGTAGGTAGCTTTTTAGTAGCTCTAAAATTGGACCACAGAAACCAGTTGCTTCAAGTATAGCATGCTATGATATAATGCGTCGAATGAATTTGTTACTTTGATGAGAACTGATCCTGGAAATTAACCTTAATCAATAATTACCTTTATCATAATAATCTTAATAACCTTAATAATAACCTTAATCAATGAGTCCAGCTCTTTTCTTTTTTTTTAGTGTTTTGGCTTTTGAAAAGAGGACCTGGTAGCTTGGGATCGAATGATCACCGATAAAGATGGGTGCATTAGAAACGCCAGTAACGCCAAGATCACCAACACAGAGCTTTGCTGTACGTGCTTTACTGTGATGAAGTCGAACTCCTCAGTTCGAGAGCAGCCGCGTGCAATTATGTTCTTCACACCATTAGATTGTGTGGGCACGTGATCCAGTGTCGAGATCACCAGGCAATGTGATACAGCCAGATATATCACCAAGCAATTTCACGAATACTCTCAAGGTCATTCCCTGCTTTCCCTTGGAAGCAGGGAACGCTTGTGATCTCCCCATTGCCCATGCATGAGTATTGTTCGAGCTCTGCTACCTTGCGGCTGAGAGGGTAATTCTCAATTTTTAATTGCTTATTCTGGTTTACCTATGTGGTCGTTTATTTTAGTAGTTCCTCGACAAGTTCGGTCAAGTGTTTGGCAATCGAATGTTGGAATAAAACCTTTTTTTTTCAATTCTGCAACATCGAAACCCGATTCATTCATCTAGAGTGAGAACCTGCTGAAACCCTTCTCGGATGTGCCTTGAACAAAGATGTTATTTATTTTCCATCAGTGTTTATTAATGTGTACGGGTAAAGTGTCACAATATTGTCGTGTGCAGGTCGTCTTTACTCACTGCGAGCATAAGTTTTTTCCTTCACAAACAGCGCAAAAACAAGTAGACAGAAATAAACACAGAGGAAAGAGCGCTAACGCATAAGCACTCTTCCTGTGTGTTTCTCTCCGTCTACTTACTTTTGCGCTGTTTTGTGAAGATGAAGCTGTGCCAACAAGCTAAAAACCAAACACCTTTAGAGTTCAAGTGATTTCGTAGATATATGGTTGTGGCAACAAATTTAACCCTAGAAATCTTGAATTTTGGTTATACTGAAGTGCAAACCTATGTATTAACTTCACGTAGCACTACTCGTGAGTTTGTAAATTAGTGACCTTGTATGCATATTCCGCGAGCCTGCGTGAGCTGATTCAAGATAAAGTCAGAAGCATGAGATGTGCCAAAGTTCATGTCACTCCTGCTCAGCCAAGCGCAGGCTCTGTTTTCCATGTCGAAGAACCGGTATGCTTAATGATTAATGAATAAATAATTTTTTACACATGTACCTACAGAGCCCTGTGATGGCGTTGTTTTTAGGGGGGGGGGGGGGGGTGGGCATACGAATTACAAGTACATACATGTCAGAGAAAAAAGTTTGCGCGGCACAGAACAAAAAAGGAAGAAATAAGAAATAGACATATCACAGCATACACAATGTGCACAAAATGCGGGCTGCACATTTCTGCTTCGTTAGAAGAAATTAAAAACATGAGCAGTAGAAAGGAAAAAAAACAATGTCATGTGATAACGTATTCCTTTAAAAGTGATGGAGATACTGTGTCAGGGGCGGTCACAATACTTTCTGGAAGGCTATACCACTCGCGTGTATAGTTTTAAGAAAAACAGTATTTGCATAAGTTGTTCTTCCGCACATACATTGCCTTACCTTCAAGGGGTGTTCTCATTGTAAGGTTGGTGGTTCGATGTCTTTATTTTTATTGATAGAGGTTTTGTTTTGTTATTAGGTTGTATCAAAAACATAGTATGATATATTTACGCCTTAAAGACAGTATCCAAGTTCACTAACAATTTTGCTAGACCTTCTGGTGAAGTCATAATCACCCGTCGCACACAGGGCGGCACATTTCTGGATGCGCTCCGATGCACCAATATTTATCTTTGTGGCTGGGGCCCAGGCAACGCGTGCGTATTCTAAAGTCAGGCGTACATTTGACACACAAACAACTTCTTCAATAAAAGAGGGGGTGGTTCTGAAATTACGTCGGAGAAAGTTCAACACGCGACAGACTGGCTTTAACCGATACCCTGCGAACATGATCGTTCCATGATAGTGTGCTGTTGATGAGAACGCCAAGATACCTGTATTGATTCACAATAGATAGTGGTATTTTTTCTATGCAGGTATTTGTGAGAATTCGCGGCTTTTTTGTTGGCGTAATGACACTGCACTTCGATACGTTATTCTTCATTTTATATTGTAAGGCACCATACTATTATGTGTTTTTGTAGAATATGATTGGCAGAGGGATCATGCCTGACAATTGGGAAGAACAGTGGTTTTCCAATGTTTGCTACTGTTTATATATGCAAGGTTTCATAATACCCAGAACATGCTAAATAAGTGAGACAAACGTACATACATATTAACGGTGTGAAAGGCACCCAGCAGTTTGATTTGTTGTCCACAGAGGTTCTATAGGAGCGTGACCATCGGCCATATATAAAAAAACACCGACAACAAAATTACAACATTGAGATGGCTGTGTTGTTTCATTGTCATGCATACTATAGGCACTTCTCACCATATATTAGTGGAAAATGTTTCCTCTAAGATATTCATTTCTTTCTTACACGTGAGACCCAGTGTGCTGTCAAAGTCAACAAAGCTTGAGCGCACCTAATTGTATTGTCTGATTTTCCTATTTCAAAGATAAGAAGGGTGTTTTATCAAGAAGCGCGTGACTCAAGAGCAACAACTACAGGATTACAGTAGATTTCTCGCCACCTGCTCACCTTGCTCGTAAAAAGCTAGGTAAATTCGGTAGAACATCACGCAAACCTTTCAAGCTTTGTTATGAGAAACTCATGCTCGATAACACTACTAACGTTTATGATTATACTGAGCAGAAGGTCCTTCGACAACCATGGAAGCATTCATATGACTCTTCTCAGAAAGAATCCTCGCGAACAGCTCTCTCTTTGGTAGATACGATGATAAGAAGTATCATGCCCAAACCCGACACACTTTCACGCATAAAAGATGCGTGAAACTGCTTGCAATTTCACTGACTGCAATTTAATGATTCTAACCAAATATTTCCTGAATTGATCTGTTTCCAACATCGAAGCACAACGCTGCTTCCCCAAATTTGTCATTTTTCGGTGCGACCAAGAAAACAAACATGGTGGTGGTGTCAGGATAGCCGCCTGTAAAAGCGTGCAGTGCTCCACAGTTGGTGTACCGTCTTTCTTAGAAATATTTTTGTTCAATGCCAAGTGTTTAATCCACCTGTTGTAATTGGAGTGTGTTACCACCTACCTGAGGTGCATACCTATTTCACAAATAATTTCCATGATGCCGTCAAATCATTCACAACTGCTTTTCAAAACGCCCCACTCATTCTATTCAGGTCGCGGGCTCAAATCCCGGCTGCGGCTGCTGCATTTTCGATGGAGGCGGAAATGTTGTAGGCCCGTGTATACAGATTTGGGTGCACGTTAAAGAACCCCAGGTGGTCGAAATTTCCGAAGCCCTCCACTACGGCGTCTCTCATAATCATGTAGTGGTTTTGGGACGTTAAACCCCACATATCAATCAATCATCAATCACTCAATCTATTTGGTTATATCAATTTCTCCGGAATATTCCCCAGGTGGTCTAAATTTCCGGAGCCCTCCACTACGGCGTCTCTCATAACCATATATTGGTTCTGGGACGTTAAACCCCACACATCAATCAATTTTTCCGGAATAAAATGGTCAAAGTTAGCACTAACTGCATCAAAACACACCGCTGAAAGTGAATCCCTAAACTCTTGTTCAGCAATTAGCCTATCACAACTTATCTCTAAACCTACTCGATAAACAGAGCACTCATCCGTCATTCCAGAGCCATTGCTTGCGTCTTATGTTGATAACTTTAGTACCGTGTAACATTTATCTGCCATCAGTGATCACACTGTTCTTCACACAACCTTTCAGTACGGCTTACCTAATCCCAAGAAAATAAAGAGAACAATAACATGGTAAAATAAGGGCAACTACGCAGGTATAAACGATAAATTAGCTGCTTTCTCTGAATCCTTTCTAACCGATTTTTCATGCGCACTGTCGAAAACACTGGCACCTATTCAAAACTAAACGGCAGCACCTTATAAAAGTTTACGTTCACATGGCCACCTTAACCATAAGGTCAACATCCCCATGATTCAACGCCTCACTATAACGTCTTAAATATGAAAACAAGCGCCCGTATGCTTCACTAGCACTTATACCTCAAGTACGTAAGGAAAACATACAAGGCAACCGGAAGGCTGTTTGATTTTCGAACAGCTAACGGCAAGCGTTATTTCGATTCTTCTACCTTGCCTGATATGCTCCGAAAAAATCCTAAGCAACTTTGGGAAGCAATCAACTCATCATACATTACCTCTTCATCGAATATCACACTCCGAGACGAACAAACTGTTTCTATCCCTGACCACTATATTGCGAATGTATTGAATGAAACTTTTATTCACCATGGAACTGGACAGTGACCTTTCCCATGCTCTTTATGTATGCCGCCCGACCACGTCGAAAATTATATTTCATGTCAATGGTATTTCCGAAATAATCGACTGATTAAAGCTTATTTCATCAAAAATGTATAAATAGAATTGACATAAAAATATTGAAGAACCCTAAACTTGTAACAAGTGTATTTTATCTAACATTTTTCAGCAATCACTCTCATCTGGAGTGGTGCCCCAAGACTGGAAGGTAGGCAAGGTCATTCCAATCCAAAAGAAAGGTAACTCACACTTACCAAAAAACTATCGTCCTATTTCGCTCATAAGTGAATGCTCCAAAATCATGGAGCACGTAATCCATTCCCACATAGTCAACTTTCTCGCACCTGTTCATTTCTTTCACAAAAACTAACATAATTTTCAGAAAGGTAATATATGCGACACTCAACTAGCTCTGTTTATTCACGACGTTAGTCCCAGCATTGATGCAAATATATCCATAGACGCACTCTCTTTAGACTTCGAGAAAGCTTTTGACGAAGCTTCTCATAAACGCCTGTTCTTAAAACTTTCTTTTCTGAACCTCGACAGTTAGTTTTTCATTGAATATGTGACTCTTTAACTAACCAACAGCAGTTAGTTTATGCTAATAATTTTTGTTCGTGTTTTCGTCTTTACGCCCCGTTATTTCAGGGGTGCCTGAAGGCACTGTTCGAGGACCTTTGCTTTTTCTCTCACACACACACGCACGCACACACACACACACACACACACACACACACACACACACACACACACACACACACACATATATATATATATATATATATATATATATATATATATATATATATATATATATATATATATATATATATATATATTTATATATATATATACATGTTTATATATATATATATATATATATATATATATATATATATATATATATATATATATATATATATATATATATATATATATATATATATATATATATATATATATATATATATATGTTTGTGTGTGTCTGTTAAGTACTTGCCCAATAATATTTTCTCTGACATTAGACTTGTCGCCGATGTTTAGGTGCAGTATTTCAAAAAAGTTGATATTGAGTAATTCGAATTTCCCGCGTTTTAAACACCGGCACACAGTTTACACAATGCCCGACAGGGAGCCCCACCAATTCGGTAGAAGCGCTGTGGCAAAAAGTTTGAAATGGCAGACAGTTCGAGCAGCTCGCGAGGACCAAGGGGTATGTTTTTGGCTATTCTTTTGTACTTTATCACCATTACGCGAAACTTTGTACTCACACTTGTTAATTATACTTTATTAAAGCCTGATAGGTTGTTACTTCAACGGTATTCACAGCAGTTAATGCGCGAGATGTCCGTTTACAATGGTCCATGTTTGTGGACAAAAGTTTTAAACGTGTGTAAAGCATTATTTATTTCGCCCTCAATAGCCAGATTCCTGACTGATGAAAAAATCGCTGTCATGCTAGAGGCAAGCGATATGGCTCTCTCGGAGTCAGAAGACAGAGGAGAACATGGCCTTGCTCTTCTCATAAGCAAGGATGAGCCTACAAGTGATTCTTCTGATGAACCAGAACACGAAATTTTTAGGCCACTAGGAAAAAAGAAGCAGCATTGTTGGAACTCATAAGTTTAAGCGTTTATAGTTTGCAGCTATTGGTTAAAACTAAATTTACTTTGTTTGTTGCTTGCATATTTTCAAAGAGGGATTGTGCTGAGAGTGAAAATCAAGATGACGGCGGTTTTCGGCAACTTCTGACCCCGCATGAGTACTTCGCGAAACATTTTCCTTTGGAGTTTAGGAGCAAACGTGCGGAACAAACCAATCTGTACTCAGTTCAAAAGTGAAATCACAGATCTGTTCGAACTAACATGCTTGAAGTAAGGAATCCTGCTGGAATGCGCCTGCTAATACGAATCATGCATCTTCGCCAAGTACAGCTGTACTGGTCTTGAGCAACCCGGACACCATCAGTTTCCGACTGCATGAAAGAGAACAGGTTTTACGAGCTACGCAATCACTTGCCCTTCAAGGACATTTTTACTGTTACAGCACGCCAAAAGGTAGATAGGCTGCACCTTGCGCTGCCAATAGTTCATCGTTTCCAAACAGCCTGCAGAGCACTGCGACGCACAAAAAAAACCTATCGATTGATGAGCGAATGGTCCCGTTTTCTGGAAGATGTGCATTAGAGCAATGTCTTCCTACAAAGCCTAATTCATTTGGTCTCAAAAATTTCAATTTAGCCTCCCCGGACGGTTTAGTACTTGAATTTCTTGTTTATACAGGAAAGGATACTGTACACGTTGATGATACAAAAGCGTATGGCCTTGGTGGAGGAGCTGTCGTAAAGCAGCTCGCAACAAGCACAACGCATGAAAAATACCAGGCTTTCATGGACAGGTTTTTCACTTGACTGCCAATTGTGGACTACCTTCTTAAAAAAAAGTTTTTTCACTGAGACCGTCATTTGAAACAGAACCCAAGATGCAGTCTCAAAGCTTCCAAGTGATAAGTCAATGAAGGGGGGGGGGACAATGCACGCCTCGTGCGAGAAGACAAGTGTGTCTCGTAAAGAGTGCGGAATAAGAAGGGCATTTCTTCTCATGTCAAGTGTCATTAGATGTTATCCTCTCGGTACATGCAACAGGTGGTGTAAGCTAAAAAAAGGATGGCGTTGAGTTTGTCGATAGATATGTGTCGTACTATCGAACAAAAGTCAGAACAAGAAAATGGAAGGCACGGTTCTTCACTCACTTTCTAGATTGCTTACCAGCGCAAACGACAGGGCAGGAGGGAACTGGAGAAGGGACGAGACAAAGCGCTGAACGACAACATGAGGCTGGAGCGAACGGGCCCTTTCCTGACTTTCCTGACTTCTTCGTTCCAGCCTCAAGTTGTCGTTCAGCGCTCTGTCTCGTCTCTTCTCCCTTCCCCTCCTGCCCTGTCGCTTGCGCTGGTAAGCAACTTTTATGATGTTATACCAACACGCCCAATTCCACTTGCTCTTGAGTTTCATTTCTAATAGAACGGGCCCTTCCCTGACTTCTTCGCTCCAGCCTCATGTTGTCGTTCAGCGCTCTGTCTCGTCTCTTCTCCTGTCTCCTCCTGCTCTGTCGTTTGCGCTGGTAAGCAACCTTTATGATGTTGTAGCGGCGAGAGAAGAGAGACGTGAGACGGCGACGAAGGCGGCCGACGGGGCCGTGCTGATCTCGCCACTTTATTGCACGCCTGAAGAGCAGCCGCGGTGGCTGTCCACGTTCGACGCGCCAGGTGCGTGAGCTCGTTCTAATCCTCGCGCAGCTCGAGCTAGCACCAGCTGCGCGAGAGGCGCGGCGCGGTGATTGAGAAATGATGATGGTGATGATGGCACTACAGGGCTCCCCCCCTAGCGCTTAGCGCGATTTGAAGGCATATGAAAAAAGAAAGAGAGCGACAAATGCTATATACATGAACGGCAATCCATAAAGTGTTCATTTGGCAAGTCCAGGTTGTCAACGTTTATGGACCATCAGTAGGCAGTGTGTCTCCGGTGGTCGAGTCTGGGAGAAGCGCAAGGGACGAAGAAGGAAGTGCCGGGTCGCTGTGTTCATAGACACGTCGATCCCACAATTACGCGGTGGGACCATTCGAATGCGCACCCGCCGTTTCGAGTAGACGCGGCTGACAAACGTGCCCACAGCTGGAACTGTGGACAGGCGCTGAAGAGCTCGCGCCGGCAATGTGGGCGAAATAGTGTGAAGGATCGGAACGCACCCATGATGACCGAGCACTAAAGTTTCACAGCCACAGCGGGGTCTCGGACAGCGCACAGGGTGCCGAGCATGCTGAGGACAAGGAGCAGCGTCGCGGTCGGGCTGGTGCGGACGTCTCTGTCGATGAAACACCGGCCTCCGCGTAGCACTGCGACCGGCATGCCGGGGCGTGTGGCCGAGCCGACGGATGCGGAAACGCCGTGCATTGCGGCTAGTCATGTGCACGGCAAGTGGTTGGCCCTTGCGTCGGGAAAACCTCGTAGGTGTTTGCGCCGTCTTGAAGTCCAAGGCTGCAACACATGACTGTTTAGCAAGAGGCTTGAAAAAGGGCCTCTCTGTACTATGCCGAACGTGACGATTTCGTTGGCATACTATCAAGGGCGGCAGATATGCAGTTGGACCGCACGTCGTCGCTGTTGTTACCAACGAGCCTATGTGGCGGACTGCATCCGGCGCCAAATGCTCTGGGAAATAGTTGTGTAGCTCAGAAGACGTGAGCTGTGATGGAGGATCGGGTGGCACACCTGAAAGACCATCGGTTCTCCGCGCATGAGGGTTGGTGTGCAGGTCTGCATGATTGATGACAACCTCTACAGCATGTGTGGCATATGTAGTCTGCAGTGCCATAGGCGCGCTAGGTACGTCGTCCTCAGCTGCGTCAGTCATAGTCGCAGCCTCTCGGAAGTTTGGCTGTGGTTGACGGCTTATGACTTTAACTTCGGCTGCGGGAGACTGCGGGGCTGAAGATGGTCGCTGCTGGCAGGACGCAGAGAGCGTCGAGGTGGGTGGGGAGGCGCCTTCGGACATCGTCGACGCTGAAGTCTCCGTGACCAAGGGGCGAATAGTGAGCGTGAGGATGTCCGTAGTCTTGGCAGACTCCGGGGCATGCGGCGATGAAGCCGTCGTGGAGTCTGACATGTCTGAGAAATCGTGGTCTGTGCAGGCCGGAGAAGACATGCGGGTGGCGAGAGTGCCCGAGGGACAATCGGCCGAGGACTTCGAAAAAATGCACCTCGTGGCGACCCGGTCGTTGGTTACAGGAACGTATTGAAGAAGCTCGTCGGATTTCGTGGCTGACTGGTCGCGTGCAGCACGAATGTTCTGAACCTCGTCGGATGGGCATTCGTACGCGGGACTCGCGTTGATAGCGGCCGGACGAGATGTTGTAGGAGACGTAGTTGGGGAAGTTAGGTCCCGGTCAGTGAAGACTTTCGGGCCGGAGGGTACCGCACGCTGCGACGCAGACGAAACCTGTAAGTCGCGGGTGAACGGCAGCGGGTGGTAGGTGAGGCCATAGCTGGCAAGCACCGCAGAACAGAGGTCATCGTAAGGCTGCTGGCTGGAGGTTGAAGTGCCAGAGAGAGGACGCAACTCAACCGGAAGGGCGTCTTGAAGAATGGCGTGCATCAGCGGCTGGTCCGTGACGCCATTCAGCGCAAGAACGGCATCGAGCTGCTTGAACTATACCTTGGGGTAGGTCGATTGGAACGGTGGCACTGGCGGGCAGAGTTGCGGGAACATGGCCGCGGGCCGCTCGGCGAAGGGCGTGTTCTCCGGGTGACCAATGTAGCGGCGAGAGAAGAGATACGTGAGATGGCGTCGAAGGCGGGCGACGGGGCCGTGCTGATCTCGCCACTTTATTCCACGCCTGAAGCGGAGCCGCGGTGGCTGTCCACGTCCGACGCGCCAGGTGCGTGAGCTCGTTCTAATCCTCGCGCTGCTCGAGCTAGCACCAGCTGCGCGAGACGCGCGGCGCGGTGATTGAGAAATGATGATGGTGATGATGGCACTACAATGTTATACCAACACGCCCAATTCCACTTGCTCTCGAGTTTCATTTCAAATACAATGGGCCCTTCCTTGACTTCTTCGCTCCAGCCTCATGTTGTCGTTCAGTGCTCTGTCTCATCTCTTCTCCTGTTCCCTCCAGCCCTGTCGTTTGCGCTGGTAAGCAACCTTCATGATGTTATACCAACACGCCCAATTCCACTTGCTCTTGAGTTTCATTTCAAATACAATGGGCCCTTCCTTGACTTCTTCGCTCCAGCCTCATGTTGTCGTTCAGTGCTCTGTCTCATCTCTTCTCCTGTTCCCTCCAGCCCTGTCGTTTGCGCTGGTAAGCAACCTTCATGATGTTATACCAACACGCCTATTCCAACTGTCTCTTGAGTTTCATTTCTAATACAATGGGCCCTTTCCTGACTACTTCGCTCCAGCCTCATGTTGTCGTTCAGCGCTCTCTCTCGTCTCTTCTTCTGTCCGCTCCTGCTCTGTCGTTTGCTCTGGTAAGCAACCTTTATGATGTTATACCAACACGCCTATTCCAACTTTCTCTTGAGTTTCATTTCTAATACAAAGGGCCCTTTCCTGACTTCTTCGCTCCAGCCTCATGTCGTTCAGCTCTCTGTCTCGTCTCTTCTTCTGTCCCCTGCTGCTCTGTCGTTTGCACTGCTAAGCAACCTTTATGATGTTATACCAACACGCGTATTTCAACTGTCTCTTGAGTTTCATTTCTAATACAAAGGGCCCTTTCCTGACTTCTTCGCTCCAGCCTCATGTTGTCGTTCGGCGCTCTATCTCGTCTCTTCTCCTGTCCTCTCCTGCTCTGTGGTTTGCGCTGGTAAGCAACCTTTATGATGTTATACCAACACGCCCAATTCCACTTGCTCTTGAGTTTCATTTCTAATACAACGGGCCCTTCCCTGACTTCTTCGCTCCAGCCTCATGTTGTCGTTCAGCGCTCTGTCTCATCTCTTCTCCTGTCCCCTCCTGCCCTGTCGTTTGCGCTGGTAAACAACCTTTATGATGTTATACCAACACACCCAATCCCACTGACTCTTAAGTTCCATTTCTAATACAAAGGGCCCTTTCCTGACTTCGCTCCAGCCTCAGGTTGTCGTTCAGCGCTCTGTCTCGTCTCTTCTCCTGTCCCCTCCTGCCCTGTCGTTTGCGCTGGTAAGCAACCTTTATGATGTTATACCAACACGCCCAATTCCACTTGCTCTTGAGTTTCATTTCTAATACAACGGGCCCTTCCCTGATTTCTTCGCTCCAGCCTCATGTTGTCGTTCAGCGCTCTGCCTCGTCTCTTCTCCTGTCCCCTCCTGCCCTGTCGTTTGCGTTGGTAAGCAACCTTTATGATGTTATACCAACACGCCCAATCCCACCATCTCTTGAGTTTCATTTGTAATACAACGGGCCCTTTCCTGACTTCTTCGCTCCAGCCTCATGTTGTCGTTCAGCGCTGTGTCTCGTCCTTTCTCCTGTCCCCTCCTGCCCTGTCGTTTGCCCTGGTAAGCAACCTTTGTGTTGTTATACCAACACGCCCAGTTCCACTGTCTCTTGAGTTTTGTTTCTAATACAACGGGCCCTTTCCTTACTTCTTCGCTCCAGCCTCATGTTGTCGCTCAGCGCTCTGTCTCGTCTCTTCTCCTGTCCCCACCTGCCCTGTCGTTTGCGCTGGTAAGCAACCTTTCTGATGTTATACCAACACGCCCAATCTCATTGTCTCTTGAGTTTCATTTCTAATACAACGGACCCTTTCCTGACTTCTTCGCTCCAGCCTCATGTTGTCGTTCGGAGCTCTGTCTCGTCTCTTCTCCTGTCCCCTCCTGACCTGTCGTTTGCGCTGGTAAGCAGCCTTTATGATGTTATACTAACACGCCCAATCCCATTGTCTCTTGACTTTCACTTTCTAGACCTTGCCATGGGCAATCATGGATTGAATACCAACGTGACAATCAAGCCATGGGCATACCAAAAAACTTTCCCTGCTTCAGTTCAAGGAAGAAACTGTAGAAACTTTATTCAAGGCAAATTCAACACGCAACAGTAAGAAAAACAAAGACATTCCCCCTGCTGACAACTCGAGGCCTGTGCAATTACCGAATATTGACACACGCAATGACCGCAATGACCATTTCCCGGAGTCTTGCAACCTAAAGAATGCGATGCGAGCAGAAATGGTAACTGCAATGGCGAAACAAGGGTGCACCAATTGGAACATGTTCTTCTGTCTTTTTGGCGAAAACTGCTTCGTAAATTTCCAAAATGCTGGCACCGAGTGTCCCCATATGTAGACGTCCATTTACAACGTTGACAACTTATCTCCACAAACGTTGGCACTCTTGTATAACTTGAAATAATTAAAAGTTTTGTTGTATCTTTCTTATGAACTATGGACAAAAGTTTCAATGAAAGTTTTAAAAAAAAATATTGTTTTTTTTTCGTTCTTTATAGGGTCGGTAGTTAAAAAGATAAGTGTGTGCTTTCAAATATTGGAACACGTAATCGATTGCCACATAGACAACCTTCTCGCACCTCTTCATTTCTTTCATAAAAACCAACATGGCTTTCACAAAATTGTTTCGTGTGACACTCAACCAGCTATGTTTGCTAACGATGTTAGCACCTGCATTGATGCAAATATACCCGTAGACGCGCTCTTTTTAGACTATGGGAAAGCTTTTGACAAAGTTTCTCGGAAACCTTTGTTCTTAAAACTTTCCTTTATGAACCACGACCGATTATTTTTAAAATAGATTTGCCACTTTTAACTAACCACCAGCAGATCGTTTACGTTATAATTATCTTTCTTTGTCTTTACGCTCTGTTATTTCAGGCGCGCCTCAAGGCACTGTTCTGGGACTTTTGCGTTTTCTCATATGTATTAAAGAGTTCCCGCATAGTGCATCCTCTAACAACTGACTTTTCGCCGATGGTTGTGTCATTTATCGCCCAATTAACAACGCGCCCAATGTCCACGAACTTCCATGTGACTTTCATAAAATTGAAATAGGGTGTAAAAAGTGGTTATTATACCTTAATGTAAATAAAACACAACTAGTCTCCATAGCCAAGAGTACTACCCGTATCCTGCATAACTCATCAACAACACCTAAATTTTATGTGTAACCGAATACAAGCATCAAGGTGTTCATTTTTTGTGAATTAATATGTGCTCTTCACATAACGCACATCACTAACAAAGCAAACCACTCTCCTTGCTGCCTGCGCCGAAACCTTCATTCGCTTATCACAAACTAATCAGACCAAAACTTGAATACCCGTGTGCTCTTTGGAACTCTCATCAGCGTGACAATACTAAAACAATTGAAACAGTACAAAGCTTGCAGCAAAATTCATCTTTTCAGATTATTCATATCAGTCAAGCCTACCCGAACCTCAATCTCGTGCTAACCTCGCCACCCTTTCGTCACGCCGCTGTGTAGCTCGTGCGACGTCCTCGCAGACACAGACCGAACCCCGGGTCTTTCAAAATGTTTACGTCCATTTCTTCAGCCCAGGCATCGAAAAAAAAATCTCCCGGGGTAAAGAATGCACCTTTTGGCGTTGAGTTCCTAGAAGAACACTGTTGACGGTTCTCGCAGGCCCACTGAGCAAACACCAGGACTGGGTGGCGGCTTGTTGTCTGTATGGACACTACGGTGCCGATGCACTGTGCGCGCCCTTAATATTTATGACATGGGGTAGGGGAAGCAGCAGAGTGCCTCTTTTTGGTTCTGTACGTGTGACTCTGCTGTAGCGCCTGAGCCGGGCCCGGCCTGGCATTCCATCACCTTCCGTGGCTCCCGGGCTCATTACTGCATTCTGTCCGGATAACCACCGGCGGCGTGAAAGGACAAAGAGGTGGCGGCTGCGGAGAATTGTGCGGGAGACACCGGCTTGCATGGAGACGTTGAAACTCGATCTTGACATCAGGTACCAAAAACTGGTGAAATTTGGGTGGCAGAAAACATTTCAGCACAGTACTCCGAACTCCGGGTGTTGGGCATTACTGACGGCTTTTTTTGAACGTTGGGACTCCTGGTTGCCCGTAATTCACGTGTTACCAGACCGCTCACCCAACTTTGTCTCAAGTTTTGGAGCTTGTATATTAGTTACTTGCTCTACTTTGCTTGGGAGAGGGCTTTCCACTGTCGTGGGATGCGGGGGAGTCGTCGAAGCTAACACAAACCGACTTGCAGGAATGTATGTCGCATCAACAGTGCTAAATGGTTAGGTTTCACGGAGGTGACACAGAGGGGCACAGTGAGATTCTACGAAAAGGTACCACAGAAGCCCGATCGAAGAGGACTGCGCCATGAGTTCGAGATGGTAGAGAGACCGAACGGTAAAGGAGGACGGTACCTTGAGATCGAGGTGATAAAGAAACCGACTGGAGCAAGAGGACGGTGCCTTGAGATTGAGATGGTAGAGAGACGGAATGCAAAAGAATGATAATAAGGAGATGCTACTCGAATACACATTTTTTTAATATTCACCCTAGAGCAATGAAACTTGAGCTGTTTAAGGAACTTTTTATGCTAATTTTAGAAATATAGTTAGCTTGCTTGCAAGTTGCTTACCTTTAACTCTGCGAAATGACAAAGTGAAAACCTTAACCCTTTTTCCCCCTTCTCTTCATTCCTGAACTTCCGTAATTTTTTACTGCTCATAGTTCATTTTGTTTAAAATAAAGCTTAGAATGCTAATAACTAATTAGAAAACACATACAAAACATGTAGTAGGCGCGAAAAGTAATAGACGTTAAAAAGTCCATATTTGACCTACCCTAATAAAGCTTACATAGACGTTTTTCATTATACAGAAATATTAAAATTTAAACTAAATAATTGCATTTGCCCTACTTTAGAAAAAACGTGGGCAAAATTTCATGGAGATCAGAGCATTATTATTGCCCGAAAAAGGAGGGACACAATAAACGCTTTGCAACATTGTTTCACTCTGTTATTTAGTGTGTTTCATGTATGCCCACCCTGCTTGGACTTTTTGTCTGCAGTATTCTATAAATAAATAAATAAATATATAAATAAAATAAAAAAGTAGTGGCAAAGTTTGTGTTTTCAGAAAAAGAAGTTTTCAGGTTAAAATTGAGTTTTTATTTGTGAAAGATATCATCAAATTTGATGAAATTTGCACACCAAAAAGAACAATCTTTCCTTTAGTGTCCACTGCGACTAAAATCTGCCAGTCACACGAGTTTGTCCCTTTCGGCGTTTTCTTGCCGACCCTTCACAGACAGTTCGCTCACAGACAGGGCCATGAAATGCTTGCCAAGCTTCCACTCCATCTGGCAGAGCCTTGTGCCAACTGCAAGCTATGAAAAAGTTCGACAGAACTCCGAAATCCAAACTAAGTTCAGTGCCATGCCATGTTGCGGTCATGTTTGTGCATAATACTTTCATACATAATGGCGATATCGTCCCTGCTAAGTTCTCTCACTGCGAGCTCTTTCGACCACACATGTTCGGTGCTGACGTCATCCATTGCCGCATCCCGAATTTTCCGGCTGACAGATGTGAAGGACTTTCGATGCATTGGTTTTTGCAAGCCAACAACTGCCGCAAATCGGACCAGCTGCTCGTAGCCTATTCCTACAGAGTGCACCGCACAACTGCTTTCACTTGCAAGGAATCCTTTTTTCAATCCTAACGGAGACAATTACACGAGAAAAGCATTGTTCTGCTGCACTGTTCGACAAGACATGGACCCCGAAAAGAGGCTTCAGAGCACATCTAGATGCGCAGTGGCTAATGGCAGTCCCCCATCCGTACCACGCGATAAGCCAGTTGCGGCACTGGAAAAACACGCAGAAGCGTGCTTGTTTTTATTATTTTTTTCGCCGCATCAGCGAGGGGAACTTGTTGCTTGAAGAGTGAGACTCGGCTCTTCGGCTCATGCGATAAACAATGGCGAGTGGCGGCGCATTATCGACGGCAAAGTGCACAAAGACTGTCCTCTTTGGACCTTTTAACAGGCACCTTGTGCTCTTTAGATGCACTTTTAAAGCATTTCCAATAAGTTTCGACCTGTGTTTTTTTTTGTAACAATAGAGGTAAAAGTCTGATCAAAACCGACAAAAATAAAAATCGGTAATTTTGAAAAAAACTCGGGATTTTTGACCCGCATCTCCCCTATGGTGCGAATGAAGCAATGAGAGTCGCTGAGATGATAGCGGAAGTTGTGACGGTATGATTAGGATGAAAAATAGGAGACGGGAGACGAGGAGGCAAGCGATTGAGAAGTTATTAAAGAGGACTAAGATGGAAATTACTGGAAGAGACAACGAAGGCGACGGTGAGAAAGACGATGAAGACATGAGTTGGACAGTGACCCCATGGAAGAGGCCCTGAGTCCCGGCTTGTACAGCCAACTGCGAGGCCCCGACAACATGGACCTATCGTGAGACAAACTTCATTTTCCTTACTTAGATGAGCTTTGCGGAAAGAGATTTTCGTGCATTAAGAAACTGCGTGGTTTTATTAATTGATAACCTCATCATTTGTGTCGGGGCGTGTTTCCTTTATATCGGCGTACTTTTGTATTGTTGCAGTTACTTTGTTTATGTATCTTGTGTCACACGTCACAAGTGTCTAAATAATGTGTCATAAGTTTGTGCAGCAGAACTGTTGTACGCGGGCAGTACGCCGTTCGCAATACTAATAAATGAAAAGCATCACTAATTGAGAAAACGTCGCAGCGTTTCTTCCCGGCCCAGGCACGGATCCCTGTGTGTGGAAAGTGGTTTGGGTGCATAGCTAAGAGGAAACTAAGAAAAGTGGTAGAGTGGTCTTCCCTATATTTGGTGGTCGGTGGCGCATAGCGCTGACGTCTCAAGTGGTTGAAGCGGTTGGTTTACTGTTGGGCAACGGTTCGAGATTTCACCCTGGTACTAGGGAACGAGAGGCGGGAAAATGAACGAGCAGGCTACGAATATGACCCACGGAGACGACCCACTAAAATTAAGCACGTGATTGTTAGCAGGCCTGGTTCCATCTTTTACGGGAGGTGATACGGGTCCGGATATTGGGAACTTGTTTAAAACTTTGGAGCAGGTTTGCCGCTGGAGTAGATGGCAGGACAGTAAGCTGATGGGCATAGCGTGATGCAAGATGATAGAAGCGGCGCACGATTTTGCATAGTGGGATGATGGCTTCGCTGCAGCTGCAACTTTTTCTGAGTTCAAATATTTGGCTCTTAAGAGGTTTGAGAAGAAGCCACTTATTTTTAAAATGGAAAGGTTTTTACTCGCGAGGCAGAGGGCAGATGAGAAGGTGTGGTCATTTGCGAGTCACTTGCGCATGCTCGGGACCGCCGCCTTTGCGAGCTCCGATAGTCAATATCCGGTGAAAGCTTCACTGCACCACAAAATTCTAGCTGAACAATTGCTGTCACAATTTTCATTTGGCCTGAGGGATCCGGTCCGCAGATTTGTATTCTCTCGCTACCCGAAAACGTTTGATGAGGCTATTCCCATAGCGGTCAAAAAGGAACAGAATGAGAATGTGTCGCGGAGTCATGCGTTCCCAGTTCAATACGTAAAACAAGGATATTCATGAGATGCATAGCCGCCTTGACCACCTCGAAAAACTTGTGGAGAGCTTGACAGTATACAATAAAGTGAAAATTGGCATGAATTTCCATCGTGGCACCCTTTTACCGGCGGGTGCTATAACTGCGACAGCATTGGTCATTTTTGGCGAAAATGCCACCATTATCAGCGACGAACGTGGAATCTGACGGATGGCAGCCGTGTTCATAAAGGCAACAAGATGGTGACAAAATTCGATCTGGAAACCTAGTCGCAACTCCTCATCGTGAAAGCGACGCGCAAAGGTCAATAGCAGTTGTAAACGTTCGCGAAGAAACAAGTTCAGTAAAAACGAGTCACAGTTCACCGTGTGCGAGGGTGGTTAAAGTAATTTCTGTCATCGAGGAGTATGTTGCGCCATTGGGCGAGTGTGTGTTTGTGGGGAACGTTCACAAGGCGGTGCCACTGGGTGAGACAAACGTTACGGAGGTTAATGGGATGGATGCAGACAGTTTTTTTGCTGTTTCTACCTTGAAGGTCCCACGAAGCGTTGAGGCATTACCAGTAGGAGTAGCAGATATGGAGTTAAGAACGGGCTTTCTGAGGATGAACTTGTCGGCGTCTTGGTCTACATGGTGGTGGTCCCAACGTTGGAAAAAGTAGATGAAATTTAGGAAGGCCTAGACTACAACAGGGTGGTTTTTGTGAGGCCAAAGGAGAACTGTTGTACACTCCATGTACACCGCGCCAATTTTAAGCAGACGCAGTTGCGGCCTTACAGGATATATGTTCACGAACTCTCCACTCCACTGCTGAATTGAGTGTGTGGGAGTTTGAACCATTCAACGAGGGTCCACACTCAAATTGAGGGAAGCGGTCTGCATCCGGGTAGCGCTGAGGGATTGGCTAGGGTCGTAAGTGTCCGCAATGTTGCTTGCCATATTATGTTCTATGATTTCTGCTCGGTTATTGTGCTTGTTACTTTTCTAAAGACCTTGTGTCGAAGTTTCAGTTTCTGTACATTTTGTTTTGCTTTGACTTGTACACTTGTTTGTTTTGTTGATTGTGTTTTGGAATGAGGCAGGAAGGTCGGTCGATTAGTGTGGTTTTGTGTTGCTAGTGGTATCTGACGTTAGTGAGTGGGTGACACCAACTGCCACTTGTCATCTCGCCACTTGTCAGAGAGAGCGTGCAAAGAGGACTGTTTTAGTAAACGGGAAGGTTTAAAGCGACAATATATGGGACTGGCAGCTGTGGCCCGAATTAGGTAGGTTATGAGAGGTGGTTCGTCGAGATACATTTATGGGCGCTGCGAAACAGGTGATGAGACGAGACGAGTAGAGATAGTGGAGGGGCTATGGTGTTCTTCCTTACACAATAGTGTCGTGCCTCGATAGGAGGTGATGAGTTCTGCCATATTGAAAGAGCTGGAACAGCCAGGGCATCGACGAGGTGAGTTGAAAGTTCGAATTGAAAAGGGGTCAAGGTGTCTCCCCACACAAAAATGTCGTGCCTTGTGAGGAGGCACAGAGCGTTGCGATTGGTGTTTAGGTACAACGACCAATGTCACAGTAGCATCGAACAGCGGGTACGCTGCTTTATCAGTCTATTCGAACGCGCAATTGACCTTGAAGGTTCCTTTCTCTCCCCGACGGGTGCAGCAGAGGCTGAGCAGAGGTGATACGCAAGTGTAATTCAGTGTTGTTGCCCGTATGACCTACGTCTTTCCCCCGTTCAGCCTTTCTTTTAGTTTGAGATATTCGAAAAGTTTTTTTGCATGTGTAGTGCGAAAATGTATTGAATTGTGTATATCCTAAGTTCAATTGTGCTGAAAGTGGACACTGCAAACGAAGTGTGTGATGTGCCCGCAAGGTAGTGAACCTTCAGCAGATCTGACTCAATGCGTCCATCACCCTCCGACATATGAGGAACTATTACCATTGTGCATTTTATCTAGGCGTCATCTACGAGTTTCCTCTGCGGCAAGCAGCGTTCTAAGTGTGCTGTCACAAACGAGTGCTCCGAAAAAGCGCGCGCTGCCGAGTTCTGGCAACAGTGATGGTGCGGGGCGCCAGTGGGGCGCCTAGGGATTGGCGCTAGAAAAGAAAAAAAAAACAAGCGTCCAAAGACTCCCTTGGCCCACCGTCTCCCATCGGAAGCGTAGTTTTTACGACCAACCTCCTTACATCGGTCGCCGAGCAAGCCCTGGAAAGATCTCGAAGGAAGGGGGCGCGATGATGCACTGTTGTATCACGTGTCGCAGACGGCTCTCGAAACGTCTCGCCCTTTCCCCAGCCTTGACTGTGCATCGCGCCGACGAAACAATTAGTATTTTCTGGAATCAAGCGCGAAAGGTATTTAAGCCAGCACCGGCGAATGGATATCAGGAGACAAAGACAGGTTACGCCAGCATGCGTAGGCAGGAGAAAAAGGAAGTGTGCGCCTGTGTGCGTGAATCCTTCTGCCTTGTCGGCGAAGGTTTTGCCCTTAGTGACAAAGCAGGAGATGAAGAAAGTTTTGCGCAAGTGTACGAGGGGTCATTCCGCCGTGTCGGTGAAGGCTTTTGTCGTCGGTGACAAAGCAGGTAATGAAGAGGGTTTCCACCTGAAGAGTGAAGGCTGGCGCTACCACTAGAAGAAGAGTGTGTCTACCGCTAGAGAGCGAAGACGCGTCCCGCAATCGCAACGCGTGGATAGCCGACATGTTACAGGCGAGGTAGGTTGGTGCTTGGAGAGCGGCCAATTGAAGACGCTAGGTTTTCTGGAAGAGAAACATCGGGGGCAGCAGATTGACAACAGCACTGGACTTTGAGTGAGTGATTCTCGGAAGAGTATCATTCAGACTTTGTTCCATGGACTTTAGACTGAATAAGTTTTCAAACTCTTTAGTCTTTAAGTGTTTTGGTTGTTCGATGCATGTGATTGCGTTGTAGAGCAAATTGTTGTTTGTGTCCCTTGTTTCGAGCGTGTTTGATTGTACTGTGTAGTACGTTTTTCGATTGGTGACATATTGTGTTCAACTATTGTCGAGTGTGCATATTCGTGTATCGTTGGATCTGCCATATTTGAGAATATAATTTTGTTTTGTTTAACAATTCTCGGCTCTGACTCGTTCTTTAGACCACAGCCGGCGTCTGCTGGCGCGCCAAACAGGACCACTTCTAAATTGTCCGCGCTTTAGTGGTGCAGTTCGGGGGGCCAATACTTCGGCCCTTGGAATTAGCCCGGCGATTGCCTCCCTAATTAACAAGACCTGTGACAGTTGTGCGTGGTTCACATGCGGCGGAATCAAACTGCTTCGTGGTAGGTGAGAGAAAGACAATTACAGATTGGTTCATTTCGGCGACACGCTGTCGCCTGGACTGAATCACAAGGGTACTGTGTTCACATGCCGCAATGTCTCAATGTTGCTGCGCCACTCGAAGACACTATGCGCCCGAATTTCCCGTGTTTGAATTTTTCCGCTGGAAACATTTTCTGCAAGAATAAGGGATTGTGACGTCTCCGCAAACACGCACTGAGCTCCGGGCCTTTCAAGGTGTTTACGCCCATTTCTGCAACCCAGACACCGAAAAAAGAAAACTCCCGAGGTAACAGATGCGCATTTCGTTGTAGAGTTCCTGGAATAATTCTGTCGACGGTTCTCGCGGGCCCACCGCGCAAACACCAGGACCGGTTGGCAGCGTGTTGTCTATATGGACACTATGATGGCGATGCACCATGGGTGCCCTTGAGATTTACGGCCTGAGGGGGGGGAGGCAGAGCGCCTCTTCTTGGTTCCATACGTTGTTGCGTTTGGCGGGCCACTCTTTTGCCGGGGCCCCCAGAACGGAAGAAAGGCAGCCGCCTCCTTATGTGGAGATAAGGAGCAGGGCCGAGACGCCGTGCTGTTTCTGCGTACTGGGCGCTGCGTGGGTGAAATTACTCTACGGCGCACCGCTGTCCTTTGGGTCCACGCAGAGATGCAACACGTGGCGTCTTCCTGCACGGGTAAAAATCACAATGCCGAGCTTCCGCCGATTACGGACGTAGGATCATCACGCTGTGCGTCTCTGACTTATCAGCCGCAGACGCTCAAATCAGCACCAGATTTCCAGGCATGGCCCCTCGGAGGTGCCTAGACTGCGACTGCTGTTCGATGGTGATGATGACACATTTTTATTCACGAAAAAAAGAAAAAAGTTGCAGGGTATCTACGGAGTGAATGATGGAGAGTGGGGCAAAGCATTCGTCCGTCCATTCGTTCTGGCTTCCGTCTGTAAATGCGTCCGTCTGTGTGACCGTGCATGCGTCCATCCACCCGTCCGTGCGTGCGTCTGATCGTGCGTGCGTCGCTGCGTTCGTCCATGCATTCGCCCCTGCGTCCGTTTATGCGTTCATCCATGCGTCTGTCTGTATGTCCGTTCGTCCATCTATTTAACACTCGAAGTACCACCATCTCGCAACTTTTCATCATATACTCCCTATATAGAAGCACCGCCATCCAGCGGGCATTCCAAGGACTAAACAAGAGGTGGTACACGCACACTTTCTTACGGCTTGCGCTTCGGGTCTATTTCCCACCTTTAACCCCCTCGAGTTCATGGTATATACTAGTTCACTGTATTTATGGCACTGCGGCCCAACACTCGCTAAACATTTCTAAAACCAAGGAGGTTATGCCCAGCAAGTATAACGTAGCAACCTTTTCCTGTCAGATAGTGCTCAATCTACATGCCAATGGCTGCTAATGGGAAATGAGAGACAGGAGAATTCGGCTTTTACTCTCTTATGGCTTGCGCTTCGTATCAACTTGCCACCTTTAACCACCTCGAAATCATGGTATATACTAGTTCACTGTATTCATGGCACTGTGGCCCAACGCTCGCTAAACCTTTCTAAAACCAAGGAGGTTACGCCCAGCGAGTATAACGTAGCAATTTTTTCTTGTCAGATAGTGCTCACTGTACATGCCAACAGCTGCTAATGGGGAATGAGAGACAGGAGCATCCGGCTTTTAGGTAACGCGCACGCCATGAACTTTTTGATGTTCAACGAAACACAGGCGAAATATCCCACCGGCACCACCTTGCAGGTCAAAATGTAACAGTGGTTACACACTACGACTACGACCATGACTACGGAGGACGAACGGGTGCCGCGTTAAGGAGCTTCGCCCCTAAAAGGGAGGGGGAATGTCAAGGGTGGTTTCCCCATCCCAGGACAACAGTTGCTGCTGCAGCTCGACCGGCTTGATCCAGGAGACCCCTTTGGGTCTTCAGGTCAGGTCGGGCGAGGACGGCTTTCCAAGGCTCCCCAAGTAGCGTATCGGAGGTGACTGTACCTCCATAAGCTTTTTCAGGCAGTCCCATGTGACATGTTGCAACGTCGGTCGTGACTCGGATCACGGACATTGGTTTACATATGCATTGGGGTTTATGTGGTGCCACCTTTTCAAATGTAAATAAGTGTTAACCTGAATTTGTCTTAGCTGGTGAGCTTCGTCAATATTAAGCGATTTGTGCGGTGGGGCATACCACTGTCTTGTCTTCCGTTGATGCTCGAGTATATCGCGTGCAGTGCATGGTTCGTACTGATTATCAGTGTCGTTGCTCACTCGGTTGCTCAAACCACGAGGGATACTGTGCGCCAGCGCGTTACTCGAGATACTGTCGTGGTCTGGGCACACAATTATAGCATGGTCTTGTATCAGCCTATCAGCCAGTATTATAAAGGGGACATTCGGTAGTGCACCACCGAGAAACATTCTTCAGTCTTCTTGGGAATCACACAAGACTAATGCGGAGGTGTTCTCTGCCTCTTTAGTTCGAATAGCTAGGGCCATCGCCACTGCCTCCACCATCGCTGTGCAGGTTGTTTTAATTGACGCTGCCGTTCGACAAAGCATGGGTGGTCGGCCCAAGCAGCGAGATGACTGACTTGTTTCATCCCGCTCGCTGGAAGCAAGATTTGCCGGAGGAGGCAACATTGTCGGAACCATGCAAGTGCTTTATTTGTGTATGTGTGTTTGCTAGGGCTGGTGTCGGTATAATGACACTCATGTGTGCTGCGGGACATGTTATTGGACGGTGTTGTATGGACCTATTCCTCTCTCTTGGAATCTGGGGAAATGAGACGGTATTTAATGAGCTCTCGCGCACTGCTTTGTGTGGTTCACGGAGCTTGTTCAATAGACAGCTTTTTTTAAATGTAGAGCTTTCAATGCAGAGCTTCGGGCCAGAGAGCCTATGCCATGTAAATAATGTAATAAGCGCTCTCTACGAAGTTCGACCTCCTCCTGCCTCGACATCTCGATCCCGGATCTCCGGTGCCGCAAACCCCGGTTGCAACAACTGGATGGCAGCGGTGAGATGAGACTCGGCGACGGAGAGCGACATAGACCAGAGGTCAGCCGAAAGCCCTTGACCTGGAATTCGGCGGTATCGACGCAACATATACCACGAACAAACATATTCGAGTGAGTGCCTGACTTTGTGCTTGAGATGTATCGAGTCTTTTAGCCTAGTCCCATTAAAAGGTAGATATAATGAACAACTGCCCAGCCCTGTGGTTGTTATTTGAGTACGGAGCAGCACTTGATGATTATCTGAGCAACAAGATTAAGCAGGAAGCGTAGGTAATTCACTAGCCACGTTAGTTTTGTGAGTTTTGTAAGGATACGTTGCGGGGAAAGTTTCGGTACTTTGAAGAGGAGAGGAGAGAAAAAGAAATAGAAAAAGTGTAGAGAGGGGGTCTGGACACGTAGTGCTACTTGTGTGCTTACGCTTTCGGTCTCTGCTGTGGGATTCACCAGGCTTCAATTTTTCCAGATCCTGGATGAAAACGCTGGTGGGTTTGTGTTTTTGCACAAATGAGCCAAAGCAAAGTAGTCACTATGGACCTGATGAGATTGACGAGAGATAACCTGCTAAACCTGTGTTGGGATCTTGACCTAGAATTTGTGGATGATATGCCTGCATCTAAACTCCGTGAGGTAATTGTCGAAAGTAAAAGTAACACTGCCGATATTGAGCCCTTTTAACATATGTATTTATTGGAACAGGAATGGATAGAGAAACAAAGAATAAAAGAGGAAGAGTACAGGATGGCGAAGCAAGAAATTTCTAAAGAGGAGGAAAGGTTGAAATGCGCGTGTGAAAGACTAGAACGCAGGTTAGATGCAAAGCAGGGGAAGGGTCAATCAGTACAGGTAGCACACCAGAAGTGCGAAGAACACTCCAGTGCGGTGCAAATTGGAGCCGCACCGAAAGATAGCACCTACCAGGGTAGCGGTAGGTTCACGAACGAACCGAGGTTGACAGCTGCAAAATAAGCTGCGTTTAGAGGAGAGATCACCGAAGGCGAGAGTAAATGCGGCGAGGTGCTGTGTCAGAGTAATTCTAGCAAAAGAGCTAAGATAGCTTTAGACAACCTGGCGCAGACACAAAGTGAGGGTGTCCCGTTGTGGAATCTTGCCCGCGAAGTCCAAGGAAATTTCGACCCACTAGCATGAACACCAGCGTCGGGCAAGCAGAGTGTACGGAAGTTGTGCAGAGTGGAGTAGTTGTAAACATCTCCCAGGCATGTGAGCTGGATTCACGAGAGACTATCACCACGGTGGATCCTGCATGCAGTGTCCAAGAGGATTTCGACGTGCTAACCAGGAACACCGGGGTGAATTCAGAAGATGAATCGATAGCAGATATCGCTGAGTACCATGCAGTTGGGAGCAGCTCCCTGAAGTGCAAGCTAGCTTTCTCGGAAGAAAAAAGCTGCAGTGTTACGAGACGCGCTAAGCTTTCCGCCCGTCTAGAGAGTAAGAAAGATGTTTTGTGTGCAAATCATTTAGACTGCGCGGCAAGACAGCTAAAAAAACCAGCGAGAGTGCTGTAGAGCAAGAGGTGCGAGAAGCAGACTCAGAGAGGCCCCTTAAAAAGAAGCGTAGACGGAAGAAGCCTCGTAAAGGCAGGAAAGTGACAGAGAGCACGCGCTTGAAGAAAGGCAGTAAACGTTCAATCGTAGTAATTCGAATGAGGCGTTTGTCGTTGGCGACGAAGTTGCTTTGCATTTGTCCGAGCCACCGGAAGAAATGGAAAACAAAATTGCGCTAGGTGATCATGTAAACAGAAGGAAAGGTCATAGTAAGCAGAATAGGGTCCTTGTCATCCGCGCTCAAATCGGTGTGCATGCGTTCGAGCTGCCCAATGAAAAGAAAAAAAAAATAGCGCGTAGGGCGAAAATGCAGACAGAAGGAAGCGGGCAGTCAACCTTCCGTAGTTCTATCCATGGCACGTTTGATGGGACATGGGAGTGCAAGGTTGCTGACTCGAAAGGAGTAACCAAGCGAGGGGAACAAAGCAAGTCGCGAGCGATGAGCTTAGTGGGGCTCATAGGCAAAACGAATGGGTTTCGTCATTTTTACGTTCCCCGTTTGTCAGAAAAGGCCAACAGAGCTCGACCACCACCCCTTCGTCTAAAGTATTTAGTAAAAGACATGAGTATTTGAAAATGATAACCACCAGACTGGTTTATTTTGTTTTGAAAATTTTTTGACTGTTTAAGTCGACTTTGCTTTTTGAAAACGTTTTGTAAGTATCTCGGCTACAAAAGCGTGTAGGGGAATGATTTTACGTTTTGTTTATTTCTTAAGCAGTGTATGTTTTGCTTTTAAAGATAGGCGCTGTGCGGTGGCATAACGGCATTCCTAGGAGCGTTTGTCGAGTAAGAGCGGCGCTAGAAACAAACTTTGAGTGAGCGAGGAGACTCAAGGATATTTCTTGTGAGTTTTTAAGGATTCATGCGAAAATTTTTATTATTATTTTTTGTTTTCATCTCATGTGTCCGGTGTGGACGTAAAAAAAGTGAGTTTGTTAGTTCGGGCGTTATTGTGTAGCTTTTATGAAGTGGTAACCGCGAGGGAAAGTTAATTAGTAGTTCATCCACGCATTGGAACTACGACGTGCATTTGCAGACGTATAATGTGGATGTTCCTTATGCAGAAGCAGCACGACAGTCATTATTTTGTTAGCTCAAAGGAAACTGAAGAATAGCTTTGGCGGCACAAAATTTTGGGGAATAAAAGATAACGCCAAGCAAAATGCTTTAATTTCTGAGTATAAGGCCTGGTAGGTTACAGTGGATTATTAACACCGGCACACGAGTATGCCAGAGATAGCGCATCGATTGGATGTTGAGTTTCGTAAAAGCAGTTTAGGGGAAAATTGTTGGCGTGTTGGAATTGAGATCTTGAGGAAAAGCTCAGAGAAACGCTTCGATTGCTGCTTTGTGTTTGAATATAATAATTAAGAAATGTGTGTTTTTGAATATTTTTAGACTCGATGTGCCTCAAGTGCGGACAGGGTGCTCTCCTGTGTTTGTCGTTGTGTGTGTCTGTAATCCCAGGGAGAAAAGGCCCATGGATGACTGAAGATTGCCGTATTGCATTATCGGCAGTGGCCTGGATGACGCCACCAAATAACGACACTTCGGGCAACCTTTACGGCTGGTCACCCTTAAGTCGCTAGTTTCCCGCCAGTGGACGGGCTCTTGCGTTTGGCGGGCCACCCTTTTGTCGTGGCCGCCAGAACGGAAGAAAGACAGCCGCCTCTTTTTGTGGATATAAGGAGCAGCGCCGAGACGCCCTGCTGTTTCCGTGTATTAGGCACTGCGTGGCTGAAATTACTCTATGGAGCACCGCTGTCCTTCGGGTCTGCGCAGAGATGGGTCGCGTTGCGTCTTCGTGCCCCGGTAAAAGCCACAATGCCGAGATTCCACCGATTACAGACGTCGGACCATCACGCTGTGCGTCTCTGACTTATGAGCCGCCGACGTTCAAATCAGCACGAGATGTTCAGGCATGGTTCCTCGGAGGTTCCAAGACCGCGACTGCCGTTCGACAAAGCAGTGGTGGTCGGCCCGAGCGGCGAGATGACAAACTCGTTTCACCCCGCTCAAGCAAGATTTGCCGAAGGAGGCAGCATCGCCGGCACCATACACGTGTTTGGTTTGTGTATGTGTGTTTGCCGGGGGCAGTACTGGCATAATGACACTCGTGTGTGCTGCGGGACATGTTATTGGACAGTGCTGTATGGCCCTATTCCCTGATCTAGGTATCTCTGGAAATGAGACGGTATTTAATCAGCTCTCATGGGCTGCTTTGTGTGGTTCACGGATCTTGTTAAATAGACAGCCTTTTTCAATGTAGTGCTTTCAGTGTAGAGCTTCGAGCAAGAGAGCCCGTTCCATGTAAATAATGTAAATAAACCCTCTCTACGAAGGTCAACCTCCTCCTGCCTCGACAATGTGATCCCGGATCTCTGGTGCCGCAAACCCCGGTCGCAACAACGTGCGACTCTACTGTAGCAGCGGCTGTGCCTGGCCCGGCCTGATATTCTGTCACCTTCCGCGGTTCCCGAACGCATTACTGCGTTCTGTCCGGATGACCACTTGTGGCATTGAAAGACGAAGAGGCAGCGGCTGTGGAGAATTGTACGTGAAACACAGGGTTGCAAAGAGGCGTCGAAACTCAGTCTGGACATCGGATACCAGAAACTTGGGCAATTGCGAGGCCGTAATCATTTCGGTACAGCACTCCAAACTCCGGGCGTCAGCCATTACAGACGGTGCGCTCTGTCTGTATGTTGTAACTGCTGGTCGCCCACAATTCACGTGTCAGTGGACCGCTCGCCTATCTCTGTCTCTTAAATTGGAGTTCGTACATTGTTACATGCTCTACTTTGCTTGGGAAAGGGCTTACCACTGCCGTGGGCTGCGGGGGCAGTCGTCGAAGCTGACACACACCGACTGACAGAGATATATGCTGCATCATCAGTCGCAATCAATTAGGTGCCATTGAGGTGCCACGAAGGGGTGGAGTCAGGTCCTACGAAAAGGGACCGCGGAACCGCGATTGAAGAGGATGGTACCACAAGATCGAGTAGGTAGAGAGACCGAATGGAAAAAGAGGACGGTGACATGAGTTCGAGATGGTAAAAAAACCGAATGGAAAACGAGACGGTGTGATGAGATCGAGATGGTAGAGAGACAGAATGGAAAATGAAGATAACACTGTGCGCAGAGATAGCAATGAGCGTCGATTGGATGGTAGTGGAGGTAGTTACGTTATGATGAGGAAGTAAATTTAGGGATGGGAGACGAGGAGATGAGTGATCGAGGCGTTATGAAAGAGGACTAAGATGGAAATTACTGAAAGAGACAACGAAGGCGACGATGATGAAGACGATGAAAACCTTGACGAGTTGGACAGTGACCCCATGGATGAAGCACTGAGCCCCGACTCGTAAAGCCAATTGCGAGGCCCCGACAGCATGGACCATTCGTGAGACGAGCTTTATTTCCGTTGGACGAACTTTGCGGAAAGAGAGTCGGCGGATTGAAACATTGCGTTGTTTTAATAATTGATAACTTAATGACTTGTGTCGTCGCGTGGTTTCTTCATATTGGCGTACTCTTATATTGTTGTAGTTACTTTGCCAATGTATTCTGCTTCACATGTCAAGAGTGTCTAAATCATGTTTCACAATTTTGTGCAGCAGAACTGTTTCTATGCGGGTAGTGTGCGCGTAAGCCGTTTGCATTTAGTAATAAATGTAAAGCATCAGTAATTAAAAAAAGGTCGTAGCGTCTCTTATTTTCCGGCCCCTGCACAAATCCCTTTGTGGGGAAAGTGGTTGAGACGCATAGCCAAGAAGGAACTGAGAAAAGGCGTTGAGCTTCCCTCTTTTTGGCCGTCGACGGCATATAGCGGGGACGTCTTACTCATCTGTGGCTGTTTTTCAAGTTATATCATGGATTACCTCTCAATTAAATCATAAAGCCAGCGCATCATTATTCAGACCGCTCAATCAAGGGAAAGCTGTTCACCCGCCAAGTGCGCACCTGCGCACCTTTCATACACTGCGCACCTTTCATACTTTTTTGTCAAGACCACAGAAGATTGGAATGACCTTCCTTCTCACGTTGTGCACACTCCAGTATCTTAAAGTTCGAAGCAGTGATCGAGCATCTACCCCTTTAAGATCTTTGTAACAGGCCACCTCTCAAGTAAAATCCCTTCATTATATCAATTATTATGGCTCCACAGCGGTATGTCGCATTCTTTTATTTTAAGCGAGTGTTCCAACGAGATGCCGAAATTTTTCTCCATTATTTGGGCGATGTACTAGAGTATTAGCAGTTCATAATCACGTATTTAAGGCAGAAAAGTACCGTACTTACACAATTATAACACAGCCATAATACAGGTAGATGGGCAACTATTCATTGCGTCCAGAAAAATTGCAGAAAGTCATATTTTCAGCTGTGAACTGTTCAAGAATATAAATTAGAGGGGTCCAGCAAAGACCGCAGCCTTCATCATCTTAGCGATGAAAGGCGCGACTCAACAGGACATTCAACGAAATACTTCACGTATACCATCATCGACGCCGACACTTCAAGAGCCTTCGCTTCTCGCAGGTGCAAGTAGATGATGTAAAAAAATAACTGTCTATACGAATATTCCCAACTGAGTTGTCAGCTAGCCTGCCGAACTAGATACATCATTTCAACAAATATTATGTGTCTGTCACCTTTAAGTCACCAGACCCAAGAATGCGTCAACATATGAAAACTGCTGGCTTTATTGGCGAGCTCAGTGCGGTACGAATAAAACAGCTCACAGTTGCCGCCATTACTACAGACCGGTATGTTGAAACCAGAAAATGTGTTCGGGAGCATTAGAGTTGCCTGGAGCATGAGTTGGATACCGGTACGTTGTAAAAGGTTCGCACTAGCGAATAACAATTTCATAAACTTCATTCTTGTCTATGGTAGAGAAAAGAGACCTCTGAGTATGTCATAGTACAACATAAAATTATTGTTGACATAAAGTTTATCATGAGGCATAGTTTTTCATACATTTCGCCTGACAAAAATTGAGTGATGTAATGGAAAGTAAACGTTAGTACAGTATGCCCTGCGGTTCACTTTATATAAGCGCTCTTGACGGACATTTATTCTAAGCAGACATGTACGTTTTGTGAAGCAAGCGTACACTTTCAGGAGTTCGAAAGAAACCAGAAGATCTAGCCAAGTAATCGGCTGCAACCTACTACAAGGGTTAAAGACAGGCAATATGTGACTTCAGTGTTTGCTTGACGAAAGGGGACGCAGCTCTTCAACTCAGCATCTAGAAGAGTAGGTACTGAGTTTTTCGGGGCGTTGTGAAAGAGATGTGCTGTTCTCCTCTGTGATGAGCATTGAGGAAAGTCGGTAATTTATTGTCAGTGCTTGTTCGTGTCAGCTTCCATTTTGTTTCTTCCTGTTTTCCACACAAGTGAAATTTCCTTCAATTTTATCCTCCAAAACTACTGTACAAAGAAAAACCATGCAGTTGCGTTGTGGTAAGCGCCGGAGCCACGTGCCCTATAGGCAACTAGCGCTGGAGTTCCCACGACCACCCTGGTGGTGAGGGCGCGCACTTATCAGCTGCTCCTGCAAACGAGACTGGCGGCTTGTAAAGGCGGTAACGGTGCACATCGCCGTAAAAAAAAAAAAAAAACTACAAGGCACTGGTGGTGCTGCTGCGCATTCAAGTGCTAGAATATAGTGGTCAGGCGAGAAAAATTATGCTATCACTCTCCTGTCTAGTGCTGTCGGCTTGTTTCTAAACCAAATGACACGTGTCTCATATAATTATTCGATAGAGACGACTGCCACGAGTGGAAACCAGAGCCAAACAGTGGAGTTTAAACGGCGTTTTGCCGGAAATAAATAAAGCGTATTATGCAACATACGGCATATGTAAACTTCTTTCTTTATCTGGCTCGAGGAGCGTTGTGTCGTGCACTTCAATACTAACAAAGTTTCCCTGCGTACATTCATCTGACCACCACCAGACAACTCCATCTGATCTGACCACGTAAAGGGAAATGACGCGTTAAGCAGGTAGGCTTTCTTGTTAACAGTTGCATGTAAATAAAAGCTGCCTTGTCCGAGACTTGCGCGGGGCCACGTTCACCTACGCCTCTGAGCTGTTGTAAAAGATAGTTTCGCGGTGAACACTCGATGCCGAGATGCCTTTCCTTAACTTAATTTGTGCAAAATACGGGGTTCTTGTTACGAACAATCCAGCGCACAACTCGAAGCTTAGCTCTCTGGAGTCAGCAGATGCAGTAAGCTTTTTTTTTACTGTGTGCCGTGGCTAAGTAACATCAAATTTTATGCCTTGCTGGAAAAGTATCAACCGTCTTCGACTTTTATGCGTTGTTTACTTCACCTAAAACACACTTTCAGTTTTTTCCGCTTGCCTGTGTCGGCCTTAAATGAAAGTGTCTGTTCAACATCGATTATTGCTAGGCTTTCATGCGCCAAACAAAGTATAATTTTGATGTATGCTGTAGTGTGCGTATCACAATTGTGACCACTTGGGGTTCTCTAATGCGCACATATATCTGTGTTCATGGATGTTCCTTTTATATTTCACCCCAACCTAAAAGCGGCTGCCATGGTCGCCAATCAATCAAGAGGCCTCAAGAATAGCAGTGCCACACCACACGTGCTATGCTACCACTGTTGTTAGCTTGATCAACTTCCCTGTGCATACATACCGTGGATAGGTTGAACAAACCTTGCGAGAAAAAAAATGATGCAGCTACCACTTGCTGGGCTTTTGTACTATTTTGTTTTACTGCAGAGGTTAGCAGCGTGGTATCGCCGCAGTGCAAACTTATCAATGAAGGCATGCCAGTGAGAACTAGCAATACCCCAAAACCCAGTACGCAACCAGAAAATGTGGACAAGGGAGCTGCCAACACGGCCCAGCACTGTCCTTTCGATACTATATGCAGAGACGCAGTCCGCTTTTCAGGGCTTTTTTCTGTTTTTAGTGAGTTTTATTTGAGAATAACTTTCGGACAAAGTTATTTTTCTAAACCGCACCGCAGTATTACTAGCGCAATAGATTTGCGAGTTGTTCTGTCCAAAATGAAGCATGGCAGTGGCGCGCGCACCTGATCTCTGAGTGGTGCACTGCGGCCGGTCGGCTGAGAGCGAGCAGATGAGTTCAGACACGACTCTCCGCTAGGTGCTCTATTTAGGCGTGCCATCTATCCAGCGCCGGTCTCCAATTTGTTGTAATCAACCTCATAGACTCCAAATGGCATGTTTTTATTGTACTGCAAGATGGTTGGTACCTGTAAGGGGTATGCACTCACTGTATTACACAAAAACGTTTCGGCTATGGTGCATGAATTTCGTTAAACACACATCTGCAGTTTTTTCGCAGCAAAGTGCTCCTGCTGATGTACTGAAAAACAGTTTGTGCTACTCATTTCTTCTGAAGCTTTTTTTATACTTTAATTGAATCTTTGCAATAACACGATTTTCTTGCAACTTGTATGAACATGCTGTAAAAAGTAAACATACAAAGTTATTCATAGGAAGTCCAGTTCCTTTGTACAATGTAAAAAATAAGGATCCTCCTTCACAGAGGATGCTGAAGATATAGCGGTGCCGAGCAATTCCGTGAGCAAGAATACAACTAGCTTCTTAAGACGTAGCCTCTTCCCGGAAGTCATGCTTCAGCACAGTTACCACAGAACCCGCCACTCTAATAAGGCGACATATATTATTCCTTGATCAAAATACGACAATTTCCTTCGAACAAGGCGTTCGTGTGTATTCTATACGTTATCGCAACTAATACAAAAATGTTTGTGTCAATCGACACAACAGTCTGCTGTATTGTTCTGCACAACAGTCTGCTGTATTTTTCCACACAACATACTACGCCACACCACAGCTGTGCCTTGCAGCCTGCTTGCAAAATATAGCAATGGAGGATTTCCTTTATGTTCTGCGTGCTTGTGAATGTGAGTTATTTGCAATGTTTGTCGCAGAGTTTTGTTGCCTGGACACGAAGTTAATTCAGTTTATGGGCACACCTTCATTTGCAAGTGAACACAGGGTTCATAGAATGATTACACCATACTATATGTTTTGCACAAGTAGCATGATTTTTGGAATGAATGCAGTCATTCATAGATAGCTCCCTAAAGCTCCTGTTTGTTGTGTACAAAACACCAAATTGAACAGGAGTCCGGTTGAACTGAACTGTACACAAAGAACACAAGAATGAAGTTTGCAGCAAAGGCACAAAGGGCACATGACTTGTTTCTAAAGCTAATTGCGGCACTTAAATGAAGAAGATGGGACAGGTCGAACATACGCAACCCTGTCCCATTCTTGTGATTTGAAGTGCTACGCTGAGCTTCATGAAAATGTTACACCAACAAGGCCAAAAATTTACCAGTGCTAGGTTCACATTATATCCTCCCTTTCCACATTTCGCAGATTTCTTTCTGTTGAGCCAGCCTGCACATTCAAAGATGTTCCAAACAATGTGTGAATTAATGAGTGTAAAGAGTTTACTTGGACTTGCAGCTAATAAAGGTGCATAGAAGTGTTCCCACCTAAGCAGATGGAAGTTGCAGCATATGTTGGCAGCAAGTTAGTGAAGGGTGATCAGTTCTTTAGCAATATACATCCTCGCGAACAAGTTGTTCTTGGAAGTTAATGGTCGGCAACAAATAAACCAATATTCCAAGTCCTCCCCCCTCTTCCTATCTGTCTCTAAGCCACTTTCAAGCACTGTTTATATAGGAGCTACGCCTTGTTGTCCAGCAGTTAAACTCAGTCTTGGAACAAGCTGCACTGGTGGCCATAACAGCATCCCCCCTTTGCAGCCTTTAAACCTCTGAACTCTTTCTGCCAGTTTTGCCAATATGAGTGGTGCTGCAATACCCCAGTGTACTTTTTAAAAGACCTTCATCCGATCATGCGAAGGTGTGCGGTCCGTGAACGTATATCCCAAGGTATACCGAAAATCACTGAAGATATGAGTGAGGTCATCGGTAAAGTATAAAGGAAAAATTTTGATGCAACTTCCATGGACAAAACAAATAAAATATGGTCAACTAAACGTAAAGAACGTAATGAGGATGTTGCTTAAGTTTTCCCTGCAACATGTTCTGACACAGAGCTTGTTGAACACTGCTGAGTGACAAGACATAGCTGCAGCCTGAACAATTTCACTATGCCACCTCGTGTGCAAAGGCAAGAAAACAGAAAGCTTCTGGAGTCGCGGTCCTTACCTCACCGTGTATGAGCTTCCAACAACCCCGGTCTTCCCTCTCTATATGTTTACAAGAATATTGTGACCAGTGCACTCTTTGAACTTTGCACACTTATTGCCAGTATATACTTAGAACGCTACCTGCATAGATGGCAAAGCTTTCATGTCATTTAGTAATTAATTGTTGTGCAAGGTCAGAGTAAACAATTTACAACTAAGCCACAAAACCAGAGTGTATGTGGGCTAGTTTGTGTGTATGCACTGTGTTGCGTTATCTTGCAGATGTATGAGTCATACCTTCTGCAGCATGCCAAATGAACAATGAAATGCACTACTACATGCTTCTTTGAGCACAACTTTGGCAGACGTATTCAGAGACATAGTTGTAAAAAGTGCTAAAAGCCCGCTTATGAAACTGTTTGCATGACCCATGAACAGCTCCACTTGGCTCCTTTCTGTATGTCTGAAAAGGAAGTACAAAAAAACTAATGTGGCAGCAGCAATGTTTACAGTTTAAACCACTGTGGTATCTACTACATACATTACCTCCGTTCACGCCACTATTTTATGAATCACAAAAGCAGACGGTATTTCTGGACAAGAACAGATCACATGCAGAACAAGCAGCATGATGCTACGAAGACCTATTGCTGTAGTTGACAAGAACTTAACGTTAAGCACACTATATTCTAACTGCAAAAGAATTCATAAACTGGCATAACAAACTTCGTTTAATACGTGCGATGGTTGGCTGTTACAATTTATTTACCTACTTACACCATGGAGAGTTTTGTGGGGGGGGACAAAATAATTTTGCATTACATTATGAAATATTACACAAGACAAACCTTATTGTAGACCACTGCAGAGGCCTACGTGCGGCAGGGAACATAAAGTAACGGCACCTGGGAGTCTCCCTCCACAGGTGCTGTGAGATAAAAGGATCAGAACTTCGTTGTCGTCTCCGTAGCCTCCACCCATCCAGCACTCTGTCACTGCGCGTGACAGAGTGCTAGATGAGTACACGTTGCCTTAGTCATAACATCATGGTAAGGGTATTATCCTGATGAATACAATAATGAATCAACACAAATGGTTAGCAATAAATTAAGAGCAAGGATTGCATATGTAGGTTTTTAGAATCCAATAAACACTACATGACAGTTTTACATCTCATTACGGCAGTTGCTAACATGAAGGTGGGGGCTTGAATGAGTGTCATATTGCCAAATTAAGTGTGTTGTTCGAGCCGATGTTTGAATAAGACAATTTGTCTAAGTTGTGGCAGCAACCTTGATGCAGTTTGCTGTCTCGGTAAAGAAAAGTTCTGTTGTCGAATAACAAGCTGTAACATTCGTTAATGATTTTTTCTCATCAGATATGAGTCTCAACACATTCATTACAAATCCTCAACTTTATCAAATGGTTCTATTGTAATGATACTGGGTGCAAAACTTAAGCTGCAGAGGACAATGCATTTAGCAGGGGTCTGGCTGCTAAACAGCTTTATAACACTATGTCCATGATGCTAAAAATTAGTGACTCGACAAGGGGACATCCATTTACCAGAGCAGCAAACCGTATCAAGGTTACTGCCACGACTTACACAAACAATTTTCGTTCAAACACTCCAAACTACCTAATCTTGAAAAAATCTTGATTTGATCCAACATCAAACTTTCTTTGATGATATAACAATCATTCAAGCCCCTCCCCCCTATTTTCATTTTAACTTCTGAGGTAATAAGACAACTATTAGGAAGTGTTTGATAGAATTTGAAAATATGGACAATAAGCCTTTTTTTCTCAATTTATCGCTCACCCGTTACGTTTATGCTTTAGTGACTGTCTTATCAGCCAAAGAACCGAGGGTAAAAATATGTGAAGGCATCTTCAATTTTTAGAGTCAGAAGTATTTTTTTCTCTTGGTAAATTCCCTTCAAACAAACAATATAATTTTATTTTACAAGAAAGAATCACTCTTGTAAAACTTATACAAAAAACACTGCATTTTGCTTTGTATGATTCGATTGATATATGGGTTTAACATCCCGAAACCGCCATATGATTATGAGAGACGCCGTAGTGGAGGGCTCCAAAAGTTTTGACCACCTACAACATTTCCGCCTCCATCGAAAATTCAGCTATTGCAGCCGGGACTCATTCCCGCGACCTGCGGGTCATGGGCGAATACCATTTTGCCATGTTTTTTCACCACCAACATTAGTGTAAATTTAAACAAAAATTATTTCGATACCAGAGTAATGAAATTTTGCTGACAAGGAAACAAAGACTGATAAAAGCAAGAAGCAAAAATCATGTTTCAGTTATTTTTCTACCATTATTCAATTTGTGAGCACAAGGTTTCAGAGGCCCCTGCTGTATTAGAAAGTTTGTCCCCGAAAATAGTGCTGGAAAAACTTCGTCCCACATTGAGGCATCAAAGCACCAGTTTTCAAGAAAATATTGCAAATGGTAAAAAACCGCTGCGCAGTCTAACAAGACAAGACCATAAACTCGCAAATACTTACAGGGTAATGCTTCGTCACAGTTTCTGAGGCAGCCCGATGGCTTTTGTGTGTCCATCTGTACTGCCTTCTGTCCACCTTTGGGCCAGTTTTTGTAAATGTCTGCCGAGAAAACAAAAAAAAACATTAGAAACAATTCACTTTTTCCAGCATGCCCCTTGCAACAAAACTTGACTTTGTCGGCCTCATGAGTTAGCATGAAACCATGGTAACAGCTGCTGCGTTATGTATGTATATCTCATACCCCATTAGCAGGCTCCAAATAATGCCCAGTCAGTGTTAAGCAAGAAGTCTAACAGAAACAGGAACAAAATTTTACACTAGACATAAATTTAACTTCTTGATACTCACTCAGCCTATTTTCCTTGTGCAATAAATGCATACACGTTGAAAAAACTGGGCATACAAATATGGCCGCAGGTGAGTCAGGACACTTCAAATGCCAACTAACAATGACAAGGCAGATGAACGGAACATATAAGACGGTTAACCAGAGGCCCATCATTAAAACTATCTTTATATCACGACGTAAATGCATGCCAAAATTGGAATCATGCATTTTCGTACAAGCACAGAAATGAAGATATGCATATAATGGTTGAAGCTTGGCATAGCAACATGTGGTAGTGCATCTGTGAGCCAACCATTAAATAGCTCAACGAAGAAATCAAATGTTGAGCAGTTATCTTTCACATAGACCAAAAGGCATGCCGTATATCGACACTTGCCTTGTTTCGTTTCTAGCTTAATGTCAACTTTTCCGGTTGGTGTTTGCGGTGTCTTGAATACTCTATCGAGTATGTTTGCATGTTCTGCCTTTTTACCATGAATACCAACCTACTAAGCAGCTCATCTCTCCTATTTGAAATATGTATACAATCTAGAATTACCAATTTGTTCACTTGATGTAACAATACTAATGAGGTTCCGAATGTGAACGTCAATTCAAAAGCAGTAAGACTTTTAGCATTTGCCTCTTTTAAAAGTGCAACTGCTGCCCTAAAGATAAAATCCATTCAGTGCGGGGATTCTTGACATGGTTGCATAGCTGTAAGCAACGTAAGTTAAATTTTAGAACTATGAAAAGAGCTCTAAGCAAAAGCAAGACAAGCAACTAGCAAGAAGCCACATATTATCCGACCTAGAATTTATTTCTGGTAACCTAAAGTGCTGTGGCGCAGACCATGCACTTCGGCAACTGTTCCGCTTTCCTTATTGAACCAAAGCTTAGTAGAGTCAATATTGATATCTACATATTGCTCTGAAAACAGCAGTTAAATTGTCAAAAAGTAAAAGCCAAAAGACCAAAAAAGCTCTACGACTAATAAACTATTAAACAACTAATAATGCAAAAACACCCAGATACTGTTTTAGGTGCGCTGGTTGAATAGGTAATACGTAAACAAAGCAACTAAGCAAAGAACTGCCAGCTATGTAGCTGCAAAAGCGGAGAAAGGAGGTGGCTCTAGTGCCACAAAAAATCCATGAAAGTACTATCAACAGGAAAAGCTTGGTAGATGTTGAATACACAACAAATGCAAATTTCCGATACGTCGGTACTTAACGCTTGTAATTGGACTGGCGACTGCACAGGCAGAAATACAAAGTGCAGTATGGAATGTTTCTTTCAAAATTACATTCTTAGACAAAGTGATAACTTAGCTTAATCGAACATTTCGTGTCCCGCAAACTTTGCTGTTGATGGTACATATTGAACATACAGAATTATTTTCTATAATGGACACATAAATATTGACAGAAGCTGCAGACTATTTTCCAGATGAGCATTGCAAAATATAAGTCAACAAAGCCATGCAGTGCATAAATTGACTAATCATAATTGAAATGTAAAAAGCTACTAAACAACCCCAGCGTCTGAAATTTCTGATAACCTTAAAAATGTAAAACGTGAGGATGTTGCCACAAATTTTGTGTTCACATGATGCAATGATGAAGTCACAGCCAGTAAAACACACATCGTAGCCGTTTTCAGTTTCTCACTCGGCTTCTCCATCGTGCTCATGTTGAAGGGGGGTACGCATACATTACCATCATGAATACAGTCACATGGCAACAAAGAATGACGTCAGTAGTTTTGCAATCAGCATGCAGCCATCAACTAAGCAAGACCTGAATGATGTGCCGCTGTACAACATCGACATGGTGAGGAAGTACTGTGCAAGGCATAGGTGAGGTAAACAAATATGCAGCACGTTTCAGAACGACACAATCCATACGGCGTAATTTGAAGGCCAAAACACTATTTTATATTGCAGAGAGAACCTATTGACAGTCAGTGCAAAGTCACATCACTTCGCTAGCGAAGAGTATACACTGGTGAGGCATGAAGCGGTCACCATATTGTTTTTCGAAATTACGTTTCTGTGATAGTCACACAATGCGATTGCTGCAGCACTCTGTATGAATTAGCAAGATGGTGTGGAATGTGATAAGAAAGAAAGACAGAGCCAAAGCTGCCTAATGGCACTTTGAGAGAATGAACAACACACTGTGCAGGGAATTACTTTTGCAGATATATCCCCATAAGCTATAAGACTGACAATTAACATGCTCACTCTACGCAAGATAGGAATGTCTCGCACCTTTGCAAGAACTTTACTGTGGTGGCTGCGCTGTCTGTGTAGGCCTGAAGCAGCCGGCCCGTGGCTCTTAAATATCTGATCCGTTCGTTGAAAAGAACTTATGGCTTACAACCTTGTAGCACTGCTTTTCGGAGGTGCTTCCTGCGATAACAAAATAAGCACAACACAATCATGCTCTGTAAACCTCACGTGAAATCCACATTGGTGCCTTTAACAAAACTTTCAGCTATAGATTGCACCACAGCAATACTCCCTTCTGTTATAATGAAGAACCTTATTGCTTTCCCTGGCCTGGTTTCTTGTTTTCACCCATGAGAGAATCTAGCAGAAGTTAAGCATTAGTTGGGGAGAAAGCAGCTGAAAAGAAGAAATCTAATATACAATATAAAAATTATACAATAATTTTGCATGATATATGAAATCATAATTCTTTTAATGTCCACCACCAAGAAATGAGTGAGCAAGCTGTCACGTTAAGGTACGTACCAGAACTTCCTTGACCTCTTTACCTCCCGTCTCAGTGACCTCTTTTGCCTCCATTTTCAGGGCTCATTTTGTGCCCACATGTTTCGACGGGATTCAAATGGCGTAGGCTTGTCACAAAATAATGGAGTTTCTTGAATATGCAAAATACAGCTATGTAATTTTGCTCTTGAATTGTGCTGTTACTACTGACTCTGTAGCTGCAAGTGCCTGCTCAATGTACACAAGTGTGTTTAGCAAACCTGTCTAATAATGCTGACAGACAAAGAAAAACCAGTTCTCACTGAGCTACCCCCATGACAGCATCATGTTGCTTCACATAAGGGTTCCTGGTATGCAGGATGCAGATGCATGAACTGATAATATGTGGGATTTAACGTCCCAAAACCACTATATGATTATGAGAGACGCCGTAGCGGAGGGCTCCGGGAATTTGACCACCGGGGGTTCTTTAACGTGCACCCAAATCTGAGCACACGGGCCTACAACATTTCCGCCTCCATCGGAAATGCAGCCGCCGCAGCCGGGATTCGAACCCGCGCCCTGCGGGTCAGCAGCCGAGTACCTTAGCCACTAGACCACCGCGGCGGGGCAGATGTATGAACTGCTTGGCAATGTCGTACCACAGTGAACGTGATCGACATCTGCTCGAACTACGTGAGCAGCTGAAAAATGCTCCATTGTGAAAATAGGTGTAACAATGCAGTATTGCTAGCTGCCAGTCGCTTCATCGTACACCCACAACAAATGTTGGCACCAGGAAGGTTTCGCAGTGTATACAAGTGTCTAAACACAGTACTCAATGCTACCAGCTGCATTCTCTTATTTTATATCTAGATGCATAGAACGTGCACACGGTAGCCAATAATCGCACCAAGTAGAAGAGTCCATTTTAGGTATTTGTTATGTCCGGTGTTGTCGTCGGCCCATAGACGTACGCGTTTGTCGCGGTAGTCCAAAAAGCTCAGACAGCCTCGAACGGTTAAAAACAAGTTTATTCCTATTCGGATGGAGGCGGCGGCCGAACTGCCGGGGGGAAACGACGGTGGCTCGTTTCCGCCGAGCGGTGGAAGGGGAGGAGTCAACATCTGGAAGCAGTTTCAGCAACCGGTCCTTCGCGGGTTCGGAGGCTCGCTCGTGACACAGGGGTGCTTGGAACACAACATCTCCTCCCTCCTTAGCTTGTCGCTTGGAAGCGATCTGGGGGCCGCCGTGGGCGCGTGGACGTTCTGGGCGCACTAGGAAGAGAAGCCTCCGCTCGCTGGGTGTCGTTTCCCTTGTGTTCAGGGCCGGCGAGCGGCGGCGCCGATTCATCTGCTGCGAGATGCCAGGCTAAGTGGAACGAAGCTACCGTCGAGGTGGCTGAGGAGTCAACATCTGGAAGCAGTTACAGCAACCGGTCCTTCGCGGGTTCGGAGGCTCGCTCGTGACACAGGGGTGCTTGGAACACAACATCTCCTCCCTCTTTAGCTTGTCGCTTGGAAGCGATCTGGGGGCCGCCGTGGGCGCGTGGACGTTCTGGACGCACTAGGAAGAGAAGCCTCCGCTCGCTGGGTGTCGTTTCCCTTGTGTTCAGGGCCGGCGGGCGGCGGCGCCGATTCATCTGCTGCGAGATGCCAGGCTAAATGGAACGAAGCTTCCGTCGAGGTGGCTGCTTGAATGGGAGGTTCCCTTGGCAAATTACCTGAACGGCGTAGCTGATTAAAGTGTCGACGTGTGGCCTTTCCACCAATGTCGACGAGCCATGACCGCAAACCTATGCGTTTGAGTGCCGTCGCTTCAACACAGCCGGGCTTTCTGTGGAACTGGCAGGCGTATATGCGCTGTCCACTTTCTATTCTCCTGCTCTGCGGGAGCTTTTCTTCCTCCGACAGTGCTTTCGCTGAGGGCTTCGAGACAATTGCTGTCAGCTGGGTTCTCATTTCTCGTCCGAACATCCATTTCGGTGGCGTTTGATCAGTAGTGCTTTGAACAGTGTTGTGCTGTCTGAAGAGAAAGCGCGCGATGCGGCGTTGCATTGTCCCAGTCTGGTCTTTAGTAAGGGCGCGCTTTAGCTCAGCCACGTAGCGCTCGGCTTGCCCGTTCGTAGCCGGGTGGTAAGGAGCTGATGTAACACACGAGACGCCGTTGTCGCTGTAAAACTTGAGAATCTCCGTGGGCACAAACGGAGTGCCGTTGTCCGAGACCACCTTGCGCGGTAGGCCAAACGTTGCGAACAACGACCGCAGAGTGTCGACAACTGCTGCCGATGTCGTTATAGCCATTTGTTTTACCTCCAGCCACTTGGTGTATGCGTCTACAACCACCAGGAACGAACACTCTTCGATAGGTCCAGCAAAATCAATGTGCAGGGTGTGCCAAGGCGTGTCTGGTCTTTCCCATTCTGGAATAGGGGCTCTTGGCGGGCTTGTGTGGTTGCATTGGCAAGGCTGGCAATCGTGAACTGTTAATTCTATATCATGGTCGATACCGGGCCACCACATATAACTTCTGGCGCACTTTTTCATGGCAATAATGCCTCTATGACCTGCGCGGACAAGCGACATGGCCTGTTCTCGAAGTGCCACTGGAATTACAACTCTTGATCCCAAGGTGACGCAACCGCGATGAGTGCTCAACTCCGCAGCTCGCTTGCGGTAAGCGTTGAAGTGTTCACCCTTTAGCTTCTGCACGTTGCCTTCTTTTATAGCTGCGTAGACTTCCTTCAAGACAGTGCACTCCTGCGTTGATGCTGCTACCATGTCAGCTGTTAGCGGAGGGTTCGGCAGCGCCTTGAACATGAGTATATTACCCGGCGGGGGTGGTTCATCTATTGTGGTGTCTAGCGGCAGGCGGCTTAGTGCGTCGGCGTTCTTGTGTTTCTTCCCCGTGCGATGTACGAGTTCGTAATCGTACGCCGACATCTTGATACACCATCGTGTCATTCACCGCGATAATGTCTGTGGCATTGGTTTCTGGGGACCCATAATACCCAATAAGGGCCGGTGATCTGTTATGAAAGTCACTTTCCTGCCGGTAATGTACTGCCGAAAGTGATCTGCTGCGTAGACGATGGCAAGTCCCTCTTTATCTAGCTGGGAATAATTCCTCTCTGTCTGCGATAGGGTGCGCGAAGCAAAAGCGATCGGGGCTTCCCGTCCCTGGTCGTCAACTTGGGAGAGGACTGCTCCCACTCCGTATAGTGATGCGTCACAGGCTAGCAGTAGGGGTCTCCTTTCGTCGTAGTGTCGCAGAACAGTAGACTTGCGAAGTAGTTGCTTAAGGGCAACAAATGACTCTTGGTGGCGTGGCGACCAAGTCCATGGGACTTCTTTCTGCAGGAGCTGATATAGATCGTTGGCCACTGCAGCTCGATGTTCTAAGAACCGGTGGTAGAACGTCAATAGCCCCAAAAACGACTGCAGTTCTTGCTTGTTAGTAGGCGCTCGTGCTTCGGTGATTGCACGCACTTTGTCTTCAGTGGGATGGATAACCTGCGCGTCAATTTGATGTCCAAGAAACTTCACTTCAGGCACCGCAAAAACACATTTTTGTTTACTGATGCGCAAATTAGCATTTGCTAGCCTTTCCAAAATGAGCTCTAAGCGTTGTGTGTGCTCTTCATTGGAGGCGCCACCAACAATAACATCGTCCAAGTAGACGCAAACACCTGGGTTCCCGCTAAGTGTAGACTCCATAAATTTCTTGAAGATTGCTGGCGCTCCAGATATTCCGAATGGTAGCCTTTTAACTTTGTAAAGACCCTTAATAGTGTTTATTGTGAGCAGTTCAGACGTTGATTCGCTCACCTTCAGCTGCTGGTAGGCTTGTGTCAAGTCCAAGGTGCTGAAGATTTTTGCACCACGAAGCGTGCTAAAAACCTCTTCCGGTGTCGGCAGTGGGTAGGAAGATGCTTTTGTCGCCAGGTTGACAGTGCTCCGGTAGTCTCCGCAGAGGCGTAGGGTACCGTTCTTCTTTCGGACAACAGCGAGTGGTGTAGCCCATTCCGAATGTTGCGTCGGTTCGATGATCCCTTGTTCCTGCAGTCGGTCAAGCTCATTCTCGACTGACGTTTGTAGGGCGAAAGGCACCGACCTAGCTTTCAAAAATTTCGGCGTCGCATCCTCCCGCAGCTCCAGTGTGACTGGAGGTCCGTTGTTCCCTGGTATTTCTTCGGAGAAAACCACTTTGTACTTACCTTGAAGCTGCTCTACTGACGGATAACTGAGTGTGTGGTGAACTCCGCCAATGACCACTCTAAGGGGGGTGAACCAATTTCGTCCTAAAAGGCTTGATCCAGAACCTAGGACGACTAGCAACGGGAGCTGATGGGTCTGCCCGTTGTAGTACACGTCTACGTTGGCACAGCCCAGCAGTGGAAGGGAATGTCCGGACCACGTTCTCAGCTGCGTGTCGTCTTGCTGGAGAGCTGGCGCGTTCTCACGCCAAGTAGCGCGAAAAGTGTCCTCACTGCTGAGCGTACATACTGCTCCGGAACCCACCTCAAACCTGATAGGGCGCTGGTGTACCATAATTTCAGTTGTAATCTTCGGTCTCGTTCCGAGGTTCACAACGGCGTTTAAGTCATATAGTGCCGATGACGTTAGTTCTGTTCGGCTTGTATCTTGCGTCTGGCCCTCCTGTGCGTCGACATTGTTGTTACGTTGCACTGAAGTCTTCGGTTCGAGCTTTTTGCGCTTCGAGATGCATGCCCTTGCAATGTGTCCCAGTTTTTGGCAAAAATTGCAGGTCGCTGTCTTGTATCGACATACCTGGGGATCGTGCATGTCGTCGTATCGCCAACAGCGCTGTGTTTTTCTGCTTGATTTTGCGTTAGACGTGGAATGACCTCACTGCTGACTGGTGTGATGCACCGGCTCGACGTTCCGTCGAATATCCCTCTGCTGGTGACCGGCGCTCTCCGCTCGTTGGGCGATGTCGTAGGCTTTGGAGAAAGCGAGACCCGTCTCCGCGAACAGTCGTTGTTGTAGGCCTGCGTCACGCAGTCCGCACACAAAACGGTCACGCAACATAACGTCCAAGGGGAGCATAGTGGTGTTAGCAGGTGTGGCAGTCGATCCTCCCTCCTGCGCAGTAGCTGCAGCTGTCATGGCCAACGTCCCGAAATTGCAGTCAGCAGCGAGCTTTTTGAGAGCCGCTACGTATTCGACCACTTTTTCGCCTTCCAGTTGGTCTCGCCCTTGGAAGCGGGCTCGACAGTAGACCTCCGATGGCCTTGGGTCATAGTGCTCATGTAGCGCTGCTACGATGTCGTCGTAGTGAACGGCTGCTGGAGTGCGTGGCTGAATCAGGGCACAGACTGTGTCGTAGGTCTGCTCCCCACACAGCGTTAGCAGGTTGGCCCTCTTCATTGCTGCATCAGTGATGTTGTTAGCCTCGAAGTAAAATTGCAGGCGTCCAAACCACGATGACCATGATGAGCCGTTGAATTCGGGTAGCCGATTTGGGAGCCCCTGCATAGCCATAGCTTGTAGCTTGTCAATATCGTTGCGTAGCGTTGGTCCAAATCCACTTCCTCGTCGCCACTGTTATGTCCGGTGTTGTCGTCGGCCCATAGACGTACGCGTTGGTCGCGGTAGTCCAAAAAGCTCAGACAGCCTCAAACGGTTAAAAACAAGTTTATTCCTATTCGGATGGAGGCGGCGGCCGAACTGCCGGGGGAAACGACGGTGGCTCGTTTCCGCCGAGCGCGGGAAGGGGAGGAGTCAACATCTGGAAGCAGTTTCAGCAACCGGTCCATCGCGGGTTCGGAGGCTCGCTCGTGACACAGGGGTGCTTAGAACACAACAGTATTTTATATTATTCATAGACAAGAATCAGGCACATTACTCAAAGCAGTTCTTTAGCATGATAGGTGAAAGTGTGCTTGCAAACGTACACAGAAAATGAGCAATTGATCATGAAAATGGAAAAAAGTAGGTTTATGTTCGGCAGAAACAAATCGCATTCAGTAAAGACAGGCCAAGATACTACATTGATAAGTCTGTAAATTTCAAAGTGGATCACTATTCTTCACACTATACAAGTACTTACAAGAAAGAAAACAACGCTTCCTACAAGAAACTCTGAAGTTTTAGAGTTTTTGCAGAAATCCACTTGCCAGTACCCATTCTACAGAAAGGCAACACTTTGCGAAACCAATTCCCGTTTCCAGACGAAATGCACTCGCCATGGTGACAAGTAGGCGGAGTACTTTTCTACAGCATGATTTATTGGAGCTAAAAACTATTATAACTTTTTTCTTATTATAGCTAGCAAGATCCATTCTATTATTGTTTATGTGAAGCAATTTTATTTCACTGGAAGCTCACAAGAATAAGGGCCACATAATATTGAACGAAAAACAAAGTGACTGGTTGTGCAGCAATTTAATACTATGCTCATTCATGGAAACCATTGGACTTCTCCCTCAAATAAACGTTGCACATAATTAACACTTTGACATGAATAAGGTTAAGTTGGTAGGTAGCATACATTTTGATGTTACTCCGTATACCCTCACTTATTTTGCAATATTTTCACTTCGACATGACTAGCTCAAAAGAACACTCTTCTTCATTAAATGGAACTTTATACATTACCTTGGAGTTAGCCGCAGATGCTGAATAAGCACCTCTTATGGAATGCTTGGATCACCATGTGGTCAGCAATGCACAGTTCGTCAGGGAACTGATGTTTGCTACCTGCAGTACGCAGCCAAAAACTTAGGCATTCAAACAAAAGCAAAGCAGGTATGGCAGCAGCGTTTCGTCCTTTGGAGATAGAGAGGGAGAAGGGGTAATGCAGCATTGTTCTTCATAAGCTACACACACAAGCATCATCTGTTTCAGTTTTGCGCATAAACAGTATAAAAGAGTGAAAATGGTCAGAGCAGACAAGCGGCCGCAAATTTGAAATCCTCCAAAGCAGACAGAAACGTTCACTTAAAAATTTACAGTATACATTCTGTGCCATCTATAAAAAGTATGCAAAGTGCTGAATTTCACTAACACTTGCACACTACTAAGCCAATGTGAAACGTCAACGTATTTCACTCGCTTCTCTGTCGAGCTGGTGCTTCCGAAATTTCCTGAAGTTACACAGACAGCAAAGGGGTCTGGCAAAATTTAATACACCCATTCCAACAAGAACCGCTGGTTTTCACCTCCAAGTGATAGCACCAAATTAAGTCATTTATTAGTGACATGCGACTAATGGCAATTAAAAGCATTTGAATAAAAAATGCAAGTATATTTCAGTTTTACGTTCGATTTCTATTGTTAATTCTTCCGCATGTCACATTTTTTCTGATGCTGGGTATCGAGATAAAGGCAAAATATTTTTAAATTATAGCACTAAAAGTATGTTTACCAACAACAGTCATACTAGATTGTACCAAGTAGTGCTAGCAATATCACTGCAAACATTCAGAGCAATGACAACGGCATATCTCAGAGACCTTCACAGCCTTTCATTAAGCTGCAGTTAAATGCGGCAGCCGCAAAATGAACTTTTAACCCCTTCTTTCAGAAACCGAGTGAGCTGCTTTTCTTCAAAAAACTTGCGGACGCAAGGTGCTGACATTGCTGGAAGTAGATTTAGCCCCGGCAATGGGAACTATACCGCTCGGAGTTGATGTGCCGGCTGTCTTAACAAACCGTTACAGTGAAGGCAGCTTCTTCGTCCCTTTTCGTCCTATGAGCTTGGGAAGCACCCGTGCTAACGCGCTGTGCATCCCTCGGGGTTGCTCGAATCAGGTGATTTCTTCCGAATGGTGTTTTCGTTTTATTCTTTTTAATGCATTTTTTGTGATAGCCAAATAGCCAGACCCATGATGCGCCACAGCATAGGTCACTGGTGCCCAAATGAGACTAGAAATTCACTAACGGACACTGCGAAAATAGCGAGAGTCAAAAGCACAACAAGCTGAAAGTAACTTAAGCAACTACTGCCGGCGCAAGACCTGCAAACGGTAAAATAAACGCGGCCGGCAGAATATGCTACAATAATATTCATAAGTGCATTATTGCAATCAGAAACAGCCCAGCTATCACACCCCTGCTAATCAATGTGGCTTGTTTATCTACACGGAACACGCCAACTGAAGTTCGGTCGTGTCGCCTGATAAAGCAACTGCAACGAGAACCATGGCATGCGCAGTTTTGTCGGCCACTCACCCCGGACCTAGAGAGTTTTCGTCAACTATAACGCAATGCGTACTGTAACAAGACACGTGACAGCAGCTATCAAGCCCACACCGCTAAACCCCTGGTAACCAACTTCACGGTCAGGGGCACGTGAGACCGTTGCACATAGTTCGCAAATACGCCGAAGCCGCGCGCGCGAAAAACAAAGCCGCTCTCAAAACAGCGTAAACATTCAAGGCAAAAGCATTTCGTCGGCAGTCAAACAGGCCGAAAGAGGGGAAAATTCACGAGAGCCGTTAGATAGGACTTACCTGATAGCGAAATCCACAAAACTTGCTCGCTGGTCATTTTGGCGGGAAAGCTCCAACACAATTCGAAGCAGTGAAGTTAACGACAGCTTGCGCAAACTTCTGTTGGCATATTGTCCGACTTCACGCAACCACAGGATAGCCGATCGAAATAGTACAACGCATACACGTCTTGGTGTCGCAAATCGCCGTTGAACATGGTCGTTTCTAACGAGTCTACGACCGTGACGTTCCGCCTTAACAAGCGTTCATGTTGGCTGGCGAGCGCCGCGCACGCACGACCTTGCATGCGCCACGTCATGGAGGAATTTTTTTCCTCCATGCACCGCGTACATATATCAAGTGACAACGTCGGAGAGATGTTATCGTGAGCCGGCCCGCCGACGCATGCCCGCCTGGATCGGCGCAAGTAACTCTGTTCTGGTGTCGTGAAAGGGCCCACGCTCAGAAGAGTTTCTTGTTGAAAGAATATTGATACCAGGCTTTGTGGTTGCGGTATAAGCTCGCTGTATTCACTGCACTTCTACTGCAGTACAATAACCTGTGTACTAGAGTATAAGACAGTTCGCAGAAATAGTGAGCTTGTCGTAGTCAACTTTCGCATCCAAACACATTATAAGTACACCATGAAATTATGCGTACGCACTGTTTGACTGACGAGATGAACTTACGCATTCAGTTGTGCAAAGCACGTATACGCTATTTTTTGCCTGCGAATCTGACCACTTTTTTATTGTAAAGCGAATAAAACAGATAAAAAACCTTCCTTGTCAAGAATAAGAAAAAATTGTGCACCAGCTCTGGTAATTTGAATGCACTTGGTTTTTTATTCGTTGTTGTACGCACAATCTTACAGCCTGAAATGCTTGATGATAGGGCATAAGAATTTTTACATCGGAGCGATCAAAATAATTCAAAAGTTCCCGCAAGCTCATAATAACGTGTGGAACCCATCACTATTTTGATACTGGTTTCAACAACATATCGGCGATTATATTGAGATAGAACCACCAATATATATGTGCTTTCTTTGGCAAAACAAGCCGCTTACAACAATGCAGCTGTGCCGCATTATCAGTTGTATCAAACAAATGTACCTGCGCTGCATTCGTGCCAAAAAATAGGGGTAATGCGCCTGGCGTGTAAACCTGGAAAAGAAAGAAGAAAACGAGAATTGTTTGCGTCCCAACACCTCTCTATTATTACAAGGGACTCCGTGTGGCAGTGGTCTTTAGAAATTTCACTACCTGCCATTTAAAAAGATAATGAATAAAAACTAAAAAAATTGACGATGTAGTGGAGCATACGCACTAACGTGTATGCGCCTTCCAAAGAGAAGGAAAAACCCCGTGCTCTGATTGCACGAGAACCTGGGCCGCCTTTTGCCAGACTTGTCGTACGGCCATTTTTCGTTGCGACATCGTTGCGACTTCTCCGGTTCAATAAACGTCATCACATTTGGTGGAGGCTGCTGAGACCCCCAAGCAGACCTGGAGCTCCGCTCTCGCAAGTTGCCCGAGAGACCACTGCAAAACATGACTGACGCAGTCGCCAACCAGCCCATCCCAGCCCAGCCAGCACCATCGGCTGTCCCGTCTACCTGCCCCGGCGCTACTCGCCAACGGGACCCACCAATCTTCAGCGGCAGTGGCGAGCAAGACGTCGAGGACTGGCTCTCCTTGTACGAACGCGTAAGCGCCAGTAACAAGTGGGACAACGACTCTAAGCTCGCCTACGTTATATTTTACTTGGCAGACGTAGCTAAACTTTGGTTTACGAACCGCGAAACCGCCATCGCCAACTGGTCTTCCTTTAAGACACTCGTCACTGAAGCGTTCGGCCGACCAGAGGTCCGCAAGCTCCGCGCTGACCAGCGCCTGCGCCACCGAGCCCAGCAGCCTGGCGAGACGTTTACTAGTTACATAGAGGACGTGCTCGACCTCTGCAAGCGTGTGAATCCATCTATGCCCGAAGAAGAAAAAATTATGCAGATTCTCAAGGGCATCGAGGATGGCGCATTCCAGATGTTGCTAGCGAAAAGCCCGAACACGGTGGCAATCCTCGTAAGCCTCTGCCCGAGCTTTGATGAATTGCGCCGTCAGCGTTCCATCGCCCGACAGAGTGTCCTACCGCCGGATTCGATCTTGGCCGTCACACTCACAAATGCCAACGTTTGCAAAGAAAGTCTGTCCAACCAGATCAAAGACTTCATCAGGGAGGAAGTCGCCCGACAGCTCTCCCTGCTGCCGCATAGCGACGCGCCCACCGCAAGCCTGGCTACGACACTGCAGCAGGCCATACGCACGGAAATTTGTGATGTCCTCCCTACAGTGCAGGCCCCTTACCCGTGCACTTCAGTAGCGCCTAATCTCTCAGCTGTCGGCTACGCACCACCTGCACCACCTTCACCTCTCAGCTACGCAGCTGTGGTCGCGCGGCCCCCACCGCATCCAGTCGCCTTATCAGCTCCACCTCCTCCGGCCTCGCCTCCAGTTTACAGGCCCTCACCTCGCTTTTTCCATCGATCTAATGAGTGGCGCACTCAAGACAATCGTCCTATCTGCTTCGCCTGTTGCATCGCTGGCCACATTGCACGCTTCTGCCGCCGTCGCCCCACACCTGCAAACGCATACTTCGGAACTCCTACTTACGCGCCGCAGCAGGCCACCGCATCTGCATATGAACAGAGGCACTCAGACTCGGATCGCCGCCCATCGACTGCTCGTTTCCCATCCCCTCGTCGCCGGTCGCCATCGCCTATGCGTCGTCGACCACCTCCTGAGGAGAAAAACTAATCAGTGCAGTTTTGGAGGCAAGAACTGAAACTTGTGCGAAATTCCCAAGGCCTCCGTTTTCGCCGAAAAATGTTGTTGATGTCGATGTTGAGGGAGTCGCCACATTAGCGTTAATTGATACCGGGGCCGCCGTTTCTGTGATGGACGTCAAATTTTGTCGGAAACTGAAGAAAGTGACCACATCTCTCTGTGGCATGGTGCTGTCCACGGCTAGCGCGCAACGCATTCATCCCTCGGCTCTGTGTACGGCGCGCGTCGTCATCCAAGATGTTTTGTACGTCGTACAGTTTTTTGTTCTGCCATCTTGCTCTCATGACCTTATCCTCGGTTGGGATTTCTTATCAGGTCATGAAGCTATCATCGATTGTTCCCGTGCCGAAGTGTCCCTTGTGCCAACATATGAATTTCCACCACCCGACCGGTCTCCTCGGCTCTGCAAACTCATCGCTGACGACGACATCACCTTGCCCCCGGAAGCTTCGGTCCCTGTAAGCCTTTCATGTGTGGCGCAACCTGACGCCACGGTGGTGTTTACGCCATCTCCTGTTTTTACTGAACGCAAGGGCATCGTTCTCGCATTTGCCGTTCTTACAATTGCATCTGGTTTAACCGTAATGCTGGTTACCAACCACTGCAACTACCCCATCAGCTTACTTCGTGGTGAAACGTTGGGATATGTGCAACCTGTCGACCATATCGATGATACTATTCTTCCCGACGGAGCGCCATGTCACATTGCCGCAATAACTCATGCGTCTGAGCCATCAAGTTTGTCAGCCTTCGACAATGCTATTGACGCAGACCTTCCCCTCTCGCATCGCCGCCAAATTGTTGCTCTCCTTAACAAGTTTCGCTCTTCTTTCGACTTTCAAGAACCTGCTTTGGGCCGCACCACGACTATCACTCATACTATTGACACCGGCTCACATTTGCCTCTGCGACAGCGTCCTTACCGCGTTTCCGCCGAAGAGCGCCGCGTCATTACGGAGCAAGTAGACGACATGCTTAAACGTGGAGTGATACAGCCTTCTCAAAGCGCTTGGTCATCACCTGTCGTTCTGGTCAAGAAAAAAGATGGCACCGTTCGATTTTGCGTGGACTATCGCCGCTTAAACAAGATTACGAAGAAAGATGTCTACCCGCTACCACGAATAGACGATGCTCTTGACTGTTTACAAGGCGCCGAGTACTTTACATCTTTGGATCTGCGTTCTGGGTATTGGCAGGTGCCAATGGCTGAATGTGATCGCCCTAAAACAGCCTTTGTAACGCCAGATGGTCTATATGAGTTCAAAGTGATGCCATTTGTGCTCTGCAACGCACCTGCCACATTTGAGCGCATGATCGATACCATCTTGCGTGCCCATAAGTGGAAAACTTGCTTGTGTTACCTGGACGACATCGTAGTCTTTTCGTCTGATTTCCCGACACATCTTGTTCGCCTCCACGAGATTCTGACGTGTCTAACTTCTGCGGGCCTACAACTTAACTCCAAAAAGTGCCACTTCGCAGCACGAAAACTAACCATCTTGGGACATGTCATCACAAGAGACGGTGTTCTTCCGGATCCCGATAAGCTTCGGGCTGTCGCTGACTTCCCGTTGCCCACATCACTGAAAGCTCTAAGAAGTTTCGTCGGTCTCTGCTCGTACTTTCGTCGCTTTGTGTCCAACTTCGCGTCCATCATCGCACCTCTAACAAGTCTGCTCTCCAACAGCAAAGGTATATCTGCATGGTCACCTGCATGTGACGACGCATTTTGCCAGCTGCGCCGCCTGCTGACCTCACCACCCATTCTTCGTCACTACGACCCCGCTGCTGCCACAGAAATTCACACCGATGCAAGTGGCATCGGTCTTGGTGCAGTTTTGGCACAACGGAAAGGCACCCAAGCTGAATACGTAGTCGCCTATGCAAGTCGCGCTCTCAAGAAGGCTGAATTGAATTACTCCGTGACAGAGAAGGAGTGTTTGGCCATAATCTGGGCCTTGACGAAGTTTCGCCCGTACCTTTACGGCCGCCCTTTCGACGTGGTCACAGACCACCACGCTCTATGTTGGCTGTTCACATTGAAAGACCCGTCCGGACGCCTGGGACGTTGGGCACTTCGATTGCAAGAATACGACATCCGTGTAGTATATCGTTCCGGTCGCAAGCATGCAGATGCCGATGCACTTTCGCGATCGCCTTTGACCCCAGATGTGGCTTCTCTGTCACCCCTTTTTACCACCTTGTCACCAATAGACACCACTGACATGCTTTCGGAGCAGCGTAAAGATCCATACCTTGCATTGTTACTCGACTACCTTACCGATCCGTCTGCTGTCCCTTCCACGAGAGCGCTACGCCGACAAGCGGCCCACTTTTCCGTGCGAGACAGCATTCTGTACCGCCGCAACTACATGCCTGGTGGTCGGAAGTGGCTCCTTGCTGTCCCAACTCTTATGCGCTCTGACATCTGCATGAATTTCCATGCAGACCCTCAAAGTACTCACGCAGGTGTCCTGAAAACCTACGAAAGGCTGCGCCAACGATATTACTGGCGAGGAATGTATCTCTTTGTGCAGAAATACGTTCAGTCTTGCACCACTTGCCAACAGAACAAGACACCTCCGCGGCACCTTACTGGCATGTTACAGCCGCTCCCATGCCCGGCTCGCCCATTCGACCGCGTGGGTATCGATCTCTATGGCCCCCTCCCATATAGTCGCTCTGGAAACCGGTGGATTATTGTCGGCGTCGATCATCTGACACGCTACGCTGAGACTGCAGCTCTACCAGCAGCGACCGCCCACGAAGTTGCACTCTTCATTCTCCGCAGCTTCATTCTCCGCCATGGGGCTCCACGGGAATTACTCAGTGATAGGGGTCGAGTGTTCCTGTCGGAGGTCATCCAAGCTATTCTCGCTGAATGCAACATCATCCACCGGAAATCTACCGCATACTATTCACAGACGAATGGTCTCACTGAACGGTTCAACCGCACACTTGGCGACATGCTGAGGATGTACACCTCCTCCGACCACACTAACTGGGACGCTGTCTTGCCTTTTGTTGCCTTCGCTTACAACACCGCGACGCAAGCGACTACCGGTTTTTCCCCGTTCTTTCTGTTGTACGGCCGCGAACCATCCCACCCACTCGACACCATACTCCCGTACCGCCCTGATGTATCGGAGTGCTCCCCGCTTTCGGAAGTCACCAGATACGCTGAAGACTGCCGTCAGTTGGCTCGGTCTATGACAAGTGAGGCTCAAGGTCTACAAAAAACCCGGCATGATGACGCTCATCACATAACGCCTACGTTTCGTACTGGCTCCCTCGTGTGGCTTTGGGTGCCCCCGCACGTTCCTGGCCTGTCTTCTAAACTTCTGGCCCGGTACCATGGTCCATACCGTGTCATTGACGCAACCTCACCAGTGAATTACATCGTCGAGCCCCTAACACAATCGCCAGATTTGCGCCGTCGAGGACGCGAGACCGTACACGTCGACCGTCTCAAGCCCTACTACGACCCCCTCATTGTGCCTACTCCCTGAGTCGCCAGGATGGCTACTCTTCAACCCGTGGGGTATTGTAGTGGAGCATACGCACTAACGTGTATGCGCCTTCCAAAGAGAAGGAAAAACCCCGTGCTCTGATTGCACGAGAACCTGGGCCGCCTTTTGCCAGACTTGTCGTACGGCCATTTTTCGTTGCGACATCGTTGCGACTTCTCCGGTTCAATAAACGTCATCACAACGAAAACAAGGAAGTTCTGTTAGGAAGGTGCGCAAGTTTCGCTAAACAAAGTTGACATATCTTTGAGTAATTCGGTTGTATCTTTATTAGATTGTCACCGCGCGGCAGCAGCACGTCACCCTTGCCATCACAGTTTTCAAGGCGCACGCATAGTGCAGGTGTTCAGATCCTTCTCTTCCCTTTTTCCGCCTCTCCTTGCATTCAACTCTTTCCTTGCAAAAAGCACTGGTGCTTTAGCTCCAAGCCGGGAGCATTACTCGCTGCCTGTGCTGTTCGTAGTGGGGTCATTCCATGCCAAACATACCAGCTATTTTGGCGACTACGTCAAATAGATTCGAAGAAATATCCTGCTGATTTACTGCATTGAAAGCAGTGAATCACTAGAATATTTCAGGAAGAAAAAATATGTGGTAACGTGAGGGCTTTACCCAATAATCAAAATGTCGTATGGCTGTTGGTAGTGAAAAAATTTTATTTTTTAAAGTGTCACTTCCTCTTCCAATACCAAATTTACTTTATATAATAAGTGATAGTGATGGTGCAAGATGTTTTAAGCTAATCGTTATTAGTGCTAATTTTGGACACATTCACCTACAAGAATTTAGCCGAAAAGGGATATGTTTGCAGTTTTTACATTGCATTACTGTTCTTTCAAATAATATCGGAGAAACTATTTATTACTTTATAGAAGGTATAGTTTGGAAAGAAAAAATACCGTTGCATTCCTGAAGTCGGAAAACTTTAGAAGAAAAAATCACAAATTTTCCAAAATCATCAACTTTGGCCACATTGAGGCCAATTTGCACCACTTGGTGGTCTAATTAAAGATAACATTTATATCCAACTGGAAAGCAAGTAAGCAGTTCTTTTGATATCCCAAGTTTTATTAATGCAATTTTCGTTTCATTGAAAAAAAACTTTTGAAGTTTCCAAATGGCCACTATCTTCCCATTTGGTTATATGGCAGCTTCTGTCTTGTTCCCTTTGGCCCCGGAATTCCTCAAGAAAGACAGGGCGTTTTCCTTTTGCCTGAGTGTAAATCGATGACATGCCTTGCACGCGGGTGATGTTATCGCATGCGCCCTTCCTGCGACTGAGATCGGTCGGCTTGCTTCCCGTTTGCTTCAGCCATGCTCGTAGTGCTCGCTCGCTTTCATTTACCCGCGACTAGAACACACGATTTCCGGAGAGCTGTTAAAGATTTGGACTGTATATGGTGCATGACGGCGATGCCGATATGGGAAACACGTCAACAGTATTCACATGACAGTAAAAAGATTAAAAAGATTAAAGAGGAACTATGAAAAAAAAAACGAATAATATATACGCGCACACAGGCTCTCGGTCAACACATCGTGCGCCGCAAAAAAGTGGCCTAGTAGTGGTGATTCGGCTAGAAAGTAACTAATCAAAGCAGCCAACTTCTAAAATTTTCCATAAGGTCCACTGAAGAAGGACATTATCTCTGTACTTACAATAACAGCACTACGTTCGTTGGCATCCACGGCCATTTTCTGCTTCTTCCCACGAACTGAGAGGCACCCATTAGATTCACGTCGATCTTTGTCATGCCTCTAATAGGCAGTTTTTACAGTGTATACATAACATGTAAAATGGGTGCTTTTGCTCTTTTAGGTTATGGTTTTTAATTTTTGTATCCATTAGTGCCGTAAACTGACCGTCTGTGTCATAAACTGTTATTTCATGTGGAAATCAATGAAAAAGTAGTCAAGTTTGTCAGTGATGCTCAGAATTCAGCAGCATCTGAAATGAGTTATTCCCATGCTCCAAGGTCATGATATTCTCCGTTCTGCTGCATCTGTTACCAAAGGTCTAGCCAGGCACTCATTTACCAAATAAAAAGACCATGAAGGATCAATACCACAGGTGTCTGCATGATGTGTTGCTTTGGCCCCGCCGCGGTGGTCAAGTGGCTAAGGCACTCGGCTGCTGACCCGCAGGTCACGGGTTCGAATCCCGGCTACGGCGGCTGCATTTCCGATGGAGGCGGAAATGATGTAGGCCCGTGTGCTCAGATTTGGGTGCACGTTAAAGAACCCCAGGTGGTCAAAATTTCCGGAGCCCTCCACTACGGCGTCTCTCATAATCATATGGTGGTTTTGGGACGTTCAACCCCACATATCAATCAATGTGTTGCTTTGGAAAGAGCGGCTTGCATCTAGCAATATTTTCTTAAATAGCACTGCACAGTGGCTTCGCATATTGTAATAAGTGCACTCGCACAAAGAAGACCACAAACGAGTTTCCTTCTTGTCTACCTCTCATATTTGTGTTCATGTACTACATTGCGCCGATGGCTATACTGCAGTACCATTTCTCTGAATGTCTGTTTGTTTTAGGTGGGTGGTTACTAAGTAATATTGTGTTATACTTTGAAAATAAAACTGTTAAAATAAAATAAGAATATAAGATAACCACGTGATGTTGTTTTTACATGCACACAGATCTACAAAAGATTTGTGACATTGTTTTCTGTAAGCGACTCCTGAACGATATTCCTCCACTCTAGGCGAAAACACGGATATCATGATTAGAATCTATTCCTTCACCTTTACTCCGGCTCACTTCAAAATACATCCCACATTTTTCAAGTGTAGAGTATGCCAAGTAATCTGTGTTATTTTGTTTGTTTGTGCACCCAGAAACCTTAAGACTTTATTGATTGTCTGCATTAGCTCATGAGCTCTTTGTTGCAGAACCCAACATGCAGTTGTGCATCACAATAAAAAACCACAATGCAAGAAAGCTAAATAGTCGAAAGGACAGCTGTCATTTACTCGGAGGCAGCCTAAGAGAAAAAAAGGCATGAAGTTGTTTGTCCTGCAAAAGCCGAAGCATCTTACGGTAAAGTTCCTTAAGAACTTCCAACTGGCACTGCACCAGTGCATGAAATATAGAAATACAATACCATTTGAAAAATTTAAGTACTTATAAATTCTGTTTTAATACACCGTTCTGCGTGACAGCACAAACTTAAATTCGAAGACCACGAGCAAACATCCTCATAAATTTTGTGGTACCCGTTACATTAGAGATTCAAGAGCACTGCATTGCTTATGCAGCGAGGAATCCCTGCAAAGCTATATGCTTGGCAGTTCTGGTTAAATTTGGCGCCCAGCAGCTGTTTAAAAAACTGAAAACTGGGCTAGTTGGCGAGAATTTCTCATCACTGAATGGCGTCACGAAGACGGATAAAAACACGTGGGAACACGTAAACAAATGGCACTTGTCTTTTGCGTGCTCCTTAACACTTTAGTTTTTTTTTTCGTGGCACCATTTAGTAATTATGAATCCAGCAGCTGGTATCCTTTAGTGACACTTTTAGTCAAGTTGTGCCTAGTCACTAAATAGAAACCGAACTAAAAAATTGCACCACATCTATACTATGGTAATATGGTATGCAACGTATAACCGCGATGATATATGTCAGTGTTAATACAGTGTTTTTGTTGTGTATATAAAATTATTTTTTTTGTAGTCAACTTCACGGGAATACTTTTTCTTTCTGCTCCACAAAACTTTTATTGAAAAAGTGGTGCAGTTCTGAGTTCTGCAGTTGGATATCAACGTGTAGTTTTGGTACTTACTCTTAGTAAATAAAGCTGAAGTGCACATTCAAGTACTGCATGCAATGCTGTGTATCTTCAGGGTACGTTCAACTGTTTCTTGAAGCTACCAGAATGCGTAGCTTCCGCACATGACGGAGTCAAAGGCAACATCCACCAATGCCTGCAGCCTATCCACGAAAGCAAAAAGAAAATCGCTTGGCTAGGCGTATCTTGCGAATCAGGAGTTAGGGGAATGAAATATTATCCCAAACCAGTCATAAAGACAGCATTTTTTTGCTACAAGCACCACTTTTATTGCGTCCGATATGTGATACCTTCTCATCAACTTAGTATTTGGTTATCACCACTGCGTTAGCAAATCAGAGTCGGCTTTCAGACCATGTGCAGAAGTGGCCGTGAACTATACCAACGCAATCCCATTTTACTGACAAAGTAAATTCTTGTTCGCGTGACTTTCAACTTAAAAATGTGGCAGCTCGGGCTAGTTGGTATGACATGACGATAACCTAGGACAACTCAAGTGCAAGCTGCTGGTGGCCTGCGAACACATAAAACTTTAGCGTTGTGAACTTTTAGATGCGAAAGATCTTATGAGCGAGCTTGATCTGGTAGCGTCCACGCTCCGCTGCGCATGCAGTAGAGCACACAGTTGTCCCTTGTATTCATGACGCCAAACAGGCAAAAAAAAGTGTTTCATTTGCACCATCATGACTACAGGTGGTACTGACAGAAACTCCCACGTTAAATTTGCATATGTCCCCAATAAGTTGGATGGACGGGATAGCCGCTCTCGTAGCTCGATCGGAAGAGCATTGCACGCGTTATTATAAGGTCGGAGATTCGCTCTCTGCCTGCGGCACGCTATCTTTTCATTCACTTTTTTTACACCTGCATTACAATAGTGTTTAATAGCTTCTCATATATTTTCCTCGCAAAATTGCCAGGTAGACCTCATTATTATAGTGTCAAACACACACACACACACACACACACACACACACACACACAGATATATATATACATATATATATATATATATATATATTGTGATGTAACAGTAAAGGCAACCTTTATTAGGCCCGGAAGACACGATGAAGCGACCACGCCCAAGGCACAGACCTCAGACAAGCCAAGTCCCCACAGCAGAAGAAGATGACGACCACTCACGATGATGAATATGTGTAAAGATAGATGATGTGCTTAATGAATGCCTACAATATATATATATATATATATATATATATATATATATATATATATATAAGAGATATGGCACAACAGGAGCGTTGTAAACAAGGATAAATAGATTTATTTCCCAACAGTTTCGGGAGGGGTCCTCCTTTCATCAGGGGATGAGTTATACTGACATGAATTTCCAAACTTCGTTGCTGCCGCGTCCCTCTCGCCTTGAAACATGTTTGCGAGAGTGAGAGGGAACTATGAAAAAAGGGGGGGGAGAAAAAAAGAAAAAGAAAGAAAAGAAAGAAAGTAAAAAAAGTAAAAAAGAGGAAGAACCACTGTCAACACTGAGAACGAAACCAACTGTTCGTGTACGTCCACATACGTGTCTTATCACGTGCTGTTCAGTTGTCGACGTGTGTCGGGCCACCCAAGATTGTCGCCGCGGGGCCGGGAGGGTCCGTGAAGGCGTGCGTAAAGAAAGGGTTTCCCCGTAATGGGTCGGTCGGCGTGCGGTGTGCGTAAAGGAAGGGTCTCCCGTTAATGGGTCGGTCGGCTCTTTTTACCTTTAATCTTCGTCCGTTTCCCTTCAATGGTCATCAAGTGGTAGGTGAACGAAAACACTTTGTATGTGCATGTGGAAAAAAAGGAAGAAAAGAAAAAATGAATGAAGAAAAAACGAAAAACAAGAATGGACAGTGTACACGTACGAGTCAGTCAGAAAAAAGCATGGTCTCCAGCTATCAATCTTTGTCACCCATTTCCTCCTGGCTTATTTCTCGGAGGCAGTGGAGTTTACCGGGGTCCTCGTTGATGCCGGCTACTAATGTTCGAAATTTCAAAATAAAATATGCCTCACGCTGTTCGCGCTCGCGTCTGTTTGAGAAACTGGACTGCAAAAGAGTTACGCTGATATTTTCAAAACTGTGGTTTGGCAGGTGCAGATGTCTAGATAAAGGTAGCTTCGGCAGTGAAGTGGCGTGGTACCGGTGATTATTGAACCGCAGCCGTAATGGCGTGTCTGTTTGGCCGATATATTCTTGTCCGCAGATGTTGCAATGTAGCATGTATATTACGTTACTGGAGTCACAATTAAGGCTTTCAGTTATGCAGACTTTGAAATCCGAGAAGTTTGCTTTGGATTCACGTGTTGTGACCATCTGTGGGCGTACCTTACATCGAGCTTTTCCGCAGGGATGGCACCCTGATAGAAATTTGGGGGTGGTTGTTTTTGCTCTGACAAGAATATCCTTCAAATTTTTATCCCGGCGGTACACCACGTGAGGTGGCTTCACGAAGATAGAAGTTAGTCGTTTGCTTTGCCTGATTATGTTGAAATGGCGGGACAGTATGTTGTTGATTCGTGGCGCTGATGAGGAGTAAGTTAGTACAAGGTTCGTTTGGGAAGTCGTTTGAGATACTCTGTTTGGTCTTTTAATAATATCATTCCTGTTCACGTTGCGAGCACGTAGTATGGCATCGTCAATAATGTCTTCCGGATAATTTTGTTGCAATAAGGAATGCTTTAGGTGTTCCGCGTGTCTGTCAAATTCCCGCATATCGGTGCATATTCTTCGGTACCGGTAGGCCTGAGAATATGGAATACCCGTTTTGCAATGCTTTGGGTGGCTGCTGTTGAAATGTAGGCACATTTGACGGTCTGTAGGCTTTTTGTAAAAGTTTGTTGACAAGCGGTCATTTTGGACCGCGACAGTGACGTCGAAAAAGTTAATGCTAGTTTTGGAAATTTTGTGCGTGAACTTTGTTGACGGGTGGCACTTGTTAAAATCCTCTATGAAGCGGAAAAGACTTCCCTCATCATGGTTCCATATCATAAAAATATCGTCTAAGTATCTTCTGTAGTAGAAAGGTTTCAAGGTGCGTCCCTCAATGAATGGGATTACAAGTGAAGCCATAAAGGTGCTCGCGAAGTTTGGGGCCATTTTCGTGCCCATTGCAGTGCCACTGACCTGAAGGAAATGCTTGCCATTGAACTCAAAATGGTTATAATTTAGTACAAGTTCAAGAAGTGTAAACAGTACCTCGCCACTTACACTAGTTGATGAGTCAGATTTTACATATTCAGAAACCATAGCCGCTATTCCGTCATGGTGGGGTATGTTAGTGTACAGTGAGCAGACGTCCATGGTCACCAGAAAACTGCCGCCTGGGATTTCGAGACTTGAAGTTTCGCAGATGAAGTGGTTTGTGTCCTTTAGGTAATAGGGAAAGTTTGGGGGGATGTTTTTATTGAGGAATTGATGAATGCTGATATATTTTCTGTTGATGTGCTGTTACTGGATACTATCGGACGTCCCGGATTACCTGCCTTGTGTATTTTGGGGAGCAAATAGAATCGACCGGGAACAGAACGGGCCGGTAACATTGCTTTTAACATTTTGCCGGTAATTTTCTTGTCCCGGTGGAAATTGTTTAGGGTTACTTTTATCTCCCTTTCCAATTCGGGAGTCAGGTCAGTTGGAAGTTCTTTGTAGAATTTTGTGCCTGATAACTGTCGTTCCCCTTCCTTTAAGTAGTCCGACGTGTTTATAATTACTATGCAGCCCCCTTTATCAGCTGGTTTGATAGTAATTTCAGTGCTTTTTCGTAGTTCATCGAGTGCCCTTCGTTCTGACTTTGATATGTTGTTTCGAAATGGCCGATTTTTTTCATACGCTCTGATGATATCTTTTTGAACTGCTGATATATACATATCGAGGTGTTTGTTCCTCTGCTCACCCGGACATCATGATTTGTCACCACCAATCACTCTATTCTCGTCCGATAGCTGCAGACCAGGCTTTTTTCTGACTGACTCGTACGTGTACATTGTCCATTCTTGTTTTTCGTTTTTTCTTCATTCATTTTTTTTCTTCCTTTTTTTCCACATGCACATACAAAGTGTTTTCGTTCGCCTACCAATTGATGACCATTGAAGGGAAACGAACGAAGATTAAAGGTAAAAAGAGCCGACCGACCCATTACGGGAGACCCTTCTTTTACGCACGCTGCACGCCGACCGACCCATTACGGGGAAACCCTTTCTTTACGCACGCCGTCACGGACCCTCCCGGCACGGCGGCGACAATCTTGGGTGGCCCGACACACGTCGAGAACTGAACAGCACGTGATAAGAAACGTATGTGGACGTACACGGACAGTTGGTTTCGTTCTCAGTGTTGACAGTGGTTCTTCCTCTTTTTTACTTTTTTACTTTCTTTCTTTTCTTTCTTTTTCTTTTTTTCTTCCCCCCCTTTTTTTCATAGTTCCCTCTCACTCTCGCCAACATGTTTCAAGACGAGAGGGACGCGGCAGCAACGAAGTTTGGAAATTCATGTCAGTATAACTCATCCCCTGATGAAGGGAGGACCCCTCCCGAAACTGTGGGAAATAAATATATTCATCCTTGTTGACAACGCTCCCGTTGTGCCATATCCCATACCTTCACAAAGACTAACTGGCCCACTAATTATTACTCCCACTATATATATATATATATATATATATATATATATATATATATATATATATATATATATATATATATATATATACCACGGTTCAGCTCACGCTTTATTCAAGCAACAGCAAGATGGCAGAGAAGATGAAGAGGGCCAAAGCGAAGACTGATGATGGTTATTGACAGATGAGGAAGATGAAGTCCAATTAATTCTTCCACTAATTTTCTGTGTACCGGGTCCCGCGCAACGGGTTGGTAGTCCTCCAGGCAGAATAAGCTTCACCACTGGGGTGACGCGTCACAGCCCCTCGAAGCCCGCCTGTACCCTGTTTAGCTACCGGTGGGAGGCTGGCCGGCACTGGGGATCGAACCCCGCCTCTCCGGTAGCTGAAGTGGACGCGTACGTGGAACGCCAAAGCTACGGTCAATTTCCCCCGTCGATGGAAGAGGTCTGCCTGGCTGCGAATCACGCTGTGGAACGCATAGGATATGGCTTGAGACGCGAAACGTGCACAATCTCTGTACCGCGGCAGCGTTGGTCAGGGGGGGGGGGGGTTGAACAGGTGTGATACGGTAGTTCACCGGTGAGGTCTGTTCCACCACTTTATAGGGGCCAAGATAGCGCGACTTAAGCTTCTCGCATAAGTTAGGCGTTTGTGCGGGAGTCCACGGTACATCGTCACCAGTGTGGTAGAGAACGACGGGATGAGCGGCATCGTAACGATGTTTGCGATCTTCTTGGCTAGCTTCGGTGTTTAAACAAGCAAGACGACAGCATTGAGCAACACGGGACAGAAACTGGTCACAAACGAATGGTGAAGCAATGAAGGGGCCAGGAAAGAATGAAACGTCGAGTGGTGATGTCGGTTGGCGCCTTTATACTAGGAAAAATGAAGAATAGCCTGTGGTTAGTTGAACTGGCGTATTATAACATATGTGACAAATGGTAGAATGGACCCCAGTTGCGATGATCCGCTCGGATATATATGAACAGCATGTCACACAGCGTGCAATGGAATCTTTCCGTTAAGCCATTGGTTTGTGGCTGACAGGTAGATGTTGTTTTGTGAACTGTTTTTGATGCCTGAAGAACTTCACTGAGCGTGCTTGAAAGAAATACCTTGCCCCGGTCGCCCAAAAGAACACGAGGGGCTCCGTGACGTAGGTAAATAGCATTCAAGAAGAAAGTTGCTACTTCCGAAGCAGTTCCTAGAGTGATCGAGGCCGTCACAGCGTACCGGGTCAAGTGATAAATTGTGGTTGACGATCCATCTCTTGCCGTCTGATGTAGTTGGGAGGGGCCCGAAAATGCCAATTCCGACGACAGAGAACGGCTCTGCTGGACAAGGAAGTGGTTGTAGGGTCCAGACTGGAGCATATTTTGCTGCCGTCATGGAAACACTGGGCCAGAAGAATCGACTGCGGGTGCGCTCGTAGGTATTTAGTAACCGAACTGGCCTGACGTCGGGTCGTCATGTGAAGCGCGCAAAATTTCTGTGCGGTGTGTGCCTGGTACGGCGGTAACCCATCGCTGGCCTTTAGGATGGAATATGTATCGATAGAGCACATTGCCCCCCAACTTGAATTGCCGGAGTTGTTTCTGGAGCCTGGCATTTGGGGAAGATGAGGCACCGGTAAGCCGACCGATGAGGTCAGTGCAATAAGAATCGGCTGGCTGGCGAGTGGTAAATACTGACAGACGGATGGATGATGGTAGGGAAGAATTGGATGATATCGACGAGGCGTCCTCAGCATAGCCAATTTGACAAGAAGATGTTACGTGCGCCGCAGCCTGCGGCAAAGGACATCGTGACAAAGCATCGGCATCTTGGTGTTGTCTTTCGGTCTAGAAGATGACGTCAAAGTCATATGATTGTAACCGGAGATTCAAGCGTCCAAGTCACCCCGACAAAGTTTATATTGTGGACGACCAGCAAAGGGCATGGTGGTCTGTCACAACAGTAAAACGTTGACCATGTAGATACGGACGAAATTTTTCAATGAACCAGACAACAGCCAAGCACTCTTGTTGGGTTATCGAGTACCTTTTCTTTGCAGAGGTCAGAGTGCAATTTGCAAACGCGACAACTTTCTCGCGAAAAGCATGGCCGCGCTAAAGGAGCATGGTGCCAATTTCCTTCTCCACTAGCGTCAGTGTGTAACAACGTAGGTGTCTTGTCATCGAAATAACAAAGCACCGGTGGGGATGCCAGTGCGTGCTTGAGTTCTTGAAATGAGGCTTTGCATTGATCATTCAAATCGAAGGTACTGGTACTAGCAAGTAGCTTGTGGAAGGGGCGGCAATAGTGGCAAAGTCGCGAATGAATCGGTGAAAGTACGATGCGAGTCCAAGAAAACTGCGTAGTTCTTTGGGACGAAAGCGGCGTGAAAAATTGAGGACTGCGGAAATTTTGTCCGAATCGAGCTGGATGCCATCTTTACTAACGAGATGCCCCAGAACTTTTAGAGCTGTGTGGCCGAAAGGGCAATTTTTGTGGTTAGCTGAAGTCCAGCATTGGAAGGGCATGTGCGTACTGGATCTAGGCATTGCAGATGATCACAAAAAGGGGAAAAAATGACGACCCTATCGTCAAAGTAGCATAGAAATTTTTTTTCTTGAAGCCATGAAGAACAGTGCGATTATCCTTTTATATGTGACGGAAGCAATACATAGGCCAAATGGCATTACGTTAAACTCGTAAAAACCGTCCGAGTAGAAAAGGCGGTCTTTTCTCTGTCTGCTTCGTCCATTGAAATTTGCCAATATTCGAACCGAAGATAGGGTGGAGAAGTATTGGGCGCTTTGCTTTGAGTAAAGTGTATTATCTATACGGGGCATCGAATATACATCTTTTCGGGTACTTTTGTTGAGCGCACGGTAATCAAAACATTATCGTACCGATCCATCCTTCTTTTGCACCAACAGAACGGGTGATGACCAAGAATGTTAGAGGGTCGTATGATGTTTCCTTTTGTCATATCGGTCAAGTTCTCCTCGATGATTTTGATCTCGACCAAGGAGACTCGGTAGGGACGACGGCGTGCAAAAGTCTGACCTTCAGTGTCGATGCGATGATGCGTAGCTGTGGTCTGTCTTATTGCCGAAGCATTGGCGTCGAAGGAGGCCTGGTGCTTCGTTAGCAAATTTAGCAACGCCTCAAGTTGAGAAAGAGAAAGGTCAGGATTTATCCTGGCAATAAAGAAGGAGAGAGTAACAGGTTTGTCCGGTTGTATATGAGCTGGGAAGGCGTCAAGAGATACCAAAGACACCGGTTAGGTATCCACATAACATGACACTGCAGAGCCTTGAGGTAAGAGGACAGACTCCGAGGTAGGGTACAGGCCAAGGATTATCGCACTATTGTCTTTGAACCGCACAAGGCTCGAGGGGAGTACGACGCCGCGAGCTAGGCAGTTGCTGGAAGGCGTGATAAGGACGTCACTATTGGCAATATTCGGAGAAGTGTTTGTGATGAGTTGCTGCTGACCTGGGAGAAGTATGCAATCGGAAGCTGTGAAAAAACGCAGTGGTTTCTCGTCGACGTGATCGGTCTCGGCCATCTGAACTCCCCGTTGACGGCAAGAAATTAGTGCAAATGCTGATGAAATACGCAACCTAAAATTAGTTCATGAGCACACGAGCTTAAAACAGCGAAGGTGATGTGCTGACGAATACCATCAATGAAGACACGCGCTGTACATTGTGCCGATGGTTTATATATTGTTCCATTGGCCGCAATCAAAGATGATCCAAGGTAGGGCGTCTTCACTTTCCGCAATCTAAGACAGAAGTCGACACGCATAACTGAAATAGATGCTCCCGTGTCCAACAAAGCGAACACCCGCACACCTTGCGCAGTCACCAGTAACATGTTTGACGGTCGTTCAGGATGACTTGATTCATTTCGCCGCGATGCAGTTTTCTCTCCAAAAACTGCACTGTTCAGTTTTCCGATCGTTGGGCAGACAGTTGAGAGACAGGCCGAAGTGCTGAAACAGAGCGCCGGAGTGGCGAAGGGGAGCGTGGTCTGGAGGCACGTGTAATAATGGTCGTGTTGGAAATGCGCACAGGAGACGGAAATCGGTGGTTGGAATGACTGTTTGTATAACGGTAGTAACACCGAGCACATGTGTCGTCACGTTCAAAAGCGGCATAATCACGACATTCATCTTGCTTCCGACGTCTGCAGAACCGGGAAATGTGTCCTCGATTTCCACAGTAGTAGCAAGTAGGCCGTGGGGTCCGCCAGAAAGAATAGTAGGTAGGGTTTGGTGGACAGGAGACTAGAGGGGCGAGATGGTCGTGATCAGGCTCAGCTGGTGGTACGTGAGACGTCGAGGATTGCATTTAAGCGATCTGCGCGTACGAAGCTGGTTGGGGGCAAGGTGGAGCATGGTGGTTGCTTTGGAATGCTGACATTTCTTCCCTAATGATGCCACGCAGATCTCTAGAGACAGGTCGAGTGGGAAGATTGTTAGAAGGAGGTACACTGTGGGCTTGTAGTTCCTCACAAATTATGACTCAAATGATGGATCGGAGCTCCATACTGTTTGCCAGGGGGTTCTCAGAGATGTCGGGTCGCAGGTAAATTGGCTGCAAGGTATCAAGCCACTGGCATACAGAGAGGACGTCGAAAAAACCGTGGAAGGGTTGTGTGTGGCCGGGGTGTTGAAAGCGGTTGCTCGGACAACCTTCAGAAGGTGTCAGACACGATCAGCTTCTGGCATGGTGTCGTCAATACGACGGCAAAGTGCAAGCACATCCTCAATAAAACAAGAGTAGGACTCACCGCAATGTTGAACGCGTTCTGCCACTTTCTTTCGAGCAACTTCTGGATGGACGGTTGGTGTGCCGATATGCGTCGGAGCTGTTCTTTGAAGGAAGACCCATCGCGGAAGTCGCTCTCATGATTTAGGAACCACGTCTTGGCAACCTGAGCGACGTAAAACTGGACGCGTGCTAATTTCGATGCCTCGTAGACACCTGCGCGGTCATAGTTGTCGAGCCAGTCTTTGACATCTTCGCCAGGCAGACCAGAGAAGATTGGAGGCTCCCGAGGGGGTTGTTGACCGGGCTGGGGTTGGTGGCGGGTGGTTCAGTTTGGCTTGCTCTTGTGCCATGGTGCTCTGCTGGCGTAAGCGATGTCCCGAACGGAGCTCCAGAAGCTGGCTTTGGCTGGAGAACGTCGAAGAGATTGGGAAGCACTTTCTACCACTTGAAATACCACAGTTCAGCTGACGCTTTATTCAAGCAACAGCAAGATGGCGCCGATGATTAAGAGGGCCAAAGTGAAGACTAATGATGGTTATTGGCAGATGAGGAAGATGAAGTCCAATGATTTCTTAAAGTACATACACCTTCGCCTTTATTATATATGATGCTACAAAATAGAGACACGTCGTCGGCTAGATGACTCGCTCTTGTGCCATGGTGCTCTGCTGGCGTAAGCGACGTCCCGAACGGAGCTCCAGGAGCTGGCTTTGGCTGGAGAACGTCGAAGAGATTGGGAAGCACTTTCTACCACTTGAAATACCACAGTTCAGCTAACGCTTTATTCAAGCAACAGCAAGATGGCGCCGGTGATTAAGAGGGCCGAAGTGAAGACTAATAATGGTTATTGGCAGATGACGAAGATGAAGTCCAATGATTTCTTAAAGTACATACACCTTCGCCTTTATTATATATGATGCTACAAAATACAGACACGTCGTCGGCTAGATGACTTGCGTTGATTCTATTTCACGAGCATTTCTTCTTCCTGGGCTTCTCCTACAATCACCTTGTTAATGCGGTACACTCCCCCCTTCCCTCGAGAAAGTCTCAGTTCAGAAGGTACAAAATAACGCCGCAGTTTGCTAACATGCATAATGTCAGAGTTTCTACTTAAGGGCAGCCCAGAGCGGTTGATTTCATAGTTCACTGCTGAGACCTTGCGTAGAATCTTGTAAGGTCATTTTATGACGGAACTCAGTTTACCGTTGCTGGGATGCGTCGGTGTCTAGTAAGGGACAAAGTCACCAACTTGAAACTCAATTGAAAGATATTTTCATCGTAGATCACACTTATCTTATTGTGGTAGGCGATAGAGTGGGTAACTGCAGTTTTTTGCGCTTTTTCAAAAGTTTATCCTTGTTGTTCCAGTATAGTTAGATAAGATGGAATTCCAGTCTTGAGGAAGGAAGGTGCATAGCCGGTCATTTCGTGAGGCATTCTGTTGTATTCGTTGATTACCTCCAAAAGCGTCTTAGTACAAGACCTCTGTGGTTCTTCCTTGATCTCACATTTAAATTTCGTTACAATGATCTGGTTTGTCCACTCGTTTATGCCGTTCCATCGCTGATGATGAGTTGAGGTGAATAGTTGGTGTATACAATTATTTTTTAAAAACTCCTATAATTTTCTTGCAGTTAATCCTGTTCCACGATCTGAAAGAAGCTTCCGTGGTTTTCCACAAGAAAAATATTGTTTTTAGGCATGTGTAGCATGCGTCGCTGTTCTCTATTTTATGAGCGAATGCCCATATGTTGCGGGTTGCATTATCAATAGCCAACTGAATAAACTTTTTTGATGAGCCGTATCCAGAAAATTGTTCATTGGTGTCCGATGCGAAGAGGACAAAGGGCTCTTAAGCTGAAGGCCGTGACTCATGTGCGCCAAACTTCTTTTTCTTTCCGTCTTCCTGCATCTCTGGCATGTATCGCAATGCCATATGTAGGTGTACATCGGTTACCATATCAGGCCAATAATATCGCAGAGACAGGGGTGTTAGCCTCTTCTTCACTACGACATGACCGAAATGTTTATGTGCATTACTACGAATGATTGGACGTAGTTCATGGCGCACGTATATCTTCCGTAGTCCTTTTTGTTTGACGATGTTGTTGTTTTCTAATGAATACGTTCCTTTTGGTCGCTCAGTATTGCGTCAATGAAGTTCGTCGTGTGACAGAAGCATAGCTATTGGGACTCTGGACAGCGTATCTGCTTCGACGTTACTTGCACTATTTTGATGTCTGATGTTTGTATCATACATTGACAGTTTCAAAGGCCACCACAAGAGACGACCTTGCAGATTTTTAACATTCTTTACCCACTGGAGCGCAGAGCAATCTGTTACAACAGTGAATAACTTTCCACAAAGGTAGCAAAGCCAATTATAATGGCATATACAATGGCAAGACATTCTCTTTTTGTAGTAGCACAGCTCGCCTCGTGCTTCATAACATTGCGGGAATAATAGGCGACAGAATGTTCTTTGCCTTTGTCGTCCGATTGTTTCAGCACTGCACCGATGCCTTCACCAAATGCGTCACAGTACACAGTACATGGTATGGAAGGGTCGCCCATGCGTAGCACCGGTTCTTCAGTTATCCGCTCTTTCAGTTCCCGAAAGCCTTGCTCGCATGCTTCTGTCCACACCCACTTGCTGCCTTTGTGGAGTAGTTTTGTGAGTGGAAGAGCGATATCGCTGAAGTGAGGGATGCACTGACGTAGATGTTTAGAGTGCCCAAAAAACGCTGGAGATCTTTTTCTCGTGTGGGTTTTAGAAACTTCAGTAAGGCAGCCACATTACTTTACTTATGTGTCTCTGTTCCTTGTGAAATTTTGTGGCCCAGGTATTCAATGCTGCAGCGTGCAAATGGGCACTTTTTTCGTTTGAGTTTTACGTTCTCGGTTTTGAGAGCTTTCAATAGCGCCTCAAGGTGTCGTATATGATCATTAAATGTCTCTGAGTATACGACCACATGGTCAAAGTAATTAATAACATTGGTGAGCTGATGTTTCGCTATTATTGATTTCATGGCTCTTTCAAATGTAGCTGGAGCGTTCTTCAACCCAAACGGCATTACCAACCACTCAAAATGGCCATCAGGCGTGACAAATGCAGTTTTCTGAACATCGTCAGGATGCATTTGCACATGCCAGTATCCCGACGTTAAGTCGAACGTAGTGAAAAACTCCGCCTTTTCTAAGTGGTCAAGAATATCATCTATACGTGGAATTGGTTGAAAGTCGGGTACCGTTATGGCATTGAGTTTGCGGTAGTCAATACATAGACGAGTGCGTCCTTCACCTTTCTTTTCTGCTAAAATGACAGGTGCGGCGTAGGGCGATAATGAAGGCCTCACAACACCTTGCTTGAGGAGAGCGTTAACCTGTTTGTTGATCTCCACTTTGTCTGCCTGTGAACATCAGTATGGTGCTCCACGAATAGGGACAACATTGGTAAGTGCGATCCTATGTTTCTCAGTAGTGATGCACCCAATATCTGCCTGAGATTTCGAAACGACCTTGTCATACTTGTTTAAAAAAAAGTCGAGCGCCACAGATTCGAGCTGTGACAAGTTTTCTGAAGTCAGGGTTTGCGTCGGTGGGGCTTGACTGCTTTTGTTCTCACTGTGATGTGGAAGGTCCAAATTCTCACGTGCTTGTGTTACTGACTTGCTTTCCAGATTTACAGAAAGGTTGGAGTACTAAACGCTGTCAAGGGCAAGAATTAGTGGCGTTCTCATGCCTCGCAGAACGTGTACAGAGCGCTCGTGTCTTTCTTGACTCTTTGTCGTCGTTCTGTTTTTGCGCTATATTTATCGTTCTTTGTAACGTTCCCAAGTTGTAACTGAATGTTTACGCGACCCAAAATTCGAATGCTTGAAGCAACTTGCTGGACCATTATGCTGAAGTTTCTCATAAACTGAAGTTTCAGTTGTTTGTACAAATCCTCGCTAATACAAGTATTTGTTGCTCCTGTGTCGAGAATTTCAGTTTCTGGCTTTCTGTTAATGGGATCACTGAAGCGTATTATTGAAACTCCGAGTCACTTTTCTTGTTTCCCCATTCAGTCTCAATACCGCACACGCTGCTGCGGTGCGGATATTCGTTGTGCCGATGAAACTGTCGCGGGAAACCAGCAGCCCAACAGTATCTACATTCGTTTTGTGGGGCACGCGCTCGAGGAGATAATGTTGGCTGCTGCGGTCTGCCGAGGAGACGTGGAGTTCTTCAAGCAGTACTAGCGTTACGAGTAGAGAAAACTCCTCTCAGCCGATATAAATTTGTCTCGACTCGTTGAGCAGCAGTGAGCCACTCTACGGGCTCGTTCTCACAGCTGTCAAATGACCCATTGCGTTATGTGACGTCAAAAAAAAAAAAAAAACATGGAGAATACGCGACGAAGCTCTGTACGGTTAGACGACAGTGGTTTCAAGGTCAATAGCAGCACATTTTTGTACACGATAATTCCTTTCTTCATGACCTTGCGAACACTCAGTCGTTCTATCATCGCGTTCTTTTGTACTATCCGCGTTTTCTTCTGTTCGTCAGGGACGCTGAGGGGGAACCGGTCCTGGTAAATGAGAGGTGGGGCTGCATCCCGGTGCTGGTGACGAAATCGTAGCGCATCACTCTACGTCACCGTCACCTTCATTTCAAACAAAAAATGGGTCGGAAATTCTCTGCCTTGACAAAAACCAGTTACGTCATGGTGACTTGATGAGTCGTTTGATGGCGGTAAGAACGAGCCCTAATGACGAATTAAAAGACAGTCTGGCGAGCGCCAGTTCCACATGAGAAGGAACAGTGAGTGCTCAAAATTTATCTTTCCTTAACGTAAATTATCGTAACACTGTAAATAAATCTGTTCTGCTTGAAACCTGGTTTTTTACCAATGAACCGGATATTGCTGTGCTTCCAGAAATTTGGCTCAGCGATAACGTATCCGACAGTAAAATTGTTCCGAAAAACTACCTGTGCTTTCATAAAAATTGAGAAAGAAGAAGAGGAGGGTTTGCTATAATAATTAAGGCACCTTTACATCATGTAAGAATGCCTGAAATTTCAGCAGTTGATAGCATTTTTGGCACTATATATGTTAACAAAATGAGATACGTTATCGGAGCTATTTATAGGTCACCTGACTCCCCTGTCTCGACTCTTGAAAACCTTGATGATTAAATGTTTTTTGATATAAAACCAGAAGACAGATTAATTCTCGCGGGTTATTTTGATTTTCCGAATATCGAATGGGACTCTTTTTCTAAGCAGTCTTTAGATATACGTGCCACAAAAACGCTTGACATACTTTTTAATTAAAATTTGCTACAGATTGTGTCACAACTTACAAGAATTCAAAGTGCAATCTCAATCCAAGAGCTCTTTTTTGTTAGTGGTACTGTTAAAAATGATGAATTGCGTGGTGTTGTACCGGGGATATGTGATCATGAAGCTGTGGTTTGAACTTTAACTAATGCTTCGTATTATCTGCTCACTGTATATTGCCAGTGCCCTAACTTTTCTCGCGCCGATGATGGGTTAATTAGTGACTTTTTGGACCACTCCTTTAATGTTTTCTAAAAAAACATGAGCAATATAAGCAATCTAAGGCTAGTTTTCGAAAAACATTGTTAAGAAATATGTAGTACGGAATGTGCCAATAATAAATAAAAAATAAACCTGTAAAAATGCTTCGATAACCCGGAAAACGATCCAGGTACAACGCAAACTTAGGAGAACAGAAAATAAAAAGGCCAGAAATCCGTTTTGCTCTTCACTAGATAATTTTATTTTATTGCTACATTAGCAACAAACCTGAAATTACAAACTCGGAAGAATAAGGCAAAATACTATGGTGTATCTCTTTCCTTTTTTAATAAAGCGGCACCTGAAAAGTTCTGGAGATGGTACTGTTAAAAATGATGAATTGCGTGGTGTTGTACCGGGAATATGTGATCATGAAGCTGTGGTTTGAACTTTAACTAATGCTTCGTATTATCTGCTCACTGTATATTGCCAGTGCCCGAACTTTTCTCGCGCCGTTGATGAGTCAATTAGTGACTTTTTGGACCACTCCTTTAATGTTTTCTGAAAAAAACATGAGCAATATAAGCAATCTAAGGCTAGCTTTCGAAAAACATTGTTAAGAAATATGTAGTATGGCATGTGCCAATATTAAATAAAAAAAAACCTGTAAAAATGCTTCGATAACCCGGAAAACGATCTAGGTACAACGCAAACTTAGGAGAACAGAAAATAAAAAAGCCAGAAATCCGTTTTGCTCTTCACTAGATAATTTTATTGCTACATTAGCAACAAACCTGAAATTACAAACTCGAAAGAATAAGGCAAAATACTATGGTGTATCCCTTTCCTTTTTTTAATAAGGCGGCACCTGAAAAGTTCTGGAGATAGATTAAGCGGAGTTCAAGTAGCACTACCTCGTTTTCACTTAATGGGCATATAATTCCTGATAACACAGCTGTGTCTGCTGCTTTTAACGAACACTTTATACCTGTATTTACAACAGATAAGGTTTTCTTCCAATGTTCGATATTTCTTTGCCACCTATGACTGATGTGAGAATGACTGAGCAGTGTATTTTAAACCTTCTGCTTAACATGGATGTGAAAAAGCTCCTGGCCAAGACGATATCCCAAATGCCTTCTTAGAACAATATGCAGAGTGGTGTGCGAAGTATTTACTCGTATTGTTAAAAGAGATCTCTTGGTGACGGTTCGTTGTCAGAGGTCTGAAAAACCACGAGAATAAACCCCTCTTTGAATATGGTTATAATTCCAACAAGGCGAAATTTTCACCCATTTATTTGACATCTATTTCATGCAACATCTTCGAGCACATCATTTATGAACATATAGTAAAATTTCTTGAAAAAGTATTGAGTTTTACCAGATGCACAACATGACTTTAAACGTGGGTGTTCTACAAGTGTACAATTAGTCGGAATTACGCATGATTTTGCCTAAGGCATAAGTAAAGGATATCAGACAGGTGCTATATACATAAACTTATTTAGGCCTTTGATCGCATAAAAAATACTTCACTAACTAGGTTTTATTATAACAAATAATACTCTACTGGAATGGACTGGAGCTTACCTGATGAACCGTTACCAATACATATCTCTAAATGGCATCTGCTTAGGTCGAGCTGACGTTGTTTCTGGCGTACCTCAGGAGTCCGTGCATGGGCCCCTTTTATTTTTGATATTTATAAATAACTAATACTAATGTTAAGATTGAACTATATGCAGACGACTGTGTGATTTATGGAACAGGTCAATCGAAGCTTATACTTGAATAAATGAAAACTTCCGAATTCATATCATGGTGTGATAAGTGGCATAGGACTAATAACTACGACAATATGGTCCTTATGCGAATAACCCACAAAAAAAGAACTTTTTTCATTACGGGGCAAACAGAAACACCTTCTCAGAGGTCGATGAGTATTATTACCTAGGTCTTTGGTTCACAAATAATTTATTATGGTCGAGACATATAGATGTTGTTAGAAGTAACGTATTGCAGAAATAATTTTTAAGGTGATCTTTAAAATAATAATCTCCGTCGGTTTGTTTCCTAGCATACCAGTCCATTATATCTCCTATGGCTGAATATGCCGTGTCATTTCCGGACCCATACACCAAAACAAATATCAGCAAACTCTAAAGAATACAAAAAAACAAGTTCGTTACATTTATAACTCATATGGTCGTTCATCAGATACTGAACTCATCAAATGATCTAGGTTGCCCTCAGTTATCATTAGGGGTAGAATTCACTGGCTGGAATTCTTTTGCCAAATAGTAAAGGGCATTATAACATAGACTTCTCTCCCATTATCAATTATTCTCAGGGTTACGAAACCAGGCAAAGGCATTCTTTCACGGTAACTCATTATTTCCTTGAAGTACTTGCTTTAAATGATCTGTTTTTCTCTAGAACAATTGTTATTTGAATAAGCTCTCCGACAATATTGGAACACAAGCCTCGCTTTTTTTGTTTAAAAATTTTTTGCAGTAGCTATTCAGCTCTATTGAATATACTTCTTTTTTATTATTAGTTCCTATTTATTGCATACTATTGTTCAAGTTGATAAATTTTGTTTTTAAAATTATGTTCTTTTTGTGTTTATTCATCTTGATCTTGTACTCTTGCATTTTACAGTTACTATTTGCTCTTAAATTTTGTTGTGTTCTTGTTAATTTTTTTAGTCCTATTGTTTTTACTTTGATGCATTGTATTTTTCACTTCATGTATTTTCTTTGAAAACTATTGTTCTTTCTTTATTATCATGTATCAATGTATCACACCGGCTATAGTCTCTGCTTCAGACTGCAGTATCAATAAATAAATGAATGAAAACACCAACAGTCAGTCCAGAAATGATGTGGAACTCTCTCAGATTAGCAAAGGAACCCAGTTGCTTTTTCACATCGTAGGAGTCCTTGATGGACTCATCGTAGGAGTTCTTCAAGCAGTACTAGCGTTACCCTCCTTTTAGTTGGTAGTGAATGAAGAGACAGAAGGTGTCTCCGTCAGTCGCTGTAAAGTGGTCTTGCATATCGCGCTTGATATCGTCGCAAGTTGTCTCATCGTTGCTGAAGATTTCTGTGAGGTACCACTTGAACGCTTCCCCTTCAAGATATTCGCTGAAGTGATTGACCCGACCGTGTTGAGTACATGATGCCTCGGCCACCTTCATGTCGAAAAGAGGAAATCACTTGTCGATGGGGACAATTTCTGGCGTTCCCTCAAACTTTTTTATGTTGAGCGGAGGTTTTGGCCTAGCCATAGCAGGCTGTGAGGTCGACCTTGTCGACTTGTGTGACGCTCCGAAATGGAGACATGTCGTGGTCCAGATGCCATGCGGTTATTCTAATTCACGCGCACTTCTTCCTCAGTTTCTGCTACCATCACCTTGTCAATGCGTTATATATATATATATATATATATATATATATATAGGCAGGCATGGTGGTTGAGTGGCCGTAGCGTTGCATATAGTCTAGTAGATCCTCCGTGAGCGGTCACAACGTGGTTTATTTCGACGTTTCGGCCTAGAGTCTGGCCTTCATCAGGAGTGCTTCATCAGGAAGGCCAGACTCTAGGCCGAAACGTCGAAATAAACCACGTTGTGACCGCTCACGGAGGATCTACTAGACTATATATATATATATATATATATATATATATATATATATATATATATATATATATATATATATATATATATATATATATATATTGTTGGGACGTTTCTTGGCGGACACTTGTCGACGATGCTTGACAGCGACAGTCAATGCGGGTACCGACTCTCTGCACGAGCTGCTCTTCTTTTTGCTAAAAAGGGCAACCCACTAGAAGGCGCTGGAGGGGACAACCCACTGTTCGAAGGCTTCGCCACAACTACCCCCGAACGAAGAGGGAGCCGCCTGGCGACCTAACAGCTGGTTACTATGAGCGGGTCGTGGTAGGCTTTGAGGCGCTCCACGTTAACAATGTCGCGCCCGTCGGGACGGCGCATGTCCGAAGATGGTTCGATGGGTTCGATCAAGTAATTTACAGGGGAAGTGCGGTCGACGACACGGTAGGGGCCTTCGTATTTGGGCAATAGTTTTGAAGATGGGCCAGTTGAAGTGGTAAGGATCGAGAGCCAGACGAGCGCTCCAGGGAGGAACGTGGGCGCAGTAGTGCTGGTGTCAGCGCGAATGCCTTTTTGCCGCTCTTGATCATGCGCTGTAAAGGTCCTTGCAAGCTCTCGACACTCTTCAGCAAGCTTGGCTGTAGCAGAAATAGGCGCCCACTCTGACGGATCTGGCTTGTACGGAAGTATAGTATCGATGGTGTGCGACGGGTGCCTTCCATATAATAAAAAGAAAGGTGAAAAGCCAGTAGTGCTCTGAGGGGCGGTGTTATATGCGTAGGTGACGAAGGGTAGAACGGAATCCCAATTTGTGTGATCGGCGGCGACGTACTTGAAGAGCATGTCGCCGAGCGTACGGTTGAAGCGTTCAGTGAGGCCATTCGTCTGCGGGTGGTAACCAGCAGTTTTGTAGTGAACAACGTTGCACTCTTTGAGAATGGCTTCGACGACTTCAAACAGAAAGACGCGGCCTCGATCACTGAGCAGTTCCTGGCAGGGCAAGGTAGAGGTTGCAGACCTACCGGCGACAGGTGCGTTGAAGTTTTGCGGCGCTGACATTCTATGCAGGAGCGAACGAATTTCTGCACATAGCGGTACATGCCGCGCAAACGTACCGTCGGCGAATACGCTGGTAAGTCTTCGATACCCCGGAGTGCGCACATTGCGGATCAGAATGAAAGAATTCGCATATGTCAGAGCGCAGACTGCGGGGTATGACTAGTACCCACTGGCGGCCGTCACCGTTGTAATTGCGTCGGTGGAGAAGGTCGTCGCGAACGGCGAAATGGTGGGCTTGACGACGCAACGCACGAGTGGATGGATCAGTCAGCAAGTCTATCATCAGTGAGGCAATCCATTGATCCTTGCGCTGTTCAGTAGCAACGGCATGAATGCTAATGGAAGAAACGGCAAGGTGAGACGCTGAGTCGTGGGCATTGTCGTCAGGCAAGGAAGAGCGCGACAGGGCGTCGGCGTCAGCATGTTGCCTTCCGTTGCGGTACAGCACGCGGATGTCGTAGTCTTGCAGGCGAAGTGCCCACTGGGCGAGACGGCCTGAGGGATCTTTGAATGATGACAACCAGCATAGCGCGTGATGGTCGGTGACTACATCAAATGCGCGACCATACAAATAAGGTCGGAACTTGGTAAGGGCCCAGATGATTGCCAGGCATTCTTTCTTAGTGACGGTGTAATCAGTCTCGGCTTTTGTAAGCGTACGGCTTGCATACGCCACGACATATTCCGGGAACCCTGGTTTGCGCTGTGCAAGGACAGCGCCGAGACCAACACCACTGGCGTCCGTGTGTACCTCTGTAGGGGCAGTAGGGTCGTAGTGGCGGAGTATGGGAGGCGACGTCAAAACGACGGAGCGTTGTGAATGCGTCGACACTGTGATGACCACGAATGGAGAGGCCCGTTACTACCGAGGAGCTTTGTCAGCGGCGATACGATAGACGCGAAGTTTCGGATGAAGCGCCGAAAGTAGGAACACAGTCCTATGAAACGGCGCAGTTCCTTGACGGATGTCGGCTTGGGGAACTCGGTCACGGCCCGAAGCTTGGCTGGGTCGGGGAGAATTCCGCCCTTGGACAAGACGCAGCCGAGTATTGTCAACTGCCGAGCTGCAAACCGGCACTTCTTTAGGTTCAGTTGCAGACTGGCGTCACTCAGACGCGTTAAAACATGCCGCAGGCGTTGAAGATGTGTGGAGAAGTCCCGAGCGAAAACGACGACGTCATCGAGGTAGCACAGGCACGTGTGCCATTTCAGGTCACGAAGAACGGTATCCATCACGCGTAAAGGTGGCGGGCGCATTGCACAGCCCGAACGGCATGACGTTGAATTCGTACAAGCCGTCGGGAGTGACGAAAGCGGTCTTCGGTCGAGCGTCCTCAGCCATAGGTACTTGCCAGTACCCTGAGCGCAAATCCAGAGATGAAAAGAATTCGGCTCTTGCAGGCTGTCAATCGCGTCATCCACACGCGGTAGTGGGTACACGTCCTTAGGAGTGATCTTGTTGAAGCGTCGGTAGTCCACACAGAACCGCACAGAACCATCCTTCTTCGCGACGAGAACGACAGGAGACGCCCAGGGGCTGTTAGAGGGTCGAATAACATCGCGGCGTAGCATGTCGTCCACTTGCTCGTTGATTACACGGCGTTCTGTGTGAGATACGCGATATGGACGTTGCCGTAGTGGTGGTTGTGCGCCTGTGTCAATGCGATGCGTAACAGTGGATGTGCGACAGAGAGAAGGTTAAGCGACATCGAAAGAAGAGCGGAATTCTTCCAACAGGGCCAGAAGCTGGGAGCGTTGGACCGGCGTAAGGTTGTCGGCAACGGAAGGACCGAACACATCAGCGGATGATGAAACAGATGTAGAAACAGCACTAAGCGTATTGGAACTTCGGCAGTGCGTGTCATCAGTTTGATCCATGACTTGTGCGTCTTCGATGGGTTCCACGCTGCCGAGACATTCCCCTCGCACCAACGTAACACTGTACGGGGATGAGTTCAGAACAAAAATAGTGCACGTGGTGCTGCCGCGAGTGACTTGCACGGTCGCGAAAGGAACCAGCAAACCTTTTCTGGTGAAAACACGATGAGATGGTGAGAGGAGTGCCACAATATATATATATATATATATATATATATATATATATATATATATATATATATATATATATATACCAAAAACAAAAGTGATGCTGGGTCCGGGTAAGATTATCCGTATAGGGAAGAAGACGCACGTACGAAGTAGTTTTATTGACGTTTCGGCCGCGGGTCCGGCCTTCATCAGAATACAGTTTATGGCACGAGTGCTGTTTATATACATGTGCATATCAATAAGGTACAATTATGAAAACCGGCATGAAAGGCGATATATGGGCATATATATATATATGCAAGTCACACAATATGAAGAGCACTTAATACACGAGTAAAAAGATATTGCTTCCATGCGCGAGCACGTGGTGAGCACGTTGTTTACAAATAAAAGATAAAACGCATAAAAGATAAAGCACATAACATGAAGAGTAGTCCGAACGGTAATAGCAAGGAGAAAAAGAGAAGAAAAAATAATAAAATACTAATAAAAATGTCAAAGACGTTACAAAGCTGCTACGTAATCAACGGATACAGACAATGTAGTGCGACTTGCTGAGCAAGGTTGAAAAAAGATGGACAGGGTGATACAGGTTACGCAGATAGGCAACTAAGTTTTCCTACGTTTTCATTTAGACCGGATGCGACGGCGTCGAACCTATAGATGAGGAATGATTCACGGGCTTCCCTATCATAATTTGTGCGGAAACCAGATTCTAGTAATGTGACCTGTAGATTTTCAAAAGAGTGGCCAGGAAGGTGCACGTGTCTTGGAATGGGCAAGTGGGGCAAGGTGTTAGCATGAGATTTATGGTTGTTAAAACGTAGTCTAAAAGGCCCTTCTGTTTGACCAATGTACTGTATTTTACATAGCGCACATTCTATCATGTATATCACGTTCTTAGAATCGCAGTAAAGATCCCGGTCGTTTCCCGGTCGTTTTTACCTTTTGCTTAAAATACACAAGATAAACAACCCCGGCCACCCCATTATTTCAGGTATAGGTACTGTCACAGTGTCACAGAAACATTGTCCAACTATGTCGATTCTCTGATCAGTAGTATCCCAGCATCACTTCCGTATTACGTAAGGGACACTACCGACTTTGTTCCTGGTGTAATTGATCTGATTATTCCTCAAGGTTCCTTTTTGGTCACGCTAGACGTAGCGTCTTTATACACCAACATCCCGCATGTAGACGGAATAGCGGCAGTGGCCAGGTCCTAAGAAGCAGCATCGACGGGTAAATTTATCGACAGCAACACATTAGCAGTATTGCTCAGGCTCATTTTAGAGCTAAATAACTTTCAATTTGAAGGGCAACACTATGTCCAAGTTAGCGGCACGTCAATGAGTACGCGTATTTGACCGAACAACGCCGATATATTCATGGGCCAGCTTGAAAGTGAATTTTTGCATACCCGCGCCCTAAAACCTTTTTATTAAAAACGTAACATTGACGACATTTTCTTTATTAGGACGCATGGTGAACAGGAGTTGCTTTCCTTCATATCTGACTTTAATGATGCCTATCCATCAATATCATTTTCTCATACCTATTCCACATCAACGCTTAGTTTTCTTCATGTAAGCATTTCGATTGTAAATGATAAGCTATCCACTGCTCTATACAGGAAGCCTATAGACCGGCAACAGTATTTGCACTTTGACAGTAACCACGGGAAACATTGCAAAAATAGCATCTCTTATAGTCAGGCTTTACGCTTTAAAAGAATCTGCTCAGAGCAATCGGAGTTTCAAAAAAATTGCAGAACACTAAATGATGCTCTAGTCAAACGAAAATATCCGGCACAATTAATTGATGACGCAATAAAACGTGCCGACATGCATAATCGTAAAACGCTGTTGTGCGCTGCTAAAAACTCGGCTCCCTCACCGCAGACAAACTTAGTCTTTACTCATTCTGCGTCAGTTCCGCGTCTTTCGAATGTGCTGAGAAAGCACCACAATATTCTAATGCAACGTGAACGCTTAAGAACCATTTTCACCGAACCACCTTAAGCAGTGTATCGCAAAGCTAAAACTATTCGAGACATACTCTCATCGTCATCATCATCGAAAGCAGACAGTCCTGACACCATCCGGTGCCATCCCTGCCGAAAAACGCGATGCAAAGTATGCCCGTACACACGCACATGCCAACAGGTCACCAGTACTGCTTCCAACTTTTCCTTAAAAATCAAAGGCGATCTTGACTGCGATTCTAAGAACGTGATATACATGATAGAATGTGCGCTATGTGAAATACAGTACATTGGTCAAACAGAAGGGCCTTTTAGACTGCGTTTTAACAACCATAAATCTCATGCTAACACCTTGCCCCACTTGCCCATTCCAAGACACGTGCACCTTCCTGGCCACTCTTTTGAAAATCTACAGGTCACATTACTAGAATCTGGTTTCCGCACAAATTATGATAGGGAAGCCCGTGAATCATTCCTCATCTATAGGTTCGACGCCGTCGCATCCGGTCTAAATGAAAACGTAGGAAAACTTAGTTGCCTATCTGCGTAACCTGTATCACCCTGTCCATCTTTTTTCAACCTTGCTCAGCAAGTCGCACTACATTGTCTGTATCCGTTGATTACGTAGCAGCTTTGTAACGTCTTTGGGATTTTTATTAGTATTTTATTATTTTTTCTTCTCTTTTTCTCCTTGCTATTACCGGTCGGACCACTCTTCATGTTATGTGCTTCATCTTTTATGCGTTTTATCTTTTATTTGTAAACAACGTGCTCGCGCATGGAAGCAATATCTCTTTACTCGTGTATTAAGTGCCCTTCAAATTGTGTGACTTGCATATATATATATGCCCATATATCTCCTTTCATGCCGGTTTTCATAATTGTATCTTATTGATATGCACATGTATATGAACAGCACTCGTGCCATAAACTGTATTCTGATGAAGGCCGGACCCGCGGCCGAAACGTCAATAAAACTACTTCGTACGTGCGTCTTCTTCCCTATACAGATATATATATATATATATATATATATATATATATATATATATATATATATATATATATATATATATATATATATATATATATATATATATATATATATATATATATATATATATATATATGAGTAACGAATACGAACGAATAAGTTTACGTGCTACGTGACGCCACATCGGCTCATAAAGAGTGTGCCACACTCACCGCCATAGCAATTGGTGGTGCTGACTAACACTCCCACGTTTAAATTCACATAGAAGATAGCCACCCTAGTAGCTCATTGGTAAAGCATTGAACGCTTTATTCGAAGGTCGGAAGTTCGGTTCCTGCCAACGGCAAGTTTTCTTTTCACTGACTTTTTCTTCTTCACAATTACATTACAATTAGGTGTGATAACTTCCGCTATACATTCCTCGGCAAGTTCGCCTGTTATATCTCATAATTATTGCGTCAAAGGTGGAAAAACGAGTCCTTAAGTATACACTTCTTTCTCTTATTTCTTAACGACAGTGTCGTACTGGCAGACTGGGTGCCGTTGGGTTGTATTCAAGGGACTATTGGTCAGCTGTCAGCTCGTATTAAGTTCACGTGCTAGATGACGCTAAACAGCCTGATAAAGAGTGCGCCACACTTGCCTCCATGGCTACAGGTGGCGCTACTGACACTCCCACGTTTAAATTCCCATATATACCCAATACAGTGGCTATGGGAATACCCGCCGTTGTAGCTCAGTTGGAAGAATATCGAACGCGTTATTTGAAGGTCGCAGGTTCGGTTCCTGCCCAAGATAAGTTATCTTTTTAGCCACTTTTCTTTCTTCACATTTACATTACAATTTGGTTAAACACCTTCCTCTATACCTTCCGTGGCAATATTAACTGTTAGATCTCATTGATATAGGGTTAAACACGAAATACAAACCTCTAAGTGTACACCTATATATATATATATATATATATATATATATATATATATATATATATATATATATATATATATATATTTATATATATATATATATATATAGTCCAGTAGATCCTCCGTGAGCGGTCACAACGTGGTTTATTTCGACGTTTCGGCCTAGAGTCTGGCCATCATCAGGATGATATATATATATATATATATATATATATATATATTTATATATATATATATATATATATATATATATATATATATATATATATGTAAGAATGAATACGAAAATACGACATGCATGCATAGATGTGCGAAATGTTGCCACCATTCCATTTAAAATTGTGCGCAAGTGTTCGAATGGTCACACCTTCACGATAAAGCTGAGAAGTTTAGTTCTTTCCTGTTTCCATTATCTTACCCTTCTCCTATTTATCTCGTGACCTGTTGCCCTTGCGTCTTTGGCCAGTGTGCTTGACGAAACCGTCCTTAGAGCATACATGTGACGCATGAGTATTTGATGAAGGTTATTTCTCTCGACAAGATAAGGTTTACCGCAGTCTGTGCTGCCCCCACGTTGGGTTTTCGTAGTATTTGTGCTCATGCATGTTACCGAACACGCGGCTTTGCGTCGGCGTTATACACTTGAACTTAAGCGTTTCTTCGTTAAAGGAGTTCGTCTGGGGAATGGCTCTACATTCACTTGTTCCGTCTGTTCTTTTGAGATACAGATGAAAACGCGGGGAGCTTCGAAAACCGATTCTTCTTCCAGCAGCTGCCGCCAAGTGTCATAGACAATATGAATGAAGCTGTAAAACCTGGACACTGGTATTTTCGCTGAAACATGAAATGGCAATTTAGATCGTTGTAAGCAAGACCTCGCTGCATGTTTATTCAGGGGCGCAAAGGCATACGACTGGCTAGTACACAGTGCACTTACCATCGAGATTGAGCCCGGTCGGAATTGCATAAAGCGGGCTTGCACCTCGCGCTTGATATCATATGAAGTTGTCTCGCCATTGCCGAAAATCTCTGTGAGGTACCCCTTGAACGCTTCCTTTCAGGGTATTCACCGAAGTGACTGACCCGATCACTGTTGAGTTCATGATTCCTCGGCCGCTTTCATGTCGAAAAGAAGGAGCCACTTGTCGTTGCAGACGATCGCGCTATCTTTTATAAAAGTTGCAGAACTCAGCTAATCATCCGAAAAATCCTCCCCACCCCCACCTGTATAACTCTATGGCAGTCCAATGTGCACGTGTGACAACTGTAGAAAACTTCTGCAATAATTGTTGAAATCGTGCCACAGAGAACATTTTTCTCATGTGAAATTTTATCGTGTAAAATTTTACCGTGTGGGGCTTGCGCTTGACTGCAATCACAAAAGAAAATTTTTGACTGCATGCAACTCTACAATTGCTAAGTTGCTTTCTGCAAACGTTGAAATCCGCTTGCGCTTTGCTTAAAAGAAAAATTGATGGTAAATAGGAGTCCAAACATCTGCATGCTGGTCGTGTCAAACACGGCCTGTCTATACAGGGTGTCTCACGTAACTTTAGCCACAATTTAAAAATACGCCGGAACACGTAATTACGACGCAGCCAAATGCATGTTGCTCACCGCCTGGAGTTAGTCAGACTATTTTTTTGTGTTCTCAAAGATTTTTTAGGTAGATTAGTTTGTTAACTAAATTTGAAGGAAGGAAGATCAATAAGAAATGAAAGAAAAACTTCCATCGGTTTGCAAACGTCCAATTGGATAGTTTTGAACTTTATATCTGTAAAGTATTAGTGTTTTTCTTCTAATTACAAATGCCCGCAAAGCACAAAAGTACCACGTGACAAACCCACTCGTGCGCCACTGCGCACAATGGTTCTAGTGGTCCCGAACGTTCCGCGTGCGAACGATCAGAGGACTTGCCCCATTGTGCTATCTCAGCTGGGCCGCAACGATGATGGTGTCTTTACCACGAGCACGTTTTGCTATCGGTAAGCAAGAACGATAAGCGCTGTGACTGCTTTTCGCTGTCATGAACCGTTGCGAGGGAAGGATGTCGTTCGCACGCGTAACTTTAGGGAGCACTAGAATCATCGTGCGCACTGACGCGCGAGCGGTTTTGTCACGTGGTATTTTTTCGTATTTCACGGCGTTTGTAATGAGCAGAAAAACACTAATACCCAACAGATACATAGTTCAAAACTGTCTGTTTGGACGTTTTGCAAACCAGTCTACACCTTTCTCAATGAAATTTTTAACAATATTTGTTGTTTTAAATATAAAAAATAAAAAAAATATAAATAAACAATTTTTGAGAACACAAAAATAGTCGGACTAACTCCAGGCAGCGGTGAGCAACTCACATTTAGTCGCGTCGTAATTACGTGTCCCTGCATATTTTTAAACCCTGGCTAAAATTACGAGGGACACCCTGTTATAGACGCAATTTTACAGTGGCATATAGTAGCGTGGTTGCGCGCGTTTCTTGCAGCAAAATTATGTCTTTTTGCCGGAAGCACGCATCACTGCATGTTTCAAGCTTCAATTCGACACAGAATGGGTCGTTACTTTTTACCAAAGCAGTACGCTCGGCCATCCTAATTTGCATATAGGCGGCCATAGCAGACGACGTCAGCAGTCGGGCAATATTAGAAATGTCCACATTGTCAGAGCAGTTAATTAGCGTTTAGTGCTGTAAAAATCTACAGCAGTATTTCATTAATTTCATTAATCTCATGTACAACAGTAATGATAGAGAAAGGAGATGCTAAACCAGCTTTGGCCTGTGCGCTAGAGGGCTGGCGGAAAAATCCAGTCATGTACAAGCAAGCATGTCTCCGCATGGGGATGATGTCCTCGCGCCCAATAAGGAATTTTTGAACTATTCACTACATTTTGGGGAGAGGGGTCATTTGTGCGACTCAGTAGAACATTTTATTGGTGATGGCTATTTATCTGTCCAATTTTGTTATTTGGTCAAATCTTTGGGGTTGGCTGACTATGATAGACTTACTTCAAATGTTAAAGTGTATGAAGGGGATTCCTAATGCTCAGGTGGAAATTGTCTTTATTCTTTCGTTATGTGCAGCTAACATGCCCCACATTTATTTCAAAGATAACGGCTATCGAATCATTTGTTAGTTAATTGGCTAACATAGAAAGCCTAAAAAGATTAAGGACAGAGTCGGTTTTGTGCTTTCTTCATTTTTTTTCGTTATGTTCGTGCTCTTGAACCTAAAGGTATGCATCGCCAACTAATTTGCCCGCAAATATTGCTGAAGTCGTTCATACTTTTTCCTGTTACAGTATTGGTGCCTTACGTTCGTAAGCAAGTTTTAGATTCAAGCTTCAATAGTCGGCAGCATGAAACAATAGTTTTGTTTATGTAGTCATGCCCTGCTAACCTATTTACAGTGTAAAAGCCTCGGCACGATGTTGGATAGCACAAGAGCACCTAATTGTAATATAACTTATAACACATCAGAAATGTTTTTGTTGGCATTGTAAACCACAATGACTAGCTTGCGATTCACAGCGCAGCATAATGGTTCATTAGGTGGTGGAAGCCGTACTATCTGAGACTGCTGAATTTCTACAAATGCTGCTGACTGGGCAAGTTGGTGCATGAGAAAAATGATATTGCTTTAGCGCAGGTCAGTTTGAGAGTGGAGGAAAGATGCTATGTAATAAGGAAGGGGAAAACAGATGACAAAGCTCAGCTTGAGCGTGAAGAAAAGATGGTATGCAGTAAAGCAGGAAAAAAAAAAACGGACGAAAATGTGGCTGTCGTCTCTTTTTTTTCCCGCTTCTTTACTGCAATGCGTCTTTTCTTCACGCTCTAGCTAAGCTGCGCTAAAGCATTGTCATTTTATCCTACAAGTTATCATTGTGTCTTCGCCTAATAAAAGTTCAGGATTAAAGAAAAAAACGTGGGCGTCCTTGAGCCTACTCTCATAACAGTTACAAAAGAGAGTATGCACGTTTTTTTTTTCCAAGTTTCGAGGGTTCTTTGTGCAGTGATAAATGGGCGGCGTCGTAGCTACAACCTACGGCCATAAGGCGCATAGAAAAGAAAAGCACACAATTTACGGCTTGTAAAAACTATTGTACCAAATTCCGCATTCACTCAACTTACTTTCTAGTATAGGCAATTTATCTGAAGATATAGGCTCTTACTGTATTTTTAAAAGGAGGCCACAGTCATACTTACTGTCTACACAAACATCATCACCCTCATCCTAAACATAGCTTTGCATTCTAAAGGGTAATTGATGTTTCTTCGAATTCTTGAAAGCTCGTGTGTCAAATGTCCTATTTTTGTCACGTAAATTCAAATATTTTTATATGTGTGTTACACCGTGTTTTGTTTTATACGAATTATTTATTGATGTCACAGCCTGAACTACTGTCTCTTTTTTTACACGAGTGGCTTGCATGTAGCAGTTCTCCTTCGTCCTTTTCTTTCTTGTTCACGGTATAATTTACACTGGGCATTGTGCCATTCCGGTATGATGTTTGGTTCACATAAAGAAGGCGCCTTGTCAGGGTTCTTGGCCAAATAAATTTCCTTTTGACAAAATAAACTTTAAGAAGTTTTAATCACACAAAAATTTTTATGAAACTTGCCCAGCAAGCTCTTACCCAGAGCGTTGATCAAAGCTTCCCAAGAGTGGCCTTAACGCCCACATAGGTATGTCAGAATATACATATGTCAAAATGATTTCGTGTTGATGATATCGCGTGCGGGTTGCACTGGAGTAGTAGGTATAAAACAAGGACTCACGACAGGTCAAGGTTCCGAAGCGCCACCGCGGGCCGTGCCATGATGGACCGTTTTAGCTGCGAAACATCAGTGTTGCGCAGCGTGACGCTCTCCAGGTTGGTGAGTTGCGCCAGCCACCAGTCATCCAGGAAACTTACGACGGCAGATTCGACGGTCACGTGAAGCATTCCAGCGGGCAGTGCACCAAAATCACTTGTCAAGTTGAGAACCGCATCGACAATGGTGAGGGAGCGCAGACTCTCCATGTCGGCAAGTATGGCCCACGAAGGGGGCAGGGTGCTGTTGTCGCTGAAGGTCATGTTCTCAACGGATGTGCGGAGGCCAGCGAATGGATTGTCCTCTTCGGCGAACTCGAACGTCTCAACGGTAACATTGCTGAGCTCGAGTGAAGTAGCGCTGACATCTATAAACGCACCAGCGGGAAGCCGGTCTAGCCGACTGTCCCGCAACACAAACGAGAGAGTGGGACGCGACAAGGGGCGTTGGATGTAGTGCTCAAAGTCCATGGCACTACCAAAGTCCGCGCACGTCACCGACGCCGTCGTGTTGCGACTCGAGATGTGGCAAGATGGCGAACCAAGTGCCGCACCCGCGAGAAAGAGCCAAGCGAGTGCTGCGCGTGACATTCTGGTGCCAGACTGTCTGACAAAGCCAGCCGTCTTCACCGGCGGCTGAGCAACCAGATAAGGAGGCCCCTATCTTGGCTGACCGCGAAATACTTACGAGTCTCCGGTTGCCGACGACATGAGACACCACGAGCTGCTGCGCCGATGGTGGGCGTCACGACGGCAAGCAGGTGCAACGTCGCAAGAGTAAGCACGGAACGTCCACTTGCTGGGGCTTCTTTCTTTCTGTGTGGCACACATAAGAGGGCACCGCAGTTGAAGCCGTGATGTAGCCGTGCCGTTTATTCTTCGATCTTCTTACCTGCTTTGTGACTGTGACTCAAGCCAGAAAGTTGGTCAAAAGTACAAGCCCTGCAAGCACTGTATATTTTTTTAATTTCGACACCACAAGCTCTTATGGGCGGAGTGCTTAAGAGGCCCGCGCTGTCTTTAGCTACCATATGGGGCCATTGATTCACGCACCGCAGTGAAGTCACGTATAGCATAGCCTTCAATAGCATATTGAGTGCGCGCTCATGCCAAGGAGAATTTTGCTTCTTTTCATTCTTCGAGCGCCTTGCTGATGGATCACTTTAGGAGCTTGGATTGTCATATGCTGTGACCTTTTGGCGTAATGCAGGAAGAAGTAAGTATTGAGGAATGGGCAGAGAAAGGATAGGAAAAAAGGGCAACAACAAAAATGAAGAGAGAAAGAAGTGTAGAAAAACAAAACTAAGCAAAAACGGGGTGCGCTGTCCAGATCCGCACTTACTTCAGCCTTAGTACCACTAGTCCCTTGTTTATTTTTGTATTTGTTTTATTCGCGTACCTACAGAAAGAAATATCTATTTCTTCCGGTGGATTCAAACATTACAACTGTCAGAATAAAAGGAGAACTTTTGCTCCCCAGCATGGTTTTAGATACGACTTATACGAAGTTATTTCGAAAAAGGAGAGTTACTTATCACCGAACGCAAAAGTTATGCAAACTGCTTAAATGTTTGCGGGAACAACCACTCTGACGGTGATTGACGACACATGGCAGCTGTGGTGCAGTCTTTACGGCAGCGGTGTTGCGAAAAGAAAAATTATGCAAGCTGTGCTCTCACCTTCTTACATAAACACCCAATAGACAAGTAGCCTTGCTGCGTATTACTCAGCCTGTCTAAATATTTCGACACAATTTTTCCAACGACCCTGAATAAGGCTGCCTTTTTTGTGGCTGTTCACATCGTACCATTGCCACATTTAAAACATTGTCCCCCCGTTGACAGTGGTGCATTATATTTTTTGCCTACTAACCTGTTTAGTGTAAAGGACACTGAAGTTTTCGAGGAAGCAGAAAGTGCGTGCTTCGTTACTGGTGGGGAAAAAAGACGTGGTGTTTCGTATACGGTGACAACCTCAGTCGTGGCTTTAGCCACGGGCTCTCTCCGCAACAGGGCTTTTGTTGTGTAGGCTGAAATGGGCGTCAGTAGAGTCATGTACCGACACGCATTGTCTAGGGGCTTGTGCTTCCACCAACGTGGTGAGCGCAGCTGCTTTTCGTATTCTTTCTGCTACTTGTAGACGTGTTACGGAAGACAGAAATCTCGTCTGCACAGATACGTAGACTGTCTTGGGCAGTTAAGAGTGGTAACCAGATGTGTACTTTTTGTTGCATTTACACGCAAAACATTGTGGCAGCACACAATAACAATCAGTGGACAGCAGTTGCTCAGATTAGAAAGCACCACTTTTTAGGCGTAATCACTGATCATGACTTATCGAAGATGCCATGTACACATTTTGTACCTAAAGAGATGGTTGCGCATGTTCTCAAATTTCTGGGTTGAAAGCCATTGAACACTTCAGTATAGTTGCACGCCTCAAACCATTAATGGGCGTGTATGAGCTGGGAGAGTGTTTTTTGTTGTTGTTATTGTTGTATCATAATTTATTTCTTGTACTTTTGCATTATTGTAGCGTAGTTTTCTGGTCGCTACTTGGTGGCCGCCGGAAAGAAGACACGTGCACATAGCAGATTCATATACTTTCTCCTAAACCGATTTATTTGGCTACAGTACTCCTAATAGACGCTGTACACACTTGTACACAACATACCTGTGACAACACTGCGCGGCACCCACTGCAAGTTGAACTCGTGGCGTCCACCGTGCGACGCCTCTCGACTCCCCTGGAAACATACTGAGAGCTAGCACAGCGATCAAACAAGAAAGGACCACTCATAGTGGCTATCGACGACACCTAATTGGGTGTCACAAATTTAAACAGGTACACCTAATCTCAGGCGACCTCCACTGAGTCAGACCTCGAGTACAGCTGTCAACGTAAAAAAATAAAGATCTCAACTAAATAAACACGCACAGGAAACTCCAGCGACGTCCATTAGGCTTCAACCGTATCGTTCACTCCACTTACTAACCCACGCCGCGGATGCAGATCCGTAGGCATTCCCTAAATAAAAAACAGCCCCTCGTACGATGCAAGCTAATGCTCGAACCACAAATCCAGTGACACACTCTAGGACGCCACCACAAACCCTACTCTTGGGCAGACAGACGACATTAGAACGAGCCAAAAGTTAAAAGAATACTGCTACATCAACGTTTACGCAACACCTCTCCTATACGAACTTAGAGTGCACTCACCCTTGATGAGCTGCAACTAAACTGAAAAAGCCACCAACCAGGACATACCGTGCTTCGCGCCATGCCAAAAAGAAAGGACATTTCACGTTGGTTTAGAAGAAACCGCATAACTTAAGAAACGCATAACACGCGAGAAATGCGACCTGCAACCACAGAAATGTACGAAACATTTAAAATCGGCAAGACGCTGCAGCGTGATGACGAAATACAGATGCTAAAAATGAAACTTGGTTTAAAACAGTGAAAAAATGAACTGCTAACTGTAGTTCTCCCGCACACATCTCAGTACCAAAGCGCACACTGCGACACATAGAGTTCATAAGGAGTGCTCCAACTCGCTCGCTCACTCACTCATTCACTCACTTACTCACTCAGCGTCACTGGTTGTATAGCGAATCTCGGCGTCACGATCACAAACCCACAGTCTTTTTCGGTTTGGTGTAGGCTGACTGGTCCCGATATTGTGCTCTCAGATCAAAGTAGACTTCGGTGTCAGTATTCGAATGTTCACATTGACCGTGGTCATTAGTGGGGGGAACTGTAGCACCACTTTGCGGCTCAGTGGTGTCAACACGGACCGACATTCGTGTTTACTCTCACTATCGTCATCTGCGTCCTCGTCGAGACATGAACGGCGGCGACAGTTTCAAACACGCTACGGTCAGAATGTCCGTCTTCTTTCCGTTGCGGTCTACGACCTTTCAATTGTTCTGCGCGACTTGTCGAAGGAGACAAATTGGTCTATGGTAGTAGTGGAGGAGCTTTGTTGTTTTGCCCTTCGTTCGTGAGGGCGTCCACATGCAGACAAATGGCACTGGTCGGTCGGAACACAGCGCCCCGTCGTCGGGCATCGTACGCCCTCTTGCTTTTTGTTTGCTGGTCTTTCTCGCGCTGAGCCACGAGCTCCCGAGCTTCGTGAAGCCTGTACACCACCTGATAAGCATTGAAGGCAATCTAATTGTCACGTTGCAGGTTGAGGCACATGTCAATGGGCAAAGTTGGCTCGCTGCCATGCAACAAGAAAAGTGGCGTGATGCCAGTTGCATTTGTTGCAAAGAGTTGTAACCGACGACGACATATGGGAGGAATTCGTCATTCGTACACATCCCGGTGGCTTGTCAAGACATACATACTCAGCATCTCTGCAATCGTACGGTTGAACCTCTTGCACAGGCAATTGGTCTGTGGGTGGTAGGTGGTAGTTGTGACGTGATTGTTCCCGTTGCTCGGAACATCTTTTCAATTAGGTTACTAACAAAATTCTTTTCCCGGTCAGTGATTGATTGGCCAGGGCTCCAGGTCACAGAACTACTTTCTCGACAAAAGCCTGGGCTGCCTCAGCGGCCGTTGCAGCGGGACAGTAGAACGCTTCTACCCTTATTGTGAGGTAGTCATTCATCACAAGCATGTACCAACAGCCGTGTTCACTTTTCACGAGGTGTCCTAAGAAATTCATCCCGATTTCCTCGAATGGCCGCCGCACAGGGAGTATAACTTGTAGAAAACTAACAGGTTTGCTAAGTGGTGGCTCTCTCGTCTGGCCGTCTGGTTAGGTGAGGACGTACTTGCTCACAAATGTGAACAATTTTGGCCAGAATTACTATGTCTTCTCAGTCTATTCTTTCCTGGGTTCGTTTTGTGGCCTCGCGCTACACAAATTGTTTCAAATTTCTTTCAAAATTCTTCCAGAATCACCAGCAGCGTACTTTACCCTATGTGCGCTTGACGCCAAGGTGGCCTGCCATAGTGTCGCCATGGCAGTGCTTTAAGAATTCCGGTCTCAGACACCTGGGAACAATTGCAGCGTGGTCTTGCTGAAACCCCTTTGCCCTCTGATACAGAACATCACTCAACTAGAAGCTCCGTGCCGTTCTTTTAGTTTTCCTTTTAACTAAAACGTTCAGCTACTCGAGGTGCGGGATATTATATCTTATCCATGGATCTGCCTTTTCCCATTCCCCCACGTTCAGTCGATCCAGAGCCAGCAACGGTAATTGATTTTTTTTCGCTTGCTGGCGTGGGACCACGAGGTAGGCGAGGAAGCGTATTGGCATTTCCGTTCTTCCGGCTTGAGTGGTGTCTTAGCGTTATGTCGAATTCCTGCAGCAACAAAGACCACCGCATGATACAACTATTCGCATTCTAGACCCTTATAAGCCAAGCAAGGCTAGCTTGGTCGGCCAAGACTGCGAAATTGGCCCCGAAAACGCACGGCCCAAACTTCGCGCAGGCGTACACGACAGCGAAACATTTCTTTTCAGTTGTTTATTATTACTTCAGTTTTAAAAGGATGCCGGCTAGCATATGCGATTATTCTTTCTTGAGTGGCGATTTTCCGAGCAAGCACGGCTGCAATGACTTATTCACACGTATGCGTAAGCACCTCTATTGGCCGCCCAACTCAAACTTGTACAGAATGGGGGCAGTGATAAGGTTGTCCATGACAAGATTGTCCATCGCTAGTTCGTAGGCCACATTCCTGATGAAAGGGGCATCTTTTTCGGTCAGGTTGGTCAGGAGTAGAAATATACCAAAAATCCTCAATAAATCGCCAATAGTAGTTGTGGATTCCAAGAAAGCTTGCACACCTTTCTTGTTCTGTGGCTTGGGGAATTTTTCGATCACCGCCACTTTTTCGAGATCCGGTCGGATGTTTTCGCCCGTAAGAATGTGTCCGAGACTCTTGATCTCTCTTCGAGTAAAACTGCATTTTTCGGGCTTCAGTCGTGACTTCGCCACGTTCGAAGCCGTAAGCACGCTTTCCAAGTCTTTCAAAGGGGCTGCCATGGTCTTAGAGAAAATCACAATGTCGTCCATGTAAGACACACCTTTCAGAGCCTGCCAGTGAGAACTTTGTTGATCATTCTCTGAAATGAGGTGGGTGTGTTGCATTGATCGAATGGGACAATGTCGAATTCGTAGAGTCCCCAACTACATGTAAACGCTGTTTTCATTTCATTTCATTTACTGATACTGTCAGCCCTTCGCGCGCTATTACAGGAGTGGAGTTGACTCACATATAACAGAAATGTGCATAAGAGAAACATAAGAAAAAGAACCTTGACTACTAGAACACATCATTTCAGAGCACATACAACAAATATATCATATTGGCTAAATCATATAGTTTAAACAGAGAAGTTAGTGAAAAATAAGAAAAGAGAGCATCACTGCTGAAATACACATCATATTTTGCGCATAATAAAACACACAATAAGTATCATAGCCTACTTACAAAGCACGTATTTCACACATATTCACAATATTTGCACCTGGTATCAGAGTGCACTAAATGTTTTATTGTTTCTAAAAAGTCAGTAAGCGATTTGATTTTCACAACCGAATCTGGTATTGAATTCTAATGCTGAATCGCCCTGGGGAAGAAGCTGTACCTGAAACAGTAATTATGAACTTTTGGGGGCGGTATGTACATACTGTGTCTGTGTCTTGACGTTTCTTGAGTTTTTATTTCAAAGTACCTGTCATAGTTTATTTTAACGTGATTATTAACTATTAAGAGAAAGAATTTCTGGCTTTCATATTCGGGGCTTTTTTGTGGAGGTAATAGCTCTGCAAGTATGCATAATTCGGTGGGCAAATGAAAACGACGGTATTTATTAAAGATAAACCGAGAACTGAGTCGCTGTATTTTGTCGACCTTCAAACAGTTAGTTTGGGTATAGGGATCCCACTCTTCTTTAGCATATTCGATTATGGGTATTAGCAAAAATGTATAAGCTAAAGTTTTAACTTCAGGAGAGGCACAGTGGAGGTTACGGCTCAGGTCTCATAACACCTTTTTAGCTTTGGAACAAAGTTCCTCAACATGAAGATCACAACGCAAGTCGGGTGTAAATATGATACCTAGGTATTTATATTGCTTAGCCTGAGCAAGTTCGTAACCGTTAATACTGTACGGATAACAAAGAATATTCTTTTTACTAGAAATAGATATAAAAACAGTTTTGGTTGGGTTAAGCTGCATTTGCCACTGATCGCACCAGTTTTTAATTCCCTCTAACTTAAGATTAGGTTCGGCCTGGTCACTCGGTGACTGTACATTTTTGTATAGTACGCAATTGTCAGCAAACATTCTTATTTGAGAAGTAATGTTTTTTGGCAAATCGTTTACAAACACCAGGAACAAGAGTGGCCCCGAGACACTACCCTGGGGCACCCCAGATACGACAGGCGATAAACCAGATTGGTTTCAGGCGACAAACCAGATTGGTGCGCTTATCTTCATCTCGAATTCCAATTCGCCAGTAGCCTGATGTGAAATCCAATGTTGTAAAGTTACAGGATCCCTGCGACACATCAAAAATGTTGTCATTTCTCGGCAAAAGGTGCACGTCTCTTTTTGTGGCAGCATTGACTCTTCTAACATCCACACAGAAGCGCGAGCCGCCGTTCGGCTTCTTTACCAGAACCTCTCGGGCGACCATGGGCTGTTCAACTTTCTCATCACTCCGTCATGAAGCGTATAATAAATATGCTGGCCAATAACCTCCCATACGAAGGTGGAATGCCAGTAAGGATATTGATGAATGGTAGCTGAATCGCCGGTGCCTATGACATGCTCCGCGACGTCAGTTGTCGGAATGGGTTGTGTTCTCCCGTAAATAAATGGCTTAACTTATTCCCAAGTGACAGCAGTTCAGTTCTTCGTTAGGTTGCAAGTGATCTCCACTGTTCACTTCAAATCACCCCTACCCCGTGCGAAGTGCGGCACGCGATTCCAAGCTGCGCATCATGAATAGAAGCAGCCAAACCAAGCATCGTGTCACAGTTCAAATTGACTGGCAACATAGTACGGTTAGCCACACAGGCAATGCCAACCCGAATCATCACATTCGCCACTTTTCATGCCATACGCAACCCCTTTCTTAAATTGACATTCGGCTCGATAATGAAGACGCTGTCTATGGGAACCTGTACTGGCACAATCAGTTCAATGCGTGTCTGTATGCGGATTTGCTCCTGACTCCTCACTGGCACATCACGAGGAGTGACATTCTTCGGCTAAACTTAAAGCTCAAACGCTTGTCGCCCCATCTGCAATTTCTCAGCAGGAAAAAAAAAAACGCCAGATCGTACGTACAGTAGGAATCCGTGATATGCGAAGCACGAATGAGGAAGGTTGATATGACCCTTCAAAATCTGTACGTTACGAGGCGGACTTTAATTATTCCATTCGTGGCTTTTGTGTGATTATTACTCGACTCTTTTAGCTGGGCGTTCGTAACTAGCCCACGTAAGCAGTGCTGCCACGGGAGAGAACTGCGCATGTGCAGTACATAAAGCATCGATTCCAGAGATACGCGCTTACGCCCGAAAAAAAAAAAAAACGTGGCGTGCGTAAACGTGACGAGGCAAAGCGTACGCGGCGTGACGCTCTCGCAATATATCGATTGATATAGGAACCAGATAGCAAAATGGCAGCAATGGCGCCGAATGCACAGAGCAACAAAACCGGCCCAAACAAAGTATACTTTTCTTTGAGGGACGATGGCTTGCTGCTACCGCACGAGGGCGCTAAAAAGCACCCAAAAGCTGTTTTATTTCTGAGAACATACGTCTAGTTGAGATAAGCGTGTCTCGGTACGGTCAATGCGGTTAACTAAAAGTGTCGTTGAGTGCTTCGCATACAGTGTACACAATGTATTGTGTTGCGTACGTAGGCTCGTCACGTACGCCTAACTAAAAGTGTCTATTATGTTTGGATGTGTGTTTTCCTTTGTCCGCCATTCATGTCTCGAAATACCTAATTTGGTAAGTGTGAAGCTAGCGAAACGACCGTGAAAGCACAGTGAGCATAGCGTGTAGTAATGGTTTACATGACACGCATGTCATAAGTCTCATATTTGGACGTTTCAACCATCTTCGTCATTCGTTCGCGCCACGTAATGCCAAACTTGGTATATGTGAAGCTAGTGAAACGGCCTCTAGCGCATCATGAGCGTTTCATGTAGTCATGTTACTACACGACCCGCAAGCCCCGCCACGGTAGTCTTGTGGATAAGGTACTCGGCCGCTAAATCACAAGTCACGGGATTGAATATCGGCTGTGGCGGCTGCACTTTCGATGAAGGCGAAAATGCTGTAGGCCCGTGTGATCAGATTTGGGTGCACGGTAAAGAATCCCAGGTGGTCGAAGTTTCCGGAGCCCTCCACTACGGTGTCTCCCATATACATATGGTTCTTTTGGGAGGTTGAATCCCACATATGAATTAGATGAGGTGCATCTCATGATTATCATGATGCACCAGTAATGCAGTGACGTCAGGTAACAGCCGGCTTAGTTTGTGCGAAGCTAGCAAAAGGAACGCGGGCGCTCCTTAAGCGTAGCGTGTAGTTATAACTTACGTGACATACATGTCATGATTTCTACGCTACGGTATGCCACTGTGGTGGTTTCTGGGGTCCTCAGACGTAGAATTCCAAGACAGGCACAAGAAAAACAGCTTTCCGCTTCACACACAAAACGATTGCAACACTGTGGATATCTGTACAACCCACTGGCTCCATAACTCCGTCCTACAGTCTATATTTACGCGCACGTGAGTAACCCACGTGTCCTCACTACTCGGAAGTGCGATTTCGTCGGGTGTCACTCATGCTCACACTGAAGATGATGACGTCGACGATGCAACCTCGCCACGGGGAGGTTGCCAAGTGCGCGGGTGCTCACGAGGAGACCCTCAGCTGCTCGTGCTGGAACAGAGGGGCCCACGCTACGGCCGACGCAATACCAAGGTCGCACCTTCAATTGGCGGTTGTGCTTGACCGGCTGCGACATGGCACCGTGTCCACAATCTCGGTGACTCTTTGTGCCGGACCCGAGTTTTCACTAGATCAGCCGCTTGTCCTCGCCCACACGCTTATCCGCCACAGGAACAGCCTGTCAGGCCCTGCCAGGAACCGTCACTCACCTCAGAACATGTCACGCTCATCCTAGTTGGGTAGGTGACATCAGTTCGTCTATTCGGTCCCCTGAGGCCCGACGCCTAACGTTCTTGCTAGCTGACCACGTTCTTACTCTGCCCGTCGCTGTTCCATAGCTCACACGCTCACGTTCGTCTGACCCCGCTTCATCGTCTTATTTTGCGTCAACTTTGTTGTTTGCACTTTCAGTTTCGGTTTCTTACTCTATACCCCCTAACGGTCGCTACGTTGTGCCGTGGAGGGCTTTGGTGTTGACATGACATAACAGAACACAGCAATAACAAGACCAATTGCTGGCACATACGGAAATGCCAGCATGGCAAGAATCTGTCACAAAACACTGCGAGACACTTGTTCCTCACCCTCTATTCCGGGAGGTTGATGCCCTTCTCGCACGTTTGAACACTTTTGGAAGTGACACGTACTGCCACAAACCTGCACACCGTGCATGAATCACAACCAGGCGTCCTCATACTGCTTGCTCTAAGAATAAAACACGCACCGACACTCAGCACCACAACGCAAGATTCACAACACAGATGTCTCGTCACATTGACGACACCGCACCCTACTTCAGCTAGTTGGCGTCACTATGAATTGTCACGTCACTGGTACGTCTACTTAGAAGGGTTGATCGACCGCAGAACAGAAGGAACAGTGTCGCTAAAGCAACTGTTTAGCCGCTGCATAGGCTTATTTGTATTCGAATGTTGCGCTGTAACAATCTGCCCATCTCTACCTCAGGTAACAAAGAACGTTGAGGCAACGCGGTTTAATTGTAACGAATGTGAGGCAACGTTAGATGGTAAATTACAACATTGCACCGAAGTTTATAGTATTACGTTGCCATAACACAGGGTTTCTAATGTTTTAGCAACATTCAAAGAATGACGTTGACCTAACGTGTTGTTTTTACGAGGCAACAGCATTCAAATTATCCCGTTGCCCTTACATGATGGTATTACTGTTGTAGAAACAATAAAAAGCAACATTGCATTAACGTTGTATATAGACATCAAGCGCATGTTTAACAGCGAACGTAGAGACAACATGGAGAACATAATCGCTGAAACATGCAATAACAGACATGGCAAAATTTTCAACTTCGTGTACTCATTTGATTAATTGTTGACAGTGTCTAGGTAGTGTGGTTGAGTAAGAAATAGAAGGAGCCTGAGCAATACAGTTAACAGTTCAGCCTATGTTCTTCACACACTAATCCTCCTAGGAATCTGATTTCTTTAAACAGCTACACTCTATGTTTTTATTTATTTATTTGTTTGACAATACAAGATTGCTGTAGTGCAGGAGACAAAAAACACCCCCATTAGTCACCTGACTAGGCCTCTATAGCTCCGCACCATACGTTCATTACACAGAGTGACTGCATTGGTAAAATATACACAAGAACACAATCACATGGTGAAGATCATTGCGTCGTCTTCTTACATCTGTAGCTAGACACACTAAACACAGTGAATTCATATGTGAGAAAGATATGGGCAAGAGCAAACCTTTTAGGACCCCAAATTTCCAGGCTACAAAAAGCGTGCTCCAGACAGCCTTCATCTTAACAGTTATGCATGCAAACTTGAAGAATAAATTACCTGTCTATTTTAATTAATACTGTGTAATTGTAAAAATAGCATGAGAGCCATTACGTTATGAAGTGAGCAAGCAGTAGTTAACTCAAACTGTGCATCGATTATAATGCATATCCACAATCATGTTTTAAAGTTTGCTTTTAGATTAAACAGACAAAAAAATCTACTAAAACGGACCTTCATGCTTGCATGATGCAAGGCAACAGCCACAACAAACCCTACGATTGGCAAAAAATATCAAAGTGGAACCAATAGGAACCATGGAGCAGAAAAACGGCTGTTTCACAGAGCTCTTACTCTTGTGGAACATAAAAAGCAATGCAATGATTTGAGCAAAAGATGCAAACAGAAAATTCAGTAACTGGATATAGTAATAAAGTAAAATCATGGCAGCGAGGCTCACCAGAAAGCAAGTATCTGGTTCGCTACCATGCACTTGGTAAGGGAGACAGAAAAGTAAGGAAAACGGAATGAGAGAGAAAAAGAGAGCGGGAGGAAGTGAAAACACAGACACACAAGAATGTCACAAACATTAGAAGAGGCGGGTCGATCGCAGAAATTTTAGAAGCATGGTCGAAGTCGCAATAAATGTATAGACATGCTAAGCTTTCGGACAAAACAAAACGGTGCCCATTCTGGTTTGAAACTGCCTTGACAACCGTTTGCAGTAGTACTTAGGTATCTGGTAGTGTCTGTGACCGATGAAAATGCAATGCAGCAGCTATTTCAGGTGCTCTGTTGTTGGGATCTCGCATCGCCATGAAAGCACTTCATATCTTCTTAATAACTGCGTGTAAGTTAACATCGGCCAAAAATTAAGCAATAATAAGGAAGTGTGTTAATCTACCACTGCAAAATCTATCATTCACGGCAAACACAGCAAACACTAGGCCTGCAGAACACACTATTTGCAAGCAAATATAAACATCATATTGCACCGCGATGAAATGCCATACTAATAGAGAAGGACGATCATTCAGAACAAACACAGTAGACACCAACATAGAGAAAGCACGCCTGCGGAAAACACTGTGTTGTTGGTTAGAAAACCTAAACCACATTTTGCAGTATCGTGAAAAGGCACAGTAATCTGCAAACAATATCACCCACAGCATATCTGGGAGAGGCCAACAAGGAAATGTCAAGTCTGCACAACACACTATGCAGCACACAAATAACACCAGACCACTGCAGTCCTCTTGCCATTTGTCGAAGGCGTAGCTTCAGCTTCGCTTTGACGGTAAGGATTATGTTGGCTTGAACAAATGCACCTAACGATTGCGATTCCCTTGCTCAAGTAGGTCGAGCGTAAAGACACACAAATGAGACAGAGCTGCTAGTGAGATGCCATTCTTTCTTCACACGAATTCAGATAGCTTTCTATGTAGTAGATGTCGAAGTAGCACCAGGTTTATGCAGCTGCCTGGGCGACTGATATGCTTGGTCAACTGCAGTGTTTTTCTAGTTGGTCACAACACAAACGTCTGAGGCACATGCCACAGGTGTGCTCCTATCTCGTTGATATGCTACCATGCACGTTAACGCTGTAAGTTCTGGTCACTACTGGTTCCACAACAGCACCTTTTTCTTACGGAATTTGAGGCGTGAACGGTTGCAGTCTTAATGCAGTCTTCTTTCTTCAGTAAAAGAAACTTCGATGCTTTCTAACTGTAGTAGTTTCTTACTGATTCCGTTTTTTCTACTATGCCTGCTAGTGCAGCGTTTTTCAAGCAGCATGTTTGTTGTCGGCAGAGTAGGTATGGTAACCTGTCAGCAGGTAGTCAAGTTTCCCTTTCTGTTCCATCGTTATGTACATGCGTATGTAGCACCACGTTAATGCAGCTGTCTCGACGACTAATACATTTGGCCAAGTGTAGTGTTTTTCTGGTTGGTCACAACACAACGAAGGCTCAGCTGCACGTATGAAACTGTCAACTATTAAATTAGACTGATGCTGATTTGAGCTTGAAGTCGTGTGCGAGCTGCCACTGCTTGGTGAACTTGGCGAGCTCTGTACATGACAATTGTGGACTATTGTCGCTAGTTCCCACGAATGGTGATTCACACCTGAGGAGGTCTGTTGTCTGATCATCTTGTCGCGCTGCTGCTTATTGTTACATGCACTTCTAGGATTCATGCACTCCCAGGATTGAGACAGGGGGAGGGGAGGAGACGTTATTTAGCTTACCGCTTTAAGCAGCAAAAGGTGCAGCGGGTATACCCTTTGTTGCGTGTCGGCGTGCAGTGTGCATGAAATGTTCATTTCTGGTTGTGAAGTCACCTCAGTTGGAGGACCGAAATCTAAACTGTTGTAGATAAAAGCAACAGGTCCGCCGTCTACAGAAAGTCAGAGTATCACCGTCCGTTCCATAGGTGCAGTTTTTTTCACTGAATTAAAGCTGAAATCGCTGTCTGAACAGCATTTACTTCGTCCACAAATCGCCGATCATGCACTTACGTGCTCAGATGTCTCTGCTGTGGACGGTATTTTGTGTAGGAAGATCCACAGCAAGTGAGCTCACTGATGATGCTTAGCTGTTGCGTGGAGTACTCTGCTTTTTTCACTAGAGGTTGTCGTTATCGATCACACTTGAACGAGTTCTCACGTTTGACTAATTCACCCTATCTTGACGCCTTTGACCAAAAGTGCAGAGCAAAAAGACACAAAAATAGGATGCTCCATGCTAATATGTTATGATGATGATTACGTCAAAAGTGAGTCAAAATGAAAATGGCAAAAGTTTTGATTTCAACTTCCTTTTTAAAGTGGTTTTGTATCAGTAAATAAAACAGGTAAGGCAGCATGAAAAAGTGAGGCAAAAGTTGTTTGCAAAGGACTGAATCATTTACGCACTAAAATATCCGCAAGAAAATGCTATAACTTGTACAGCGCAACTGAAGTTTCAGTTACGCACTCGTTACTTCCTTTTTTTTCACCCTTATGATGCGTTTTTACGATGGTTTCTATGTTGCGCACATCAGATGTCAAAAAAACAAAATGCAGTTTGATTAAAAAGAATATTACGATTTGCACGAAGAATACCGAAAATTACCTAGTTTTAAAACAAGCAATAGCCTTTAAGATTGGCACTGGATTTATTTGTCTCGGAGGCTATACATTGTTAACATCGGGTCCCGCCTTGCATCATGGGCTGTTATAGTCACGTGATAGCATTTGGCGCTCCAAATAATGAAAAGCTGCGCCGCGGTTCTACATCAGTAGGTAAAAAGGTGAAATTTTAGTTTATATAGAGTTTGCGTGGCTGCATTTACTGGCCTTGTGTTCTGTGATGCCTCCTTCTGTCCGTGTACTACTAAGCAAGCCGTTCAGTGGCAGCAACGGCTTCCACCTAACCACTCCTCACGCTTTTTGATCGGGTTAGCAGTGGGGCTTGCAGTCTTCTCTTTTCTAGCCCTTTTTCCATCCCATGTTTCGTCGCACTAATTTTGAAGTAATTCACGTTCACGGCCAGTGTCACACGCGAACTTTCGATCGTGATTTGGCTCCCGCATTGCGGTTCGACTCTCATTTCGGGCAAACTCGATCCAGATTATTTGCACCGCTTAGCAACGATTATTGTTGATCGTGATAAAAAAACAGACCCATTGTCGTTCTGTTCTCGCGCTATAACTATCGTTATGTCAAACAAACTAGCCCAAACTGCCACAATTCCAAATCAACCCTTCTGATAAGCTAAAGTACTCGTGTGACACCGATGCAATCTTTTGTATGCAACCAAAAATCATAAGTGTGTCATTGTTGCGAACATTCACTTTCAATATCTTGATTTATGTAGTGTATACGATGTATGTACGAAATAAAGTAAAAATACTATCAACTATTCTATTCTCAGAGTCATTGTTAGGTTGCTGTGTGTTTAGGTATACAAAAAAATTGGCCCTTTGAATGAGTGGCAGCCCCTTTCTCGTTTAAACAACGGTTTCACCATGTTTCCTCAAGGCACAAGTTTTGCCGCAACCTCTTCCATCGCGTCTGTTATCATGGCCTTCTGCATTTGCACTAATACACTAGAGGACAATTTGGCTCAGGTCAGCGTTACTATATCTGTACAAGTTTTTTTGTTTTATAGCATTATTTTATTTTACTCTAATTAGTCTGTAAGGAGAACAAGTATGATTCTATTATGGCAGTTGAAACAACCGAAGCCTGTAAAGCGTATCCCTATCGACGTGGTGACGTGCGGCACAACTATTCAATTGCTTTACCCACTTGCAAATGATTGAAAACGGAATGAATGAATGCAACTTTGTTAATAATTGTGTAAACAATCTCGACACTCGAATGCTAACTACTCAAATGTTGACCATACCTGAATGACCTAATGTCTAAATAAACAGAGTGAAGTAACCCCCTGACAAAGGTTACTTCAAAGTACTACGCTGTCTTTAAAGACACCTACAATCCCACTTATAATGCCACGTTACATTTCCCAAGCTTTTCTTATCGTCCCAAAACACCACACGATTCTCAGCGCAAACCGCGCCTGCAGTTTTCGAGAGGGTTCCGGACTGTAGTAGATCATTTCGATAAGATCACGCCCACTGTGCGAATGGTACAGATTGTTCTGGAACGTACGCCGCCGCCAGCGGTAGCGCTAGAACATTCCACGGCGGTAGTATAAATGCCGACGCGCTTCACCGCTTGTCAGTTGTTGATCGAAGGCCGACGCTCCGTTCGCCGCTATCAGTCCGAGACTCAGATGTCACGGGGTCGTGACGTGGCCGAAGACAGGAGACTTCGTGTTGGGATGTAACTGTTTATTTGGGCGAACCTGTGCCCCGTAAACGGAAAGTTCAATTACAGCAGCAGTCTCGCACAGATAGCAGTCTCGGACTGATAGCGGCGAACGGAGCGTCGGCCTTCGATCAACAACTGACAAGCGGCGAAGCGTGTCGGCATTTATACCCCCGCCGTCGAATGTTCTAGCGCTACCGCTTGCGGCGGCGTACGTTCCAGAACAATCTGTACCATTCGCACAGTGGGCGTGATCTTATCGAAATGATCTACTACAGTCCGGAACCCTTTCGAAAACTGCAGGCGCGGTTTGCGCTGAGAATCGTGTGGTGTTTTGGGACGATAACAAAAGCTTCGGAAATGGAACGTGGCAATATATTCGGAAATGCCTTGTCACTGTTGTTTGCATGCTATAAAGGTTTCAGGGGGTCTGTTCTTATGACAGCGTCCCATACGACCCATGTAGCTTCTGCTGCATGTCAGTGATTGTGTACATCATGCTTTTAACACAGGTTACATACTTCTGCCTGTGATGAATGCGGCAGTGTTTCCTTTCTTTTATCTGATCGAAAATTCTGCGTAGGTCAAAATGCTTTGGGGGCCATAAACACTACTTCAACTCCAGAACTTTTTCCCTATTTTCTAGCAGAGTTTGTAAGAAACACTGTGCATGCTAAGTGTCACAGCTGTCTTCTTTTCTTGCAGCCCTTCAGATGGTCTGTAGCTCTTTTCTTTGCCTAGGATACCTCGCATGCCTAAGCGACTCCTCGGCTAGAGGCAACTCGTCTTGAGTTTAACCTGCAATATGAAGTCTAGACACTTCCTGAAAATTGCTTATGTGATCCCCTCAGAGCACTCTGCAAGGCCATGTGCATGGCTGCCCTTTTAGGCCTTTTTGTGTGCCCCATTGAGAAAGGCAGCAGTGGCTACCATGGACGAGACTTTTACCGCCAACTTGTACACCACTTTATAAAAAGCTGTGCTAATCGCAGGGGCTCGATTGTGAAACATTCGGGAATCTCATGTGTTGTCACAAGATGCTGGAGCTTGTGCTGCAAAGTCTTCATACTGGGCTTGACAACCTACTTGCAGTCTACAGTTTCTACCAAATTAAACTGTAAAAAATTATCCACATAGCTGGAGATTGTTCAGCACCGAAACTTAGCAATCTGTTAAAATTGTTCCTTTAAATACTGGTCAAGTGCAGGTATCTAAGAATTGATACAGTGCTCAGTTCAATACTAATACCCTGCAGTTACAAATACACCTTTATGACCTAGCCAGGAAAGGTAGATTCAAGTAACGGCGTGAAAAACACTTCCAAACACCTGCCAGTGACATTCAACACTTTCAAGGGAAGGATAGTGTTCAAAGAAATTTGATAGCATCTTTGGCGCAGAGCAGTAGATCCTTTGCGCTGGCAGGCTGATTATATATTTGTTAATAATTTCATTGATAATTAAGGACTTGTATTTGTCCGGTGCTGAAAGAAAAATATTAATAAACTGGTGACGTCTAGTGCTGTAAGATCCTCCTGCAATAAGGATGATTTTTGGTGTTTCACTAGGCAGAATCAATTGGCTGAAATTGAATGTCGTGCCCACTTCAAAGCTTTTTTAGAATGCACTCCGACTTCTTGAAATAGCGTAGCTGCTTCTTGAATGAGGCACCATTAAATTCTTGAACTTAAGGTGGTTTCGCAGAGAATAACACTCATATTGGTGGTATGGGCCTTATGCTTGGAAGCCATTGCTGCTTTTGTGCTGCGGTTCGCAAAAGTGGCTCACAAACGGAACATCCACTTGCCTTTTCAGAATGCTCTGTGGCAATCAACTCATCTCAAAGAAGGTGGATGATGCATTCTCCGAGTAAACATTCCATTTTAAGATTGCGGGTTTCACTCAAGATGTGTTGTTGTTAATAGCTATGAGTTTGTTTACATATGTTATGGATCCTATGCATGAAGAGGAGTGGCTGACCACTTTGAAGGCCCAAGAAATTATTAAGGTAACTGTGTACATTTCATGTAGAGTGCCTCTCGCAGACTCAAGGAGGTAGAGAGAAAGTGTTGAAGTACAGGCAGTGCACTTTCCTGCCTGTGCAGATGAACCTCTTGAATGAACTAAAAAGGCTGCAGCTCTGATCACAGGCAGAAGTGTGTATCATGTTTTAAACACATAGTGAACACAATCCATTTACCAAAAAAAATGAGCCCCTAAAATTTTCTTTTTTCATTTATAGCGAGGGTCTTGTTCTTGTAGACTTAATGCCTTAAGGTAGTTTAAGAGGGCCTATTGTCAGCTACTGACACGTAGAAAGATCACGTGCTACCAACCGAACACCCCCAGGTTTACGTGCTCGGAAACACTCAATAATGTCGACAAGAGGATAGCCGCCACTTTAGCTATTTGATAAGAGCATCGAATGCATCATCCGAAGGTTGTAGGTTTAGTCTTTGCTGGTTGAAAGTTGTGTGTTTGTCCGCCTTATTTCTGAACCTTTTTAATGTAGTTGCTGTACTATAGTCAAAAAGCTACTAATCACGTCTCCTATATTTTTCTTGGTCTGAATGTCTGTTCTCATTGAAGGACTGTATATACATCTGCACTGCTTTGTAATAAATTTCAGTAGGAAGATGGGGCTGCATCTATGTATCTTTTGTCCCTCCAATTGCATTTACTCGGTGCAGCCTTTGTAGGCAAATTAACTTGTGGGATAGGTATGTGGGGGCACGGCTGTTGTCTACAAAATATCAACAAGTGATATATGTTGTAATAACACCTAAAATCAATTTTACAGTTCTTTACTGGTTAGGTTTTTCAGTTTATCTGTCCTTAGAAAGAGTATTGATAGCTTGGCACGTGAAATTATGGAAGCATTCTACATTAAAAACAAGGGAAATACGCATGTTAGTGTTACATCTGTTGCTCTGCGTGGTGGGGAATTTTTCTTTCTTAGAAAACTTTTTTTAGTGGCTGTTTGTCATAATTCTTTTGTTGTAAATCTTATTGCGCGTTTTTCACTAGCATGTGAGGCAACGTGCGTGCGCAAGGTTGCTACGCTTATATATTTCGCTGATTTTTCGAGAATAAAATTTGTTGCGAGTGACGCCCTTCCTGTTCTGTCCTCAATTTTCTTCCCGATGGTATGCATCTTTTTAGAATTAAAAAGCATGAACTAACTAGCCCAACAAATTGATTTATTAAGGTGGTGATCCTACCCTGGCAGCACCCGCTCTGCACTTTATTCACTGTTTGCTGAAGTTCTACGTTCAGCCAATTGATGGTAATGGCATTGCGTTGGAAAGCTTACATTATCCATTTTCCAACGACAGCTAGTATTGTCGCCTAGTCTGAAGTGGTTTTGCACAGCACTAAAGACAGTGCGAGCAAAGACCAGTGCTTTTAGTGTACAAGCCTCCGTTGCACTGGAAGTGTGGCAAAACTGTGCAACATAACCAAATGAAATTTCCTAAGCCTCTTCATAAAGCATTATGCAAGGTTTTTCTGAAGAAATGTAGCCAGTAAAGCAATCAAAAAGTCATGCAGGCGTCAATAAAAATGACCAAAACAATGTAGGTTTATGACTGAATAGCTTTGTTTTTCTTTTTTGTGCAGAACAACAATATTGAATGGGTTGAGGGCTACAGTGTACCTAACGCCTATACAAAAATATTTTGCGTTCTGACGAATAGCTCGTGAATAATAACTGCTTGAATTCAAAAGTTTATGGATCCAATTGTTCAGGCGTTACCGACGAGGTGAAGAACTATCCAAGATGAAAATCTAAAATTTTCAATATTGAAGCAGCAAGCATCTTTATGTAGAGAAAGTAGTCAAAAGGTAAATAAAAAAATATAAGACTGAGTGAATTTGGCTCATTTGTCTGCTTGTAAGGTTTGCCCAAATTTACGTTTTTTCTCTTATCGCTAATTCACAAATATCGCACATTAGCAGGACTATGTCATGTTGTGTAATTATCAGTGCTCACTAACTTTGCGTAGCAGCGCTCGACTCAACAAATTTTTATCAAATAATAAATATTACAAACACTTTTTCGTGGTGGCGTTATCTGTGAAAAGGACCTAGAAGTTGTCTCGTGTCAGTTCGGACGTTTGTCAAAAGTTATGCCGCTAAACACGACTATGTCGCCGAAACACTTATGGGTTATTTCTCCAGATTTCAGACTTCAGTGTCTAGCCCAGTGGATAAATTTAGTCGCTACGTCTTCAATACATCATATAACCCCAAGAGGCTGCTAAAAAGAAATAGAAAGAAAGCGACAGAGTGATAGAAAGAAAGAAGGGAACAAAGCAAGCCACATTCCTGACCAAGTGGTTTGGCACTTGTGCCGAGGATTGCCCCACATTCTTTGCTGCTCGCCTTTGTAGCCAGGGGAGTGCAGAAGCGTTTATGAAGTACACAGAGAACTTGACCTAGCCATCTATTCTTGAGACTCGTAGAACATTACCTGGTGGTCTGTCCTTCGCAGGGAGGGGCGGAATGTTTGGCAGTGTGTGTTCCAGGTGAGACTGGTTGAAGGTTAGTTAACATTGGACCTTTTTCGAGAAACCAGTCTGCCCTTGTGAAGGGGTGGTGACATGACGCGCGTCACTCTTTTTTTTCTTGGGAGAAGAGGGGAGGTCTCAAGGCCAAACAGCCTCTATACACGTTGCACACAGTGACGACAGTTGCTAACTGAGAGGTAGCTTGAATCATCTGCAAATCCTTCCTGAAAAATACTAAGCCACCTGTATTTTTTTACCAGTGCGTGGCTAATAACTTCAGAGGCTACGACCTCCAGTTTCGATATCGGTGACCTTCGTAGAAACGGTTTTCAGACTTGAAAAAGTCCCATTGACTAGTTTGTGGATAGTTTGCGGGCAAGTTGGTGGAAACCAAACTTGCATGTGCGCAGTAACTATAATATAAAGTCTGAGTTCATGAGCGATACTTCCCTGAATGCAGCAAAAAGTGCGGATGACTGCGTAAGCTCCATAGCCTTCCCAGCCACGCGTAGCAAAACAAACGTCAAGCCTCTCGACGCCTTCTGAAGTTTGGAAACAATATTTTCAGTATGCCAACTTCTTCATAAAAAAGTGTTTGCTAGCGTAATTTTTACTCTCAAAATACGGTAACACATGTATTGCAAATGATCATTGTGTCCTCGAAAATCATTGATGTGATGCCTTATGCTTGTTGTAATGGGCGGTGTTTGGTCTAGCTAAGAAGTAGCAGGAATCTCCGCAGGGGCGCCTGTGCAAGTAGGCGTTTGGAGTGTAGCGACACCATGGACCCGAGCTAACGGGAGAGTTTGACTCCCTCCCACGCCTAGCCGTGCGTGGCTTTGCCGTGTCCGGAGAAAAGGGGATCCTGGGGGTTGAGCCAACGCTGGGTGATTGGACCTTTAAGGCCCCCCGGCAGAGGCAACACACCCCTTTGGCCCCGGCTTCACGTAGACGGCACCCCTAGGCTGACCCACCCAGGGGAAATCGGCAGTCACCTTTTCCTATCTATCTCTCCTTACATCTTCGTATTTATCTCTTACTGTTTATTTGTCCTGTCTTCTACTCTCTTCGGCTTACTTCCAAACTTCCTGGCGGCTAGGGTTAACCCTGTGCAAATAGGCTACCTTGGTCTAGGCGCTTTGGGTTATAGTGGCGTTGTACGGCTGGCGTCTGCAGGTTCCAGCATCCGCAAACTTGTAGCGTCCCCTCGTTGGGCTCCGTGGTGGGTGGCCGCCAACGCTGCTGAACAAAAATAAGACAGGCATGCACAGAGCATTCCCCTTACTGTCTGATCGTACCGGCTTAAAGCGGGTACGCACCGATGATATAAACTTTTTTAACCAGCCCAATGAAACATATCCTCACTATCATGTTATCCACTGTGAAAAAACTGAAAAGCAAGCCAGAACCGTCTCTCCTTTTCTGGTTTCTAGATGTCTTACCGAAACTCTTGGCACAGGATACAAGGTAACCAAAATGGCTAGTGGAGACCTTCTCCTCGAAATCCGTGACAAAGAACAGTTTGAAAAGCTAGACCGTCTTTCAGATTTTGGTGGCATACCAATAACCATAACACCACATAGATCAATGAACACAACTCGCGGAGTGGTATCTGACATGGACTTACTTGACTGATCTGAGACTGAACTTTTGGAGGGGTGGAAGAGCCAAAATGTCACTAATGTACAGAGAATCATCATTGGAAGAGATAATAAGGAAACACCGACGAAACACTTAATACTCACATTTGCATCCAGTAAACTACCGGAATCTATTCAAACAGGGTACACAAAAACATCTATCAGGCCGTACATACCAGACCCTCGTCGTTGCTTCCAATGCCAGAGGTATGGCCTTGGCTCTAAAACCTGTCGTGGTCGCCGGACTTGTGCATCTTGTGGAGTCCTAGGCCACGTGTCTGAGAACTGCAAACAACCGCCACACTGTGTAAACTGCGAAGGAAACCATGCCGCATATTCACACTCCTGCACATACTGGAAAAAAGAAAAAGAAATAATTACGTTGAAGGTGAAGGAGAACATTACATTTAAGGAAGCACGGCGAAGAGTCGCTCCATTCTATGGACCTACATACGCTGATGCGGCGCGTCAGGGGCACCGCCGCACCAGCCCTCGCCACTCCTTCGGCCCGCGCATACCGAGCCGATAATTGTGGCACCTGCCCCTAAGGCGGCTGTAGCCCAGGCTACACCGCCTACTCCCAAACAGAGACAGGAGACTCCAGAGTCCTCCGGTCTCAAGGCCTCACCTCACCAGACGAGGCCCGAAATTCGAATTAACAGCCCGCACGTGCGGGCAACCAGTGCCTCCGAAGAGGCAATGGATACGTCGGCACCCTTGGTGCCGAAAGAGCGGCGTGGCTCCCTGGAGCGCGTCAAGAAAACAAAAAAGCAGATAATAGGGCCTGGTGATGGCCCTGTTAAGTGAACTCAAACTCCCTGTCTAAACAGCCACTCGCTTTTCGTACACAAATCACCATTTCACATTCACCATGAACACTCAAATTATACAATGGAAAGTCAGGGGCCTTTTCAGAAACCTTGACGACATCCAAGAACTCTTACATGAACACTCACCAAAAGTGCTGTGTGTACAAGAAACACACCTTAATTTAAAACACACAAATTTTCTTCGTAAATACGTTATTTTCCGAAAAGACCGTGTTGATGCTATGACATCATCCGGAGGTGTTGCCATCATAGTGAATCAAGGAATAACATGCACACACTTACAACTCCAAACATCCCTTGAGGCTGTGGCTGTTCGAACGGTTCTTTTTGATAAACTGATCACAATCTGCACTATTTACATTCCTCCTAGCTATTAGCTGCAAAAACGCGATTTACACTTTCTAATTGATGAACTTCCGGAGCCTTATGTTCTCCTTGGAGACTTTAATGCGCATAGCAGGCTATAGGGTGACTCTCGGAATGACGCGCGAGGTCGACTGATCGAACAGTTCCTTATCTCGTCGAGCGCGTGTCTCTTAAATCGAAAAGAACCAACCTATTATAACCTCGCTAATAACACCTACTCCTCCATAGACCTGAGCATAGTATCTCCATCTCTTGTGCATCTACTCAAGTGGAAAGCCGTCAGGAATCTGTACGGAAGTGACCACTTCCCCGTAGTTTTGAGCACAACGACAGTAATTGAGTGTCCACCCCGTGTTCCCAAGTGGCTCATAAACAGAGCCGACTGGGAACAGTTTTATACTATCGCTTGTCTAGGTTGGAATGACATCTGTACTTTGAACATTGATGTTGCTGTGAACTACTTCACAGCGTTTTTGTTTGATGCTGCAACAAAATGCATCCCACAAACAAATGGACACCCTGGAAAACGACGTGTGCCATGGTGGAACTCTGAATGCCGAAACGCCCGCAAACAGCAAAACAGAGCTTGGAGGCTGCTTCGGAACTCACCGACAGCCGAAAATCTTGAAACCTTCAAGAAAATAAAGTCTCAAGGCAGGAGAACGCGTCGGCAGGCCAGAAGAGAAAGCTGGCAGAAGTTTTTATCAGGGGTTAATTCATACACACAGGAGGCTAAAGTCTAGAACATGGTCGGTAGGATTGCAGGAAAACAAGTACACACATTTCCACTCGTAAACACTCAGGGTGATACCTTGGAAGATCAGGCAAACTTCCTCGGTGCACACTTCGAACAGGTATGCAGCTCGTCTCACTATTCTGACACTTTTCAAAAATACAGAACAAGAATAGAAAAGCAGAAACTCGAACACAAATCCACTAGATACGAGGCATATAACCAAGCTTTCAGTCTAGCTGAGCTCCGAACATCTCTAAACTCCGGCAGTACTTCTGCCCCAGGCTCTGACCATGTGATGTATGAAATGTTAAAAAACCTACCAAACGAAACCCGAAAAGCCTTACTTTGTTTGTACAATGCTATTTGGTCTTCTGGCACTATTCCTACCTCCTGGAAAGAGGCTATTGTTATTCCCATTTTGAAAGAGGGCAAGGACCCTTCTTTAACTTTGAGTTATAGGCCTATTGCACTTACAAGCTGCTTGTTCAAAGTCTTCGAAAAAATGATAAACTGCCGACTTGTACACTTTCTTGAAACAAAGATTTTGCTCGACCCATTTCAGTGCGGGTTTCGAGAGAGTAGATCCACGACAGACCACCTTGTTCGTATCGAGGCACAGATCAGAGACGCCTTCGTCCACAAACAATATTTTCTCTCTGTGTTCCTCGATATCGAAAAGGCTTAGGATACAACATGGCGTTTTGGAATTTTAAGAGACCTGTCCCACCTTGGCGTGCGCGGAAGAATGTTTCACATAATCAAAAGTTACCTGTCAAACCGGACATTCCGTGTCCGAGTGGGCACAGTTCTTTCCCAAACATTTGTCCAGGAAACAGGCGTGCCTCAAGGTGGTGTACTTAGCTGCACACTTTTTCTCATAAAAATGAATTTCTTGCGCTTGACCATCCCTCGCAATATGTTTTATTGTACATATGTCGATGACGTCCAGCTTGGCTTTAGGTCTTGCAATCTGGCAATGTGTCAGCGGCAGGTTCAGTTAGGTTTAAACAAGGTCTCCAAATGGGCAGAGGAAAACGGATTCCGACTGAACCCACAAAAAAGCACGTGTGTCTTGTTCTCCAAAAAGAGAGGCATGCACTCAGAACCCGACATTGAACTGAAAGGTCAACGTCTGTCTCTTAATACGGAGCATAAAGTCTTAGGATTAATCTTGGACAACCAGTTGACCTTCGTACCGCACATCAAGTATCTAAAAACAAAATGTTTAAAAGCCATGAATGTTTTAAAAGTGTTGTCACCTACTAGGTGGGGTAGTGAGAGGCAATGTCTCATGAACCTATATAGAAGCCTCATTCGCACCCGCTTAGATTATGGGGCCGTTGTTTATCAGTCTGCGACTCAAAGTGCTTTGGAGATGCTGGACCCCGTGCACCATTTGGGCATCCGCCTTTCTACGGGTGCTTTTTGCACCAGCCCCGTAGAAAGCCTTTATGTGGAGTCAAATGAGTGGTCGCTTCATCTGCAGAGAACTTACATGTCCTTTGTTTATTTCCTTAAGGTGAAAGCAGACAAGAAGCACCCCTCATACTCTACTATTAATGATTTGTCAAGCTCAGTTTTGTTTCAAAACAGGCCTCCGATGAGACAGCCCTTCTCAATTTGCCTGAAGAGTCTAGCTGAGGAAACTGGGGTCTCACTAGAACACAGTTTAATAGCTCCTGTAGCATACCCGCCACCGTGGCAATGGCAGACTATAGACTGCGATGTCTCTTTTCTAGAAGTTACAAAACATGCGCCTATTGCCCATATCCGAACATACTTCCTGGAACTTCAACACAAATACACACGTCCTGAGTTCTTTACACATGCCTCCAAGTCTAACTCCTCTGTGTGCTACGCTGCTGTCGGTCCATTCTTTTCGGATGCTGGCCCTCTACATCCAGGCACAAGTATCTTCACAGCGGAAGCCTATGCGATACTTGTGGCGGCTAAACACATCAAGCAATTACAAATACAAAAATCAGTAATTTATACAGACTCTCTCAGTGTAGTAACGGCTCTGCACAGTCTTAAAAAACACAAAAACCCAGTAATTGTCTCACTTTACTCCATTTTATGCACACTCTACACACTCAAACGACATGTTGTAGTGTGCTGGGTGCCAGGGCACCGTGAGATTCAAGGCAACGTGAGGGCGGATCATCTCGCTGCATCCGTTCACAAAAGCACTGCCCCTACATTCATATCAATCCCGGCCCTTGATCTTAAGCCGTCTCTCAAACGAAACCTCAGAGTATACTGGCAGAGCAAGGGGGATACACACACACAAAACAAAGTACACGTTATTAAGCCACACCTTGGTCATTGGCTGCCTGTATTGAAATCGCGTCATACAGAGGTAATACTAACGAGACTCAGGATAGGACACACATACACGACACACACATATCTCTTGTCTGGTGGCGATACACCATTGTGTGACAGATGTGGTGAACCATAAACCGTCCTTCACATGTTAATCCAGTGAAACACTTAGAAACTCTAAGAAAACAACATTTTCCATTACCCTACCGACAACATATACATTTACACCCTGCAATGTTAATTGGTAGGGAACCGCTTTTTAGTCATAAATCATTGTTAGCGCTTTTAAAAGAAATTCATAATTTTCATATCATACACCCGGGCATCCCGTAGCACGACCTCTCCAGGGAGGTTTTTTATGCGCTGGCTACACAGGAAAGCACTTGCCTCACGGCCCTTGCACGCAAGGGTATGAACGAGTGAGGTACTTGTGCTAATGCCACACATGTCCGCCATTGTTTTTCATTATCACCAACTTTTGTCACCTATTCACACCACACACACCTTTCACGGCATGGTCATGATTTTATTACTTGCATGTTTTTACCCGCCTTACTGCGAGGAATTTTAAGGCCCTTATACAGCCGCTAATCACAATCATTGTCCACATTCCTTGTCCCATGAACTGGCGCTCTTTGGCCATTAAATGGCCCTTGCGCCAAAAAACACCAGACATCATCATTAGAAGTAGCAGGAATAAAGCTTAAACTGTACGAAATAGACAAGATGGCCACCATTACCTCTAGCAAAGCTAAGCTTTGGCAAATAATCTGTTCGCTCATGTAGGTCATGGTATATCTTACTTTCTAGGCACCTGGACTTCACTGATCATAGCGGGACATAACGCACTTTTTCCCAGCATCGAACACCATAGACATCTAGAAAATGAGGCGTTCGCAGAAAACGTAGACGCACTCAAGCGTATTTCTCCAATGAACTTCTTCGAGTGCTCACTGGGTGCAGCCACAAATGTGTGAGCCGCCTATTTTCCTGCAGCTCCCAAACGACAAATGCAATATCCGGACTGGTTTGCAGCTTCCACTTGCTAAGCCAAGGGTCCCAATCAGCTAGCGTGCTGTCCAGACACTCAAGATGATAAAAGCACAAAGGGGGTGAGAGAGGAGGATGCAATTTCAAGTTTGATACAAAAGAATTGGAACTTTGAAAAAAAAAAAGACTGTGCGTGAGTTTTCAAAATAATCATATCACATGCTAGTGCTATGAGTACTCGCATAGATGAGCACTAATGAAGCAATGGTTTCGTGTGATCAATTCGCATACCACACCACTGTGCTGCTGTTCTAAAACAGGAATGAAAATCTCTGCAGTACCATGTGCACAAACTGATCAGATTCTGACAGGTCTACCGTCGCATTCGTGAAAACTCAGTAAGTGCGCCGGTGGGGTGTGACATTTCTGTCCCAAAGAAACTCCCAAGATCCGATATGTGCTTATCTTAGAGGATTTGAACGCCGAAGCAGCCATTCTTTTCTGCTCTTGGTCGACTGTACTCCCTCGTGAAAAGCTTTCTGCACCTCATGCAATTTGTCAGTTTCTCAGGGATCTGCCCAATTTAGACCAAGCGGCGGTTACACTTGAAGAGGTCATGATTTCGAAAATTTTGGTTATCTATGATGTCAACCAATGATTTTATTTAGCACTTGTGTAGACAGCGACAGGCAATTTTCACGCTTGATAAGGCCTCTAACCTTTCCCTACCGTGTGTAATGTGCTGTTTAATTTGTAAGAGCGCGTGAATATTATCATCTTTTCACTTATAATTGAATACTGCCTAAAGCATATCAAATTACATACCCACTTTTTTGTTGTTCAACGCTCAGCTGGTGCAATTCGCATCTGTCTTACAAATAATTGATGTGTGAGCGGAAATCGTTTTATAGCTGAAAGAATTGACTCTCATATGTCTCACTAAATCTGAGCACTGCGATCGTGTATGTAAGTGTGAGACCGCCCACAAAGTACAAATGTTGCGCTGCTTGACCTCATCTTTCCCTCTGTCTGCTCACCACGCTTGCACCACATCATGACCGATGTCACCCCGATCCCCATTCACATTCTCGAAGCTTTCAAGTAGATATGTGAGAAACAAAAAGAAAGTGGCAACCGATACATCTGTTTAGCGGTGCATGATGCTACTAATGTTTTGACTGGCAAATTCTTTCCGCCATTCAGGCCCATGAAATCACCCTTGTTTCGCTCATTGCTAGGCACGAAAAAGGGGCTTTGTGTAATGATGACCTATAAGTAGTAAAAGATAGTTTTCCGTGTAGCTTCTGTATGTAGCGACATAATTATCAAGCGGACCATGCGCAACACCCGCAGTTTATGTGCAGGTTCAGAGGGGTCCACTGTCAAAGGGAACGCTGGAGCACGTGTCATCTGCTCCGGTGTTCTTTTACAAACTGCCACATCTAGCGGCCACGTGATCAAGTAGAAGATGTGGCATTTAACATCCCCTGAAACGGGTTTGTAAACCTCGCCAGCTATCGGTCGTGTCTCTCAACTCACTACATCCCCACTGTAGGGTTCCTAGAACGAATATGAATACCACCGGCAGTGAATAATGCTACCGGCTCAGAGTAAAGCCCCGAAAAGGGGGCCAAAAGGGGGCCATCATAGCACTTCTGTTGAAGAAGAGTGCACGATATAAAGCCGAGGTGGAGAAAGCGAAGTAGTAGGACAGGACGCTTACATATTCCGCAGGGACGTCTGACATCATGCCCATCATTGTGCTGCCTCACGAAGACTGGTGTGCAGCTGTGGCCTGCTAGCATTGTATCAAAAATACAAGCAGATCTTCAGAAACACTGAAAGTTAATGGTTTATTGGAACAGAAGCTGCTCTCACGTGGAATATTGATGCTTTTCTCTTTTTTGCCGTTTTTGTTCAGTGTGCTTTAAGCTCCGAGAGAGGCATTATAGTGTAATGCAGTGTGATGCACCTTAGAGTAATTTGAGTGTCAGAGAGACGCTATGCTCCTGAAAAATGTCGTAAAATGCAGATATTCTGTTGCTTTGCACGAGGAAAAATGTTGCTAACATAAGTTATGCCAGTATAATGAAGGCTAGGCATTGTACGTGAGATAGCCATGTTTTGTTGTGAATTTGCAGTTTAACATGATATTAAAGGGAATGCCTCTGCTAAGCCATTGATGCCGTGTCTTCGTGAAAAGGAAGTACATAAATTTTTATTCTTATACGACAAAGTGTTGAGCAAAAAGGTAAGCTTGTTTTATTCTAAAAACCACTGGGAAATATTACTTAAGACAAATGCGTGAAAGTGGGTCAAATTTGTTTTAATGTTTTAATTTTAGAAGAATCAATTTGACAGAGTGAGCGGCCCTTGTTGAGCTAACTACTAACCAAAAATTTGGTAGTCAACTGTGGCAATTCTCGAATTAACACAGGTGGTGTAGCCAAATAGAAGAGACGCATAGATAACAATTTCCAAGAAAACAGTTCACTGGCAATAGCATAATGATGGGGTAGTAGATTATTGTTGTCAACGCACGGTTGGGTGCTGAGTAGCAATGTTTATTTTACCTTAGGAGAGAATTATGTACGCAAAGATAGAAAGCAAGTCTTTATAAACATGTACTGCGACTTTACACAACAAAATATAACAAATCTACACAAACAATTCGCCTCCCATGTGAGTGGCATGCTCAGTGTGCACTGGCGCCAAATGTGTGGAGGTGACCGAATTCACTGATTGTCTCGTATGTGTCTACTCATCTGGATGGAGGCCGGGATTGTTGTTGCACGCCGGCTGGTCACGACGGTCTAACCACGACACGAAAAGCTTTGCCTTCCCTCTCTTTTGTTTCCAAGCCAGCGTCATCGAATTATGGAAGTCGAAGGCATGCCCTTTTTTCAAGCAGTGTTTGATGAGTTTTGTCTCAGAATGCGTGATTGTTGTGATGTCACCATTGTGTTCATTAAAACTCGTTCACCACTTCCTGCCAGTGTGGCCAATATAAGTGGTGTCGGAGCCACTGCACAGGAACTTGTAAACAAGCCTGTTTTCATCATTCACAGAAGTGCAGGTTTGGCTAGGAGAGCACATTTAGCAAGGTTCAATGATGCTTGAAAATTGTTTTAATTCCAAGTGGACGAAGTGCTATTCGAAAAGAGTCTGAAAACCTTCAACGTAAGGTACAGAAACAATGGGTTTTGTGTTTTCTCGTGGCAGACTTCTTTTGCATGTATTTCTGGGTGTCGTTGATAAGCCTGCTCAGATAACGGCTTTGTTACTATTCACCAACCACGTTTTCCATCTATATGACTGCAAGTGCTGATCAGTGATGTTTGTGACCCCACTTGCATGAGTGAAATAGGCAGGAAGCGACCAACAGGGCTCAAAGAGCACAAATGAGACATTGCAAAAGCCACCCATGCCACGCATTTTAAGACAAAACTCGTCGAACACTGCTCGATGACGGGACATGCCTTTGACTTCAGTAACGACACAACGCTAGCTCAGGAACAAAAGTGGGGCAAGAGAAATCTTCTCAAGTCGTGATTCATTACTGTGACAAGTTGCCGCGTGACAACAACCGCGGCCGCGTTCTAAGCGACCTACGAGACAAGCAGCAAACTGTGTAACCTTCCCTTATTTGGTACCAGAGATACTGAGGATGCCAGCTACATATTTGGCGAAACGGCTGTGTAGTTTTTGCTATATTTTACAGTGTTAGATATTAGCCTATAATTTAAAAACGATAGTCTTTTTTGGGTACATTCGACGCAAAAATTTTTGTCTGTCTGTCTGTAAATTTGTCTGTTTGTTCACCCTTAACGGCACCAGGTACTTTAAACGGCACCAGACGATACCCCAAATGGCTGACCCCATCCGCAGCACCCACCAATATTGCTCAAAATGCAGGGCTCGTACTTATGCTATTGTCAGTTAAAAACAATTACTGCGCACATCTGAGGCACCATAATAACACGTATATATATTCTGTATGTGCGTCTTTTACTAGAAAAGGCATACATAAGTAATTCTAATGACCGTAGTGTTTATCACGCTGCGCTGACCATGCAACGCTTGCACGAAAATGCAACGCTTTGCTAAGACGACACGGTGGTGGCACCTACCCGTCACCTTGCGTTATACACCTCATCCCCTCTGAGACGGGCGCGCACTCCCGTCTCAGAGCCAGGCAATTCGCTTTCCAAGATAACTGCCACATAGCGCTCATGTCTCACGTGTGACGTGCTTGATGCGCTCATTCGCCTCCGCTGTGTGCTCGAGGCACTCTAACGCAGTGGCTTCTTAATACCACTCACCAATTTACTAGCGCCTAACATCAAATAAACGTTTTATTTACTCTCTCCAGACGCAAGACCACCGTTTTTGGACGGCATTGGCAGTGTAACATGCAGATACGGGGTCAATTGTTTAATCATGAACTGGCCTGTCTTTTGGAACATTTTTACATTTTCTTCACTTCACTTCACTTTATTTTCCTTAAAGACCCCGCACTGGAGGTATTACATAAGGGGTGGGGTTAACACACATTTTTTTACAAAATAGTGGCTACATACATTTATTGAAAAACAGCAGATTTTAGTTTTACCGAAAATGATGATGAACAGGTGGTTTCGACGATATGGCGGGGCAGGCCGTTCCAGTCAACTGATGATCGACAAAAGAAAGATGCAGAAAATGTTGTAGTGCGGCTGCGTGGACGAGAAACTTGCAAGTGGTGCCCTGTGCGCAGTGATGTGCGCGGTGGCGGGGCCAAAATATATGGGGCATGATGAAGCGAGCTGTAGAAAAACTTGTGAAAAAGGATTAATGAATCAATGCGGCGCCGGTATGATAGCGTGTTTAAACCAGACTGTGTTTTTAGTAATGATATGCTGATGTTATAGGAATATGACGATTGAATAAACCTTACTGCGCGATTCTGAATGGCTTCTAGGGTATTGATAAGACATGCTTGATGAGGTGACCATATGGGAGAAGCGTATTCTAGTTTCGGGAGTACGAGTGACTTATATGCTAGAAGTTTTACGTGGCGTGGTGCATGACGCAGGTGGCGTTTTAGAAATCCCAGGGTTTGGTTGGCCGAGGCGGTAATGCATGCTATATGAGGCGACCAGTTTAAGTCATGTGAGAGTGTGACACCAAGGTACTTGAATGTATCCACTGTTTCTAATGAAGTGTTAGCAATAGTGTAAGGTGTGTATAATGGCTGAAGACGGCGAGTGAAACATACTACCTTGCATTTGTTGGGGTTGACGGTCATCAGCCATTCGTTGCACCAATCCTGAATATTGTTGAGATCTTCTTGCAGAATAGCGTGGTCAGCATTGTTAGTGATTGTACGGTAGATGACACAATCATCTGCGAACATTCGGATTTGAGAGGAAACATGTAGAGGGAGGTCATTTATATAAATAAGAAACAGCAGAGGGCCTAAGACGCTGCCCTGTGGAACGCCAGATGTTACAGGGAGGGGGGCGGAAATGGAATTATTGATATGTACTGACTGTGATCGGCTCGAAAGAAATTCCTTAATCCAATGGAAAATATCGGGATGTAGATTCAACTGAGAGAGCTTAAGTAACAGCCGTTGGTGGGGTAACTTATCAAAAGCTTTTGCGTAATCAAGAAAAATGGCATCTACCTGTTTGTTAGTATCGAGGTTGATGTGCAAGTCGTGGATGAACATGGCAAGTTGCGTTTCGCATGAGAGGCCCTTCCGGAATCCATGTTGAGATGCGTGAAAAAAGTTGTGCCTGTCAAGAAACTGCATGATTTGCGTGTAGATGACGTGCTCCATTATCTTGCAAGGTACACTAGTCAGGGAAATCGGTCGATAGTTGAGAGGAGAGCTTTTGTTGCCTGATTTGAAGATTGGAACGACCTGCCCTTCCTTCCAGGAGAGGGGGATGCTACCGGATGATAAGGACTGCTCGAAAATAATTCTGAAATAGGCTGCGCAGATGTTCTTGGTGTTTTTTAACAGTTTTGTATTGATATCATCTGCCCCTGAAGTTGATGAAAGTTTAAGATTTTCAATTATGGCTATTATTCCTTGTTCGCTGAATTGGATTGCTGGCATGACACCTTGGACAGGGGGTGGGGGCACTGGTAGAGGAGCATCAGGTTCAGTGGTAAAAACAGATGAAAAAGCAAGGTTAAATACATCAGCACATTCTTGCTCAGGAATCGCAATGTCGTTATGGTCGGTAATGACAACAGCAGTAGGTGTCTTGGGGTTTAAGATTTGCCAGAATTTTTGGGGGTTGCTCTTGAGTACACAGGGTAAGGTGTCAAAAAAGAAGGAGTGCTTGTCATGACGTATAGCTGATAAGTAAACTTTCTCAGCTACGTAATATTTTTCCCAGGCCGTGGTACAATTTTGTTGCCTTGCGAATCGGTAAAGTCGTTTTTTCTTATTTTCTAGAGATTTTAATTTCCTATTGAACCAAGGTTTATTGCGGTTAGCTTGTACTGAAGTAACTGGAATGTGGTTGGTGGCGAGCTCAGTAAACTTTTGTTGGAAGATCGACCAGTTTGCATGAAGTGTGCGGCTGTGAAAATCGGTGCAAAAAGTCGAGTAAAAAGCGATAAGTTCGTTGTTTATGGCATCGTAGTTGCCTTTGCCGTATAAGCGTATTGTTTTTCTCCACGATTCTCGTTTCAGCAAGGTAAAGCTAAAGACTGCGTGGATTATTTTATGGTCGCTAATTTCGCGGAGGTAAGACATCGAAGATAGGCTATTTGGACTATTGGTTAGTATAAGATCTAAAACGCTGGCCGAGCCATGCGCAACGCGTGTTGGTTGTAACACAAGCTGACTTAAATTGAAGTTAAAACAGAGATCGAGGAAATCATTATCGGCTTTACTCAGTGATGAAGGCGGATTACTATTCCAATTTATGTGAGGGAAGTTAAAATCCCCAATCCCCAATTTTCTCCTTATTTGTAACTCTGCTGCATACTTTGGTGTACCAAAAACATGCTGATAATTTATTTGGTGTTTTGGATGAAGTTTTGTTGTATTTTGTTTTAGGTACATCTTCACTTACCCGGAAGAAAAATGAACAGCATCTTACTTGGTCACCAGTGCAGCTGATGAGGATTGAAAAAAAAGTACTACGATGTGAGTGCCATCTGTTCAGTAAGCACCATATCATACGGCAATTTTGAACTAATAACAATTTTCTCTTTGCATCATTATATTAACTCAACGAACATTGCTACCCTGAAAATAACTAGGCAGACCTAATATGTTTCAGCTGACCAACTGAAATAAGACCGTAAATAAGCTTGAAATATTGATTCTTTGCTATCATTAGCAATTTGTGATGCGGGTTCTTGTTGCTGATTTGTTTTTCTCCCGGGCTGAGCCCCGGAGAGTTTTTCTAATAAGGACAAAGCCGTTCGGTTTCCAAGAAACACACAAAAAGTTTAATTGAAAAGTAAAAAGGCAAAGATTCCTCACAAAACAAAACACTTAATAAACAGTTGACTGGACATGACGAAACACATCTGTAAACACCCAACAAGAACGTTCAAAGTCAGTAACTAAACCTAACGTTCGAAAGGGGCTGAGTGATGGGAGTAGCGCAAGAGTATCGGTGCAGTCTCACCCACAAGTTGGTTTTCGGCGGTGATGAGAAACCGGAACGCCGTGACTCCTGCGTCAATGCGTGGGCTGGACGAGGACGAGGGAACGCTGGCTGCTGGCGACACGTCGAAAAGCCCTACCAAATCGTGATGGTTTCGGCTTGAGGAGCGTGGACACGTCGGAGACGGGAGAACGCAGGCTGGTGGCGACGCGTCCGGGAACTAGGGTCGACCTAGTCAAGCAGCTGGGCGCACAGCTCGGGCCCGGAGCCCGACGGCTGTAGCTCGCCTGCCGGAACCAAAGTCCGCAGGCCCTGGAAAGGAGTTCAGGACCGGATGGCCACGGTCCTTTGGAGCGGGAACCCGACAGCAGGAGGCCCCGGCCGGTGGAAGTCCTGTAGGCTCGGGTCCGGAACCCAACGGCCCATCTTCAGCGCCCGGTCCGGTGACGACCTTCCGCTTGCACTGCCTGCCTCGAATTCCCCTTGCTCTCGTCTCCCCAGGCTCCTGCTTCAGCTCTGGCCCACTTGTCTCGTTCTCATTGGAGATACTACTCTTTCGTGGTGTCAAGCCATTGGGCCTTGAAATCTCCGTGTTCGCTGCCCATTGGATGTTTTACCTTTTGTTTACTTCACGTCCTGCCACGCATCCTCGTGCTTGACGCTCTTTAACGTCGTCATTCTTGTTTAAGCAGCACCGCACGTGCACTCTGGTATTTCTCCTTTTGTTTTTTTTTTCCGTGACGCGCACTTTTCGAAGGCGCGCACTTTGAACGCGCACCACACATCACATACGCCCCCCTTTTATTCAAGTTTTTTTTTTTTTTTAGAAAAAAAAAACTGCCGATGAGTGCGCGTTCTGCACTACGTCACAATTAAACCACATATTTGCACCACGCAGTTCAACACATCACCGGGCTACAGTTCGCTACATCGTCCAAATGTCCACACTTAAACTTTAGATTCACCCAATTGCATTTAAAAGTTCTGAAACCCGGAATAAACCTTTTTACTACAAAATCGACTATGGACAAAGCTACTTGTGTCCGCATCTAAAAGTCGAAGTCCAGAAAGAGCTACCGGTTTTCTAACCCTACACTCAGGTTATCGCGTCCCAAACCAGACGCACTGCCCTTCTCGCACGTTTCGAAAGTAACTGTGGCCAACAGGCTTTTATGCACTTTCGCTGAAACGCGTGTCTGCGCCCCCGCCGGCCACATGAACGCTTACCGGTCACAGAGGAACAGGGCGCGGTCTCGAGCCGTCGGCGTCGACACGAAACGCACTGAGACACGAATGTCCAAATGCCACAATCTCTCACACAAATGCTTTCTTTTAGTTCACCATCTAATGAACACAAGCTCGGGGTGCCCTCAGCAAGCCCAAACGCTCCGACAAGCGTGTGAGGTTCCTGGATTCTTGAGAAGGGATGCCGTTGTGCTCGGTCATTATACAGCTCATCTTGAGTGGACTTAATTATAGGTTCAAAACCAATCACGTTCTCAGGTTCAAGACCCTGTCTGGCATTCTCCATACCTACTATCGAGCCCACCTCCGATTCGATACTGTTTATTTTGAAGAGTGCTTCAGCACTCCCATCGTGTTTTCTCGGACAAATAGCAGTTACGCTATCCTGTGAACTAGAATCCCCTCTCTCTCTGAGTGAGATATACGTATGGTCTAGGACCATTGACGTGGTGCCTGCTGCTACCTCTGTCGGTACAAAACAATCAGTGGCCACTATATCAGAGCCTTCATGGCATTCGCTGCCATCTTCCCAATGACGTTCTAGCGCTCCTTCCATGGAGCTATTGAGAGGTAGCCCTACCCCTTCCCGAAATGTGCTCGGCCTTTGAGACGTTCTGATACACACCTCATTCTGAATGGAACTTCTTTGTTCCCTGCTATCGAAGCTTTGCTCCACCACATTTTCCACAGCTTCTAGGTCGCCCATATCCAGGCGCTCTTCTTCATAGGTGCTTGGCCTCTCAGAGGTCCCCAAGCAGCTAACGGAAGTAATATGTTCCCAGCCAGAGAAGCTTTCCGTCGCTTCAACAAACTCCTCATGACTCCTGCCTTCTTGGCTGTCAACCTCTCTGCCTTCCTCTATCTGAGCTTCTCGCTCCGAAGTAAGGCTGTCGCGAGGTTCGAGGCCAACCTTGCAGGAATCGACTTCCCTCCAGCAAACGCTGCTATCGGAGCAAACATTCACCGCTTGCTCGACCTTCTGCATCGCCAGCTGCCCCCTTTTCGCCATCGCAAGCTCGAGTCGCCGCTCGAAGTCCACCCTCTCTAATTGGAGCTGCTGCTTCAGTATGCGTGTCTGACGCTCTAGCAACACTTTATTTTCACGCGTTACGCGCTCTAGCTCCTCCTTCTTAGCTCTAAGCACCAATTCAAGCTTTTCCTTCGCCGCCTTTCGTTCTGCAGCCCGTTGCTCACGCTCCCTCTCCATCCGCTCCTCGTACCATACTCTAAACTCCGCTCCCGTCAGTCCCATTTTATCCGCCAACTCAATTAACTCCCACGTGTTCGTCATCGTGTTAACCGCGTCAAAAAATCTACTGGAAAAACAAACGACTTTGTCCTGTCGCGGACGCCAATTTGTGATGCGGGTTCTTGTTGCTGATTTGTTTTTCTCCCGGGCTGAGCCCCGGAGAGTTTTTCTAATAAGGACAAAGCCGTTCGGTTTCCAAGAAACACACAAAAAGTTTAATTGAAAAGTAAAAAGGCAAAGATTCCTCACAAAACAAAACACTTAATAAACAGTTGACTGGACATGACGAAACACATCTGTAAACACCCAACAAGAACGTTCAAAGTCAGTAACTAAACCTAACGTTCGAAAGGGGCTGAGTGATGGGAGTAGCGCAAGAGTATCGGTGCAGTCTCACCCACAAGTTGGTTTTCGGCGGTGATGAGAAACCGGAACGCCGTGACTCCTGCGTCAATGCGTGGGCTGGACGAGGACGAGGGAACGCTGGCTGCTGGCGACACGTCGAAAAGCCCTACCAAATCGTGATGGTTTCGGCTTGAGGAGCGTGGACACGTCGGAGACGGGAGAACGCAGGCTGGTGGCGACGCGTCCGGGAACTAGGGTCGACCTAGTCAAGCAGCTGGGCGCACAGCTCGGGCCCGGAGCCCGACGGCTGTAGCTCGCCTGCCGGAACCAAAGTCCGCAGGCCCTGGAAAGGAGTTCAGGACCGGATGGCCACGGTCCTTTGGAGCGGGAACCCGACAGCAGGAGGCCCCGGCCGGTGGAAGTCCTGTAGGCTCGGGTCCGGAACCCAACGGCCCATCTTCAGCGCCCGGTCCGGTGACGACCTTCCGCTTGCACTGCCTGCCTCGAATTCCCCTTGCTCTCGTCTCCCCAGGCTCCTGCTTCAGCTCTGGCCCACTTGTCTCGTTCTCATTGGAGATACTACTCTTTCGTGGTGTCAAGCCATTGGGCCTTGAAATCTCCGTGTTCGCTGCCCATTGGATGTTTTACCTTTTGTTTACTTCACGTCCTGCCACGCATCCTCGTGCTTGACGCTCTTTAACGTCGTCATTCTTGTTTAAGCAGCACCGCACGTGCACTCTGGTATTTCTCCTTTTGTTTTTTTTTTTTCCGTGACGCGCACTTTTCGAAGGCGCGCACTTTGAACGCGCACCACACATCACAGAGAGTAAGGAGCCAATCACCCAGCTTCATAAAGCTTCAACAAATTAAAGCAAGCGACTCTGGACTGTTTACACACTTCCTACGCTGAGAACATTCACGTATACATGGATGGATCTACCACCGAGACCAGCTCCACCGGTGCCACCGTTATTCCATCGCGACACATCAACATCAATCACAAACTCTGTCACGTGTGCACAGTGACTGGATCGAAAATTGTTGCCCTGCAAGGCGATATCGATTATATCAAGCAACAACCGGCTAATCGATGGGCAGTATTCTGTCTTTCGTCGGCACTTCATCGTGGGTCATACGAACAACTGGTATGGAGATCAGAGAGATGCTGCACTATGCGACCTAACAAAGAAATAACGTGGTGTTCCAGTGGATACCAAGTCATTGCGGTATCTCCGGCAACGACCTCGTCAATGAAGCAGCCAGAAATGCACACGTACAAACAAACCTTGTGTCCGTACCTTTATTTAGGTTTGACATCGCTAGATACCTTAGTAAGCTGGTGCTGGACATGACACTCCAGAAGTGGCAGTCATCACAGTTCGCACATCAACTACTATATTCTCTCGATCCATCTTTACGACTGCGGCTACCCTCTGGTCTTTCTAGGGAGGAAGGTATAATGTGCCGTCTGCGTCTGGGCGTAGCCTTCAGCAATCGCTACTCATTTAAGATAGGAATGGCCGCAGCGCGGAGTGCAAAGACTGCGCCATCGATGAGACTATTGAACACATCTTATTTTACTACCCGGCATACACAAACGAGAGGCTTCACCTGCACAGTGTTTTAAATCAACTGGACAGAAGTGATTTCACTGTCGAGAAAGTATTGGGACCATGGCATCGAACATCCAATTTCCGATAGGCAACAAAAGCACTGTTGCATTTTTTCAAAGACATGGGCCTGTTTCGTCGTTTGTGATGGTGAAACTGTTACGCGTCGGTCTAGTCAGTGGCCTTTTCTCTCCTCCTCTATAACTTTCCTTCCCCTCTCTCCTTCCCCAGTGCAGGGTAGCCTACCGAGGCTCAGCCCTGGTTAACCTCCCTGCCTTTCTCCTTGTGTTCTCTCTCTCTCATTTCTGCGCTAGTTAAGTTTCCTGACTGCTGTGTTTTTCACTGCTGGATTGTTCCATAGCTTTCTGTCAGTCCTGGCACAGCTTTCATAGGATGTTGCACACAAATTTTTTACAAGTGATTCTCTGCATTTTTAGAGAAGTGTTCCCATTTAATTACTTTGTTTTCTTGATAAGCTACTAATATGGGTCTAATCACTTCCTCTTCATAATGTAGGCCCTCATTGCCAACCGATAGCCTCGCATCATGGCTTGTTCCACGGTCGTCTAATCACTTCCTCTTCATAATGTAGGCCCTCATTGCCAACCGATTGCCTCGCATCATGGCTTGTTCCACGGTCGTCACAGCCATTACTCTCCAATTGCTGTTAGCCGACATCGTCAACAGTGTACCCCTCATAGACATACACTGACCTGGCGAGCTTGTTCACTCAATTCGAACCACATTGGCTGTCTCGAGCAAAGACAAGCAACTTGAACATGCTGCTCAGCTTGCATATGTGAACTCCACTGGGTATGTGAACTGTTGTGGCGGTATGGCTGTTAGTTGCTTCTCTGACGGTGATGCAGCTTGGGGTCCATTTGTTATTCTACTCTTGAAGATTGAATTTCCTGTGTCTGCTGCTGTTCTTGTGCCCACAAGTATGATTGTATGCGTATCCTTAGTTGACAAATATGGTGTTATATTTTTGTGAGAAATAGGGTGTGTAATCTGTGTGACTGCATGTCCTCATGGTTGCTGCAATTCTGCACATGAAATTACTGCAGCCTCAACACATATTCACTTATTGTAGTCATTGCTTACACAGAGCAAAATAACATTTTTCAATGCTCTAAAAAATGCAGTATGTATATCGCATGTGTTGGAAGCTTTGGAATTCGAAAAGCGTGTTTTTGATCTTACGGACATGCACAAGTGTGTTTTGACATTCTTATAGCTTGGCTGTTTCAACACCACTTGTTTATGCATGTACGAATGCGTCAATAAAAAACTGTTAGGGAACAGTTTTTGTGCCTGGACAACAATATTGCAATTTTTCACACCATACTAGAGCTTTTTTCCAAGCTAGAAGCTTCGGGACGGTTCCCGTAACAAGTCAACATGCCTTCTATAATAACGCACTCCCAGTAGTATTTATTTTCTGCTCGAATCGCAAGAAATCCAACACGTCGCACAGCAATGTTGACATCAAGTTGCTGGTATGCTGACGTCAAGTCGCTGGTGTGTTGACGTCAAGTTGCTGGTATGTTGCAAAAAATTGCCGTGATGTTGAAAATGTTATCCTGGACGTTGCCACATCGTCCTGAATGTTACAAGCAACGTTATCATTTCATAAAAAAGGACGTTAAGCGCTTTTAGGCAACGTTGCTGACTGACATATGGGTGCTTTCATTCAATGTAGTGAGAACATTTTCCGTTATTTCGGACAGAGTATCATATCATGAAGTGCTGTGGTAAAGTTCTTTCATTGCAAGAGAAATTATGTGGACACTCTTGGCTGAATTTTACCGCTGGCGTCACAGTCACTCACCGTATATGTATACATAAACAAATATGTGGAAACGCAACAAAGAAAAATAACCCAGAAAGACGATGCACGCAGAATCAAACTTTTGTTGTGAGTGGGAGGCGTTAACCACTGAGCCTCACAGGACCACCTCCTTCAATACTCCAACGGTAAGCTATCTATATACACCCCTTACCGCTGCTGACGGCATCTGGGGGGAACTCTGATGTTTTCAGTATTACCAGCAAGTTGGCGCATTGAGCACGCGTTGCCACAACGTCCCGAAGCTGTGGCGCGCGCCCTCATCTTTCACGCGTACTTTGCGCCACAGACAAGAGGGGCCACGCTTACCCGCCAGCCCTTACATCGCGGTGGGGCAGATCATGCGTCTTCGCTGGTCCGGGGCTTTTAGAGACAATTCTGTAGTAGTTACCGGGCTCACAAAGTTGACTGCAATCTTTGCACAGTCTCTGTTTTCGAAAAGGATGTGCTTTTCAAACACAGCGAAGTAACAACTGAGGTGTCCATTCGAGTTCACCTGCACCTCTGAGTACGTTTCGTGCGTCATTGTGCGTGAGAAACACGGGGCACGTTTCAATATGCTTGCCAATCTGCGCGTGACCTTCCAGTTTGTTTTAATTAAATTCATTGCTTCGCTTTTGCTGCAAAGCTGTGACCTTTTTATTATGTGCGTAAAGTGTTGATGTAAACTACAAAGAGCAGAACGCTGCTTGCCCAGTTCCCTGTGTTATGTCTTGGTTTAAAGTGAAGAAACGTAAACAGTGGCACGCCTACTTGTTGCCAGGTCGTGACGGCAAAATTCGTAACTCCGAGCCAGCTTTGGTAGTTTCGGTGCAAGGTGGTCAAGAAATGCAGCGGGAATCGTTTGGAGTGACGTATCCTTCAAGTTGCCCGGCGCGTAGTGCCTTGGCGAGTTGAAAAGTGCTGAGACCACATCTACTGGGAAATTTTGTCCTCTTCTTGGCGATGTCAATGGTGCTCTGTTGTACCCCCCGGAATAATTCGAAGCGTTGCCCGTAGTGTTCTCACTTTCCGGGTGGAAGGTGTCGAAGCACTCAATCCCGTTTGCAGTGGGGGTCGTCATCAAGACGAACACGCACCGGGACTAGGTTTTCTTTGCGGCGATTTCTCTTGCCTTCCTGTTCGATCCCATCCTCGTTGCCAGTGTTGAGAGGGAGAAGAAGAAATATAAGAAAAGTAGCGAGGTCAAGTAGACTATGCATAGTTTGCTACCCTATACGAGGGAGTAAATTGAGAAAGAGAAAGGAAGAGATATACTTTGCACACCACACACAAACGCAAACACCGCATACGCAGTGAAAGGTATCACAGGCGATCATTCAGCTATGTTGCCCTCATAAACTCTAGACTGGCTTGTGGGACTTTTTGGGCTATGTACTTGAAGGCCACGTACCCAATATTTTCTCCATATCGCAAAGGGTCGATCATCCACATGATTTAAGGGTATCTGCAGAGTCCGGCTTTCTTTTTAAAAGTCGTCACAGTAGTACAGAGCATGATCAAGAGTTTCTACGTAATTGCAGTTAACACTGTTGGGGAGTTGGTCGTGCCAATGCAAAACTTAAGTGAATCAGCAAAGGCTACGCCAACCCACAACTTACACAGTCTTGTAGCGTCCTGTCATGAAGTCTTTGATGGCATATTTAATTGAAGTAACCAACGTGGCTGTGTTTGGCGTCCAGTGGAGTTCAGCGAAAGATTACTGTGCATAAATGTGGCATTATGCATGGTGTGTCGAAGCTGTGGTAAAGTGTCAATGCTTCACAAGAGTATGCGGGGCTCCTTCGTGGGTTCATCGGGCAGCGTTGTTGGGGGGGGGGGGGTTACCACTGAATCTACAGTAACCCGACCACCATCGCGAGACTAAGTCGTGCCCTTGGTTTGTGGCACAAGACTGATTTCATTGAATAATTATACTAACTGATGATATCTCCTGCATCATCGACTTTCCACACATCGAAGAGCCACCTTGGAGTCGTAAAATATAGCTAATTTACTAAAGCATTCCCACGTAACAAACTTCATTGCGTTTAGAAGAGTTGCTAGCTAGGAGCCCGTAGACGTCATAATATGTGAACTTGATGGTGATTGACCGAGATCAAACCACAAAGGCACCCTTCGAACTTTTTATAACTCAATCATTTGCATGATTACGAATTCGGTTAGCATACAGTATATGCAAAAGGTCTAATGTGATCTGCTTTAGGGCTGCATATGGCAGGCTAGCTTTTTGGTGTACCCCTGCCAATTCAAAAAGCACAAGGGTCCTTTGCAGTCACCTCTCCGGGCATAATGGTATGCTTGTGGGTGTGAACCTGTGGTGGTATGTTGGTTAGCCGGAACAACTGTGTAGTGCTGTGGAGTGAGGTGAGGGTTAGACAGCCCGGATTTATGGCGAATATGAATGTGTCGGCAGTCACGTTTGTGGCAATCGGCTGATCTTTGGCAATGGCTGTGGTTGCGACCGTGTTAGCTCACCTAGGTAATCTTACTTATGTGGGAAGCACTTCACTTTGAATGCTTTGCAGGACCCGGATGCTGTTCTTACCGGCATTTGAAAGCATGGGTGTGCTTACCGTTAATACCCCAAAGAGAGCGCCCTGTAGAGTGCAAGCTTCGCTGAAAGCATGTGCCCCACGTTTTACCGGCGAGAAATTTCATCACATGCGTTATATACTCTAAGGAATAATTACTCGAAAAGGTGTAACGGAACCCAATGGGCGCGTGCGACGAACCGATAGACCCTTATGGAGAAACCAATGAGGAATGCGTACCGCGTGCAATCCACCCAGTCTCCCTCTTCTATGCAAAGAGATGAACCACGCGGGAGATGAGGGCCGAGTGAAACCGCCGTCAAAGAAAATAGCCGTCCTCATCGTGGTCTTCCCCCCGATTTTGTTGGTGACGGTACGCGTGGCGTCGCGCTCGAAAATTTTGACGATCTAGGATTTACGATGCGGTTTTTTAGCGTACGCTTGAAAGCGTGCGCTGCTGCTCTTACGTTTGGCCACACCCACGAAATCTGCAGCCGGTGTCGACAAATCACCACGCCACGCTTTATATCCCTGGCTTAGTCAAGATGCCAAGATGGTGACGACGAACTCACGACACTACCAGTTGGGAATCGAGGCCAACATGGTGGCCGAAAAGAAAGCAAGCTTGTCGGACACATTATTTCAGTCTGACTCCAGGCGGAAATCAGCGTTGGATTTTTTCACAAGTAGCTGATCATTCTCTATTCGGCCGTACTTGTCGGGTGTGCGATACGTATCGCACTTGCAGCAACGGGCTCAACCGTTTTGCTTGTCGCACGCACAAAATGCACCGCGAATATAGGCTTCGGCATCAGTAGGTCGCCTGTGCATTTTGACCGCTCGGAAATCAGCCGCCATTGCCCTCGGCTGCCGTACGCTCGCTAGTTGAGTGCTCGCCTGTCTTCGCCACCGTGATGAGCTCTGGGCGGACGATATTTGAGCGGAGACCTCATGGCTGTTTTGCGAGTCGTCCAAAACACGTTGCGGTTACTCGTAACAGCATTGGTTGTAGTATGTCGCGCTCTATAGGTTAACCCGCATGGGCTGGCAGGGCTTTCGCTAGCGTCGGAACTGAGTCTGTCAAAATTGGTCGCCATTACAGTTGGCTTCCCTGCAAGTCGGTCACCAGCAGCTCGGCGCCAACTGTTCGTGGCTGCCACGGCGGGGGACTCGCGTTTGCACGCTGCCCTCACTCGAGTTTGTAAAAGGCCGCATTTACCGTCGGTTTCTTAGGCACTCGCTCCAAACCAATTCAGCGCTGTTCGTGGCGGCAGCCCAGCGTATGGTCGCTGTCCTCTTCAGGGTTCGCTGGTGGCAAACGCTCCGCGTGCAACGCCGTGCTTGGTCTCCCGTTCGCTTGCTCTAGCTGAATGGCGGCGCTAGTTTAGGACTCGCTGCCTCGCTGGTGCCACGGTGGTTCGGGTTGCCCCGAAGTTATGACTGCGGCGACCGCAGTCATGCTGTTGCGCTACGGAGTTCGAAATGCGTATTTTAAGATGTGTGACTTCACGTTAAAATATGTACATATCCTTACCTACACATACGTTTTTTTCTCACCTTGCACGTATTTGTCATACTCATGCATATTCATCCTCTGTCGCGTGTGAATAACTATTTTTACAATCTTATTGTGCAGCCGTGAGCACAGGCCGTGCAGAGGGCTGTGGTTGTGTGTGCTGGCGTCTGCAATGCCTGACATCTATCGTTTTCGTCGGACAAGCTTCAGAAGCACTGTAAGAGATGTGAAGGGAAAGTTATTTGCATAGCATATTTTACACGTACATTTTTATATCAACTTGAACATACTTGTAATATGTGCGCATCTTCATCTTCTGTCACGTGTGACTAACTATTTTTTACTATCTTATTGTACAGCCGTGGACTCACAACATACAGAAGGCAATGTGCGCTAGCGTCTGCAATGCCTGTCATCTATCAATTTCTTCAGAAGAGCTTCACAAGGACTGTACAATTAGTGACAATGAGGCCGGAGTTGTACATTTCAGCCCGAGTTTTCTCAAAGAATGGTGAACCTTCGTGTGTATAGAGAAAAATAAAAGATTTTAATGCCTCGCATTTGTCTTTTGTTGTTGCAGTGACTGCGAAAGTAGTGACACACAGATGGCTAAATAATTTTTCGCGTGTTCTTTTCAGCGCCATTTGTATCTCACTGCGCAAAAAAACAGGCGAAAAAAGTGTTAGGCTAGGCGGAGAATAACTAAAAAACAATATTTGAACTGGGGATAAAAAGTTGATCTGATTGGAGTATTTGAGTGGACCAACCGTTTGTCCAGTGAGGTGCAACTCTGTAGACTAACGATTGTCAGGTAAAGTGTGAATGTGAGGACTAACGGTGTCCTGATAAGGTGTAAATGTGAGGACTAAATGTTGGTCCTGCGGTCGCTCAATAAGGTGTAAATGTGAGGACTAAGTGTTAGTCCTTTGAGGTGATTTGGGGGACTACCAGGTACCTGCGAGCGTGTAATTGGGAGGCTTAACTGTTAGTTCCTAGAACTGGTCTGTGCGGACTAACTGTCAGACCCGGTGCCGTTAGTCCCTAAAATAATTGATGGTTGTGGCAGCCTTCTTTGTAGCCAAAAGGACAAACCACACAACCTTTTAACATCCTTTTGCCTTAGAGTGTAGTGATGAGCCTCTTCTTCAAGGGTGAAATGTGAGCACTTTCCGAAAGATTTGTGTCAGTTATGATGCCCAGAAGTCGATGACATCTCGTTTATAAAGTTCTTACATTGTCAAAGAACAAAGTGCTCAACAGCGCCAACAATAGGAGAGGATAGAGGAGACGTGAACAGAGCGCTCGTTTGAAACGGGATACCAGAACATGAACTTGCGGGTACAAGTAACTTAGGTATACTTCACAGTGAAAATTTTGCACCCTCGAGGACGGAGGTACTTCGACGCTAAAGTCGATGCTTTTTCAGCCTTGCACGTATTGGGGTCACGTCACTGCCGAAGCTCAGATGTTAATGTCATCGGCGTATCCAGAAAGGTTGACTGGTCGAGGTAGAATTCCGACAACTCCAGCGATCGGAAGGTTAACAAAGTAGGGCGGAAAACCCTACCCTGTTAGGCGCCACGACAAGTGTAATGGTCATCGGTGAGGTATTTCTCAGTATACATGAACAAGGTTTTCTTCCATAAATTGCTTCAATCGTTTATACTCGACGTGGCGATTGATGTTGCTAACGTAGGCTTGCCACAGGTGGCAACGGTTGCAAAATCCGTGTCAGGTGGCGCTGGCAGAAGTTCAGGGATGGTTACCTTATCACATGGAAGAGCATCCGAGATGCGGCCAAAGGATGGTTGCACACAAGTTGGTGGTGCGTGCGAGATGGCCGTGGTAGCGGGCAGAGCTACGCAGATCACTGCGATGGCAAAGACCTGCATGTTGAAAAGTAGCAGTTTAGGCGACTGTCTCGTGGCACAGCCGCCGAGTCCTCTGTCGTGTGATTACAGCAGCTGCTTCGTGGTGAATCTAAAGGTTCCTCGTAAGAACCAAAATTTTCTGCCTTATTTTCGGACACTTCTTTCATGCGGCGTCATAGGGTCCTTATCATTTGAGGCAATTATAGGATTTGGCCTTCCACTGTTCGGCAAAGCGTAGTGCACTGCAACGGGGACATGCTGTATAATTTGCAGAGATGGCACTCACACAGCCGAATTTCTGATATTTCTGTCACTGAAGCGGCTTAGGAACAAACGGCTGCACAGCATGTCGGAAATTACCAACATTTACATGTGACGCAGGCAATCACTTTTACAATGAATCTTCACGCATTTACATATTAGAAGATGGCACACCTGAAGGATTTAGGGTCCATCACTGGCAGGCTTAATGGGAATCGGTATATCTTCACTCGATATTGTCACATTATTGTCATACGTGAAGCCTACAGTTAGTCGGCTTCCAAGCTAAATCATCGTCCAAACGTCCGTCACTGATAACGGTGACCTTGGACAGACTATCTAAAGCAGACGCTTGAGTGACGTCTGTCGTTACAACATTATTCCGCGAATTCACTCTGATGCCCTTATTACTGTTCAGTAACAATGTCTCGAGCTTGAAGATACCACTTGCCTGTTAAGTAGTCTTATGTTGATAGATGGCTGCATAGGCAGGAAGAAGGCAGTGTACTTTAGTGGGCTCTGCACAGCCTTCGCAGCTGCGTCAATGAAGGCCTTGAAAATTGTGCGCTTCGCTTTCTGGCTCATGACAGTAAAGTATTCGTCATCAGAACTTTCGGCACCCTCGGCAGCGTCTGAAAACACAGTTCTCTTTTCTTGATGCTGCTGAAACTGACTCTGGCGAACCGGGTGAGTGGGCAGAAAAATCCCCTTCCATCTTCAATAAAGGCATGTTGCCCGTATAAATGAGAAAATAACAGAACAGTCTTGAGGTGAGCGGCAAACACTCAGCAACCGAGAGGAACAGAGAGGTGGTAGCGAAGGCACCGGGTGGTATAGTCTGTGCATTTAAATGCGAAGCATTTCTCAGCAAACTTTGGCGACTTTGACCATATCTGCCTGCCTGCCTGCCTGCCTGCCTGCCTGCCTGCCTGTCTGTCTGTCTGTCTGTCTGTCTGTCTGTCTGTCTGTCTGTCTGTCTGTCTGTCTGTCTGTCTGTCTAACGAAAGGTACAATGTATTTTTTGTGTTCTTCGCACCAGACATGTTGGCTAGCCTGTGTCCACAAATGTCTACTGCAACGTGGCCGTCTTTTGCGGGAAAGGGCCCACAAGGCTGTATTTCATCGACACGGTTGACGTAATGTACAAGCTTGCCCTTAGAGCTGGTAGGATGTATATTAGCCAAACAGGCTCTTGCATAAGCGACAGACTTAGAGAGCACCACGTTTTTTTGAGAAAGAAATTTTTGGCATATTTGCTTTTGCTTTGTCGTTTCTTCAAAATCAAGCCTGGGTTTTGCTGTGTGTGCGTTCTTGAAGACAGTAAAGATACATTATCGCGAGAAATAATGGAATCATACTACACTAAAAAAAGAGCGACATTCGTGTTAGGGATACGTCTGTTGCCCTGCTTGGTGGTTAATTTAACTTTTGTTGTTCAGAAGCTTTTTTATCACCTTATTTTTATTCTTATCACGTGTTTTTGACGAGCATGTCAAGCGATGTGCGTGCGTGGTTGCTATAGTTTTTATGTCGCTGGTGTTCTGAAAATAAAATTAGTTGCAAGTTGCGCCTTTTGTTCCGCCCTTAAATACTCTTCCTTAATTGTATGCGTCTCGTTGTATTTTATATTGAATAGTATCGATTCAGCGGGTTATCTTTTAACGAGAGCGCCTTGTATACACCAGTCGCGGAGCACTGAGAACCGTTGATGGCCCTCAAACCTCAGCTACTTCAGCGAGTTTTCGTGATCTGTGTCGAGATGGCGCTAAGGGCACGCGTAAGGCGTGCTGTTGATGCAGTAGATGAAGATGGAGATGATGCAATAGATGAAACGTTGATGCAGGAGTTGGTTTAGGAATTGTGTAAAGGCTCTTTTGAAATGTCTGATTACTACTCTGGGTGATTTCGCTAGTTTTATCAAATTGAGGGATGCACCCACATTCCCTGCAATGTGCACCTATAAGTGACAGGCCGTTGGTAGGACGATTGCCCCGTGTTCTGTCAATCAGAGATGGACACACCTACTCAGTTTGTTCTATGTATATAGCGTCACGAGAAAAAAATCGGCAGATTCCACGTACAGTGGAATCAATTGTTTGTATTGTTATGTGCCACTCACCTAGAGGACGAAGAAGAAAATGACTAGGTGGCATTTGCTCTCGTCAGTTCTTCGCATTGCGTAAAGTGTCACAAGATCTATCAGCGGTGATTGTTCTAACAGACTGTCACTCTGTCTGTACTGCCTTAAGCTCACCAACTTTTTCGCTTACCTTAGAAACTTTCTACTTGCTCATTCCTACACATGGAACCAACTCGCCATCCGCGCCAGTTCAATCCGGCATACCTCAGGGATCCGTCCTGGGGCCTCTTTTCTTTTTGGTTTTTATAAATGACATTGTCCGCGATATACCAGTTAAGATAAGGCTTTTCGCAGATGACTGCGTGCTTTATCAAGAAGTGAATGATCCTAGCGACCAGCTTCTTTTAAACGATTCTTTATCTAAAATTCAAGACTGGTGTACGAAATGGCAAATGAACATAAACCCCAAAAAAACTGTTGCGATGACCATAACCCTCAAAAAAGATCCTTTAAAATTCCGATACAACCTAGGCAATCACTCCTTATCATTCGTTTCGCAATATACGTACCTTGGCCTTGTAATCACATCTGATTTAAGGTGGAACGATCACATAGCTTACATTGAAAAAAAGGCTTTGAGAAAACTAGGTTATTTACGAAGGACGCTAGCTAAAGCAACCCGCGAGACTAAGCTACTAGCATATAAAACGTACGTAATACCATTACTTGAATACGCGTCGCCTGTATGGGACCCCCACACACAAGCTAACATTGATAAACTTGAATCAATACAGCGAAAATCTGTACGGTTCGTGTTTAATGCCTACCGACACGACACATCTCCATCAGCTCTTTTGGAAAGCGCTAAGCTGAAAACTTTGCAATGGAGACGTTACCATGAAAGAATGAAGTTGTTCTACCTCATATATAATGACAAGCTAGCAATTCGGAAAACCAATTACATTAAACCAATTTTGCGCCGCGAAACGCGCTCCTCCCACCCTAAAAGAATTGATGAGCTTCTCTGTCATACTAACATATATCGGTACTCCTTTTTTCCCCGCGCAATCAACGAGTGGAACAAATTGCCACCAGAGGCTCTGGAAAGTGTCGATCTGAAATCATTTCTCCGTGCGTTACCTGCTCCATCTTTTTGATAGCTACACTCCCATTTCCTTTACAGTGCCTTTGTTCTTGTGCCCATTTTAGACAAAATATTTGCCTTACAATTTGCCACGCTTGTAACTAACATGCCCGGATGTACTTTTTGAATTGTTGCTGACTATTCTTGTACTTGAACATTTTTTTTTTTTTTTTTTTTTTTTCACACAGCAAAACCTGCTGAGCACTACTTTCGTGCAGTTTTCAGTATAGCCTTGGTTCAGTATAGCAGTTTTCAGTATGGCACGGCAATTGTGGACTGCATTTCCAGTTTCCTTTCTATGTGAATCAACGCGTTCCTTTTTTTTTTGTACCACTGTATAATCTGTTCAATATTTTTTTGTACTTCCTGCATTTGTGTTCATTGTACCGCCCACCCCTGCCCAAAGTCTGGCATTCAGACTGGCAGTATTCTCCTAAATAAATAAATAAATAAATAAATGTGCGACTCGTCCGACTCATTTGGGTACCAGGCCACAGACGTTTAGCTCTGATTGAGCATGCAGATGCACTAGCTGCAACTTCCCTTGATTGCCCTGTTTTACCTATTTTGCCTACTTTGGAATATATCACAGCAGCATGCTTTGAAAAACGCACAACGACCAATAACTTTGAAAAATCTTCTTTGTTTGTATCAGACTACCCACAGCTAAAGTTCCCTTAGAAGAACAAGTGGTGTTCATTAAGAAAGAAAGAAGTAGTGATTACCAGGCTGCGTTGTCGAATCCCCTCATTTAACTTTTACCTTCACAGGTCAGTTCGGGCACAGTCGCCTTTGTGCCTGTATTGTAATGAGGGGGAATCTTTGGAGCTCTTTTTACTGTCATGTCGAAAATTCCAAACTTATAGGAAAAATCTACTAGAAGAACCCTTACAAAAGTTGGGCTCAAACTTGACACTTCTGGTGATTCTTTCTTTTGGCGCAGTCGCATTTGGATTCAGCCACAAGAGCGTTTTTACCGCTGTTACAAATTTCTTACGAGAACCTAAAAGATTGGAATACTAAAAATAAGTGATTTAAGTTGTTTTATGTATAATTTATTTCTTTCTCGCGTGTTTATTATGTTTTCTATCAAGGTATTTTTTATTTAGGAATTTAACATATTTTCATTATTACCTATATTGCCGTATTATTCCAACCCTCTCTTTCAAGAAGTGAATTAATTTAAAAAGCAAGGCACCGTTCCATTCATGGCCTATCCCCCTAGGTGGGTTGCGCCAAGGTGTTGAGAAACCAACCAACCAACCAATCTTCGCGCACGACGTCCTGAACTAGTGACTTTGTCGGGTGGACTTCCTCGTGAGAACTAGCCTGAGGAGCAGATTTAGTTGCTGCCTCGATCATTCGACGCACAAGACGCAGTAAATTTTCGGTACTGTTTCACAGCTGAATCTGGACTTCGCACGATGACGTGGTGGCAGTGTTATAGAGCCGAGCAAAATGCTGCGTGACTTTTGGGCTCTTTGCGTCTTCGAACCGTCGGCACTCCCTGATAATGCCATAAAAGGTGGAGCAGCCTTTATACAAAAGTAAAAAAAGGCATCGTGAGCGATGGCTTTGAGAATGTGGCGGACTTTGTCGGCTTCGGACATTTGACTATCAAATTTCCAGAATAAGGCTAAGACACCTTGTGTGTACACCATGACGGCTCTGTGTAGGTTTAGGCTCGGCACGAGAGTTCTTTCTGGGTGGCTCGTTGGCGTGCAATAGGCTTTCTGAAAACGTCTTTTATTTTTCGTTTGCATACGTTCCAGCTGATCAGCTTCTCCTTGAGCGTTTCGAACTGTGCATCGGCCATACCCCTGAAGTAGTAGCTTACACTTGCGAACATCGAAGTTGAATTCCAACGATTAGTTTTGCAGGCGCACTCATAGTCGATCAGTCATTTCTCTTTGTGCACGTTATCAGTCCCGCAGAAGAGGCCAGGGTCTCAGTGGCGGGTCACAACAGCATGTGTTGGTGAATTCCGCATAGTGGGGCTGCATATACGACATTGTCTGTTGACATGATGGTCGGTCTAAGAAGACACCTGCTCCGAAGTTCCGTCTTGCGTGAAGTGAGAAAATGGGCGCATTTACGATATATACAGTCCACAGTAGTGTGGGCGAAAACAACCAAGAACTTGAGAGCCAGTACCACCTTGTCTTTTTTTCTTCGTTCTCCAGAGAGCAGCACAAAACAATATTGCCGCGATCCTACTTGTGTCCAGTTATTCGCTGGCGTAGGTGAAGATGAGGACTGATCCGCACGAGAGGCGCATCACGAAAAAAAAGAAGAAGCAGTTCTTTTGGCCAGGTCCCCCTTTCGTGACTCTGAGAGAACAGCGTCTTTCTGTTCACTACAATAACGCCCCTGAACTCTCTGAACTGCAATGATGGTCGGGTTGCTGGGCAACGTCACGTCATGATCACCAGTTTTGTGAGCAGCCCTAGCGAGCAGCCCTACGACAACAGTGGGAGTTTAATAGGAAGGCCACAGCAATCGAGCAAGCGTTGCAGCAGTGCTACCAGCAATACAATTGTCTCATTACCAGCGCATCTCTGGGTGCGCCGCTATGACCTCGTCGTTCAGTGAGAGCTGCTTACACCAAGGGATTCGGCAGATTGTACGTGAGGAGAATGCCAAAAAGCATACAAGGCACACACCACCAATGCAACCACCACTAAAGCCGGCAGTTGCCATTGCCTTTGTCACTGAAGCCGTGCGCCAAGAACTCCAACAACCGGGAGCCTCGTTCGGAAGTGCCCTACCAGCCATTGGCATACAGCTGCGCAGATGTTGTTCGTCGCCCGTTGTCAGCAGATTCATCATACCAGCCGAATGCATACAGCTATGCGGACGCAGTTCGTCGTCTATTGTCCACGCTGGTGCCAAGGTATCACTGTAGTGCCTAGTATATACTTCTGGCCACTGTAGTATCACCAACCACCCCCTCTCGCAGCTAGGACCCAACGGGATTCTGCCAGGCGGCCCCCACTGCAGAAGACAAATACATGGCGAACCGCAGATCGCCGTCTTTTATGCTTCTAATAATAAAGGTTCATTTAGTTTTGTTTTTCTGATGTGATGGCAGGACCGTTTATGCACCCAACAAACGATGAGGCTGCTTGCAGGTTTACGAACAATCACACTTTATGAAAACATGAATAAATGAGCACACACACGTGCAAAACAAACAGAGCAAACACAGCAAAAAAAGAAAGCTAACTAGAAAAGTTTCAAACGAGTAAAGTGCCTGCTATAGTCTATCTCTGAAGATCGAGGCTCATCCTTGGAGCAGTCGGACACGCTAGGCGGCCCGAAGAGACCAAAGATGTGATATGGCTCCAAAGTGATTGGCGACGGCTTCTAAAAAGTTGGGCATTGCCTTCTATGCAGTAAAGTGGAACGTCTGGCCATAGGGAAGTGTCAGAGGCACAGGAAGTCAGCAACCACGTGAAGCCCGCAGCTTCACCCCGTGGAACACGTCCTAGAGCGTCTACTCTCAGGGCCAGTCACCCTACTGCATCGAACAGCCAGCTCTGTCTGCACTGCAAAAATGTTTGCAGCCTAAAGAGTGTGAAACGGGTGTATGCAACAAGCGCCAATATGAACACTCTTTTTACACTCCCATTTTAAAATTTGAGGGTTAATGAAGAAAACATCCTCGAAACACCCAATTTACACCCTTATTTTTCGGGGTTTTATGAACAAGGCTACAAATGCACGTTTACGGGTAGTTCTGCTTATATTGTAAGTACACGCTCAGCATCTTCATACAAGCAAAGCTCCTACTACTAGTTGCTTGCAGGTCTGTAAAGGAATCGAAGCAGGAAGTAATTTGACCAAAACGCAGTGTTCATCGATAAAGCACGCCAACTGCTATAAAACAGAAGATACAACGGGAGCGCTGCTTGTTCAATAGAGTAAGGAGTAAGGGCCCTCTTGTATCTGTTTCTTTCATCTGTGTCATTTGCGTGATTAGCGAACACTAACAAAGTGCACTAACTTGCTTGAATCAAGGTTTTTTTATGCACATTGGAGTATCCATGCATGGAGCACCCCCCCGCCCCTATAAGATCGAAGCTTTTAAAAGTGGAGGTAAAAAGTCCGCCATCTTCAGCAGGAACGTTTCAGCAGGAACGTTTCATTTACCTACTGTATCGTATATTCATCTTCATGTGTCCTTAAAAGTGCGTCATGAAGGTTAGGAAGAGGACACCGGCCATGAAGAAAAAGACAGAATACAGACATTTTGGTGACCTTGATGCAGCCTTGCTCGCAATGACAGGAGCCTTGTTGACTAAATTGCAATGAAAGCTCTCCTCAGGGGAGCCGAAACGCATACCTCAGTTTTCTCTCTCCGGTATTTTGTGGATCTCCTTTTAACTTTATGTTACTTCCCAAGCAGACGTGCTTTGGTCAAAGCCATGTATTTGTTGATACTGAGCAATCAACAATGCAGAAATATTTTCAGCGCCGCTTTTGTTCCAAGGACTGCACGCTAAGTACAAATATATTTTTGTGACGTGAAGACCTCAGTGATATTTAACAGGTCGAGAAAGTAAAAGAGAAAAGTTTTTTTGTTTACCGCTTGTCACAGCTTTTCTCTTCTTTCTTGTTATTACTTTCTGCATAAAAGCGTGCAGATGCGCGTATGCGCTGTCTCCGTCTTCCTCGCATCACGTACTTGCCAAGATGTTCTCATTGAATAGTGTGCTGACCGATGCATGCAATGTTGCGAGGAGCAATGTTTTTTACCGAAATGAAAGTGGTGATAAAATATCGCCGGCGTGATCATGAGTGCGCAGTCTCTAAAGACTCCTAGATCTAAGCAAAAGTCATCAGCTTCATTTTTTTACCAGTATTCACTACAATAGGTCGGTGAAGGTGCGCTAAATATTGCTCCTGAATATTACAAATGTGCTCTCTGACGAGCAGCTCATGCTGGCCGCACTGCACCAACACGATGTTCACTGCAATTCAGATGCACTGTTAAAGAACGAGTTTAACGCAACAGATCACGGTCGCGAAAAAAGCGGAACCCGTGCGACCTGTAGAAGGCCAGAGCTAGCGTTAAACCGCATCTAGCTAGTATGCAAGTGCCACCAGCGCCATCGAGTCTCGTCGCCTAGGCAACCTTGGGTGCCCGAGATAGCTGTGCTTGCGCAGTGAGCGCAGAGCACGGGAAAGGGAACGGCATCATGTTACGTGTCACTGCGTGCACTGGCGAAATACCTTCCCGTGTGTGCGTGTGGTGCGCGTGGCTTCTTGATCGGTAGAGTTTATTAGTCGGTGTTTATCTTGAAATGTGCCTGTGCTCTGTGCTCGACCTGTGTGTCCAGGCAGTGCTACTTATTGCAAAGGTTGTACCATGCTGAAACTGGACCTGCAGATTCATATTGTGGAGCACTCAAAGTAGAAAAATGAGTACCGCTCTTATGTTGTTTCGTTCAGCGTTTTGCTCGTACACAAGCAAAACGCTGCGTGAGCACGATAATAATGCCTTCAATGCCTTTTGCGTGAGCTCGAGAATAATGCCTTCAAGCAATTTTGTTTATAACGAGTTGATGAGAAATAAGCATTTCCTTACTTAGCGAGAATACTTGGGCGAACTGTTTGGCCGCGATGCTGGAGAAGTATGATTGTGGGCAAGCTTTTTTGTTTAAATTGTTTAGAGTACAAAGCAGAGTGTGCATGCACGGCTGTGGTTCAGCGATGAATGTGAACAGATTTTCCCAGTGTCCTTTGTTGGCAGTGGTTCTTAGCGGGGCTCGCTCGTGATGAACGTCAATATTGGTTTCCTAATTAATACATGCATTGGGATGGCGCCTGTTAGCTCTAAGCATCAACCATATCTAGGAGGCATATGCTTGGGCGTGTTGGAAGTTCATTTGCTCTGTCTTTTTTTGTTGCACAAAAAGACTGCCAACGGAAAACAAGGGCATAGTGTCCATCTCGTTCTTTTTGGTCCTTTTCCTTTGGTGTGCTAAAACTACCTTGATAACTCGTGTTGATGCATGGGGAAACAACACACAATTGCTTCGCGTTAGGTGCGCCTTGCGAACTTTGCCTTTTTGCTAATACACTCAATTTCGTTAAATTCATCTTTACTGGTATTTTTGTTCATCCCCAACGTAGCGTGATACTACCGGCCGCCATGCCTGTGTAGCGGATGGAGCACTGAAGCTGGGCTTCTGTTTCAACGAACGTTTCATCTCTGTGTGTGGCCGAATTGCCTACATGAACAGTAGGAACGTTTCTTTGGACGTTACTGCTAACGTTCGAGCACAATTATTTTATTCCGCTTGTTTCCATCATATGTACTTTTATATTATACTTGTTATTCGAAATATATTGCCCGCGCCTAGCTTTGGCATTTAACTTTGTTAAGTGCTTCAGATGTTACTGGTAGTTTCGCTATGTGAAGCATATTATTAGTTTTCTTGTTGCACAAAAACACTCCAATGTTATACATACTGCACGGTATCCAGGCGTGTGTCGCAGCCAAAATGTAAGACTGGGCAACATGTTTATCTAGAAACACAACACGCACAACCACTGAACAGCGTATGCTGCATCAGGAAGAGTTATGCCTTCTCAGCCTACCAGAGTGATTGAAACAGATGGCCCTATTTTAGCAGTATGCAATGGTCATTGAGTGAAAGTACAGGGTCACTTTATTTCGAATTTCCCAGCCAATTTGGCGGCCAAGGCAAATACGTTTGAAAAAAAACGTGCCAGTTTAATGCACTGAAAACAGTGAACTGCTAGATTATTTCGGAGAGAAAAAAAATTTTATGGTCACGTGGTTAGCTTTTAAACTTCCCAGACTGGTGTCTGAGTGTTGTTTGTGAAAAAAAAATGTTTTAAAAGTACCACTACTTTTTATACAAAGTTTGGTGTACATGCTAGGTAAAGGGGCTTATGTAAGTTGTTGGAAACTCAGTAATATTGATACAACGTTTCGGCCACATACGTCTCCAAGAATTTAGCCAAAATGTGTTATGTTTGCAGTTTCTCATTACCGTACTCTACTTCGCATGAATATCGCAGCTTTGACTACTTACTTATAGAAAAGATATTTTGAGAAAAATTCTTTTAGACATCTCAAGCTGTTAACCTCTACGAAAAACAATCGATTGATTGATATGTAGGATTTAACGTCCCAAAACTACCGTATGAATATGAGAGACACCTACGAGAAAAGATCAGTCATTTGACAGAATTGTCACTTTGCCCATAGTGAGACGCAGTTTAACATGTGGTGATCCAAATAAAAATCACCTTTTACCTAAATTGAAAGCAAATAAGCAGTTCTTTGTATGTGACAAGTTTTATCATTATTATTTCCATTTCAAGGAATGACATATTTGTGGAATTTTTTCATCAAAAGCAACGAGGAACTTCAAGTCATTGGATGCCATATGACGAAATAGCAAAATGGCTGCGAATGGGGATCTTCAAAAATATTTATGGGCAAATCTCTTTAGGCCGTGCGTCGTTCCTTCCTTTGTAGTCGTATTAGTAGTATGTAGCCACTTTGTGAGTTGCACAATAGATAACGTTCGTGGTTTTCAAAGCATATCCACGGACAGATTGAGGATTAGTGGGGTGAATCATCTGCCCGTACATTTGTGCCTTCGTTCATCCGTACGTGCATCGCCCGTTTCACCTTCTGTCTGTCCGGGCTTCCGTCCATTGGTCCCTCCGTGAGTTTGTCCGTCTTTCCGTCCGTCCATACTTGCGTCCGACTGTCAGTACGTCCGTTTGTGCGTCCAGACAAACGAACGCTTCACCCCACTCACCATCATTCACTCTGTGAATACGCTGTGATTTTCTTCTTAAAGCATAAATTGCTAAGATCAAAGTTAACACATAAACAGAACTGCTTATTGGCTGTCCATTTAGGCACAAATGCTATTAATAATTCAACATCCACATGGCGCAAGATGAGTCTCAATAGTGAAAAAAATCGACTATTTTGGGAAATTCGTAATTTTTACTCGTACAGTTCGACAACTTGAGAGGTCTCAAAATATTTTTTTCTTTGAAACATACTTACGCACGATGCCGTACACACGATGCCATAGCCTCCTGCTGCTGTGCATAATGCGCTTGGCCTAGCCCACGGACGCTGGCGTCTTGAGCCCCCTCAAGGCGGCATCTTCTCCTGTTAATGCCACATCATGGCTACGATGAGCGTGGATGGCGAACATATCACGCAACAAGAGTATGAGAAAGAGGCAGGTTGGCGTCTTGTGAACAGAAGTGAACGAGCCAACAAAGAAACCACAACGCATGAAGCCAAGGACCAAGAAACGCACTTCTCAAGCGAGAACGCGGTCAGTAATAGGTGGAGGAAGAGACAGAGAGCAAGACAAACTGTGGCTGCGAGCAGGATGCCGCGTCTGCCGAAGAAAGATTACAAGATAATTGTGCGCCCACGTGACGACTTCAAGGTCACTGACTGCGGGATCAATCGTCTAGAATACTGCGTCGCCAATGTCGCTAAAATACCCAGGAATGAATTGGAAGAAGACAAGGTATGTGCCAACTATAAACAGAACATTCTAGCAGTCAGCACACCATCAGAGGAGTGCGCCGAAAAATACAGAAACATCGCTCAACTGAAGGTTCAAGACAAGGAATTCGAAGCCAATGCGTACGGGTCAGCTCCAGAAGATACATCTAAAGGGGTGATACGAGGAGTAACGCAGGACGTGTCTCCAAGAAAGGAGGAGGAAGGGAAGAAATGAAAGGCAGGGAGGTCAACCAGACGCACGTCTGGTTTGCTACCCTGCACTGGGGGAAGAAATGAGGGAATTAAAGGAGAAGAGAGAGAGAAGTGAAGGGCAACGTGTGTGTAGATGTGAATTTGTCCATTGCACGCTTATAAGCGGTCGCGTAGTCCGATCGTCTTTAGAAAACTTAGCAATTCCCGCGTCGCTTCGCTGGCCTGCGACGTGTAGAGCCATCCTAGACTCGTTGGAAGCTGTCGGAATCGGTGGTCGTCTGTTCCAATGGATCCAGGATTATTTGACGAGAAGGTCCTTTTTTGTACAAACCTCAGATGGACCTACCACCTATTACTATACCTCCCATGGCGTCCCTCAAGGCGCCGCATTAAGTCCAACTTTATTTAACCTCGTGATGGTAGGCATTCGTGAAATTTTGCCAAGAACTATTCTCCTATCCATATATGCTGGCGATATTTGTCTATGGACTTCAGCTGTAACTCGTTTACAAGTACGTGCAAGAGTCCAGCAGGCTACTACCCTGACATGGTCATATCTCCGCAAGCAAGGTCTTTCCGTCTCAACGGAGAAATGTGCATTGGTTGCGTTTACTCGCAGAGCCATGACACAATACCCCGTTACCATCAATAGACAAAATATTCCATACCAGAAGAACCATCGCTGTTAGGGTGTGATTATTGACGGGGACCTTTCGTGGAGTGCCCACTGCAGTTACCTGGAAAGAAGGCTAACTTCCGTCGTCCATACAATGTGGTTCCTCTGCGGAAAATCTTGGGGAACATCCATAAGGTCAATGATGCAGCTATACAAGGCCCTGTTTCTGAGATTTTTTTATCAATCTGATTTTTATTGACAAACCAAAGAAAATATTACAAAATATCTGGACCGTTAGCCTACATTGGCTAGTGATCGGTCCATATCGGAGTACATAAAAGCAGCTTAGCAGAGCATATTTAGCAATAAACATATATGCACAATTATTTATACATATAGCTATTCACATACGCACATACATAATACATACATAAGCGCGTGTACATATATGCATTTTCACAACATACCCAAATATAGTTTGTTTCATCATCATCGTCATATATAATAAGTGACTGGGTAAAAGCACTAATTAGCGAAGGAGAAAATGAAAAAAGGCTGTTTATATATCTTGATGCTGCAAGCAAAATTGTTTCACACTGTGCTTAAAATTTCTTGCCACTTTAACTTCTAAGGGTAGTCGGTTCCAAATTTTAGTCCCATGAAATTCCAATAAATGTTTTCCATATAAGTTATAGCTTGTAGGTAAGTTAAAATTGCCAATCGATGCGTGTCTAGTGTATCCCGATGGTATTGTAAATAGAGTGGAGGAGAGGGGAAAGCTAGTGCCTATAATTTTCTGAACAAAAAGGGCAACCTTAAAATCGCGAAGTGCCCAAACTGATAAGATTTCTTGTTCCTGAAATGTAGTTTTATATGAATTTCCATGGGTTCCACCTATTATGCTTAGGGCTCTCTTTTGTAGTCGTAGTAATGGCTCTAGGTATGTCGTATACGTTACACCCCACGATTCAATACAGTAGCTAATATGTAAATGACAGAAAGAAAAATACAATGTTCGAAGCACACTGGGGGGAAAGCATTCGCGTGCTTTGATTAAGGTATAACAACCGTAAGCCACGTTTCTACAAACACTATGAATTTGTTGTTCCCAGTAAAGGTGCTGGTCAAAAAAACACTCCTAAATATTTAAAAGAAACCACTTGTTCGATAGAACTGTTGTTCAGGTAAAGTTGCATAGACGCCGTGTCATTATCCTTTCGCCTTGATCGAAAAACAACACACTTCGTTTTCCCCGAATGTAGTGTCAATTTATTCTGTATAAACAAGTTGCTTACGTGCGTCAATTCAGACATTATGTTGGCTTGCAGTGTTGAGAGACTATCTCCTGTGAATACTAAGGTGGTATCGTCCGCGTACATTAATGCTTTAGAGTACACTAGTGTTTGGGGAAATCATTTATGTACAGAGCAAAAAGTACCGGACCTAATACGGATCTCTGGGGCCCTCCACACACTATTGTGCTGTATGCAGATTTGTTATTGGTAATCCCCACTTTTTGTTTGCGCGAAGACAAGTAGCTTGAGAAGAACTGGAGTGAACTGTCACTGAAGCCATAACTTTCAAGTTTTTGTAATAGTATGTTGTGGGGAACTGTATCGAATGCCTTTTTAATATCTAGGAAGACTGCTATTGCGATTTCACCATTGTGGAGCGCGGTGATTATATTGTGCGAGAAGGTTAGATTGGCTGATGCAGTAGACCTAGCGGGAACGAATCCGTGCTGTTGTGGGCATATGATGTCGTTGTCAACCAGAAAGCGTTTTAATTGAAGGACAATTATCTTCTCGAAAAGTGTATTAAGACAGCTTAGAACCGAGATCGGTCTGTAGTTTTCAGGGTTGTTTGAGTCCCCTGATTTGTATACAGGAACTACTTTGGCGGTTTTTTAGCTAGATGGATATATACGACAGGTAAATCCATGGTTGAAAATATGACATATCGGAATGCAAAGAAGGTTAATGTTATCTTTAATAACCTTAACTGGTATTCTATCATCACCAGTGGCTTTATTGACCGGAATCTTAGCCACGACAGATTTGATTTCATCTGTTGTGACAGCTGCAAGGTTGAAATCATTATAAATTATTTGGGGAGAGAAGGAGCAGATATCGATGAGCAAAACTGTGAAGCAAGGTTAGCGCCAATACTAGTGAAATATGCATTGAAATCTTCTGCAACCTTTGAGGAGATGTTATCAGGCAGAATGCGTTTTGTCTGGCCTATGCCTGTAACATCTCTGGCTACTTGCCACACCTTCTTTGCATTGCTCCCATTCCGTGTAATACTGTTCGTATAATACTCCCTCTTCAATTTACGTTTCATAGTAACTGATTTATTTCTATAAAACTTGAAGCTTCCGCGGTAATAAGTGTTGCTTCTATTGTTTTTCCACTTATTTTAATATGAATCCTTTAATTTCAATATTTCTAAGAGGTCGTTAGTCATCCATGGACAAATGGCGTGATTGTAGTTACGACGCGTACGTTCACGTGTCGACCGCCTAATCAAATTGTTAATCGATTCTAGATAGCGCTACAGCTTGCCGCTACTGGCAAGCACGTCTCCAAGAGAGATCGTGGAAATGCTGGTAACCCCGAGAAATTCGACGGTCCTCATGGCCAAGAGGATGGGAAACACCACGAACGTCATCGTCCCCTTCGATGGGCATCGCGTTCCAAGTTATGTGAGCTACGGAAGAGCACTCGTCAAGTGCTCACTATACTGCAAGAAAATAGACGTGTACTACCAGTGTGGACGCCTTGGTCACAGAGCTGACGTCTGTCCGAGCCAGAATAGCAGAATATGCAGAGGGTGAGGGGTTGAGAACCCACCACAGGACTACGAGTGCGAGGTGAAGTTCCAGCTGTGTGGCAAAGACCACCCGATGGCAGATCTCTATTGCAAGGCCAGATTCAAGGTACCGTACCTGGTGAAACTACGTCGCTGGGAACGAGCCAGACGAGAGGACGAAGAAGCTATTTACTACGAGATGGAAGCGAAAGCACTTCACAGGCAAAGATAGGGCGACTCAGGTGAACGATCGGAACATCGGACGCGGGACGCATCCGGACCAGAAGCTTTCACCAAGCTTCAAGCACAATACAAAAACCGCTCTACGTTCACTACCACCACATCTATGTCGAGATCCAAATCAAGGTCCAGAGTGAGTTCCAGATCGAGGTTTAAACCGAAGACCGGCAATACCGGGTCTCCCCGACAACATTTCGGAGGAAGATCGCAAAGCCCAAAAGAACCGAGCGGCGTCCGTGGCACCACGGGACCCTTCCAGGTGAGCTGAGCTGATGTGGCTTCCAGGGCGCGCGTGGAGGCAGAGGCTGCTCTTCAATGTAGGATTAAGGCGTTAGAGAACGAATTGGCGCAGATCAAGCAGAACAATGTTGCATTTATGAATGACATTAGAAAACTCAGGGAAGAAAATGACTTTCTGAAAAACGGAGGGGTTAGACACAACGAGGAAACCTCACAAGTTTTAACGGAGGAAAAAGGCGCAGCAATGAACGAAGAGGTAGCAGCCCTCACCCCCGTTAAACGTAAACCAGAGAACGCTCCGATTAAAAGCGTGGTAAAAAAACTAAAAGCAGTGGCGACGCCACAAGAAAGATAGGAGGAATTCGAAAACACCGTGGTAGCCAAAATGAAACAAATTGAAAGAAAAATGCAAAGTAAGCTGAAACAACAAGATGTTAGATTTGAGGCAAACATAGAGGCCAGAATCGAGGAGCTAGGCAAGATGATATTGCAGAAAGGGCAACAAATGGTGGCTGATTTCGACGCCAAGCTAGCAATATGGGGATTGCAGTGAAGTGGTGGGGGCCCGGTTGAGACGTCTTTCAAACCGTACGCTGGGATCTCGGTGCCCACCGAGGGATCGGAGAGCCTGTAACGCGGCCATGGACAGACAAAATACCTACACAATTTGGCAATGGAAATGTCGAGGATATAATTGAAAATGATATATTTTGCAGCAACATCTAAAGACACCAGCGCCCCGGATGATAAAATGGTGCAAAAAACGCACGGGCTGGCCAAATTGTCGGGATATAAGGCATTCGGCAGTGCTGATGGAGAGACAAGGGTATTAGCAACGTTGGTTAAGCGAAATCACGCGGTGGTGCAACATGAAACGGAAATCAAGGCAATATATCACATTCTCCTCGAACTCATACCCACGTGGAAAACAGAGGACAGTCTTTTTGTGTTGAATATTTACAGCAGTCCTAAATGCATAAAGCACAAATTCCGCACGCTGTTTCGAAAAACCCTTGCTATAACTGGCAACCGGGCGCTAGTAATTGGAGGAGATTTCAGCGCCTCACACGATGCATGGGAATAAAGGATCGAAACCCAGAAAGGCAGCAACTTGTAGTTGGACGCATAGGAGGAGGGCCTGACGCCCGTGACCGATCCATTCATTCCTACAAGAACAGGTACTAGTGTTTGCGTGGATACCACGCCAGCTTTGACCTTGACCAAAAACATACTGGACACGCAGTGGACCAATACGCAACATGACTTGGAAAGCGATCATTTTATACTTGAAATAACGGTGAGGGCAGGGCCGCGGAAGGCAAAAGGCAGACAACTTAAACTTGTTGATTGGGACATGTTCCGGAACATCAGAGAGAAGCCCGACGAAATGATACAGAGTATTGAGGAATGGACCGAAAAGTTAAAACGAGACGTGGAGGCCACTACGCAAACGGTGAGACCGGAGGCGTAGCTAGAGTATGTAGACAATAAGCTTCTCCACATGTGGGAAGCTAAGGAAGGTTTACAACGGAGGGGCAAAAACCAAAGGCACGACCGCACACTTCGTAGAAGGATAGCTAAATTGAACAGGGATATAGAGAAATACGCCCAGCAGCTGTGCACACAACAGTGGGAGGAAAAGTGCAATGACATGGGCAACCAGATAGGAATGGCAAAAACGTGGACCAATCTTAGACATTTGTTAAACCCGGACGGAAACAAGTTGGCAGAAAGGCACAATATTATTCGGTTAATACAAAGATATCAAGGTACAGAGCAGGATTTCCTGATTGAAATCAAGAAAACATACATTCCTCAAGCGCTTCTCGTTACACATCCTGATTACACAGGGCTGGCAAATGATGATTTAGACAGCTAGATTAGGGAGGGAGAAGTGAGGGCCGTCTTGCAAAAACTTAATACGAGATCAGTGCCTGGACCAGATGGCATAACTAACAAAACGCTAAGCAATTTGAATGACGAGTCTATAACTAAGTTAACTGAATTCATTAACAAATCATGGAAGGCAGGACAGATTCCGCAACAATAGACGGCAAAAATCGTGTTAATACCCATGCCAGGCAAGCGACTGCAGATTGCGGACTTGAGACCCATATCTTTCACATCTTGCGTGGGGAAACTTATGGAGCACGTAATTCTGGAGAGGATAACTACCTGTCTCGAGGACCGAGATGCGCTTCCACCCACAATTATAGGATTCAGGAGGGACCTCTCAACGCAAGACGCAATGCTACAGTTAAAACATCAGATTATAGATAATACGAGAACAGTGACAAAGGCCATTCGAGGGTTAGACCTCAAGAAGGCGTTTGATAATGTAACCCATGCAACGGTGCTAAAAATGGTAAACGATCTAGATCTGGGACAATGAACGTACAGTTACGTGCGTAATTTTCTGACGGGAAGGAAGGCAAAGATCATGATAGGGGGCCTAGTTTCGGAGGAAATTGAGATGGGCATTGCAGGTACGCCGCAAGGCTCGGTATTATCACCTATGTTATTCAATGTGGCTCTAATTGGACTGCCAACCAAACTGCAAGCAATCGAAGGACTGAATCATACAATATATGCAGACGACATCACTCTATGGGTGAGAAGTGGTAGTGATGGTCAAATAGAGGAAACGCTTCAAACAGCAGTCGAAACGGTCGAGCGGTATGTGGAAGGTACTGGGCTAGCCTGCTCTGCGGAAAAATCGGCGCTGTTTCTCTACAGACCTACTCGTAGAGGTCGCAAACCAGGCAACTGCCTGCAAGATCTCACTCATAGAGAAAAAATACAGTTAAGAACAGCCGATGAAAAAACCATACCCATCGTCGACAGGATAAGTGTACTGGGTCTGCTCATTGAAGCCAAGGGCACCAATGGAGAAATCCTCAGGTGGCTGGATGCAACTGTAGCCCAAATAATGAGACTTATAAAAAGGATAGCAACTAAGCAGAGTGGCATGAGGGAGGAAAACACGATAAGGTTGATGCAGGCATTCGTGATAAGCACAAAAGTTTACGTAGCGCCGTACTTAAAATGGCAAGTCGCGGAAAAGATCAAGTTAGACTGCCTCATTCGAAAAATATTCAAACTAGCTATAGGGCTACCGATTAGCACAAGCACTGCCAAACTGTTACAGCTAGGCCTGCACAATACCATAGATGAGCTCATTGAGGCGCAGCGTACGGCGCAATATGAACGTCTCTATAAGATACGAGCAGAAAGACATATTCTAGAGCGACTGGACATAACGTATCACACACAACACGGCGTCAAGGTGGACATCCCAAAAGAGACCAGGGAAACAATGATGATACCCCCCTTGCCAAAAAATATGCACCCGAACACAATAAGGTCAGACGAGAGACAAGAGCAAAGCAAATACAAAAAAAGTTCGGTAATGACAAGGACGCAGTTTTCGTAGACGCTGATCGATACAAGCGCAGATGGGGGTTTATCACAGCCGTAGTCGATAGCAAGAAACGCTGTACGACATGCGCGACGATACGCACCACAAGTACCGAGACAGCGGAAGAGGTAGCGATAGCGCTCGCAGTAGCTCAAACGCAACCATGCTAGTCAGTGACTCTCAAACGGCAGTGAGAAACTTTGCCAACGGCCGCATCTCTCCGGAGGCACTACGTATTCTACAAAGAGGGTGTCGAACAAGCCCCAGAAATAAATACTTTATATGCACACATGCTCATGCCATCGCGGGGGACAGCAACAACCGGGTGGTACATGACGCAGCTCGAGAGCTCACCGACCGAGCTGCCCTCTCAAGTGCCGCCCCAGCCTCCTTCCGTGATTACGGCGCAGCAGACGAGTGGGAGTGGGAAGACAGAATGACCAGACACAATACAATTACAAAACATTATAGATTACAGAGGGGCATATTCCCGTTCCCTCACCCAAAATTAACAAAAAGACAGTCTGTCGAATGGCGGCAGTTACAAGCTAGGACGTATCCGAATCTTGCACTATTGCACATTATATATCCTGATATATACAAAATGGACAGGTGCAAGTGTTGTGACTCTAGAGCCACTGTGGACCATATGTTATGGGAATGTAGAGGGATTAATACTCATAACAAGTATGCGGCCTCTGCTGACAGCCTTCGCGCGCGCTGGGAAGTCGCAATGCTCAGCTCCGTCCTCGAAGACCAAATGTGGGCCGTCCAGCGGGCTGAGGAAGCCGCCAGGATTCAAGGACTCCTGTCCGTAACCTAGGCGGGGCCAATCGACCACTCCATCTACTCGCCGGACTCAGAATAAAGTTCTTTCCTCCTCCTCCTCCTCCTCCTCAAAACATCCTTTACTTGGATTAAGTGTTCACTTCTTAGATATTCATACAGTGGGCAGTAATGATATAGCGAAATGCAGATATAACACATTTTGGCTAAATTATTTGAGGCGTTTGTGGTCGAAAAATATTAATATTATTACTGAGCTTCAAACACCTGACACAAGCCCTTAACTTGTAGACCAAATTTAGTATGAAACAAAAAGAAGTGCTTCAAAGTATTTTTTTTTCGCAAACACCCAGACGACATTCCGGGAAGTTCAGGAGGCAGCACGTGTTGAAAAATTTTTCGTCTCTGAAATAGTCTAGCAGTTAACTTTTTTAATGAATAAAGTCAGCACGATTTTTTTATACCTTTCAGATGATCGCCAAAATGGTTGGGACGTCTGACGTGGAATGACTCAATAGCGAATTCTTCTAATATGTATTAGTTTCACTGTTAGCCACTTCAAGACCGCTAGTATCATTCGCAATTCAACACGTAACGCTGACGACATCTGCGTCTGGACATCTGGCGTGACAAGGTCTCAGGTACGCGCAAGACTTCAGAAAGCTGTGACGTTGGTATCAGTGTACCTCAAGGACCAGGGTCTGAAATTTTCGCCAGCGAAATGTGCATTGATTGCTTTTAGTCGAAAGCCAATGAGACCATACGCTATATCAATCGATGGCCAAGTCATACCATATGTCAGGACGCACAGATTTCTAGGCGTATTCATTGATAGAGACCTCTGCTGGGGCCCACATGTGGCCCACTTGAAGAAGAGGCTGACAGAAATTACTAACTTATTCAAGTATCTCGGAGGAAAAACCTGGGGGACTTCAGTACATGGAATGATGCAATTGTACAAGACGCTTTTTCTTGGCTATTTGCGCTACAGTTTGCCTGTGTTGACCAACACCTGTAGAACCAACATTCGGATTCTCGAAAGCATCCAGGCCATGGCTCTGCGAGTTTGTCTGGGGCTACCGCGATGTTCATCAACAGCTGAGACAATCGAGATCGCTAATGACTACCCGCTAAAGACGCATATCATGATGGAAGTGCTCAGAGCACACGTGAGGCATCTTACTCGTGCCCCTGCCCATCACCTAGCTTCACTGCCAGAAGCCCGACCTCGTGCCTCATTTTGCCAGACAGTCTTGTCATATCGCACACGCATTCCTACGGGATATACAACTCCATCGAGGATTTCAACTCCCCCATGGAGTATGACCTGTGCACATGTTGAACTCACGTTTCCAGGCATAGGGTCAAAAGCCCGGCTCTCGTCTCCAGCGCTAAAGCAGCTTTCTCTTCTCTTGTTATATGAGAAATACAGTGACCATACTCATCTATATACTGACACTTCAACTAAAGTGGATGGGTCTGCAGGGTCGGTGATCTTTCCTGCAACAGCGACAACGGTGAAGTTTCGTTTATCCCACCAGACATCATCGACAGCTGCGGAACTTGCTGCTCTACGTAGCGCACTTCAAGTCATTAAACACCAAGAAGCCAAGAAATGGAGCGTGTTCACGGACTCTAAGGCAGCACTACAGTGTTTGATATTCGCCTTACGCCGGGGACCTCATGAACAGCTAGTGCAGGAAATTAGAGAGCTGCTTCACCACCTCTTCGACGAAGGACACAGAATCACGTTTCAGTGGCTTCCAAGTCACTGCGGCATATTGGGCAACGAACATGCCGATGCAGCTGCCCGATCAGCACACGAAGATGGTGAAGAAAAATCTATACCATTTTCAAGGACTGATGCTGCAATGACTATCCGAAAAATCGCTAATGCAGAATTAAAATCCCTGTGGAACACCGAGTGCTTACGGCACACGCGACTGCATAGACTGGACACGTCTCGTCGACTCCGGCCTCCGTCTGGACTCTCCTGACTCGAGACAACGGTGCTTTGCCGACTATGGCTTGGTGTCGCCTTCACCAAAGCTTTCGCCTTCCGAATCGGCATGGAAGACAGTGCTGCTTGCGGTCATTGCGGCAGCGATGAAACTATAGAGCACGTTCTCTGTCACTGCCCTCGTTACAGCGTGCAAAGACGGCAACTAGCTGCTGCGTTAGCTCGCCTTGACGACAGACCTTTGTCTGAACAATCAGTGCTGGAAAGACGGCATGATTTGTGTGCTCACAGAAAATCAGTGAAGACTTTACTGAACTTTTTGCGTGGCAGCGGCCTATTGTATAGACTGTAGCACCCCAGCTCCCCCCCTCCTTTTTTTTTCTCGCGCGCATCTATTACCCTCTTCGATTTCTTTCCAATCTTTCTTCCCCATTCCCCCTTCCCCTAGTGCAGGGTAGCAAACCGGATGCTCCATTTTCTGGTTAACCTCCCTGCCTTTCCCTCATTTTATTCTCTCTATCAACACGTAACTACATACTACCAAATTTCACAAGTTACATGCACTGAATACTTTATCAATGCCAATACCGTCATGTATGCTCAGTGGCTTTGTGCTTTTGTGCAATATAGTAAAATATGTATATAATGTGGCGCGTCGTACTGCATTCCGTTTAATAAACTAATCGAATAAGTGCCTTGATCAATCTGCAGAATTATACATGTAGCTGTGATCATACTTAAGCATAGAACTTGACATTCACTTAGATTAGTCGAAGCATACAGCTAATGTAACATTATTAACTTGGCGCTGCACCTTTTTATTTGCCGGCGCCAGCAAGCTAAAAGGGTAGAGTAGGATTCATATCTACGGTACCAAAGGTATAAAGATTCTGCCACAGCGCGCTTTATATTGCGTTTGTTGCTCAGCATACCTTTTCTTCCACTTTCACTGCAGTGGAGCCCGATGCCTCAAAATATGCTTGCTATGAACTCGTTTTACACACACTCATAAGAAAGCGGTTATTTATGCAGGATGCACATTGTATGATGCACTCTTTGTGAAATTTCGGTCAATGTTTCTTGTGTGTGTGTTTTAGGTTTCCGGGATTGATTTTACTTTACAGAAAAAACAGCTTGGCCCCACTTCCCCACTTTTCTAGACGGCACCAGTCATCCCAGCAGCTGAAGATGATTGTGCAAGCAGCAGTGACGAGCTGTGGTTTTGCAATTAAAAGTGTACCGACACTGACAGTACATTACTCCACCCCAATTACACTGGCTTGTCAAATGTTGTAATTTTCATTGTCTAAATTTGCGCTGCGGCATATAATACATTGTAAATATGTCTCCAGAAGTTCGCTCTTTTTTTGCGTTTTTATATTGTATAGGCGTCATTCAGTGCCATACCTGAGAGTAATTTACCCGACTAGCACAAATTTTTTTGAAAGAAGTTGTGGAAATTTTTCTTTATTGAAAACAATGATTTTTAGTATAGAGAAAAAAACTTGCTCACGTGAGATATTTCAAAGCTTTGCAGAATGCTGTCAGATTCCCCTTTGTCAGACTTCTTGCAGGTTTTCTATGAATAAAGGCAGATGTGAACATACGGGCTCAATTGTTTTTTGCTTCGGCGTTATGTTCGGTTTAACCTTACGCTACAGCTTACTGCTTGCACTACTGTGGTGTGGCAGGTGCGTGTGTATGTATGTGTGTATGTGCCTTCCGCGTCCCACTTTGTCATTTCTGGCCCAGTCTACCTACACATATATAGACTCGTGCTATGCAGTGTATTGAAATCCACGGCACCTCATTTTATCAGCTTTATGCATGCAGGTACAGTAAGTGCAGTGGTGACACCAGTATCTTCCTTCCCTGTCAGCCACAGAGAAGAACGTTCATATATACTTCTCCCTTAGAACAGTTGAGGCTTGGGTCAGTTGGTGATGCATATTTGATTGAATGAATTGCTATGAATAGCACACCTCAGCACACAAGACGAAGCGTCTTCTCCTGCGTCTCTTCTTTTGTTATCACGTTAATTGCACTTCGTTTGATCAAGTATGCCTATTCATGTGACTGGCATTGTTTTTTCGGTTTTTTTAGTGTCACATCCCACTCGCATGGGTGTAGCTTCATTCAACACCCATAGTTTAGGGGTGTTCATAAACCCCTATAGAAGTAAGGTGTAACGTTTCTTTACACCCTACGTTTTCAGGGTGTTTCCAAACACCTTATTGTTTAGGGTAGTTCTGAACACCCTAAAGTGCGGCTGTTCATGGGACGAAAAAGATGCACCCTTATGGGTGTAAAAAATATTGCAGCGTGCTCTTCATTTTTCTCTTCTTACGCGAAACTCTGAATCTCGGCACGTACACACATATCCCTACGCGCCCCAGCGTCTTCGTCGTCGTTTTCGTGCTCCCATATAACACCATGGAACTACACATTTTTCTAGCGCACAACACACAGGCCACCTATCAAGTCTTTTTTTATCAGACAATTTAAACAAAGGCAATACATGTGCGCGCAACAATACCACTCACTACACCACACATGACCACGACGCAATGCACTAATAAGTTCTCGTGCTTATCGGATAGTTCAAGTTATTCATCACTTGACAACCACAATTGAAGACGGACACATAAAAAATGCAACGAATATAATCCTGTTGTGAGTGGAATTTCAAAAACTGACTGCGGAGTTTTTCGAAACAGGGTTTTCAGGTTATTGCGTCTCACGCGATGTGGCTAGAGCATTTCACTTATGTTGAGGCCAAAAGCATCTATTACGTATGCCGATGCCTCTGTATCGGCAGAATCAATATCACTAATTCAGTGACCTGGCATTGCTTAGACGCAAACACAGCATTCACATGCATAGTGCAAAGGCGTTCGAGCCACAAACACCAATGAAACGGCGTCTCAAACACGTCGTCAACCATGCCAGGGCATACTCTCGCCAGGTAAGGCGAAAATGCCTTGTTTTTTATAAGGGATCCAGCTGTTGCTTCGAATGATGTGGTATGTGACACACCAACATCCTTAATATTCTGACTGTGCTGTACAAGCACTCGGCAAAAGTTTTGGTGCTCATCTTTTGAGCACAGGTCTTGTTCACGTGAAATAGTTTTACATTCTACCCCTTGCATTGTCACCTCTTTATCCTTTATCTCAGGTCTTTTGTTCGGCAAATAACATTAACAAAAGGCAACACAAGTGCGCACCACCAAGAACCACAGCAAATTTCATACGACTCAGAAATGTTCACATACTACATCAATGCACCATCCTGTTAACACACTCAAACATCCAGGGGAAAGATGCAGAATATCTGAATATTTCATCGCGTAACACGTACATTGCAAACGCGCAGTTTATGTGAGTTCAGAAGTAATGCGTCTACACAACTCAGATGGTAGTGAACTTCGGCAATTGTCACTATGATAGAAAGTGTCTTTCGTTGCCATTACATATACAAATAGAAAACCAGTCAGTTAAACAAGACATTTAAGTATCGCGTCCCACATGAAAGTAATCGTGCTTTTTACGTATTTTGACGCAAAAAGCATCACGGTTGCTCGTTTGTATCTCTGAATGAACAGATTCAGGAAGTCAGCCAATCCGAAAACTTTGAATTCGCTGGACAACAACGTGGGGGTCAGATGCAAAATGTTAAATTTCACTCGAAAGTGTTCCAACTATGCGCGTTGCTTGAAAAGGGTCGGAATGATGTTCTCCGTAACGCGCCAACACTTTCTGGGAAGGTTAGATGTCAATACATTTTCATTTCCTAAGGCAAACGATGTCTGCTTTGTGTAATGGGATGGAAGGCGCCATAGATTCCCTGTTGCTGAACTGCCACTGGACATCGAATGTCCTGCCTTGCAGCTGATTCGACCATCGGCTGAACTTCCTTCCCGGTAAATGCTTTCCCGGCTCTGCGATGAGCTCATTAGTAGTAATCTTGTCCTCTCGAATCGAAGCGCTACTCTCCATATTCTCATTCCTTTCGGTCATGACAACATCACCATCATCTGAGGCGAGTTATTTTTTGGTCAAGGACCTTGTCTACTCAATGCATCTGTAGCATAAGATACCCTTTGAATAGAGATTTTAGAAGACATTCTTGCCTCTGTAATAATTGCTCTAGCCTTCTCCGGGGCAATGAAGTTCAAATTATTCTGTTAGACATTTGCTTCTTTCTTGAACTCGACGCTGCACTCTACCTCCTCGTGTGACACTATACCTCCCATAGTCTTTTTGGTGCCTACTACTAGCGTTCTCGGTCCAGCCATGCTATCTTCAAGCGAAAGCAGTTCTGTTTGCACCTTTTGGAATAAACCGGAGGAAGCACTGAGATTACCTAGTTTCTCTTGGAACGGAGGCGTTACATGCAGAGGGCACACTTTCAATGATAGTGAAATATCAGTGATGACTGCTAGTATCTAGAGTGTACTCAAACGCGCCTGAGCTGACATACGTGAACGAAGCCCCAAGTTTTAGGGGCGAAGCTTCTTATGGCGTGGCTTGTGCGTCCCTCGTAGGACGTACCCACTAGGGGCACATGCCCAAAATATGTATAACATTTGACCTCCAAGGTGGTGCCGGTGAGAGATTTCTTCTGTGCGTTGTTTAACAATAAAAAATAGTGCTCAATGTACATGCCAATGGCTGCTAATGGGGAATAAGAAACAGGAGCATTTGGCTTTTAGTCAACGCGCACGCTGCGATTCCCATTAGCAGCCATTGGCATGTACATTGAGCAATATCGGACAAGAAAGGGTTGCTAGATTATACTCGCTCGGTGTAACCTCCTTAGTTTTTGAAAGGTTTAGCGAGTGTTGAGCCGCAGGGCCATGAAAACAATGACCTAGTATATACCATGACTGAATTCGAGGTGGTTAAAGGGGGGAAGCACATGCGAAGCGCAAGCCGTAAGAAATTAAAAACTGAATCCTACTGTCTCTCATTTAACATTAGCAGCCACTGGAATGTACACTGAGCACTATCTGACAGGAAAAAGTTGCTACGTTACACTCGCTGGGCGTAACCTTCTTGGTTTTAGAAAGGTTTAGCGAGCATTGGGTCGCAGTGCCATGAATACAGTGAACTAGTATATACCATGAACCCAAGGTGTTGAAGGTGGGAAGTAGACCCGAAGCGCAAGCCTTAAGAAAACGTGCGTGTGCCACCTCTCGTTTAGTCCTTGGAATGTCCACTGAATGACGGTGCTTCTATATGGGGAATATATGATAAAAGATGCGAGATGGGGGGACTTGGAGTGTTGAATACATGGACGAACGGACACACAGACAGATGCATGGATGGACGCATGAACGGACGCAGGGGCAGCTGCATGAACTAACGCAGGGTCGGGCGCATGAACAGACGCATGGACGGTAACCCAGACGGACGCATGGACGCACGAATGCTTCGCCCCACTCTCCATCATTCACTCCGTGGATATGCTGCCATTTTTCTCTAATAACGCTGCTTTAATGCGTGTTAACTCGAAGTCTTGTTTTCTAGCGAGCTCATCGAGATCGGCATCCAAGTGTGCCAACTCCAGCTCCACTCTTCTTGCACGCTCATTGAGCTCAGCTTTCTCGCGCGCCCACTTCAATTCTTCTCGATGAACGCGCGAGTTCATCACACTCAGCCTGCTCCTGCTCTGCCTCAAGCTCGTCTTCACGCTCCTCTCTTTCAAAACTTGCTCCCTCAGCTATTTTCTTGGGGCCTCTACGGTTAAGCCTAGTTTCTAACTTCCACTATTTATATCATCTAATTTCATGTTTTTTTTTTCGTATTAGAGGAAATGAGGCGAGCGCTGTAAGCGATCGGATGCGCCTGCTTCAAGCTCCGGTGTTTACCGATGGTTCAGTAGTAAGACGTGCCCGTTGTTGAAGATTGCTTGCACAAATGTTTTCCGCCAGTCATACCGGTCCCGATGATACCACTTTCTGATAGCTATTATCACCATTTTCAAGTAAGCTTTTCATCTATTCACGCAACGCCGGAAAGCCCCGACATTCGACCCCTGTACCTAGCGACGTTGCACCGGACCCCGCTGTCGCGGCCGCTGGGACATTAGCCGACATAAAAATTGAGGTCGACGGCGTCAAAATTTCTCTCGAGGAATGGTCGGACGATTCCTGGACCCCACCTCCAGGTTTCTGAGCCCAGGTGAATCGTCAACAGACACTGTATAAAAAAGCCTAAATGTACGACGTGCTAGCAAGCAAAGCCCCCAAACTCCACTAACCCCTGGCCACCGCCGGTACTAAAAAGCCATCTCTTGTCAAGGCTGCCATCGCACACGTTCCACATCGTGGGACAGCCCAAGGCACTTATTGATCCCACGCACACATCACCCGGAGACTTGGAGAGAGCACTTCTTAAAGCGGCATCTTTTTGTGACCTGGACCCCGCCAAGCGTGACCAAATACGTATACACCCAAGGAAGAAAACTTTCACCATTAGCGTGGCTCCCATCGACTGAGTAATCGCGTACCAACGCATCACGTCAATCCTCGAAAACGGAGAAGACTGGCAGATTGAGCTACATATGTACGCTCCACCACCCGACGATGCGATACGAGGCATCGCTTTCTACGCCCACACGTTGCCCACCGATGATGACACGCTGAAGTACATTCAAGAAGGCAATCCTTACTACCAAATTGTCGGTGGCAGACGCATGGAAAAAATGAACAATGTACTCATAAAGCTGGTCGGGGACCGCCTACCTGTATGGCTTCTACACTGTGGAGATTTCATCTGAGTATACCCGTTCTAACCCAAAGTAGACGCATTTTTCAACTGCTGGAACACTGGGCACTGCTCGGATTTGAGCTCGCAACCTAGGCGCAGACGCTTCCCGCGTTGCGGAGATGACCGCGAGCCACCACCGCAAGTAACGCTACCAACATGTCAAGCACGCTGTTCCGTCTGTCAATGAGGACACATGACGAACAGTTCAAGATGCGACTACCGGTTCGCCAAAAAGCCTGAACCACTTAACGCAACACAAGCAGAAAAGATGCTAGAAACCTAGTCGCCAGCGAAGCAGTCAAACGTCAAATGACGATAGCCCGCCTGCTTCGGACGAGTGTAACTACGCAAGTCTCTGGACATCACAAACGCCAACAAAATGATGATGATAATATATGTTGTTTAAAGGCGCAAGGGCCATTGATGGCCAAAGAGCGCCAGGAGATGATATGGGATGAGAGCAATGGTTATGATAAATGGCTGTAAAAGGGCCTAAAGTTCTGCGCTCTAAAGATGCGTAAGACATATATTTATTAAAATCATGAAAGTGAAGTGAAGCATGCCTGGTGAGAATGGGTCTTTTTTTGTCATGACATCATAAAATAGGAGCGTTATAATTAGCACCGATTTCTCGCCAGTGCCCTTGGTCCCAAGGGCCGAGAGACAGGTGCTCTTTTGGATGTAGAATCCGCAGCAGCAGCCTCCTTTCGGAGGCAGTGCTACCGATCACTTGAGTAAATAACATAGAAAGTATTTACTTCCTTTAGGAATGCATTCAATGCATTATACTTAAAAAGAGGTTCGCGACCAAAAAACATAGCTGGGTGAAGGGGTATGTGTTCCTTGTACGCTAGTGTAAAATGTTTTTTCCTGTAAGCCTCTAGCTCAGAGCATTCAAGGAGTATGTGAAGTACGGTAAGTGAACGGCCACATCTGTGACAGCTGGGTGGGTCACCACCAGACAAAAGGTGTGTGTGCGTGCTGTGTGTGTGTCCTATTCTAAGCCGACAGAGACTGACCTCTGTGCGGCGTGTTTTCGACATGGGTGGCCAGTTACCGAGGTATGGTTTAATCAAGTGTAACTTGTTATGAGTTTGTTGATCCCATAACTTCTGCCAGTAAGCCCTGAGTTTTTTTCGTATGTTTGGTTTTAGGTCCATTATAGGGACAGCAACTGAAGAGTTGGCGGAGCTTCCGTTAATTGACGTGGCAAGCTGGTCGGCCAACACATTTCCTTTGATCTCGCGATGTGCTGGCACCCAGCACACGACGATATGCTGCTTGGAAGTATAGGCTGCGCAGAGTACCGAATAAAGGGATATAATTATAGGGTTTCTGTGTTTTTTAAGATTTTTCAACGCCTTTACGACACTCAGGGAGTCTGTGTATATAACTACCCTTGGCGTATTCAATTTTTTGATGTGTTTAACGGCTACGAATAACGCGTAAGCCTCGGCTGTAAAAATGCTTGTGCTGGTGGACAGAACGCCGGCATCGGAGAAGGATGGGCCGACCGCAGCATAGGACACGCCAGTATGGGACTTGGATGCATCAGTATAATATTCTGGACAGTCATATTTATGTTGCAGCTCTAATAAATACATCCGAATGTGTATGGCGGAGGCATGCTTTGTGACAGCTACGAAAGATGTGTCACAGTCTATAACCTGCCACTGCCATGGCGGGAGCCGCAGAGCGGAAGGGCTGAGGTGGTATTCAAGCAGTGGGACATCTGTTTCTTCAGCTAGGTCTCTGACACGCAGCGAGAAAGGGCGTGCCATTGCAGGTCGATTGTAAAAAAGTTGAGAGCTGGACAGGTCGTTGATGGTGAAATACGCAGGTTGCTCACTGTTTGCATTTACTTTAAGGAAATACATGAAGGAAGAATAAGTTCTCTGCAGATGGAGTGACCACTCGTCCGATTCCACATAAAGGCTTTCAACTGGGCTTGTTCTAAAGGCGCCTGTGGACAGGCGGATGCCTTGATGATGAACAGGGTCCAACATTTTCAGAGCGCTTGGCGTGGCAGAGTGATAGACTATTGCCCCGTACTCAAGACGGGAGAGTATAAGGCTTCTATACAGATTCATGAGACACTTTCTGTCGCTGCCCCACGTTGTTCGTGACAGCACCTTCAGGATATTCATTGTTTTCAAGCATTTATTTTTAAGATGTTTTATGTGCGGTAAAAAGGTTAACTTCGCATCTAAAATTATACCTAGGAACTTGTGTTCTGTGTTTACGGGTAGACGCTCACCCTTAACGACCAGTTCAGACTCAGGGTGCAAGCCTCTTTTTCGAGAAAAAAGGACACAGGTGCTTTTCTGTGGGTTCAGTTTGAACCCGTTTTCATCAGCCCATTTGGATATCTTGTTAAGGGCGAGCTGAACCTGTCGCACACAGATCCCAAGAGAACACGATTGAAAACCTATCTGCACATCGTCGACATATGTTGAATAAAAAATATTACGTGGAATGTACAGACGGAGAGAATTCATTTTTATTATAAAGAGCGTACAGCTGAGCACCCCACCCTGTGGCACTCCGGTTTCCTGTACAAATGTTCGGGACAGAACATTGCTCACTCTAACGCGGAAGGTACGATCAGACAGATAGCTTTCAATGACACTGAACATATTACCATGTATACCTAAGTGTGAGAGGTCTTTTAATATTCCAAACCTCCACGTGGTATCGTAGGCCTTCTCCATGTCGAGGAACACAGATAAGAAAAACTGATTATGAACAAAAGCCTCACGTATGTGTGCCTCGATACGTATAAGATGGTCGGTGGTAGATCGGCCCTCTCTAAACCCGCACTGGTATGGGTCGAGCAATTTGTTTGTTTCTAAGTAGTGGTGTAAGCGGCAATTAATCATTTTTTCAAATAGTTTGCAGAGGCAGCTTGTTAATGCTATGGGTCTATAACTTGATACAGAAGAGGGATCCTTTCCCTGCTTCAAAATTGGAATTATAACAGCCTCCTTCCAGGAGGAGGGGATCACACCTGAAAACCATATGCGATTATAAAGACAGAGGAGGGTTTTTTTAGTTTCGGAGGATAGTTCCTTCAGTATCGCGTACATTACATTGTCAGAACCTGGGGTAGATGTATTACAGGAGCTGAGTGCTGTTCGCACTTCTGCTAAGCAGAATGGTTGATTGTATGCCTCATTTCTTGTGGATTTTCTTTCTAACTTTTGTTTTTCTATTCGTGCCTTGTAATTCTGAAAGGATTCGGAGTAGTGTGAGGAGCTCGATATGTGTTCGAAATGTGCGCCAAGAAAGTTGGCTTGATCCTCCAAGCTTTCCCCGAGGCTATTTACTAGTGGAAGGCAATACGTTTGTTGGCCCTTAATTTTCTTGACCTTATTCCACACTTTTCCCTCATCTGTGTACGAGTTGATACTCGATATAAAGTTTGTCCAGCTCTCTCGTCTAGCTTGTCGACGCGTTCTCCTTGCCTGCGATTTGACCCGCTTGAAATTTTCCAGGTTTTCTGCTGTAGGGGAATCGCGAAGCAACGCCCAAGCTTTGTTCTGAGTGGTCCGTGCTTTACTGCATGCGTCGTTCCACCATGGGACTCGCCGTTTAGAAGACATGCCGCTCGTTTTGGCAATACATTTAGATGCGGCATCAACTATAAAAGCTGTAAAATACGTGACAGCGTCATCTATGGTCAGGGCAGACAGCTCAGTCCATGTCATGTGTGTAAGAGTTCTATACCCTTCCCAATCAGCCGAGTCAATCTTCCATCGAGGAACCTGCGGGGGTAGTTGTTCTTTGTTCGGCGCACTCAGGATGATTGGGAAGTGGTCACTACCATAAGGGTTTTTAAGAACTTTCCACTTAAAAACAGGTAAAAGGGACGGTGATGAAATGCTAAGATCTATGGAGGAGTACGTTTTGTTTGAAAAGCTAAAATACGTAGGCTCCTTTATATTTAAAAGACATAAACTAGAAGAGAAAAGGAGCTGCTCAATGAGACGTCCTCGCGCATCACAGTGAGCATCGCCCCACAGGACATTGTGTGCATTAAAATCACCTAGAACCAGAAACGGCCCTGGGAGTTCATCTAATAACGATTCTAGATCACGTCTGTGTAGCTGTTGATGCGGTGGTATGTACACAGAACATATGGTAATGAGTTTGTTGAAAAGTACAGCTCGAATGACCACTGCCTCAAGGGCTGTTTGGAGCTTCAAATGCTGGCATGCTATACTACGATCAGCTATAATGGCTACACCGCCAGATGGTACGACAGCATCCTCCCGGTCTTTTCGGAAAATAATATATTGCCGTAGGAAGTCCTTGTGCTTAGGAGTTAAGTGCGTTTCTTGCACACATAGCACTTTCGCGTTAAACTTACTCAGAAGTTCTTGGACGTCATCTAAATTTCTAAGTAATCCTCTTACATTCCACTGTACGATTTTGTCCATAGTGGAAAAAAAAGAGAAAAATTGCTGTGTGCAGAAAAGACGGAGATTAGCTCATTTTACAGGGCCTTTGTCAGGCCCTGTAATCGGCGTTCTGTCTTTTTTGGGGCGGTCGAGAGAAGCTCGCCGCTCCTTCGGCGCTCCCTGCGCTGTTTGGCATGAACTGGTGTCCATAGCCTCTTGCGAGGCACTGGACGCCCGCTCTACAGAGCGATCTGTGCGTCGCTTAGACTTCGCCTCAATCGACGAAGTCTTTGTCCCCACCGAGCTGGGGGTCGATAAAGCCCCCTTGGCCTCGTGATTGCCCTGGCTGCCATTAGAGCTTGTCGAGGTCGCCGGTGTGGACTGGCTGAATGTGGGCAGGGCAGCGCTAGCTGCTCCCGCCGTAGGGGCTTGTGGCATTGGCCTCGGCACGCTAGGCGAGGTCCGGGCAAATGCCAAGGGCCTTTGTGGTGCCGCCCTTCTTTGCACCACTTCGGCAAAAGGTGTTTTTAGTGCCAATGTTAGTGAGACCCGTTGTCTTGCTTCCTTGAATGTGATATTTTCCTTTACTTTTATAGTTATTATTTCTTTTTCTTTTTTCCAGGCTGGGCACGCTCTGGAGTATGCGGGGTGACTACCTTCGCAGTTAGCACAGAGGACCTCATCATGACTACATTCATCAGCACTGTGGCCGGTTGTGCCACACTTAGCAGAGATCAGCTGCCCTCGGCAGCTCTGGGATGCATGACCAAATCGCTGGCATTTGAAGCAACGCCTCGGGTTTGGAATGAAGGGTCGGACATAGAGTTTTATATAGCCAGTTTCCAGAGTCTCAGGTAAAGTGGTTGAGTTGAAGGTGAGTATTAAGTGCTTTGTTGCTATTTCGTTGTTGTTGCGTCTGATTATGATGCGCTGGACATGTATTACACCTTGGTCCTTCCATCCATCAAGAAGCTCTTCTTCACTCAGTGTCATCAAATCTTCATCCGATACCACGCCCTTCACTGTATTCATTGTACGGTGTGCACTCACAGAGACGGGGATGTTACCAAAGGCCACGAGGTGCGAGAGTTTATTGTACTGTTCTTTGTCTTTTAATTCGAGAAGCAGATCTACACTTGCCATCTTCGTGGCCTTATAACCGGTTCCAATGGTCTCTCTCAAGCACTTGGCTACAAGGAAGGGTGAGATTGCTCTAGCTTTTGTAGATGATTGTTCGCAGTGGAGGACATGGTATTTTGGAAAAGTTTCTTTGTTTTTTGGCCAAAGTAGGAAGGTTGCATCGGTGCGTACCCTTTTCGAAGCACGATCAGTTAAAGAGGGGGTCGGGGATCCCATGAGAAAGTGTGTATTTTTCGGTAACGGCGCCTACCACCCACCACGGAGTCCAACTAGGGGACGTGGCAGAGCATGTGGGCATGTCTGCGCAACGCCAGTAGTACGCAGTTACTATAACCCAATATGGTTTACCCTAGTTTGGATAGCCACACAAGGTTAACCCTTGCCGCCAGGAAAAATTGGAAGTAAAATGAAGTGAGGAGAAGACAGGAAAGATGTAAAGTGAGAACAAAAGACGAAGATATAGGGAGAGAGAGATAGGAAAAGGCGACTGCCGATTTCCCCTGGGTGGGTCAGCCCAGGGGTGCCGTCTACGTGAAGCCGGGGCCAAAGGGGTGTGTTGCCTCTGCCGGGGGGCCTTAAAGGTCCAATCACCCAGCATTGGCTCAACCCCCAGGATCCCCTTTTCCCCGGACACGGCAAAGCCACGCACGGCTAGGCGTGAGAGGGAGTAGAAACTCCCCCGTTAGCTCGGGTCCGTGGTGTCGCTACACACCAAACGCCTGCTTTAACAGGCGCCCCTGCGGGCAAACGCCAACAAAATGGGACAGCTGATCAAAGTCATGATCTCGTCAGGGCCAAGCAACCTCCCTCTCAAGGTCGAAATCAAGTACCCGATCATCAAGTTACATTCGGCGTGCATATTTATGAAAACCATCACCAAGCAACCCTAGTAAAGCATGGGCGCACAGCCCAGCGTCTCCACTTTCATCATCTCCCCCGCAGCTAACGAACTCATGTGCCTCGACGTATGATCCGCTCGTCAAAAAACTTACGCAATAATCAATGCGTAGAAATCCCAAAAAGGCGATGCAAATAGCTCAGAGTGAAACGCTGCTTGCGCAGAACCACTCTCTCGAAAGCAGATTGTCAAAGGCCAGCCAGTCCGTGCATGATTCAACTCCACAACCCCAACCACCCACATCAGTCAAACGTAGAGCCATGACTTCCATGGTAACCCTGCGATTTGCAGAGGGAATGGCGGTGATAATTATTCAAACGGTTCACCCATTTGTTGCCAGAGCCCTCCGCTTGACAGTTCATACCACGGTCGCCGACGCCATTCGCGCCTCCGTAACAGAAGCCTTTGCAACCGTAGACTCACGCCTAACGAACAAAAAGACACAATTTTAAACTGGCAAGCCACAGTAAACAACACCGTAGCCGGATTACAAGCACTCAGAACTGCCACAGGCACCAGTTTTGCAGTACTTGAACAAAGCATGACCAGAGCACCAGCTATCATACGCAAAAGAGTGTGCTCTCATTCTTTCACCCAGCACAGCAAACCCACGCTGCCCTCAAGTAATGCTCCCGCTGATGCACTATGACTAGCACCCACTTGACTAAATAGCAGCGGAACTGTGGGGGCTTCCATAAAAAAAGGCCGACCTGCAGGTACTCGCATGAGAAACAGAACTGCCAAAATTCCAAACGCTCCCAGGCGTCATCGCACTACGAAAAACAACAGCTGCTATCTCACTCCCGGGTACCGTCGCTTTCCGACCATTCGCCGGCCTGCACAACCAAGAAGCCCTAAGTATAGGTACGCTCGTCCACAAGATCTTCACGGCAAAACAACACGACTTACAACTCCCGAACATTCCTAACACAGTCACACAAATTCTTCCGCGAAAACGGTCGCATCATTCAGTCTTTGTCCTCAACGAATATTGCGCACTCCGGGCACGCACCGAGAAATTCCTGCTCTTTCTGAATGCCAAATCGCTACCTTGAGGTGCAGAACTGCTTATACTAGGAGATTTCGATCCCAGGCACCCTCACTGGGGCTGCATGCAGGCAAAGAAACGAGGCAAAAAGCTATAGAAACTCAGTCAGGACCTCCAAATGACCTGAAGCAGTCAAAGACCTACATAGGAGACAGCGTTTGTAGGGACACGTCACCAGATCTCGCATGCTGCAAGAATATTGCGCAGGCCAAAGCAAGCATTGGTTGCAGGCGAGAGAAATGAGAGTGTCTCTTCTGCGTGTGGCGGTTGCCGCGGATGATTGTCAAATCGCTAGTAGTGACCACTACATCATTGCCATCCACTCACAGACGTCCGCTGCCAAAGCATTCGCTTGAATCATGGAGTGGCCTAAATTTAAACACGTCCGCGAAAGTGAAGCCCGCGAATGCATAAAAAAGCTCAAAGAATGAACAGCTTAACATGTGGGGTCTGGAAATGGAGAGAGAGCACCACGCCACCCACTTAGAGAGAACGGACACAGCAGATGTGGTCATTTCAAACGAAACACACATTTATATAACTGCTTTAGAATGACAGCATCGTCCACCGAATTATTATAACATGATTTGTACTTAACACACTAAGGACATTCCTACGCAATATACCCATAAAATTCAAAGCATGACAAACACAATAACACAACCAAGGCGGCATCGCCAACGCTGAACTTACCACGAGGGCCTCTGACGCGCAACCCGTGGTGCCATGCACTGGGTACTCAAGCTAGAGACAACTGTCCGCGGCAACCGGCACACGCAGAAGAGACACTCTCAACTCTCTCGCCTGCCACCAAGGCTTGCCTTCCGTCAGGGGTCACAGCCAGCGCTACCACTCTACAAACCATGATGATGATATCGGTGATCACCACTCCCGAAAACAACGCCCCATACTGCCCGGTAGTTGTATCCCGAGATGCGGCTTTTGGGCGAGACACTGTGCCACACAGTGCCAACAACTTTACAGGGGGTGTCCACACCCCCCTATTGCAGCAACCTTAACTCAAACCATATTCCCAAAAACAAAGAAATAAGTTACAGGCTCAAACAAAAAATGACAACGCATGTTCTTTCATATAGTGTCTGTGCACCACGACACCGCTGCCGGTCGACACTGCTGCACTGTCCGGCTCGATTACTTCACCTCAGTACTGGTCTCCCAACAGCAACGTGATTGTCGGCGCTATGATCCGTCACTCGCGCCGACACGTCTTCCGGTAGCGAAACACCACTCACGAGGGCGCAGCACTGCAGGCAGCTGCGCAGGTCCCAGGCCAATTCATCGCCAGACCTTACGACCGCATTCCTGGCCAGCTGCGCTGACAATGTGCCGAAGACAGCCAGCCGCGGATTAACATCACTACCACTGCGTACATTCCAAAACGCTCGACAAAAATAATGGAGAATGACCTAGGGAAAAGAGCTTCGGGCTTTTCACCCACGTGGTACGATAGTCACTACTGCTAGCCAATACATCGGCGGTGGCCGAGGCGCCCTTGAAAATAAAACAAAAGTCACTTTTCATAACTCGTGCATCGCAAGATAAAAAAAAGTGAGAGAAGCAGAGCGCAGCCCCACAACGCCACGATCCACCTAGTTGTGCAACGTGCGACAGGCGGCTGCGCAGAGCCTTAGGCCTAATGAGTCGCTGGACAACAACCGGCATCCAACCAGTACCCAGCCTAGGCGCAGAAGAGGCAGCCGCGAGGAGACATCCACTCGTTGAGGTGGCCCTATCGCTCGCCGCACACAGCAGATTACTGAGCGATCAGCGTCCACCGTCCCCAATGATGTTAAGACGCTCCGGCGTCGAGCCGCAATACCAGACAGCAACGACGCCCGACTCTCCGAGTATGAAAAGACAGAAGATGTGGTTTACAGAAAATCGGACCACCCACGAGGCTTCTGTACTCACTCGCTTCGGGAATGGCCTACAATCCACGAGCTCTAATCTTCGCTCACTCCAGGATACAGACCACATGGCTCTCGTCCCAACTGAACAAATTTCTTGAAAACCACCAACAACATAATAAAAACACTTGCGAGCAGAAAAAATAAAATAAAAACTCGAATTATGACTAGTTCAAACACGTCACAAATACCGATCTATTCGCTCTAACAAAGCACATGGCTGATGCTAGCAAAGAACTCTCCCTAGGCCTACTGTACCCTTGCTCTAACAAAAGCTTGTACCAAGCCGTGAAAACTGTCGTCCGATGCTCCAAGAGCTCCACCTTGGGCAACCAGTGTGGGGTCTGGATATGAAGAGAGAGCACCACGCCACGCTATTCCAGAGAACGAACGCAGCAGGCGCGGTCATTTCAAACCAAACACACATACTTTTGCTTAACTGTTTTAGAACGACGATATCGTCCGGCGAGGTAATATAACATAAATTTAAAAACATAAATTTTATAACTCTAGGGATATCGTTACACAATAATGCCATACACTCTAAAACATGACAAAGGCATTAACAAACCCAAGGCGGCGTCGCCAGCGGTTGACTTACCACGAGGGCCCCCGACGCGCAACCCGCGGTGCCACGCACCGGGGACCCACGCTAGAAATAACCGTCCACGGCAACCGCCATGTGCAGAAGAGACTCGCTCATATCTCTCGCCCGCCACCAAGGCTTGCCTTCCATCAGGGGTCACCACCGGCACTATCACTCTACCAACCATGATGATGATAGTGGTGATCGCCACTCGCGAACACAACGCTCCCTACCGGTAGTTGTAGCCCAAAATGCGGCTTTTGGGCGAGGCACGTGCGCCACGCAGCGCAAACTACTTTACAGGGGGTCTCAGCACCCCACACACTAAACGACCACGTGCGACCCACAACGCGCGAAAGTGAAGCAACAGAGCAAACGCCTTCCACAGACCTTTGTCTTCTGCACATGTGGAATGCCCACGCAAGCCTGCTGCGTAGATGGCAGAATGAAGGCTACAACAAGAAAATGCGCCGCCGCATACCATTGACTCCTAGAAAAACTATGCCTGGGACGTCACTCTCTATTCAATTGGGCGCCTCCTGCCAGCCTGCGATTTCGGAAACCATGCCTCCTGCCTTGTGTTGCATCCGGCCACTGTGTGACACCTCTTCCCTTAGTTTTGCTCAGTCACGTGACATCGCCATACCAATGTATCACATGACATCCCGGCTGCTCGAAGCAACCGTGAGACCATTACTGTGCCCACGGGGGGTGGCCGTCACAGACGCTCCCCTTTGTACCGAAGGAGGTAGTTAAAATCACAGGGTAGGGCTCCGCGTTCGCGGCTCATGTTACAGGCATAATTTTTGGGGGCGTTGCGCATACAGACCCTCTCTGAAGAAATCGAGCGACATAGTACCTACCTCGCCCGCCAACACTGGGGCCAGCTGTGCAGCGGACTCAATGAACAGCAAGGCAACAAGAAAACATGGCACCTGTTATGCCACTTACTGGATCCCCATGACTTGAAAACAGCCACATGGCACAGAAATAATGACTTGCCCACACACACCCCGGATCAGGCAAAACTCTACTAACTGACCTGGTGGACAGATACATCAACCAAGCTTACCAATCAGTGACACCGCTACCACTCTATGAAGGTAAAGCAAACCCAACTTGATGCCGACATCACTGAAGCCGAAGTGTATGCAGCCATTCTAAAGCTTCGCATAACTTCGGCGCTAGGTCTAGACGGCGTTTTCAACAAAACAATCTGCAACCTAGACGCAAGGTCAGTAACTGCTTTCACTGAGTAGTGCAATGACTGCTGGGTTGCCGGCAGTATACCAGAAGAATGGAAGCACTTAGATGGTAAGTTGGGCCAGCTAGTTGGGATCCATCTTATCTTCTTTTTGCTTTGCTCCTTTCTCATCCTGTGTTTAAAGTGTTGTGCTGTTAACATGTTCACGATCAATAGAAGCACGCGAAAATAGTGTTTACACCAAAATCTGGACAAAATCAGATTTATGAAATCTCCACCCAATCTCGCTAACTTTATGCCTTGGCAAACTGTTTGAGCATGTGATCTTGGCTCGGCTAGAAACACTTGCAGAAGAGCGAGATTTTTCCTCTTCAACCATGCTTGGTTATCGCGCCTACTTATCCACTCAAGAGCCCCTGGCACAAATATACCGCGATTTATTGAAAGACCATCTACGTGCGGGCACGTGAGCAATGTTGGTGAAAATGAAAAAGAGATAATAAACCATCTTGAATCTTGAATATTAGGCATTGACCTACGGAAGGCATTTGATAACGTGACACATCAAGCGATAGCCCAGCACTTGGCTCAAACTCTGGGGAACGTATTTACAACTACGTGTGCTCTTTCCTACAAGGCAGCCCTGTGGAACTTTCCCTGAACTACAGCAACGCCACGAAGCGGCTTGCCCTATCCAACAAAGACACGCCACAGGGAGCGGTTTTTTACCTTATCTGTACAACCTTGTGATAAGCCAACTGCGACAAATACTAAACCAGATACCCAACATCCGACACACCCTATACGCGGACGACGTGACGCTATGCACCCCTACTGACTCCTACGGACAGATCAAGGATGCACTGAAGCGTGCCGTGGACACATTGGCCGGGTACGTCATGCGTGCGGGTCTCGAGTGCTCAGTGGAGAAGTCTGAGCTCCCCTGTCTTCGTTCTCCTGACTACCGTAAGGTTAAACACCCGCCACTGCCAACCATCACTCTCAGGATCGCCGCATCTTAAATACTGATAGTGTAGTACATGCGCGTTCTCGTTTTTCTCGCACAAGCCGGCAGGAGCAATACTGTCGCACTAGAGAGGTTTGTGGTCACCGTCATTCAGACTGCCGTCTATTAGCAAGAATCTCTGCGCGAAAACGCGGCATGAAAGAAAAAGAACTTCTCCAGCTGTTAACCGTCTTCGTAACCACAAGAATCACTTGCGCCTTACCGTACCTATGACTCCTCAAGGCTGAAAGAGAAAAAGTAGACAAACGTATTAGCACAACCACATGATCGCCTTGGGCTTCTCCCGCACCACATTGACCATGCACATCCTCAGCCTTGGAATATACAATACAATAGATGAACTTATCAAAGCTCACCGAACTGCACAAATTGAACGATTGCATGGTAGTAGGACCGAAAGATGGATACTAAAGCGTATAGGAATTCCCTCATCAGTGAGCGGAAAAGACCTGATCTCGCTACTATCCCTCTTTAGACAGCGCTTCATTGTGCAGGCAATGCCGAAGGACATGCTGACGGACATGTATGTCGGTAGATGATTGGCCCGCGCCAGAAACCTTCACAGTACCTACAGTACGCACACTAAGGTGGCTCATGTCGACGCAGCTAGACACCCAGCCCCCAAACTGGCCTATGCAATGAATGTCTTGAGGATAAGTACCCCAGTCGATAATGAGCTTACCACGATGTGTGCCGGCTCCACACGCAAGAAGGAGCCAAGCCAATCCGAAGAAGCTGCCACAGCTCTCGCCACAATGGCCGTATTCGAAACTATCATTAGTGACTCCAAATCCGCCATCATCCGATTCGCTCGTGGCACCATTTTTCCGATCCCGGCAGGCATCCTCTGTCCTCTGTCACAAGCGGCACGCATTGCCCCAGGCGACACTGTTGCCAGCAGCACTGACTATGACGATCCCCAGTTATTCCAACTCATCTGGGTCCCAGCGCATGCAGGAAACCTGGGTAATGAAGCCGCCAACATACTATCTCGAGGACTTGTACGGCGAGCGGTGGGCCAGACTTCGGACCGCGATACCGAAGCAACCAAACCACTCATCACCTTTATGACATCACGGAATACTACAAGCTGTCAAGGAAAACCAGACCACCCCGCATCTGCAACTAAACAATGCTCAAGAAATCACTTGGCCGCGGCTTCTATGCACCTCATTCACTTCCCCGTACATATACAGACAAATAAAACGTGCCTTACTCACATCTATGTGCGCTCTTTGCAAGACACAGACCGCAGCATTGCACCACATGATCTGGCAATGCAGCATGGACCCTCCCCCACTAAACCTCCTAGGACAGTCACCTTCGTTTGAGGCCTGGGAGAGAATCCTCACGACCACAAGCTTGGACACCCAGCTCCGGGCCATCAAACGCGCTGACGAGGTGGCGAACAGGCATGGCCTAACAGCCCTTGCCACTTAGAAAACCGTCAGCTGCCTTAATGAGGTTATTTACTATCACTACTCATATGAAGATAGCTCTACATTCAGGGTTATCCTGTCGTGGACGCCATTGTAATGATAAAGGATCGTTTCTTCTGATATGATGGCTGGGACCATTTACGCTCCCAACAAACGACGAGGCTGCTTGCAGGTTAGCAAACTGTCACACTTTATGAAAAAAAAATAAACAAGCGCACACGTACAAAATAAACAGAGCAATCAAAGCAAAGAGAGAAAACTAATTAGAAAAGATTCAAACAAGAAAGCGTCTCTGCTATGGTTAATCTCGGCGGATGAAGGCTCACCCATCGAATAGTCGGGCACGCCAGGTGACGCAAAGAGACGATAGACGCGGGATGGCTCCAAAGTGGTTGGCGACGGCTTCTGAAAATTTCAGCAATGTCTCATGCGCGGTGAAGAGAAATGCCTTGCTGCAGGTAAGCATCCGAGGATGAGGAAGTCAGCGGCCACGTGAATCCTGCAGCTTCAACTCGTGGGACGCGTGCCAGATCATCTGTGCTCGGGCCCCGGTAACCCGACTGCATTGAAAACCCAGCTCTGCCTGCTCGTCGTTTTCCTCTTTCCCCGCGAAACTAGGAATCTCGGCACGTGACAACATAAACTTACGCGCCCCAGCATCTTCGTCATCGTTTATAGCTCCCACATAGCACTAGGGCACTACACAATTTTCGGTTGCACATCACGGTGTGGATAGCCGAGAGATATATATCGTTATGTCCGTATCGGCTAGCTGCATACCGTGTAAGGCATGTAAACCTTGCCAGCCGGCCACAAAGCTCCTCTAGCTTGCGAACGCACTCACTGCCACTAGCACAGTTTTCTGCCGGAGTTTTGCTGATGTCGCCAGAGGTCCACCTTCGAGTCCGCGACCGGGAAACTAAAAGCACTGAGTGAATTCTGAGGGAAGGTTGCAGGCCTTCCAAATGCTGACAACCTCTCATTATTGCTGTAAGCAGACGACCCGACGAAAAAAAGCATGTGAAGAACACCGTGACAGCCACCCTCACTGTGACGATTGACGGGAAGAAGTAACGGCATTAGTTGACACTGGCGTTGACTTTTCTATCATAAGTGAGCCACTTGTCAACAGCTGAAAAATTCAGAACAGAATAAACAAGCCCTTACATTCGGAACGCTGGAGGCCAGCTTATGACCCCTATTGACAAATTCACAGCAAAAATTACCATCTAGAATATGGCTTTTGTTGCCACATGCGTGATTCTTCCAGAGGTCTCCAAATAGCTAATATTGGAATAGACTTCTCAAAAGAATACGGTGCCGTCGTCAGCATATGAGACGGCGTGAAACATTTTCAGCTGACAAAGATGCCAGTCAGCTGACAACGATGCAGGGTGTTACGTGTAGTTGACGATGGCGTGTGTATGCTGCTGCAATCATGCAGCCTCGCGTTGGTCAGCTGCGGTGCGCTGCATAACGAAGCGCTGTAAAACTAGCCGAGCATGCAACTGCACTTCTCTTTTTTCAGGATATCGCCATAGCTTGTTGTATCGTGACCTAAGTCGGTGGGCATGCAGAGTTGCTACTAACGAATTTCTCAAATGAACACCTACACATCGCTAAAGGCGCTGCTGTGGCATACCTCGAGGAAGGAAAGAAGGAAAAACTATATTCACAAGGGTTTGAGACGGGGATCATGAGCTTGATGATTGGTCCCCAAGTCCAAGGCTCCACTGGCTGCTGCCGCCTAACATGACGCAGAAGTGCAAGCAGCACCTCTGAGTCAGAGCTGGCGAGCTATGGCTCCCATTGCTCAGAAGTATTACAAAGCTTGTACTGACCTTGAAAGGTATCTAAATTTGGTGGTCGGTTTAGGCATCCCCACAAAATGTGGTAGAGAGTTGGCGAGCCGCAACAGCACGGACACGCATGCCCGTAGAGCGTTGTAAATATTTCGTGTAATCTTTAAATGACTCCCCTTTGAATTCTGCGCAGGTTAATCACGTCCTCCCCTTCTAATGATTTGTGGTGGCACTGTATTTTGTTCGCATGCCTCGCTGATAAGCGAGAACTTCACGAAGGGCCATTCTGGATGGGTCATTATCCTCCACGATAGCTTCTTCCTGGAGTGTTTCAAAGGGTTGAACTCGGTTCGTAAGCCCACGAGCACAAGCATCGGCACTTTCGTTCCCCTCCAGGCCTGCGTGTCTTGGACACCAGATCAGCCTGTAATTGTTCCTCAATCTCTCGCCTAAGAATTTGCTTATTTTTACCGGAAGTCGACCTCTTAAAAAGAAACGGCACGCTTCCTGCGGGTCGGAAAGGATAATTGTTTGCAGTTCATCTCTGTTTCTGCGCTTTAATTGCAAGGGCAATGGCAAAGCATTCCGCCTTGGGGATCGAGGACGTGCACAGCGATGCACATGTCACCATGCAGTCGTCGTTGCTAAGTGCTGATGCAACTGACCGTGTAAAATTGTACTTCGAAGCGTCCCCATACCCAACATTTGATTTGTTTCTTAATGTTTTTCGGAGCCATCGCACTCTCTCCTCTCTGCCCTTTCTGTGTTTCTACGTCCATGTTCTTAGGCAGTGGTCAGATCGAAAGCTCGCTGCGGACGGATCCGGGATTTTTACAAGAACATCGTCCAGGTTCGGGGGGTATGGCAGAAAGCCCACCTTAGTAAGCATCTATCGCCCGCCTTTCGTTTGACTTAAACTCTGCGCCGTCAGTACCGCTGTCTTTACCTTAGGGTATGTATTATATATACCGAGGTACAAAAGCTTTTGGGTTCGTGTGCTTACCGGTAGCCCTATGGCCACTTTGTAGGTGCCCCTAAATATAGACTTGATGGTTTCTTCTTCTGATTTATTCAACGTGTGGAAAGGTAAACTATACGTAACCTAACACAGTACAAGTGCCTGTAATTATCTAATTGTGTCTCCTTCCTTTATTCTCTGTTTTTGGTATGTTATTTTATGGGTCATTCGTGCAACTTATTTCGTGGCTGATTTTATTATGTGTATTGTATGGCTCGCTCGTCTATTATTTTGAAGCCAGTAACCCGAAATACGTGCGAGGGTTACCTCACGTACTTTGACACTTGCAATGTGTGAGTTGATGTGTCCGTTACTTTTGTATCTTTTTCCATTTACCCTGATAATTTAAAAATTTTCTGGGGAACAGCTGAGCCCACTTGCCTTCGCAAAGGTTTCAACTGCTGCTGCAGCCTCTTGAAGTGTCTGCTCTTTGTTAGCCAAAGATTCACGCGTAGCCCATAGAGTGATATCATCCGCATAGAGAGTGTATCCTAACTGCGGCACTTCATTTGGAGCTCGCATAAGTCCTAACAAGGCGATAATGAAGAGCAGGGGAGAGAGAATGACTCCTTGAGGGGTACCTTCGTTTGGCATCTCAAAAGCGTCTGACGTGACTTGTGCTGCGCATATGAGAGCCCGCCTTTCTGTGATAAATGCCTTGATGTTATCGTAGATGTTTTCGCCACATCCGATGTTGTTTAATTCTGTTAGGATGGCTTTATGCGAGATATTGTCGAATGGTACTTTTAAATCAAGGGCTAGTATTAGATGTTCTCCTCCCGTAGGTATATAGCGCGAAACATCCTCTTGTAATAGGAGAAACGCGTCTTGATTGGAGAGGTCAATGCGCAAACTCAGAATAGCGGTTGGAAAATAGCCGTCGTCCTCTATAAAGTTTTGGAGCCGATCATGAATAACGCTTTCGAAAAGATTTCGCATGCATGACGTCTAAGATATGCGTCTGAGTGCCTGCAGGGTTGGCTTCTTCCCGGGTTTTGGTATCGTAATAACTTTGAATAATTTCCATTTCTAGGGTATCAAGATTCCCATTGAGCTAATAGCTGTCATTAAAATGGTTTGTCAGTGCCTCAATGACCTTATCTCTGAGGGTACAAATCGCTGCATTTGTTACTTGATCTGAACCAGGAGCAGAATTTCTTTTGGCTGCTTGGGCACCCGCAAAGACTTCTTCCTTGGTCACTGGGGCGTCGAGCCTCTCGTTTTTCACACCAGTGTATTGCAATTTGATACTGCGACTATCGGTATTTTCTCCTATGCATCTGTTCTTAAGTGCTTCTATTAACTCCTCCTCCGTGTCTGGAAAAGTTTGCATTATTCGTTTCAGTGTTCTGCTCGGGACCGATCTTGATTTTACTGGGTCAAGCATGTTCGTGAGAATCGCCCAAGTTTTTGTAGTGCTCAGAGTGTCCTGTAGTGAACTGCAGAACTGGATCTATCTCTTTGTTGCAATTTTCTTAGCAGATTGATTTGCCTCCTCTCCTGAAGTAGTAATTCTGTAGAGAAAGTTCCAGTTGAGCTGCTCGTTTTTTCACCTTTGAGTAAATGGCGCCTGCTCTCGCACGTGTGGAGCAGGTGCCTGTCGACTGCTGGTGTCTCTGCTGTTCTTGCGATACGTTTAGATGTTTGTTTTTGAGCTGAAACTATGTACTCTGATCATTCCCCAATAGACTCCGGTACAGAGTCGGGTGGGAGATCGCGTCGTCCGTACATTTCCCATTCAGTGATCACCACGTCTCCTATTACCCGACGGAGTTTTGGAGTTGACTGGGAAATGTGGATTATGTAGTGATCGCAACCGGGATGCTAATTCAGGTTTGTCCAGTTAGCGTCGTTAATATTGCGTGTCAATGTCAGATCTGGGAACGTGTCTCGACTTCCGCTGTTACCCAGCTTCGTAGGTGTTGTGGGTAGAGTTATTAGGCTCAATCCTAGTTTCGCTACGGCGTGTTCGAGACACGTTCCCTTAGGAAAATCTCTCGAATAACCCCACGTGGTGCTGGGTGCGTTGACGTCGTGCAGTACCACAAGTTGATTTCTAACCCCTGCAATGCCGACGACATCTTTAAGCAGGGCATCAAAGCCCCCGTGTTTATCTTTGCGAGGGATGTGTATATTCATTATTACGATTTTCACTTTGCCTCTCTTCAGAGGAAGGAGGGTGCTTAACTGATGATTTATCTGCAACATTTGTATGTGCTTAACCTTTACTGTGATACTTTTGCTAACCAGTGAGGCTACGCGGGAAGAATTTGGATCTTGTAAAGAATAATGTCCCTTAATTTTGACCATCTTGCGTCTAACCTCCTGCAGGCATATTAAGTCTGGCTGTATTGGTACCGAGTTCAAGTAATTTTGGAGTGCTTCGGCGCACTTGTGAAAAGTGCAACAGTTTCACTGCCAAACTTCTAAATGTTCTACACTTTGTATATATTTTTTGACCATGCTGCATGGTCGTGTCCACGTTATCGCGGCCCGCTTTGGATACTTTGTCAGTAACTGGAAGGACAAGGAACGCTTGTTTAGTGCCCTCTACAAGCCTCCCACAGCATTGTTAACATACTGCCTCTGAATTTTCAGGTCTTCTCCGACAAACGTTTTCATTTCTGCCATGAAATCAGCTAGAAGTTTATGTAAAGTAGATATGCTTTACCTGTTTGCTTGAATCTGCGTCCACACTTGCTTTACTAGCTCACCGTTTTCTGAATGAGTTGCAAACGAGTCTTCGTCTATCGTTTCCTTGCTCGTATCTGTGCTATCCTTCAAGTCGGCTAGACGCTCTCGCACCTCTTTATTGCCCTCGGTGGCGTTGACTACCGACCCTGGGTTTTGAATTTTCTTATTTGCATTTTCTAATTTGCTTTCCATTGACAAGATGGCCACTATATACTGATTAGTTTCCACAGCCATTTGGTTTCTAAGCTGTTTAATTTCTGCTGTTAATCTTTTGTTTTCCTCTATAAATTTGCTATGTTGAAGCTATCAGTTACCGGAACATGGGGAGGCACTGGACTCACCCCGCTCACCTTGTTTGGTCGATTGTTTTGTACGTCCTTCGTATTAATGCCAGTGGTTGCTCCTGCTGCTTCTTTTTTCTTGGCATGGGTGGAGCTTGTTTCCAAGCTGCTGCTCGGTGTTTTCTTCAAGTTTGGCTTGCCAGTGGCCTCCGCAGGCTTGCTAATGTTTCGCTGTGGCGGGGTCTTTGATGTTGATCTCGATCTTAATCTTAATTTGGAGCTGGATCTAGATGTCTGCCGCTTCTGGAACGTCACTTCCTCTCTGTCTTAGCTGAACCAGCGCGGAGGTTTCTGCTGGTGTTGCTCAAATTGTGGGAATTCCTTCGCGGTGTAGATACACTCAGTTTGCCTTCAAGGTGTCTCTACTCGTGATATTTGTGGAGCCACGTTTTTTCAGTTTCTTTTGCACGATTTGTCTCCTATAGCATGCTCTTCACCGCATATGGTGCAGTTCAGGGCACATTTGTGTCTTTGTGTAGGATCACATGTTCCACACTCGGAGCACACGTGGACGTTCGAAGTCGGGCACACATAGGTTCGGCGTCACGTTGATTGACAAATCTTCCAAACTTGTACAGTAGGCTTGTATGAATAACAGATCGCCTCTGCACCCATAAAGTAGACACACCTGAAAAGCCAGTCACATGCACAAGGGATTATTGTTGACTTCGAAGAGCCCAGCATCCTGGCTCTTTCTATCTTCACGCCTTGTGCCCGTATGTGTAGGTTTGCAATCGAATTTGCCTGAGTGGTTCCGGGTGGTAGTCCAAGAAATATGCCTCGCAGAACGTCTTCTGGGTCGGTCAAGTACGCATTGAAGGGGTGAATCCGTCCTCTGATTTTCAATTGGTTGATATCTCTCATTCTGCCTGCCACTTGTTCGTGGGGTGTGGACATTATTATGATGTTCGATTCGGCGTGGACCCACAGCAAAAAAATTTCTCCTCCAAAGCTGTTCCAGCAGGCCTCTACCACTGCCATAGAGAACTGCGATCTATATAGATTTTTAACTGTGAGGCCCTTGTGCGGTCTCAGGATAACCTTTATGTCTTCCTTTGGAAAGGGCGTATAGCCTCGGCGTTTTCAGTGCTGGAAATGCCGATTGATATGGCTGTCTCGTGCTGTATCGACAGGTGGGTGGCCTGCTGACTTTCCGTCTTTCCTGTCTAGTTCCTTCTCGGGTTCTTTCTCTTTTTGTTTATGGTTCTTTTTTCTTCTGCGTGAAAGGACGGTGTGCCAGCTGTCCCCCGTCCAAGTAGGAGCCAGACCCGCGTCGCCGTCGGTCTTGTTATTGAGAGACGTGGCGCTGGACGCTCACGCGTTGTTACTTCGTTCCTCAGTTGACGAGACGCTACCCGCGTCATTCGGTTGATTTTCCGACACCAGAGATGTGCCGGGAAGGTCTTCGTCGACGTTCATGTACACGCAGAATTTCTAGGCATCCTTATGCATGCATGCTCAGTAGAAACAGGGGAATGCGCCGACCTCCGTGTTTTTCTGCGCTAGGCGTATAGTCCGAAAGGGAGGGCAAGTAGCCCTCACCATTGACTTCTAACTCGGCCAGAAAATGTCGGAGAAAGTCAGTCGAATGGTTCTAAGCCAGTCGAAGCACACACACCCGTCGCCGCACCCCGCACGGTTTAGCGTCCCGGCGCCTTCAACCAAAGCCGGCAATACCATGAGCTGCGTTCGTGCATGTCATGTCTTCCAATATTGATAGTTTCTCATGAAGCTGGTCCAGGTCCCACATTTCGGTGTCCTTCGAATCCTCGCAACTTCACAAAAAGTTGACGCACTCTTTAGGTGGACTTCAATGAAATTTTCGTCTCAAAGAGTTTCATAAAATTGGCAGATCCCACGTACAGTGCGAGTTGATATTATGTGAAGCATGAATGAGAAAGGTTGATGTGTCATTTTATTATCAGAAAAATGCTACAAGGTCAAGGTCAATGATGGCGCACAAGACTTACGTGCCATGATTATCGTGTTTAGATGAGTTGTTTGCCTTCACCATCTATTCACGTCACGTGGTACCACGTTTGTGTGAAGCTAGCGACACGGCCACGAGCACACTATGAGCGTGGTATGTTGTCATGTTCTTACGTGACACGCGTGTCTGGATTATGATGTTTGCCCCAGTAATATATTCTGTCATCCATTGACCTCACATAAACACCCAATTAGGTATATGTGGAGCTAGCAAAGCGGCCGCGAGAACCTCATGAAGGAACCAATGTACTCCATGTAGCGTTGACGCGCACTCACGCTGGACACAGCGACGCTACATTAGCAAAACGCGAGCACTCTATAGTCTGCCGCCAGGTGCAACCAGCGTCCATCGGCGCGGCTCGACGCAACCGGCGCGTAATGCGACATGGTAAATTTCACGCCGATGCGTTACCCAGATAACACTGCGTCTCCCTCTTTTAGTGACGGAGGAACGCCAGACGCACTGCAGTGCGCATGCGTCAAAGCAACGCAGCGCAATGCGCGCCTGCGAGTATATGGCAGGACCGGCGCCTGGAGTAGCAACGCCGGCACGAAACGACAAAGTGAACGCCAGCGAGCACGCGCACCACGTCACGTCGAAATGTATTGGGGCCTTGACTGTGGCAATTACTCATGTTCTCACATGACACGCATCTCAACATTATCATGTTTACACTAGTGACATACTTTCGCCATCTATTGACGTCACGTAATACTAAATTTCGCATATGTGAAGCTAGCGAAACAGCTGTGAGCGCATCGTGAGTGTGTCATGTAGTGATGTTGTTACATGAAACGCATCTCATGATTATTGTGTTTGCACTAGTCGCTTACCTTTGTCATTCATTCACGTACCGTAATATCAAATGTGGTATTTGTGGAACTAGCGAAATGGCCACGAGGGCAACATGAGCGTGATATGAAGTCATTTTGTTACATGACACACACCTCAATTTTATCATGTTTGCATCAGTATCAAACCTTTGTCATCCATCCAGAACCCGTAATACCAGATTTGGTATAAGTGAAGCTAGCGAAACGGCCGCCAGAGCATCATGAGCGTGGCATGTAGTGATGTTGTTACATGACACGCATCTCATGATTATCATGTTTGCACCAGTGACATACATATCTTCGTCATCCATTCACGTACCGTAATACCAAATTTAGTATATGTTGCGCTAGCGAAACGTCCGCGAGCGAATCACGAGTGTGGCATGTATACATGTTGTTACGTGACACGCATGTCATGAATTTCACGTTAGGGCTTGTCACTGAGTTTGCTATGCAATCATGTCATACCATACCTAATTTTCAACATGCCATGTGAACGAAACCAGCGCATGAATTGCAGAACCATGATATGTAATTCATGACATTAATGACATACATGTCATGATTTTCGTGTTACGACTAGTTGTATATGCTCTTCCCACAGTCATGTTATGACATACCAAGTTTGGTATTGATGCCATTATCTAAAAGGCTAAGAGAGCTAAGAGTCGTAGATAGATAGATAGATAGATAGATAGATAGATAGATAGATAGATAGATAGATAGATAGATAGATAGATAGATAGATAGGCTCAATGTTGCCGAAACTCCCTAAGAAATGCTTCGCATTTAAAAGCGGGAGCGATTTGAGCACGTCCCCACCACCCTCCGCCACCTAGCAGATCCCTACCTCGTGGAGTTCGACATGAGTTACGACTGTCTTGCTATACAATAGGAGGCAACGTCTCCTACACCACCCAATGCAGCTTCTGTTGACATCGGATCAAGCTTAAAGCCGACTGAAAGATGTCATCTTATGAAGCTGCAACACCATATTAGGAACTGCTTCTGCTCAACCTGATGAACGACGCTGACCAAACACAGCATCATTAGGGAACAAACTGCTAAACCCACCCGACAAAACCCGTACTGTGTTGCTCAGAGAAAACGTGGGGCAATATAGAAGCAGGTTAGGCTGATGCTGGAGGACGGTGTTATACAAGCATGAAAGAGCCCAGGGGAGTCACCTGGGGTGCTTGCGAAAAAGTAATATCGTAGGCTTCGTTTTTGCACCGATTATCGTAACCTCAATCATGTTACTAAAAAAAGATGGTTATCCATTGTCACGGACTGATGAATCTCTGGGCAGGCTATGGCATGCACGTAACTTGTCATCTATGGATCTTAAAAGTGGATACGGGCTAATAGAGGCTGATGAGCGTGACCATTCCAAGACCACTTTCGTGATGCCTGATGGGCTTTAAGAATTCAATGTCTTTCCTTTTGGTTTATTCTCGACCCCAGCCAATTTTCAACGACTTAAGGATACTGTTCCGATCAGTCTCAAATGCAAAGCGGGTCTTGTGTACCTCGACAACGTGAATGTTTTTTCCGCCCCGTTTGCAGAATACCTAAAACAGCTGCTGTCGGTTCTTCAAGCTATACGGTGGGAAGGGCTAACAATGAAACCTTAAAAATGCCACTTCGGACTTGAAAAGATCTTGTTCCTGGAACATGTGGTCAGTCACGAAGTTTCTAGGCCTGACCCGAACAAAACTGCTGCGGTCAGAAAATTTGCAAACCCCATGAGTAAGGAAGTCAGACGTCGCCTCGCTCTCTGCGCCTACTGCTGGCGATTTATTGCAGACTTTTCGCGAGTAACCACTTTACTCACCCGCGAAGGAAGATGTTGCGTTTATATAGAGCAGCGAGCAAGAAACGGCATTAGACGAGTTACAGCGGCGTCTAAAAACTCCACTGGTGCTCACTCACTTTGATGGAGATGCACCAACAGCCATACACATAGACGCCAGATATGCGGGCTTAGGTACTGTTCTCCTCGAGAGTCAAGAAAAATGGCAGCATATCCATGCAGTGAATGATGGAGAGTGGGGCAAAGCATTCGTCCGTCCATGCGTCCGTCTGTGTGACCGTCCATGCGTCTGTTCGTGCGCCCGTTCCTGCGTTCGTTCATGCATCCGCCCCTGCGTCCGTTCATGCGTCCATCCATGCATATGTCTGCGTGTCCGTTCATCCATCTATTCAACGCTCCAAGTCCCACCATCTCGCATCCTTTTATCATATATTCCCCATATAGAAGCACCGCCATTCAGTGGACAATCCAAGGACTAAACGAGAGGTGGCACACGCACACTTTCTTACAGCTTGCGCTTCGGGTCTACTTCCCAACTTCAACCACCTTGAGTTCATGGTATATACTAGTTCACTCTATTTATGCTACTGCAGCCCAATGCTCGCTAAATCTTTCTAAAACCAAGGAGGTTACGCCCAGCGAGTATAACGTAGCAATCTTTTCCTGTCAGATAGTGCTCAATGTACATGCCAGTGGTTGCTATAGTGAAATGAGAGACAGGAGGACTCAGCTTTTAATTTCTTACGGCTTGCGCTTCGTATCTGCTTCCCCCCTTTAACCGCCCCGAATTCATTCATGGTATATACTAGTTCATTGTATTCATGGCCCTGCGGCTCAACGCTCGCCAAACCTTTCTAAAACTAAAGAGGTTACCCTCAGCGAGTATAATGTAGCAACCATTTCTTGTCCGATAGTGCTTAATGTACATGCCAATGGCTGCTAATGGGGATCGCAGCGTGCGCGTTGACTGAAAGCCGAATGCTCCTGTCTCTCATTCCCCATTAGCAGCCAATGGCATGTACATTGAGCACTATTTTTATTGTTAAACAACGCACAGAAGAAATCTCTCACCGGCACCACCTTGAAGGTCAAATGTTATACCTATTTCGGGTATGTGCCACTGGTGGGTACGTACTACGAGGGACGCAGAAGCCATGCCATAAGGAGCTTCGCCCCTAATAGTGCCGAGTATTTGCCTACGATAGCCGAGCGTTGTCACAGGCTGAGTCCAGTTACTCAACAACGAAGAAGAAATGTCTGGTGGACATTTGTCAGCCGCAAACTTCGCCACTAGTTAGTTGTATGGCCGCGCTTTCCAAGTAGTAACGCTTGGAGTAGCGCTTTCCTAGATACAATGCCATACAGCTCATATTTCAAAAAAAAACAATGATATGATACTCAAAAAGATACAATACTCAAAATGATACTAAAAAGATACAATGCCCTACAGCTCATAATTCTAATTGCACACACTGTATCATGTTCATAAATGATTGAATGATGTTACAGCACACAATATTGTTATTTAGTCAATTCCTATGGTGAATAGCTGACGGAGAAGTGAATGTTTGTGAGCGTTAACACTGAATGATTGGTGGATAGTTGTGAAATGGTTCAATCACGATGAGTGTTTTGGCGGGTCAGTCATTTCAGGCCAGTCATCGCCAACAGTGTGACCTCTGCAGCCCTTACAACCACTGCTGTCGCTTTCGCCATCGTTACTGGCGCCGTAGATTCGGCACCGTTAGCAATCTGGTCCAGACCACGTCCCCGTGATGGCCAGCACTCAAGTGGTTGATGTCAACTGAGAGTAGGCTTTTGGTGATAGGTCTCTTTAAGCACCAACCTCCGGTCACCCTCTCCAGCTTGGTTCGGGCTGCCGCATGTGCTTGCGGCTCCCCCTGTCTGGCGCACTCAGGAGTCTCATCTTCAGCGTACCGCGCCACGGCCTCGAGGTAGGAGAGGCCATAAAGGTGCCCGAGCAGTCATGGGTTGGCTAGGTAGGTCGTCTTCGTGACCGCGCCTCCGAGGCAGCTGGCTCTCCCGTCTGGGCTGGTGGTTGTTGACTCTAGCGTCTCTTGCGTAAAGGCCGAGTGATTAGGACGATGGGGTAGGTTGGAAGGGGCGATGTTTGATGGTGTTCGGCCACGATGCCGACATGGAGTGGGTTGGGCATGATCTGGTGGGAGACGCGGTTTTGTCACCGAGGTGTTCCGGTGGCACCTCTTTACTTTAAGGCTCTCAATCTCCTGAGTGAAAATCGACGAAGAAAAAAAGGTTAACACTTGCACTTATGTTCCAGCGAACGCATGTACCTCGTGTTGAACATACTAAATGCGGCCTGGCGTGTAGAGTTGTCTCGGCCTCTTGCGCACAAGTAACGAAGTTCTGGGCTCCTGACTCGGTGTTCACTGTTTTTACTCGTCGGAGGCGGACTGGCCATAGTCCTCATGCTTCTCCCGTGTCACATAACGTTCAGTCAGATACGTGCACCAGGCCACCGCTTGGCTTGTCTTTCATGTTCGCGAGCCCCGATAATCGAGCGAGGAAACTTTCTCTCGCACTCAATACGGGCCAGACCATTTCGGTGCCAGGGAGGTCGCAAATGGTTGGCTAGCATCGCTGAGAACATGATGACACCACAGCACCAAATCGCACACTTCACAGTGTACGTTCCGAGGTGTGTGGTCTTACTGTGCTTTCTACTGTGCCCTAGTAGTGCAAAAAATATGTCGAGCTTTGTGTAAGGCTTCCACTAGCTTCTTGCGCAGCTGCGTTGCGTGTTCGGCACATGGTGATGTCGCCACTGGGACTCCACTGTGATCCGCGAGAATGATCTCCGTCAGATTCGGCAGTTCTCTTCCTAGGATTAGAGAAGTAGGCGCGTACCCAGTCGATCGGTTCACTGTTGATCGCTTTCCAAAATCAATTTCTGAAAGATAGGTATTCCAGTTCCTAAGTCTTTCAGAGAACCCAACAAGTGTGTGCTTGATGTTGCGATTGATTCGCTCCATGGGGTTCCACTGAGCATGGTAGGTGGTTGTTTTGTTGTGCTTAATGCCCAACGCGCCACACGTGTCAACAAACACCTTCGCAGTGAATAAGACGCGTTGTCTGTAATTAATAAGACGCATTGTCTGTAACCCGAACACGATGAAGACCTTCATCAACTACTCTAAGATCACTCGAGCCGTCAGCTTCCTAAGAAGGAAAAGTTCTAGCCATATAGTGAGGTGATCAGTGATCACCAGCAAGAACTTATTTCTGCCTGAAGTTGTGGGGTACGAGCTTATTACGTCACGTAATGCGATTAGCCAGTGAGTCTGGCTGTTAATCTTGACATGAGGCCGGGCGGACGTCCGCCTCCTGGCTTGACGCTTTGTTACTCGCCACATGAATGGGCATAGCGAATCACATCCCGCTTCATTCCTGGCCAAGTAGCTAGGCGAAACAACCTAGGTTAAGTGCGCAGCAATGCGCGAGTCATGAAAGTAGCGAAGAAGTGCTCCTCTCTGTACGCGATGATGCGCTTCCCACAATCTCAACATCACAGATCAAATCATTGATCACAGAAGAATGCGTCGGCTTTTTGGAGTTGTTGATGCGACTGTCAATACTCGGCAGCAGCAAGACGGTCGGGAGCTCAATTCATTCATGAAGGTGTTTAAAGGACGAGCTGCAAATGCACCGAGAGTGTTTTCGCGATGTTTGCCATCACTCTGCATACGCAGTGGAATACTGTACAAGTAAAGTTTCTCTTCAACAGGAAAGAATGATCTTCTGGTAGTTCCGTAAACTCTCTGCAAGAACATCTTGCAAGCCTGCCACGACGAAGCGACTTCGGGCCACCTCGGTTATACGCGAACACAGTCAAGAATGAGAGAAAACTACTACTGGCGAAAGCTTCCCGCAGATGTAAAGCATTACGTCAGAACTTGTATTGACTGTCAGCGATGGAAGGCTCCATTGTATAAACCTGCTGGGCTGTTGCACCCTATTTCTATACCCGAAACTCCGTTTTCATGGATCGGCATGTACCTTGTAGGCTCATTTGCAAGATCGGAGAAAGCCAACAAGTAAATCATGGTCATGACTGAATGCTGTAAGGACTGGGGTCTGGTGGCATACCATCTCTGCTGCCAGTCGTTGCGGCTCATGTCCGGTGGCCCTCGTCGTGGGTAGCTGGCCGTCGCCAACGGAGCCGTTTAGCCCGTCTTGCAGGAAGCAAGGCGCTGTCTTCGCGGTGATGGTCACAGAATTTTATTTAACAATATTTACAAGCAAGCGTTTCTCGCCACTTGACGAACATTAAGACGAAGGTGTCGTCCTACATCGTGACAATGTCGTCGAAAGCTCTGCATCGAGAAGGCATCAGCATAAAAAGCAATGTCTTGAACAGCACCGCATCGAAAATGTACCCGAAGCAGCCCACGAGGGCTGATTATTAACAGTCTCGCTTTCCCAATTGGTCTATCAGGTAAAGGGCACCAAATATACTGTCCAATCCCGAAACATATACCTTTTGTTGATGAGGCCACCAGCATCTGCCTACGTCAGTGTCCTTGACTGTCAGTGGAGCCACCCTACTTTTACAAATGGCTCACCCACGGGACCACCACGGTTAGCCTTGAGTGTACATGGTCACTGGGGTGTTCGGTACAACGCTCACGACAGAATGCATAAAAATGGCTGCCGCAAACAAGCTAAAAGGGTATGAACTGCTCTCTCAATCAGCGGGGCGATTTGCGGCTGCCGCCGCCATCTCTCCTAAAAAACCTGCTGCACTTGTCGCCTTCTCCCGACGGCATGGCACCTCGCTTGGACAAAACATGGCGTATATTGGCCGCCAGCGGTTCGCCTACTTGTTTGAGGACCAAAATAACTCCGGTCTTTCGCAAGCTCAGGTGCCGTACTTAGCACTACCACACCAGATACGCGGAAACCTAGGTGATTAAAAACGGCACTGTAACTGAAGTGGCACAATTTTGGGGGCGAAGGTCTCTATGCTCTGGGTCATGCGTGCGTGATGTCTGCACTAGTAGTAGTAATAATAGTAGTAGCAGCAGTAGTAGTAGTGGCAGTAGTAGTAGTGGCAGTAGTAGCAGTAGTAGAAAGCCACCTCCACAGCTGGACTAAAGGATTGGCACGCGCACAACCTCTTCAATTGAGGAGGAAATCCACACACAATAATCATAAATAAAAAGATGTTTCGGTTGAAATCACTTACAGAGATGAGCACTGGTGACCTAATTGCCAATAAATATACCTGAAATTTGATGCTTACTGAAGAACAAACTAGTATCGGAAGGACGCACTTTGAGCACTATCTGACCAAAAAAGGTTGCCACGTTAAACTGGCTGGCGTAAACTCCTTGGTTTTAGCAAGGCTAGTGAGGGCAAGGCCACAGTACCATGATCATAGTGAACTAGTAAATAACCAAAAACTAGAAAGCGTTGAAAAGTGGAAAATAGACACGAAGCAGAGGCCGTAAGAAACTGCGCGAGTGCCACATCTCGTTTAGTCCGTGGAATGTCTGCGGGATGCTAATTATATGATCTGGTCTGCCTGAGGAACTTGTACACTGCTACTCTGGAATGTATATATTAGGGCACCGTCTCAGCGACGCCACCTGCGAGGTCAATGTTGATGGGTCGTTTCGCTCAATTCACTGTTAGCGTCTGCCTGAGATTTTGCACGTGGTTCGCATGAAGCCGTATTGTTTCGACTGATGCGAATATTGACTATTTATTTGCACATTGGCTGCTACGTGGTGAGCTTCAAAGCAATGCTCTCTCTGGGGGAGAGTGATGCCGCGTTCATATTTGTGCCCAGCTATGCGCTGGCGTCGGTGAAGACAATGACTGATCCACATGAGAGGCGCATCGTGAAAAAGAGAATAAGATAGCAGTTCGTTTGCCTGGGTCCACCTTTATTGTTTCTAAGAAAACAGCGTCCTTCGGTTCAATACAATAAAGCCCCCGTACTTTTTGAGCTGAGAATATGTGAATATTTGAGCTGAGAATATCATGCCGTCCATGACTGTTAAGTCACGATTATCATCTTTTATTGCCCCGCCGCGGCGATCTAGTTGCGAAGGTACTCGGATGTGGACCTGCAGATTGCGGCGTTGAATCGTGGCTGTGACGGCTGCATTTCCGATGGAGGCGGAAATGTTGTCGGCCTGTGTGCTCAGATTTGGTGGCACATTAAAGAACCCCAGGTGGTCGAAACTTCTGGAGTCCTCCAATTTGGTGTCTCATAATCTTATGATAGTTTCGGGACATTAAACCCCGCGTATTATTCAATCATCATCATTTTACGTGTCATTTACCTGCATTGTGTATTCACGTCACGTGATACACAATATGGTTTATGTGGAGCTAGCAAAACGGCTGTTAGCACGCTATCAGCGTAGCTTGTAGTCATGCTTTACATGACAAGCATATTATGATTATGATGGTAAGCCATGTCATTTACTTTTGTCGTCTATTCATATCACGCTACACCAATTTTCGTATCTGCGGAGCTAGCGAAATAGCCGCGAGCACGCTGTGAGCGTGGCGTGAAGTCATGGCTTACTTGACATGTATATCATTACTTCCACGTCAGGGTCTGTCCCTTTCGTTCGTCATGCAGTCATTTCATAACATACCAGTTTTGCACTATGTCATGTGAACAAAGCCATCACAAGAGCAGTTCGACCACGAAATAAATATTATGACATTTATGCGATACATACCACAGTTTTTATGTTATAACTGGTCAGTTATGCTCGTCATACAGTGATGTTATGTCGTACCAATTTTGGTATTAATAACATTACCGAAACGGCCAGGAGAGCTAGAAGTCGCAGGTTGCTAGGTTAGATAGACAGATAGATAGATAGATAGATAGATAGATAGATAGATAGATAGATAGATAGATAGATAGATAGATAGATAGATAGGCAGATTATCTTTTAATAGATAGGCATCTTTTAATGCGGAAGTCAAAGCATTCGAATACGGGGTGAAACGCGATGGCAAGGTAATATTGAAGGGCTGAGCTTTGTGTTTCTTACGAAGAATATCTGTTTTTTAAACAGAGCACAATGAAGAGTCTATAATTCATGGCTTTCTTGGGGAAATGAACCTTCGTGTCATAGATGTGGTACTTGTGCATGAATTGGAAGATACTGATATTTTTGCAAAAAAAAAAACTTTCCAAAGCATTGTTACCGCATTGTTCTTCAAGCACGTTAGCCCAGTGGATCGCACTGTTTATATCTTTGAAGTTTTTTTTAAACTTATGTTCCGACATATTTTGTTAGGTTCAGTACATGGGAAAGCACCAATGCAAAACATTTAGGGACATGGTACGTTGCTGCATATTCCACTATTTTTGCTATGTAATGATCTGTAGGTGAACTTGAAAGAAGGTAGTCATTTAAGGTATAGGGCCCAAAAATTTCACACCTAGTTGAAACAAAAATAAGTGATGATAGACCACCACTCAGCAAATACTCCGAGCAAGACTAATGTGTCAGGATCGATAAGGTTATACCACCACATGTAAGAGTATCTATGTTTTCATCAACCAGCATGTTTAGCATCTCTACAAAACTCAATTTCAGATGATGAGGTGGAATAATAAATGCCCGTAATGATGACGTAACGTATGGAAGGCAGCTGCATGCTGATACTCTCGACTTCTACTGACACATACTCACCAAGACAATGACAAATAAAGATCACGACGTCGTTCATTTGATGATGCTGGTCTCACCAAAATGACTTAACCACCAAGATGGTAACCTTCACAATGGCAATATTCAGGAATGCAACACAAAGCCCCTACAAAGTAACATTTTGGGTTAGTAGCCATGTTTTAGGTATACATACAAAAGAAAAAGCATGTTGCAGGATGATAAGAAAGCGATTTGATCATCATGATGCTTACGAGTACTCTGTATGTTGAAATGAAGTAGAATAATGAGGGTTGTTTTTGTTGAACGGAGCTTTCGCTTCGTCGAGAAAATAATCAATTCACTCATAATAAATTAGTAGTTTATACAAGGAAAAATTGAGATGCATTGCTTACAGGAGAGCTGAAGAATCACTTGCACTAGATATTCACTGAAACTGACTTTTTGTCCTTGATAGTAAAGTTATTGGTCGAAAAGAATTTTGATCTTTTAGACATTTTCAGTTATAGCACCTGCAGAAAAGCCGGCTATTGCCGGTAGTATGGTGATCGTTTAAAAAATGTAAGCTGATGGTTTCTGCGAGAGCCCTTATGAAGTAGTGGTGAGCCTCGCCTTGCGAGCTTTGCAAGCAACGTCAGCATTTTTTTTTTTTGTTCTCGTGCGGAATGGCGTTAGAACTTTTGTTTCTTGCTTGGCACGCGGTGAACAGTTTCAATGCGCTCGCAGAGACTGGGCACCCAATCTTGTCACCTAAAGTCTGCACGACTTCCGAACAGCTTTCACTTTCAGTATTCGAGATTCCCTTCATTTCTACATTATTTTAGCGTGAATTCTGCAGAAGGTTCGCGACTCGTTGGCGACGCTCTTGTTGCTTTCAAACAGAGAAATGTTTTCATCCTTCAAGAACTTGCTTTGTTGAAAAGAATCTCATTTGTTGATTTTGTAGACTCGTACAGTTCATTCAAGATACTGAGACTTTGACGTATTTTGGCTACCTCAAAGCGGAGAAGGTCTACTTCTCACAACTCTAAATTCGTTGGCAACTTGTAGAATTATGGAGGTTAAGATACACACGGCAAAAAATGGCAGCAGTGGTGACGGCAAAACCTTTTCACACAATATGCAAAATTTGAGGCACTAACCTGTATAGGCGCTTATAAAGGAAGAAATCCGTGCGTAGATGGCACTGCATGCAATACAGTGATGAGGATGCTTGAGTAACTCGCTGTACACATGCGCTTCTTGATAGTAGTGTTATTCAAACAGGAGACGTCGGAAATCAGATGCACAAGGAATTTGTACATATATACAGAAGATATGAGCAGTCCTTAAGCCGCAACAACTGCTGCCGAAGGGATGACCGCCATTCCAGCGCAGGCGCTTTTAGAGGCAGGAATCTGTGCGTAGGTGGCACTGCACACAACGCAGTGATGAGGATGCTTGAGTATTCTACTATATAGCTGCGCTTCTTGATAGTATTGTCGTTCACGCATAAAGGCGCCACGAATCAGATTCACACGCGATCAGTACACATATATAAAGGATAGTTAGGAGCAGTTCTTGAGCCGCAACCACTACTGCCAAAGTGATGACTGCCATTTTAATGCAGGCGCTTCTAAAGGCAGGAATCAATACGTAGGTGGCGCGGCATACAACGCGGTGATGAGGATGCTTGGGGAGCCCACTTTACACGTGCGCTTCTTGATAGTAGCGTCCTACAAGCAAAGAGATTACGATAATCAGATGCACACGGCATCTGTACAGATATACAGAGTATAGTTAGCAACAGTCCTTAAGCCGCAACCACTTCTGCCGAAGTGATCACTGCCGTTCCAGTGCAAGCACTTATAAAGGCAGGGGTCCGTGCGCAGGCGGCGCTGCATGCCACGCAGTGATGAGGATTCTTAGGCAGCTTGCTTTGCATGTGCGCTTCTTGATATCAGCATCGTTCACACAGGAAAACGACAATAATCATATGCACACGGGATATGTACAGATATATAGAGGAGAGTTAAGAGCAGTCCTTAAGCCGCAATCACTAATGCCGAAGTGATGACCACTGTTTCAGCGCAGGCGCTTATAAAGGCAGAGATCCGTGTTGGCGGCGCTGCGCACCACGCAGTGATGAGGGAGCGTACAGTGATGAGGGAGCACGCAGTGATGAGAGAAATCATGGGAGAATACGATAGCGTGGTTCAAAAGGACTTGTGGGGAATACAGGACACACTTGGTGTGGAAGGTGGAGTCACTAATCTTTTAAGGGATATCTATAAAGGTAACAAAACAGCTATAAAGTGGGAAAACGGGTCCAAGCCTACAAAGATGAAACGGGGGCGTAGGCAGGCGTGTCCTCTGTCACTCTTGTTATTCATGATGTACCTACAAGGATTAGAGGCCAAATTAGAGGCAAGTGGACTGGGCTTCAACCTCTTTTTCGTCAAACAAGGAAAACTCATTGAACAGGCACTACCAACATTGATGTATGCAGATGATATAGTGCTAATAGCCGACAACAAGGAAGATTTGCAGATATTTATGGACATCTGCGGTAATAAGGGAGATAGGTTAGATTTTATATTCAGTAAGGAAAAATAAGCTGTCATAATTTTTAATGATAATGAAGGTAGTGAGGTTAGAATACATGAAGTCATGCTGGAGATAATGGAAAAATACAAATGTCTTGGCGTATGCATAAGCAATAGGGCCGAGTACCAAAGAAAACACGAAATATGCGTGGCGAATAAAGTTAACAGGAATGCAGCGGTGATTAAAAACAGGGCGCTGTGTAATTAAAATAGGTATGAGGTAGTGAGAGGAATATGAAAAGGGGTCATGGTTTTTGGTCTGATGTTCGTTAATGCGGTATTGTGCATGAGATCAGGAGTTCAAGCAAGATGAGAAATTAAGCAACGAGTAATAGGTAGGGTTGCCTTAGGAGATCATGAGAATACACCAAATCAGGGAGTACAAGATTATATGGGATGGACATAATTTTAGGGCAGGGAAGCCAGCAGCAAGATAAACTTTGAGAAGCGATTGAGAGAAATGGGGGAAAAGCATTGGGCAGGAATGTCTTCAGCTACTTGTACATGAAGAATGTCGATACAAAATGGAGAAAGCGAACAAGAAAATTTACTGGTAAATACTTAAAAAACAGCAGGGAGCCAAACCAAAAAGAATTATCGGTTAAGAATACGGTGAAGGAAGCTGAGACCAATATGTGGAGATTTGGCATGGTTAAGAAGTTCGCACTAGAGATCAATCGAGCTTTTCAGAAAATTGCCAAGGAAAGAACCTATGATAATACTCGGGATGGTTCTCTACTGTTTGAGGGCAGGACGGCAGTATTGCGAACCAAGACGTATCGGGCCAAATACGAAGAAGTAGGCACGGTATGTAGTGCGTGTATAAAAGAAGAGGAAACTGCTGAACACTTGATAGTGTTCAGTAAAGGGCTTCATCTTATAGTTGTGAATGATGGCGCAGAGTTTTTCAAAGCACTGGGGTTTAGGGACAGGGAGGGCAAAATAGACTTTAAGCGGGTAGAATTAACTAGAAAAAGGTTATCTGATTGGTGGCTAAAGTCTAGGCATGAGTGAAAATCAAACCCTTTACCGCAAAGTACGAGTCCTCAACCTCACTATTTAAAAAAAAATAAATCTAGTTTTTGGTTCACTAAGTAGTACGGCTTCGTGGCGTTAGCAACTCCGCGATCTAAATAGTACAGCCATGTAAACCCATTCATCCATCGATGAGGATATTTAGGACAGTCCTCAGGCCGCAACCACTGCTGCCGAAGTGATGACCGCTCTTTCAGCGCAGGCGCTTGTAAAGACAGGGATCCCCCACAGGGGCAAGCAGGCGTTTGGTGTGCAGTACACCGTGAAACTGAGCTAAGGGGGGGGGGGAGGTTTCGATTCCCTGTCACGCCTAGCCGTGCATGGCTGAGCCGTGTCTGGAGAAACTCGCAGCCTGGGGGCTGAGCTTATGACGGGTAATTAGACCTTTAGGCCTAATGGAGGAGGCAGCACTTCTCTTTGGCCTCGGCTTGACGTAGACGGCAAGGGTAATTGGCAGTCGCCTTTTCCTGTATCCGTTTCCCATGATCTTCGTCTTTTTATCGTTTTCAATCTTTCCTGTCATTCTTCACTTCTATTTACTTCCATCTTGCGGGCGGTGAGGGTTGACGTTGTGTAAATGTCCTTCTTTGGACATTATATATTTGCTTGTGGTGGCCATGTACAGCTGACGTCTGTGCTCCCATAAAGTGTCACTGCGTCCCTATGTTCAACTGGGTGGTGCGTGGCTGGCATGACCGCCGAATACATTTCTTCACATATGACCTCCAACGACTTTTCCAAACTTCTTGAACAACCTCTAGGAAAAAGAGGGCGCACCGAAGCAATACATAGCTTCTTTGCTAAACGAACAGGAATTTTTGCTCGTTCCGACAAGAATCACTGCACAGAGCCTCAGAAGGCTGTCAGAACCATCTCCCCGTATCTTGTTGCGAAGTTTCTTCCTGACACAGTAGGACCCGGCGATAATGCGACAAAAATATTCAGTGGCAACCTGTTACTTCAACTGCGAGACATAGTACAGTACAGAAAACTTTCCAACCGTGTGGCCTTTGGCACTGTTCCAATCACGGTGACCTCTCATCGGCCAATGAAATCTATCAGAGAAGTGATCTCCGATGATGCTCTTGATGATGATCTTCTGAACTTCAGCGAAGAGCTCCGCGAAGGATAAAAGGACCAGAATGTAACCCAGCGGCAAATGGGGCGTGAAAGTTAAGGCTTGAAAACAAACAGGTGTGGACAAAATTTCTAATTATACTTTCACTTCAACAGTTTTGCCTGAGCTCCTCAAAACTAGCTACACAAAAACAAGCACCAGATCAAACACTCCGAATCCGTGCAGGTGCCTTAGGTGTCACCGTATCGGCCATGGTTCGCAGAGTTGTAGAGGCCGACGGACCTGTGCCAAATGCGGGAACCACGAACACTACTCTAATATTTGGACAGTCTACTTCACTGTGCAAACTACGATGGCGGGCACGTGGCATATTCGAGAGCCTGCTTTATTGGAAACAGGGAAAAGAAATATTGACACTTAAATACAAAAAATTATTTCATTCATGGTGGCACGAAGACAGGCTGTACTGTTTTAGGGCACATTCTATGCTGGTGTTTCGCACCGGGGAGGAGTTACCGGCTATTGCCTCAAGCCCAGCCCGCCCTAAGCGAGCTACTGGCTGTGCCTCTCGCAGCCATGATGCAAATAGTTAAGTCTACTCCACCTTCTCAGCAAGAAACTCGCGCTACGCTAAGGCTGCTTGCACCAACACCTACGGTGCAAGCCTTCGCCACGCGTACTGAAACCTCAGTACCGCCACAACCAGACACGGTAGGCGCAGCCGATGCTGCCTCGCTCTCTCTGGCCCCAGCTGGCACTGGTAGCAGCCCGCGTAGCTTGGACTCTAAAGCAATCTCATTGGCTTCTGGGCCGGTGGGTGTAATGGTCTCGCCCACTGTGGCGAGGCTTTTACGCGAGACCTCACGCTCGCCCATTGCCTCGACAGAGGCAATAGACATCCACTCCTACCCAAAAGCTATGGAGCGGCAAGAGTCTCTCGACCGCACGCGAGACCTCACGCTCGCCCATTGCCTCGACAGAGGCAATAGACATCACCCCTACCCAAAATCTATGGAGCGGCGAGAGTCTCTCGACCGCTTCAAAAGAGATAAGGTCAGTGTTAAAGGGCCAGGAAAGGGCCCCTTAGGTTAAACCTCATTTTTGCAGACACAGCACTACTTGACACATAAAATGAAGATAAAAATTTTTGCAATGAAAGATCAAACGACTTCTGAGATACGTCGATGATATCCAAAAACTTATACATGAACTTTCGCCGAAAGTGCTGTGTGTACAAGAACCACACCAAAAATCTAGGATGATGAACTTTTTAAGTCATTATGTTATATTCCGAAAGGTCCGAGATGATGCTCTGGCGTCATTTGGTGACGTAGCCATTATAAACAATCAAATAACTGCATGCTCACACTTACCCCTTCAAGCATTCCTTGAGGCAGTGGCTATTTGAGCCGTCATCTTCTATACACTCGTCACCATTTGCTCTTTTTACATACCGTCCCCCTATCACCAGCTTCGAAGACAAAAATTTCAGGCCAGAACCTTATCTGGTTCTCTGAGACTTCAATGCGCACAGTAGTTTAAGGGGTGGTTCTCGCTGCGATGCACAAGGTCGTCTAATTGAACAGTTCCTTTTCTCATCCAGCACTTGTCTCTTGAAGCAGAGGCAACCAACATATCACAGCCTAGCCAACAACACCCACTTGTTCATAGATCTTAGCATTACATCCCCATAGCCCCTAACTATACTCAAAAAGAAAGTTATTGATAACTGTTATGAAAACAACCATCTTCTAATATTTCCTAGCACATAAACAGATAACGCATGCCCACCACGGGCTCCGAGTGTAATAGTAAATAGCCATTAAAGCGGCTGGGCTCGATGCTATTACAGTTAAATTAATAAAAAATAACATAGACATTCTGGCAGACCATTTGCTGCACATTTTGTAACACGGGCAGGACTGTGGTGTATACCCAAATGAGTTTAAGTTGGGCAAAGTCGTCCCTCTATACAAAGTTGGAGACCGATCAAGTGCCTGAAGTTACAGACCGATATCAGTGTTTTATAACGCAAAGTTTGAAAAAATTCTATCAGCGCAGATAACATCATTTGCATCCAAACATATTATACTTTGCTTAAACCAGCATGGTTTTCGAGCACACAGATCTACATCTACTGCAGTTTTGGTATTAACCCCACAAGTTAAGAAAGCCTTGAACAACAATAAGATAGCCGTCGTCGTTTTCTTAGACATAAGAAAAGCTTTCAATTTCGTTACAACATCATGTTAGGTAAGCTTCATGACTACGGTTTTCGAGGCAAAGTTCACCAGCTTCTTAAATCATACCTATCCGACCGACAACAACAAGTAGTGATGAATAGTATCAAGTCCTCTACTCAATCATTAGTCTCTGGCGTACCACAAGGCTCAGTTATTGGACCCACTATTTTTTCCCTGTACGTTAACGATTTTCCCTCCATCCTAATATATTCCGAATCTTTAATGTTCGCAGACAATACGACATTAATCTTTGTTGGTGACAGCTTAAGAGACATTTAAGGTAAAATTAACGAAGTGTTCCAGAGAGTACAAGTATGGTTTAAACGAAACCACCTAAATATGAACACAGAGAAATATAAATACATGGTCTTTCACTCTGGGAAAAAAGAACTCGACTTTGCAGGTTTCAACTTGGTTTTAGATGTGGCACTGCTACAGCCAGTAGCTTCGTTTAAGTACTTAGGGGTCATGTTTGACTCGGACATGAACTAGAAATCGCATATAGAAAAGACATGCTCCAAGCTAGCATATGGGTGTACACGCTACTAAAAGCCCGTGAATGTTATAGCGCATCAACTTTACGCATCCTATATTTTGCATTCGTGCACAGTCACTTGAGCTACTGTATAGCGTCGTCTGACAGTACATATAAAACTCATCTGAAATGAATTAGCCGCCTGGAAATGAGGGCCGTCTGGATTATCACGTACTAAAACAGGATGGATACTGCAAAACGACTGTTTCAAATAATGCGTGTACTTCTATTGGACTTTGTTCACGTGTCCAGTGTCGCTGATATAGTGCATTGAATAATAAAACGTGATGACCCATTCCCATTAAGCACCTTTACGTTACCCGCGCGCTGTACAAGAGCTGCAGCGAGTCACTGTTTTGATTACCCGTGGCTTTGCCGTGCGTGTCCGGGGAAAAAGAAATGCTGGTGGTTGAGCCGACACCAGGTGATTGGACCTTTAAGGCCCCCTGGAAGAGGCAACACACCCCTTTGTCCACGGCTTCACGTAGATGGCACCCCTGGGCTGACCCACCAAGGTGAAATCGGCAGTCGCCTTTTCCTATCTCTCTCCTTCTCATCTTCGTCTTTCTCTCACACTTTTTAGCTATCTTGGCATCCTCTTTCTTCCATTTATTTCCAAATTTCTTGGTGGTGAGGGTTAACCTTGTGTAGGTATCCAACTTTGGGTAATTACATTAGGTTATAGCGTCGATGCATGGCTGGTGTCTACAAGTGTTTGTGAAATAACCTTGCAGCGTCCCCTTGTTGGGCTTTGTGGTGGGTGGCCACCATCGCCACCGAAGTAAATACTCTCCGTATGGCAAATGCTTTCCCCCTTTCCCGATCGCTTTCTCGAAAGATGGCGCACCGAAGAAGCAATCGCTCTAACCGAACCAAAGCACAGATTCCTAAAGTATCATGTCATTCATAGTCAAAACGAAAAGAAAAAAGTCCGAGCAATTTCACTGTTCCCAGGGTCAGAAACTCTTACGGAACAAATTGGCCCAGGGCACAAAATCACAAATATGGGAAGTGGCGATCTTCTATTGGAGGTTCGAGACAAAACACAATACAACAAACTATCCAGAATTGTATCATTTAGGGACACTCCTGTTTAGTGGGCCCGCACTGGTCTATGAACGCTGTCCGTGGGGTAATTTTTCAAGATGACCTTATTGATCTGAGCGAAAACGAACTGTTAGAAGGAGGACAAGTTGAAAACGTTGTGAAGGTACAGAGAATAATGATCAGGCATGACAAGAAACAGACTCCTACAAAACACATAATAATCACCTTTGGAACAAGCGACCCACCAGAATCAATCGAAACCGGCTATTGTAAGCTGCGTGTAAGACCCTACATCCCCAATCCTCGTCGATGTTTCAAGTGTCAACATTGCGGGCATGGATCACAGACCTGCAGAGGGCGTAACAATTGCGCCAAGTGTGCACCCATTCAACACATATCCGATGACTGCACCTCAGAAGCAGCTCATTGTTCGAACTGCGAAGGAGATCACTCTACCTACTCACTATTATGCACCAAATGAAGAAAAAAGAAAAAGAAATAGTAGAAGTCAAGGTCAAATTCAATCTGTCATTCCTAGAGGCGCGTAATCGTTTCGCACATCACAACCCCGCCCATCCCTTCTACGCAGATGTGACGCGCCGGGGCACCGCGCCATATCTTTCTGCCCCCGCGAATGTCACACAGAGTGTGGCCGCTGTCGTGCCATCTGCGCCCCCGGCTGCTCCGTCATCAGCGCCCCTGTACTGCTCCACCACCTGACAAACAGGTCCGGCAGAATACCGTGTCTGCTGGACTCCGGACCGCTGCAAACGCTGTTAGGTCCGAAACTTCTGTGAACGCGCCTGCCTTTCAGGCACCATCCCCCACCTCACAAAAGGCGATGGATGCAAGCCTCACTCCTCCGGCCACTCAGACGCCGAAGGATAAGTACAACTCTTTGGAGCGTGCCACAAAAGAAAGAAACTTCAAATCAAAGAGCCCTCCAAAGGCCTTGTAATCTAAGGGAACACTTTCTGTACACACAGCACCACTCAACATTAAAATGACACAAATAATACAATGGAACGTGAGAGGACTGTTAAGAAACCTCGACGACATCCAGGAACTTTTACACAAACATACACCAGCTGTGCAGCGTGTGCAAGAAACTTCCTTTAAATCGAAACACACCAACTTCTTACGCAATTATATCATTTTTCCAAAGGACCGAGATGATGCAGTCGCGTGATCCGGTGTTGTTGCCATTATAATTAATAAAGGAACAGCCTGTACACATTTACTGCTTCCAACATCTCTTGAATCAGTGGCTGTTTGAGGTGCTATATTCAACAAACCAGTGACATATAATTTGTTTTATTTACATACCTTCACATCATCAACTCAATAATCACAAATTGCAGTCTCTAATTTCTTAACTTCCAGACCCATATCTTCTCCTTGAAGACTTCAATGCACATAAAAGTATATGGGAACTCTCGCGGTGCGATGCACGAGGTCGTCTAATCGAACATTTCATTTTCTTTTCTGGCTCATTCCTCTTGAATCACAAAACACCAACATATAACAATATCACTAACAACACATACTCATCAATAGACCTTAGCATCTCATCTTCATCGATTTTCGGGCTCCTCAAATGAAAAGTTATGAATAATTTATACAAAAGTGATCATTTCCCTATAGTTTTCAGCACCACAATTGCACTTTATAGACCTCCACAGGTTCCCAAGTGGCTCACCCAGAAAGCTGTTTGGGAACAGCACCAAGAAGTTACTCTCTTAATCTGGAATAAAATCCGTCCGTTGAGCATAGAGGCTGCTGTGGATTACTTCACTGCTTTTTCGGTTGACGCTGCAACCAATTGTATTCAACAAACAAGCGGACTCTCAGGCAAACGACGTGATTCATGGTGAAACGAATAGTGACGTAATGCACGGAAAAAACAAAACAAGGCATGGAAGTTGCTTTGAAACTCGCCAACGTCCGAGAATCTTATAAACTTTAAGAACATTAGGTCTGAAGGAATGAGGACGTGCCGACAAGGTAAAAGAGAAAGTTGGCATACGTTTTTCTCAGGCATCACCTCATATACACAAGTGGGTAAAGTATGGAACAGGGTGAAAAGAGTAGAAAGAAAACAAGCATATCCGCTCCCTCTATTAAATTCAAAAAGCGACAGCTTGAAAGACCAGGTAAACTGCCTGGGCACACACTTCGAGCAGGTTTCCAGCTCTTCACATTACTCTCCAGAGTTCCCACGCTATAAGACAAGAGTACAAAAACGTAAACTAGACACAAAATGTACTAAATGTGAGGCATATAATCAGCCATTCTGCTTGGCGGAGCTACAGGCATTCCTTGATTGCGGCAGCAGTTCTGCCCCAAGATCTGACCGTGTGATCTATGAAATGTTGAAAAACCCACCTCTAGAAACTCATAAATCAATTCTTTCCTTGTACAATGCCATCTGGTTTTCTGGCGTTATCCCTCTGTCTTGGAAAGAGGCCATCGTCATTCCCATATTAAAGCAGGGCAAAGAGCCGTCCTCTGTTACGAGTTACAGGCCCACCGCATTAACCAGTTGCCTTGCTAAACTCTTTGAAAAGATGGTAAATCGCTGACTTGTACACTTCCTTGAAACAGACAGTCTACTTGACCCGTACCAGTGCGGTTTTCGAGAAGTTAGGTCCACCATTGACCACCTGATACGTATTGAAGCACAGATCCGAGACGCTTTTTTCTACAAATAATTTTTTTCTCTCTGTAGTTCTAGACATAGACAAGGCTTTTGACACAACATTGCGCTTTGGTATACTTCGAGACCTCTCGGAATTAGGTATAAGGGGTAGAATGCTGAGTACAATTGAAAGTTATCTCTCCACTTGGACGTTCCGTGTTCGAGTAGTTTTGTTCCACACAATTGTTTAGGAGACAGGGGTGCCCCAGGGTGGTATGCTGAGCTGTACTCTATTTATTATCAAAATGAATTCATTGCGTCTTTTCATTTCTAGGAGTATGTTTTACTGCACTTATGTATATGATGTCCAGATCCTCTTTAAGTTTAGTAACCTGGCAATGTGTGAGCGGCAGGTGCAGCTGAGCTTGAACAGGATTTTAAAATGAACAGGTGAAAACGGATTCCCGCGGAATCTACAAAAAAGCACGTGCGTCGTATTTTCTAGAAAGAGATGCATTCATTCCGAAACCCACATTTAACTACGTGGCCAACACCTTTCAATAAACACTGAATGCAAATGCTTAGGCCCAATCTTGGACACCAAGCTTATCTTTAATCCGCACATAAGGTATCTAGAAAACAAGTTTTTAAAAACGATGAACATTCTAAAAGTCTTATACCGTTCTACTTGGGTAGTGACAAAAAGTGTTTGATTTTTTGTATAGAAGCCTCGTACGGGCACACCTAGATTATGGGGCCATAACCTATCAGTCTGCGGCACCAACGGCTCTAAAGGGACTCGACCCTGTTCATTATCTAGGCATTCGTCTTTCCACGGGTGCTTTTCGCACAAACCCCGTGGAAAGCTTGTACGTTGACTCGAACGAATGGTCTCTTCATTTGCAACGATCCTACCAATCTTTTGTCTACTTCCACAAGGTGATTGCCAACAAAGAACACCCCGTACACTCAACCATCAATGATTTGTCCACTTCTGTGCTGTTTCAAAACCTCCCTGCCATAACACAGCCATACGCACTTCGTGTAAGGACTTTAGCCGAATAGATGAACGTGCCGCTTCTTGAACACGGTTTCGCTGCTCCCGCGGTATATATCTCGCCTTGGCCGTGGCAGCTAATTGACTGCAATATGTCCTTTATACAGATCACCATGCACGCGCCAAATGCACATAATAATACACATTTTCTTGAACTGCAGTTAAAATATCATGGCCAAAAATGTATACTGATGCCTCAAAAACCCGACTTTCTGTCTTCTATGCAGCAGTCGGTCCATCTTTTTTAGAAGCTGGTATGCCGCACCCGAACACCAGAATTTTCACAGCAGAGGCTTATGCTATACTGGTAGCTGTTAAACACATAAAACACCTAAAATTACAAAGTGCAGTAATCTACACAGATTCCCTGAGCGTTGTGAAAACCTTTAACCACTCACAAAGAAAACAACCGCCATTTTTATCTCCCTTTACTAAATCTTGTGCAGAGTGTACGCACTCAATACACATGTCATAGTTTTCTGGGTGCCAAGGCGCCGTGAGATACAAGGAAATGTTTTGGCGGACCACTTAGCTGCAACCGCCAAAGAAACAGCTGCCAGTATATCAAGGTTGATGCCTGCACTTGACTTGAAAGCTTTTCTGAAACAAAAGCTCAAGGATTATTGGCAGCGCACGTGAGACAGACACACAGACAATAAACTCCATGCTATCAAGCCGCAACTAGGTAATTGGCTGCCACCATCAAAGTCATGACACACAGAAGTAACACTAACAACGCTTAGAACAGGACAGACACACTCCACACATTCATATCTTCTGTCCGCCAGCAATGCACCATTGTGTGATAGATGTGGAGAACCACTTACGGTTCTCCACGATCTTGTCCAGTGCAACGAGCTGGATGCTTTTAGAAAAAAGCACTTTTTCTGCTCTAGTGACAGCAGCTCCCACTACACCCTGGGATGCTCATCCGTAGGGTTCCGCTTTTTAAACTGCAATCACTTTTTGCGTTTTTAAAGATGTTCTTAGCTTTCACCCCATATTTTAAGGTGATCGGTAGCACGAACTCTGTAGCGTGGTTGTGGCTGCGATGACTACATCTCTATCATGGTTTTAATATCCTGACATTTCGCCATCCACTTTCACTGCACATATCTCACGCCACTGCCATGATTTTATTACTTCTATGTTTTTACCCGCCTTAGCGCGAGGAATTTCAAGGCCCGTTTACAGCCACGCATTATATCATTGTTCATATCTCTAGTCTAATAAAATGGCGCTCTTTGGCCACCAATTGACACTTGTGCCATCAAAAACCACCCATCATCATCATAGGTGTTCACTACTGCACCACCCAGGAGCACGCCTTTGCAGAGTCAAACGGCAAGCTATTTATATCTACAACCTGCTGCTTCTGATAGGCATCTCGGAAGAAATATATTTTTTGCATTATCAGAAAGCTAGTGTAATGAGCGCGCGTCACCACATTACGTGGCTGCACCCACTCTAATCTCTCACGTGTACTTTGCCCCGCTTAGAGAAGGGAAACGACGCTCTCTCGCATACCTTTTTTCTCGTGGAGGCAAGAAGGGGTGAATTGTGCGTCTTGAATAGCCTCGGATTTCACCTAGAACGATTCTGTTGTAGTTACTGGGAGCACAAAAGTCACTGCAGTCATTGAAGTCTCCGTTTGCGAAAAGCACGCACTTTTCAGACACAGTGAAGTAACAACTGAGCCGCCTGTTCGGGAGCATCTGTACCTGTGAGTACGTTTCGGGCGTAGTTTGTGCGTGAGAAACGCGGGGCACATTTTATTCTTTTTCCCAATCTGCGTGTGACCTTCCAATTAGTGGCTTTTGCGATCGTTGCTTCACTTTTGTGGCGAAGCTGGGACTGTTTTCTTGTGACACTATGTACCTAGGACAAACCGGTGGGTGTCTCTATTTCAGATTTAGGGAACATGAGGCAATTTCTCGCCCCAAGGCGCTGCCACAAATAGGTGCGTATTGCAGCGAGTGTGAGCGCGGTCCTCAATTCTATAAAACTAGCATAATCGCAAGGAGTACTGATCACACAACTAGGATGATAATGGAAGCTTTACACAATTCTAACACTAACTGATGTATGAGCGTATCACATATTGCCTTGCATAAAAGAAGTGTTTATATGGGGATGCGAGATAAATTTTGTGTGTGGTATCACGCGGTTTTTGTGACCACGTGCCTATCGATACGCGTAAGTCGACGCGAATAAAATTTATTTGCACGCCTGGCGACGGGCCTCATCATCATCAGTTTGTGCCCCATGTTTTTCTGTTTTTTTGCGCCATTGTTAGGTAAGAAACGGCGCATATTTAAGAGGCCCGGAGGACAGGTACCCTTTCATGTAGAAATTTTCTAGCACTTATTTTGATGAGCCATGTCTCTCCAGCCTACTGAAGATAGCATAGGAATTTCACCGACTCCGAAGGTGTTGTCTGCTCAGATTATATTTATGTGGTCAGGCGTGGCTTACTTCACAAGTAAACGTTCACCTTTATGAGACTATTTTTAAAATTGTCCAAGACAGACGAGCATATTTTATAGCATGTACAGACATTTTATTTCCAGTGGTATAATTCTAATGTGCATATTGCAAGAACTTTGCAGATCAACAGGAACATGGTCATAACAGGTGGCTAGGGAGTTGGCAGTTTTAAGATTCGTCCGAAACTTGTCGAGTGATACTTGAGTAACTATGCGCCTTCACATTGACCACCAGTCGCCAATGATGGCCTTCGTAAACCCAAATTCCACCTGAAAAATGTTTCTGGGTACGGTCTTCAGCAAGCAGCAGTACAAACAACTATCTGCCTAAGCTCAACAGAAAGATAGGCAAGTGTTTGGGTACAGTAGCTCCTCATAGGAAGTTTCAGTGTATTTCTCTTGTTGAGCTTTACCGCGTCAACTTTTTCACGAAGAACTGCAGGTGTGTAGTTATCTAGAAGCTAAAGTCAACTCAGTGCCGTGTTGCCTCTGATCGTGCCAAGGCATTTCACCTTCGCCAATCTTGAAACATTCCGAATGCTTTCTGAGAACAACTTACTTTTGCTAAAGCATCTCATGGAAAAGTTTTCAACAGTTTAGACCAAGAGAAACTGCACTCAATCATTTCACAACGCTGTGGAACCAATCTCCCCGTGAAATACACTTTGAAACGGGCATCTTTCGGCTGGTAAAAACAAACATGATGACTTTTTCCGATGTTACGACACCAGCGCACACAGCCGACGCGCTGTAAAGCACCAGTTATTACGTTCTAGGAAAGATGGCATAGTGATTCTTTATGTGAAATAGCAGGGTTAAATGGCGATTCATCTTCGCTGGTCCTTATAAGATCGTTGTTTTTGCTTCAGTGCTGCAGGGGAGCGTCGATATCCACTGACGACGGCTTAGGAGCGTGAAGCAAGCGGTTATGTATGCTTTTATTCTTGGCCGTAGAGATCAAGCCATTCCTTCTTGCTTCTTTTTTGGTTTGGGTTCAGTTTCGAAAAGTGTGCATGCAAGTTCAAGAGAATTGTGGGGGCGGTGTGTTCCTATAACATTGCCTTCTGCGGATTATGCGTAGTTCCTAGTCGTTGACAGAGCGCACATAGTTTCTCGTTGCTTGAACTGTAGCTTGTGGACCATACATCCAGTTCTTTATCTGCATGATGCAAGTTTCGCTCTCACTGTTCTTTCATTCCTCTTCGCGCAAAACATTCAAAAAGAATGCCTTCGGCGAGTCTTTGACGTGACTGTATCCCGTCTGTACAGCAACCAGGCGCAAACCATAATTCCTGTGATGGCTAGGCGTTTCGGCCTGTTTTTCGCCTATTCAAGACGGACTTCTGCGCTGCTGATGACATGCAGGAACACACTACCGAAAAAAGCGGGTAGCCCGCAACAAGACCTTCGTACAGTCTACGTGCAATACTGCGAAAAAACTGGTGAGCGGGTGGCGCGTGTTACAGATTCCAGGATGGATTGATAGATGGTTGTATGAGACTGTGCCCTTTAGACTGGGCGGTGGCTCACGCCACCTAGCTATATTGTTGAGTGCTATCACTATGTGTAGATGGATTGATTTTCACTCCTACCTTGATTTAAGATCGCGATCAGTCACCCTCCTCCCGGTTATTTCTACTCATTTAGAGTCTATTTTGCCTTCACTGTCCCTAAACCCGAATGCTTTGAAAAATTCTGTAATATATGTTAGAATATAGGGTGCATTCCTTTACAGTACATTATCATATTGTCACGGTTAATACCGTGAACACAAAAGAAGGAAGAAACCAGCATCAAGAGTGGCAGTCTCTAGCGTTTTTCGAGGAAGGCGACATTGCGTGTCTGCTCTTGTGCTTTGTTTTTTTTGTGTGTGAATAGAGCCTTGCTGTTAACGTCGAAACGAAGCTTTGTGTCCTGTTCTTTGCACGTTGCCACACTGGTGGAGGTGCTGGGCTTCTACTACTGTTGCTCTGAACTCCTCCGTGGTCCGACACTTCAAGTCCAACACCGGAACTCGTCCCTTCAGTGAATACCCCTGTCCACCGCTACAGTCGCCTAAAGCGAGGCCTTAGTCCTGAGGCGATTCCCCTATAACTTTCTTAGCAAAGCACTCTGCCTGAAGAAATGACAACTGCAGGTGCTTCCCAGTTGACTTTTGAGCAGCCTTAGATTCCGGAGACATTTCATGGTGAGGCGTATGAAGACGTTGAGGACTAGTTAGCCCCGTATGAGCGAGTCGCTAAGGCGAACCACTAGACCACCGGGCTAAAGCTTTCACGCGCCTACTTTGCTTTAGCAGACAGCGCTCGTACGTGGTATCAGAACCATGAGGCAACGCTGTCTTCATGGGATGAATTTCGGCGGTAAATTCTCAGCACCTTCGCAAACAACGATCGCCGTGGCTCTGCTCGGCAGCTCATCGAGTCTCGGGTCAAAAAACTAAATCAGAGTGTCGCTATGATTGCGGAGGACATGACGGGTCTATTTGGACGGGCTGACCCTGATATGCCTGAAGCCATGAAACTCCACCATTAGATGCGAGGCGTCAAAGAACAGCTGTTTGTAGGCCTTCTCCGCAATCCACCGACGACCATTGCGGAATTCATCCAAGAGGCTACAGCTATCCAGCGCGCACTGCAGCAACGGTGTCGCTATTACGACCAATCAAATGGTGCCTCAATCAGCGTCTCTGCTCTGACGGCCGACAGGTATGGTTCTCTGCGTGAGTTTATTCCCGCGGTTGTTCGTGAGGAAATCCGCAGCTTCCTTGTGACTCCGCAAGAACGGACGATGGCTTCAGTTGGAAAAGTTGCGGCAGAAAATCAGGCAAGCATTTTCACAGCCCGAATCACTACCAGACCAGCGATCTGTTAACCATGCGGCAGCCATCCTTCGTCCGTCGCCAGTGCCGCACAACTCGTCTGCACTGGCTCATTCTTACAACGCACCGGCGGCACCAGTCTACAACCTACCACCACCGCCGCCACCACCAACGACGACGACTCCGCAATATAACGTGCCTACTGAAACTCCGTTCTACCCGCCGTTCTACCCTCCACCGACACCTGCAACTTGGTCGCTGAGTGTGCCTACCCGTCGACCATTCGTACGCAAGACGGATCTGTGGCGCATCGTCGACCGCCGTCCACTGAGTTTCAATTGCGGAGACGCTGGACGTGTTCACCGCATCTGTTCATATCGTGAACAAAGATACCCGACTTATGCGTCGAGTTTTTCACGGCCTCATTTCGACACCCAACGTAACAGTGGGCACCCGCAAGGACAGCCATTCGCTCTGTATCGTCAATCCCGCTCTCCGTCACCTTCACCGAGCTATTTACTGAATCGTTGTAGTTACGCCAACGCGGTCCGGGGCAGGTCCCCAAGCTCTCTTCGGGGAAACTAACAGCTGTGACCTTCGAAAGGAAGGTTGCCACTCGTCTAGATGCTGCAATATCTTCAGTACCAGTACGATACGACGATACGATAACGATGCAACGCCGCTGACCCCACAGGAAATCGTAAGCGCTGACCTAGCTGTTTACATAGAAGGACGTCCTGTGACAGCGCCAGTAGACACTGGCGCAGATTTCTCTATCATGAACAGAAAGCTTGCCGATTGGCTTAAAAAGTTGAAACGTCATGGACAGGGCCTAACATAAAAACCGCGGGGGGGGGGGGAGGACAACTGATGACGCTGACTGGAAAGTGCACTGCCAGAATTAGTATTGGTGAGTCAGCTTACGTTGCCACGTTCGTGATTTTGTCCGAGTGCTGCAAAGACCTGATCTTGGGGATGGCCTTCCTTTGTGAATACGGTGCTGTCATAGATATTCCAGACAGGTCAGTTACATTTTTGTTGGCCCCAGATCAAGTTTCAGATATGGAATGTAACGACCAGTGGCGTAAACATTTGCGCGTCTTCGAAGATCACGTGATCCTTCAACCCCGTTCAAGTGCTCTCGTAGATGTAACATGCGACCACCCAGGCAACTTCGACCAGATCGCTGAACAAATTTCAGCATCGCTATTCAGCCATGGCCTATCTGTTGCAAGAGCCGTCCTAAGCCTCAATTGCGAACACACGCACGTTTTCATTATGAACTTCAGTACTGAGCGACGACATCTTGCAAGAGGTATGGCAGTCGCGTAGTTCGAGGAGCTCATTGAGGTTGCAGGCTGCTTGACTGTGGAGAAAGACGATGTCATCGGGTCAGCCTCTCTATTCGTCTACGTTGGCCCAGTTTTACTGCCCCCGCAGACGCAGAGCCTTCTGAAGCTTATTAATGAGTTTCGGGACTGTTTTTCTTCGACGTCCAGAGTTCGCCAAACGCCATTTACGAAAAATCGCATAATTATGGATGAAACGACCAGACCCATACGGCAGAACCCATACCGAGTAGCTTCGCAAGAACGTGAGGCCATAGAAAGTCAGGTGCGAAAGATGGTTCAGGAGGACGTTATTCAGCCGTCAAAAAGTTCTTGGGCATCACCGGTAGTATTGCTGAAGAAAAAAAATAGCACTACGTTTCTGCATTGATAACCGCAATCTCAATCAAGTTACGAGAAAGGACGTTTACCTGCTGCATCGTATAGACGATTCTCTCGATTGACTGCGCCATAAACGGTATTTATGCTCGATGGACTTACGGAGCGGATATTGGCAAATAGAAGTTGACGAAAGAGATCGCGAAAAAACAGGATTCGTGACACCGGTGGTCTTTATGAGTTTAAAGTTCTCCCGTTTGGCTTGTGCTCAGCACCGGCAACGTTTCAGCGGCTGATGGACACAGTCCTGTAAGGTCTAAAGTGCCAAACGTGCCTGGTACATTTGGACGATGTAATTGTATCTTCAGCGACCTTTGACGAGCAGTTCTAGCGACTACACACGGTATTTCAAGCGATACAATCGGCCGCACTAACACTCAAGCCAGAAAACTGTGACTTTGGCGTCGAAGAGCTTCTTTTCTTGGGACACTTTGTAAGCAGTGAAAATGTATGGCCTGACCCAGACAAAATAGTTGTTGTTGCAAGTTCTCCTACGCCATCAGACAAGAAGGCAGTGCGGCGATTTTTAGGCTCGTGTGCCTATTACCAACGTTTATTTCAGAACTTTTCGCGTATTGCATCACCTTTAACACAACTCACCTGAGAAGACATCCCGTTTGTGTGGGGTAAAGAGCAGCAGGAAGTGTTCAACTAGCTTCAACATCGTCTTCAAAACCCGCCAGTTCTCGAAAACTTCAACGATGACGCTCCGACAGCAATTCACATCAACGCCAGCAATGTCGGCTTAGGAGCTGTGCTCGTTCAGTGGCAAGATGGCGCCGAACGAGTATTTGGTTATGCAAGTCGGAATCTCTCCCGCACAGAGGAGGATTGCTCTACCACTGAAAAAGAGTGTCTAGAAGTGGTGTGGGCGGTCATGAAGTATTTTGTACCGCCGCCCGTTTAAAGTCATCACCGATCACCACCGCGTTGTTGGTTGACGAACATAAAGAACCCGTCAGGACGATTGGTGCTCTGGAGCCTCAAGCTTTAAGAATTCGATATGACTATAGTTTATGAATCCGGAAAGTGACATACAGACGCAGATTGCCTTTCTCGCGCCCCATGAGAAGACGCAAATGCTGAAGATGATGACGATGCAGCGTTTGTCAGTGTAGTCAACACGTCTACAATCGCACAGCAGCAACGCAACGAGCCCGAAATATAACCCCTTATTGATTTCTTAGAGGTACGCACGTCTGCTGTGCCAAAGCTCTTCGCAAGATGGGTAGCATCGTTTCGTTTGTGCAACGACGTCTTTTATAAGGTGAACTTTTGTCCGAGTGGCAACACCTACTTACTTGTCGTCCCAGCACCGCTCAGGAGAGAAGTACTAGAGGCGTGCCATGACGAACCAACATCCGGTCACTTAGGCCACCCACCAACGCTATGCCGAGTGAGACAGAAGTATTACTGGCCGAAACTGACGGTGAACGTTCAACAGCACGTTCGGATTTGTCTCGATTGCCAACGTAGGGAAGTGCCAGCCGTCAAACCAGCAGGGCTCCTCCATCCAATTGATGTACCGGAAACTCCGTTCGCTCCAGTCGGAATGGATCTTCTAGGACCATTTCCAACTTCGGCTGCTGGTCGCAAATGAATAATTGTAGCCACAGACTACCTTATTCACTACGCCGAGACCAAAGCTTTGGAGTGGGGCACAGCAAGTGAAGCAGCCCGGTTTTTCATTGAGAATACGGTCCGGAGGCATGGCGCCCCATCTGTAGTAATAACTGACAGAGGAAAAGCGTTCACAGCCGAGCTATTACGTACAGCTTTAAGTCTAAGTGGAACATCTTACCGGCGCACAACGGCATACCATCCACAAACAAATGGTCTGACGGAACAGCTGAACAAAACACTTGCAGATATGCTTTGCATGTACGTCGATGTGGAACATAAAAACTGGGGCGAAATACTGCCTTACGCCACTTTCGCTTACAATACGGCACAGCAAGAGACAACAAGCATGACACCATTCCGTCTTCTCTGTGGACGTGACGTCACAACAATGCTCGATGCTATGCTACCACATGAAAGTGATGGCGTTGACACAAGTGCAGACTACATAACACAGCTTGCTGAAGAAGCCCGCTAACTTGCCCGCGTACGTATTCGTCGCCGCCAAGACTATGATACAAGGCGCTATAATCTTCGTCACCAACCTGTCTCTTATGCCCCAGGACAGAAAGTTTGGATCTGAACCTCAGTTCGCCGTCGTGGCCATTCGGAGAAACTCTTGAGACGGTACTTTGGGCCGTATCAAGTCCTCCGTCGTCTCAGTGATGTTAACTATCAGGTGATTCCCGACAGTCCACATTGTTCAAGACGTCAAAGACATGCACCAGAAGTTGTGTACGTGGTTCAGGTGAAACCTTTTTGTCCGAATGGACCAGTGGACTGCCAGTGACTACGAACCCTTCCGTCATGATAATGAAGCATCAGGACGATGCCTTCTTGAGAGGGAGGCTAATATCACTGTTATTAGCCGTAAACACAAAAGGAGAAAAAAGCCAGCATCACGACCGACAGTCTCTGGCGTTTTTCGAGGAAGACGATGTTGTGCGTCTGCCCTTGTGCTTTGTTTTTGTGTGTGAATATAGCCTTGCTGTTAACGTTGAAAAGAAGCCTTGTGTCCTGTTCTTTGCACGTTGCGACAATATGTTCTGCCGTTCTCTCCTCCTCTTCACACGCACTACATAACTTGTCTGTGTCTCGGTATTCAACTCGGTACGTCTTGATGTTTAATACTCCCGTTCTGTCCACAAACAGCAGAGAACTACCCCGACAAATATCGTAGATCTTTTTTTTTGTAATTTCCTGCTTGAAAATTTGATAGGTCGCCATTCATGATTTGGTAAGCATTCCGATCTTTGCAGTCCCTCTCTGTTTCCTTCACCTGCTTCTTAAACGATGTTTCCTTTTGACTTAGTATTTTGCTGTTTTCTAAATTTATGCTTGACAATTTTCGAATTCGCTTCTTCCATTTAGCATCAACACTCTTCATGTACACGTAGCTGAAAACTTTCTTAACCTTACGCTCATCTGCCATTTTTCTCAATCGCTCCTCAAATACTAACTTGCTGCTAGCTTCCCTGCTTTCAAACGATGTCCATTCAATGTCAACCGGTACCCCATGACTTGGGGTATTGCAGTGTGCTCCCAAATCAAGTCTACCTACGCCACGCTGTTTAATTTTCAATCTTGCTTGCACCCCTGATCTCCTCCACAAGACCGCATTGCCGAACGTCAAACCCAAAACCATGACACCTTTCCAAATCCCTTTACATTCTCATACGTACTGGCACTCCACAATGCCCTAAGTTTTATAACAGCTGCATTCTTGTTACTCTAATTTATTACGTATACTTCGTGTTGCTTCAAGTGCTCAGCCCAATTGTTAATTCACACGCCTAAATATTTCTATTTATCCACAATTTTTAGCGGTATCTCCTTTATCTTACGCTCAGTGGCTTCTTTATTATTACAAATCATGATTACCAATTTTTCCGAACGGAACTTCAAGTTTACCATATCTCCCTCATTACCGCAAATTTCTATTAATCCCTGCAGATCTTCGTTGTTGTCGGCTGTTAATACAGTGTCATCTGCATGCATCACTGTTGGTAATGACTGCTCACCGTGTTTTCCCTACTTGGCAAAAGAAAGGCTGAAGTTGAGTCGACTACTTTCTAATTTTGCTTCTAGTCTCTGTAGATACAGCCTAAATGACAAATGTTACCAGTGACATCCCTGCTGAAGCATATCTTGTTGTTCTGTAGGTTTGAATTCCTGTTTTTTTTTCATTTTATAGCTAGTCTGTTGCTTTCACAGATATCCCATAGAAGGTTAGTTATCCCATCTTCCACATATAGTGTGTACATTATTCTCCACAAGTCTTCTTGAATCACACAAACCCAAGCTCTTTTGATATTTAGAATTGCCAGCCACAAGAGTCTGTGTTCTTTTTCCGCTATTTATATACACTGCATTATTGAAAACAGATTGCCCTCCGATATCCGATCTCCTTCGTTTACGGAACCTATTTTGTAACTCTCCCAGCACCCCCTTCCCCGGAATCTACACCCATGCCTGTATTGATTCCTTTATTGTCAGCATCACCTGCCTGTAAATTACTGATGCCACTGTTACAGGATCGTAGTTGTTTATATCAGTTCTGTCCCTACCTCCTATAGAGATTATGCTCATCCTGCTTAGTTTCCACCTATTAGGGGCTTCACTATTCATTATTGCTTTGCTTTCTGCCTCTCTTCTTGTTTTCTGAGAGTTTTATCTTAGTTTCTTTTTCAATATAACTGGGATGCCGTCAGGGACTGTTAGTGTGCAATTAGGAGCCCTCTTTCCTGCTCTCTTCCACTCTCATTGTTGAAGTGAAGCTACTGCGCTAAAAGGTAGCGCTGCATGCAGCCAGTAGGGTGCTTGCAGCGCTTCCTTGGTATTTAAATTCTTCCGTCACCACTATTCGTGCGTACATAGGCCATTGCCTTCTTTCCTTCTAGCCTAACCGCTTGAACTGTAGTTATAAACTTCTGTTCCATCCATACTTGCGATCGGCTATACCACGCTTAGTGCGCCGGTTCTCGTCTGTTCCGTACTTGTATTATTGCTTAGAGAATTGAGATGGTTCAAAAACTTTGCAGCTGCCTTTCTATCCTTTCCGTTTACTTCAGCCATTCGTTGGGCCCTTTTTTTTAATCTTTTCACTGATGAGGTGGAATGCTTCCCTTGTTCAGGTAAAAAAATTACCCCATTTTCTTTTGACATAACCTTCCGGTTCACCCTTCTGTTTAGAATACTTTTTTTTCTTAAGGCTTCCTGATATGTTACCACAGCTCTTTTAACTTCCTCATCCTACCAGCTCTTGGGTTTGTGTCTCCATCTCTTGGTAGATTTGACTCGTATCTTAGCAAGCTCTAACTCAAACAATCGAGTAAGATTTGTTTACGTCCACTCTGTTACTGTTTCAGTATTCTCCGCAAATATTTTCACAATCTTTTTAGTGGCTGCTTCTATTTGCATTTATGAACAAATATTGCAGTGTGATTGCTCATGATGCCTCCTTCCCAATTTCATTTCTCTTTTAAAACTTTGCTTGATACGTTTGTCATCACAACCTTAACATCTGGACCCTTATTTATCTATGTTTATCATCTTTAGCTGTTCATGCGTCCTGTACGACATCATTGCGTCGCCGATCATCGAACTATCGTCCCACATCCCATGTGTTCTGCCCTTCGCACTTCTCTGTACTGTTCCTAATCATTATTTTGTGCCTTTCCCCCATATTCGTTAGCATTCGGCCTGTTGAGTCAGTATATTCATTCATATCTTCTATGTGTGCATTCATATCACCTAGTAGAGTTACCTCACACTCCTCTCCTGCTTAATCAATGCCATTTTCTATGCACTGCACTATTCCTTGCTTTTCCTTTCTGACTTTTGCACCATTTCACAAGTATACGAAACGCAGGAGCATAATCTACCCTACCACTTTTTTAGCCATAAATAATGCCTTCACTCTTGTGTGACTCGTTGCCAGTTTGTACTTTTATGTAGAAATGCCCCAATACCACCCCCTTTTCTGCCCCGTTCTCTTCTATCACAATATTCCTATGCATATTCCTGATTGCTAGGTGGTCGTTCTATGTCCGTAAGATGTTTTCTACAAAACCATATACCTTCAGCTTCTCCTCTCTTAGCGGTTCTAACTCTCCTCACTTCAATCTATTCCTGCCACCCCACGTGTTAATATGGCCAACATCTGAATTAGGTCGGCCGACGTGTCTACATCGACTTCTTCCGCGGACTCTGTGCGTCTTATATAATGGTGCTACTTTTGGAAATTATCTATTTATGCCACCTGTCGAAGAGTTCCCCTGGTTGTTTTTCTCGTTACCATAGTGTCCAGAACACCAAAGATTTCGCCCACCTTTCCCTGCCCAAAACAAAATCAACTGCGCGTTCTACAAGTCGCCAACCCACCTCATGATAAAGCCTCCTATCGAAGTTGTGATGGGCAGGACGGTTCGGCACTTCTAATATTGTGAAGTGGCGCAGAAAAAAGACAGAGATGGGTTTTAACTATTTATGTAACAAACTAAATAAATGAAGCCATATCGATAGTGTGCTCGTCGTCGGAACGTCCGCCACAGCACGCGAGGAGAAAGAGCGAGCGATAGCCCCGTGATATGAGGTTCACGGCTTTGGAGCAGTATTAGTGACGCCTCGGTGATGCCTGGACCAGCCCGACGTCGAGAGCCTCTCGAGAACCCCCCAGGAGTGCTGCTCCACTAGCAGGTTCTGTCCAGCACAGCACTCTGTTAGGTGTACTGGGATGCTGCTAACCACAGCTTCGGTGCAGCAGCTCAACAGACGTTCATCGCCTCAGCGAACACACTGCCAGGCACTGCTCGGGTGCAGGCGCTCATAGGCCAGCAGCCTGAGTCCCAGTCTAGTACGTTGCTCGGTACACCTCGGAACCGCTCGGCGGCCCTTTGCCAGTCCAGCGAGCGCTGGCACCTGGAGCGTCGGCACATCGGCCACCCTGGACCAAGCCAGGCTGCATGTTCCTCCGCACTCGCACTCGTCTCACCCGGCAGAACATCTCGCTCGTCTGCCATTGTCGGTCCTTGAAAGAAAGGTGAGTCGATGTTGACCTTTGCCTCTAGAAGCTGCATCGACGAGCCGTCCAGAGAGTACACAGTACGTGTAATACCGATGAAGTTTTTTTCCGGCTCCAGTGAACGCTTGACGACCACGGTGTTGTATCCCGAGTCTCTCAGCACCATCACAGATATCCAGCAAGATATCCGATTTTCATTAGCATCTCTTGTCTGAGCAGACCAAGACAGATATCTTTTTTAGGCAATGGTGCACTTTGCTCTGCTGCTGTAGGGGTACGAACCCCATTGTCCTTACTTCTATCAAGAGGCGTACTGTCATAGTTGACAGCAGCACTTAACGCATCTTTGTTGCGGCTATTTACTTGCATACGCTCATCAGCTTGACCACAGTGTTTCCTGCACTTCCAGCAAGACGAAGGCTTCGCGCCTTGTGGCCGCCTCCAACAATCTGGAGCATGATGACCTTGCTTGCCACAGTAAAACCACTGAGCTTTTTCTTTCCTGGCTTCTTTCTAGCGGCTCTTGCTCGACATGTTTCCTTTCATACTGGTTCTTTCTTGTTTTTCTTTGGCGAGATTTTCCAGGCCCTGCGCTATATGTAATGATCAGCCGTTTCAGCTTGCTAACCGAGCGTTCGGCATCCTCGCTCTTTAAAGAAAATGGCAAGTCTCTTATCATATCTTTGCAAAAACAGCTCATATACAGCGTGATCTGTCAGTGCATCATAGGGTTTCGCTGTTTCCGACAAGAGCTGCCAATGATCGAAGTAACCGAGTAGTTACCACCAAATTGCCGCCCTGACTCGCAATTATCTGGCTTAGCTTCACGAAACTTTTATCGATAGCCTTTTTTGATATACCAGAACCTTCGCAAAAACGGTTGCTTTAGCTTCACGTAGTTGGTAGCATACTCCACGGCCATACGTCCGACAATACTCAAGGTTAAGCTTATGCCTAGAAACATAGGTCTAATGAAAGCGCCCACCTGTGGCTTGGTCATCATTGGCTGGTGGCTACCCGCTTGAAGCGCTGAATGTAGGCGTCGAGCTCGTCGCGGCCTGCGCTGTAAGGAGGAATAAGCTTGTGGGAGCTTCTGAACGCTTCGCTGATGACTTCCACGCGCTCTCCACCGGTTCCAACCGTAACAGCCCTGCGCTCAGCAAGACGAAACTTAGCCTCCAGGAGACTGCTCTGCTACCAGATGAGCGATTTCCTATTGGTGCGCTACTCTTGGCGCATCAATATCCTTATCTCCTCTGTCGCAGTCTTGGTTAAGCCGCTCATCAATCCACTCTTTCAGTTCTTTACCCGGCAAGCCACGTTCCTTACCGAAGAGAATATATTTCTCCCTATCCATTTGCACCCACGGCACAAACGAGAAGTGTGGCTTTGAAAGTGGAAACTAGACCATGGTCCTACGTCGCGGACACCAGAAAAATTGTAATGGTTAGGACGGTTCTGCACTTCTGATATTGTGCAGCGGCGAGGAAACAGACCGAGAGGCGTTTTTATATTCTTATGTAACCAAATCAAGGGAAGCGATGGTGGTGGACTGGTCCTCGTCAGAACGTCCACAACAGCATCCGAGGAGAAGGAACTGGTGGTCAGCCAGACCTCGAGAACGTCTCCAGAACTACCCAGGAGTGCGGTTCCACGCGCAGGTTCCGTCCAGCACAGCACTTTCTACACCATGCTATGATGATGCTCGCCACAACTTCGGTGCAGCAGCTCAACGGATATTCTTCGCCTCAGCGAGGACAGTGCGAGGTACAGCTCGGGTGGAGCCGCTCACGTGCCAGCAGCCCAAGTCCCAGCCTGGTACGCTGCTCGGTACGTCTCGAAATCGCTCAGTGGCCTTTTGATCAGCCAGTCCACTGGCGAAACCACTCACACCTGGAGCGTCAGCACGTCGGCCACCCTGAACCTCGCCCGGCTCCATGGTCCTCTGCACTCGCACTCGTCTCACCCGGCAGAACATCTCGCTCGTTTTGGAGCCCGGAACTGCCCTGCGCCTGTCCCGAACTCTGAAAGCACGCCTCATGCCACCGTGCCACTGCGCTCTTCTTTTTCGTCCTTCCGTGCTCGGCGGTCTGCTCTGACGATTTCTCGCGGTATTTACACGTGACAGAAGTCAATCCTGTTTTGTTTAAAAGCACCCCACCTATCCACCTCTGTTTATTTCGACTACCTCCAAGCTTTTATTTCGACTAATCTGCCATATCTCCTTGTTTGCATCGGCAACGGCTCTTTGCAGGTTGTCGTCACGCACCCGTACCTCGGGTATCCTGCATATTACCTAAACCTGAGAGGAAATGGCGCGCATGTCATCGACCTCTTTCGCCAGTGTTATCTCTGGTCTTTGCCAATTCTTCGTTGAAGATATTGTTTAAACTGTTCGCAATTATCCAGAGGTTTTGTCGATTAGCTTGAGTTGTGAGCTTGGCGGTAGCTCGCCTCACAACAAACTCTAGCCCATGTCCTGGAAAAAGTATCTATTTGAACCCTCTTGTCACCTCTCATCCTCTCTTTGATTGCTTCTGCACATCGATTTAAATGCAGGTCTCCAGCGAATATTACCTGCTCCGACTTTTCTGCTACAGTGCCCCGCTCTTGGAGGTTAATTGTTCTCGTACCGCCAGCCGCTTTGTCCTTTCCTACCTCCACGCTACTTCGCGGAAGCTGGGTCTTGTGATCATTGAACCGGTTCAACCTGTTTTTTGCGAACCTGCTTTTTTCTTTTTCCTTCGCCGTTCTGGGTGCCAGTTCCCTACCATTCTCGTCATTGGCTAGTCTTTCGTTCTTCTTGACCACCTTCACTTGTGCCTCCTCGGCTGAGTTAAGCCTTTCTTCCTTAGCTTTCTTTTTTCAGCTTAGTCGCCAATGCAGTCTCTAGCTCAGCAATTCCTGTCATCAGTTCATTCTAGGCAATCACCATTTTTTCTAATTATTGTCGACCTCTTATTGGTTTCACTGGGCGTTAGCTTCCTCTGCAATCACAACCGCACTACCCTTCATTTTTAACCAGTATACCATTGTGAATTATTTAGAGTCTTTTTGACCATGTATTTTTTAGTCTTTTTGACACAAATTCAGTCCCCACAAGTAGCTGAATTTTCTCACTCAATAAATACAGAACGAGCAGTATGACGTACACTGCCAAAAATAAAAAAAAGATAAGTGTAAGTGGCCGCCAGGTACTCCCTGTCGGTCCCTACGTGGGAGACGCCCGCTACGCGCTAAGCGCGTCCTGCAGGACCGAAATAAAGTTTTTTTCATTCCATTCCATTCCATAAGTGTAAACTCCACAACGAAAATTCACATTGTTAGTGTACTTGCAGTTCCATCCCGTGGTGGCGGGAGAAAAAAAACACAAGAAAAATACCTGGTAATTTACCCCCGACATCCATACAATCTAATATGTGCAATAAATGTTTATGCTACTGCCTTATCAATTGTTAAAAAAATCTCGAAGCATTCAAAAACACTATTCGGTGCTGTTGATCCGTAGATTGCTGCCAAACCAATTCGTCACTGTCTAAGCGCCCCTGGCGCACTCGGTGACATCGGGCACACCAGCGCCCAATGTCGCCTCGCTGAAGGGAATGGGGAGGATAGGCCAGGGGGCCTGCTGTTAAATCTTCAAGAACACTGCAGTGGCGGCGCGCTGCTTGCAAGACTCACTGAAGAGAGTGCGGCTGCCACAGAGCACTGTGGTGCCTCTGAGGGCAGAAACCAGAACTAGGGTATCCGTCGCCGACAACGGACAAGGAACAAGTATAAAAAGCTTCCATATTTTAAAGAAGAACGAATGGTGCACGTGGTGTTAACCACCACCCACCACTAGAATGGAATAATCTCGTGGGTGAATGCTGGAAAAAGTTCATCGTGGTTTATGGGAGAATATCGTGGCTGCTGCAGTGCTGGCAACATTTGAGCGAGAAATGGTGTCAGAATCACCGTGACGAGCTGCCACAAAACGTAAAAAAGTGTATAATAAACAAATGAAAATACCCTTAAAAAGGCTACTTCAGAAATTCGAACGTGCAACCTGCGCATTCAATTCGATGACACTAACCACTGCGCCATACCATCAAGACGGAGTCTATGTTTCAAATAGCTAGTATACATATAACCTGAAGATTTAACTTCAGTTTCGTTTGTCGCGTACTCGACAAAGACGAGATCAGCACCTCGTACCAAAGTTTGCACATTTCATAAATCCAAGCAACTGCTGCCTGTAACAATTACTACTACGATAGAGGCACCAATGCTATGTTTTTGTTACCATTCACAACCACAAGAAAAAACCAAGTGGAATGTTGAGTAGGCACAGTTTACCGGCGAGGTCTGCTAAGTATATTATTACTATCTAGCTCGTTCCAAAGGGCGACACCTGCTCAGGCTTTCTGCTCAAGCTCATTCCATAGACACGCTCGCCTTATTGATTGAGTATTCAAATGCTTTTTGCGCAAAGTGAAGTGCAGTCGTTCCAGCGCGCTGCTCTAGCACTATCGTTACAAACAACTACACAACGGCTTGGCTAAAACGAATTCAGTTCGCTGGAAACATAATGCTATCATTGGTTCAGCAAGCATACGAATCGCCAAGTTTTTGTTCTCGCATATGAGACAGAGAAGTGCCAGTAAAAGTGGCCAGCGGGTGTTGGTGAGGGCAGGCGTACATTTTCTACAAGTGCTGCGATCGCGTTGCATCGATGTTTGTTGCTTCTTGCGCCGATACCATACACAATAAAAAATTTTCATTTAGGGTAAGTGATGCCATGGCTTAGCTGTAATGTCATTCTTACTCGTCGAAATTGTGTACACTGAAACCCAGGAGCGTGGATACCACGATTGTACGGGCTTGGTCGGTAGGCCTAAGATTTAGTGAAAATCATGGTCGTCGAACATGTATAGTACAGATTCTTGCTTGGTACACTATCTATATTGCCCGCCATTATAAGCCCACCCATCATCTGCTTACTGCTTGCCAGCTTTATTGCAAAGGTGAGCAGCGCTTCTTAGCTTGGTACACTATAAGGCCCGCCGTAATAAGCACCACCCATGGTCTGCTTAGTGCTTCCCAGCATTATCGCAAGGGTGGGAAGAGCTTCTCAGCTTGAAATACCGTGTGGCCCAACATATTAAGCACCAACCACTATCTGCTAATTGCTTCCCGGCATTATCGCAATAGTGGGCAGAGCCTCCCAATATTTCCCACTATCTAGCCACTACTTCCCACCACCGTTTCCACTGTACCCATCTTCTCAACACCCTTAAACACAGTATCGCTTGGCATATTCACCATACTTTTTTATACGTCCCGCTATATCCACCGTAATTTCCACTATACCCCCTGTTATTTCACTATGCCCACCATGTTTTCCAGTGTCCACCATGGTACTTTTTCCGATAGGGTTGAGTAGCAAACTTCTAGAATAGCTGTTTTGTTATGGTAACAAAAGAAATCAGCAAGGCATACTGCTGGTTACCTTTGACCCTTTTAGAAAAACAAAAGTATCGGCGAATGGTTCTAAATGTGAGGTAATTAAGAGCAGCTCTTTTGCAGTGGTACGGTGATGTTTGGTGGGTTTTTGCTTAAGTATCCCACGCTATCAGTGCCGCAGAACAAAGATACTCTCAGACTGAGAAAGAAGCGATAAGCATCACATTCGGCTACTAAAAGTTTCACCAATTTGTGTATGCACGCAAGTTTGTTGTTGTAACTGATCATCGTCTGTTTATCGCTATAGCTTCAAAAGTTTTCGGTGAGATGCCTCCCCGAGCTCAACGTTTCTTTCTGCGTTTCTTCACATATATCTCTGATTGTCAGTTCATGATAGTAAATATGTTGCTCCTGATGGACATGATCTCAATTTTGTCACCAACTCCCCTCGTGATACCCTTCGATTCAACGAGGATGTGGAAATACACGGAACAAGTATTGTGTCAGAGTTGGCAAGCAAAAGGACATTACACGGAATGCAGGGAATGAAGCACCTCACCGTGTAGCCCAAGGTTTATTCAAGCGGAAAGTGGACTCTTCACTCCTGGACTTCCCTCTAGTAGGGATCACCGCATATAATGTAACTACCGCTTATTACAGAGAGAACCGCCAAACATACGCAGCCCCACATACTGACTTCACCAGGGAACAGGCTGGGATCTAGAGTAAAATCCAAACAAGTTTTTTCCTAGCCCTCATCGGCTGTCTAAAATATACTCTGAAGATATCCAGCAACACTGCTGACATTGCGGCTGTTTAGGGCTACCCAAAGTTACAATCTTTGGGAATGCGAGGGCCACCCTCCAACAAAGACCACGTTGCTCCCTCGAGGCGTGGGTGTCAGTCTTATCGTCGATTGACTACCGTGTTAAGGCAGAAGCAGTTACCTGGACGGACACGGTAGGAAGGTACTGGAGACTACCCTTCACACCACCGGCACGCTGAATTCAACGACATCGTTGTGCCTATTATTATAGTTGTTTCTTTCTATCTCTCCCGCGCCTAGCAAAAGAAACTGCTGCCGATCCCGATTTGCAAGCTGTTTCAACTACTTGTGCGGCAGAGGGGTGCTCAAACGCACATTTAGAATATTCGCATACAAGCTATTGGACAGGACCTTTTGTTCAAGAGATGTAAAGGTGTTAATTTTAAGTTATTAAGACCAGATACGATCAACCGCATTCATGAAGGATACTTAGGTCTGAACACGTTCAAGGCAGAAGCTCCAGGTTCTGTTTTCTGTTCAGCGCTTCACGTGGACATCGAGAAGATGACATATAGCTGTTCAGCCTGCCGCAAACACACTCACGCACACCAAAGTAAGCAACTAGCTTGAAGGCCCACACCACTCTACACGCGATACAGAGTTGGAGTCAACATCTTCCACCTTGGTGGAACTTCATAAGTTTGTGTCTTAGCTGATTTTTAAATTTGCCATGTCGAGAGACAAAGTCACGTGATTTCGACTTTAATTGAAAAGCTGAATGTTACGGTTGCTTGAAATGGTACACCAGTGAGAGTTTGCGACGACACTGAACACAAGTTTTCATTCCACGAATGTGCGTGTTTTACTTTGAAGTACAACTTCCAGCATGTGACATACAGCCCCAGATTTCCCCATCTTATAGTCTTACTGGGAAAGGCATTCAAATTGTAAAACGAATCATGAAGACTGCGGAAACGAAACGCAACCTTTCGCCCATGGACCAGCCACCGGCCAAAGTTTCGGTTGCTTAGAGAGCCCTACATCCTCTGCTACACATATTCAAGCGTCAGCCATGACTGCGGGATCAACTATATTATGACAGTAACATTTGACAAGTAACTTGGTTGCTTTGTTTAAAGAGTGGGAATTGTATTGAGCAACGCTTGTAGGCTATACGTGCCTGTGAGGCACCGCAAGTGAATGTAATCGTAGGCTTACTGTTAACACGTGGTTATCATGCAATGTGTTATATAAACGCCTTCGCCTTCTGAATAAACGTTCTTTTGTCCCTGTCTTCCACTTGTGACAGTTCTCATACATTTTCACATTGAAAGCAAAGCTATGACGGATGCCGAGTGGTCGGGAAGAATCATAAAAAAGAAAAAGACACCGGTCACGACAGCATAAAAACTGTAATATTAGGTTTCGGTACTTCGAACACGAGCCTTTTCCTCAATCTGAACAAGTTCGGCAGCCAATGCCAGCCCATCATGCCAATAGCTCTAAGATTGGGCACAAAGATCAGCAGGTACGTCCGCACGGCCGCACGGCAGAGGAGACTACCTAAAGCCGAAAACAAAACCAATCCCTCATAACTGCGCATGTCTCAGGCTGACACAGTAATGATGGTTATGAGCGCTCTTCGATGAGAACCTGTCATTCTTTGACTCAAACTCGTTGTCTGTCAAACAGCTGCGATTTCAAGACAGTTTTGTCCGGCATGCGTTTTCCATAGCTGCTAGATAGTGGCGGAAAAGCTACCTACACATTTAATACATGTGACGATGCTTTAGAGATACTTATTGTGGAATATACGTTCCCTGATTCGAAGCCCTAGCTCTCTTGGAAATACCTGGTATAAAAATCAAGCAAAAACTCCGCTCCACACTATCAAATGGTGTAGCTGACAACTTAGTTTGTTATGTGAGTGGCAAGGAATACTTTTGTTACAGAGCTTTGATGTTACTGTACAATAAGGCGAGTGACAGCACTTCTGTCAACTTTCTCAGCTAAGTGCATTATGCCAATACACGTAAAGTCGACCACAAATGCATAGGGACCACACAACTGCTTGTTGGAAAGCCTCCTCACTATACTTCCGCTGTGCCAGCGGCGATCGACAGCAGTGCAGCGTCTGAGAAGAATCGCTCTCTTCATCTATATGTCCATGGTTTCTCTGAGTGTATACAAATAATTTTCTCTTTTATTATGACGTCCCTTTTAGCATCTGCGGCTACGTGCTTCTGCCTCGAGAGCAGTCTGTGCGCATAACGGTTATCAGTCGCAATGTTTGTGACAATTTGATATCTGGCTAACGGAGTGCCGTTGGAGGCACGCCATGATAGCTTTCATCTTTCTATGAACAGAGAAATGCGACGACCATGCTGCAGATAAACGCTTTGCATGAAAACTCAACAATGTGCAGTAAAATTTGAACGGCTATTGATTACCTAAAAAAGCTGTCTGCTGCTTAGCACTGTTTTTTACATAAGATAGCTCACCCCTTGGTGCTCATGATAGCTTTGAATTTTTTATGAACATCGAAATGTGACGGCCGTTCTGCAGGTAAGTGTTTCAGATAAGCGCTTGGGAACTTGAGTTTCAACTGGCACAGTGGATGGACGTGTTTTTCGGGTGCTCTTAATCGACTGCGCGGATAAGTGGCTTTATATGTTTCGAACTTGCTTTTATAATTATAACGCAGCAGCTTAAATCTTTGTAGCACCTAGTACCTTGTACGGCTTTTTGGGGGTCAGTCACCAGGTATTTGCTTGTTTGTGTGTGTGTATGGTTTTTCGTGTTTATTTTTTCTTGCCACTCCGTGGGGGAGGTGCACGTACACCGAACACGCAAACTTTTGTAGTACAGCTTAGACTTTCTTTTTTCATAGGGCAGGCTTCACCGTAGCAACATATTTACACACCGGAAGGCTACGAGTAGTTACGACGTAACTACAGAAGAAGAGACAAGGACAGAAAGAGCACTGACTTCAACTGAAATTTTGTAAGCGAAAACGCTGCAAATATATACTCGAGACAGAACATCACCGCGCAATCGCGCAACCTATTGAATCAGAGTATGATGATCATCATCTCATTATATGGTTACAACGCCACAGCTCAACAGAAAATCACAGTCTAGTGTGTGAAAGCCAGAAACTTGATTTCTTTTTTAGCCAGAGCAAGCGAAGGCATGCTGTGACATCTATTACCCAGCATTTGCATTTCATTGGTCTCCATAATCTCTCGTGTTAACCAGTAACGGTGTTTAGCTACAACAGTGCACTTTTTGAATTCCGGTCTGCAACCACTATTCCTACAATGGGTGCATAAATGACCTTGCACAGCTGAGTATACATTGTAATGATGCTCAATTAAACGCTTATTCAGGCACCGAACATATATCTTGCCGCATGACAACGGGAGCAAATAAACCACGGCTATCACACATGCTACGAATAGCCTTCCATGTTTGTTTGTGCAGCAGCTCCTTCGTGCGAACTGCGCATTCACCCGTTTGCAGAGCGCTGAAAGCTTTTCTGGGGCAGAGACAACCCCGTTCACATCTACGTTATCACCTATCTTTATCGAATTGTGAGATATCATATGCATATAGGGAATCAAAGCCACGCGCTTCGAGCTACTAGCCACGCAGTTCACTGGTGCTTCTCATCCTTGTTTAATCGTCCTAAGCAACTTTTCCGCGACCGAGACCAGCACATGATCAGGGAAACCAGCGCTGATCAGACGGGAAGCCTGCTCAACGAAGCTGCTGATTAACGAGTGGCCGCAAGACATTCGGAGGGCATTTCTTAAACAATGATTAGCAATTCTTCTCTTTACGAGCTTTGAATGAGTCGACGAGTATGATAGAAGAGGTTTGCTTCCTCTGGGCTCTTAATTCCAGCAAAGGTTATCGGTTGAGATGTTTGATCTCAAATCTAAAAACCTTACCAAACATCCTGCGGAAGCTCGTGTGTCAGAATAAGAGGTGTCGTGCGCTCATCGAAAATGCATATTACGTTTGTAACGGCAGCTTCGAAGCGCCGATCATCGCAGTATAAAAACACAAGAAAATTGTTAACAAAACGAAACATTTTAACAACAGCCGTTCTGTCTAAGTGGCTTGCCAAGAGTCGTTTATGGTGAGCGAGAAAAATGTCTCTTAAAACAGGTGCTATGCAAGAACCGATGCACACTCCTCGTTTTGGAATAAAAGTGGCTTCGTTTCATGATACAAACGTTGTCTTTAAGTGAAAGACAACGATCTTAAGAAAGCCACTGACTGTTATGCCTGCAGCACTCTAGAACGCAACTGAACCGAAGTTGTCAATGCAGTCCTCAACGCACCTTAGTAGCGTGTCATGTGGTAAAGAGTAGTGAAGATCCATAATGTCAACTGAGCAGGCACTTAAGCCATTGTTGTTACGTGAAAGAAATGAAATGATTTGTTCATGATCTTTCAAAAACAATCAATTTGCGTGGTCAAACTGATGTGGTATATTTGGATTTCGCAAAGGCATTTGATAAAGTATCGCACTCAAAGCTACTGTTTAAAATTGACAAAACGTTTCAAAATAATCACTTGACAAAATGGTTTTCATCCTATCTCAGCTGCCGTCAGCAGTTTGTTCAAATAAAAAATAAACAGTCTAGAGCAGTTGCAGTGAATTCTGGAGTTCCCCAGGGGAGCGTACTGGGTCCCCTTTTATTTTTGTTATATATAAATGACTTACCAAACCGCGTTACGGTCCCGATAAGGTTGTTTGCCGATGACTGTGTTGTTTATAGCAAAATCGAGACTGAACATGACCAAGTTAATCTAAACAACAATCTTCAAAGAATAAAGGATTGGTGCGAAGAATGGCAAATGAGTTTGAACACAGAAAAAACAGTCTTTATGACTATAACTAGAAAGAAAGCACCTCTAGTTTACAACTACCAGATTGGCAATGCTTTCCTCAAGCGTGTACAAAACTATAAATATCTTGGGTTATGGTTCACGCCCGACCTCCGGTGGAAAACTCATATTGACAATGTATGCTCCAGGGCTCCCTATCAGAAAAATTGCCATGGTGGATACTGGAAAACATGGTGGGAGTAGTGGAAATAATAGTGGGCATGGTGGAAATAATAGTGGGCATGGTGGAAATTATGATGGCTATGGTGGGACGTAGTGGAAAATATGGTGTTTATGCTGGGACATACTGGGTGGTATGGTGTACAGATGATGGGTAACGTGGAAATGATGGTGGAAAGTAGAGGCTAGATAGTGGGCAATAATGGGACACTCTGCCCACCATTGCGATAATGCTGGGAAGCCCTAAGCATATGGTGGGTGGTGCTTATTATGGTGGGCTACATGGTGTACCAAGTTGAGAAACTCTTCCCACCATTGCGATAATGCTGGGAAGCACTAAGCAGATGATGGGTGCTGCTTGTTATGGTGGGCCACATGGTGTACCAAGCTGAGAAGCTCTGCCCACCATCGCGATAATGCTGGGAAGCAGTAAGCAGATGATGGGTGGGTATACTGGCGTGCAATTTATATTGTGTACAAAGCTGGGATCTGTACACTACATGTTCTACCACCATGATTTCCACCGAAGGTTAGGCCTACTGACCGAGCCCGTACAATTGTGTTATCCGTGCTTCAGGGTTTCAGAATACATGATTACGACGATTAAGTATGACAATACAGCGCAGCCATATGGCATCAATTAACCTAAATGAAGCGTTTTTCATTGTGTATGGTGTCCGCTCAAGAAGCAACAAACATCGATGCGACGCGATTAAAGCACTCCCAGAGAACGTAATTAAGTGTCTTCTCACCGACAGCCGCCGGTCACACTCGCCGGCATTTCTCTAGCTTTTGTACGAGAACTCAGGCGTGACAATTCGTGTGCTTGGTGAACCAATATGATAGCGTAATGTTTCCGGCACACTGCATTCGTTTTGGCCAAGCCGTTATGTAGTTATTGCTTTAGCGAAAGAGCTACAGCATTGCACTGGCGCGACCATCCTCTACATTGCGCGAAAAGCATCCCAATACTCAATCAAATAAATTAGGCGGGCGAATCTGTGGAATGAGCCTAGAAGCGTCATAAAGCGTGAACAGATGTCGCCCTTTAGAACGAGCGCGAAACGGATATTAAACTTGGCAGACCCCGCCGGTAAACTGACGCTGCTCCCCAGTCCACTTGGTTTTTTTTTTCTTGAAGTTGTGAATTGCAAAAAATAGCACTAGTGTCATTAACATAGTGGCAATCGTTACAGGCCGCAGTGGCTTGTGTTTAATAAATGTGCAATATTTAGTAGCAGGTGTAGATCTTGTCTATGTAGTGTACACGACAAACATAACCAAGTACCTTAAGTTTGTATGGCAACTAAGTATTTAACACGCAACCTACGTCATGTTGGTGTGGCGCAGTGGTTAGCGTCTTCGAATGGGAATCCGCAGGTTGCACGTTCGATCCTCCGTGGCGCCTTGTTTTTTTTTTTTTTTACGGGACGGGTGTTTTTTATACCGTTTTTATAGAACTCTTTTTTATTTTTTGTGGCAGCTCGTCACGGTGATTCTGACGTCATTTCGCGCTCAAGTGTTGCCGGCACTGCAGCACCCACCATTCCCACCATGCGCCATGGTGGGCGTTTCCCACCATTCACCCACTACATTAATCCACTATAATGGTGGGTGGTGGTTTCCACCATGCCCACCATTCGTTTTTTTTCGATAGGGCTACCAAGGCATTGTATAGCCTTAGACGTAACCTTTATACCGCCCCATCTGATATAAAGTGTCTTGCTTACAAAACTCTTGTCAGACCTATTATCGAATATTCTAAAATTGTCTGGGACCCTTACACAAAGACAAACTGCAATAAAATAACAAAAATACAGCGACTTGGTGCGAGATTTATTTTTAATAAATATCGCCGACATCATTCTCCTACTGAACTCTGTAAAAAAGCTGGACTGGATAGTCCTGAACTTAGGACGAGGATTGAGCGTCTGAAATTCCTCTTCCAGTTAATTCATAATCATTTTAAACTAAACTATTCAGATTACTTCCAGGTCAACACACAAGAACACTCCAGACATCGCCATAATATGTATATACCACCCCTAGTCCCACGTAACGATTGCTTTAAGTTCAGTTACTTTCCACGTGCTATTGAAGATTGGAATATGCTGCCAGAGTCTATAATTGGTTGTTCCTCGCTTACATCATTTGAACAGAATCTAAAACGTTTATTTTCCGAATAACAGTGACATATGTTTTTTTTTTGGCGTGTGTGTGTACTTTTTGTTGGTTGCATGATTCTGCAGTAGTTGTCTTTCAAATCTTCAGCGCGGTGCAAAAGTGCCGCCTCAAATGCGTCATGTGCTGTTCTGCGCGTATGTATTGCATCGCATGTGTGTTCCATTTATGTATGTTATGTATAACTTCGAGTTGCTGGTCACAATAATACCGAGAAATTATCTCGAGACCTGTACGGTACTTCTTTTTTGCAAATAATTGTTTGTACTTCCACCCTGTAACGGCCCACTTGTGGGCTAACAGTATAAATAAATGAAAATGAAATGAAATGAAAATGATGTCATTAGAATCTTTTACCAGAAAAGGGTCGTCGATAGTCGGCATGTTTAGCTTATCTTGTAAAATCAAGGCCACTTACTTCTGCCACGTCCCATTTTCCGAAACAATGACTCGAAGCGGCCAGCCTACTTTGTGAGTTTTGACCATAAAGAATAAATCTAAGCTAAGATTCTTCCTTTTGTCAATGAATCTTGCAAGCTCATTTATTTTCAGTGCGTTGCGCAGCTGCTTGGCTTCAGTTTTTACATTAGTCAGCGTTAAGTTGCTTCTACTCGTAGTCTTGCGCTGGTAAATATGTTGAACACCGATCGCCAACTAGCCCTAACCTCTGTCTTTTTTTTGTCGTACACCGTTGTCTTGTTATTATCGAGTGGGACAATTCATGAGGACAATTTGTGTCAAAAAAACATGCTTAAAAAGAATAAAATGTTTCAGATGCGGGGTGGGCTTGAAAATGGACGTAATTGCAAACGCGAATAAAAAGCAGGCTGAAGTCAAATGTAGGCAATGTGAGGTCGAGGAAAAAATGGAGAAAACAATAATTGCCCAGAGTTAACTGCTGATGAGAATTGCCGAGCTGGAGACTTCGTTCACGACAGAGCAATAAACATTGAGGGCTTCGGGAAAAAGGCTCAGGTTCGCCAATGACGCCCTAGCGAAGGTGAATAAAAGAGTAGCCGACAGAGAGAATGGTAGGGCACTGGCAACAAAAACAGTGGAGAATAAAGAGCAAGCAAGTTCAGAAAAGAACACGTTCAGCTGGTTCAATAGTCGCAAGAGCCAGCTTCAGTGAAGTAGTGGTGGGGTTTGGAGGGGAAAAAACTGCCGGCGTCACAAGTGCAAATAACTGCCAGGTGCAGGACGCTGCAGCTGAAACTTTCTGCACGTGATAATCACCGGAAACTCGAATTTGAATTGATGCGCAGATGAAAAATCAGAGAAGGTAAAAGGTGCAAGAGGGTTGCAGCAGGAACGTTCCCATGACACAAGCTGGAAACAGTCATGAGGCAAGCGAGCGCAAAACTGAAAACTACAGCGGATGGAAGAAACCTCGTGATAATTGCAGGTGGTTTGAAGAATGTCTTAAATGAATATACAGCAGGATTAGCGACTACACCGGCAAAAGGGATCTATGACATGCGCGCCATATCTCCTCAGGTACACGTATTGATATGCACAATACCGGAGGTATCGGTGAGTGACAGCAACCTGCAAGGAGAAGTTGTCAATGGAAACCAAGAGATATGGCGGATGAGTCGAGAGAGAGAGGCTTTGAGGTGGTGGAAATAAACAGGGAGGTGCGTTGGTTGGGGGGTTTTTAACGAGATTGATTGATATGTGGGGTTTCACGTCCCAAAACCTTCATAAGATTATGATAGACGATGTAGTAAAAGGCAACAGAAATTTTTACAACCTGGGGTTCTTTAACGTGCACCTAAATCTAAGAACATGGGCCTACACCATTTCCGTCTACATCTCAATTGCAGCCGCCGCAGCCGGGACTCGAACCCGTGACCTGCTGATCAGCAGCCGAGTACCTTAGTCACTAGATCCCCGCGGCGGGTCGTTTTCAACAAGACAGAATTCACTTCGATGGGAGGTTAGGTAATGAGGTGGGTCAGCGACTTGCAGGGCGCACAGTAGCTTTTTTTTTGGGGCGGGGGGGGCAGGAGGGCACGCGGGCCTTTCGGGGTCCAAGATAGCTTGTAACAAGGAAAACAACCAGGCGAACTTTTTGACAGGTGGTATAGACAGATACGATTTCAAAGTGGTACCAATAATTAAGACACGCAGAGTCTGGGGCAGAAATCGACATAGCCACAAGGGCCGAATCAATTCAGATGCAGGGTGGCCAGAATATGCTTAGGTGGGAAGAGAGAGAAGAAGAGCTAAGGGAGAAGAGGCCGGTGATACACGGCTTTGTAGAAACACATCTTAGAGACTTGGAAGAACATCCTAAGAATCACGACTACCCATAACAATATTGTAATAGAACAGAAAGAAGCCGAAAGGGGGTGGTATTGGTGCATACATTTATTCGTAAATGTGCAGACTGGCAAAGGGTCAAGCAGAAGTGCAAAGAAAATTTTTTGCTAAAAGGGAAAGTGAGAGGGCAAATCACGCACCTGTGTTATTTATACTTGTGGACAGTGACAAATACCAGGGAGGAAAATCTACAAACCGTGCAGTGCATAGGAAATGCCATTGACGAACTACGTGAAGAATGCGAAGTAATTATATTAGAAGATATGAATGTGCCCATAGAAGATATGGATGGACATACTGACCCAAAGGTATATTTCTAAAAGATATGCGTGAAAGACAAGATTTATTCATTTGCAACAGCGCGGAGAAATGCGCAGGGCACATAAATGCGAGGTGGGAATGCTGCAGTCGACGATAGGTTACACATTGTCACATAGGATGTATGATCAGCTAAAGCTGATGAAAAGAGATGAACATGAGTTTAGAAGCTTAAGTAGGGATCAGAAACGTATAATGCTAAGTTTTGGAAGAAAAATGAAATCAAAAAGGTTGCATTACGAGCAACTATATGGTAATAATTTTTTCAGAAAGGCGAATAGAAATAGAACATTAGGATACTAGAACAGAGGGGACGTACACAAATCTCGCTAAAGTACGTATAAAATCAACCGGGAAAAGGAGACACAAACCCAAGAGCTGGTGTGGTGAGGCAGAGAGCCATAGTAAGACGTCAGGAAGCCTCCAGGGAACACGATTATGGTAGACAAAGAGGTGAACGTTTAGATGATTTAAAATTAAAGCGAGAAAACTGTTTGAGCTGCAGAAAGGAAGCGTCCCATCTGATCAGTGAAACGATTGGGAAAAAAAAGGGTCCAATGGATGGTGGATGTAAACAAAAAGGAAAGAATGGCAGCTGCAAAATTTTGGAAGTATCCTAATTCTCTGAGTACTAAGACAAGCATAGAACAGACGTGTACAACTACAGTGCAAGGAGTTAGACTAGAAGGGAATGAGGATATGGAGTATATAAAAACAATGATGACGGAAAAATTTAAACACCAAGAAAACGCTGCATGCACCGTACCAGTTGAGGATGCACCAATTAGCTCAGTGCCTGCAGTGGGACAATGAGAGCGAGAAATGGCCGAAAACAGAGTTTCGAATAGCACATCCACAGGCCCTGATGGCATCCCAATCATGACAATAAAGAAACAAGAACCAAACTCTAAGCAAACGTCAACACAGGCAGGGAGCAAAACAATACTTGATGGTGAAGCTCTCAATGGATGGAAACTAAGCAGAAGTAGCATGATCTATAAAGGCGATGGCGTAGTGGTTAGAGCATCCGCCTCGCATGCAAAAGGTCCGTGGTTCAAATCCCGGTACCGTGCAGTTTCCAACCGGATTAAAAAAAATCCGCGTGTTGATGGAACTGCATTAAGAGGCCAGGGGTGCGGCCTCACCGGCAAACACCGCTGAGAACGCACTCCCTCACCAGAGAAGGATTGGCCACCCTGGTGCAGTATCTGGCCACTTCCTCCCACATGTTTACGTCAAATAACTCACGGCCCTCAGTCCCCAGCAGCTGCGAAGCAACTGACCACGGCGGCGGTCAGATCTGCAACGCAGCAGAGGGTGCTAAGAATCTCTGGATCCGGACAGGCCGCCATTGGAACCTGAACTTGGCAACGTTTAACGCTAGAACCTTATCTAGTGAGGGAAGTCTAGCTGTACTATTCGAGGAGCTAGAGAGTGTTAAATGGGATATAATAGGGCTCAGTGAGGTTAGGAGGACAGATGAGGCCTATACGGTGCTACAGAATGGGCACGTCTTTGCTACAGGGGCTTGGCAGACAGAAGAGAACTGGGAGTGGGGTTTCTAATTCACAGAAACATAGTTGGCAACATAGAGGAATATTATAGCATTAATGAAAGGGTGGTAGGTATCGTAATTAAACTGAATAAAAGATACAAGATGAAGGTAGTACAGGCTTACGCGCCTACATCCAGCCATGATGACGCTTCAGTTGAAAGCTTCTATGAAGACGTGGAATCGGCAATGAGTAAGGTAAAAACACAGTATACTATAGTGATGGGCGACTTTAATGCAAAGGTAGGGAACAAGCAGGCTGGAGACCAGGCAGTAGGAGATTATGGCATCGATACTGGAAACGCCAGAGGAGAGCTACTAGTAGAATTCGCAGAACGCAATAATTTACGGATTTTGAATACCTTCTACCGAAAACGAGAAAACCGCAAGTGGACATGGAAGAGCCCTAATGGCGAAAATAAGAACGAAATAGACTTCATGATGAGTGCACACCCTGGAATCGTGCAGGATGTGGAAGTGATTAGCAAGGTACGATGCAGTGACCATAGAATGGTACGGTCTCGAATTCGCCTAGACTTGAAGAAGGAACGACAGAAACTGATACGCAAGAAGCCAATCAATTAGCTAGCACTGAGAGGGAAAGTACAGGAATTCAGAGTGTCGCTGCAGAACAGGTACTCGGCTCTTAGTGAGGAAACCAACCTTAGCGTAGATACAATGAATGATAATCTGACGAGTATCATTACGGAGTGTGCAGTGGAAGTTGGAGGCAGGGTAGTAAGACAGGACACTGGCAAGCTTTCAGGAAACGAAGAACCTAATTAGGAAGCGTCAAATTATGAAAGTGTCAAGTACAACAGACAAAATAAAACTGGCAGAGTTTTCGAAGTTGATTAATAGACGTAAGGTATGCGATGTAAGAAGGTATAACATGGAGAGAATTGAACACGCTCTGAAAAACGGAGGAAGTGTCAAAGCATTGAAGAGGAAACTTGGGATAGGCAAAAGTCGGATATATGCACTAAGGGACAAAGAAGGCAAAATAACTACCAATATGGATAGGATAGTTAAAATAGTGGAGGAGTTTTACAGAGATCTGTACAGTAGCCGAGACAACCACGACCTTAATACTATAAGAACTAGCAGTAACCCAGATTACACCCCACCAGTAATAATAGAAGAAGTCAGAAAAGCTTTGGAGAGCATGCAAAGAGGCAAAGCTGTTGGTGAGGATCAGGTAAAATCAGATCTGCTGAAAGATGGAGGACAGATTGTGTTAGAAAAACTAGCCACCCTGTTTACGGGGTGTCTCCTGACGGGAAGAGTACCAGAGTCTTGGAAGAACGCTAACATCATCTTAATACATAAGAAAGGAGATGACAAGGACTTGAAGAATTACAGGCCGATCAGCTTGCTCTCTGTAGTATACAAGCTATTTACACAGGTAATTGCTAACAGAGTAAAGAAAACATTAGAATTCAATCAACCAAAGGAACAAGCAGGATTTCGAACAGGCTACTCAACAATTGACCACATTCATACTATCAATCAGGTAATAGAGAAATGCTCAGGGTATAACCAACCACTATACATAGCCTTCATAGATTACGAGAAGGCGTTTGATTCAGTAGAAATATCAGCCGTCATGCAAACACTGCAGAATCAGGGCGTAGATGAAGTATATATAAACATTCTGGAAGAAATCTACAGGGGATCAACTACTACCATAGTGCTTCATAAAGAAAGCAACAGAATACCAATCAAGAAGGGTGTAAGGCAGGGGGGCACAATCTCCCCAATGCTGTTTACCGCGTGCCTACAGGAGGTTTTCAGAAGCCTAGAATGGGAAAAGCTACGGATAAGAGTTAATGGGGAGTACCTTAGTAACGTGTGCTTTGCCGATGACATTGCATTGCTGAGCAACTCAGGGGACGAATCGCAACTCATGATTACAGAGTTAGACAAGGAGAGCAGAAAGGTGGGTCTTAAAATTAATCTGCAGAAAACGAAAGTAATGTACAACAACCTCGGCAAGGAGCAGCGCTTCGAGATAGGTAATAGTGCACTTGAAATTGTAAAAGACTATGTCAACTTAGCGCAGGTAATAACCGCAGAGCCGAACCACGAGATTGGAGTAACTAGAAGAATAAGAATGGGGTGGAGCACGTTCGGCAAGCACTCTCAAATTATGACAGGTAGATTGCCACTATCCCTCAAGAGGAAGGTATATAACAGCTGTATCTTGCCGGTACTTAGCTACGGAGCAGAAACCTGGAGACTTACAAAGAGAGTTCAGCTTAAATGGAGGACGACGCAGCGAGCAATGGAAAGAAAACTGGTAGGTGTAACCTTAAGAGACAAGAAGAGAGCAGAGTGGATTAGGGAACAAACGGGGGTTAAGGATATCATAGCTGAAGTCAAGAAGAAGAAATGGACATGAGCAGGGCATGTAGCGCGTAGACAGGATAACCGCTGGTCATTAAGGGTTACTGACTGGATTCCCAGAGAAGGGAAGCGGGTTAGGGGGAGACAGAAGATTAGGTGGGCAGATGAGGTTAAGAAGTTTGCGGGTATAAATTGGCAGCAGCAAGCACAGGACCGGGTTAACTGGCGGAACATGGGAGAGGCCTTTGTCCTGCAGTGGACGTAGTCAGGCTGATGATGATGATGATGATAAAGGAAAGGAAAACAAAGCCGTTATAAACAACCACCGTCCTATAACAATGACATCAGTGGTTTACAGGCTGGTGACACAGAGAGTAAAGGAAAGACTACAGACATAATGAGGGGGTGCTGGGAAAACTCCAAAATGATTTCCGTAAACGAAGGAGGTTGAAGGCAATTTGTTTTTATTGATGCAGTGTATTGAAATAGCGAAAAAAGAACACAGGCCCCTGCGGCTGGCATTTCTTGATATCAAGGGATCTTACGATTGCGTAATTCAAGAAGACTTGTAGGGTATACTGGAAATACTAGATGTGGAAGATGGAATAACTATTCTTCTAAAAGATATTCATAAAAGTAACAAGGTAATTATCGAATGCGAAGAATAGGTATTTTAACCTATAGAGGTAGGACGCGGGCTTTGACAGAAATTTCTCTTGTCACCTTTTTATTTATGCTGTATCCCCAGGGACTAGTACCAAACTAGAAGGTAGTCGACTCAACTTCAGCCAAACTTTCGCCAAGTAAAAAAAAAACACGTTGAACAGTCCTTACAGGCATTGATGCATGCAGGTGATATACTAAAAATTGCAGACAAGAAAGATCAGCAGGAATCGGTAGACACCAGTGTTAATGAGAGCCAGTGTGAATAGGCTAAATTTGAAGTTGAGCAGAAAAAAATACGTAATCGTGACTTTTATTATAACAAAGGTAGTGAGCATAAGATACCGGAAGTCACGCTAGAAATCGTGGATAACTACAAATTTTTGGGTGTATCAATAAATAACGGGGTTGAGTATATAAAGGAGCACGAAAGATACGTAATCGCTATGGGCATCAGGAATGCAGCTGTATGGAAAAATAGGGCACTGTGGTACTATGATTGGTATCACATCGTGAGAGGGATTTGGAAAGGTGTCATGGTCCCGGGTTTGACGTTCGGCAATGCGATCTTGTGCATGAAAGAGAAGTTCAAGCAACAGTGGAAAATAAACAAGGTGGAATCGGTAGACTTGCTTTGAGAGCACACGGGAATATCCCAAATCAAGGGGTACAGGGGGACATGAGATGGACATGGTTTGTGCAGGGAAGCTAGCAGCAAGATAGAATTTGATGTCCGATTGTGAAAAGTGGAGAGAAGCGTTGAGCTATGAAAGTTTTCAGCTACTTGTACATGAAGATTGGTAATAAATGAAGGAAGCAAACTCGAAAACTGTCGAGCAAGTATTTAGACAACAGCAGAATACTTAGCCAAAGGGAAACATCGGTTAAGAAGAAGGTGGAGGAAACAGAGAGGGACATGTGGAATATGGGAATGCTTACAAAATCATCACAGAAGACCTACCGAATTTTCAAGCAGGAAGTTGCGAAAGAGAACATTTACGGTATTTCTCAGGGTAGCTCTCTGCTGTTCGAGGACAAGGGAGTATTGCGAACCAAGACGTACCAAGCCAAATACCCAGGCACAGGAAAGGTATGTTGTGCGTGTGGAGAGGAGGAGTAAACTAATGAACATATGATAATGTCCTGCAAAGGGATGCACCCTATAGTCTTAAATACTATTACAGAATTTTTCAAAGCATTCAGGTTTAGAGACATGGGAGCAAATGAGACTATAACTGCATAGAAAGAACCAGGAGAATGCTAACTGATCGGTATTTACAATCGAGGCGCGAGTGAAATTCCATCTTTCAATACATCCTGATAGTACTGAACATTATGGCTAGGTGGCATGAGCCGCCGCCCGGTCTAAAGGGCACAGCCGGATACATTCATCCATCCATCCAAGACGTAGACAGTTTGGCCCGCCATCACGTGGCCATGTGGCCAACAATGCTGAGTTGGAATAAAAAACAGCGGGAAATGGTTTTGCTTTGTTCAACTTACGTCGTGCTATTAGAAATTAGGTACACCATGGAGTGTAGCTATGAAATATTTCACGCGAATGCTTTCGTGCAACTCCTTCGACGTGGATTTTCGAAGCGTGAATATTTGCCTGTTTTTGTTGAAGTTCCAGGAGCACGTCTATTGCACGTCTAGTGCATGCCACTTGTTGCAAATTCCTGTGCGTGTGCACGTATTCAAAGCAGGTGGAGGTTGTAATCAACGCACCTTCAGGAACATTTAGCGCTTGACCAGTTCGAGCTGCTTTCTTTAGAGCTCGACATCAAGAAGGCGAAATGCGCTGCTTCGGCACACCTCACCTGTAGAACTCTCACTTTTCAGGAAGTTTTGCGCACCACACGAGAAATACATAACATCAAAATTCTCAAAATGGGCACAAAAAAAACGTCATTGCAGTGCTGCTAGTCACACATTTATACGCTTAAAGGCAAAATACCCGAAAACGGAGTAATGGAGGCCGATAAAATAGACCATGAACAGATAGGCCATTCAGGAGCTACAGCAGAGAAATGCCGGCTCAGTCTTTCCGCTTCTTTCGCTCGTGACAGTTGGCGTGGCACTGCACTCAGAGAGCTCGACGATCTATATTTATATAGGAATTACGCCGCAGCGCTTGGTGTGTATGCTTCGATGAACATGCGCAGCTGCTTTTACGCTTTGTCACACACATGAAGTCTGGAGCAAGTCTCGACATGCCACGGTCTATATCTCTGGCTTAGTCATGATGGTCACGACTACTCACGACACCACCTGTTCAGAGTAAAGGCCAACTTGGCTGCCGAGAAGAAAGCTGGCCTATGGATACAGCATTTCAGTCTCACTCAGGGCAGAAGTTGTAGCAGAATTTTTTCACAGGTTGGTGCCCACTATGTATTCTGCCACACTGGTCGCGTGTGCGATACGAATCGTACTTGCATGTAACTGGCTCGGTCGTACTGTAAATCACACACACAAAACGCACCGCGATGGTCGAATTGGGCGTCTGCAGTTCACCTGTGCTTTTTGACCACCTGGAAATTGGCCGCCATTGTCGTTGGCCGCCCGGACGCTCGCTCATCGAGTGTTCGTCTGTGTTCGCCGGCGTGGCGACACGGATGAGCCCCGGCCTCACGATATTCGGCGATTTGTACAACTCACTGTGCTGCGAGTAGTCCGAAACACATTGCAGTTGCTCTTATCAAGTTCGGTTGTAGCATGTCGCGCGCTGTAATTGGACCGGCTCAGGCGGGGAGCTTTTTCTGGCGTTGGAGCTCTGTGAAAATCGGTCGCCATTACAGTTGGCTTTCTCTTCAATTGATTGCAAAAAGGTTGGTGCCAGCCATTGGTGACAGGCTCGCGTTTTCTTGCTGCACTCGCACTCACTCGAGTTAAAGGAAAAAGAGCCGCATTACCGTCGCTTTTGTCACAGCTTGCTCCAGACCAGCTAGGTGTGGTTCGTGGCTGTGGGCCAGCGTACGCCCACTCTACTGTTCGAGGTTGGCTGGTGGCAGACGCTCCGCGTGTGTCGCCATGTTTGGTCTCGCGTTTGCTTGCTCGAGGTGAACGACGTTGCTCGCTTAGTACTTGCCGAATTTTCGGCCGCAGGATGATTCGCGACACCTCACAGTTGTGGTTGCAGCCGCTGCACTTAAGCTGCTCCGCTACGGAGATCTTAATGCGTCTTTGCATGACAATGTGTGGCATGACAGTGAAATTAATTTGCATGTCATGTTTTACACCTGTCTTTTATTTTTCCTTGTATGTGTTTGTATTATTCATGCATATTCATCCTCTGTCACCTGTGACTATTTTTGCAATCTTCTTGTGCAGCCGTTAGCACACACCGCGTAGAGGGCTGTGGGTGTGTGCGCAGGCATCAGCTATGCCTGTCATCCATCGACTTCGTCGGAGCAGCTTAAGGACTCTACGAGATCTAAAGGTAAAGTTATTTGCGTGTCATATTTTATACGTATGTGTTTATATCAACTTACACGTCCTTGTCATATGCGTGCATCTTCATCTTCTGTCACGTGTCATTACCTATTTTTACAATCTTATTGCACCACCGTAGCACAGAACATGCAGATGGCTGTGTGTGCTGGCGTCTGCAACGCCGGTCTTCTATCGCATCTGTCGGAGAAACTTCACTAGGACTGCACAAGATGTGACAATGAGGCTGCACTTCTACAATTAACTATGAATTCACCTAAAGAATGAAGAAACTTTCTGTGTATATAGAAAAACAAATAACCTCGATGTCTCACTTTGCCTTTGCTTGTTGTAGTGACACAAAGATGGCTTAATAATTTTTCGGGTGTTTTTTTCCGCGCCATTTGTTGCTCACTGCGCAAAAAAAGAGGCGAAAAAGTATTAGGCTTGGTGGAGAGTAAATAGAAAAACAATATTTGAATGATGGATAAAAAGCCCATTCGATTGGAGTATTTCAGTAGGCCACCCGTTCGTCCAGCGAAGGCGAGTGTGTAGACTAACCGTTCCCCATTAAAGTGTAAATATGAAGACAAACGGTTACCCCATAAGGGGTAAGTGTGAGGGCGAATTTTGGCGTTTTGAGGGGATTCATCGGACTAGCGGTTACCATCTAAGGTGTAAACGTGAGGACTGAATGTTATTCGCTGGAGCTAGTCTGGGAGACTGTTAGACCCGGTGCCGTACGTCCTTAAAAGGACCAACAAAGCCACTTAGCCTGCAAAAAGACGAACCACGCACCCTTTTAATACCCCAGTAGGGCAGTGGTTTTTCCTTGCGTGAGCGAAAACCAGCTTTAATCACGCGTCACAACATCACGCCCTATGGTCACTGCCAGGATACAACAAGAAGCGTGTTCCCTGTGTCACAGCACGAACAAAACACATTTGGAGAACGTAACTAATTACAACTGAATGAACCACGATGTACAATGCGAGACACCATGGCTAGTGGAGTAAACTACACAACTGCACAACGTTGCCAGTTGAGTAACGCATATCCCACTTGCTCTTTTTTGTATCGTTTAGGTTAATATAGGTAACCGTTTATTGTACGACTCATTTTCTCCCATTTTGTTTCATTTATATTGTGAGCGCAGTCACCGACTTCTCTTTATCAATTGGACGTGTCATCATCATTTGTATAATTTCCTCATCTGTAGATACATCATCAGTGTGTGCCAGCTCGAGCTCGCCTCGAATAAAGCCTTCCTCATAAGTGGTAGACGGTGCTTCTCCATACCCAAGTCTTCTCGCACGTTACCACTGGAGCTCCACTCGGGTCGTCGTGTACTGCCACCTGCCATGGCAGTGCAAGACAATCGTGGTCCATCCAACACCACCAGCCCAGTGCAGCCTCCACCGTCGACCCTGGCCATCCACAGCCACCAGCGTGATCCGCCAGTATTCTCGGGTCTCAAAGGGGATGACGGGGAAGAATGGCTACACACCTACGACCTCGTCAGCAAGTTGAACCGGTGGGATACTCTACACCAGTTGCGTACGGTCCCTTTCTACCTTACTGATGTTGCCAAAACCTGGTTTTGAAACCACCTCCATGATCTTCCCGACTGGGACACGTTCGCACGGCAGCTTCGTCACCCTTTCGGTTCTCCCAGTATTCACGCTGAAGCAGCAACAAAAAAGCTTGCTGAACGCATTCAGCTGGCTGGTGAATCATACACCTCGTACTTTGTGGATGTTCTTGCCTTGTGCAAGCGTGTAAATTCAGCTATGCCTCAAAGCGAACAAATACGCCATATTATCAAAGGCATAAATACCATAGCATTCAACGCCCTTGCGTCGCAAAACCCTACCACGACTCAAGATGCCATCACCATTAGCCGGAGACTAGAAAACTTCAGTATCTTCGTCTTTTCTGTGATGTCTCGGGCATTCGTCTTCCTGCGGCCCTCGACATCCGTGCCCTGCTCCGTGACATCGTTCGTGAGGAGCTTCATGAATGCTGCTCTTCCTGCGCCCCACTGTCTACTTTAGCCTCAGCTCCAACCAACTTGTGGGACATCAATAGGCAAGAGATTGCATCTGCGTCACATTCACCTTGTTCTGCCGATTCAAGACCTTGTCAAATACCAACGTACGCAGAAGTCGCGGCGCTCTCAGCACCCACCACTATCCCAGCGGCTACACCAGGTGGCCATGTACCCGTGGCGTCAGTGCCACCACCGATGCGTCCACAGCCGTATTACGCCATACCGCGTCCTCAACGCCCAATCTGTTATTATTGTGGCTATAGGGGTCATATCTCGCTTTTCCTGAAGGCGTCAACAGGGCGAGCAACGTGGCTACGCTCCAGAAAAACGCGAACGCTTCAGTTCATTCAAGAACTACCAGCGCACGCCTTACCGGTCTTTTTTCAGCGTTCGTTGTCTCCACCTTACAGTAGTGGTCTGCCTATGAACTCCCGTGAGTCTCGCCGCCGCTCACCATCTCTCAATTGCCGTTCCGTGTCGCCTCTGCGACCCGTCTCCAATGTTCTAAATGCCCACTCAGAAAACTCACCAATGCAGTTCTAGGAGGGGAAACTGCATCCACCGGACAGCCAGCAATTCCTCCAGACAGACCATCGAACTTGTTAACAGTGTTAGCCGAAAGTATACGCGTCGAAGCTCTAGTGGATACTGGCGCAGCTATTTCCATTATCCGCTCTGACCTTTACTCCTGTCTCCGCAAAGTAACAACACCTTACTCGGGCCCGTCTCTCCGTGCTGCGACGAACGCCATTTGTCGCCTACTAGCTGTTGCAGTTCTCTGTGAGTGCAACCACGAACTCATATTGGGGTGGGATTTTCTGTCATCTGCACGCGCTTCTATATCTTGTCATCAGCGCCTCATCCATATCAATTCTACCGACTCTTCTGTATCGCGACCCAAAGAGCGCATTCGTCTCGTCACCACTTCAAATTATGTTCTTTGGCCATCCCGAGAAGAATTAATTAGCGTTGATTGCAGCAACATTGTGGATGACGACGTGCTTTTACTACCTTATTGCCACATGGTACATCGAGGCATTCTGATCATTCCAGGCCTTGTTCGTTTTTCTGAAGGGTCTGGTTTTATTACTGCATTAAATCAGACCCCCGAACCCTTATTGTTGCCCTGTGGATCAACAGTCACATGCGATTTTGACCCGCATCCCGTTGCAATTGTTGCCCCTTCAAGTCAAGAAGACCTACCAGAGCCAAGCACGCTGCCACTCAACTCTCCCACTCCTCTATAGGTTACGATAAGCCCTGATCTGATAGCAGCCCAGAGTAAAAAATTGCTGAATTTATTGAACAGACATCGCCCTTTGTTTGACGTTCATTCCGCTGTCCTTCGAATGACAACTTCTGCGACTCACCGAATTCAGACTGACGGCTCCCGAATATTTCACCAGCGCCCATACCGCGTGTTCCTCGCAGAAAGGAAGATAATCGAGGAAAACGTATCAGACACGATTCGACGGAATATCATACGTCCTTCCTCAAGTTCATGGTCTTCACTAGTTGTGTTGGGGCAAAAGAAAGACGGAACGGTACGTTTTTGCGTTGATTACCAGGCACTGAACAAAATAACGCGCAAAGATGTTTAACCTCTCCCACGAATTGATGTCGCACTAGATTTGTTGCGTGGCGCAGAGTATTTTTCGAGCCTCGACCTGCGATCGGGCTACTGGCTAATGCCAGTGTCCGAATCTGACAAAGAGAAACGGCTTTTACCACCCCAGATGGGCTATATGAATTTAACGTAATGCCTTTCGGACTTTGTTACGCGCCTGCTACCTTCGAACGTATGATCGACAGCGTACTGCGTGGCCTGAAGTGGAAAACCTGCTTATGCTACCTAGACATCATAGTGTTTTCGTCTACCTTTTCGCAACATCTACAACGTCTCGAAGAAGTCCTAGGTTGCCTTGCGAAAGGTTGTTTACAGCTGAATAAAAAAGTGCACCTTCGCAAGCAAGACGATCAAGGCTCTAGGGCACTTAGTCAGCAAATACGGTAGTCGACCGGATCCTGAAAAGCTTGCCTCCGTCATCGAGTTTCCCCGTCCGTTGCGTCTAAAAGACCTGCGCAGTTTTCTCGGCTTGGCATCCTACTTTCGGAGATTCATACGCAATTTCGCAAGGCTTGTCTCTCCACTTCATCAACTGCTCGCAAGTAACATGGCATTCGTCTGGTCCGAAGACTATGAAAAGGCTTTCCTGGCGTTGAATCAAGCCCTGACATTTGACCCGGTACTATGTCATTTTGATCCAGGTGCACCCGCAATTCTTCACACTGACGCCAGTGGTCATGGTCTCGGTGCCGTTCTACTGCAGCGTGACAACACCGCACGCGAACGTGTCACCGCTTACGCCAGTCGTGCTTTGACTGCTGCCGGGAAAAATTACACAATAACCGAACAAGAGTGTCTTGCTGTTGTATGAGCGATACAAAAATTTCGTCCATACCTACACGGCCGCCACTTCACAGTCATCACCGACCACAACGCATTGTACTGGCTTTCGTCGCTAAAGGACTTATCGGGTCGTCTTGGCCGCTGGGTGCTTCCTTTACAAGAGCACAACTTTCATGTCGTCTACAGGTCTGGTAAGAAGCATCAAGATGCATATGCTCTCTCTCGCAGCCCTCTGCCCAACCGTAATAGCCCACCGTCACCAATTTCCACATCAGTATTACCCATCGCAGGTCTCAGTTGGCTAACATTCGGCTGCCCTTCTACCCTTGTGTCGCATCAACGCGTTGACCGTTACTGCCGCTCCATAATAGCACGCTTAGAGGGTACATCTTCTCCTCCAAACGCCCGACTTCACCGACAACTGAAACTATTCAAGCTTCACGATGGTGTTTGACATAGCTATATTTACTACGTTGAGGGAAACAAATGGGTCTCCGTTACACCACGTTGTCTAAAACGTCAGGTTCTTGAGACATTTCACGATGATCCTGCTGCCGGGCATCTCGGCTATCACAAAACGTACGACTAAATAGGCAGTCGGTTTACCTGGCCTGGCCTCTCATCCGCGATTGCCAAATATATTTCTTCGTATGCCTTATGTCAATGGCAGAAATGACCCACTACTGCCCCTTCTGGCTTTCTCCAACCTCTTCCTTGTCCCGCTTTGCCATTCGAAGTTGTCGGGATAGACTTGTACGGCCCCCTTCCCGTGACCTCCAATGGAAATCGTAGGATTGTAATGGCTGTTGACCACCTCACTCTTTACGCGGAAACTGCCTCACTGCACGCAGGTACAGCCACTGAAGTAGCTGATTTTTTTTCTGCGTAACATATTTTTACGCCAGGGTGCTCCACGTGTTCTGCTCAGCGACCGCGGCAAGGTCTTTCTTTCCTCTATTGTTGCTGAGGTACTATGTGCCGCCAACACCATCCACAAAACAACTTCTACTTACCATCCTCAAACAAATGGCTTGACGAAACGCTTTCATTTCATTTCATTTTATTATACTGTCAGACCCATTTGGGCTATAACAGGGGTGGAAAAAACCAATATACATACAAAAAATAGGTACTCCCTATACAATTTCTATTATACATAACAATGAATGGCAAGAAATAGCCAAAGCACTCTGCTCTTGAGGACATATAATAAGCAAAATATAAACTATACATCTTTATACACCACATCCTTTAGGCCCTTCAAGAAAGAAGGTACACATTTCGATAAGACAGTGGAATTTAGCAGCCTGTTCCACTCACTGATCGCCCGCGGAAAGAAACTGAACTTAAAACAATCGTTGTGTGATCTGGGAGGGGGGATGTACATGTTATGTCGGTGCCTTGACGTTTCCCAGTTTTTATAAACATATACTTCGATTTGTCTATTTTTACTTGTTCTTTAATGATTCAAACGAGTAATTTAGGTCTTTCATACTCTGTCTTTTGTTTTAGTGGTTCAAGGTGGGCCAGCTTGCAAAGCTGAGCTGGGGAGTGGCAGCACTGGTATTTGTTAAATATGAAACGTGACGCCAATCTTTGTATTCTATCTAGCTTAGTGCGATTACATGTTGTGTACGGATCTTATACCACCTTTGCGTACTCCATAATTGGCCGTACGAGAGCCTTGTAAGCCAAGCATTTGATTTCCGGGCTAGCATGGTGCAGATTTTTCCGAAGTCTCCACAATGCTTTGGTAGCCTTTGCACAAACGGAGTCTACATGCGAATTCCATCGTAGATCGGAAGTTAATAATAAACCCAAATATTTGTATTGTTCTACTCTGCCAAGCTCATGATCGTTTATAGAGTACGCCGTATTTAGAATGCGTTTTTTTAGTTACGGTCATCGGTACTGTTTTTGTGGCGTTTAGATCCATCTGCCAAATGGTGCACCAGTTTTGTATTTTTTGAGGTTTAGATTTAGTTCTGATTGATCGGTAGGAGACCTGACTGTTTTACACATTACGCAATCGTCTGCAAAAAACCTTATGGGGACCGTAATATCTTTAGGTAAATCGTTGACCAAAATCAAAAACAGTAGTGGGCCCAAGACACTGCTTTAGGGAACTCCAGAAATAACACTGGCAAGGGCAGATTTTTTCGTGCTGACTTGAACATACTGCTTGCGATTGGAGAAATAGGAGGAAAACCACTGCGTTAGGTTTGGGTTTTCAAAGATAGTGTTTACTTTAATGCCAGTTTAGCATGGGACACCTTATCAAAAGCTTTTGCAAAATATAAGAGTATCATGTCAACCTGACCTTGCGAGTTAATTTCAGAGGAGAGATCATGAAGAAGTTCAACAAGCTGAGTAATAGTAGATAGGCCTTCTCGAAATCCATGTTGCTGAGAGTATAATAGGTTGTGAACATCTAGATAAGCCAAAAAATGCTTGGAGACAATATGCTCGAGAATCTTTGAACAAGTGCTTGTGAGCGAGATGGGACGGAAATTTTTGCAGTCGTTAGTAGTACCACCTTTGTGTATCGGTATGACCTTACCAACTTTCCAAGCAGTGGGAAAGCAACCACTACTTACGGAGGACTGGAAAGTAATTGCCAAATACTTCGAGACCCAAACTGCGTACCTATATAAAAATTCATTTGGTATTCCTTCAGGTCCTGCACTTTTCTTTTTGTCGATTTTAAGGAGCAGGTTCAATACTCCTTGTTCACTAATCGTTATTCCTTCTATGGCAGGTGTGTCAGAAGCCTCATTAAAAGCCGGTACTTGTTTGTCATCGTGGATAAATACTGACGAAAAAAAGGCATTAAAACTTTCAGCACGTGCTTGTGAGTTTTCTTTATTTGCATCAAGATAGGTTTTTCTGTTTGGATTCATGTATCTCCAGAACTTTTCGAGCGCTTCGTGCAAGAACTTTTTTAGTTTAACAATATAAAAATTATCTTTGCAATTTTTAACTAGACGTCTCAATTCCTGGCTCATAGTGTGAATAGTTTCCTTCCCTTCAAGGCAAGGATTCTTTGAGTGAGCTTTCCGTTTTCAATTCAGTTGCCTTTTGGCATGAACCACGTCACGCGTTATCCAAGGATTTTTTTGGTATCTTTTTTTGTCGTGTTGGAATATAGAATTGAATGCATTCAGTGACCACCTGCAAAAAATAATCTCATAGTCTATTTGTACATGCATTTGAATTTTGCTGGAGAACAAAAGTATCGAAAGAGTTTTCAAGTTTTCTAAAACACAGAAGTCATCAGCAGCTGCGAAGTTCAGAACTGTATTTTTGTAATCCTTATGCAACCTAGCGGACGCCATATCTAAGGAAAACATAACCATCTGATGATCTGATATGCCCTCGATTACATCACATGTTTTAACATTTTCCTCCAGGAGTGAAGATACAAATACAAGGTCGAGAATAGATGACACAGCCTTAAAAACACGTGTGTAGCTAGACACAATTTGGCATAGATTAAAACAAAAGGCAATGTCCAAAAGACGTTCACTATGAGCTACTTCGTTTCCTATAATATCATTTGAATCCCATTGAATGCCTAGTAAGTTGAAATCACCAAGCAAAATTATTTTGTCGTCCTGGTGCATATTATATTTCGTAAAACATCTTAAGTCTGTCACAGTCGTAGCAGGAGAACAGGGGGATCTGTACATAACTCTAATGTACACATGGTGATCATTTAGTCGAATCTTTACCCATACGGCTTCAATATCACCAGCATCTGGCAAAGTTTGATACTTTATGTCTTTTTTAATCATAAGTGCTACCCTGCCTCCTCTCCCGCCTCGGTCCTTCCTAATTAAGACGTAACCTGGCGGTGTAACTTCCACATCATGTACATCACTGTGCAACCATGTCTCGGTGATTGCCAATATGTCAGGATCATGTCCAAGGTTGCACATTCTATTAGGTGACTTTTGTTCAGTACGCTGCGAATATTTAAGTTGATGATCTTAAAGTCGGCCTGTTTTTGTCTTTCAGGTCATTGGTGGTTGGGTTTAGCAGATGCTTTGCACTTGATCTTCTCTTTAGCATGATCACTCCAGGTGTACAAAACATTGTTGATGAGAACTTTGTCATAAACCAGTCTAACTTTCGCTCCTTTCTTTCTTTCTTCTAGACTTGAGACCCACAAGTTTCTCCGTATCTCAGTTACACGTTTTGAGTAGTCCTCACAAATGTTAATATGAGTGCCTTTTAGCTTGAAACGATTTTTCAGTATCTTTACTTTGTCTCGGTAGTGTGCCACTCTAAGGATTACAGGGCGGTCTTTGCCAGGAAATTTCTTTCTCAGTCTATATATTCTTTCTATAGAATTAAGTTTCTGGTTGAGAATGGAGCCAAATATATCGTCATTTATTTTTTTTCAGTAAGTCATCATCATTCTCAGGGCCTTCTTCTTTTACGCCTCTAATGATAAGGTTGTTTCGTCTCGAGCGGTTTTCTAGGTCGTCAACCCTACTGCACAGAACACTCAGTTCTGTGTGGCTCCTATCGACTGCATTCTCAAGCTTTAGCAGCCCACCATCCACTTATCTATGCACTCTAATTTTTTCTTAATTGTTAATAATCTGTTTTGAACTTGAATCATAGCAGACTCAGATGAGGCCTGTTGCTATTGCATTTGCGAAATTTTAGACAAGATAGTTTTTTGCGTTTCTAGCAGTTCCTTAAACATTGCATCCGTAATAGGTCAAGGGTTTTGCTCGACACCTCCCGACAGTGAAAGCAACAGGCCCGCTAGCGCAAAACAGTCACTTATGCCGTTTAGAACGGTGTGGGGACACGGCAACACTATTAAGCAAGGATCGTCACTACGAAAACCATATTTCCAGTCACCAACCTGCACGAGTAGGGGTACGTTAGGTGACATCGTCGCGGCTTGGTTGCCGTGTCCACTGCCGCTTGAAGCTATTAGCGTCCCTTTTATAGCCACTGGCGTGGCGCTGGCGGGCTGAACTGGTGACGTCATCATGCCACGTAGGTGTGCGCAGTAAAGATGATCCTCGGGCTGCAGGCGCGGCGCCACTGGCGTATCAAAGATATCACCAGCAACGATACCCGTGCCGAGCTTGAACGGTGCATCAAAGGTGTGACGCAGATCAAGCTGGCCCGTGCAAAACGCCGATGAGCCGGTTGACTAAAAAAGGCATCCCGTCAAAACCTGCACGAGTAGGGGTACGTTAGGTGACATTGTCGCGGCTTGGTTGCCGTGTCCACTGCCGCTTGAAGCAATTGGCGTCCCTTTGATAGCCGCTGGCGTGGCGCTGGAGGGCTGAACTGGTGACGTCATCATGCCACGTAGGTGTGCGCAGTAAAGATGATGCTCGGGCTGCAGGCGCGGCGCCACTGGCGTAACAAATATATCACCTGCAACGGTACCCGTGCTGAGCTTGAACGGTGCATCAAAGGTGTGACGCAGATCACGCTGGCCCGTGCAAAACGCCGATGAGCCGGTCGACGAAAAAAGGCATCCCGTCAAAACCTGCACGAGTAGGGGTACGTTAGGTGATATCGTCGCGGCTTGGTTGCCATGTCCACTTATCGTACCCTATCGCACATGATTGCCATGTAGTACGTTAACCCTGACCACACGAACTGGGACGCCATTTTGCCATTCGTAACGTTCGCCTACAATACAGCTACGCAACGCACCACCGGCTTTTCTCCCTATTTTCTGGTCCATGGCTGCTCTCCAAGTGGAGCTCTGGACGTCTCCTTCCTTTCGGCTCCTGCAAGCTCAGTAGGCCCTTTCTCCGCACAATTTTTGTCTCGCCTCGAGCACTGCCGTCATCTGGCTCGAATCAACATGGGCATCTCTCAGGAAGCTCGCAAGTCTCGCTACGACTCAACTCACCGCGCTGTCACCTTTTCCCCAGGAGACAAAGTTCTTCTGTGGACTCCCGTGCGTGTTCCCGGCTTATGTGAAAAATTTTTCAGTCGTTTTATAGGGCCTTATACGGTGATTGGACAAACGTCCCCCGTTAATTACCGTATCTCACCACTTAATGCTCCCTCCGACCACCGTTGCCGTGGGACAGAAATTGTGCACGTTTATCGGCTGAAACTGTACACCCGACGCAATTCCTAATATTGTCCCTACCGCGGCTAGGAGGCTGCTTCCAGCGTGACGGGGAATTAGTGTGAGCGCAGTCACCAATTCTTCTTTATCAATGGGACGTGTCATCATCATTTGTATAATTTCCTCATCTGTAGATATCATCATCAGTGTGTGCCAGCTTGAGCTTGCCTCGAATAAAGCTCTTGCTCATAATATATATTCACTGTAGCAACTGAACCCAAACTTTGCTTTTTATGGGAGTTTTGGACCTTCTAGGGGCCACTTCAGCAACATAAGCAAGGAGGAAAGGGGAGGGTGTCGCTACCCTAGAAACTTGTTTCATATAGGGACCTCATGCTCACCCAGTCCCTTTATCTTTTTGACCTTCTGTGTGATTTAGCCTCATCTTGTTGGGCTCGTCGTAGTTACAGTGGTGCTAGCTCTGTTTAATTCTTGCGCTGCCGATGCAAGCAGCCACTTTTGTAAAACGTAACCCGGAATTCTTTCATCATGTCAGAGGTGCCGTCTATGCTGGCACTGCCTGACAGTAGCACCGTTTCGCGACATCAGACTCAGAGTTTTGCTCGCGGCTAGTTACAAAATAACAAGGCTGCTCTTTTTCACTCTGTAAAAAGAATGCTGCAGAACCAATGCTTCACCACAACTTGCAGCATCACTAAAGCTATTCGCTTTATTTCAGATCCACTATATTACTGCACCAGACCACAACTTGGCTCAAAGCTGCAAATCCCCTTGCACCTTCAGTAGATAGTGCAACGAAGTAGATTGTCCTGGGAACTTATGCCAACATTGGGCACTACTGTTTTAGCCCCTACCTGCGCCTTAGTTGTTCAGTCTTCCTTGTGGCTGAAGTGGCAAAGTTTCCCATCCAGTGCACTGAAGTCATTGCTTTCTTTGTGTAAATCACCTGGGCGTCGTTTCTTGCAGACATAGTTAAGTAAATATTTCCTTACACACGTAAAAATGGGCCAGGAAAAATAATTTGGCAAGAAGCTTTTCTTTCCGAGAAATCTGTGCAGATTTCCTGCTGGCTTCGACCTACAAACAAGTGGTTCTCTTTTTCCGTTTTATAGCAAATCTTTCAGGAATCTGCACACGTTGAACGCAGGGGAGAATAATTCCATTTGGCACAAACTGGTTGTTGCGACTTTATTTTGACCACCACTTCGTCTGCGTGCCACCACGCATCATGCTGGTCTGCAGATGCTTCGCGACTCAGAATATATGACTCGATTTTAGGAGCCCTAAATTCTTTTCCATGAGCAGCTTCACCCGCAGGTTGGCGTTGTGTGTACCAAAGACAATCTGGTCTCGGATAACTGGTTCAGTTGACGGCTTGAAGTTTCTTTATTTTGAGGTCACATAGAAAATAGTCAAACGGTTCGCTATCCGCTTGAGTTCTCGTTAGGAAATCATATCGCTCAGAAAATTTATTCTGATGTTTGTAAAATTACTCAGCGAACATCTTTACAGCGGTTGGATATTCTTGCTTTATTTCACCTGCAGCAAAAAAAATGATTGAATTCACCGAGCGCTTCATAACCCACAAAGTTCAGGCCAAGCACTTTCTTCACAGCGGGATTCTTGGGGTCTTTTCTTAGTGATGTTGCGTCCAAGAACAGCTCGCAGTTATCTTTGAAGCGCTCCCTGTTTTTTGCGGAGTTACCATGCAGGCCGTAAGGGTTCTACACAGGCTGCATTCACCAGCTACTGCTTGCTGCTCGTGGGCCAACTGCACCGCGGAACGACACACCCTCTTTTCACCCCATGTATCAGAACTGTCACTAACGGAACCTAGTTTTAGAAACAAGGACCCGTAGTCGTTGCTATGAACAACGATCTTTACTCCATCAGGGCTAGCTGCGCATTTCTACTTCCTTCTTCTCTTCCTCTACGTCCGTCGCACGCACCTTTAAGCCCCTGACCCACTTATTCATTTTTGACATCCTCCGAGGAGAGGGGATGCATGACAAAATCCATGCTGTCGCTAAAAATACGTACAGAATTTGTACCGGCGGTACAACACAAGGTCAGTTTCCAAACGCACGAAGCAGGCTCTAAACACTTTGTCCCATCCCTGATGCAGCTACGCCACTTCAAGATGTGTTCTCGAACAGTCACCGCATCGATGACACCACTGTGAGATGAGGCCTGCTGATGCAACTCGAAATTGATGCGCACGCTTCTATCTCCATCATTTCCATCTCGGTGCGGCGTTGCGGCTAAACTGCACAATCAGGTTCTCCTGTAGAGTGTTTACAGCAGCGATTTGTAGTCTTCTTCATGAAGTGCCCAGATACATGCACCAACGTTTCTTGCTGCGAGTCAAACCCTGTATCTTGCGCTCTTGCCCCTTCGTAGCAATAAGCTCGCTGGAACGCTTGCGCAGTTGGTTCGCGCAGTGGCGGTTTCGTTGCGGCTCCTTTTCTCGAACCCTTCGCGTTGCTTTCAGAGGCACATGCAGCCTGTCGGTGGGCTCTTCTTCTTTTGGGCTGAACATCTGCTCTTGTTTGACCTCTCAGGTGATGGGAAGAGCTCCATCAAACAACCGAAACGCTAGTGAGAACAGCCAGCATTCGTAGACTCTATTGATATTGTTGGAATGCCCTGCCCGTGGGCTGTGCTCCCTGCACCTGTACAGGACCTGCCGCGCTAGAACAATGTGGTTGCATTGATTTATTCTTTTTTTACGTCTCCCTCTCACGCCTTTTCAACATTAGCCCCGATCTCATTGACTCCGTAAATTTCTCCCGCCACTATCTCCCATCTGTTTTTCTTTAACCTAATTGTTCACCATCGAGGGCATGATGATGACTGGAGAAAAGTAGGTTAGCAGGTATCTGTGCTCGCCGAGCCCACGCCTCAGGACGCTGCAATGTTGCCGCTTGCCCCAACATTTTTTTTGTTTCTCTAATTAGCTTTCTCACAATGTTTTGCGCTTTGCATGTGTTTTAACCCCTTTTCATTTATTTTTTATTGGCTTTACACCTGGTATGCCTAGGCAGGGACAGGTTTTTGCCGAACGAATCTTTTTAAAACTATTTTTGATCAAAGTTGGGAATGAAGTTCACTGGGGGCTTAACATCTGCTCTTCTTCAACCTGCGAATTGCACGACCATCCTTGAAGTAGGTGGTGATGACCTTGTCGCACTATTGCAGCAGTACTGGTTGTTCCCTAAATCGGTTCTGCTGCATATTCAGTTGATGTGGTGCAAGCTCTCGGTTGTCGTTCTCGGTAGAGATACCAGGCTCTTGGAGTGTTAATGGAACTCGATAACGGCTAGCTTGTCTGTTCATGCAGCGTTCAAACCTTTTGAGGTTTGGATGGTCTTCCACCCTACTTGGCCTAATGCCCTCAATATCGATCATGTCGAGGTGCCACGTAGCCTATTTTTTACCATGAACATCTGTCGACATGAGGAGGGCACAAGTTGCAATACCTGCATGGTGCAAGCGTATACCCTGCACAGTCCACCCGAAAGATGTTTCAACCACAGACTTTCTGGTTGTGGCGTATATCCTTCTTGTTGTAATCATCCAGTAAGCGTCTGAGCCAATCAAGATGCTGAAGTCGTCTGGGTGCCAAGTCTCAGGGACGAACAGATCTGCCACGTCCTGTTTCCTGGCGTTGAACAGCGCTATAATATTAGGATCCAGTGGTGAACTATTCACGGATCATATCTAGGGTACCTGCAGCTCTTCCAACGTAACTTTTTTGCCATTGAATCAACTCCGTGGCGTGACAAAAACGCAGTGACAGCACAAATGATTCCATGGTTCAGCATAGCCGAACGTCACCAACTACAGCTCTTTTATGTCGAGGGCCCTGCATTGAAGATTCCTTGCAACATCGGTGCGAATGAATGAACCCCGGCTGCCGCTGTCTAGCATTACACAAACTACGAATTGTCGTGGTCCACTCTTCGCCCAAGCACGATCAGTCTGAAGCAGTACCGACGTTCCTCCCGTATCGTTGATCAAGGTCACGGTAAATGTCACTCAAGAAGTGCCAGATGTATCAAGATTGGCTGTTGATGGGGAAGAAGTAGTCATTGCGACGGCAAATGACAATTCGCAGAGGATCGTTAGATGTCGACGTCGGCACTTGTCGCACGTGAGGTTCCCCGAAATGCGGCAGAATTAAGCGACGTGACTGCGCGTTGTGCACCTGAAGCAGCAGTGGGCGTTGTGGAGCCTGAATCTTTTATCTTCGACCGAAATTTCGGCTGTGCATTTCGCGAGGCTGTGAGTTCTGCGTTTACACAGCACGCAGAACGATTACGCTGCTGTAGAGATTCCGTCCCCGTTAGCGGAGCTGCCTATGAATTGTCCTCTCCCGATCTCGTTGATAAGTACATCTGATCAGGTACAATGGTCAAGTGTTGTAAACGTGACAACAGTGCTTCTCGCTTTCCTTCCTCACGTTCCTCGACCTGGATTTTCACAAAGGACAAGATGTCGATTGGCTTATCCGCTTTTGCGTCTGGTAACGCGCGCTCAGCTGAGGCGTCAGTATTCTGGGTGCTCTCTTTTTCTTCTTCTGTCGGTACAATATAGCTAGGTCTTCTGGTACACTCTTAGGCACAATTACCTGAAACAGGAGTAACGGAGCGCAATAGGTGCGCGCGATGAACGGATAGACCATTTTTTTATGCAGACGACATCATTCTCTGGTGTACATCTGGTTGTCCCAGCCTCGTGCAGAATACTTTGGAACGTGGCCTGAACCTCATCACTTCCTTTCTCGCTACTGCTGGCTTGTCTCCTGCATCGGTGTGAGCTACTTTTGCTAAACCAGTCGGCGTACCAGCGCTCCCACAACACGCTCATCTCCCTACATCTTTAGGCTCTCTCATCCCAGCTGTTCAGCAATGCAACGTTCTTCGCTTCCCTTTGCACACGACAAAGAACGCGCAGGCCCTACATCAAGCTGTAAGGACTTACCACTCGGTGACTCACCTCTAGCGACGCGTTGTCACTCGGCAGTCAGGGCTCTACGAGGTTCATCTGTGCCAGGTTGCACATGCGCTCGCCCTTAACACGTTCTTGTACTTTGTACCCTACGTTCAATTCAGCCAAACGCCTCAACATACTCGAAAGAGCTTTATTAGGCCTCTACAAGGCAGCTTTAAACCTCCCTGACACTACCTCTATCACTACGCTTTTTGCCACAGGCGTGTTCCATCCTTTACGTTCTCCTATTTCTCTACACCACGACTCTAAGATTGCCCGTCTTTCTCTCACTCGTCAAGGTCAATTGCTATTGGCCCAAGCACATATCCCTCACATTCCCATTTCCGTTCCCACCTTGCCTTCTGCCGCTAGCACCCATGCTTCTGACCTTCGCATCCTTCCCCTCCTATCCAATATGTCTACCGTTCTTCACGCCGGCCGGCGTCATGTGGCAGCACATCATTCCCCTCCTTTCTCTACACAGGGAGTTGCCTACACGGATGCCTCATACATGGCTCCTCAAATCTCGTGTGGCTACGTTATCTACCATCCACACCTTTCGGAACCTGACACGCACACCAGCCGGCCATACTTGCACCCGCCAAATGTACTTTCGCTCGAGGTCCTGTCCATGGTCCACGCCATGCAATCATTTTGCTCCCTACCTTCTCTCCCCGAGTACACGATTTACTGTGACCCTCACGCTGCCACCCGTCACATACAGAACAACACGTTGCCACCTGCTCTTCAACAGGAGGTCGAGCGAGTGGTCTCTGCTCTTCAACCCTCCACTGTCTTCCTCTACTGGGTTTTTGGGCATTCAGGTAATAACGGAAAAGAGCTGGCTTTTCAGCTTTCCCGCGATATATTGCACCGGGCACCGTTCATTCCCTGGCCCACACCTTCGGAAGACTGTGAGCTCCGCAAATAACGATGGGCAGATCTCTTCCGTCACACTGTCAAAGAGGTATATCTCCAGCTCCGGCTCGACAAGCGTATTTACCCTCCCCCTCATCCGTCACTCACTGCGCTCGAGGATTGAACTCTACGGCATATCCAAATGAATTGCCTGATAACCCCCTCTTACCTTTTCCATTATAAATATAGGTCTAACCCCTGCTGTTTCAATTGCCCGTCCCGATATGCCCACCTGTTGTACTGCCTGTTTTACTGCCACATTTCTCAGCAATCCAGCTATTTCCCTCCCCATCCCATTCCATCACCTCTTAGCTCGACTGGATCGGCGCCAAAGGGGACGAAAAACAGTGTCGCCTGGTCGCACAAGCAGTCGAAATGCTTGGCCTGTAATTTGATGCAGAATAAAAGTCTATTACAACTACCATTGAGCTCCGACCACAGAAAAAGCGTGCCGCGTGCAAGCCACTTAGTCTTCAAACACGCTTCAAAGGGATAAACCGCCCGGTGAATGCAGGCAGTGCGAAAAGCGTTGCCAAGGTCACTAGCCGTCCTCCTCCTCTCCTGGCTCAGTCTTTCTCCGCATTTGCTGGCAATGGTTCGCGTTGCGTCGCGCTCGGAGTGCTCAACCACGGCCGCCAGGATTCGATGATCAAGGAATTACGACGTGGCGCTTGTGTGTTCGCTCGCACGAGCGTGGGCTGCTGCTTTTACATTTCGCTGCACCCATTAGGTCTGGAGCAAGTCTCGACACGTCACCACGCCACGCTGTATATATCTCGCTTCAAGACAGTCCCAACCAACATACGACAGCAAAATTTGGGAATGCCAACATTGCGGCCGAGAAGACAGCAGGCCTATAGGATATACCTCAGTCCAACTCAGGACAGAAATCAGCGCTTGACTCTTTCGCTAGTAGGTTATCATTCTTTATTCTACTCTACTTGTCGTGCGTGCGATATGGATTGCACTTGCCTAGATTGATAGATTGATATGTGGGGTTTAACGTCCCAAAACCACCATATGATTATGAGAGACGCCGTAGTGGAGGGCTCCGGAAATTTGGACTACCTGAAGTTCTTTAACGTGCGCCCAAATCTGAACACATGGGCCTACAACATTTCCGCCTCCATCGGAAATACAGCCGCCGCAGCCAGGATATGAACCAATTGCACTTGCCTGTATTGGGCTCGGTCGTGTTGTATATCGCGCGAATGAAATGCACCACGAAGGTGAGCTTCGGCGTCTGCAGTTCGCCTGTGCTTCGCGACCGCCTGAAAATTCGCCGCCATTGCCGTCGAACTCCTGTACGTTCGCTCAACGAGTGCTCGCCTGTCCTCGCCGCCACGATGAGCTCTGGGCTCACTATTTGGCTGAGATCTCTTGGCTGTGTTGAAAGACGTTGAAAACACGTTGCGGCTTCTCGTAACGAGCTTTGTTGTAGTATGTCGAGCGCTGTGAGTGCACCAGCAGGGGCTGGTTGGGCTTTCGCTAGCGTCGGAACTCAGTGAAAATAGGTCGCCATTACAGCTGGCTTTTCCGTCAGTCGGTCGCAAGCAGCTCGATGCTGTCCGTTGGCTGCGGCGGCGGACTCGTGTTTGCGCGCTGCAGTTGCTCGAGTTTGTGAAACCGCGACGAATTTCAGTCGATTTCTTCAGCGCTAGCTCCAAACCAGCTCGGCGCTGGTCGTGGCGGCGGCCAAGCGTATGCCCAGGCAGCACAGAAGGTCGGCCCAATATTGGGGATAGATCGGCATTGCCTGGCCCATGAACGGCCCAGTTTTCACAACGTACCGCCAAGATTGGCTATGCCAGCCAAATAGAACGGCGACGTTGGACCAGCGTTGACAACGTACCCCCAATATTGGTTCTGCCAGCCGAATAGAACGGCTATGTTGGACCAGCATTAACAACATTCCGCCAATGATGGCTGTGCCAGTCTATTAGATTGGTTATATTGGGCCAGTTTTCAGAACTTTCCGCCCATATAGGCTGTGCCAGCCTATTAGAACGGACACATCGGGCCAGGTTGTACAAGTAGCAGCCAATATGGGCGGAGCCATCCAATAAGACCGGCATTAATGGCCCGCCGTTTGAACGTTATTGCCGGCGTCAGCTGAAAAGTCAACATCACGATGTCATAATATTAGAATATGAGCCAATTTCTGCGTGTGCTGCTTTTTGGCGCTGTTCTGGCCCCAATTCACGCGCCGATTTTTCAAGTTAGAGAGATAGTAATATATGTGCCGGGCACAATATTAGAACTATCTTTTCGTCATTAAACCATGCCCCGCCGCGGCGGTCTAGTGGCTAAGGTACTCGGCTGCTGACCCGCAGGTCGCGGGTTCGAATCCCGGCTGCGGCGGCTGCATTTCCGATGGAGGCGGAAATGTTGTAGGCCCGTGTGCTCAGATTTGGGTGCACGTTAAAGAACCCCAGGTGGTCGAAATTTCCGGAGCCCTCCACTACGGCGTCTCTCATAATCATATGGTGGTTTTGGGACGTTAAACCCCACATATCAATCAATCAATCATTAAACCATGCACAGCTCGTTGAAATGCATAATCGTTGGTTGAAGTTGTGCAAGGTAGACTTTTTAAGTGAGAAAAAATTACCGATCAAGTTTCTCTGTCAGACGTGACGTCCGATGCGGTGCTATCCGTACGTATGACGAAGCTGCTGCGGATACCGCTGTCTTACGCGTGCATGTAGACGTCGAATATCTCACGCAAATCTTATCGTATCATGTGTCGGGATAGCTATCTACGCGACCTATTCGAATCTGTTTTGCGTTCACAGCACAGTACGGTTAACGGCACTTGCTGCTGCTTGACGTGTGGGAAGAGCGGGGGTCGTCAGTTGCGTTATGGTGACTGAATCATACAACATATGCAGTTGCCGTGATCTAACACACAGACGCGCGTGCGCACGCACGCACGCGCTATATTCATGCAACGACCACACGAATTCCCAACAACATCGCAGCGAACGGTTGGTAAGGTGTTGCGGAGTGTGTGGGCGTCGTAGGGCACCCTGTCGGTGCCCAGCTCGTTGCGAACGCGAATTTCGGCGTGGAACGCATCTTTTTTATGTACTTTTTTTACGTGTGCCCAAAACGGTAGGCTGCGCGATACGAGAAGTACGACACACAAAAAAAGAAAAAAACGTGAATGAATAGGGCAAATTGTTAATAACAAAAAAAAAACACGCACGCTCACGCCACTGCAGTGGCGTGAGCGTGCGTGTTTTTTTGTTATTAACGAAGCACATGTGCTTCCATAAAACATGACAGCCAAGAATGATGAAGTATTCATTTACATACAAATTACTATGAGTTGCTGAAACTCGCGCAAAAGAACATAATTTTCTTTCTTGGATATTGATCGAGTGCCTTGGAATTATGCTATGTGAATTTGACACATCAACAGTGCATTATGATTCCCACCATAAGGGGCCACAATCTTGGCAAGTAATAGAAGTACTCTTCCCACCTGATGTGCACCTAATGTAAAGAGGCCTTGTTTCTCAAGTTAGCAATATATATATATATATATATATATATATATATATATATATATATATATATATATATATATATATATATATATATATATATATATATATATATATATATATATATATATATATATATATATATATATATATATATATATATAACCACTGGAAAAATATACCAGGTGTAACCAGAAAAAGGTGCACCTGCAGTTTTAAAGTTTAAAAGAAGCAATGACATGCCAACCATCCAAAATAGAACGCCCGAGAAAGGAGCATCAATCAGTATTACAAGCAGCTAAAAGCCTGCTAACAGCTGAAGGTAGTCATGCTGCTCTTCCATTCAAGTATAGTGTACACTGAGATGAGAAAAGATACTGAAGATACACCATCAGCAAATGACAAAAACAATACAGACAGAGCTTTCTCTTATAATACAAAAAGTCTTTAGCTGAGGAGGCAAATAAGTCATTGGCACACAATAAGTGCACAAAAAAAAAAGCTGTCGCACGAGGCTGTCAGCGCTTAGACAACACAGGCAAAAATACAGTAGACTGAAGAAGGGAAAACCCATAGCAAAAATTACCATACTCCTGAGTTTTTGCTTTGCGTGCAAATGAAGCTAGCGTGAAGTTGAACACTAGATTAAAGCACCACAATCAAAATCTGGAAGTCAATGCTTTAGGAATAATACAAAGTACTGAAGAAGCATGCAAAGAGCATTCCTGTGAAGGCAAATATAAAAAAAGACTGAAAGCTCTGTGGCCCTGAACAAGACAACACCACAACCAATCGAAGAGCCATTCGGACACACCAGCAGTTCTGGCCAACACTAAAAAGTCACAAAAACATACCTTTAATGCCTTTTTTACAAGAGAAATTCAAAAGAAATGTGCATACACCAATGCCAGAAGTATCGATGGAAGCTATTACTCATATTCAGCTCTTCATTGAAACACTGACAGAAGATACTTGTACCTGGATGCTTAATTACTTTGGTACAACTCAAGAGCGTCGACGCCAAGTGGCAAAAAAATTATGATGGAAGACTACAATGTGATCAAATGCACACGTAAACCACCAACCAAGGTCCTATGCTAGAGTGGATATCGCAAAAAGTCTTGAACGCCTAATGTCACTGGCTCATACTCAGCGTTCTCAATCAAAATCTTGACCTCCCACACAGCATATTATTTCAACAACCTGCCACCTCTCACCATGTCATGAAACAAGCTCGAGTATACACAAACCCTCCTCACCGTTAGGTAGTTGGATAGCTCCACTAGTGCTTCACTCTCGGAACACATAGACCAGGGCCGTAACTAGACGGGTAGTGAGGAGGTTCTGAGCCCCTGAAGTATTTTCATGCTCTGACTTTTCGTCAACAATAGCTTAATCTGGGCAAGTTGGTTCATCGTGGTTGTGTTCTAGTAACAGTGAGAGAAGTTCAGGAAGAGACAAAAAGGACAGGAAAGAGCGCTGACTGCCAACTAAATTTTATTGAAGGTACTACGCCCACTTTTTTACAGAGTACAAGAACAGTGTTCATGCACAACGACACATGTGAGACCATGATAATATAATCTTAACTGAGAAAAGAATACTCTCTCTCCGAATGGATGAGTGAAGGTATACTGATGCACTAATCCATGGCCTTCCTGACAAGAAAATGCTTTCACAGTCTCTCTTTCATTTCTTGTTCTTGCTTTTTTCAAAAACAGTGTTTTATGAAACATAGAACTGCACTTACATTCTTTACAGTGTATGGCCATGCGATTACCATAGCCATTCTTAACATTTTAAGCATGCTGTCTTGCTCAAACATTGGGGCATTGCCCAGTTTGTCTTATGTTTACGTTTCCACGTGTCAATAGTATCTCATACACAACATTATATTGGCATTCAGTATACCTATTCTCGTGACGAATGGTGAAATAATGGCTATTCCTGTTGCTTTTTAGTACACACACTTTTGAAAACTTGCAAGGGATGGCAAATAACAAGATAAAATCATATCGGCTCGCTATTTTCTTTATATTGTGAAGCGCCTTATGTACGTACGGTTTAGCATGCAAAGATCTTTGGTCATTCTGTTTTTATTTTGGTCCTGTTTTGTTTAACTTGACTTTCTGCAGGAGGGTTTAGCACACGGGTGTGATGGTCCTGTTGGGATATCCAGCATCCTTTAGTCTTTTAATCTGGTTTTTAAGGCTTACCTCATCCTTGTGCTCACATGACTTCTGAAGGGTGGCCTCAATGCACGTGGTGGCAATTACTCTGTGTAAATTGTGTAAATGTGTAATTATTATTTATGATGTACTAAAAAAGATGTCCCAAGAATCAGAATAAGTGACAGTAGTCAAATTTTTTGTCACTGCCTTTATACAAATACCAGTTTATTTGTTGCCTCCTGCAGTATTTTAGGGCCTCTTATATAGATAGGATGTTTTCTCACTTTTATTACATTTTTGTATTGATGATGCCATATGCTCAGGAGGTAGAATGTCGTTATGTTCTTTCTGATAACTTCTAGCTTCTGAGCAAAGATAATGTTTCAGAAAAATGAAAAAAGGCTAGCATAATATTAAGACATGGGAAGAAAGCAGAGTTTATCAAAAATGAATGCATTAGTTGGGAATGAGAAAAAAAGATGGATGACAGGTCAGTAATGTCAATTAATTTATATTAGGACACATGAAATGTAGCAGAGGGTGGCAGGTGATTAGTTCCAATGAGATCGAGAAATTATCAGCCATAATATGAAATTGGATCATACAGGACAGGGAACATTGATTGGGCTTCCACCCTGCAGTGGACATAATATAGGCTTAATGCTAACAATGAGCAAAGCCTGTGAAATTAATGCTCCATGAAATGAGCAGTACTGCACAGATTGCTGTGCTAGACTTCCCATTTTGCATGTTTTTACCAGCTTATCTTGCTCGCTGTTCAGACACAAAGCTTCACCAGAAAAACAATGTTATACTTGCTGAGGATAATGCCAGTGAATCCAGTGTTTTATCTACACCTTTCCTTGCTTAAGTCCTCCTCCAAACTATACGATTTTTCTTGGAAATGTTCTGCTTACAGCACACCAACCGATCAAGTGAAACAACTTTATTGGGGTCCTGCAGGACACGCCCTAGTATGCAATCACCATTTCACTTCACGTTACAACATACTGGTGGTAAAAATATTCTCTGGCAGGGTACAGAAGTGCATGCACTGAGCTAGCTTGTGCAGCGCGGTCTATTCCAGAAAGCTGGACCTATGTTTGGTACAGAATTTTGTAACCACACGATGCTTGCACAGATTAAATGTGGCCACACATAGCAACTTCTGAGCTTTTTTATGAAATGATCTCGCAGTATCTGAAAACATTTGTTTTTTGTTTACTTCATAGTTCCCAGTGAAATATTTCTCTTGTTCCTCTCATCGGATAATGGCATTTGGTGTGACTAAGGTGTTCCTAGTGCCTCACTATGAGATCAGAAAAACGATTCTCCTTGAAATTGCTTCACAAGCATTTCCTAAGATATTGAATGACACTGCTTGCACGTGTACAAACATTTGCTAGTTTTATTGAGGGTTGATGATAAAGGGAATCAGTTGGTGCATCCAAGCCGGGCAGAGATTGACTGGCCCTGAAAAGGGCCGTTTAGTTATATATCTTGCAGCTTGTTCCAGGTAGACAGGGCTTCATTCTGTAGAAATGGTAACTCATCACACTGGTTCCCCAGCATGAAGAACATAACTTGATGCTAACACTGACTCAGATGTTCTGAAATGTCATAGAGGATACATGAAGGCTGGGTACATGAAAGTTGCAGTTATACTAACTGTACAGTCAGCATGCTTGTGTGATATGTGCATAGCTGCATCAAAGCCACGTGTGAGAATTGCGTGAACAGCTGAAAATCTCAATGGCAGCATAGCTTAAGAAGTCTGTCATCCCTTTTTTGCCAGTTTCCAATATCATTCTTCCCTTTTCATGCATCTTCTTTCAATATATCTGGGGTTTTAATTCCCAAAACCACGATATATTAATGAGAAGCAAATTTTGAACATCTGGTGTTCTTTAACATCGTCACTTGTTTGCAGCGCAACACCAGAAACACAGGACAGGGAAGGAGCAAAAGAGAAAGAAAAGACGGCGCCGACTCTGAAAAAGAAAAAAGGCGGCACTGACATCATGACACGCACATGTCGTGATGTAAGCTGCCCAAAGAGTGGCCTCTCGTGAGAATAGTGAAGAATTGGGAATAGGATCTACCAGTAAGGGCTTTGTGTGCAATTCACAAACAGTGAAAAAGATCCACCAGGGGTGAACCACAGGTACATGGTGCACTCTGGTTGAGAGAGAGCAGAGTAAAACAGATGTGCCAGACAGGAGATTATAAATGGTTTTGTCTGGAGCTGGTGCCAGACCGAGCTCTGATTAAGCGTAAGGGAGTATTGAGCGCCAGGCCAATCTGATCCCATTCCTGTGATGGGGTGCAATGTGATGACAGGTGCGAATTCCATTTTCTTTTTTTTCCATGGGTTTAGGGAAATAATTTTTCAGGGATTAGATGAAAATACCTCCGACATACATAATAACATGCTCATTCTTGGGCGTAGTCATGCCTAGCCACCAGATTGGGAGAAAAAGGAATGTTTCTCGAAATGTGCGATAAAGTGTTTGGTGCTACGCCTTGACGGAAGTATTGATAGGTGCTTTGGAAATCGGTACGCCATTTCAGTAATCGTTAAATATGCAACTGCATGTGCCACTGCTAGGGATGGCGTGACACTCCCAGCCATTTCGGGGTAAGCCGTTTTAATCTACATGAAGATGTTAATGAGCCCGTTCTCCATCACAGCAGTAGCTGTGGCCATTCTTTCAACTAGGCCTACTGGAGCACCAACTAAACGTCTGCATGAATTTAGCGCTAGTACCGTACATAATAATCAGCACGTGCCTTGGGCTCACTTCGATGGTGTTGTGAATTCATCTTGCGTGACAATGGTTTAAGTTGCATGCGTGCCTTAATCATTATTGCAATAGGAGACCATGATTTATCGTCAGGCATGGTGTTGCTTAGCTCGGTCCTCAGTGTTCGAAGCAGGTTCCGCCTTGTGAATGCATGAGAGAGGCACAAGAGTTGATTTCTGCTTTGTGTTTCTATAATTCCCTAGCCTGTATTATACAGGAAGCGGATAGTGCTGGTGTGCGTCAGCTGCCTCGGTGCGCTCTCAACCGCCTGCCTGGTAAGACTGATAGCTCATTCTATCAGCGCCTTGTCGTACTCCCTCCTCACACTGCGACATGTCCTCCACTTGGAGGACATGATGACGGAACAAGATGATACAACGCCCAAAACCGCAATGTTTGCAAGCCACAACCCGAGCAAACAATTCAACGGTGAGGCCAGAAAATCTACCTGACTAGGCCTGGAGCAACAAGCCAGAGAGAATATTCTTGGCTGGATAGATGGATGGATGTGGTTGTACCCTTTAGATCGGGCGGCGGCTAACGTCACTTAGCCGTAATGCTTAGTGAACTAACCACTAGATTTTTTTTTTCCCCTTTAAATAGTAAAGTTGGACGGGTACTTTGAAGTGAAGGGTTTAATTTTCAATCGTGCCTTGACTTTAGCCACCAATCAGGTAACCTCCTTCTAGTTAAGTCTACCCGCTTAAAGTCTATTTTGCCCTCCCTGTCCCTAAACACCAGTGCTTTGAAAAACTCTGCGCCATCATCTTGAACTCTAAGGTGAAGCCCTTTACAGAGCATTGTCAAGTGTTCGGCAGTTTTTTCTTTCTCTTCGCACGCACCGCATATTGTGTCTACCTCTTCATATTTGGCCCGATATGTCTTGGTTCGCAATACTCCCGTCCTGGCCTCAAACAGCTAGTAGAGAACTACCCTGAGTATTATCATAAATTCTTTCTTTGGCAATTTCCTGCTTAAAAGTTCGATATATCTCTAGTGCGGACTTCTTAATCATGCCAATTCTCCACATGTCAGTCTCCGTTTCCTGCAGTTCCTTTTTAACCGATAGTTCTTTCTGGTTTGGCCACCTGCTGTTTTCTAAGTATTTACCAGTCAATTTCCTGGTTCGCTTCCTCCATTTTGTATTGACATTCTTCATGTACAAGTAGCTGAAAACCTTCATAGCCCAACGCTCCTCCCCCATTTCTCTCAATCGCTTCTCAAATTTTATCTTGCTGCTAGCTTCCCTGCCATCAAATGATGTCCATCCCATATCACCTTGTACTCCCTGGTTTTGGCGTATTCCCGTGAGCTCCTAAAGCAAGCCTACATATTTCACGTTGCCTAATTTCTAATCTTGCTTGAACTTCTGACCTCATGCACAAGACCGCGCTGCCGAACGTCAGCCCAGGAACCATGACCCCTTTCCATATTCCTCTCACAACATTATACCTATTGTAATTCCACAGTGCCCTATTTTTCATCACTGCTGCATTCCTGTTATCTTTAGTCGTCACGCATATTTCGTGTTCCCTCAGGTACTCGGTCCCATTGCTTATCCATACGCCCAGTTATTTGTATTTATCTGTTATCTCTAGCGTGACTTCCTGTATTCTAAGCTCACTACCTTTGTTATCATTAAAAATCATGACTACTGATTTTTCCTAACTGAATCTAAAATCTAACCTATCTCCCTCATTACCGCAGATGTCCATCAACCTCTGCAAATCTTCCTTGTTGTCGGCCATTAGCACTATATCATCTGCGTAGATTAATGCTGGTAGTGCCTGATCAATGAGTTTTCCTTGTTTGACTAAAGAGAGGTTGAAGCCAAGTCCCCTTGCCTCTAATTTGGCCTCTAATCCTTGTAGGTACATCATGAATAAGAAGGGTGACAGTGGGCACGCCTGCCTAAGTCCACGTTTCACCACTGTGGGCTTGGATACCTGTTTTTCCCACTTTTTAACTACCTTGTTAGTTTTATAGATTTCCTTTAAACGATTAGTGACTCCATCTTTTACACCCAGTGTGTCTAGTATTCCCCACAAGTCCTCTTGAACCACGCTATTGTACGCTCCCTTGAATTTCTGCAGGCCGGTAGGAAGCTTCACAGCGCAGCGCCTGATCTTGTGAAACGGCGCAGCCATGCAGGCAGGGCATTCAATTCCCTCCCTATTTTTTGTATACTACTGTCCTTGTGTACATCGTAGAACACATAACAGTAATGATAGCAAACAGATCATTGATTCGGGTAGGCTTGGTGTTTTTATTTAAAATGGAACAACGAGGAAGCTGCTGAAGCTCGTGCCTGTATACAGCTGCTTTATATGAAGATGAAACTTTAACGAAAAAAAAAAATGTAATGATAAACAGTAGGCTCATAACAAACAACATTTCTCTGAGGGTGCATGGAATATATGTCCCATGCAAGGCTATGCATTGCAGTCCTTACTGCATTAATTATGTACACGTACTGCAGGGCATGCAAGTGTATGCAGACACACGTTGACGAAATGACATTTTTTGCTACATACAAACGTGCACCGCACCAAATAAGACGCACGTGTTTGTATAGTCAGGGAACACTCGTGAATATTGATGAAATCACACAGCTCGCTTACAGTATAAAACAAACACAATTGCGAACAATAAAATGCGACGCTGTTTAAAGAGGCGGACCCAGGTTACGAGGAGAATTATCAGTATGGCATACACACCACGTGTCAAGCTTTTGCAACATCTAAAGAGACTAAATATGGAAAGTTGCCTTTGTAAGTTAACATGACAGTACCAAATGGAGAAGCCACACGAGAGAACAATTCATCGTGGGCTAAAGAATGTGTTTTAAATATTATACACAGCTTTGCAAGATAATATCGACGAGTTTTACTCGTCTAGGTGTGGGAGGTGTAGGCCTGATAAAATGCGATGTTGCTTCAGAGCCTTCCTTTCGTAATATTGCAATTTTATTCAACTCTTTCAAACGCGGCACCGTAAATTTCTTTTGGGTGCTCGAACACGGCAAGCAGGTCGCGGGGCAAAATCTTAGTAACATTTTATTACCGAAACAGCGATACTAGCAATGCTTGAGCTACACTTGCTGTTTTCTAAATTGTGACCTCCTCAATCTCATCACTGTGATCAGGAAACAGAGAGGAAAAGTACAGCAGTAGTACGTAGAGAAATATTCAATTTCAAGCCCTTTCAAGCAATATCATCTAAACAAATTGCCAGTTCACTGTTGAATTCTCGATGGAAACAAACAGCTGATCAGGAACGCAAGCTTGGCTTGGCACTGGCTTGGCCGTTCATACAGAGCCGAAAGCTGCTGCAGGAAACTGGATTGCGGATCGTATTGAGACAAAATATTTTATACATTTTTGTTTTCTTTGTTTCATTTCTCTAATTGCTCTTGTGATGGCGTGGACCGCGCTTCGTGATCTCATGTACCGGCGCACTGTTTTTAAGTTTAGAATGCGCACGATAATACATGATTGCGTGCTTTAATTTAAGAAGGTTCGCGAGTATGGCAGCAACACTGCAATGTCGGGAAGAGGATAGTAGTAGAACCAGTAGCAGCTGCATGCCCGGGTGGAGCGACTGAAGCCCAGATGGAGGAATGTCAACCCGATGCCTTTTGTGTTGGCCGTTCTGGCAGTTCCGCCGACTTTATAGAAAGAGACGACCCCGTCGCTTGTCCTCTTCTCTTTTCCTTCGGGCATCAGCGACAACATTGACGGACGACGTGTTCGACTTCACCGTGCACGTGAGTATAGGTTGGTTTTTCATTCGAGTGAATTCTTGTTCAGATTTGCAACTTGTCGACTTCATCCTGATCACCTGTCACCGGCAATAAGCCACATACGTGTGATATTTAGGTGAAATAAATGATAATGCACATTTTCTGCTCCATTTGCGTGACTTAGCTACACCAGGACATAAGGTAAAGCCTTTGTCGCCTAGCCACTAGCAGGCAAGATCGATCACTCGCATCCTTCAGTTCACGAATCAACGCGCCTGCCTTAAAATTAGTAAGCTGCTCGCAAAGAAATCTTACCGAGGCAATTTTGTTTTCTGTGAACAATGCACCGTAGATTTGTCTTGAATAACAAAAAAAAAACTTGAAAAAGAAATGTCGCGACCTTTTAGAAAACGCCGTGTCTAAGAGCTAGACGCGGCATTTTGTAAAAGGCTCATTAAATTCAGTATGTTTTCGTAGTTTCTGCTTGAAATTATTATTGTCTATGAATTTCATGGCCAATCTTTTGCTTTGGCTGAAAATCTCGGCGGCAAAAACTTTGTTCAGTGTCCCTTTAAGGGCAGGTGTAGATGCCATCATTTCAGTCGCAAATCTTTTTGCTAGTCGGTCGGCTGGTTAACCATAAGGGTACTAACTAGAGTTCCAGATTTCATCAGCAACGCATCGTCATGGCTTCATCAGATGCTGCATTATATACATTCTATCCTCGTTTTTAAATAGGTGTACCGTATGGTCCACTGTTACAGGAAACAAGCGAGCTCATGGACAGTGAGCCATGTGGTGCTAACTGGCAGCGAGGCTTGTGAATGGGACGCATGCGCATAGAATCGGGGTGCGCCCAGTTTTGTCTGCCATTTCTCCGCCTGTACGCATGACAGCATTGGAAAGCGCATCCGTATTTTAGCTGCGCAATTTATCTAGCCCAGTGCCTCCTGCTTCAGGGATTTCCTGTGAGCACAAAAAATGCATGATTTTAATCGTTGCTGCAGTGTTTTGCAAGTTGTCACCGTAAAGCACATCATATTTTTCGCATAATATTAGCTCGCTGCAACTAACAAGTTTCGATGACTATGAATGCTGCTCAGGTCTGATGTAGCAAACATTTTAAGCTCGTCCTCGTGACCATGAAATATTGGTTTATTAAATAATGGAAGGCAGAGTTGGTATCAGTTGATTTACAGTGTGAAAATGAAAAGTGCGAAGGACCGTGCCTCGCAAGTAAGCCCCGAGAGCATGAGCAGAGAAGTAGCAGATGAGGATGCTCATGAGCTGCATTTCCAAATCTCACCAGCACTAATGCTTGACGGACTGCTGGCCACGCACTAGCGTGTTCTTTCTGAAACAGGACTTTGGTCCTGTAAGCAAGTTCTTGAAGGGCATAAGTAAAACGTAGAATGGGCCCCCTAAATGCACCCATCCTTGAACCATTGGGCTTATGAATTAGTGCCCTTTTCAAAATACAACTATTCTGAGCTATAAATTGTGACAGAACAGTGCACGAAGTTTATAAATGGGAAAAAAGTCTTTAAATGTCCCCTTTATACATAGTGTTCTTGTGATGTCACTTCTGCTGTTGTCACCCTCTCCCGCCATGCCCGGGTAACTCCCTGGGTACCTACGGCAGTTCACGTGCTGCAGTGCGGTTTGTTGGGGGCTCGTCATCTGTTGCTGTGAACGATGTGGAAGCATTGTGGTTTTTTGTTGTCTTACTTTAACGAGCTCATTGGATTAGGAAGGCCTCGCTCGTTCACTCGATACAAGACCAGATAATCAAGATGTGCGACACATATACCAGCCACGGCGTACACCGGCTGCCCGCCACAACCTATGAGGGCCTATTATCTTGCTTTCACTACAAATTGCCTGGCCCAAAAACAAGTGAAAGCTCAAAATCTCTCGAGCCGCAATTTTAAGAATGGATGTGCGAAGCGCAGCTGCTCCCATCGAAAACTAGTCGTGCAGAGCTAGGCAAGTTTACAAGAGATATAATATTATGAATATATTGTCACGGCCTACGCCACCAAAGTAGCAATGCCCCCTCCCCCCCCAAGTGTTTTAAACAGTGCTGATGTAGAGCTTGAGCCTCTTTGATTGCAATTTGTGGAAATAGCCGAGGAAAATATTATACAAGGCAGATAGCGACTTTGCGTGGTGTGTGCCGCGGTAATGCCAGTCATCACTTTATTTTTCGCGTATGCTTTAACACACTTTTCACTTTGTATTTTGCTTTTGTTGTATGCTAATGTACAGTGGAGTCACTGAACATGATAGAGACAGTGTATAGAATTAATTGACTAATTAAAAAAAATCCTGATGCCCAAATTGAACCTATCGGCTATACTTCAAAGTGAACTAATATTGTTTCCCATTCTTTATAGTTTGTTTCAATGCAATACCAAATCTCCGCGATCGCCATCACGATTTTAACCGCCTTCCTCGCCATCATGATTTTAACTGCGCACAAGTTTGTATGTACAGTATCTTGGTAAGCTATATCTGTTTGCAGGTAAATACTTGGCTATGGCACTTACCCGTAATGAAGTTGCACCTGAAGATGCAAATATTGCAAAGTTTCTTCAAGTAGCTTTTGTTAATCTGCACCAGCCAAATACGCTGGTACTTTTAGGAAAATCGGAATGTGCGTTCTCAATTTCAGGTTATAACTTTCAGCGAAGAAACACCCTAAGCTCTGCTCCCTCTGCGTGGACTACTAAATCAACTTGCCTCACTAGCAGCTCATAATTTCTCAAACTTGCATCGTGAGGCAAAACTAAACGGGTGCAAGCACGAGGAGACAACATGGCAGTTGTAGGCGATAGATTCGGTTGGTGCCCGGGCATGTTGGTGGCGCATTTTGGAAGTGACGAAAAGGCACTGCGAGATGCACGTGCACACTTTGTATAGTTGCTGTATTGGACAGAAAACTTTTTTTCTTATCTGAGCAGTTTTACCAAAGGAAGCTTCATCATATGGCGTGATAAATGAAGCGAATCCACAGGTTGAACCACATCATAGCCTCGCTGTGCTTTTGTACTTTTTTTAGCTCGCAAAATTTATTTGTACATATAAGTGACAACTTGCCAGTAATAAGGCAGCACTTGTTTCTTTACCATATGATCATCTCCGGTGTGCTGCTGTCTCAATATTTCAAATTCTAAGCATTTACACCATTGTATGCTAACTTTTCCTTCAAAGTGAGACAAGCCACATGTGTATCGTAGATCAAGAAGCATGCCAGTTTTACGTACTTGCAAGATAAACATCAGAAATGCACAGTTGATCAAAAATACTAGTTTAATGGTGCATCTACATAGCAAAGCACCTGTGGCACCTCGGGAACAAGATAATGCCACATATGTTACAAGAGATAATTAAAAAAGACAGGGAACGTTCCGTGAACAAATAGAAACAAAAATAAAATGGCACGTGGCAGCCAGCGAATGCGGCAAGGGGGGGGGGGGGGGGGAGTCCGTGGGACTTGAGCGGATGAACTTAAGGTGTGTGTTTAATATGTGGAAGAAAAAAACAATTCAAAGTTTTGGCGACTGAAATGAGGGTGACTTAGTGAGTGCGCTCATGACGAGAGTAAACACGGTTATTTTTTTTTTTTTTCAAATCTCTTTTGAAAGCCACAAAAAATCTGTATGTGGTGCAGCCTAACAGAAGGTCCTTGAAGGCAAATTATGAATTCGTCGTTGTACAAAGGCCTTTTTTTTTTTTTTTCATGCGCACCATCCCCGCCGCGGTGGTCAAGTGGCTAAGGTACTCAGCTGCTGACCCGCAGGGCGCGAGTTCGAATCCCGGCTGCGGCGGCTGCATTTCCGATGGAGGCGGGAATGTTGTAGGCCCGTGTGCTCAGATTTAGGTGCACGTTAAAGAACCCCAGGTGGTCTAAATTTCCGGAGCCCTCCACTACGGCGTCTATCATAATCATATAGTGGTTTTGGGACGTTAAACCCCACATATCAATCAATCAATCATGCGCACCATAAATAGTGCTCAAAATTTAATTGCATATGTTGTTTTCATCCTCGCTGTATTCCGTGCTGTTTATGATGTAAAAAAAAAAAGTTGCACGCTGAAGTGGTGCTGCTTTTGGGCAACAGTTGAAAATGGCGGGGTGCATGAATGCGGAATACTGCCGCTTACACTCAAATCACTCTTGTGGTCACCTCCCACTGTTTGCAGCATGTGTTGTGTATACACAGCTGCATATTTCCTAGCTAGAAAAATTTGATTTTAGGTGTTTCACGCCATTTTCCATGTAACTATTCCACAATTGCACACACTGATCAGCAGGCTTTCAATTGCGCTGAAGGACACAGGTGCCATAAAATTCATAGTCGATTCTTTCAAGAAACCGTATGTAAAGGCTGAAGCTTCATGCGTACATACACACACACATACCATATTGTTTTTTGTACTTTATGAAAGCTGCGAAGGTCTCATGTGCCTCCAAGCGTAACCTGTCTTATTTATTCCCTATCACCGCAAAAGTTTTGTGAGTTTCAAATAAAAGTACTTTGCGCATGGCCACTTTTGGGTAATTTTTTTGTGTAGGTGTTATTTGAGCAGCCTACAGTGTTTACTTTATAAGCCTGTATGTATATGTTGCATTATAAGGATGCAGAATGTGTGTAGCTGTACAATATAGATGAAGTGTAAAAATTAAGTGTGTCTATTGTAGTGTTGTTGCAACCAATCTTACCCCCGTATTCTAGAACGTCCCTCCACTCAACGCTTCACCTTCACTTGAGATGGCTGATGGGAGCGCCGTCTCTAAGCAGAGAAAATTGCTGCATGTCAGCAATAATCTGCTGTGATTCTCGAGTAGCGCAGCGTCGCTTTCAAACGAGCAGCGGCTCAGTGCTCAACTCTGTCAAGTGAAGGGTGAAAGTCGAGTCGGGGAGCGTTTATGAATATGGGAGTTAGTTTTGTTGTCTTGTTAACCTGCCATTAACACTGGATTGATGCTACTTTGCTCTAGCTGTACAGTGCCCTCCAAGGCTCAAGGAGGCACCGCACGGGGAAGGCTCGGAGCAAATTATGCGTGAGTTTCCTTTCATTGTTACACTATGCACGTATTAAGTGATAGACTTTAATGTATGCTATTTGTATTGTGCAAGTTTTTGGGGACATACAACTTCCAACACCTATATGTTCTGACGAAAATCACGCAAGAATGAGAGAAGCTTGTGCAAAAATTATGCAAGAGTGTAAGAAGCTTTTGCAGAAGTCTGTGAAATGAAGTTTTGAAACTTTGTGGCACTGTGTCATTGTACAGTGGTCAACAGTCTTGCTCAGCATGCTTGACTGCAGGGCTCCTGGCTGCACAGGCGCATCTACGGAGTGCCTGATGCATGATGGGCCAAATGTCAGCCTGCACACTGGTGCCTCTTATCCCCGTTTGTCTGTTACATCAGTGTCTCTTGTAAAGGGGATCAACTGTGCTACCTTTTTTTTTTCGAATGTAATGAGTTCTTTTTCCAGATTATTGTTATTTTAAGGTAGAGCCTCACATTTCTATCAAATACTGAAGAGTCTATTTTTCCTTCTAGATGCTATGAAGTCACTCCTTGTGTTACAATAGAGTGAACACTGTTATGAGAAAAGCTACTTTATGGAGTTAACTCACTCCATATTGACTTAACACACAGAATTGGTGAAAACTACACTCCATTCCAGCTGCATAAGGAATAATATTCATTTGCATACTTCTGTTTCTTTTGTTTGTTTGTTGGCTGGAGGTTTGGAGTATAGGGTGGCCAGAGGGCACTGTGTAGTCTTTCTTCATCTTCCCAATTTTGTGAACATCAATTGATAGCCGTATGGGAAGCAGCCAGCATGCTGAAACAGCGGTGCAAGCATGCAAGATGTTCACCATTGCATGCAGTCAGTTGCTGTGAGCAACCTACTGCATACAATTAACTGCGAGTGGTGAACTAACGCTGGACTATGTGTGCCTCCTGGAAAGCTGCAATGGTAAAGTGCCACAATCGTATAGTAACATGAATAACATCGCAATTTGTTTGTTGAATAATTTTGCAACAGAATCAATGGAATTTTGGATAAATTTGTGTATCTGCCTGGTTCATCAAAGCTACAGAGTCAAATGCAGTATATACTCGCATATTATGTGTACTTTTTTTGTCAATCCGGTCATGTGTGAAGCTAGTAGGAATCGCTGGCCTAAAAGCTCAACTGGGAATATATGTTGCAGGCGCTGTCACAGCTGTCTCAAAGCGGATTGTCATTTGTTTGCTAAGCCTGTTCAAATGCCCCCATTTTCTTGAAGTTCTTCCGAACAGTGCTCACAAAAACCAGTTCCCACGACAGGGTTATACCAGAGAACATAAGTACTCTCCAATAATTGTCGGTAACGCAACGTAAAGTAAGATGCAGACAAGGAAGCGCGATGCCAACACAGTGCTGTGTGTGTCGCCCTTCGTGTGTGTGTGTGTGTCCATTCCTTGTCCCAGTCTTCTATTGCGTTGTGTTCCCTCCGATATCTAACCAACACACCCAAGCTTCTATGCTAAGTCTTATTCAACGCACTCTTCTGCTGGCTCCCATACTGAATATTGCATGTCGAAGAACTCCACGCTGATGTGCTTAGCGGTAGCACGGTTTCAGTTTTCTTCGGTAAGCTTTATAACAGCAATCTGCCTCGTATATAATTATTGTAGCCTATCACAAGGAACGGTAAAATCGCAATGGCCAGATGGCGAAACCGAAAAAAAAAAAAAAAAAGAGTGCGAAAACCTGCCTCATCTAGTTGATGTGACAGGTCCTTGCACGCGTTCAACATCTGTGCTGTGTCTCGGGAATACATTCTTGCCGTGGAAGAGGTGGGAAGATGGGAGGCAAACCTTTAGGCATTTCGGACTACACATAAACAGGTTTCAGTATTCAAGTTCAATATTCTAGGGAAAGCATAAAAGTTCATGGAAGAAGGGACCTTGCACTCAGTCCATTTTGTGTAAGACTGAACTCGCCTGCTCGACAAGAGATGTGCCTGACCAGAGCATCATGAAGTCAAATGTGTCTGTGTGTGTGCTGGCAAGGTGGCTCGGGCTGGTTGGGGAGGGCAAAGTATGCGAGCAAAAAGTCTCTTGTAGTAAAGCAGGCTGGCTAATTATACTGGTGAGCAAATTATGTGAGGATGCAAATTGTGCGAGTAAATATGGTATGTACTCTTGTATGTTTCAGCTCTATTGCTACGGATCCTGCGGATACAACTTGGCATCCGGCAGCAACAAAGACAGGTTCTGCAGGAGGTGCGACAGCTGAAGCACAAGGTACGGCTCTTGTCCGTGCCTCAGCACGCCCAGCCAGCACAGCACCCCTCTGACCTTCCCCGGCTGCCTGCTGGTACAATTGGAGAAGTGGAGGCAGTAGAGGCAGCTGTGCAGAGTAAAGCTGTGGCTGCGGCTTTGGTGTATATTTCTTGATTTTTAATATGCCTATGTAACATGCAGAAATTTAGTACTGCTTTAAGATACTGTGTTTTGGGAAACAAACTAGTCAGGTTATCTCATGAGCCACTGTACTACAGTCGAATATGAATAATTTGTACTCAAAGAGGCCAGAAAATTTGTTCAAATTAAAAGAAGTTCAAAATAATGAAAGTTACCGTAATTACTTGAATCTAACACGCACTTTTTTTCCGGTTAAGAGAGTTCATAAATCGCATGTGCGTTAGAATCGAGTATGAAAAAAAAAATGAATATGGTCATTCTATTGCCATCGCCACTTACAAAATGGCCGCCCCCTACGTGCGTCGGCATGGCGCGTCGGTCATTTCTGCCTATGTGTTTCCCATGCGCGGCATTCATACGTGTGCGGAGGAGTTCGTCATCTTGTAGTACATTAGCACCGACGGCATGGTAGGGCCGACTCCAAAAACTCGACGAGTGCACCACAATGCTGCTTCTAAAAGAAAAGTCGTCGCGTGTGCCGGAACGGACAGAAATCGGGCCGCATCGCGTTCATTTGGAGTTCCCGAAACGTGCGTGCGGGACTGGCGGAAACAAAAGCAGAATATTGTCGACAGCAAAGATTCACGCAAAGGCTTCAGTGGACCACAGCAGGGTCGGTTTCCACAAATTGAAGAGCTGCTCGGCGAGTATGTGATTAAGCAGTAAGCGGCACAGCGGCACAGCGGCCCGTGACGACAGAACTGCTCCAAGTGCAGGCTATGCAGTTAGCCTTAGAAAAAGGGCTAATGCAGAACCATTTTAAAGCGAGCAGGTGCTGGCTAACGAACTTTATGAAGAGAAAAGGCTTTTCCCTCCGAAGGCGAACGGGCATATGCCGGAAGTTGCCGGAGGAGTACGAAAAAAAGCTTCAGAGTCTTCAGAGGTTCCTCCTAAACTTGCGGCACAACAACGGCTACCTGCTTGGGCAAATCGGGAATGCCGATCACACGCCTCTTTACTTCGACATGCCTGGCACCACAACCGTCTAGGAGAAGGGGGCGAAGCAAGTTTGTGTACTGACATCGGGCCACGGTAAAACTAGAGTGACAGCAATGCTCTGTTGCACGTCAGATAGGCATAAGCTTCCCCCGTACTTCATATTTAAACGGAAGACGCTCTCAAAAAGAGTCGTTTTCGCGAGTGGTGTGATCATGCAGTGATGCATGTGCATGGAGAAGTTTTATTCACAAATTACAGGACATCCGTCATTAATTAAAGTAGTCAATACATGTCTGTACACGTTGGCCTTGCAACGAGTCAACAAGTTTTGCGTGCAGTTTGCAAAGCATTTGTACTTCGGCTTCAGTATTCTCCTGGCAAAAGAAGTTGCGCGCGGCAATGTGCAGTGCTGACACTTTCGAAGACAACTGTGTTTCCACTGTTACCATCTGCGCTGCAGCCGGAGCGTGGCCAGCACATGATGAGAATGGAGGAGCGTCTCCACCTGGAGAAAAGCAGATCGGCATTCGAGAGAGAAACACTCCGCGGCAGCTTTTTTTTTTTTTTCTCTCTTCATGCGCGGTGTTGAAAGGAGAAGAGTCTCTACATAGCAGGAACGAAAAACAGGGAAGCGTGACACCGGTGCGTTGCAGATCGGCATGAGAGAGCCAACTCTCTGCGACAGCTTTTTTTCCCCTCTTTCTCTTCATGCGCAGTGTTAAGAGGAGAAGGGTCTCTACGTGGCAGGGACGGAAAAAGCCGAAGCGGGGCACAGGAATGTCGCAGATTGGCATTTGGCAAACATTCCACCGCAGTCTTTTCTTTCCTTTTCTTCATTTTCTTCTTCAAGCACAGCGATGAGGTGTCTGAAGTGCCACCGCAGGATTAGGCGGGGTGCTGAGAGCATTTTCGGAGCGCGGTATAGCTTTGATAGGACCACAGGGTCAGTTCAAATTAAGTGTGTTGGAATTAATGAGATTCGACTGTATTTACTATAGTCTGTGAAGTCCGAGTGAACTGTCCTAAGCTAGCAGACGATGTAGGGGGCATCGTGTGTTTTATGGGCAGTGACTAGCAATAGCCTGCTTAAAACAGACATTCAGTAATTTTGTTCATTTATCACCCTATTTCGTGTCCGCTGCGGCTCTCTACTTTGAGCTACAGTTCACCCTGCCTTGTGTTAGCCAATTTCTTACTTTTTTAAAAATCTAACATGCACCCAATTTCGCAGTGTGAAGAAAAATGCACCTTTGTTGATTGTGATGAGATTTCTATAGAGACATGCCTCTTTGTTGGCTATCACAGAAAAATATAAACAGCAAATGGTGCGACCATCTAGTGCGACCTTTATTTTTCTATCAGTTTCATCTATGACCAAGATTTGGTCGCTCTAAGGTTGCCTCTTAGTACGCCTTGATCATGTTCATTTATCTTGTTGTGCTCTGCTTACAATGCATTGATTAAAAACATGTCCAAGCTTCTTTTTGAATTCCACATATTTTATCGTTTTTCACCTGTAGAAGCTACTCCTGGTCAACATTCAGGCAAAGACATTGTAACCTCGAAGAAACGTGTATTGGAATTTGAGCACTGTACAAAGTAATTATACTATTTCATAGCTAGAATCAATATTTATTAAGGGTTATAACAGTGTTGTATTTGATTTCATAACAGCGAAACTGCATTCAGAGAAGGACTCTGAAAGGTTCTCACACTGAGTGTGAGAGGGCTGATGTGGAAACCATTTTAGGTCAAGTGAGTTGAAGTTAGCGTAAAAAAACAATGAAATGTTGTGATGCCCAAAAATTCAAGTTGTTTTCAGTGTCCTCTTCTTGCAGATTTTTATCATGAAAACATTTCGATGTGCTGTTGCGTTCACCCCATCTATGCTTCTTGCATTTTTTTACAGTGCAAGCACCTCCTGCAGATTGGGGGACGTGGCCTCCGAGAAATTGGTGTGAATGCCATGAAGGCTGTATTGGCACATGACGTGCAAGTGCTGTACAGCCTTCATGGCAGAAAAGGGAAAAGGGCCTTTGTGAACCTGAGGCTCTGTAGATTAGTGACAGGTTAGACTAATTCATTGTTTTATGTGTGTGTACCCTTGTGTATTCTCTGTACTGAAGTGCTTCATGTGTACTATGGTATTTCTGTTCTTGTATGCAGATGTCATCTGCCAAAAAGCAGGGTGCGACCAGGTGGAGGCCCTAAACTTTATTAAGAGGTGGCTGCCAGGGTCTGGTGATCGCTGTGGGGGCAGGAAGCGGCGCTTCAGAGAAGCATTTGTTGTGGAGCAGCCCGATGATCCCCACTCTCGGAGTGCAGATTATCGGCTGCTCGAGGCAGCTGGTTTCCTGCCCAGCCACAGCAGCCAGGGCCTTGACAGCACCACTGTCACTGTGCCCCCAACGCAACCTGACCTGCAGTAGAGCGGGCCTTTTTTAGTTGTGTATATATATTTTTCAATGTATACATTTTTTGTTGTACCAAATAAATAAAAAAAAAACAAAGAATAAATAGTCTGCAGACTGTCGGTGGTGCACTGTTCGGCTAGCTTATGCTGATTCGGAAGCACCATCACCATGTTTTAGTTACGAAAAAATGCTCTAAACTATGAATATTCTCGATTACCATGTGGGGGACATATGTGGGGATTGCAAGTGGGGGACATACGCTTTCAACATTTACTTCCTAACGACTTTTTTCGATCTGCTGTACCAAATACCAGTACCAAATAAAGCACTCGCTATTGCAAAAGATAAATTGGTAAAAAAATAAACTACGCTTCTAGTGTTAGCAAAGGGAATGAGGTATAAAAGATGAAATAGATCGAGTAACTGCTTTCAGTTTTCAGCATTCAATTTTTTGTTGCCCCAAGTATACAGGGCTGCAAAGCTACAAGAGCGGGTCATCGAGGCATATTGTTTAAATCTTCCGGTAAGAAAAATTCCCTACTAATAATAGTTACATAATGGCAAGCCAATCAGTAGCCAATATTCGTCGTGCAGGAAACATCGGTGTAATAACGGCATTTGATTGGCTGCAATGTGGCTCTGGATTGGTCCAATGTTGGTCGTACATCCGTAGCCAATATTCGTCGTGCAGCAAACATCGGCGTAAAAATGGCATGTGATTGGCTGAAATATGGCCCAATGTTGGCCGAACATTGGCAGCTTTGTCGGCAATACGATGGGCCTTCGTCGGCCCAATGTTGGTTGCATACTGGCTAAAACATCGGCAAAACGTCGGCCCATCATTGGCTTGAACGTCGGCCCGACATTGGAAGAAGTTGCACTTCCGACGTCGGCCCGACAACGGTGCCGATGTTAGCCGATGTTGGTCCAAGATTGGTCCAACGGCGGCGTGCTGCCTGGGTGCTTGCTGTCCTCTTTGAAGTTTGCTGGTGGCAAACACTCCACGTGCAGCGCCGTGTTTGGTCTCGCGTTTGCTTGCTCGAGCTGTACGACATCGCCCGCTTTGAACTCGCCGACTTTTTGGTGGCACGGTGGTACGCAGAGTTGTGGCTGCGGCCGCCGCTCCTAAGCTGTTGTGCTTCGGTTATCGAAATGAGTCTTTGACGATGTGTGACATCACGGTGAAATGATTAGGATATCGTATCTCGCGTATGTTTTCATTTCACCTTGCACGTATTTCTCATATGCATGTGTATTTATCCTGTGTCACGTGTGACTCACTATTTTACATACTTAATGTGCAGCCGTGGGCACAAACCATGCTGAAGACTGTGTGCGCTGGCGTCTGCGATGCTTGTCATCCATCTGTTTTGTCAGAGCAGCTTCAGAAGAACTGTGCGAGATGTGAAGGTAAAGTTATTTGTGTGTGATATTTTACAAGCATATTTTTATATTAACTTGCACGTGCTTGTCACATGTGTGCATCGTCATCTTCTGTCACCTGTGTCTAACTATTTTCTCCATCTTTTTTGTACGTACAGCCGTGGGAACACAACAGGCGGAAGGCTGCGTGCACTGGCGTCTGCAACACCCGTCATCTATCGCTTTCTTCGGAGGAGCTTCACAAGGAGTGAAAGAATGAAACTGTACTTGTACAATTCACCATGAATTCACCTAAAAGAATGAAGAAACTTCATGTGTACGTAGAAAAATAAGAGACTTCAATTTCTAACTTTTGTCTTTCGTTGTTGCCGTGACTGCGAAAGCAGTTAGCCATAGGTGGCTAAGTACTTTTTCGCGTGCTCTTTTCTACGCTATTTGTTGCATACTGCGCAGAAAAACAGGCGAGAAAAGTATTAAGCCTGGCGGAAAATAAATAAACAAAAAATGCTTCAACTGGAAATTAAAAGTTCATTCGTTTGGAGTATTTTAGTGGATCAAGCGTTCGTCCGAGGAGGTGCAACTGTGAGAACTAACAGTTGCCTAGTAAGGCGTAAATGTGGGGATTAACAGTTCTCCTGAAAGATGAAACTGTGAGGTCCAAATGTAAGTCCTTTGAGGTGAATTGTGGGACTAATGGCTACTCACTAAGGTGTAAATGTGAGGACTAAATGTTAGTCCCTTGAGCTTGACTGTGGGGACTAACTTTTATACCCGGTGCCGTTTGTCCTCAAAAGGATTATTGGTTGTATTAGCCCCATTAGTCCCCAAAAGCACGAAACACACATGCTTTTAACACCCATTTGCCTTCGAGTGTAAGCGTCTTATCATGATGTGATTGAGCACTACATTGTGCTTCTTAGGTGGTACACCGAGGTCTTTGAGTGCCCTGACGCGGAAACACACAGTGTCATGCAGCATTCGAAGCTTCTCCACTTCCTTGGAACTCTGTACTGGAGACAGTGCAAGAAGCTGGTCGATATATTCGCTCAACAGAAGTTAATGTGTACCAAAGCGCTCTTGCAAACTCTTCACGGCGACCTCGTAGTTGTGGTCAGCCAGCCTGATGCCTTCGATTGTTCACTTGGCTGCTCCCGTCAGTTATGTGAACAAATATTTGAATTTCTCGATTGGTGGCGACTCGTGGTTGTTGAGGATTCTTGCTATGAAGTGATCCCGGAATTCCCCCACTAACGTATATCGCCTCATATGTCGGGACTTGAATCGTGGGAAGTGCGACTGACCGAAAACACGTTGTACTAACTTTTCCTTGTGAGGCATAAGCAAATCCGATGTTCCTCGGGGTGGCGGTTACCCGATCACCGTTCTGTTCACTCATAGATGGGTCACTGAGACAGGTCGACTGTTCTCGTTCCGACAGGATGTGCGCGTCAGCGATCACGTACAGAATCTTGCGTTAGTAGTCAGTTGCACCCTTGGCTTCATCGATACCTTCGTCTTCAGTGAGGTCAAGAATGTCCTTATCTAGCTGGTGGCGCTGAGCTTCTTTTGTCTTCAATATGACGACTTGTCTGTTCACTTCGTGTGTCTCGATGGTAGTATCCTGCAGTAGTCCTGTCAGTAGCGTAATATTTCGTGAGACGCTGGCCCTGACAGTCCCACATACCTTCCCAAGGCGCTCGGCTGACGACATCATAGTCCCGGACCAACCACTTTTCGGGTTTCACGGCACCAAAATATGAGAACAAGGGCCCGTGGTCGTGGCTCTGCACGATGATCTTAACTCCATCAAGGCTAGCCCCGCATACCTTCTTCTTCTCTTTTTGTAAGACCAGCGCGCGTCCTCCAAGCCTATGGCCCACTTCTTTATTTTCAACAGCTAATGATACATTCACTGGTGGTGGTGCGCGCGCGTGCAAACATTTATTGATACAAAGCGGTAACAAATCAGCTTTCATAACTCACTCGAAAAATAGTAGAAACGCATTGTACAGCGAGGAGTTCATATGCCATGTATCAGCGCACTTTTGTCGGCTTTATCTTAACATGAAGTATATAGGCCTTTATCAAGCGAACCGTCTATGAACACTTGGTTTGCGACCTCACGACGGTACTGTGTAATCTTAGCAATATGACGTTAGTCATAGCGCGAAAACAGAACGACGACACAGAGACAAGGAGCACACGAATGACACGTCTTGGTATCGTGGTTCTGTTATCGCGCGATAACAATCGGCATGTCATACCAACTAGCCCAAGCTGCCACACTTTTTAGCAATACGCTCGGGTGTTCTTTGTATGCTGGCGCCAGTCACTTGTGGCGCTAGCAGTGGTTTGGTGCGCGGCTGCCACCCCTCAGAATTTTCTCCAGCCTTCTCTCCTTATGATGCTCCAAGAGCAAAGATAACCAAAAATGAGGCATGAGTGGCCCGATTTTCTGTTCTCCTGGGTGAATGTGCATGGCAACAGCACATCTGGCACGTACCACAGGATGCTAAACCCTTTCTGTTTATCGTTCAGGTGCTGGCTGTGTGGCTTCACCTGCAGCCGATGCCGACCTTCTGCGCAAGTTCAGAATATATTACCAAACTGGATTTCTGTGCAGGCGTTAACGTTTCATCGAAAGCAAGTTTCTTCACTTTTCTTGAGATCATTCCATCAAACAAAGCAGTGCCTGCGCGTGCTCCCTGCTGGACAACGTCTCATCACGTGGACAGCTTCGTTGCTATAAGAAGACCAACATCGCTGGCAGTTATCAGTGTGCATGGCAGCAGCGCATCTGGCACGTACCACACGATGCTAAACTCTTTCAGCTTTATCGTTGAAGTCAGTAGATACATGCCTACCCGTTGCTTCGAAAGTGATAACCGCTTTTTCCTGCTGCGGCCATGCTAACCATTTTTTCAAAAACTTGTTAATATATATACGCATTCAAGGATAACCTTTTGGCATGTGTGTGACGTTGAATCTAACCCTGGTCCGACAGAAAAATATTTGTTGATGCAGTTTCTTTCAGGACGTACAATTCAGCGTAACTATGTCAATCAACAATATTTCAGCTATACTTGGCCAAATTGAAAGATAAACTACCAATATAAACGACCGTATTGGGAATATAGAACGTCAGCTACCTCCTTTGCTTTCTTCAAAAAATGAAGTAGATCAAATAAAATTAACAGTAGCGAAGCTAAAGGAAGCTATGTGCCTCACATCGAGAAGAAAAGAAGAGGTTGAAAATCGATGCAGGAGAAATAACCTAATAATTTATGGTAAAAAACATTATTACTTCAGGCATGTTTTAAACTAAAGGGATCGTTTGTTTCAGTCACAGAAACTGTTTCTTCTGGCGTTAGAGAAACCCGGAGAAAATTGTGGCAAACTGCGACACATGCAAAGAAAAATGGTTTAAAAGTAAAACTGGTATATGATAAGCTGTACGTAGCAACATTCTACATGAAAAGAAAAATGGTTCAAAAGTCACGCTGGTATATGATAAGCTGTACATATACGACATTCTATATGGTCTGGATGAAAGAAACAATAAAAGGTATAGCATTTCAATGCATAACAATTGACAACAAAAAGTTAATGCTCAAAATTTGTCTGTACCTAACGTAAATTGTCGTAGGCGTGTAAATAAATCTGCCCTGCTTGAAGCCTTGTTTCTTACCCTTGAACCAGATATTGCTGTGCTGACAGAAACTTGGTTCAGCAATTTTTACATTTTACATTTTTTTGAGGTTGTTATAACCACATTTCAAGAAATGCACAACACTGATTAGACCCATAGCCATAGGCTAGTAAGGGGTCTAACGAGAGAACGTGTACAAGCAGAATACAATTTGTGTATAAGAAAAAAATCAAAACATCAAAAAACGTTGATTTTTCAACAAACGAACAAAAATACAAGAAAATACACATTGTTGCACTTTGTTCATAAAAAATGAAATAATCAAGTATAGACAAAACATCAAACTATGTTTAAGGCTTACTACATGGTCATTACTATTGATTTACATTTAGCAAATATTTTTTGAGTGCACTCGAGAAAACCCTAGAATCTTTAATCTGAAGTGGTATGTTATTCCACACTTTAGCTCCGACGAACTGTAGTAAGCGTTCACCATACACGTTTTTAGTGGGTTGAAGATTAAAATTCCGCAATGTCATGCATCTAGTTACGCGGGACGAGGAAGAAAAGATAGATACATTGAAAGGTACACTGTGTGCAATAACATTGTTGATGGTGACTGCGGTTTTATGCTTCCGTATGTAATCAAAAGGTAGAATATCCAATTTGTGAAACAAAGACTCACTGGGTTCATTATATGCCGCATAATCTATAATTATAAGTGCACGCTTTTGTAATATCCGGATAGGATCAAGGTAAGTTTCAAAGGTCCATCCCCATGAGTCTAAGCAGTATGATAGATGACTATGAACAAACGAAAAATAAAGGACTTTGAGAATATTTCTGCTAAAATAATTTCTAGCAGCCAGTAGCATACTGCAGCCAGATGCTAGCTTAGTACAGAGTTATTTTTTGTTTTTTCCAGTGCAATTAGCTGTCAAACACTACACCAAGATATTTAAATTTACATGCTCAAGTTGGCAGTTGTTCATTGTAAGTCGAAATGACTCACAGTTTACATTTCGGTAACGGGAGTGAAAAATGGTGTATTTGGTTTTCTTTGCATCGAGTGTTAATTTGTTCATTGTAAACCACTTAAAAATATTTTCTAGTTCTTCATTAACTCTACATTCTAGATCGGCTATGTTGTCGGCGGTAACTATTAAAGCTGTGTCATCAGCGTACAATAGCAACTCGGCCGATTTGAGTATGCATGGCAGATCATTTACGTATAGTGAGAATAATAGTGGCCCCAGGACGGACCCCTGAGGTACCCCTGTCTTTATGTTTAATAATGACGACGTAAGATCTTGCATGTTGACCATTTGATGACGTCCATCAATGTAGTTAGAAAGGAGGCTAAAAACTTTGTTGTGGAATCCATAGTGTTTTAATTTCATAAGCAAAATAGTATGGTCGACGGTATCGAATGCCTTTTTTAAATCAATGAAGACAACTGCCACAAGAAGGTTGTTGTGCAGTGCTTTGTTAATCTTCTGTGATAATGATAACACAGCTGTTGATGTGGAACGGTGTGATCTCAATCCATGCTGCTCCGGGCAAAACGCATTATATTTTTCTAAGAATAGGCACATTCATTTTCCCAGAATCTTTTCAAATATGGTGTTTATAATTCTTAACACTGATATGGGTCGATAGCTTGAAGGATCAGAGCGATTGCCCTCTTTATATACCGGCACAACTTTGGCGTTTTTTTAAACAAGATGGGTATGTCAACGTACGCAAGCAATGGTTAAATACATGGCACAAGATGGAACTCAAAATATCAATGTTATCTTTCACTAAAGGAGCAGTAATACCATCTATTCCACTGGCTTTGTTCGTGCTTATATTGGCAACAGTGTCATGAATTTCATCCTCACTAATGTAGTGAAGAGCTAACGTATTTGTTAAAGAGGTTGAAAAACATTTCATTTCTCTACTAGGGAATTTTGCGGCTAAGGTAGAGCCGATTTCAGTAAAGAATAGATTAAATTTATCAAGTATACGCGCATCGACTACATCAGGTGATACACGCTGTGTTGTTTCTTTACCGACAACTTCTTTTACAATTTGCCATGTTTTCTTTGAATCGCCTTGTGCTTTCAAGCACAAGGCGATTCAAAGAAAACATGGCAAATTGTAAAATGCAACAAGCATTGTTGAAAATGCCAACAAGCATTGTTGAAAATGGCAACAAGCATTGTTGAAAATGAGTTGAGAATAATAGATTTTTTTTGTTGCCTCATGAGATTCACGGATTGGTTTCTTAAAAGTTTGAATTGACCTAAATAATATTTATTTTCCTTGTGCTGTCTCCACTTGTGGTACCAAAAGTCTTTCTTCTTCAGCAATGCAAGGATCTGTGTTGTCATCCAAGGAGTTAGCGGAGTGTTATATGAGCGTGCGGACACGTGTGAACGACTGCGTTCAATGGCATGGCGAAGGGCTTTTGTTATGTTCTCTAATTCAATGTTGGCATCATCGTCATACAATGTTTCAAATTCAATGGAGAGAATGTGATTCCGTAATAAGTTGTAATTGAGTTTGCTTGCATTGCTGAAAAATCGAGCATTCTTGTTTGGAGTTTTCCTTATGAAAACAAAGATAGAAAGGTGATCTGCTATCGGTTCATTATAAACACCAGCATTCACTTTCGATGATACGTTAGTTAAGATGTGATCAATCGTTGTTCCGATGTGCTGGTTAATCTCGTAGGGGTATGTATGAGATTACGAAAATTGAATGAACTAATCAATTGTGTGTAATGAGTGTAACTAGTGTTTGCGGTGTCTATGTTCATATCCCCAACAATGACTGATCAGTTTTGGTACTTAGTTGAAAGACAGAAAAGAATTTATTTATTTATTTATTTATTTATTACAATACCCTCAGGGCCCGTAGGGCATTACAGAGGGGGTGGGTACAACATATATAACACACAAGAAAAAAAGACAAAATAAAGAAACAAGCGTCAGATGCGCAAATCAGGAAGGCAACATAAGTCAACTAAAAATGTATAAGAATTCAAGCACATACAACACAAAGATAGATAATGGAAACTGCGTATAGTTACAAGCATTGCTGAGAAATTGCAGTCTTGAATAACAAAGGGTCTGTTATTGATACAAGAATTTCTTCCATTCTATCGAGGAAATGCGCTGCATTAGAATTCGGTGGACGGTAAACCACGCCAATTATGCCAAAACAGTGGAGTCTGATAAAAAGTGCTTCTATATCGGTAGAGCTGTGGTTCAGGAAGGATATAACTGTATATGCGCAGCCTTTTTTTACAAAAAGCGCCACTCCACCACCACGTGAACATGAGTCTCGCTGATGTGATATGGTTTCGTATCCGGGAATGTTGACATTCTCTCCTTTTTTTAACCATGTTTCTGTAAATGCTAGCACATCAAAGTGGTTTGTATGTTTAGATAAGAAAGCAAGAAGCAAATTTAGGTTTTGTCTTATACTGTGAATATTGCAGTGGAATATGTTAGTGTGTGTCTTATCTATGAGCTGATCTACTTGAGCTATCGTGACAGCCGTTTCTCTGAAAATTCTTGTGGCAAGTGATCAAGAAGAGCAGCTACACTAGTTTCGCGAGATCATCCTCGCATGTAACGTGAACTACCTTCGAGTTCTCAGACTTCCTAGCAAGGATTTTTTCTTTGGAAACCCAGACGAATCTCCCGTTCTTATCTTTCTTTCTCTGTAAAGCCTTACCTAATAGAACCTTATTTTGAAGACACAGATGTTCGTTCACGAACACAGGTTGATTTATACTGAAACCAAGAGTTGACGTGTTAAGCCTGTTTTTTCTTGCTGACTTTATATTAGATCACGTTTGAAGCGAGACAAGAGTTTAACGACAATATTTGGAACATTGTTTGCCTTTGTCGGCACTCTGTGAACAACATCAATATCTTTGGCGCTGACCTCAACACGCAAACAGTCGCCAATTTTTTCGACAATCTCCATTAGGTTTTCCTTCTCAACATAGGGAATGCCTTTCAATTCAATGTTGTTCCGTCTCGAGTATTGCTGTAGATCTATCAACTGTTTTCTTGTATCTCCTAATTCTTTTTTAATTTCCATGTTTTCTTTCTGACACTCGATGCTTCGATTTCTCGCCTCATTAAGTTCCTTATGCAGAGACTTTATTTCAATCTTTAGTTCGTCAAAGCTGTCACTAGCGAAGCTTACAGATGCCCTGATGAATATCAATTCTGCCTTGATAGCATTGTACAATGAATCAGTAGTGTTCACGTCTGTTTTGATAGCAAAGAGAACGTCAACAAGCTTCGTGTTCATCTCCTGCATTGCTTTCCCTATTTCCTTTACAGTACTTGGTGGTTTTTCACCTAAGGCATTGGCGAAATCCGTCAGGGCATCCATTTTTCTTTTTTCGGCTCACACTTTGTTCACAAATAGCAACAACAAAATGACAGGGTCATAAAACAAATGCAAGTTCAGGACGGATCGGTAGCCGTGAGTGGATAGGATTTATGCTAAGTTACACAAATGATCAGACTCCTACCTGCGATGTGTAGAATACACGGTTAGTCAGTGACATATCCGACAGCGAATTAGTTCCGAAAACTACATGTGCTTTCGTAAAGTTCGAATAAAGAGAGGAGGAGCGGTCGCTATAATATTTAGGGCACCCTTATACCTTGTAAGAATTCCTTAAATTTCAGGAGTTGAATGCATTTTCGCAATGCATATTTTAACAAAATGAGGTACGTTCTCAGACCTATATATAGGCAACGTGACTCCTCTGTCTCGCTTCTTAAAAATCTTGATGAGTACATGTCCTGTCATATAAAACCAGAAGACAGATTATTTCTCGCAGGTGATTTCAATTTTCCAAATATCGATTGGAACGCTTTCTCTACGCAATCTTCTGATCAAAATGGCACGAAAATGCTTGACATAGCTCTTAATTACTATTATCTACAGATTGTATTCCAACCCACTAGAATTCAAAGTGCAATTTCAAATCTAGATCCCTTTTTTGTTAGTGGTACTGTGAAAAATGATGTATGGTGTGATGTAGTACCGGGAATGTCCGATCATTAACCTGTGGTTTTAACTTTACTGATGCTTCGTATGATCAGCTCAATTTCAATCACCAGTACCCCAACTTTTCTCGCGCTTATGATGAGTCAATCATTGACTTTTCGAACCTCTTCTTTAATGCTTTTTCAGAAAACATGGGCAATATAGGCAATCTTTGGCCAGCTTTCAAAAATATTGGTAAAGAATGTATAATAGGATATGTGCCAATAATAACTAAAAACTCACCCGGTAAAATAGCTTGGACCACCCAAAAAACTCTCCAGCTACAACGCAAACTTAGGAGACAGAGAAACAAAAAGGCCTGAAATCCGTTTCACTCTTCACTGGATAAGTCTATTGCTACATTAGCAACAAAACTGATATTACCGATTCGGGAGGATGAGACAAAATACTATGGTGTATCACTTCCTTCTTTTATCAAGGCGTCACCCGAAAAGTTTTGGAGATCGATTAAGCCGAGTTCATGTAGCGCTGCCTCATTTTCACTCAATGGGCATATCATTCCTGATGAAACAGCTGTGTCTGCTGCCTTCAACAAACACTTTAGATCTGTATTTACAACTAATAATGGTTTTTTACATTGTTCAGTATGTCTTTGCCAACTATGCTTGATGTGAGAATCACTGAGCAGGGTATTTTAAACCTTGTGCTTAACATAGATGTAAAAAAAAAACCCTTGCCAAGACAATATCCCAAACGCCTTCTTGAAAAGGTATGCACAGTGGTGTGCAAAGTATTTACTCGAATTGTTCAAAAAATCTCTCACTGACGGTTCGTTGCCGGAGGACTGAAAAACTGCGAGAATCAACCCACTCTTTAAATCTGGTGATAAATCCAGTATGGCACAATATTGGCCCATTTCATTGACATATACTTTGTGTCAAATCTGCGAACAGATAATTTATAAACATATAGTAGAATTTTTTGAAAAGTGTAAAGTTTTAACAGATGCAAAACATGGCTTTAGACGTGGGTAATCAACAAGTAGGCATTTAGTCAGAATTTCGCATGATTTTGCCGAAGGTATAAATAAACGATATCAGACAGACGCCATATACATGGGGTTTAGAAAGGCTTTTAATAAAGTATCACATAATGAAGTACCAAGCAAACTAGATTTATTATAACAAATTATACTCTACTTGCACGAATTAGAGCTTATCTGATGAACCGTTACCAATACGTTTCTGTAAATGACACCTGCTCAGGTCGAGTTGACGTTGTTTCAGGTGTACTTCAGGAGTCCGTGCTTGGGCCTCTATTATTTTCGATATTTATAAACGACATCACCATTAATATTATAATTATTATTAAACTCTCTGCAGACGACTGCGTGATTTATGACACAGTTAGGTCAATTCAGGATCAGAATTAATTAAATGAAAAATTCCAAAGAAACGTATTATGGTTTGATCAGTGGCGAATGACTAATAATTGCGAAAAGACGGTCTTTATGCGAATAACCCACAAAAATAATCCACTTTTTTTCTTTACGGGGCGAACGGGAACACGCTCTTGGAGGTCGATGAGTGTAAATACCTGGGTATTTGGTTCACAAACAATTTATCATGGTCGAAACATATAGATGTTGTTACGAAAATTATCAACGACTTCCGTTCGCTTCCTTGCATACCACTTCATTATATCTCCTATGCTTGGATATGCCGTATCGATTTGGGACCCATACACCAAAACAAACTTCGGAAAACTTGAAAGAATACAAAAAAATAGTTCGTTACATATATAACTCATATGGTCGTTCCTCAATCACTGAACTCATCAAACGATCTAGGTTTTCCTCAGTTAGCAATAGTGGTAGAATTTGCCGGCTAAAATTATTTTACCAAATAGTTAAAGGGCATTATAACATAGGCTCCTCTCTCATTATCAATTCTTCTCAGGGTTACAAAACCAGGCAAAGACATTCTTTCACGATAACACCTTTATTTCTACAAAATAACTGCTTTAAATACTCATGTTTCTCTAGAACTCTTGTTGATTGAAATAACCTCCCCGACAATATTGTAACACAATCCTCGCTTACCTTGTTCGAAAAATATTTGCAACATGTTGTTAGCACCATTTGTTATACTTCTTTTTAGTGTGCGTTCCAATTTGTTGCATTATTCTGTTCAGTTTGATAAATTTTCTCTTTGAAATCATATTCTTTTTTGTGTTTATTGAGCTTGTGCTTTTACTCTTGCCTTTTAAAGTTACTATTTGATGTTAAATTTCGTTGTGCTCTTGTTTATTTTCTTAACCTAATTTTTTTATCTGTTTGCATTGTATTTTTCACTTATTGTGTTTTCTTTGAAATTTATTGTGCCTTTTTTATTGCATGTATCAATCTATCACACCTGCTATAGTCCCTGCTTGAGATGCAGTATCAATAAATAAAATAAATAAAAAAATCTTTTGCCGTAGGTGCCTTTTACACACGAGCCCTGAAGAAAGCGCGCGCCGCTGAACGGACCTTCCCAAAAATCACAGCGTCGTGCCTTCCCCTGGTGTATCAGCGCTAGGGCATTATGGGAGAGTGAAGCGTCGGCGGTGCAGAACAGACAACGCTTTCCCGCTTTCGCCTGCTTTCGTCGGGTGCCGTGAATGGTTTTGGCTGGTGTAAGGAACTGCTATTTTAAATTTACGCTTTCTCTGATCGCTCAGACTTTCATTCACGCATACTAGACTGTGTTGCTTGTCGCAAATAACAGTAATCACGACTAGACATGCTGAATAAGAAAAGTGGCGGCCACACTTGCTCGGTTCTGGGATATGATATTACGTGAAAGTCAATGGGCATTTCATTCATTGCTTACCCGCCACAGTGGTGTGGTGGCTAAGGCACTCGGCTGCTTGCCCGCAGGTCGTGGGGGGGACCCCCATCTGCAGCGGCTGCATTTTTGATTGCGGCAAAAAATGCTTTAGGCTCGTGTGCCTAAATTTCTGGAGCCCTCCGCTACAATCAATACAAATCACGTGCATACAGCAGAGGAAGTCGCTATCGCGCTCGCCATAGTTCACACTGATGCCACGTATATTATCAGCGATTCACAAAAAGCAGTCCGAACTTTTGAAAATGATAGGATTTTTCCAGTGGCACTGAAAATATTTACTAAAGGCAAAACCGGCATTGGTGACTAAAATGCATGCATTCTCTGGTTTCCCGCCCACACACCCGTCGACCACACGGAGGTCAATCTTAACGAGGTGGCACACGACGTGGCTCGAACTCTCTCGTTCCGGGCCACGTCAATGGATGACACCATTTGTACAGACTCTTGTGGAGAAATGCGATTGGGCGATAGACTCACCAAATTCAACGACATTATGTCAATGAATGACACCACCTGTACAGACTCTCTTGTGGAGGAATGGGATTGGGGGATAGACTTACCAAATTCAACGACATTATCGAACAATATAGACTTCAACAACGGTAAACTCTCTGCCTCACGCCGAGATGAACCCGGACCAGTCAGTTGAATGGCGGCAATTACAAACAGGCGCCTACACAAATCCCGTATTTATGAAGCACACGCACGCCGACTTGTATATGACCAAATAGTGCAAGCATTGTAGCATTAGGGCCACACTAGCGCACGTTCTCTGGGAGAGTCCAGCACTAATTGGCAAAACGTGAGACGCGGCCTCCTATGTGGACCGTCGGGAGCGTTAGCGGACCGCGCTGATCAGCTCAGGACTAGATAATCATCTCTGGACAATCCAGCAGGCCAAAGAAGCTACTGAGAGACATGGCCTCTCAACCAGCTTCTAATTGGGAGCCCAACCCGGTAAATTGCAGGAAGTGAATAAAGTTTTTCACTCACTCCCCTACGGCGTCTCTCGTAATCACATGGTGGTTTTGTGACGTGAAATCCCAACACTTATATTATTAGTTCATCGCTTGGCGCTACTTCATGGCTTCGATGTATGTGGTGCTGAAGCTAAGTTGACCCTTTGTTATCTGTGTCCTCACTATTATTACGGTGCTGAGATTTTAGACTTGCAGCTTACCCTGTATTTAACTGTGCGAATTTATTAAGGCAAAAGGCCTAGATACCTCGTTATAACTTCCCAGTGGCTCTTCTTCATCCACCTAAGATTTTTGATAGAGAAGCCATCGTCTTTTTTTTCAGGCGATGTGGTGATCCTACCCCGCCAGCCTATGACTGTCAGCAGAGTTTTGTCGTGGGTGCGAACCCATGTTGCGTCGTGGCTGGGGGAAAGCACTAGTGCAGCTTGGACGTGGGCAGGTGCCGGTGTGGCTTGAAGGGGGCCAGTGTCCCTTTCGCACCTCCCGGCCAACGCCCCAGCCTGCCACAATTCACACCACCCTTTGAAAACTTGTACCTATTGAAATTTGCACTGCCTTCAAAAACAGAGGCAGTGCAAAACTGATTTTCAATGCCTTCATGACAAGACCACATTGCACTAAGCTCGGATTTCATGCAATGACTAGAGCACGTGAAGTCGCGTGATATTTCATGACGTCACCATTATGGTGATGTCAGACGTCATCTACTTTGTCATCACCTTTCTAACACTGATTTGTTTTTGAAGTCATTCTGACCATTACCAACCTTCCACAGCAACGTTTTCTGGCTTTAACTCTCTGTGCCCAGATAGTGAGTGCTTATTAGCACCGTAATAATGTTTATCGTTCGCAATTTTTTTCCTTTTCATTGTGTCTTAGGCGAGTTTTTCAGATGTTTTGACCTTGGCCTTTGTGGCAAAGGTGACAGAAACAGTTGTATGATTTGGGCAGCTTGGAGAGGCAGATCTATGCAAACGACAAGTTACTCAATTAGCATAATCATAAACTGCAATGAAACAAGAGATCACAGGAAACAGTAAAATGAAATATTGCGTGAATAAAAACGACAAGTTACAGAATTAGCATAGTCATAAACGGCAATGAAACAAAAGATCACAGGAAACAGTAAAACGAAATATTGCGTCAATTATGCACACTGAAACTCATTTCGTTTTACATTTCTTCGAATTGTTAACTGGTAATGACCTTTTGCGCAGTCCAGGCCCAAAATTCTTAAGTTAATTTTGAACTCACACGTTCTTGAGACATGAAGTCACGTCACATACCAGCAATGATTACGTGAGCCTGACTATAACACATAAAAGCGGATATTCTCAGTAATAGGAGGATACATACACCGAAGCGCACAGATGGACTGCTTCCACCAGGGGACTATTCTTCAAGCAGCACAAAGGCCACACATTGTGATTGGCGATTTTAATGCATATCATCCTCTCTGGGGCAGCACTACAACAAATTCTCGCGGAGGGGATTTGGCCAATAATATATGCAAATATGCACTAAGCGTACTCAACGACGAATCACCTACATTTGTTCGTGGCACGTGCTACAGCAGCTGCCTCGACCTCTGTTTTGTTTCCAGAAGCCTTCTGTCTTCCGCATGTTGGTGCAAGATTTGGATACTCGCGGCAGTGCCCACCTTCCAACCTATGTTCAGTTCAGGTGGTTTCGCCGCACGCACGCACACTACATCCGTCAAACCAACTGGACACTGTTCAAAGCATCCGTCAAGTCTGGCTGTGAGCACACGAGTGATCCATCCGAGGTAGAGAACATCAGTGCTTCTTCACTGTGTGACACAACCAAACAGATTAACCTACCGATGCAGAGATCAGCAGTTGACTCCCAATACGAGGCCCTTCGTGCAATCCGTCGCCGTGCTGAACGCCGATACAGATGAACGAAGTCGCCTTCAGACCTTTCCGCCTGTCGTCGAGCTCAATGACATGTTCTTCGGCATCTTCACGAGATTCACAGGCAACGTTGGAGAAAATTCTGTGGATCTCTGGACCCCAGGCAACCTCTATCTAAGATCTGGCGGGTGGTACGAAGTTTCCAGACAAGTCCCCAACAACGTCAACCATTTCAAGATGTTGCTCTACATCAGGGGCGGACTGAAGTTGAGATAGCCAGTGACTACTGTAGCGTCATTGTGGACACTACTGATGGTTTTGCCACTGATGAGCCTCTTACTACCATTGCGCCTCCATCGTCTGACAAGCGCCTTGATGTACGTTTTACAATGCATGAGCTTGACGCAGCGAATTCTGCCTCCCACTGATTAGCGGCACCAGGACCTGACGGAATCACGTATGCAGCACTCAACCATCTTGATACAGAAGCACGATGTATCCTGTTATCTCAATATAACACCTCATATGAGTCAGGAGAAGGCCCAGCGAATTGAAAATTCAGTCGCAATATTGCATTGCTTATTCCAGGGAAGTGTCCTTATGCACTTTCCTCCTACAACCAATCGCCTTAGCCAGCTGCGTCGGGACAGTAACGGAAAGAATGGTATGGTCTATATTATAGTGGCTTCTAGAGAGCAACAACTCCTTTCCTGCATTTATGAACGGCTTCAGAAGAGTCCGATCTGCCATTGATGGTGTAGTCGGCTTTATCACCAGCGTTGAAGAGGAAAGAAGCCAATGCAGACTAGTGGCGGCGTTTTTCCTAGATAATTAATGTGCCTACGATAATGTGCTGCATTATGCGATCCTTAACGCACCGGAAGATTGTGAAATCGGTGGATGACTGTATGCTTGGATTTTCAGCTACCTCAAGGACCGCACCATTTACATGACGACAAATAATGGAGACACCGATCGATATAAGGTTCATCGTGGTGTTCCCCAAGAAGAAATTTTCAGCCCGATCCTATTCAATGTCACAATGATCGGCCTAGCAGCAGAACTTCCCAGCATGGTGAAGATCAGTGCATAAGCTGATGACATATGCATATGGGCATCCGGAACTACTCATCCTCTATTGCAGGCTCGCATACAGTGTGCAGTGACGATCACATACAAATATCTACGACGTCAGGGGCTCACTCTTTTAGTCGACAAATGCGCAGTGCTTGCGTTCACGCGCAAGCATAAGTCGCAATATTCAATATTTATTATTGGGAACGTGATACCTGCTGTAACGCACCACAAGTTCCTTGGTGTTGTCGTACACAGAGATCTATCGTGGACGAGGCATATCGCAGTACTTAAATCTAAATTTAAGAGCTTTGCAATCGTTCTTCGCACATAGCAGGAGCAAGATGGGGCCCATCAGAATCATCGCTACTTCAAATGTACAATGCTCTATTTGTGGGATACATTCGATACAGCATTTCGGTGCTCCCCAATATGAGACCTAGTTCTGTGAAGACGCTAGAGAGTGTTCAAGATCAATGCTTACGAAGATTCTTGGATCTACCGTGCTGTACTTCAACAAATGGGACAATCGCAGAGGCTCGGACTTGTCCCATCAGTGTATACATGCTCTGCGAGCCACTTAGAGTTCACCTCCGATTGCTCAGCAAACTCAGACAGCACCCACTGTCAGTACTACCCGCCACTCACCAAGATTGCAGTTTCTCAAGAGTAATATCACGCATGAAAATATGTTACAATCAAGAGTTTCCCCACCAAATGCCCCTGTAGTGCCTCCACGGGTTCTTCCTAAACCCCTTGTTTGTTTTACGATACCTGGAATTACGAAGAAGTTGCTCATTTCTTCTGTTGGCCTCAGACAACTGACCCTATATCACATTCATACAACGTACAGTGATTCTCTGCAGGTGTGCACCGACGGATCCACCATGCTAAACACCTCCGCCGCCGCCCATGTCATCTCAGACATGAATATCGCTCGACGATTCGAAGTGGACCATAAAACCACATCAACGGCCGCAGAGTTTGCCGCTATCCGAGAGGCAATAAGATTTAATTCCGGAGAGCGACCTCGAGCCTGGACAATTTTCTGTGATGCCAAACCCGCTTTGCAAACCATTAATTGCATCATGAAGCAAGGTCCATATTACAGCTTGGCAATATAAATCACAGAACGTATTCATGTTGCTTCAACAACTGGCCATCTTATCACTTTCCATTGGATTCTCGCTAATTTCGGCGTGATGGGAAATGAAGAGGCAGACGCTGAAACTGAAAATGCTTTAAGATGTGCCCTTGAAGTACGCATTGAGTTTTCACGAGCTGACACGAACGCCCTGCTTAGCTGCGTGATTCGCAGCTACACACTTCAGCAATGCACCAAACCGGAACTGCGACACCAGCGACTTCACAAATGGAACCCGGAAATGAGGTTCCGCATGCCCCCTAAATTAAAACGGCAACTCACAAGTATCATCCACCGCATTCGTCTTGCTGTGGCGTACACCAGACGTTACGCACATATCATCGGTCGCAGTGACACCGGTCCCAATTGTGAACACTGTGATGTGCCAAAAACACTTGAGCACATATTTTGTGTCTGCCCAGCATACGCACATTAACGACAAACACTGATTCTTCTACTGAACTATGTCGCACTAGGTCATTGACTGATGGGACCATGTTGGGCGCTTGGCCAGACAGCAGCAGTGCAACTTCGTTCACAAGAGCAGTTATACCCTTTTTGGAAACAACTGGACTATATGCGCGGCTATAAAATGTGTCTCAGCTAGAAAGAACACTAAATACTTACCTGTCAAACTCACCATCGTCATCTGTTAATCTCTCTTTTCCCCTTTCTCTTCCCCCAGTGTAGAGTAGCAGGCTAGAGCATAGGCAATCGCTCATGCCGGCCTCTCTGCCTTTATGTAAATAAACTTATCTATCTCTCTCTCTTATTGAGCAACACGTCATGAAATGACGCTAAATATATTGCCACGTTCCATTTCCCAAGTTTTTGTTATCGTCCCAAAACACCACACGATTCTCAGCGCAAACCGCGCCTGCAGTTTTCTAGAAGGTTCCGGACTGTAGTAGATTATTTCAATAAGATCACGCCCACTGTGCGAACGGTACAGATTGTTCTGGAACCTACGCCACCGCCAGCGATAACGCTAGAACATTCGACGGCAAGATTATAAATGCCGACGCGCTTCGCCGCTTGTCAGTTGTTGATCGAAGGCCGACGCTCCGTTCGCCGCTATCAGTCCGAGACTGCTATCTGTGCGAGACTGCTGCTGTAATTTGACTTTCCGTTTACCGGGCACAGGTTCGCCCAAATAAACAGTTAAATACCAACACGAAGTCTCCTGTCTTCGGCCACGTCACGACCCCGTGACATCTGGTGGAGGTGCTTCTTCGTTCATGTACCGGACGCCCCCGTCAAGCCGTGAACCCAGCCCACGTCGCGGAGAAGACACCGACGCGCCCCAGGAGCAGCGAACAAGCCGCCGACAGTAAGGGCTACCACCGGAGTACGGCCTTCTACCAGACAAGGCGCGGAAGACGAAGGCCATGACCGCGACTGCAGCGACAATGACAACCGCAGCGTCCCAGCCCACGATGGTCATGCATCAACCCAGGGAACCACCAATTTTCCATGGGTCATCTTTCCAAGACCCGGAGTCCTGGCTAGAAACATACGACCGTGTGGCCGCCCTCAACCACTGGGACCATGACGAAAAGCTGCGTCGTGTGTTTTTCTATTTGGAAGACACCGCAAGGACTTGGCTTGAAAATCGGGAGTCCACGCTCCGAACGTGGGATGTTTTCTGCGGCGCGTTCCTGCAAACGTTCGTGAGCGTCGCTCGCAAAGAGAGGGCAGCTGCTTTATTAGAGACTCGGGTTCAGTTACCAAATGAAAGTGTCGCCATTTTCACAGAAGAAATGACCCGACTATGCCGTCACGCTGACCCAGACATGCCTGAGGAGAAAAAAGTTCGTTTCCTCATGCGAGGGGTGAAACAGGAGCTCTTCGCGGGACTGATGAGAAACCCACCGATAACCGTCCAAGAATTTGTAGCCGAAGCGACCACTATCGAAAAGACCCTGGACATGCGCACCAGACAGTATAATCGTCGCCTGACTGCAGACTGCGCTGCTGCTCAAGCCAGTAACTCCGGAGACCTGCGTGAAACGATCCGAGCGATTGTGCGGGAAGAGCTGCGCAAGCTGTTGCCTTCGGCACAGCCTCAAGTGGATTCAATTGCCGACATTGTGCGAGAAGAAGTTCGGCAATCGCTTCAAATTCCCCACCCACCGCTGCCCGAGCCGGAAGCTATGAGCTACGCCGCTGCACTTCGCCACAACGCTCCTCCCCGTCCATGCCAAAACGCCGCCCCATCGCACTACCGTCGACAGACGACACCGCCGCCACCACCCCCACCAACGTCATACCGTTCGCCAGCGGCCCAGCGCAGTGTACCGAGGAAGACTGACGTCTGGCGCAACCCTGACCATCGCCCGCTCTGCTACCACTGCGGCGAGGCCGGACACACATACCGCCGTTGCCAGTACCGACAGATTGGACTGCGTGGCTTCGTCGTCAATGCACCGCGTCCACAGCCAGGAGAACGACCACGTGACATCGCCGACTACCTGACAGGAACTCGGTGGACACCACGAAGCCCTTCGCGTTCGCCGTCGCCCAGCCGCCGCACGTCACCGCACCACCGACAGTACTCTGGCCCAACGCGGGGCCGGTCTCCTAGCCCGTATCTGGGAAACTAAGGGCAGCAACCGGTGGAGGTGTGGTTGCTGTGCGACGAACTACCGAAGATCCTCCTCCGACGACGACGCCGCGACGGAGCTTTCCGAACACAACGCCAAACAGGCAAAGCCCTGACGGCGAAAGCTCACTTACTGAAGGTGGCCTGACGACGCAACATGGAAGCAGCGGAACAAGCCGATGCAGCCGTGACCCGACGCCACGCCCTAACTGTAATGCGAGACGGCGAACTAGCGACCTCGACGTTCTTATCGACGGCCACAGTGTGACCGCTCTCGTCGATACTGGAGCCGAATATTCTGTCATCAGTGGGTCGTTCGCCGCGAAGTTAAGGAAAGTTAGGACAGCTTGGAAAGGCCCTGAAATCCGCACAGCCGGAGGCCATCTCGTAACGCCTGCAGGAATCTGCACAGCGAGAGTCACCATTAATGGCCGTATTTATCCTACAGACTTCGTAGTCCTACAGCGTTGCTCAAGAGATGTCATCCTTGGCATGGACTTCTTATGCCTTCATGGTGCTGTCATCAACCTAAAAACAAAGTCGATAACGTTATCCACAGAAGAAGCACTACCGCCGCGCACGTCGTCAGAACACCATGCCTTGAATGTGCTGGAAGAACAAATCACCATTCCGCCTCGCTCAAGCGTCATTATTTCAGTCGGCGCTCCTAAATCACCTGACTTAGAAGGCGTCGTTGAAGGCAGTCAGCATCTGTTGGTCACCCGAAATATTTGCGTCGCAAGTGAACAAAGGAACAACGGTCGCATACATCGAAGAAATTGTCGAAGCCACCAGTGCTTTCGCCCTCGCCGATTCTGCAGAACCTGCTCAGAGGAGCCAAGCCCCTCCCATAGCTTTCGACGTCAATCCCAGACTTCCGAACGATAAGCAGGAACAGCTCAAGGCCCTGCTCCTGCAATACGAAGATTGCTTTTCGTCGTCATCGAAAATTCGGCAGACACCAATCACGAAACATCGCATCATAATCGAAGAAAATGCCAGACCACTCCGTCAGAGTCCGTACAGGGTTTTGACGCGAGAACGTGAGGCCATGAAGAGACAAGTTGATGAAATGCTGCGGGATGACATTATCCAGCCGTCCAAGAGTCCATGGGCATCCCCCGTGGTGTTAGTGAAGAAAAAGGATGGGACCCTACGTTTCTGCGTCGATTATTGCCGCCTGAACAAAATCACAAGAAAAGACGTGTATCCCCTCCCACGAATAGACGACGCACTTGATCGGCTCCATAACGCCAAGTACTTTTCGTCAATGGGCCTCAAGACTGGCTATTGGCAAATCGAAGTCGACGAAAGAGACCGAGAGAAGACGGCGTTTATAACACCGGACGGCCTCTTCGAGTTTAAGGTGATGCCTTTCGGCCTTTGCTCAGCGCCTGCAACGTTTCAACGCGTTATGGATACAGTACTGGCAGGATTTAAGTGGCAGACTTGCCTTGTGTACTTGGACGACGTCGTCGTGTTTTCCTCGAGTTTCGACGAGCATCTTCGGCGCCTTGAAGCTGTACTTCAAGCCATCAAGACTTCCGGACTCACACTGAAGCCAGAAAAGTGCAGAATTGCGTATGAGGAGCTCTTGTTTCTGGGGCACGTTATCAGCAAGTCTGGAGTTCGTCCCGATCCATGGAAAACAGCCGCCATCGCCGACTTCCCACCGCCCACTGACAAGAAAACCGTGCGCCAATTTCTGGGCCTGTGTGCCTATTATAGGCGGTTCGTGAAAAACTTCTCCCGCATCGCCGATCCTCTCACTAACCTTACCAAGGCCGACGTGGAGTTTAAGTGGGAAACGCCGCAGGAACACGCTTTCCAGGAGCTTAAACATCGCCTCCAGACGCCTCCGTTACTTGCCCATTTCGACGAATTCGCCGAGACAGAAATACATACTGACGCAAGCAGCGTAGGTCTTGGCACCGTTCTTGTGCAGAGGGCTGACGGACTTGAAAGGGTTATTAGTTACGCCAGCCGATCGCTATCCAAAGCAGAAGCAAATTATTCCACAACAGAAAAGGAGTGCCTCGCCATCATCTGGGCTACGTCGAAATTTCGCCCCTACCTTTACGGCAGGCCCTTCAAAGTTGTGAGCGACCACCACGCCTTGTGTTGGCTAGCCACCTTGAAGGACCCCTCAGGTCGCCTCGCACGATGGAGCCTGAGACTTCAAGAATATGACATTACTGTCATTTACAAGTCCGGCAAAAAACACTCCGACGCCGACTGTCTCTCTCGTGCGCCTGTCGACCAACCGCTACCCGACGACCCGGATGACGACTACTTCTTAGGAACAATAACTACCGACGACTTCGCTGAACGACAGAGGGCCGACCCGGAACTTAAGGCCCTAATAGAATACCTCGAAGGCAGGACCGCCGAAGTCCCGAAGGTATTCAAGCGCGCACTTGCGTCGTTCTTCCTACGAAACGGTCTTCTACAAAAGAAAAACTTTTCACCGCTTCGAGCTAAGTACCTCCTTGTGGTGCCTTCAGCTCTGCGACCAGAACTCCTGGAGGCCCTTTACGACGATCCGACGACAGGGCACCTCGGTGTTTCTCGCACGCTCGCGAGGATACAAGAAAGGTACTACTGGCCACGTCTTACGACCGACGTCACTCGTTATGTGAGGACATGCCGGGACTGTCAGCGACGCAAGACACCACCGACAAGGCCAGCGGGACTTCTGCAGCCAATTGATCCACCTTGCCGACCTTTCCAGCAGATTGGTATGAACCTACTTGGGCCGTTCCCGACGTCGGCTTTCAGAAACAAGTGGATCGTGGTAGCTACCGACTACCTCACCCGCTACGCCGAGACAAAAGCCCTGTCAAAAGGCAGTGCATCCGAGGTAGCTAAATTCTTCGTCGAAAATATTGTCCTACGTCATGGCGCCCCGGAGGTCCTTATCACCGACAGAGGAACGGCATTCACTGCCGACTTAACTCAAGCGATCTTGGCATACAGCCAAACAAACCACCGCCGGACGACAGCGTACCACCCACAGACCAACGGCCTCACCGAGCGGCTTAACAAGACGATCGCCGACATGCTGTCAATGTACGTCGATGTCGAACACAAGACGTGGGACGCCATTCTTCCGTATGTGACCTTCGCATACAACACGGCGGTGCAGGAGACGACGCAGATATCTCCATACAAATTGGTCTACGGAAGGAGCCCGGCAACGACGCTCGATGCCATGTTACCCAACGTCACCGACGAAGAAAACCTCGATGTGAGCGAGTACCTTCAACGTGCCGAAGAAGCCCGACAACTTGCGCGTCTCCGTATCAAGAATCAGCAGACGACCGACAGCCACCGTTACAACCTTGGACGACGCTTCGTGGAATACCAGCCCGGTGAACGTGTTTGGGTGTGGACGCCGATACGCCGACGTGGACTAAGTGAAAAGCTTCTGCGACGGTACTTCGGACTGTACAGGGTGGTTCGACGTCTCGGCCCACTTGATTACGAGGTTGTCCCCGACGGCATCACAAACTCTCAACGACGCCGATCGCGACCTGAAGTCGTCCATGTCGCGTGCCTCAAGCCGTTTATTGCGCGTTAACAAACTGAACTATTGTTTTTTGTATTATTGTTGTATCGTAATTTACTCATTGTACTTTTTTGCATTGTTATTGTACTTTCATCTTTAGTTAAAGCATCGGGACGATGCCTTTTTTTCAGAGGGGGGAAATGCCACGTTCCATTTCCCAAGTTTTTGTTATCGTCCCAAAACACCACACGATTCTCAGCGCAAACCGCGCCTGCAGTTTTCTAGAAGGTTCCGGACTGTAGTAGATCATTTCGATAAGATCACGCCCACTGTGCGAACGGTACAGATTGTTCTGGAACCTACGCCACCGCCAGCGATAACGCTAGAACATTCGACGGCAAGAGTATAAATGCCGACGCGCTTCGCCGCTTGTCAGTTGTTGATCGAAGGCCGACGCTCCGTTCGCCGCTATCAGTCCGAGACTGCTATCTGTGAGAGACTGCTGCTGTAATTTGACTTTCCGTTTACCGGGCACAGGTTCGCCCAAATAAACAGTTAAATACCAACACGAAGTCTCCTGTCTTCGGCCACGTCACGACCCCGTGACAATATGTACAAATATTGAACGCACAGACATACGTTAAATAGTTACAGATGTTTATATAACCAGATGTTGGCACTTGCGCAACTATAACAACTGGAACATGTGTATTATCAACACCAGAAGGTGAAAGGAAGCGCTGATGCACGCGAGGATGCTGGCCCTAGACAGTGCTACACAAATCAACTTCAGTGCAATGCAATTAACCACATTTCACGTTCACCCGACATGACGGCTGTCTCAAAGGAGGACATATGTAATGTTTATGAAATTCGTTAGGCAGCGCTGCAACCACTATTGGCATTTCACAAAAATTAGCGTCTGTTTGAAAAGTAGTTCCGAGACCTGGCGTAGCTCTGTGGTAAAATGATTCATTCCCACGGAAAATGCTTGGGTTCGATTCCTGCTGGGGCCCTCATAATTTCTCCTTGCGATAGTCGGGTTGACGCTGCCGATGAAGCACGCATGATCAATTTCAGCGCTCACGCGCTCAAATTGCTCATGTGTGCTTTAGGCTTTCCTGGATAGATACTGAGTGTCAATGTAATGTGGCACATACCGGCATACCAGTGGCACATACCCGCCCGTGGGTATGTGCCGATGTCTGGCGGGAAGCGCTTGACGAAGTACGCGACAGGATTGTGACAATATTCACCAGTGCTTCATATTAGACCCGTGCGTCATTGCCCAGTGCGTCATATTTGTCAAACCATCTTATCGTCCCAGGCTAATTTTGGTTGACGCCATGTTAAGTGGGTGACCACGAGAGCACTCAAAGGTTCGCGTATAGATAGATAGATAGATAGATAGATAGATAGATAGATAGATAGATAGATAGATAGATAGATAGATAGATAGGTAGATAGATAGATAGATAGATAGATAGATAGATAGATAGATAGATAGATAGATTCAAAGTCGCCAAAGTTCGCTAAGAAATGGTTCGAATATAAAGGCGTGAGTTTACTACCAGTGGTCGAAGCCACGTTCTGCAGCCGCAGCGCTTGAGAAGCCGATGTGTTACCGGCGAAAAACTTTGGTGATTGCAGTGAGAACATTTCAGGACGCGAGGTTCCCTGGAAGAGAAACTTCGAGAGCAGAGGAACGATAACAAGTTCCGGAATTTGAGCTAGTATTTCCTTGAAGAGATGCATTCCGGCTTTGTTCCAAGAACTTTGTACTGAACTTGTTTGACGAATATTTTAGTCTATAAGTGTCTTGTTTAGTTAACGCATGAGAGTGCATTGAAGCGCGTCTTGTTGTTTGTACCCGCTGTTTTGAGTGTATTCAATTGTGTTGTATAGCGCGTTGCTTTGAGGACTCTTTCCTTTCCCTATTTCTTTGCTTCTGTAGTTACACTGTACCTACTTTTAGGTTGCGCTGTTCGTATATTCAGTTATGTCCTACCAACTTGCTCAAGTATTCACACTTGTATTGTGGTATTGCCGAGAGTGCATATTAGTGTGTTTTTGAACTTCTGTAGTTAAGAATATATTTTTGGTTGGTTATCAACTCTCGGCTATGATTCATTTTTTGGATCACAGGCGGCGTTCACTTGCGTGCCAAATAGGACCAAAGCTAAATTGCCCGTGCTTTCGTGGTGCACCTCGGGGGCTCACACTTCAGCCCGTGTTATTAGCCCAGAGATTGCTTGCCTCATATGTGGGATCAGTGACAGTGCCTCCCAATCGAGAAAATTCTGGCACCACACTAGGCGCACAGATACGTATTTGAGGCAATATGCTAGTAACGGTCAGTTCGAGGTCAGCGCTATGTCCTCTTGTGTCGGTGAGCTTGACCGCTTCTTCTTTTTTGTAATGAGCTGTTGTCAAGTAGTAGAACTTTATTGCTAGACAACATGCTTTGACAGATCGAGGTGTCCCAACAGTGACTCTTCCAAAGGGTACTGCTGAGTATCAGGCAAGAGCTATGGAGCACAATGTGGCGCAAAAGAAAGTGTTAAATGTACATGGTATTCTGCATCTGCGAATGACTAGAACAGACAAAAAGCAAATATCGTTCACTTTCCAACATTTTTCAATCATAACAGTATCCGCTAATAACTTATGATGAATCAATACATGTCTCTTGGTGTTAGCTGCATGTTCTCAGAAGAAGGTTATTGTAGAAACAGACATACTGGAGAACAACTCTGGTAAACCTGCCTGCCTTTTGATCAACTTAATTCTCTCTCTCTGAATTCTGTCCATAACACCAATCAAAAGCTGAGCATGGGCGTTTTAAACACCGTGTAATTCTGGAGTAGAGGTACATTTCGTAGTATATTAGTAGTTGGAGGCTGAGGCCTGCCTGTCTTTCCAAGTATTTCTTTTATTGTTAATTTACTCACTTTTGTAATATTTAGTAAATTAATAAGAAAAGTAAAGATATACTTTCTGAAAAAGAGTGGCTTCTTTCTCTCTTCTTTCTGAAATGTTCCCTGCACACTACAAAAGGATATTTTTTCCCAAAAGTGTTCTTTCTGTTTCAGGTTCATCTGGTAAGAAAGATAACTGCTGGGGTGACAAGGCATTTGAGGTTGCCATGATTTTGACAAAGAGACTGACACACTAACCTTCATGGATTATGTTTTCATTAGTTGAGTAGAGATATTTTCGATCAGGGTGTCCAATTATGGAAGGGTAGCGTGAAAAACGCCGAAAAACCTTTGTACCGGAATTCTCCTGAGCCGATGTCCCACCATGGGGATTCTAATGGCTAAGGTGCTCGGCTGCTGACACGCAGGTCAACATATCAAATCCTGGCTGTGGCGGTTGCATTCATGATGGAGGCGAAAATGCTGTAGGCCCATGTGCTCAGATTTAGGTGCATTTTAAAGAACGCCAGGTGGTCGAAGTTTGAGGAGTAGTACTCTATTACGGCATCTCTTGTAATCACATGGTGGTTTTGGGACGTTAAACCTCACATATCAATCAATAAATCCCCAAAGCCAATGATCTCGTACGGTTATAGGCCGAGGAAGATGCGATGCTTGAGTTTGTGAAACATAGGTCACTGAAGTTCTGTGATTTGCTGCAAATCCACATCAGCAGTAGTGGAAGACGCGTCCACGCTATCACTCGGCATGAGTTTTTGATTTCCTCTTTTCAGTGCCAACCTCTTTCGTAAAGTGTAGGATTGCGCTAATTGGTAATCCATTATTAATCTTCTCAGGGCAAAAACTTCCGCACACTAACACAAAAGACGAGGACGCTCGTCCTCGTCTCTTGTGTCAGTTAGAAGATTAATAATTAACCTCTTCTACAGAAAAACAGCAGTGCAATATTCTGAAAGTACACACAACAAAAAGAATGCTCACTCTTGACTGATTTAACTTTTCAACATGTGGGCACATTATACCTAGACGTACAAAACATTTTTTGGTGTCACTATCTCTCGTCGACATAAAGCACCTCTGACGGCCACAAACAAGTGCTATACATATCACACACGGTTAAAAAAATAATTTTTGTGCTACACTGGGTCAATCCGGGGCAAAGTTGAAGCATCCGCTCCTTCACAAAAATAAGCTTGATATCTTGCATCCCAATAGCATCTAAACATGAATCGAACTAAACTAGAACAGCGATAGATCTGTATATGATAAAAGCAGGTAACATAGACTAAACAGTTGGATTTCAAACTAAGAACAACACTTTGATGAAAATTAAAACCCTGTGATCTTCGCAAAAGGCCGAGAAGCAATAAACTTTCTTTTTGTGAAAGGGTTAGAGGTGGCACGCTCACAAGGTTAGTCACGATACGTTCTAATTATACTGCGTCAATATCTCTCTAGTCGTAGTGTTTTGTTTCTTGCCATTACTATTACTTCGGAAAAGATTGGCTTGCAAACACAATCCCTGCAATGAAAGCCTGGGTGGCCACTCTTTGCTCCATGTACGTCGATTCATTGCTCTTTCTGTGGCTTATTAGGACATCTTCCTCTTTCCTTATATATCTCATTTACAGGACAATAGGATCGAACGTGTAACACCTTTAAAGCAGTTCAAAAACCAGTTTATAGAACACAAATTTGGCTACATTCCTTTTTCGTTTACATTGAGACACATTGTGCATAATTTTATATGCACATTCAATACGACTCCTACACAGGAATGCTTTCCTTTCTTTTTCTCTAGTTTAAAGGTTAACAGGCGAATGCAAGGAATCACAGGTTTTTTTCTCTCTTGTTTGGATCACTTTCCTTATGCCTATCTCTTTCAACAACGTTTATCTTTTCAAGAACTTATCCCGCAATGAATGCCAGTGCATTCTTCGAATACCGTGGCACCTGATGACGGTCTATCTTTTTGTTAAAAATGTCTGTCGTGAAATAAGCTTATGATCCGCTTAAGGCATTCGTGAAGCACGTCACTGCAATGGATTCTTTTACAAGCTTTTATTCGGTCCACACAGACTTTAAAGTTAGTACAATAGGTTTAAAACCACTTGTACTAAATTTCCAGTTGTTGGTAGAAATTTATATCAATGTTTTATATCTAAAACCTTCTTTTTCTAAAGATCGAGTTTTCTGTGCGACACGAGCCACGCGGTGCTTTTTTAATTTGACTATAAACATTTGTAGCTTATAACAAATCGACTGAAGGGAAGTGTGCTTCACGAAATAGTTCACCAAATCATGTTTTCACTTGACGAAACGCAGCCTTTCAGGATGCAGAGCATTGAACTCATTGGTAGCAAAATCATTTCTTGAAAAGATAAAGGCTAACATAAGGCGTGACTGGAGGGAAATGGAAGCAAACAGAAGAGAAAAATGAAACAACTGCAATACCTTGCAGTTACCGGTTAAGGCATAACATAAAATATATAGGAAAACAATGAGTGACTAAAGGAACATCAAAACAACGTAAATAGAGCAATCATAGGCCATCGAGGCTTCCATTGAAAAAATTCTGGCTGGAAGCCAATGTTTTACAAAATAATTGTAGCAAATAGCAACAAAAATAACAAGAACAAAAAATACCTAAACGAGCAGAAATTGAGCGTGTCAAGCCTGTGGGAGCATGCTATTTCTCACAAGAAGATATTCATTTTTTCAACCGTATGTGATATGTATAGCATGCCTTTGTGAGGCCCAGTGGTGACGTATATCGAAGAAATAGGGGCACCAAATCATGTCAATATTTTTTTTATTTTTTGTTACTGTAAATGTACACTTATATAAATTGGCAGTCCGCACTTTCGTCGTGCCTTCTTGTGCGTCCTGCCTGAATATTGTGCTGCATATTTTCTATTTTAAGCATGAACAAACAAGCCTAAACCTCAACCTTAGCAAGCTTCTGATAAAGCAGAATCAAGCTGGTATGATGTACCGGCTCCTTATAGGAGCAAATCGGCGTAACCTCCACAGTCTACGTAGTACAACAACGCCAATGCACGCAGTTCTGAGCCACAAAAAATGGTTTTTGTGCTTTTGTATGCAATTCCTAAGTCATATTCAAATAAGGGGGGAAAATTTCCGTTACGGCAATTCCTACGGAGTCTAGCTTGTTGTCGGTCCTTCCGATGCATTCATCGTTGCGACCTCTTTTCGGAGGTCTCCCCCGACGCGATGGGACCCTCGAACATCTCTACACTTTCAAAACATTATGCTAATGAAAATGCATTCTTATAATGGAAAGGTTGACGTCTTCTGCAACCCTTAGTAATGCGGTGCGGGCAAGAGGCACAGTCAAAAGACACACTTCCGAAGTCGCGGAATGACGCCGCACTCGCCGAGCGCAAAGTACAAGGCCTGTCACGGAAATAAGTTAACACGGTGCTTCACTCCAAGAGGTAGGCACTCGGCAGCAGTCGGTAGAAGAGTCGATACAGGACGTCCGCGTACCAGTGCACTCCCTCACAGCTGCACGCTGCAGGTTCTGAGGATGCCACGAGGCTGCGCCACAAGCGTAGCGGTGCGAAAGCCCAGTGCGCCAGCGCCTGGTTTTGCACACCCGCGTAGCAGGATGCTGCCACACCATCCACTATCACAGTTCCCTCTCTTGTAAGCGGTGCATATACACCCGATAACCACACAGCGCGCACGTCTCGCACACGCAGAGTCCGCATAGTCCTTGTTGGGAGTTGTGTGCTATTCTCTTGGCCAAGCACGAAACCGCCGGGTCTGATGCGCGCTGCAAACGTCGGCAACACGTCCCGGCCGGCATCCGCGTAGTAGACCAGGTGGCCTGGTGTTAGCGTTAGGTGGAGTCCGCATTCGGTGACGATAGAATAAAACACGCGCTCAGCATCGGGCTGCCGGTCCAAGAAGGCGATCACTTCGCTATACACCGGCGTCCGGCCATCGGCACCCAGCGCCAGAATGTGTTCGCCCAGCAGCACATCGGCCAGTCGCTTGGTTCCCGCCGTCGTCTGCACAAGGCTGTCGCCGTGGAAGCAGCCTCCAGTGCGCGCTGACCCATAAGACTCTGCGAGGGGAAAAGTACGTTTTAGCTGCAAGGCACTACCTTGGCCTTTTTCCAGATTTCGCAAAGCTTTAACTGAAAAAAAAACGTATACGCACTGCAGTATTGCAATAAGGTCAAGTAGTTGGCTTTTTTCTTTCTTTTGCAATGGTTTTTTTTCTTTCTTTTTTTCTGTAAGCCCCCTTTACTCTATGCTCTAACGAGAGGATGTAAGGTACGTTAAATAAATAATTAGTGTCGCTGTTATGTTGCATTTATTTGTATATTTGAACTGTATACGTTCTCATTTTTTTAATTTTTTTTCTGTAAGCCCCCCTTACTCTATGCTCTAACGAGAGCCTGTAAGGTATGGTAAATAAATAAATTACCGGTTTCAACTACGCCGGAATCTCAAGATCTCTACTCCCGCCGTTCGTTTAATTGCGTTTTGTTTCATCCACACTAGATTGTACATCCATAATTTGGCGTTTTCACACTTAAAACGAAGTGGAAAAACTCTAGAGAACAATTGAATTTATGTTTAGGATTCAGCCATAATTTTATACCATCTTTATTAGCGCGAATCACGATAGCCATGCATACGCAAAAATAAAGCTTGCAGTTTGAAACTTTTTTTTTCAGTTATGAACGACATTTTAATTTAGGCGTATCACTTTACTCCTCAGCATACCGTACTACAAGGCAGAGGAGGCGCGCCTTTTCAGTAACCCGTTTCCTCCCCCCCCCTGAGTCAACACCTCTAAGTACTTGTTTTTACCGAGCACAATAACCACTTTGACTAATCTTACTACCGATGTAGTTTTACGTGTATCTCTCAGACCTTTTCATCTGCGTAACTCCAGTAGTGATTATCTAAGCGTCATTACAAGTGATAAAGCTTGTTTATCGAAATGACTGGCGTGAATATCCTCCAGTAGTGATTATGTATTAATTTAGTGCAGCTTTTAATTATATGTCGTGACGCCTCTTTGTTCATAATAATGGATATTTTTGTTTTTGTTTTCGGGAGCCTTTACTTACAATATTTGTTTTATTACCTTTTTGCCGAACTTCAGCAACCTCTACCTCATTTTTGCTAAATGTCTGAGAGAGAGTTTCAGTATTCCTAAACAAATAAATAAATAAATAAATAAATAAATGTAGTCTAGTATTAGAGGTGCCTTGTAGGGTTAACAACTGTAGTTCGAGCGTTAAGTCAGCTTCTCTAACACTGTAATAAACCTCACTACGATGCAGCAACGTTATCGGTGAGAACTAACACACAAAAGCGCATAAAAGTATAGGATATATTATTAGCAGTAATAGTAATGCAAGTGTGAAAAAAGACAAGTCAACGAAAAGATAACTTGTCGTAGCCAGGGACCTAACCTTCAACCAACGAATAACGCTTCCGATGCTCTACAAACTCAGCAACAGAGGTGGTAACCCCCTCCCCCTTACCCCGTGTCGCCAGTGAGAAAGACTCGAATTTAGAGAACTGCGCTGCTGACGTCTACAAAGCCAAACATCTTCATTTAGGCGTGAGAGCGTCATTCAGCGTCGTTAAAGCCATGCTGACGAGTGTCTTTTAAAGACGATAGTGTTTCGTGGGGATCTTTGACGGAAACCTTTTGGTCTGTCTGTCTGTCTGTCTGTCTGTCTGTACAATTGTCTGTTTGTCCGCCCTTGAGGATACTTCAAACGGCACTACACAGATGCTCAAATGCCAAGACAGTCCACGCAAGTACAATGTAACCAGTCATTGGCTCTCATCACGTCGGAGACTCCGTGGCCTTCACTACCGTCAAGAGCTACGGTAGCGCAATCATCACATAGTGCCCCTACCCCCGATGAAGAAAACAAGAAGATGGACAAGGCAGATGTCAAGGCTATGCTAAAAAATTTGATGGGTTCGATGCGTAAGATCCTCAGCAGTCTATTCACTCAAGCTGCTAAGGCGGCTGTGCAGCTACTTGAGCTTTTGGAGCCTCTTCTACTGGGTCTTGAGTAAGTGAACATGGCATTCATGTTCGAAGAACGCATGCGCCAGTCACTTGTTATGCAATGGAATGCTCGTGGCCTACGTGGCCGTCTGTCAAACTTCAGACAATGGGTTTTTAAATATCAATTTCCTGTTATTGCAATATGTGAACAAAATATGGTTTCAACTTTTCGTATATCTGGATATATCCAGATTTGGTCTCGCAATGATCAACGCACCAGCAAAGTTCTCGTTTGTATACGCTGTAATTTGACGTTCTTGAGACATGAAGTCGCGTCGCATACCAGCAATGATTACGTGAGCCTGACTATAACACATAAAAAGCGGACATTCTTAGTAATAGGAGGATACATACACCCAAGCACACGGATCGACTGCTTCTACCTGGGGACAATTCTTCAAGCAGCACAATGGCAACACGTTGTGATTGGCGATTTTAATGCATATCATCCTCTCTGTTGTAACTACAATAACTACAACGAATTCTCGCGGAGGGGATTTGGCCAATATTATATGCAACTATGCACTAAGCGCACTCAACGACGGATTACCTACATTTGTTCGCGGCACGTCCTACAGTAGCTGCCTCGACCTCTGTTTCATTTCCAGAAGCCTTCTGTTTTCCGCATGTTGGTGCCAGATTTGGACACTCGCGGCAGTGACCACCTTCCAACCTATGTTCAGTTCAGGTGGTTTCGCCACACGCACACCCGCTACATCCGTCAAACCGACTGGGCACTGTTCAAGGCATCTGTCAAGTCTGGCCGTGAGCACACGACTGATCCATCCGAGGTAGAGAACACTAGTGCTTCTTCACTGCGTGACGCAACCAAACGGGTGAGCCTACCGATGCAGAGATGAGCAGTTGACTCCAAATACGAGGTCCTTCGTGCAATCAATCGCCGTGCCGAACGCCGATACAGAAGAATGAAGTCGCCTTCAGACCTTTCCGCCTGTCGTCGAGCTTAACGACATATTCTTCGGCATCTTCATGAGATTGACAGGCAACGTTGGAGAAAATTCTGTGGATCTCTGGACCCCAGGCAACCACTATCTAAGATTTGGCGGGTGGTACGAAGTTTGCAGACAACTCCCCAACAACGTCAACCATTTCAAGCTGTTGCTCTACATCAGGGGCGGACTGAAGATGAGATAACCAGTGACTACTGTAGCGTCATTGTGGACACCACTGATGGTTTTGCCACTGATGAGCCTCTTACTACCATTGCGCCTCCATCGTCTGACAAGCGCCTTGATGTACGTTTTACAATGCATGAGCTTGATGCAGCAAATTCTGCCTTCCGCCAGTCATCGGCACCAGGACCTGACGGAATCACGTATGCTGCACTCAATCATCTGAATACAGAAGCACGACGTATCCTGTTATCTCAATATAACACCTCATGGGAGTTAGGAGAATTCCAAGCTAATTGGAAATGCAGTCGCATCATTGCATTGCTTAAGCCGGGGAAGTGTCCTTATGCACTTTCCTCCTACAGACCAATCGCCTTAGGCAGCTGCGTTGGGAAAGTAATGGAATGAATGGTACTGTCAAGATTTGAGTGGCTTCTAGAAAGCAACAATTCCTTTCTTGCATTTATGAACGGTTCAGAAGAGTCTGATCTGCCATTGAAGGTGTAGTCGGCTTGATCACCAGCGTTGAAGAGGAAAGAAGCCAACGCAGACTAGTGGCGGCGGTCTTCCTAGACATTTAGCTTGCCTACAATAATATCTGCATTATGCGATCCTTGACGCACTGGAAGATTTGGACATCGGTGGACGACTGTTTGCTTGGATTTTTAGCTACCTTAGGAACCGCACCATTTACATGACGACAAATCACGGAGACACCAATCGGTATAAGGTTTATCGTGGTGTTCCTCAAGGAGAAGTTCTCAGCTCGATCCTATTCAATGTCACAATGATCGGCCCAGCAGCAGAACCTCACAGCACGGTGAAGATCAGTGCATACGCTGATGACATATGCATATGCGCATCCGGAACTACCCGTCCGCAATTGCGAGTTCGACTACAGCGTGCAGTGACGATCACATACAAATATCTATGACGTCAGGGGCTCACTCTTTCAATCGACAAATGCGCAGTGCTTGCGTTCATGCGCAAGCATAAGTCACAATACCCGATATTTAATAATGGGACAGTGATACCTGCTGTAACGCACCACAAGTTCCTTGGGGTTTTCGTACACAGAGATCTATCGTGGACGAGGCATGTCGCAGTACTTAAGTCTAAATTGAAGAGCTTTGCTCGCGTTCTTCGCCACGTAGCAGGAGCAAGACGGGGCCCATCAGAATCATCGCTACTTCAATTGTACAATGCTCTATTTGTGGGATACATTCGATACAGCATGCCGGTGCTCTCCAATATGAGACGTAGTTGTGTAAAGACGGTAGAGAGTGTTCAAGCTCAATGCTTACGAAGATGCTTGGGTCTACCGCGCTGTACTTCCACAAATGGGACAATCGCAGAGGCTCAGGCTTGTCCCTTCATTGTATACACGCTCTGCGAGCCACTTAGAGTTCACCTCCAATTACTGAGCTGACACAGACAGCACCCACTGTCAGTACTACCGGCCACTCACACAGATTGCAGTTTCTGAAGAGTAATATCGCGGCATGAGATTATTATACCATCAAGGTTCTCCGCGCCAAAGGCCTCTGTAGTGCATCCTTGGGTCCTGCCTACACCACCTGTTTGTTTTACGATACATGGAATTACAAAGAAGTCGCTCATTTCTTCTGTTGGCCTCAGACAACTGACCCTATATCACATTTATACAACGTACAGTGATTCTCTGCACATGTACACCGACGGATCCACCACGCTAAACAACTCCGCCACAGCCTTTGTCATCCCGGACATGGATATCGCTCGACAATTCAAAGTAGACCATTAAACCACATCAACTGCCACTAAGCTTGTCGCTATCCGGGAGGCAATAAAATTTATTTCTGGAGAGTGACCTCGAGTCTGCACGATTTTCTGTGATGCCAAACCCGCTTTGCAAACCATTATTGTATCATGAAGCAAGGTCCGTATTACAGCTTGGCAAAAGTAATCACAAAACCTATTCAGGTTACTTCAACAAATGGCCTTCTTATCACTTTCCACTATATTCCCGCTCACGGTGAAGCTAAAAATGCCTTAAGCAGTGCCCCTGAAGTACGCATTGCGTTTTGACGAGCTGACACGAACGCCCTGCTTCGCTGCGTGATGCGCAGCTACACACTTCAGCACTGCACCAAACCAGAACAGCGACACCAGCGACTTCTCAAATGGGACCCGGAAATGAGTTTCCACATGCCCCCTAAATTGAAACGACAACTCACAAGTATGATCCACCGCATTCCTCTTGGTGTGGCGTACAAAAGACGTTACGCACATATCATCAGTTGCAGTGACAGCGGTCCTAATTGTGAACACTGTGATGTGCCAGAAACGATTGAGCACATATTTTGTGTCTGCCCAGCATACGCACGTGGGCGACAAACACTGATTTCTTTTACTGAACTATATCGCAGTAGGTCATTAACTGATGAGACCATGTTGGGTTTTTTGGCCAGACACCAACAGTGCAACTGCGGCCACAAGAGCAAATATAACCTTTTTGGAAACAATTGGACTATATGTACGGCTATAAATTGTGTCGCAGCTAGAAAGAACACTACATACTCACCTCTCTATCTCATCGTCGTCATCCATTAATCTTTCTTTTCTTCTTTCCCTTCCCCCAGTGTAGAGTAGCAGGCTAGAGCAAGCTATCGCTCAGGCCGACCTCTCTGCCTTTCTGTAAATAAACTTATCTCTCTCTCTCTCAAACGGCACCAATCAGCCAACCCTATACGCAGCGCCTACCAATATAGCTCAAGGTTGTGCGATTGTCTATTGAAAAGCAAGTGGTGCGCATATCTGAGGCGCCATAACAACACGTCAATGTTTTGTACGTCGGCCTTTATACTAGAAGAGGCACACACAAGTAACTCTAAGGACTGTAGCGTTTATCGCGCTGCGCTTACAGTGAAACGCGATGCTCAAAAAGGGAAGTGCTTCCAACGCTTTTCTGTGACGTCACGGTGGTGGCACCTGCCCGCCGCTTTGCGTTCCACACACCTTATCACCTCCGAAACTGCCGCGCATCCTTCTCCATGGGTGCGCACGCCTCCGTTCTCGAAGATAACTGCCAGATGACGCTCGTGTCTAACGCGCCTCGATGCGCTCATTCACCTCCGCTACACGCTCGAGTCACTCTAACGCAGCGCCTCCAGAATACCGTTCCCCAATTTTCTTGCGTAAAACATCAAATAAACGTTTTGATCCCCCTCCTTAGACGCAAGACTATCGTCTTTCGACATTTGCAGAACATGCATATTCGCGCCAATTTTTTTATCTGGCGTATGACGTTCCAAGAAGACGCGTCTTGACAAGATGCCGAAAGTGCCACGAGGGAGCGAGCATCTTCGATTAATTAAACGCGACTTTCAACGTTCGCACTTGAGGAAAGCATAACTTCGCGGCCGCGCATGCTCCGGGACCCAGCATGTCATATCCCTCAACTTCTGCCGGGTGTCACCCCACACAACAGAGCCCGCTGCTCACGCGCTCTCACATGGACGTGGCTGCACCTTTGAGTACTTCAATAAAGTTTTCGTAGTTTATACTTTGCGCTGTTTGCGTGTACTACTCCTCAGTGTCGGTTGTATATGCGCTGCCGTTATAGGTAGCATGATTGCTGCTAAACAAGGAATTTACCTGACTTCACAGAAAGATGTATGTGGGTGCGCGACTCATAGTAGACCCAGTCGAAGCCTGCCTCCACGGCCAGGCGCGCTAGCATGCCATACTTGGAGCGCTCGCGGTCGCTGGTTGTCACGTCCACGGCGCGCCCTTCGTAGTGTAAAGAGTGGGGTGCGTGGTGGCCTTCTTCATCCCAGCCCTCTGTTACTCGCAACCGCACACCTGGCCACTGGTTCATCACGGACACGGCCAGTGTGTTGAGCTTGCTCTTGCATCTCTGCACAAAAGGAAAAACGCAATAAGCCCGTATGCTCTTCAGAGACTCTCTGTTCATTATTACGCTGAACTTAATAATGGCTCGATCAAGTCAGACTGCCAACTGAATGTTTATTGCGGAGTCCTCAGCATATCAAAAAGAATTCACCTTCACGATGAAGTTTGTGTTATACTTTTGTCAGTCGTTATTTTTGGTGGCGCAGTGCGCCTTCCTCACTGCAAAATACGAGCTAACAAAAGATGAAGAAAAGGCTTTACTGACACCGTGAACAGCATGAATGATGACGAGAGAAATAGTGATGTATTCAGGGGGGAAGGAAGCTGCGTCCAGACGCGACTGTGCGGCTTTTTGGCTTTTTTCTCTCCTCCTCAGTCATGTATTTTTGTACGCTTGTTTAAACTAAAGGCTCAGGCTCGGACTCAGGAGGGGGGGGGGCGTACTTCGGGCCTCTCTAGGTGCCTCGGCGACACATGTGGCCCAGAGTTTCAGGCTGAGTTGGGTTTGGGCCATGAGCTGGGAAGCCTTTCATCACGGCTGTCACTCAGCTCCTTCAGAGAGGATGCTAAATTATTTAGCATTTAGTCATATACGATATATGTGTCTATGACTAAAATTGGCTTGTGGACTCGAGCGCACATGACAATGTATTCTAAAACAAAGTTTCTAAGCTTAAGATCAGTGCCGAAATCTATTGGATGTGCGAGAAGGCTGATAGTGCAGTGTTTATAATGTGCACTTTATAATACTGTGAAGATAACTTGATGTGTGACCATTCTCGGGCTGCAAAGTGCTTCAAATCATTAGATAGCAAATAGAGGTTTGCTTCGAGGAATGACCTATAAGGGTGCGTGAGACACGGCAGTAACGAATCGCCGATGTTCGATATGAATGTTTACGGTGAGCGTTTATGCGTGCCTCATCGTGCGTGATCCGTTTCAAAAGATTTGTGCCCAATGTATATCCTGCCTGCATGTCAGTAGCACCACAAACAGGTACAACTTAGAGCAATGTGGTCATAGATGGAGGTACGAGGCGAGATCATAACTTCAAAGGCAGGATGCCATGAGAAGTGAGCCGGAAGCTGGATAGCATTTGTGATGAAACTTGGTTTTTTGCTATCCTCCAGCTGTGATAATTGGTGGGGAAGTATTCTTTGGGCTTGGTGCTGTCGCTGATGCATTTCGGGGTGAGTGGTGGGAATGGTGCATTATATAACGATGAATTGTCTGTCTATTAAATTGTGGAACGGACGGGTGCACTGCAAACAGCAATACACCCAGCCAAGATGTCTCACAGGAAAATGTTTCTTCCAAGCCCCGGTGTTCTCACATATTTTATTTATTTTATTTGTGGAATACTGCAGGCCAAAAAGGCCCAAGCAGGAGGGGCACAAACACAAACACAATATCAGTACATGAGTGACACAGCTTCACTAAAATACATCTGTGTAAGAGGAGAGCGAGTAGAAGAAAAACATCAAAACAAAGAAAGCACGCGATCAGTACATGAGTAACACAGCTTGACTAAAATACATCTGTGTAGGAGAAGAGCGAGTAGAAGAGAAACATGAAAAAAATCAAGCAATATTGGGAGGGGGGGGGGTCAAGATTCACAGAATTAAACATTGGGTTCGTCAAGATCGAAGGTTTGGAGGAAATCAGAAGGCAAGTTATTCCATTCTGTTACAGTTCTCGGAAAAAAGGAAAACTTAAATAAATCTGTCCTCGCAAAATACGGAGTTAAGGATCGGACATGAGAATGACGAGTTTGCCTGGTCGAAACTGGGGTAACGTAATGTGATGGGTCTAGCCCAAGTTTATTGTTAATTAGTGAGTCCAAGAATTTTAGACGGAGAAGCTGGCGCCGCGATTGTAGCGTCTGGATTCCATTATCTCGCATTAGTTCCGTAACTGATGTACCACGACCATACTTTGAGTAAATAAAACGCACTGCTCGTCTTTGAATCTTTTCGAGGGAATATATGTTAGACTTAGTATGCGGATCCCATACAATACAAGCGTATTCAAGCTTTGGACGTATTAAAGTGTTATAAGCTAATAGTTTCACTTGCGACGGGGCGTCTCTGAGTTTGTGCCTTAAAAGACACAGTTTACGGAAAGCCGATGACGAAACATCGGCAATGTGTGCATTCCAGGACAACTTATTCGTTATCGTTATACCTAGGTATTTGTATTGACTGACTTCTTTTAAGGGTTGGCTTTTGGAGGAATAAGTAAACTGAAGGGGATTTTTCTTGTTAGTAATTCGAAGGCAAACAGATTTATCGAAATTGAGCACCATGCCCCATTTGTTACACCACGAAAGACTATTGTTAAGGGCAGTGTCGAGAGCAACCTGGTCATCTGGCGATTGTACATCTGTGAAAATAATGCAGTCGTCTGCAAAAAGTCTTATTTTAACCGGATCAGTAATAGCATTAACAATATCATTGCAATAAATTATAAACAGCAGCGGACCTAGAACACTACCCTGCGGTACGCCGGAATCTACTGGGAGATGAGGTGATGTCTGTCCACAGACGTCGACATACTGTTTCCGGCCGTTCAGGTAAGCAGACACCCAGGATACTAGGTAGTTTGGAAGCCCTATATTCTGCAATTTCTCGATGAGCTTGTTATGGGGAACACGGTCGAATGCTTTACTGAAATCTAAAAACAGTACATCGACCTGACCAGCTTTTTCTAAAATAGAAGCAATGTGATGAATAACTGAGACCAACTGGGTGACTGTGGAAAACCGTTTTCTAAATCCATGCTGAAAGGGAGATAAAATGTGGTTATCATCTAAGAAGCTGTTTATACGAGTAGCAATTATATGTTCTAGCATTTTGCAACATGCGGAAGTCATAGAAATGGGACGGTAGTTTGGTATGCACTCTGGGTCCCCCTTTTTCACAAAGGGCAGAACACGTGCCAATTTCCAATCGATGGGTAAACTTGCTGAACTTATTGAGGCTCGGAAGATCACAACAATGTACTTGGCCAATATTTCGGCATATCGCCGGAGAAATGCATTGGGTATGTTGTCTGGTCCAGGGGTTGATTTAACTTTTAATCGCAGCAGTAAATTTAGGACACCATCGAAAGAAATGAGGTTAGGATCTGAATCAGAAGCGTCAATGCTAATTGAGACAGGCAGGGTAGAAGTTGAAAAAACACTATGAAAATAGTCGTTGAAATTTTTCGCGATAGTTTGGGGATCGTCAATTATAGTGCCGTTAAACTTGATTTGATTTACAGAGCAATGCTCCAACACTCTCAGTATACCGGACTATATGCAAGTATTCGACCGTAGTAAAGCAAACGCTGTGTTGAAGGCTACCATTGCATATAAATAATTTTATTTTATCTTGCTCATTCATCTTTAAGAGGAGTAAAATTTAAAATAGAAGCTAATTTTCTAGAAGAGGGAATTTTACAAGACTTCATTTTGGTGCATAATTTCAAATCACCTGCACATACCTAGTCCTTATTATGTTCAAAAAACTACTTTGATATGTGAGTCTAAGTAGATAACAGCTGAGATGAAGACTTCGCGAGAAAGAAAAGCCTGCACGATCCTCGAAGTCAACAAGTGTTGAAGCGAGATGGTTCGTCGTACTTGCACTGGTATGGCGCATTACGGTAAAGAAGAAGAGGCGGAGCCGACCAACATAGTTCTCTGTCCTGTTGTCTCCTAGGCCACTTTTTCTTTGTCGTATTGTGCTAAAGCAGTTCACATATACTCTGACAACATTGTCAATTGTACAATCTCGTTCTAAGAATACTTTTTCCCACCAAAGCGCACAAAACCCCACAAAGGTGCACGACAAAGACAACGACTCTCATCAGTTACTGCAAGAATGGCGCGCTTCATTGCAGTCCTTGCTGTGTATACAGTGAGAATTGAGAGAACAGAAACTCAGGAACGAGTGATTTGTGGAGAAAGCAATTGACGATTAGGATACCACCAATTGTGTTTCGATAAATTGTGTTTCGACCAATTGTGTTTCAAGAACCGGGAGTCCCTGTCTACACACAAGTACACAGGGACTCCCGGTGCTCTGTTGTGGTCTCTTTGCGTTCCACATAAGAAGTGGTATAGTCTCGGACCTTGACGCGCTCTTTCGGATCCGTATAGTTTTCATCAAGGCAAAATACAGAGACATTCCGAATAAGATGATTGTCTCCTTGACATATGTGCAGCAAGGGAGTGAACAGTGACATAAGAGACCAATAAGAACTGTAGCTGCCCAATGATGGCGATTGGTTTAGCTTTGGTGATTTGAATTTTAAGAGACTGCCATTGACTAAACTCATCGGATAAAGTGCGTTGGTAGGATAGTTGGTTTATTATTGTAACAGAGTCTGAACAACATCACGGACCATGAACAAAGAGCAAGAGAGAGTGTGCGAAACAGGGCAGCCTGTTATATTAATTGGTTGTAACGCGGACACGGCGAAAAAATTACCGAAAGGAGCGGCATAGCATTTCAATGTACCAGGGCCACGGTGCAAGAATACTTTAGTGAGCGAACGCCGGAATGATCCGCTGCCCTATAATGTTCTGCCTCGCTAGGAGCCTGGGAGATGGCGTTGCAAACTTTGCTCCGGCTTCCTCTCCCCCCCCCCCTCTTCTCGCTGTATGAAAGCCCCGTGATGTAAGAAAGTAGCGGTGCTCATTTATCGTCGCAATGACACACTCGCCGCACTGTCTCCATCCTTCCTTATCACCCCCTCTTTCGCGGCGCCACTCTACGCGTGTCGCGTGGTTGATATCACGTAATTACCCGGCTTTCTCAGATTTGAACATCGCTTAAGTGCCGGATGTGCTCTGCGGAATTTGCCAGCAGCCCACCACGGTACTCAGTCTGGTGAGCTATCTATCGGCACGCCGCAAACGAGACCATCGTCAGTACCTCCCGGCCAAGCACTCTTTTCGCACCGTTTGCTCACCTAAAGTATTCTTGCACCATGAGCAGAACATAACTTCGACGATCTCAAACTCTACATACTCCAGGTCAACTTAAAAAAGTCCTACCTTAATTACAAGTTTAATATATTCCAGCCAGTAGGACAAAACATAAGTAAAGTGGCTCTTGAATCAATTCGATGTGACACATACGCAAGAAAAATCACCGCGAGTTAAGCCCCATATGTATAAGATTTTCAAACCTGCCATTCTCAACTTTTGGCGACTGGTACCAGGACCAAGCGACACGTGTACATCCTCACCTTCCGATCATTTCTTTATTCACGGAATACCTGTTCCTTTTCCTCTAATATGATTCGTAACAGCACCCGCCTCGCCCACTCTCTCACACTCGCGAATCGAATGTTGCCCCGCCCTCCTTTGTAAGGATGGAGAAGGGGGTACGAAACATAGACACGGTAGCGCTAAAGCAATCTGCTCTGTTATTGCGTTGAGCAAGGCTAGTTCGCTTGTCATGAAATCAGCTGGACGCAACCCCTGTTTACAAGTTTTTCCTCGCAAACTTCCATTCTTCCCCTTCGCAGCTACCGTTTTTACGAATACAATGTGGCTGTCACATAGGATGTGAAAACAATTGCCCGCAGCTTCTCTCGGGGGAGCACTGAGGAGGATGCGGAGCATATAATTGGTTAACGGGGTGTTAAAGTGCGACTTACTTGGGTCGATGGCTAAATTGGTTAATGTGGTTGTGAAATGGGGTGTTAAATTGCGACTTACTTGGGTCGCTGGCTAAATTGGTTAACGTGGTTGTAGGAGGGGTGTTAAATGAGTGAACACGTACGACACGTATGCGAAAGGGCGGTGTTTATTTATTGCGACGAACTTTGAGCACGATGGCTTTTTGGTCGGTAAAGTGAAGAGTGAGTGGATCGGGTTGCAGCGGTCGTAGGTCGAAATTTGCAAAGACGTGGTCGATGCAGGTTCCGCGAATGGTGGTCAGCTGGTGGTGTTTGCAGTCGTCGTGCGTTGCGCGTTTCAGCGAGTGTCGCGACGCCATGTATTCGACTATCCAATCGTCCTTGATGACGTCGACGTTGAAGTCGCCAACTAGCATGAACGGTCGATGTTGGGGTTGTTTTCTGTAATCTTGCACGGCCTCGTCGACGTACTTTTGTACGGTGGCACGAGAGAAGTTTGGCGTGAGGTACATCGTCATGACGTTGACGCCACAGACGGTAGCAACGCAATGCTCGCCGTTGGCGCGTTGTTGAACGCCGGGCTGTAGTCGGAGGTCAATGAAGTAGTCGTCGTCGTTGTCGACGTCACGCTTGACGTAAATTCCCACACCACCCGCAGGTCGTTGGAACCCGTGCGTGCGCGCGACCGAAGTGTATCCCGCAACGTCGACGTTATTGGCGTTGCACGTCTCGGTGAAGCAAAGCACGTCCACTCTGCGTAGTACGGGATCTCGCACGACGTCAACCGCGTGAGCGCCTAGCGACCGGGGGTTGAGCAGTGCCAGGGTGAAATGGGACTCGGAGTCAACGTCTTCGAGCGCGCGACAGTATCGTTGGGTGACGGTGTCCAGTCTGTGTTTCTGCAAACGTTCAAATTCGTCGGCCGTGTTCTTGTCGACGTTGTCGTTCGTGTGATGGAAGTGGTGGTCGCCTGCCTCGTTGGTAATGTACGTCGACGCGCCGTACAAACCAACCGATGAGCGGCAACTGAGCGAGCGACCACCGACCTTGAGTATATATACAGCGCGACGGCGCATGCACTGTCAGCTGTCGAAGGTTCGAGAAGGGGGAGAAGCGCAACGGTGCATGCGCGCGCGTCAGCTGCCGATGTTCTCGAAGCGCGACGGCGCATGCGCGCGCGTCAGCTGCCGATGTTCTCGAAGCGTGATGGCGCATGCGCGCTACATTATACAGCTAGCGAATGTTCGTGAAGAGGAGAAGCGCACGCGGTGTGTAGAGGAAGGAGGAAGGGATGCACAGATGGTGGAAGAAGGAGGAGGAAGCTTGCGGACGGCGCCGCACTACAAGCCTCGAGTATTAGATGCTCCGCATCTAAAACGTTCTTTCATGTCTTTTGAATGAAACCATTGCTGTGTTAGACACTAGAATATTAGTGTTTAGTCGTGCGTCGGACGCAATGAACGGGAAACGCGAGACCCGGCTCCCGAAGCGCCGGCCGGGAAAGAGGAGAACGTGGCACAGCCGAGACCCGGGTGGAAAAACTCTTTAAGACCACAAGCAAGGCTAATATATACATATATACAACGCCCCCTGGGGGCCAGAGAACCAGTTCTGAAACCGGAACCATAACAACGACTCTACATCACCCCCCCCCCCTGAAATGAAGATCATGTGGGGTGCTCCACGCAACCATGCATAATAATACAATGCACAGATACACAGGAGAGTAAGAAAATGAACAACATAACAGCGTGAAGCATTACACAGCAAACATGAAAATACAAAGGTAATGCGCACTTGAGAAGGAATAACGTCACTACATCAACCCCCCCCCTTATAAAAAAGAGCCTCACGATAACCGTAACAAAAGCTCACTCTGCACGTAGCATAGCGAAGCATACGAATGTACGACACGCTATAAGCCAAGCAAGTCACACTAAAGCAAGGCACAGTACGAAATATATTGCTCATCATCCCCTCCCCCAGAGAGGATGTCCACATAGTCACTGTAGTGTTTCAGTGTACGGTGCCGACGCCTGTAGTGGTGCCATTTATACGACAGTTGTCTCAAGGGCAACCGCCCACAAAAGTCTGGCGGAGCGTGAGAATCGGCCCATGTACTCTCGTTCCAGTGCACTTTTAGCACAGTAGGGACCAGAACAACCATGTGATGAAGCTCAGATAGGGCACGGCTCAGCGCCTACGATGCAGACGCCGTGCAGAGAACAGGAACGGAAACGGCTGGCGCAGACACAACTGGTGGAACCACCTCTGCAGCTCGCAGAACCAGCAGTATTTCTGGAATCACGGCTGAGACGCTTCGCAGATGCACCTCCAGTGGACACCGAATAGAAACAGTGTTCCGGAGATTCTCACGAGTTGTAAGAAGTACAGCTGCAGCAGTAACAGCAGCATGCAGAACGGGAGCAGGCACAACCGAACGATAGATAGCTGTTGCAGGAAGAAAATGGTACGCAGCGGCAGATCCCCCAGAACAGCCATCCTCGCAACTATACTTCCTATTGAAGCGTGTCGAGTTAGGGTATGCTTAACTACAGGGCACGGCGCAGGAGCAAGCGCCTCAAGAGCACGGCCAGCTGGGACGCTAGCAGGTGCCGCACAAGCGAGCGAGCTCTCACTTTTGGCTGGAATTGTCGTTGTACGTGGAGTCGCAGTATGGCCCGGTAGAACTGGCAAGATATCTGTAGGACCCAGAAGTGCTGATGACAAAGCAAGATTGAAAGTATACCGTCATAGAAAAGGTGGAAGAGTGCGATTGCCGCGGTGTTGATGCTCGCGTGGCGTACACCAGTCGACCTGCAGAGCAGCCAGCTGCTGCAACACGCAGTCGACTCGGTCCTCTTCCCTTGCATGTTCCAACGTCGACGAGTTAGTGAAATCGTCCCCCATCTAAATGAGTAACCGAAGCAGGTCGGGGTCATGCTGGCCGTGTAAAATCTGGTTCTGTATTATTGTGTCGGCTGCAGTGCTGAAATAGCCGTTGGTGGCCAAGCGACGCAGCGCTAGCGTAATTTGGTTGGCAGTCTCGTCGGGCTTTAACTCTCCGCTGGCATTGGACACGTAAGCAAAAAGTGTCTTCATGGGGCGTGAAGTATGCGTCCAGAATGGCTAAAGCCTGCTGGGACGCGTCGCATAGTGCGACATCACCTGAAGCCTGGACGCCGTGAAGCAGCGTCTGCTCGTCAGCAGCCTTGTAATAAGCTTGCAATCTTTCCACTCTAAGCGTGTTGAGCAGCAACGCTTTCTTCGTATCTGGCGTAGCGTCCGAGACTGCCACGTCGACGTACACTTGTACGACGTGAGATCAAGTCTTCAAAGGGACCGGAGGCACGCCAGGGCATTGCAGGAAAGAATGTGGCGGAATTGCCTGGAGCATGCTGCTGCCGAGACAGACCGGATGCAGAGGAAATAAATGTGGAGCTACCCCACGTGTAAAGGTCTGCAGTTTCGTCAACCAACCGAAATATTCGTAGGTAGCGTCTTGAATCTGAGCTTCACAGCAGAAGAAACTAGAAGGAAGAATGGCTCACATTTGGGCAGGACAGATGCGGATTAATGCAGGTATGGTCTCAGTGTTTCACAGGCAATCTTCAGGAAATACCACATCGGTGAGGTAGTAACCGGAGTGCTGAACAAAGTAGCACTGATAGTAAAGTTCGCCTTCCCACCGTCAGCCGGATGCAAGTGGATTCGCCACCTCGTCACCAGATTTAGCGTCCGACGCACGGCGAACGAGAGGCCCAGCACCCGAAGCGCGGGCCGGGAAGGAGAAAGAAGTCCCTTACAGAAATGCCATACATGGCCCATATATAAGTTATTTGTGGCCACATATAAGCATTTATGTCAACATATGTGGTCACATATAAGCCTATATGTCACCATATGTGGCTTTCATTTACCATATATGAATGTGTATCTGGTGGAGTCGGTTCATGTTTGGGGTTATATAAAGCCATATATGACGCGGTCGGCCCCCATAAGGAGTCAAATCCGGCCTTAATAAGGCACGGCCACATCATATATAACATATCAAGTGGATCCTTATAAGTGGAAGTGCTCCCTTATATGGGATGAACCACGTATATATTTAGCACCATGATTACACTTTTATGCGGATTGTAATATAATAATTTGTACAGAAAGCTGACTTGCTTATTTTCTACATCAATGGGAGTATTAAATATACATATTGTTTCTGGCATGCAAAAAGCTGAAATTTCAAGTCATCTTTGTGTACGTGATAGTTGCAACTCAGTTGAAGGCATACATGCATGCATTCGTGTAATTTAACTCGTATATTTTAAATGGCATTTAAGTTTCAAACAATAAGTTGTAATTAATACGACGTAAATATTGTATACAAGAGCAGACATGTTTTTCGAGAAAGGAATCGTGTCAGGTCATAAAACGTATTGAAGCTGCCGAACCTCGCTATCATTATAGATCAATCCTATATAGTATTATGTAAAAACAAAATGCATGCAATTTATATTGTTCACATTAATGCATTGTTTCGAGTGGCAGCAATAAATAGTAATTTCAATGCACTTTTAGTTTCCACATTGGTGGACAAAATTTCTGATTATTTGAAGGTTTTGATGACTATATGCTCCCTTCATATAACAAGATTTCAATTAATCCTGTTGACCTATCATCTGCGATTGCTTCAAGCAGCCATTTACCATAATTGCATGCGCAGTGCAATAATTAAGGGAGTATTTTCAAAAAAACAAAAAAAGATCTTACATGATTGCCACTTGCAGGCACTATTATGATTACATTCAAGATGGAAGTTGTACTAATTTATTGAAAAATTACATCTTGCGTTTACTTTGGCTACGTATAGTGTTCCTGGCTGTGCACATAGTAAATTTATCGAAAATTTTATTATTGCACAAATAAACAAACAATGTGGTGTAATGCTTGCAAGCGTTAATTAAATCTAACATCATACACATGTACGTTAAGAAAGGTGCAACTGACTCACACGTGATACACATTTAACTGACCATGCAATGAAATACTGAAGCTTTATAGCAACAATTAACGTAGGCTGCCGAATTCGCAAAACTTCTGTTTTGTGTGGGTGTGTCATTACTTGGTCGAGGTCACTAATGTGCACGTACGATTATCAGGATTAGCTTAAACATTGCCTTGCGAATACAATTAGTATGGCACATTTTTGCGGGCTGGCGTGATGTCTAAGCCAAACTCTACGTTATATAAACAGTCACTTGCTGTGCAGGCGCGTAATGATTAAAACTGCTTGCGAACATATCCTTCCAACACCAACATTGTAGTGCATTTACCTATAAGATATGTATGCCGGTACATACCCACCAAACTGCGCAATTGCACACTCGCGTATAGAGATTCATGGGCACCCGGACACTAGCATTTCATTCAATGTGGCCAGATATTTTTGGCCATGTCAGAATGATATGAGTGTATTATTATTATTATTATTATTATTATTATTATTATTATTATTATTATTATTATTATTATTATTATTTTAATAGTATCATTGTTGTTGTTGTTGTTGTATCTCGCAAAACGTCCAACGTTTCAATTCCATATGCTGTCAATACTGTGTCTTTATGTAAGTTTTATGAGATCATTATCTTGGTGTTCTTTTTGTTAGCATGCTGAATTTTTTTACTTGCATTAAATGTGCTGCCATGCGAGGCCTTCGTTCTCTCCCTGTTCTCTCAACATCTCTCGAGAATCCGGTTCTCCTACAGCCTTCTACAAATTGTACACGCGATATGTCGTGCTTAACTTGAGTACATATGCATATCTGATTAGGAATCGCCTTGCTGAATCCAGCAGTAGCGCCACTGAGTGAGTCCCTTTCATAAGCCTTTACCCCCATCATTTCACTACAATCTTTTCAACACTGCTAGATTATTACATTTGCCATCACTTAACGGCTGACAAAATCGCGCTGAGCTGTTATTTCTTTACAAGCTAGTTCAGGGTGACATATTCTGTCCTTCTCAGTTGTAATAATTTTTAAATTCCGCGTGAGTTATCCAGAGAGAATCGACCATTGCATGTACCTCCCAGCTTCTTTCAACACTCTATCTTTTACGGAATACCGAGTCTTTCTAACGTCAACTTTCTTGATTCGTTATGTTTTTCATAGTCTACAGTCATTTTTTTTGTGAGTGAGGGCTGCCCTGTCCTTACGTAGATTTACACATTCACAGATTCTTCACTTTTCTGTCTTTCAGGAAGCCTTCGGCACGGTTGTGTATATTCCACATTATTTTTCAGTCCCATTCCATGAATATCTACTCTTTTATTTGTTGTTCCCTTTACGCGTTGATTTCTTTTCGACTGCTCGTTTTTGCTCTTTTTATTGATTTGATTTTCTGTGGACAGTATGTATTGTATTGTTTATTTTTGTTTGATTTTTGCGCGCGACAGAACGAAAAACCCCATGGTTGTTCTTGGATACGTTAAAAATGATTTATTGATAATTTGTTGATTGAATATCATTATATCATTATAAAAGCTTGAGAAATAAGATGAAAATTTGGCTGAAACGCGTCTTGGTACACGAAGCAGTGACCAGCGTACACGAAGCAGTGATTTCAGATCCACGGAATGCTGTCTCAAAGGTCCTACACATGCAGCCTTCTTGGCCCACGGGAAGAACTTGAAGTCCATAGTCCGAAAAAACTCGCCTGGCTGCACTTCAGCTGTTGGCAAAATGGCAAGGGGTGCGCACAGTAAAAAATACAAAAAAGGCGCCCGCCGGAGGGGTGGAAAATTCGGAGAACGTTGTTTGAAGAAGCGCGCGTTGGCGCCCTGCAGCCCAGTGGTGGCCTACACCACTCCGTCGACACAGCAGGAAAGAGAGTGCCGCGGCCCATTTCAAGTAACGACAAAGAAAATAGTTTGCGCAAACATTCAGTCGTATGGTAATAATATTTCAACAATAATTGTTAAAAAATTGAAACGTCGTTCGCCTATAAGCTAAGGAAAATTTAGTTCCAGTGAAAAGTGCGTAAATCATTGATCTCAAGGAGTAATGTATTGTTCATTGTAGTGTTCATTGTCAAGCCGGCATGCACTTTATCCATCCACACCATTGTTGCTTTTTTGCTGGCCAGAGTCATGGGTGCAGCGCTGATCGAGTTTGTCAATTTTCATTCCTCTTGCTCTTATTTCGTGTTCAACTACTGCTCCAATTTACACAAGATAATCGCGCAGCTCTAAGGAATCTACTTCGCTGGACGTGGCGAAATTGTGGATGGACGTGGAAGTGTTTTTGTGTGCGTGTGCGTGTGTACGCCACTAGATTGACGATCGTCAAATTTTCGTGTGAAAAAAAAACGGACACTCATGCTTGAGGGCAAGTGCTCCTTCAAAACTTCTTCCTAAAGCAGTACGAATGGACGTGGTGGCTTTAAGGTGTGAACAGGTTATCAGAAATAACAGGCTCCTTGAAATACAAGTCTCCGTTAAATGTTAGGGTAAGTTCATCATTTTCATTACCTTCGCACGTTGTTCACAAATATTATGATAACTCGAAAACATAGCGCATTGCATGCTTGCTGAGTAAATAACTTCATGCTAATCGTGGTTACGTCATTAGGCTGTTTTATTTAAGCGATACGACAACACTTCCTTTTTTCACTTGATCCAGACAGTGCTCTATTTAATCGCAATATCTACGCCAGGAAAGTAAGGGTTTCGTGCCATTGTACTTTTCATAAATATATTGATGTAATTACACTTGTGTTGTATTTTTCTCACTTTAACGCTTGAGGAATTACCAAGGATAAATTACAACTTGCGCAATTACAAATAAAAAACAGTTGCATATCTCCAGTCCAAAGTGTCATGAGATTTATGAGCCCGCGTTTGAATTTATCTTTCTTGGTCTACGTTACCCTTGTGTTTATATTAACGTGTGTTTTGATAAGGACACGAGGTTAAAATTTTGTTGCTAGTTTCATTCTTCAAAGCAGGGTGCAATGTCACGGATCCAAAGGGAAAACTTTAGAATAGCCAGTAATTTTGTTTCCACCATCTACAATCAGGATGATATAGGTGTAAATTTGACTGGAATGCGTACATCACAGGCAACATTATCGTTACTGATGTCGCAAGATCGCGTGGTTATCTTGAGGAACTGCGCATACCCGCATACAGTTTTACAAAATAATATGATGTCACGTTTTAATCCGTGAGCACTGTAGATAATTTTACGCAAGCCGACAAATAAACTGGTCTGATGTATTAGGGCTTGCTACTGTGTGAAAAAACTGGGGGACCACTAAGCTCCGTTTTTCATAGTTAAACATGATAGATCCCGTTTCTTGTGCGTAATTTAATCACTCAGTATGTACTCTTTATTGCATGATGCTACTTGAACAATTTTAATTGTGAAATAGTACTGTGTAGTTTAGAATGCTGGAAGTGTCTCAATGAAAGTTTCGCACATGGCTGCATTTTGTGTAAAAAATGGGTAGCATATTTTAAAGAACAAATATGTAATTAATGAGTTGCGTGAAAAAACTGAAATACGAAAGGAAGACACCTAGACGTAGCACACACTGCGCGTCATTTGTACAATAGGCGAGAGTTACGTGACACATGAATCCCCAGCTTTGTTTATGAAATACGCCTCATCAATTTTCCACGCTACCGTGTCACTGAATCTAGCTTTAACTACCATATCATCAAACAAGGACGCGCAGCCACACTCTCTACAATGTGATGATTGGTTAGAGAATGGGTGTCCCTTCATAGAAGCTTTGTGATATACAATTATAATATTAAATATTAATAATAGTGCCCACACGACAGCGCAGTGCCATACACCACACGATGTCCACACTGTGAAAGAAAATGATTAGATGTCTTCTCATCTAATTATTTTTTTCCACCTCACGTGTTCTCGTAACCGCGTACATATGTCTAATTTCTTCAATAAAGTTTCAGTTGTTAGTGTGCGCTGTGTCCAGTTGTCTTCCTTTCGGACTTAAAATTTTTTCGCGCAACTAAGTTAGGATGAAGTACCAACTCGCCCAGCAGTGCTTCTCAATATTATGTGTGTAAAATGTTTTAGAACCTTATGCACCCACTACGCACTCGTGAGGGAATACGCGCAGTAACGTGTGTGCCTTTTGTAATGGTTGGCTGTCTTTAGACCGCGAAGTCACGTTGGTAATAACGTGTTGTGATGCCCAATGAAAATGCACGCTTGTATTATGCAATGTTGCTGCTATATTAAATGTTGTGCTGTGAAACCTGTATGCAGGATACCTCTATTTGTTAAGTATGACAGTTATTTTCCTTGCATTTCCAACAAGAGGAAATTATTCATGCTTTATTTCCAAGCAGATGCATAGCTGTGTGGTAGAGCACTTGCATGCCATGCAAATGGCCTGCATGATTTCGATCATCACTCAAACCCGAAAGTTTATAATATTTGTTTTATTTGCATTCTCTCAATTTTCGAACATGGACAAGACGATTTTTCACTGAGAGCCACTGATGCCTACGCCAGAACTTCTGCAGAACGAGCTCTTTACTGCTGTTACGTTAATGATGCATTATTGGCAGAACGGAAAGTGGTTACATTTACAAAAGACATTTTTTAGTGTCCCGTTGGCAAGAAATATCGCTAAAAGCCTCCATCCCTACGCACACAGAGACCCATAGACGCCAGCTTTGGCAGTCGTTTTATAGGCCATTAGTCACAATACTTTTACATGAAAAGCTTTCATACCAATCACTATTGACCGAACTCCTTAAAAGTTGATTATCAACTCAATTAAAGTATTCGATGCACACGCAGTTCATACTGTCAACAGCAAGTCAATATTTCGTTTTGGCTCACTAAAGACGCTCCATTGATTCGTCAGAAAAGTTTCAAAGAAACACACTGTGAAAAATATCTTTACGAAACTCAAATTGGGTTCTTTTATGCTATTTATTATTGTCGAGTCGGAATCGATAAAGTGGAATATTTACTTGCACCGTACTAAGTCTCAGACCGTGTTGACCATAGGTTCAAGATAAGAAAAATCGCATGCAAGACTGAAGTATTTCAAAATAATTTTTTGCCAAAAAAATTACAGGATGGAACCAACTGCCTTCTAGCACTGCCTCTACGCTCTCAAATATTTGTTTCATTTGATGTTAGAAATCGTGTGTTGCATTTTTGGGGCGTGTCACATTTTTTGTTTATGTATGTATTCCTCTTGCAGATTGGGATTCAGGTGACTTTGAATAATTGTTTGGCTGACTATGTATTTTTTGTATTCTACTTTTTGTAAACGCTCCCCCACTGTAACCGATTGGTGCTGTGGATAATGAAATAAATGGATAAATAAGCAATGAGTTTAAGCACAAAGAGTGTATCCCTTCAGGGAAAGTGGACGAACAGTGACATGTGCCCACCACAAACTTTAAATATGATGCCGAGTTACATTTTTAGCAATTAGTTATTGAGAATACCTCGAGATATAATGAGGATAACCTAATTGAAGAAGAATGTTCAGGGGGTATGTACTGCCTTTGTTTTGGAGATGACGGTGACTGCATGCAAACCTTTCAACAAACAGCTATACTTCTAGCTGAAAAATGATTTGAGCAGCTATAATTTTTGCCGGTGACACAAGCTGAACTAATATAGATGAATCACCTGAATAGCTATATATGAAGATATCCATATAAGGCCATATATGAAAGCATCCATATAGGACCTTATATGGATGCTTCTATTTATAGCCATATATGGCTATATACAGCAACACCCCTATATGGTTATATAAGGCCCATATATGGCTACATTAGAAATTGGGCATATTATGTTATATAGGGCCAATATATGGGGATTGCATATAAAGCGAGATATGCCCAATTCCTGATGTAGCCATATATGGAGATATTCATATAAGCCCATATATAGGATTTTTGTAAGGGGTGGCACACGCGAGACCCGTGCTGAAAAACTCTGTCTAAAAGCATGGCTAATATATACATACATACAACGCCTCCAGGGGGCCAGAAAAGCAGTTCCGAATCCAAAACCATAACCACAACATCACAATTAGCAGCTATTGTTGTTCCTGCATAGGGCTTCAACAAATGCAGTGGGGCGCAAGAGAATTCGTTCAGGCACACGATATTTACTCAGGGTTCTGAAACTGTGTCTCATCAACACCCAACTCACAAAATAAACTAAAGCCCACAGAGAGAGCTCAGCCAGTGCCGATTGCGATATTTACTATCTTACCACCTGCGCCACGGTATATGACCGCATAACAAAAAAGAAAAGCTCTACATTCATGCATTTGTAATTCATGAAAGCTACGTTCTTTCCGCTGTCAACTAACAAACATATATTTGCCAACACACGAATTTGGGAACGATGGAGCTTTCGTAAGCTCCGTTTGCAGCGCCATTACAAGCTAATTTCTAGGCTCTGTTTGACTTTCTTTGGCTTTCTTGGCTGCTACATGTTACGTGGACGACATTACTTATTCCCTTCTTAATACTGTCCACCATCATGGCCACAACAAAGTAGGTGAAATAAATGTTAACCTAACACAAGAACTGGTACAACAAATTGTAAACAAGACAAAACTAGAAAAACGTACATTTTTCGAAAAAAGCAAAATAATTTAAAATATTGCGCTTACAAAAAGATACAAGCAAAGATTGGGATGGTGGCATAGTAGGCAATGTAAAATAATTAAAAAGTTTGGACACCGTGGCAAACTAAGTACACACTACACTAGCAATAATTCATTGTGTAAAACATTTCATCGTTTTTTTCACAGCTTCCACAGCCAGTTGAAATGAACAGACACACTGAAGTATTGTTCCACTCCATTATCGTTCAGGCAAAAAAAAGTCACAGCATATCCACGCAGTCAATCATGATGAGTGGGGCGAAGCGTCCGTCAGCCCATCCTTGCTTCCGTCCATCCGTTCGTTCTTGCTTTCATCCGCCCGTGCGACCATTCATGCATCCATCCATGCGTCCGTCCGTCTGTCTGTGAGTCTGTCCGTGGGTCCGTCGATCCATTTGTCTGTCTGTCTGTCTGTCTGTCTGTCTGTCTGTCTGTCTGTCTGTCTGTTTGTCCAGCCATCCGTCCGTACATCCTGCCTCTACTCATCCATCCGTCTGTCTGCTAGTCTGTCTGTCCGTCGATCCGTGCGTCCATGTAGTGAACACTTCAAGTACCACCACCTCCCATCTCGCATCCCCAGTGGCACATACCCGCTGTAGAGCAGGTATGTGCCACCGATGGCTATGTACTACTACATACATACAAAATTCGACAGACCCATGCCTTAAGGAGCTTCGCCCCTAAAAATTAAAATTACGTGTGTATATCAAGACCAGATTTGAGAACCGATAAAGCAAATTGATTGCTTGATGTGACATTGCTTATTCCCCTAGGTACACATCAACTTTTAGAGCCAATACTGGTATACTCCTTCAATAACAAAAAAGTCACAGCTTTTCCGCGAAGACCAAGCATGAATGCAATAGCAACAAACTGGAATGTCACGTGAAGAATGACAAGCACATGAAAATGCGCACTGCGTTGCTCTCGCCAAATGACATACGAAGCATGGCAACAAGTACAGATTAACGCAAATTAGTGTATGGGTTGTTGCCTCGCTGTGTCTAAAACGCGCTCTTTTCGCAATTGAAGACTGTGCTGTGAGCGCAGTGACCAAAGCATGCCCGGTAACAACAACACAATCACTCCGGTGAAAGCGCACGGCGTGAGATTTTCCTCATCAAGAGATAAGGGCGGGAACATACGAGCGTCCAACCATCCCCTTCCAAAAGAAAAAGGCATGACGGCTGCGGTCAAAGGTGAATGCCAGCCGAGAGTGTCCATACGCTTGGCATTCCTATAAGTCTACGAAGTTTCTGGCGGTTGGCCAGCGTAGGCAGCTCAAGCAATGGAAGCATCTCAGACAAAAAGTGATATCAAGAATAATTTGTCCAGGTTATCCTTGCAGCTTTTCTCTGTACTTTTTCAGTGCAAATAATAAACCTGATTGGAATGGATATCATACTACGCTGCATTCATTAAAAATAAAGTGACCCTCGCTCCTTCAAGAAAAAAGGGGGTACGTCCCCTATGCTCGTATTTAAATGGAATAACTTTCCTTCTTTTTGCCACGCAGAAACCAATGCTTTTCCGTCGAAATAAAGATGGCTGACTCCGGGTTGGCGAAGTGACCAGACGGGCTAGTACATTGATTCCCGACTGTTAATTAGTGCACGCCACTGATAATCGCAAAAAAAGGAGTCCCTCTGGCCTCTTTATCGATCGACTTGACAATCAAATCAAGGAGGCAAACCTGTGCTGATGAAAAACTCGTAAAACAAAACGACGGAGCTCGTACGTTTCACTCGGCCAGCGAGACCACGCTCAATTTGAATGAGAAGGATACTGTAAAGTTCGCACCCGAAAAACTGCATGCCAGGCTTTACGTCTTCATTTCTCAAGGCACGCTGTATACTCGACGACAACTTTTCTTTCATTGTAGCTTAAGCTAGAGAGCCGCCAGTGAATGTGGCTCCACAACAGAGCCTGCATTTCATTGTGAAATATAGTCAATAAAAGTTCCCCTTTTATTTTCTATGTGGAGCTATCTAAGACAGAACGCCGCTACCACCATTACCATAGTCGTAATAACTTTCATTTATTCGTCGTGACTTCGCGTTTTTGAAAGCGCGAGAGAGTCCCACCCTTTAGGGGCGAAGCTCCTTAAAGCGGCACCGGTTCGTCCCTCGTCGTAGTACGTAACATGTCTGGCGCCTTGACCTGAAAGGTGGTGCTGGTGGAAGATGTCTCCTGTGCGTTATTGAAAAATAAAAAAATCGATCATGCGCGTGAACTAAAACCCGAATTTTCCTGTCTCCCATTAGCATGAGGAATTCTCCTGTTTCCCATTAGCAGCCATTGGCATGTACATTGAGCACTATCTGACAAGAAAGGTTTACTACGTTATACTTGCTGGGCTTAACCTTCTTGATTTTAGAAAGGCTTAGCGAGCGTTGGGCCGCAATGCCATGAATACAGTGAACAAGTATATACCATGAGCTCGAGTTGGTTAAAGGTTGGAAGTAGACACAAAGCGCAAGCCGTAAGTAAGTGTGCGTGTGCCACCTTTCGTATAGTCCTTGGAATGTCCGCTGGATGGCGGTGCTTCTGTGTGCGGAATATATGATAAAAGTTGCGAGATGGTGGTACATGGAGTGTTGACTAGATAGACGAACGGACACACAGACAGATGTATGAACGGAACCATGGATGGCTGCACGGACGGATGAACCGATAGACGGATGCAGGGGTGGACGCATGGATGAACGCAGGGACGGATGCACGGATGGACGTGCCGGCGCATGAACAGACCCACGCAAGGACGGGTGGAAGGATGCACGGATGGTCACACAGACAGAAGCATGGACGGACGGATGCTTCGCCCCACTCTCCATCATTCACCCCGTGGATATGCTCTCATTGTTTTACGTGCACTTCAAACGCTAAGCGGCGTCAGCGTCTACAGGTTACGTTGATGGTGCGCCCCCCGTGACTCTCCATAGCGTTAAGAGACGCGCGCCAGAACAGACAACTTCGCGCAGTGCTACGTGTGCAGAAGCTCCGCCTCCGTAGCTTCCCCTTCAGTGTCAAGAAAAGTTGTCGCCGAGTATAGCACGGTTATCTAAGCGTTTACAGAGCAAAAGATCACAAAAGGTGCCTCTGAAACGTGCACTGGATCGCAGAAAAACGATTACGCCTCTGCAGTGCATAGCCTCCATAGACAAACATTCAACTACATTAAGAGATGTGGAGGCATGAGAGTGCCGCAGCCATGAAGTAGTCGATAGCAAGTGCCATCTCATGAGATTTACCTACTTTTTAAAATACGAAACATTTCTTAGCGAACTTCAGTGACTTTCAGCATATCTATCTATCTATCTATCTATCTATCTATCTATCTATCTATCTATCTATCTATCTATCTATCTATCTATCTAGCTATCTAGCTATCTATCTATCTATCTATCTATCTATTTAGCCGTCTACGACTTTTAGCTCTCCTGGCCGTTTGGATAATGGTATAGATACCAAACTTTGTATGGCATAACATGACTGTATGATGAGCATATTTGGCTAATAATAACTTGAAAATCGTGATATGTATGTCATGAATGTCATGATATATGGTCTAGCAGCTCTTGCGGTGATCTAGTTCACATTACATGTTGCAACACTGGTATGGTATGACATGATTGCATGGCGAGCACAAACGACCAACCCTAGCGAGGAAAGCATGGCATGTGTGTTATCTAAGTCATGAGTCATGACTACGCGCCACGCTCATAATACACTCGCAGCCATTTCGCTAGCTTCACATATGCCAAATTCTGCGTTACGTGATGCGAATGGATGAAGAAGGTATGTGAATAATGCAAACATGATATTCATGACATGCGTGTCATGTGACATCATGACTACACGCCACAATCATGGTGCCCTTGAAACCGTTTCGCTAGCTTCACATACACCACGTTTTTGTATTAAGGGACGTGAATGGACGACAAAGACGTGTGACAGGTGCAAGCGTGATATCCATGTGATGCGTGTCAAGTAACAACACGACTACAAGCTACGGTCAAGATGCGCTCGCGGCCGTCTCGCTAGCTCCACATGTACTAAATTCAGTATTAAGTGACGCGATTGGACGATATATGCAAAAGACATGTCCAAACATGATGATTATCACATGCGTGTCATGTTCAACACGACTACTTGCCGCACTCTAGATGCGCTGGGTGCCGTTTCGCTAGATTCGTATACGCCGAATTTGGTATTACTTCACGTGAATGAAAGAGGTATGTGACTGGTACAAACATTGTAATTATGAGCGGCGTGTCATGTAAGAGCAGGACTACATGCCACACGCAAGGCGCCAATACACTTAGACGTGACCCGGTGCGCGTGTGCTCCAGCGTTCGTTTCGTCGCGTCATGCCGGCTACGCCACTCCAGGCGCCGATCTGCCTGGTATATACTCGCAGGCACGCGTCGCATTGCTTTGATGCATGCGCGTTTGAACACGCCCGGGGGGGGGGGGCGCTGCGAGCGCTCGATGGTGACGGACGCACTCCACATCGCCTCCGTAGATTTCCTGCTATTTCTGTGGACATCAACCTTGGTACCCCTGAAACTTGGATTTATCGTCACCGCCAAGTTCTCCGCTTCGCCTAGACAACACTTTCGTCCTGGTGGGTGCAGTTTTGACAACTTGAGGGACGTCCTTCACTCCCGGCTACAACGCCGCCTCGCTAAGGGCTCTCAGCCCGGCGATGGCGGCTGCTAACGTGGTTACGGGCTATGATCCTACCTCAAGCCAAATGCTGTGCATGGAGATTTCATCCTCCGTAAACTATATGCCATCAGAAGATGAATACCTCGACGACATGGTGAGACTGTGGCAACGCAAGCAAGCGAAATCGAAGTCTGCATCTCAACAACAACGAGACGCCACAGCGGGCCACCATTCCCCAGCCTTGCAAGGAACGCCGGCGCGCCATCCCTCCGGTGGTGTGCCTACCTCTGCTCCGTCCTCGCAGCCAGCGAAGCAACGCAAGTGGCGTCCGCGTCAAACTCCTCGCCTCTCTCGCGAAGACTACATCGTAGTAGTGAAACCTCGCGTTCCCTGCGAGCTACGCACATTCGTCCCGGCCGATCGCGCAGGCGACGCCATCCGCAGCTACCTCGGCGACCAGACTACCACGCAAATTTAAGTGTGGCCGATCTGGGAACAAAACATCTTGGTCTGTAGCACCACCATTTTGCCTATGGCACAGCGACTCCTTTGGGACTTCCAGCTGTAAGTGGGGGATCAGCAGCTGCCCGTTCGGGCCACGCCAAGGCACCAGGGGATACATGCAAGGGCGTCATCAACATAAACCCAGCTGAAAGCCCGCAGAAAATAAAGTCAGAACTCCATTGGCCATGAGGTACTATCCTCGCGGTCCGCAAACTCGGAGATTCCGCGGCGGCGGTGGTGACTTTCGTGGGCACGAACTTACCCCGCTTCCTCTTCTACCACTGCGTGGTGACGTATATCCGCGCCTACAAGAAAACGGTACCTGTTTGCACCAAGTGCGGTACCATCGGTCATTGACCACCTCAGTGTCCTCACCCCACTCCAACCCAGTGTGCCAAATGTGGAACCCCCGCACCTGCATGTCTCATTGCCCACGACTGCCACCCCAAGTGCCTCTTCTGCCACGGCGCCCATGAGACTGGGACCAGTGGCTGCACGGCAAAATATCGAAAATATCGGAAACGCAAGCAGCCCTCAACATCTCCTCGAGGGACCACCTCATGTTCGTCACAGCCAGACAGCAGCACCAACCTGCATCATTCGGCTCCACCACTCCACGCCGACACTCAAGCATTCCCACCGCTCGAAGCACCAGCGGCGGTACCTCAGGTGAGCAGTTGGGCAGGGAAAGCTGCTTCTAAGCCTCTCTCACCCCCTTATGTCGATCCTCCTTCTCCCGAACTTGCGGCCCTTCGCCTGCAAGTTGCGGCACTTCAAAAGCAAACTTCTCTTTTAACTAAACAACTCGAACTCTTAAATAAGCGAGTTCAACCCCAACAACAGTGTACTGCAAGGCCATCTGGTATTGCCTCCTCTGTCCAGGCGGCTACGCCAGCTACGTCCAAGCTAAGTCCTCGCACTAAGTCCACTCTCATTAAACCGCCGGTTCAAGCAACCATGTGTACTCCAGCACTCGGAACCGGTGCCACATCTACTCCAGAAGCTCTTGAGACTCCTGGGGCACCTCAGGTTCTCTTGCCCGCTAACCAAACTCTCCCTAGCGAAGAGCGCACCCCGCGCGTAGAGGAACGCCTCATGCGCGTCGAAGTTTCGATTAATCACCTCCTCACCAGCTTCTCGGTCCAACGCATAGTAGTAGAGGTTACCCAGGCTATTCAAGCCTTGGCAATCACCCAGTTTCAACCCAAGGCATCGCGTTCCCGCTCCTGCTCGGTGAGCAGTGAGGGTACAGCTCCACGGCGTCATTGTAAGGTGGCTACCACCACCCCGCCGTCGGACAATCCGGCCTCCGTGCTCCTCCCTGCCTCTGAGGATTCCGAGCAGGACATGGAGGACCAAATATAAAACCTAAGACAATCACGATGGCTACCAATCGTACGTCCCGTTCAAACATTGTGTCTAAATTCGAGATCATACAGTGGAACCCTGGAGGCTTCGGGAACAAGTGAAAGCGTTCACATCTTTCCCTTTTCCTCAGCTCACTTAGCTCTCAGCCGGCCGTCTTGGCGCTCCAAGAATCTGGCCCTGCTCCATCCCTTTCTGGATACTGCTCCTATGTAGGCGGCACCACCACATGCCTCCTCGTGCATAAAGCCTACACGGCGATACAGATTGACCTCGATCTGGATCTTCCTTACGACTACTGCATGATATCAGTGCTGTCTCAGCGGAGGGGCCAACAATCAATACATATCTTAAACGTGTACTGTCCCTCTCGCCTTGCGAGGGCTTCGTTTGCGCATCTCTTCCATCGGGCGCTGCGTATAGCGGCCCGACAACCACTGGTGATCGCCGGGGACTTTAATGCTCCCAGCCCTCACTGGGGTTACCACTACGAGAAGGCCCGGCGAAGAGAGCTCAAGGAGCTCATTTCCTCGCTGAGTCTGACGCTTCTTACCGATCCGGCATAACCCACACGTTCTGGCAACTTGGTCACGCGAGACACATGCCCCGACCTCTCCCTCACCCGTCACATCCGCGATGCTACATGGGAAAATTTAGGCGAAACCCTAGGCAGCGATCACTTTTTACTCCGCATTTCGTTCACACCGTGGCAGAAAATGCGCCACCACTGGGGCCAAGCCCGTCTCACCGATTGGACTCAGTTCAGAATGCAACCATTCCCCGCCGGCATCTCCTCGACCGAATATGCAGCGTGGGCATCATACGCTCTCCATAATACCACCTGGTGGTCTGTGCCAGTGAACAGTGGATCAGTTCTGTGCCGGTGAACGAGGAAGACGAAGACGAGAAACCCGTGCCAGCGGAGACGTCCTTCTTGGTCTCTGAGATTTTTGACAGTCGCGTCCCTTTATACGTTCCTTGGAGCTCTTAGCACGTGACAACTGGTGGAGGTGCTGGGTATCGATCCCAGTACCTCTCAATGTCGCGAACGTTGCCATCATTTTGCCTACGAAATGGCGTCTTATACGAAAGGAACGCCGGTGCTGGTGACAGATCTCATCTTCTCGTCGTGCCTAAAGCCCTCCGCGATGACGTCTTATTAGCTTGCCACGACGAGCCCACATCTGGCCATCTGGGCTATTCGAGAACTATGGATCGGGTGCGGCAACTTTACTACTGGCCTAAAATGTCTGCCTGTGTCAAACGCTACGGGAAGGGATGCCGTGAATGCCAGCGTCCTAAGACACCACATTTAAAGCCTGCTGGTCATCTACAACCGATCGATCCACCACGTACACCGTTTGAACAAGTGGGTATGGACCTCCTAGGCCCGTTTCCTTTGTCTTCTTCTGGCAACAAATGGATTATTGTCGCAACCGTGTATTTGACGCGTTACGCTGAGACGAAGGCGTTGCCACGAGGGACCGCATCTGAAGTTGCCAGTTTTTTTATGGATCAAATTGTGCTACGGCATGGCGCCCCGTCATATGTCATCACTGATCGAGGGACATCGTTCACAGCGAAACTTTTGGATAATATCTTCAGGTTGAGTTACACAACCCATCGAAAGACCACTGCGTATCACCCTCAGGGTAATGGTTTAACAGAAAGGCTAAACAAAACGCTAGCCGACATGATCTCTATGTACGTGGATGTGCAGCACAAAACGTGGGACGACATCCTGCCGTACGTAACATTTGCGTATAACACTGCAACCCAGGAAACTACACGCTTCACGCCATTTATGGTCGAGATGTTAGAACTATGCTGGACGCCATGATTCCATATGAGGACATCGACAAGCTTGACCAATTAGCCCCTGACATCAATGAGTACATTCAGCGCGCTGAGGAAGCACGTCAACTGGCCCGTGTACACATCCGAACTCAACAGTGTGCAGATGCACGGCGGTACAACATCCACCATCGAGAAGTTTATTATGAACCTGGTGACCAAGTTTGGGTTTGGACACCCATTAGGCGGCGAGGTCTCAGTGAGAAACTCATGAAGAAGTACTTTGGACCTTACAAAGTACTCAGACGTGTGAGCGACGTGAACTACGAAGTGGTTCCAGACGGAGGCTCACCATCATCACAGCGAGGGTTACCACGTCCAGAGAATGTACACGTAGTCCGCCTAAAACCATTCTTTACGCGGTGATGCGAATTTTCTTCTTGTGCCAGTGAACTCTTCGTCTGAACAGTGAATGCCGTTTATTTCCGATTGCTGGGCCCAGGACTCATTTTCTCTCGTGCACTAATTTGTTTAATGTTTTTTTGTGTTACCTACTTCGACCCACGGCTGTGAACACTTTTGTTTGAGCATCGGGTCGATGCTCTCTAGGGAGGAGGAGTAATGCCACCTGGTGTTTTGTGCCAGTGAACAGTGGGTCAGTTCTGTGCCGGTGAACGAGGAAGACGAAGACGAGCAACCCGTGCCAGCGGAGACGTCCTTCTTGGTCTCTGAGATTTTTGACAGTCGCGTCCCTTTATGCGTTCCTTTGAGCTCTTAGCACGTGACAATATCAAACAAGCGAACACTCGCACCCTTGCAACCTCTAATTTGACTCCTGCAATCGATCCACACCTCCTACATCTTTGGCACGCTCGCCGCGGGCTCATAAGGCGCTGGAAACGCAACCAACTTAATCGGAAACTTCGCGCTCGCATTGAGGCGCTCATTGCAGAGGCGGCCGCATACTCCGCACTACTTTCCGATGCTAACTGGCAGACACCTGTTCGAAGATAGCAAACCAGATGAGCTCTAAGAGTGCGTGGCGACTCTTTAGAAGCCTTCTCGATCCCTCCACCACCAGGGGAGAAACGCAACGCCAGCTCCACCGTGTTCTGCATGCCTTTCAGGGCGCTACGAATGAACTCGCGCGAGAACTTTGTGACCGCTACATCTGCCGCACAATTGATCCCGCAGGCCCAGCATATACGTATTCCGGTGCCCCTAACACCGACCTCAACGCCCCATACACACTTTCTGATTTACGATTTGCACTCACGAGAATGTGACGGGGCACGGCCCCTGGACGCGACGGAATCACAGTATCGCTCCTGGCAAATCTTCCCGACCAAGCACACCTCTCGCTACTCCACCTTATATATTCGATATGGGACGGCTCTCCACTTCCAACGGAATGGACCACATCGGTCGTGACATTCATTCCCAAATCGGCAAAGTGCGTTAGTATTGAGGCACTGAGACCCATCTCACTTACGTCTTGCGCAGGCAAACTCATGGAAACCATGGTTCGCGAACGCCTTTCCGCCTACTTGGAGGCCTGGAGGACCTTTGCCGACACGATGTTTGGCTTTCGCCCGCATCTGTCGGCGCAGGACGTCCTGCTCCAGCTTCAACACAATATCATATAGCCGACTACTATGCGCCATAACAATAAAGCCGTGCTCGCTCTTGATCTCCGCGGGGCGTTCGACAACGTCAAACACAGCACTATACTCACTAACCTGTCTACCACAAATTGCGGGCAGAAGACTTTCAACTACATTCGCGCCTTTCTATCACATCGCACCGCCTTCATTCGCCTTAATTCTACCGAACACGGCCCGTACTTATTAGGCACGCGGGGTACACCTCAAGGGGCAGTCCTGTCTCCTCTGCTTTTTAACCTGGCGATGATGAACCTCCCCTCTCTTCAAAGCGAGGTCGAGGGAATACAACACGCACTATATGCGGACGATATCACAATCTGGACCAACACCGGCTCCTTAGCGCAAATCGAAGAACGCCTGCAAAAAGCTGCCCTTCTGGTGGACACCTACGCAGGTTCATGCGGCCTGGAGTGCTCTCCAGCTAAATCGGCTCTTCTTTCAGTCTCTCCGCTACCACCGCCTCAAATTTTTCTTCCGTCTGGGCCCGTCCCGTCAGTGCAAAATATTCGGGTTCTTGGCCTTCACCTCACATCGTCCTTGGATCCAAAGGGCACAATAGCAGGCCTCAGACGCACCAGCGAACAGGTGAGCCGCATGATACGGCGAGTTTCTACCAAGCGCGGCGGCCTCCGCGGGTCTCAGTCCCTCCGATTGGCCCACGCGTTTTTGACCAGTCGCGTCCTCTACGCCTTGCCTTACCTTCGCCTGCGTCGTAGACACGAGCACCAGCTGAACGTCCTTCTTCGTTCAGTATACAAACGCGCTCTGGACCTATCTATTGCAACTTCCAACAGCCGATTCACAGCTCTGGGTGTACACAACATCTTTGCAGAGATGCGCGAAGCTCATCGCGTTAACCAAATCAATCGACTGTCGCAGACGCCTCCAGGGCGCCGTCTTCTACACAGACTTGGCCTTAACCCGATATCTGACCAAGACCCTCTGCAGCCGGTACCAGAGCTCTGGCGTCAAAAGCTATGGGTGGAACCTCTACCCCGTAATATGAACCCCGACCTCCATCCTGGCCGTAGACTAGCACGCGCCGCGGCCCTTCATACGCGACACTCCGATCGTCCTGGTGTTTTCTACGTGGACGTCTCGGGTCCCTCCCCCTCGGGTCACTTCACGGCTGCCGTGATTACAGAGGGCAAACACGTAGATGGCCTCTCCTTTCGAGCAGACAAAGTAACGCACGCTGAAGAGGTTGCCATAGGTTTGGCCGCCTCTCACCCTGCCTCACGCACCATCCTGACGGACTCGCGCTCGGCCTCTTCTCAGTACCTTCAGGGTTCCATTGCCCCGCTGGCGGCTAGCCTGCTACAAGCAGCCTCTTGGCGCTTTAACCCTCATCCCATTTGTATAGTCTGGACCCCAGGCCACTCGGGCCTGCCCTGAAACGAGGCGGCAAATGCCGCTCCCCGCGCTGCTCCTGTCCGGGCCGTTGCCCCTCCATGTCCCGAGACGGAATCTGGCAATACCAACCTGACGCGCTTACGCGAAATTTTGGCTCATTACCGGGTTCGCGCCGCCTCTACACGGACCCCGCACGCAGTTTGGAGAAAGCGGACGAACGACTGTTACGCCGCCTGCAGACAAACACCTTTATCAGTCCGGCGGTCGCCAGACACTTTTTGCCGGAAATCAATGGCACCTGCTCGACCTGTCATGTCCTCGCCGACACATATCACGTCGTAGCATCGTGCCTAGTTAATCCCGTTCCTTTCTCATCCCCTTCTCTTATCCCAACTAGAGAGGCTTGGCAGGAGCACCTGCTCGGCTGCTCTACCTTGGCTGCACAACGTTCCTTGGTGGAGCGCGCACGGGCAGCTGCCAGCTCCACTGGCGTCCCGGAATAGGGTCTTGCCACTCTAGCACGCCAATGGGCCACGTCGGCACTCTCTAGTAGGCTTTTTCTGAAATAAATGTTTTTTACCACCACCACCTAACACGCCCGGCATTCTTTCGTCATGAAGCTAGGCAGACGGGGTGCATTCTTGGCAACGTGTTTGGTGCGAAATGCAGCATGTCGCATTTCGCACTGGTTGCCGCTGTGCTGCGCCGACAGACGCTGGTCACGTCTGGCGTCAGGCTATAGAGTGTTCGTCTTTGGCTAGCGTAGCGTGGCTGCGCCCAGCGTGCGCACGTCAACGTTACGTCGCAGTATATTGGGCCTTTTATGATGCTCCTCCCACTGTTTCGCTAGCTTCACATGTTCCATGCTTGGTATTACGGAACGTGAATGGACGACGAAGGTATTTGACTGGTGCAAACATGTTAATCATGAGATGCGTGTCATGTAACAACACGACCACATGCCACGCTCATGATGCGCTCACGGCCGTTTCTCTAGCTTCACATATACCAAATTGGTATGGCATGACGTCAGTAGACGGCGAAGTTAGATGACATGTCCGAACATGGTAATCATGATAGGCGTGTCGTGTAAACCTTGACTACATGCTACGGTCATAGCACGCTCGCGGCCGTTTCGCCAGCTTCACATATAACAAATTTGGTATCAGATGGCGTGAATAGAGGATGAAGGTAGATGACACGTCCGAACATAATAATTATGACATGTAAATTATGTACGACAAAACTTACTTCCACCTCGTAACGTTGTTCTGATGTTAAACTGATATATAAACCTTCCTCATTCGTACATCGAATATCATCGATTCCCACTGTACGTGAGATCTGCCAATTTTTTTAAAAAAAGGGCAACGCTTGTTGGTACTTCTTAGCGTTTGTGTGTCAGCCCATTGATGTATTATACCGGTGTCACACGGGTACTCTTAATCACGATCAGGACAATGCAATACGACGCATCTGCATCAGTTGTCTTGATCGCGATCAACATTATGACCACTGCTACACGGCCCAAGCTAATCTGGTTCAAGCTTGGGTCAGATGAAATGCCCCAGGTGGCGTTTGCGTTCCGTAAAACATGACACTGACAAAACTCGGCAAGCGGTATATCTATAGCGCCCTTTATCAGCATTGCTACTCGTGCAATAACCACTCGAACGTAAAAAAAAATTGGAAGATTCCACGTAATGTGGGAATCAATGCTATGTGAAGCACAATTAAGAAAGCTTGATATGCCACATTAAAATCAGCTCAACGTTACAAGGCAGAGGTAAATGATGCCGTACATGACTTTCTTGTCATATTTATCATATCTGGATGTGTCGTTTACCTTCGTCATCTATTCGCATCACGTGATACCAAACTTAGTTTATGCGGGGCTAGCGAAACAGCCGCGAGCACGCTATTAGCATAGCATGTTGTCCAGTTCTTAAATACAAGCGCCTCAGCATTATCATGTTTCCACCAGTCATATATTTCGTCATACATTGACGTCACTTAACACCAAATTTATCATATGTGGAGCTAGCAAACGGCTGCGACGCATCATGAAGGGCCAAATATACTCGGCGTTTTGTGTGATTAAGAGTCCCTCATTAGGCATTTGCCTCTGCCTTATGTAATGCCTACGGGCCCTTAAGACTTCAATAAATGAAATGATATGAAATGAAATATAGCGTGGACGCGCGCTCACGCTGGGCTGAGCGACGCTACGTTAGGAAAACGCGAGCACTCTATAGTGTGACGTTAGGCGCGACCGTTGCGACCAGCGTCCGTTGGTACGGCCCGACGGCAACCGGCTCCGAATTTTCACTGATGCGTTATCCCGGAAACACTGCTTCTCCCTCTTTTTGTGACGCCAGACGCCCTGAAACGCGCATGAGTTAAAGCAACACAGCGCAACGCGCGCCTGCGAGTATATAGCAAGACCGGTGCCTGGCGTGGCAACGCCGGCGTGACGCGACAAAATGAACGCCGGCGAGCACGCGCACCGCGTCACGTCGAAGTGTATAGGCGCCTTGACTGTGGCATGTAGTCATATTCTCACATGACACCCATCTCATGATTCTCATGTTTGCACCGGTCACATGCCTTTGTCATCCATTGACGTTACGTAATACCTACTTGGCATATGTGAAACTAGCTAATCGGCCGCGAGCGCATCATGAACGTGGCATGTAGTCATGTTGTTACATGACACGCATGTCGTGATTAAAATGTTTGACTGTGGCATTTACCTATGTCGCCCGTTCGCGTCACGTAATACCGAGTTTGGTACATGTGAAGTGAGTGAAACGGCCATGAGCACGTCATGAGCGTGGCATGTAGTCATGTCGTTACATTACACGCATCTAATGATTATCATGTTTTCACCAGTCACATACTTTCGTCAACCATTCACGTACAGTAATACCAAGTTTGGAATCATGTGACGCTAGCAAAACGGCCGCGAGTGCATCATGAGCATGGCATGTAGTCATGTTGTTACATGACATGCATGTCATGCTTTTCGTATTAGGGTCTGTCGCTTGTGTTCGCCATAGAATCATGTCATACCATACCAGTTTTGCAACATGCCATGGAAACGAAGTCGCTGCAAAAGCTGCAGGACCATGAAATTAAAATCATGACATTCATGACACAGATGTCATGATTTTCATGTGATGAGGAGTCATATATGTTCTTCATACAGTTCATACAGTCATGTTATGCCACACCAAGTTTGGTATCAATACCATGAACGAACGGCCAGGACATCTAAAAGTCTTAGTTGGCTAGATAGATAGATAGATAGATAGATAGATAGATAGATAGATAGATAGATAGATAGATAGATAGATAGATAGATAGACAGATAGATAGATAGATAGATAGATAGATAGATAGATAGATAGATAGATAGATAGATAGATAGATAGATAGATAGATAGATAGATAGATAGATAGATAGATACGTTAAAAGTCACCGAAGTTCACTATGAAATGCTTCGCATTTAAAACTTTGCGGGCCACTACAATAGTAATTTCATTAATCCATCATTTGATAAAACTTTGCTAGCACTTGCCTGTATTGCTGTGTGAGATTTTTAACCTTCGTTTTTATTTCTGATGGACCCCACTCGTAACCGTGTAGTCGCAGCAAAGCGTCCATCTCGTAGTACGCGCAATGTTTCACTTCTGGCGCCTCAAGTTGGTTCCAGTCGATCCCGCCATCGGTCAGTTACTGTAAAGGTCTCTTTATTCGACCATGAAAGGCGCGTACGTTGCGACGTAGTGAGAATGCTTGCTACAATCATAATCATTTTACTTCGAGGTGATCCAACAGCTCTGATGGGGCGAGAGTTCAACTACGCACTGAAGGCAACGGTCAATTGCTCTTCGTCTGCTTGTCGTCTGCTTTTCCCGTAACTACACGCGGTTGATGCGAATCCTAAAGTATGCAATACTTCAGATATTTTTTCCATTTGTGCAGTCTTGAATTTGTTTTTTAGAAATATTTAGCTGCTTCAAAGCGGTTTTAAAGAACTGTGCTCGATTTCCTTGTTTATTGTGCTTTCAACAAGCTCGGCTAGGGGGTGCAGACGACAGCAAAATCGCGATCTCTAAGGCATATCGCGATCCACGGATCGAAATAGTCTTGATCCTGATCACACCTAATCGTTTATAAAAGTTACTGTGTCTACTCTGGATCTTGGTAAATCCGGATCAGCACTGAGCGCGATTAAAACTGCCCATGTGACACCGGTATTACTCAAGGACACCGTAAGGCTGATGCAGTGCATTCACATATACATGTTATATGTGTGTACCGTTTATTAGCCGGCAACGAGCGAGAATACACAATGGTGACAGTCACAGCCAAGCACGGGCCCTCAGCGCGAGCGGCGTCCTTGTTGGGTAGCCCCACTAGAAGGTACTCAAAAGTTCGACCAATTTCATAGTTCGGAGGCTTCGCTACAATTATCCCGGGGTCGAAGAGGGAGCCGCCTGGCGACCTAACAGCTTGTTATTATGAGCGGGTCATAATAAGGCTTCCGGCGCTCCACGTTGACGATGTCTCGCCCACGGCGGCGCATGTCCGAAGATTGTTCAACGGGTTCGATCAGATAGTTGACGGGTGAGGTGCGCTCGATGACACGGTAGGAGCCTTCGTATTTGGGACGTAGTTTGGAAGAGAGGCCAGCGGCAGAGGTCGGGATCGAGAGCCATACAAGCGCACCAGGAAGGAACGTGGGCTCAGAAGTGGTGGAGCCATCCCGGATACTCTTCTGCCGCTCTTGTTCTTGCGTCTTAAAAGTCTTGGCAAGTTCGCGACACTCTTCAGCAAGCCTGGCTGTCTCGGAAATAGGTGTACACTCAGATGGATCCGGCGTGTACGGGAGTATCGTGTCCATGGTGTGCGACGGGTGCCTTCCGTACAGCAAGTAGAAAGGTGAAAAACCAGTCGTGCTCTGAGGGGCGGTGTGGTTGGCGTAGGTGACGAAGGGCAGTATATTATCCCAATTAGTGTGGTTGGCAGTGACGTACATAGAAAGCATGTCGCCGAGGGTGCGGTTAAAGCGTTCGGTGAGGCCATTCGTCTGTGGGTGGAAAGCAGTAGTTTTGCGGTGGACAGAATGGCACTCCGTCAGAATGGCTTCGACGACTTCCGACAAGAAGACACGGCCTCGATCGCTGAGAAGCTCTTGGGGTGGTCCGTGGCGCAGTATAAATCGATGCAGCAGGAAGGACGCAACATCGCGCGCAGCAGCCGCAGGGAGAGCGGCGGTTTCGGCGTATCGCGTTAAATGGTCAACGGCAACAATGGCCCAGCGGTTACCAGCCGACGTCAGAGGAATTGGTCCATACAAATCGATACCTACGCGCCCAAACGGACGGTCAGGGCAAGGTAACGGTTGTAGACTGGCGTGCGACATGTGGGCTGACGGTTTACGGCGTTGGCAAGTGAGGCAAGAGCGAACGAACTGCTGCACATAGCGGTACATCCCGCGCCAGAAGTAGCGTTGTCGAATGCGATGGTAGGTTTTGAATACCCCAGAGTGCGCGCATTGCGGATCAGAATGGAAGGATTCAAGTATCTCTGACCGCAGACTGCGGGGTATCACGAGTAACCACTGCCGGCCGTCGGCGTCGTAATTGCGTCGGTGTAGGAGGCCGGCAAAAATGGCGAGCTTGACGACGCAATGCACGCGTGGATGGCGTTGCGGATGGATCAGAGAGCATGTCGATGAGCGCGCCGATCCAATTATCCTTTCGCTGTTCGGTAGCGATGATGTCAACATCAATGGCAGAAACAGCAGCCGAGGATACTGAGCAGAGCACATCACCTTCAGGCAGAGGGGAGCGCGAGAGGGCGTCGGCGTCAGCATGCTGGCGTCCGTTGCGGTACAGCACGCGGATATCGTAGTCTTGTAAGCGAAGAGCCCAACGGGCGAGACGGCCTGAGGGATCCTTCAATGATGAAAGCCAGCATAGTGCATGATGGTCGGTGACGACATCGAATGGGCGACCATACAAATAAGGTCGAAACTTTGTAAGAGCCCAGACGATCGCCAGGCACTCTTTCTCCGTGACGGTGTAGTTTTTCTCGGCTCTCGTGAGCGTACGGCTTGCATATGCTACGACATATTCAGGGAACCCGGGTTTTCGCTGCGCCAGAACAGCGCCGAGGCCTACTCCACTGGCGTCCGTGTGCACCTCCGTTGGGGCTGTAGGGTCGTAGTGGCGCAGAATGGGAGGTGACGTCAACAAATGGCGGAGCTTCGCGAACGCGTCGTCGCACTCGGATGACCACGAATTGAAGGGCCCGTTGCTTCCAAGGAGCTTCGTCAGCGGTGATATGATCGTGGCGAAATTTCGTATGAAGCGTCGGAAGTATGAGCACAGGCCCACGAAACTACGCAGTTCTTTGACAGATGCAGGTTTGGGGAATTCGGCCACGGCCTGAAGCTTGGCAGGATCAGGAAGAATGCCGTCTTTGGACACGACGTACCCCAGTATGGTGAGTTGCCGCGCTGCAAAGCGGCACTTTTTCAGATTTAGTTGTAAGCCGGCATTGCTCACACGTGCGAAAACTTTTTTCAGACGTTGGAGATGCGTGGAGAAATCCGGAGCAAAGACAATGACATCGTCGAGGTAACACAAGCACGTGTACCATTTCAAGTTGCGCAAAACGGTGTCCATCATGCGCTCAAAGGTCGCAGGTGCATTACATAGACCAAACGGCTTGCCGTCCTCGTCCCATTTGTTGGGGACGCTCACGCGGTCGTAAATGGCGAGCCAGTCCTCCACGTCAGTGCCATCAGCGCCAGTGAAGATGGGTGGATCGCGGATTCTGGGGACACCGGAACAAGGGGGTGGCATTGGAGGAGGCGTTTGCTGAGAAGCGTCTTGGTACATAGTAGATGGCAGGGTACGTGATCGTAGCTTCAAAGGCATAGACAGGGATCGCAGCACCTCCACCAAATTGTTAAGGCGTTTATTAGCCGGCAACGAGCGAGAATACACAACGGCGAAAGTCACAGCCAAGCACGGGCCCTCAGCGCGAGCGGCGTCCTTGTTGGGTAGCCCCACTAGAAGGTACTCAAGAGTTCGACCCATTTCATAGTTCGGAGGCTTCGCTACAATATATATAAATATATATATATATATATATATATATATATATATATATATATATATATATATATATATATATATATATATATATATATATATATATATATATATGCGTATACGCATACGGTGAATAACGGCGACACCAACGCCGGCGGCAGAATCTAGTCGAGGGTGTCGATAAATTTGCTAACGCAATAAAAACAACAAAATAATGAATCACTTACTAGGTTAAAATAACAGCCAAATAAGAAGGTCAAAATACCGTAGTACTACCAAGGAGGCCTTTTAAAATGTGTCAGGCTTCTCAGAAATTATTTGACCAGATAACGAAGCAGGACATTTTATCGGATGAAGAATTGAAAGCGTCCCGAGCATCATTTGCTCCTGATATCCAGGAGCTTCTCAAACGAGTCCGTGATAAGGCAAATACCCCCCACAATAGAAAAAAGAGTTTTCACGCACGCCGCAATGCAATTCGCCAAGGGCTTATGATTGTGTGCGAGCGGTACTTTTATTTTCGCTGCATCTAAGCACTGCTTACTTCTGCTGTGAGGCAACTGTGTAAACAAATCTTACGAATTGACATACCTGAGTACCAGTTTTTTAAAACGCTAAGTGTCCAAGAAAAAGTAAAACAAATTTACAATAAAGTCACTCCCACGTTCTCTCGCCTCCTAAGAATATAAAACAGGTGCTTTAGTACCTTTAACGAAACGCATGGCCACAAGCGCCCATAGAATATGGCGCTATAAGGCTGTCGCTGCCTCCATCTGCCCGGAGCAATATGGCCACCACGGCTTCACTTCGACACATGGGTGGGTGTGCGGGATCGCCACCCCAGAAGCTTTAAAACTCCTTGCATACCACACAACCAATACTATGAACACATCACCACAGCTGTGCACGCACTGACGTGTTTATCTACTTTTTGCAGTAATTTGTTTTGTAGACAAGCATCAGATAAGTTTAAAAATTATTAAAAGCTTGATCGTCTAGCTCATGGGAGGAATTCGTAGTATTCTAAGGCTACCAAGACTGTTGCAAAGCAGTACCCTCCTTCTCCAATCATGTATTCATTGGCTTGTACTTGCTCAAGTGCAAAATACTCTGAATACAAGTGAGGTATTTTTGACTGCACTATAGGGTTCTCTACAAACAAGCTCTGTGACATGAACCAATATACGTAGTTTGTGACAACGGGCATGCCGTGGTATGGTTTGCCGCATGCATACTGCCTCACAACGGGCAAAGCTCTGCTGCAGACTTGTTGAGACGAGCATTTTCCCAGCTGAAGCGATCTCGCTCATGCTCGTTACCACAAGTTGCTCCCTCGAAAGGTCTTCGAACCTTGTAATGGGGGATACAGCGCAAAGACAGGACTTCACTTCACTTTATTACCTTAAAGACCCCTCAAGGGTAAGTTACATAAGGGGTGGGTTGTACAGAGATGTAACTAATGCCACAATTTAATAACGAGACAGAAGCGGAATGACCACAGTGGCCCTGCAAGACATCTTTCGGCATAATTTAGTAAGCACAATTAAGTAACGTATTTTAATTGGCACAGTCTTAGCATTACAATAATTCATTAGCATTGTACAAGTAGAGATTGGCGTAATTACCTCGTCCTAGCATAACTTCGCCTACTTACTTTGGTCATAGTATGTCTTGACCCAACCAGAAAAGTATACCATTCAGCCAATCAGCCGGTGGCACATGCTCGGGGACTTAGCAGGTTGTGAAGATGGCGAAGAGGGCGCGCATCATCCGAGCAGCACGTTAGCGTGAGCAGGCCGACTTTGATGATTATATACGTGGCCTGAGGTATAGTTGTGGTCGTGGTGTTGTAAGATACTCTGCCAAAACTAAGCTCAGAGGCCATCATGCTGATTATTCTCCAGAATACTCAGTGCAGGCATCAAAAAAATTTAAAAAGTTTAAACAGCCTATATGTACCTTTAAAAATAAAAATTATCACCAGGAAAGTTTGTGACACATTCATTGCAGGAGTACACTTCTGCACTCAGTGCAACAAATTGAAGATGATGTGCCTGGTTTGAAAACCACCCAACTTTGTCGACCGTCCTCCATGTGATCTGTGTTTTATTGTAACCAATGAAAAGCAGCGGGCTCAGGTGACGATGTTTCTTTCCGAAAAAAGGCACTACTCACCGCAGGGGATGGCCACGAAGCGTGCGGCAGTAGAATTTGTGAAATAAATTTAAAAAAAAATAAAACCTATAACAAAAAAGAGAAAAAAAGAGAGAAAAGGAGAGGGGGCGAATATGCGAAAGAAGATAATCTAAAAAGGGGCATAAATATTCGTGATATTTTTGGTGTCTTTCAATGCAGTGCAACACAAAGTTAGAGATATGGAATAATTAATTGATATAATTAAGATAAATGACGATAGATAAAACATGTTGTTTTAGACGCCCACATGGAATCACCATGGCATTGTCTTTAATTATTTGAAATAATTAACTGTAGCCTCATAAATGATCCTCTCACAGTCCCCTAGGGACGACGACCCGAGGGAGAGCAATTCCGATGTACAAATTCAAGGACCCTTATCGATAAGGTTGTTTTAGAAATCTTTGCCTTAGGTTCTTATATATTCGACACTCCAAGAAGTGTTCGATCGTTTCTGCTTCATTATAAAAGATACATCGGAATGACAAAACCGGTTCCTGTATAAGAAAAAATTTAATGACGGCATTCCGCGTTCAGGGATAAATTTGACCTTTTCGTACTGTCGTACTGTTTATCGTTTAAGAGCGGTTGTCCCCAGTGCTCCGAAAAATTCCGAGTTTCGCCAAGGTCGCTGCATAGCACCCCTAGTGTGTTGTGGTTACCACGTTTATTTGAAGGCGTAGTCAATGCTTCGCTGCTTAGCGAAAGCTATGGTGGTGGCACCCTGCAAGCCCAGATAGGAGTGCATGCCCCGATGAGGGTTTTTAAACACTATCCGGAGGCCAACACAACCGGCTTTTTGGATAGACCTAGAGGAATTTGTACTTAGATCCATCAGGGAACTTTTTCAGGTCAGTATGGGAGTAAATTTTTACCACAGATGAAAAAAAAAAGTTTCCGCGACCATGTCCAAGCATATCTTCGATTAAACTGTGTTCAGAAAAAGTGGTTAATGATTTAGAGTACTTGGTACTCTACTATTGGAGAGCTGAAAGCCTTCCCGTAGCTGTATAGAATCAGCTTTACAATCTACAAGCAATGCCCTGCGAAGCACACAAGGTTCGCAATATGCTGCCCACAGCTCGCCGCGTATACAATGCACTGTTCGCCGGGTGTTTTGACCTCCCATGCAGCTCTGCAGAGACATTGCTTTAACGAATAATTAAGCAATAAACAATCATGGAATAGATATACAAACATCTGTGATGACCTCATGGAAACCTTTCAACACGCATGTCTTTTACTCCGAATCCACCTAATATTGAATGGTTTTTAACACTTGCGAAACCTAATTTTCACTGTGGTGCTTTGCCGCATTGACAAAACTTGCATTGGCAGTACTGTGTGTGAACCCGTAAAACGCATTATATCGAGCACAAAGCCCGAGTGACCGTGCATGAGCTTTTCAAGGTGCAAATTCAGAAGCACCGGTGACAAACCTATAGACACCATCGCTGCCACCTTACTCAGGAGTACGACACCGCTATACGGTCGATGAGAGCTGGCGATCAGAACATGCTTGCCCTATGTAGTCTTCGTCATCGTTATTTTTCACATGCAGAGAAGTAGGTGTCTGATGTCCACGCAGTTTAAGCTACGGAGCGATAAACTTAAACGAACGAGACGGTTTGCAGTCGCGGATTCTATTGCTCGCCGTGCATGAGCGTGCCGTACATCGTTTCTGCGTGTCTCTGCCCCGTTCGGCCCTCGCCTTCAGCCATTTGACAGCTGCGGTCTCATGGCACCGTAGAGAATATAAACTGGTGTTCATTCCAGCAGTCTTCATTTTCTGTGAAACACGTTCTTTGGTTCGCCGGTGTTAGCTCAGCTCGCACGGCGACCGTGCAAGCCCGCTACGCTGCCGGCTTGGCACCGACGTTCACCTAGGCCTTCTTACCGCTTATAAATTGCTGCCGGTGAAATACCGGAGACACTTCGAGAAGCCACCGTCGCTGGTGCAGCTCTCACACCGGCAGCCGGCCTGCTTGCAAGCTCCCGAGGTTGAGCGAAGCCTACGTCAGATCACTTCAAAGTTTCAGGCGGTGAAACTTCAGAAGCAGCCGCTAACGATCACAACAGCAGCGATCGGAGCCTGCGCATCGCCAGGGCAGCTTCCACACTGGCCGCTGACGAGCTTGTCAGCTCCCGTTGTCGATTGAAGGCTACTTCAGATCACTTCGAAGTCTTAGATTGTGAAACTTCAGAGGCCACGCTTGCGATCGCGATACCTTACTTTTGTTACCATTGAAATTATTCCTTGCAATTCTTCACAACTCGGCACTTTGAAGCGTTTGGTTGAATAATCGAGCCGATGTCCAGTGCAGTTCAACTGTACAAAACACCTTGAACCATTCACTATAAACACCAACCCGCCATTGCAAATCTTCACTGCACTGATGATTTCATTGTCTGTCACCAGTTCTCATACGGTCACCCTCACAAGGCACTGGTTTCACACCGACGAGCTAAAAGATGCCCGTACACACATACGCAAGCACGTCATGACTTAAAAAGGATTTTTATATCTCCCTTCCGGAGTTTCTAACCACGTGACCTGAAACTCTATGGGGAGTTTATCAAGGTCATGTCCTTCATGAACTACTCCATAAACAAGGGACGTTCTACGACGACATGTGCCAAATTCACTCCACAACACAGAGTAAATAATTGCGGCAAAAGAGTTCTGAGGGCTCATATGCTGAAAAAATGCTCATCTCAGCTAAATTTTGCTTATAGTGTATGCTTGAATGGCCTAGAAGGCCACTCTTCCAGCTTTCGCTGTTACTGTGCCGCACGTTTCGTGCATACGTGGCGTTTTGTTTTTCAAACTTCTTAGCAAATTATAGCCAAGATAATTCAAAGTGTAGTGCGTGCAAACGTCCGCGTGCAAAATTTCACTTAGATCGAAGTATTTTTTGCACACGTTCCTACATTCCTACATGAAGTAGAGCGCAAATCCAAACGTCTTCGGTTGCACGATTGCATGGTTTCACCTGTTCTGCGTTGGCTACAGAACAGGGTGCTTCTTCTACTGTATCTTTGTATCCAGCGTGACAGCCTGACACACAGCAGGTGTTTGAAGTCGCTGCCACAACGAGTTAACAACGAAGAACAAGCAGAACTACTTCGCGGCCACACTCTGCTATTGGCATCCAGCAGCAGCCGGCTTCCTCGCCCAGCTACGCCGCCACTGCAGTACTGAAAGTGCGGGCGTTAAGCTCTCCCATGCTGATGTGAGGGAGTTAATTAGCACTCAAAAGAACGAAAGGACTTTAGTATTACGAACATCGCAAGTTGTAAGATGAAGTGCTTCGCTAATGTTTGCGAGCATTGTAGCTCTGCATATGACTACGTCGATCAACTTCAGGAGATAGCACGTAAGTTCAGTTGACGTAAACCCGACGTGACGCCCCGATTAACGTAGTACATATGTAATTTTTAGAAACGTTTATGGGCAGCGCTGCAACCACGACTCGTGTTTTACCAACATCACGCTTGCATAGGTTTTTTTTTCTGAAGCAGTTGAGAGTTCGTTGCTAGGGGGCCACGGAGTGCACGGACGCACGTCGCATCGGCTCCACGGATTTTTATAGTTTGCGGCATTTGCTTGCCTGTCATTTTGTGTACAGTCTTCTTAAGTGACTGCGAAAGTCTTGCGGACTCTCCCTAAACCATATATAAGCAGTTGAGCCCAAACTTTGGCTACTCTGAGAAGATTTTCCGTACAGACACGCTGCCCTGACAAGCCAGTTGACGGACACGGTAGGCCTGAGGCGTCCGTGTCGCAAACAGGTGCTACCCATCCGCTGTGCCGGTGTCTGCAATGAACGTCGTGCAAGTAGACCGAGAGGAAATATCATCGACGGAGTTCGGTAAAAAACAAAGATAATGCGAGATAAAGCGTAATACCAAGAAAGCGGCCGGAGACGCCGACCAAGCGACGAACCAGCAAGCAATGCCAGCGTGCTCCAAGAATGAGGCATTTGTACGGAAAGCAACGCAGCATGTGCGGAAAATTACCAAGGCGAGCCAAATGCCAACCCATCGACGGATGATTTCAAGATCATCGTACGACCCCGGAACGGCTTCAACGTATCGCACTACCAGAAGGACCGCGTCCACTGCTGCATACGCAATCCGGAAGGGGTGGAAAGCAAAGCAGCAGAGGAGAACGGCGTTTTTCTGAATGAGCGTCAAAACTTGATTGTGGTAAGCACACCGTGAAATGATCGTGCAAGGCTGTATGGCGGCATTTGCAAGCTGCCAATCGGTGACCGCGAGTGTGAAGCGAATGCCTACAGAGTGGCGGTGGAGAACACTTCCAAGGGCCTCATCAAGAGCACATCACCAGACGAAAAGCCAGCGAACCTGGTGAGAAGTCTCGTGAACCACCGTTACATGCATGTTCTGCATGCCAAGCGTATGGGCAACACGACCAACGAGAGCATCCTGTTCAATGGTTACTACGAGCTACGTTACGTGAAGTACGGGGTAATGGTGCTAAGGTGCACACTCTACCAAAAACAGTTTCTTCTGTGCTTCCAGTGTGGTCGTCAGAGACATAGGGCCAACGTGTGCCCCAACCAGAACAACAAGAAGTGCCGTGAGTGCAGATGCAGTAACTCACCTGATGATCATAGGTGCGAGCCCATGTGCCTTCTCTGCGGAAAGGATCACCTCCCCGGAGACCGCATGTGCAAAGCTAAGTACAAGACACCCTACCTCTTCAAGCGACGACAGTGGGAACGCAGAATGCGCTACGAGGCTGAGGAGACCTATAGCAGCAGCAGCACCGTCAACAACAGAGAGGAGGGCTCTCGCCGACGCCACGCATTAAGATGACGCAGCGGCCACAGGTGACCGGCCTCGAGGGAGAGCCACGCGCGGAGCCGCACTCGCTCCGGTACTCGTTCACGGGCGCACTCTCACAGCGTCTCCCGACCCAGTTCAGCGATGGCTGGCAGCAAGTCCACGACCCAAGCCACCTACCCCACTGCAGCCAAGAGCGGAACTGTATTTGACCCCCATAACGTCACGTGAGTGGACGTCGCCTCCAGTCTCGTGTCTCGTGCACCGAAAACGCAAGTCTAAACTGCCTTTATTATTAAACTCGATGTAGACAGGCACAAAAAGTTTGCTGCCAATACAAACAGCGAACCAAAAATATCAATACACAAACGGCTAGATGATTTCGAATGTTTATTAAAAACACTATGACAGGAGCCGAGTTGAGAAAAAAACTGTAACGTTCAGGGAGGAGGCAGGAGGAGGCACCAACAGTTTCTTTACCTTCTTTTCTTCCTAAACCCGTCACCGCCAACACAGCTGCTAATACCGGCCAGAGTGCGCAAGAAGCCATGGATGCGCAAGACGCGCACCCTCTAAACATAGAGCGTTAGACCTGGAGGCCGTGACCCGGAGCAGGCTGAGGTCAAATCGCAAAACGCGATGAACGACTCCGCGAGTTAGTTGACAAACCCGACGTCAAGGTAGACACGATAATGGCTCAACAATTGCAGCAAACCAAGCAAATTAACAGCGCGATAGCTCAACAAACCCGGCAAACCAAACAATTGAGCGCTGCAATATCTCGGCTCACACAGATGGTCACGACGCTGCAAGCGCGCATGGACGATATCAAAATGCGTCTTTCAGGTGGAGTGGGTCGCCCCTTGAAGAATTCCGGGAAACCTTACTTTAGGCTGTTGCCTGATGACGAGACGCAGGATCAATTGGACGGCAAATAATAACACGTACAGGCACCATGGATCCACACGAAACCGCACAAACACAACGCTCACGACAGCGTAACTCACGGAACACGCTCACTATCTGTCAGTGCAACTGCAGGAGGTTCAGAAGGAAACGAGCACGTCTCCATCAATCCCCGCGAATCCGTGAACAACCAGACGTATTACACTTGCAGGAAACCAACGTCCGGTCAAGCTGGCGGGGTACAAAGCTATAGATGAGTCTATGAACGCAGGAGCATCCCAAGTCGCTGCGACGGTAAAGCGACGCAACCTCGCCGTGGCGTGACGCGAACTTACAAACGTCAGAATACCGCAAGTACCCATAAAGCTCATTCCACCGAAAAGGCGTGGCCCTGGCTTGTTTATACTGAACGTGTATAGCAGGCCCAAAGCCAAACATCGTTTTAGCACGTCACTGCGAAAGGCGCGTGAAGCAGCTGGCGATGGGTCATTGCTCATCGCGGGGAACTTCAACACACCTGACGCGGCGTAGGGGTACAGATACAAAACGCCAAAGGGTAAGCGCCTTTGGTACGATGTGCAAAATGAGGGGCTTGAGCTTATAACAGACCCTTCCGTGCCTACGCGAAGGGGCAACATCGTATGTGCAGATGCTTCACCCGAACTGGTGTTTATTAAGAACGTCTCTAGCCCGCCATGGCACAATACGCAGTAGCACCTGGGTAGTGGTCACTCAGCGATAAAAATCAAGGTCAACGCTGGACGCCACCACGACCTTCATCGATACGCCGTCAGGGGCAAGTATTGGGTGGCGTTTCGCTAAGTCCGGAAAGAGCAGAAACGTTGCGGCGTGGCTATCGAGGATATTGAGAACTGGACCGCGACGCTTAGGGGCGATATAGAAACGGCACCGCGGGAAGTTCTGCCGAAAGCAGAGCTAAAGGTAATAGATAGTGAACTTCTACATATGTGGAAAGCCACGCGCAGCCTGCAAGACAGGTGGAAGTGTCAACGTCCCAATAGAACGCTACGCAGACGCATTGCACGACTGGGCAGGGATATAGAAGAGCATGCCTTACAAGTATGCAGAGCACAATGGAAGAAAACATGTAACGGGATGGAAAATCAGCTGAGCTTGGCCAAGACGTGGCGTCTCCTACGACATCTCTTGGGTTCCGAGAAGATCAAAACAGCGCACACGCATAAGCTAAACATGTTACTGGACAAGTACAAAGGCACGTCTGCGGGCTTTCTTGATGACGAACGCAGGCGCTACTTCAAGTCCTCAAGCCCCATTGCGCACCCGGCGTACAGACGAGATAGCGAGAGTAACGCGAAGCTGGACGAGGGCTTCAGTGTGGAAAAGGTGAGGGTGGTACTGCACAAGCTCAACACGCAATCGGCAGCAGGTCCGGACCGGATAACAAAAACAAAACACTGCTTAACTTGGACGATGAGTCGATATAACAATTCATAGCTTACAGGAACGAGTGCTGGAGCGCAGGCGCTATACCGACTTTGTGGAAAACGGCTCGCAAAATTATGATCCCAAAACCAGGCAAACAGGTAGATATTGATAGTCTTTGACCAATATCTCTGACTTCCTGCGTTGGCAAGGTCATGGAACACGTGGTTTTCGCTCGTCTTACGCTCGAAGGAAAAATTAAGCCCAATAGTAACGGAGTACTATTGTAACGGAGTACTATTATACTATTGTAACGGAGTAACGGAGTCCAATAGGTGCGCGCAATGAACGGATAGACCGTTGAGGAGCAACCACAGGAGAACCGTGCCGCGTGCGAACCATATAATCTCCAAACAGGCTCAAAAAGGATAAACCGCCCGGTGAATGCAGGCAGTGCGCAAAGCGTTGCCAAGGTCACTAGCCGTTCTCCTCCACTCCTGACTCAGTCTTTCCCCGTATTTTGCTGACGACGGTTCGCGTCGCGTCGCGCTCAATAAGCTCGACCATAGCCGCCTGGATTCGACGATCTACGAATAATGACGTGGTGCTTTTGTGTACGCTTGGATGAGCGTGGGCTGCTACTTTTACGTTTCGCTGCACCCATGAAGTCTGGAGCAAGTCTCGACACGTCACCACGCCACGCTCTATATCTCTGGCTTCAAGATAGTCATGACCAATACACGACAGCAACAGTTGGGAAGGCCAATATGGCAGCTGAGAGGACCGCAGGCCTATCGGATATATTCCTCAGTCAGACTCAGGGCAAAAATCAGAGATGGATTTTTTCGCAAGTAGGTTATCATTCTTTATTCTACTATACTTGTCACGTGTGTGACACAGATTGCACTTGCCTGCAACAGACTCGGTTATGTTGTATATCGCACGCACAACATGCCCCGCGAAGGTCAGCTTTAGCGTCTGCAGTTCGCCTGTGTTTTGCGACCACCTGGAAATTGGCCGACATTGCGTTGGCCTCCGGTACGCTCACTCATCGGGTGCTCGCCTGCCTTCGCCGCCGCGATGAGCTCCGGGCTGACAATATTGAGCTGAGACATCGTCGCTGTGTTTGGAGTCGTCGAAAACACGTTGCGGGTTCTCTTAACGAGCTTGGTTGCAGTATGTCACGCGCTGTAAGTGCACCAGCACGGGCTGGCGGGGCTTTCGCTAGCGTCGGAACTCAGTGAAAATTGGTCGCCATTACAGTTGGCTTTCCCGTCAGTCGGTCCCAAGCAGCTCGGTGCCGTCCGTTGGCCACGGCGGCGGACTCGCGTTTGCGCGCGGCACTCGCTCTAGTTTTTGGAAAAGAGCCGCATTACTGTCAATTTCTTCGGCAGTAGCTCCAAACCAGCTCAGCGCTGTTCATGGCGGCGGCCAAGCGTACGCTCGCTCTCCTGTTCGAAGTTCGCTGGCGGTAGACACTACGCGTGCAGCGCCGTGTTTGGTCTCACGTTTGCTTGCTACAGCTGAACGACATCGCTCGCTTAGGACTCGCTGACTTCTTAGTGGCACGGTGGGTCGCAAAGTTGTGGCTGCGGCCGCCGCTCCAAAGCTGTTGCGCTACGGGGATCGAAATGAGTCTTTGACGGTGTGTTACATCACGGTGAAATTATTAGCATGTCATATATCGCGTATATTTTTATTTCACCTTGAACGTATTTATCCTATGCATTCGTATTCATCCCCAGTCACGTGTGAGTGACTATTTTACATACTGATTGTGCAGCCATGGGCACACACCATGCTGAAGGCTGTGTGCGCTGGCGTCTGCGATGCATGTAATCCATTTCTTTTGTCAGAGCAGCTCCAGAAGGACTGTTCAAGATGTGAAGGTAAAGGTATTTGTGTGTCATAATTTACGCGCATGTTTTTATATGAACTTGCACGTACTTGTCATATGGGCACATGGTCATCTTCTTTCATGTGTGTCTAACTATTATTACTATCTTATTGTACGTACTACCGTGGGAACACAACAGGCAGAAGGCTGCGCGCGCTAGCGTCTGCAATGCCTGTCATCACTCGCTTCCGTCGGAGGAGCTCCACAAGGAGTGAAAAAGATGTGACATCGAGACTGGACATGTACACTTCACCATGAATTCACTTTAAAGAATGGAGAAACTTTATGTGTAAGTAGAATAATAAAAGATAGCGTTGTCTCACTTTTGTCTTTTGTTGTTGCTGTGACTGTGAATACAGTTAAACATAGGTCGCTCACTACTTTTTCGCGTGTTCTTTTCTGTTCTATTTGTTGTTCACTGCACAGAAGTATTAAGCCTGGCGAAGAATAAACAAAAAAAAAACAATGTTTGAACTGGGGATAAAAAGTTCATATGATTGGAGTATTTGAGTTGATGAACCGTTCGTCCAACAAGGTGCAACTGTGAGGACTAATGGTTGTCCGGTAAGGTGTAAATGTGGGGTTTAACAGTTGCCTTATAAGGTGCAAATGTGAGGAATGTGTGTTAGTCCTTTAGGTGAATTGTGTTACTAACGGCTACTCACTAGGGTGTGAATGTGGGAACTGAATGTTATTCTCTTGAACTCGTCTGTGGGGACTAACTGTTGACCTGGTGTCGTTGGTCCTTAAAGGAATAATAGTTGTGGCAGCCCAATTAGTTCCCAAAAGGACGAAGCGCACACCCTTTTCACATCCTTTTGCCTTAGAGTGTACGAACTACCTCGAGGACCGAGACACGCTCCCGCACACGATGTTGGGGTTCCGTCGTAACCTTTGCACGCAGGACGTTATGGTTCAACTGAAACGCGACTTTGTAGACAATACCACGTGATCTACAAAAGCGATACTCGGGCTTGACCTCGAGAAGGCGTTTGACAACGTTAAACACGCCGCCATACTTGAAAGAATACGAGCGATGAGGACTGGGCAAGAAAACGTACCACTACATATGGGATTTCCTTACAGGCTGCTGGGCCCACTTAGCTATCGGTGCTCTAAAATCGCAAGATATAGACATGGGTTGCACATCCACGCTACAGGGTTTCTTAATTTCGCCCATGCTTTTTAACCTCGTGCTTGTCGGGCTACCACGAAAATTAGCTTTGATAGAAGGCCTCCACCACAGCTTGTACGCCGACTATATCACCCTGTGGGTTGCCGAGGGAAATGACGGAGAGATCCAGCAAATATTTGAGGAGCCAGTTGACGTACTACAGGACTACCTTCGCGGCACGGGACTTGAATGTTCCGCGGCTGAATCAGAGGTACTTCTTTATAAACCCACGTGCAGGGGCCGTAAACCCAAAAACGTCGATTCTTCCAGCGAGCGTGCAGACGGAGGTAATAAGGTAGTAACATTCGACGGCACCATCCTCCCAAAAGTCAAAATTAGACTACTGGGCGAGCACCTGTTGGCCAATCGCCACAACGGCGAAACCATACGCAGAGTAGACGGTGCTGTCAATGGAACGCTCCGGTTGCTAAAGCACATAACAAATCGCCAGAGCGAAATTAAAGAAAGCAATACCATCCCTCTGGTACATGCTCTCATTATAAGCCACATAACGTACGTCACCTCCTATCTCAAGTGGCAGGCGGCTGAGCGAATTAAGCTAGACCGCCTCATTCGCAAGGCGTACAAACGCGCAGTAGGCTTACCAATAAGTACTGGCACGAAAAAATTTCTCGAGCTGGGTAGTGCACAATACCTAAGTTGAACTAATCGAAGCACACATTATCGCCCAGTTGAAACGTCGGGCAAAAACAATAACAGGTCAACACATCCTATAGAGGCTGGACATAAACTACCACAAGCAGCGTAGCGAAAAGGTCGGAATACCCAGACATATTCTAGAGCTCATCATCGTTTTGCTGTTGCCCAGCAATACGCATTCCACTCATCACATTGGTCGGCGCAACAAACGTGCGCGAGATCTGGGGGCAAAATTCGGCAACAGTTAAGACACCGTTTACGTAGACGCGGCCCGTTACGAGTGGCAACGCGGTTTCCCCGTAGCGATCACGAATCACGCAAGAACTTGCATCGCGAGTGCTACAATGCGCACCAAAGAAACGTAGGTGGCTGAAAAAGCGGCGATAGCCCTCGCTATAGCTACCACGGACGCCGAAGTGATCATGGGCGACTCTCAGGCGGCCATACGCAAATACGCCAGCGGCCAGATCTCCTGCGAAGCAGCACACATTCTTGAAATTTGCGAAGGCAGTATTTGCCACAAAAACGATGGTTTCCTCGTATAGACCCACGCCCCCACAGATCCTCCACTCGCGGGCAACGCGTCTGCCCACGCCGCGGCTCGAGGCCTTGCACCCAGAGCTGTGGCACCAGCTGGCAGCCCCGATGTCTCGCAAACATCAAGGACAATACGGGAGTGGACGGGGGGGTATCACATGATCACTTTCAGAGATATCACCGAACACTACAGACTGAAGAGATCTAAATATCCACCACCACACAAAAAACTAAAGAAACAGAAGGTTGCCTGGAGACAATTACAGACTCACGCGTACCCGATTACCCAATGACCCTACGCCTCTGTTATGCAGATATTTCCACATACTACGACTGTAAAGCGTGTGGAGCCGAGCGACGCTGCAGCACGTGGTGTGGGAGTTCACCGGTAGCGTGCACCAGTCCCCTATGAACCAAGTACACACGGCAGTCTCGCAACGCGAGTTGCAATGGAAGGCGGCTCTGCTCAGCCGTAATTTCACTATTCAACTGCGGGCAGTCTGGCACGCCCAGGAAGCCACCCGTGTCCAAGGACTCGAGGCCATCACCTATGCTGGGGTGCTCGTAGCCCCACCCCACTAAATACAGCCGGACATTCTCAATGAAGTTTTTACTCACTCTGAAGCAAATCCGAGACATGATGTGGCTCTGCGGTAGACTGCCTTATTGCCACTTTGAACGCTTGGCTTCGATTCTTGTTGAGACCAAAACATCCACTCTTTGCCTTGGTCGAGTCAATGGCGCCATTGTTGGTTTTGGGTCAATGGCGCCATTGTTGGTTTTACTTGAGTGTCTCAGATTATTTACCATATCTGTTCTCGTCATTCTTTTGTATAGGTGTAAACTATCTGAAAGGACTGGCGTCACTAGCAGGGGGTGAATGTCTTTCGCTTTTCAAGAAGCCAAGTCTCAAGAGGAGATGGTCAAAGCGCAGCGGCGCTCGTTATAGAGTACGAGAAACAATGTGTGGTGTCGAACACCGCTTCCCATAACCATTCGAGAGGGGAAGGCGCAGCCTGTTTTCCAGCGATTTTAAGGATCGACGTGGCGGCCTCCAGCCAGTGGGTTGGGAGGAAGCGGCGTGAAAGCATCCAGTACGTTGGTACCCATACATATCAGATGGAGTCCACGAAGCGCCTGTCGCGCAGGGTGTATGCCACCGTGTTTTGATGACAGGGGCCTGGTAACTAGCCGGTCTTACTGGGCAACATGATCGGGGCGACTGAATGACACCACCGTGCGTTGTGTGTTGGCAGCGTCTCCTGCGCCGCGTGGCGCAGCAGCCAGCCACACACAGAATTGGCTCCTGCGCCGCACGGAAGTGACGTCCCTTTAAAAATTATTACCTAAATCTAGTTAAATGTGTAAACTATTTGTGTGTAATGCATTAAACCTACAAAAATGTTGCTAAGCAGGTGTATAGCGAGTCAATTAGCCTAGGTTTGTCATTTAAATACATATTACAAATATTTTAAATACAGGGGGCGCCATGGGCGCTGCGGCTCCGAAAGGTAAACACTGCGAGATGGTAGCCGCCTGCGATGTGTGTAGGTGGTGAAAACTCCGGTGAAATCGTGGCCATGGCCTAGGCCACTCCCAAGGAGGACTGAAGTGTCGTCGCTGCTTCATGTGATTGCTGGATGCTTAGTTGAACCTTGTGGTTGGAGCTAGCGCGGCCGTCCACCGCGCCGCAGCTTCATCTGAGTGTGTGCGCCATAGTTTCTCAGTATGATGTGCGGATTACAGTTGTTGGACGTACGGCATTTTCTACATTGCAATTCCAAGCGTGGTGTTCTCAAAGGTGAAAGTGTTCTTGCTGCCGAGTTTTGCTTGTCGCGAAGGGCAAGGTCGACGGTGAAATAAATGCTTTCGCACAGTTCACGTGGGACTGACCGGACGCACATGCATGAAACCCCAGTGCGTCGGCGAAGTTTTCATACGATGGATGGAAACAACTTTATTGTAATGTTCTTACGAAGCGTCTGATCTCCGAAGGCCAGAGCTACTGCACTGCCAGCTGTTTTGTGAAGTTCGAACACGTACGGCCGTTCTTATCCGTTGCTACGTGAATGCTCCCGTGCTGTCACAGGCCGCGCGTGTTATTCAGCAAGGCCGACAAGCTGTTTTGTAGTTAGATGGGCTAACGCCGTCGGCACTTGCGTTTGGGCATTGTTTATCAAGTGCTTATCGCCTAGAACATTGCGGTGACACGTCAGTATGCTCAAAAAAGTGGCCTGCCGGTTACCTCGTCAGGTGATGGTACACTGAGCTACATAAAAAAAGTTGCACGAGACAACGTTGCAATGCACCTTTCTGTCATCAAAACTTTAATAAACCGTGGAAATCAACATTCCTGACACCTGTGCCGAAGAAACCAATACAGCCAGATGCATTCGAGTTTTTTGTGTCTTTTTGCGTGTCGCCGATTAAGAGTACTAATTCGCAAAACACTTTATTATAGTAAATATAGTCAATCCTGCAAGAGTCATCGAAGATCCAATATTAAAGGGCCTGTGGACGGGACCACCACCACCACCAGCAGCAGCAAGTCGGGCTGATGAGGAGGCGCAAATGTTAAAACAATACATGCGTGAACAAAAAAAGACAAAATATCGATAACTTCAATGGGACTTGAACCACCGACCTCACCAGTTAATGTGTTGCTTAAACCAGCTACGCCACAGCTGCCGATCAGTTTGAGATAGCAAACAAGCCGGTTTTGCTTTGTTGTCACGCTAAACCTAACATTTTTGTTCACTTTTTCGTTCGGACGTAATTTTAACGGCTTTTATCGTTATGTCTAGACGTACCTCTAGACACTCCAGACTATTCAAACAAAGCGCCTAACCGGAAAACGCATGACATCACTTCCATGCAGCGCAGCAGCCGTTTCTGTGTGAGGGTGGCTCGTGCACCACGCGGTGCAGCAGTCTCTGCTTTGTGTGTTTTAGTTTAGTTGTCGGGATGTGGGCCTTTCCGTCCGCCTCTCTGTGACGGGTGGCTCAACAACGGAGCGGGGAGAGAAGAGAGGGGACACCACCAGCCAACGAATTTACAGTCTGTCCAATAAGTGGTCGGAATAATTTTGATTTGCCGTTAGGACAGGAGAAGTTAAAGTTTGGCACCCGGCTTTTTATGGCGGTTCCGGTCAGAGAAGCGGTGCACTATCTACTTTGCCGAGTAGGAAGGCGACAGTTCCACGTGTGAAGAGTTATCTTGTACATTTGCATAAACCTTGTATATAAAGTCGAGTTGTTGCTATAGAGAACAGATGGTCTCCACCCTTGGGAAGAAGGGACAACCTATAAAAGTCAAGGTAAGACAAATACATTACCACTTTCGCTGAGAGAGCAGCTATGCAGCTGAAAAAGCTCTGCTCTATAGTGGGGAGAAGGTGGCCCTTTACTCTGTGAAACACCTGTGGCGCCTACTGCGGCCAGGTGTATACAGATATGTGTCGCACACGTGTCTGAAAAAAAGGGTCTGACGTCATACGTGACGGGATTCATTCATGTCATATGATCAGAGAGTCATAGTCGTAAAACCGTCTTACCCTATCAGGTCAATTTTGGTGTATACGCCTACAAGGGAGGTCATTGCGGGACTACCCAGACAATATGAAATTGATAAGAAAACGCACGTCGTACGTATTTTTTTCAGTTCATTGTGCATCTCACTCGTTAAAAATATGAAACGTAGATATGACCCTGATGTTGTTTCTATTGCTGGTAGTACGCCAGGTAGAATTTCTGCCAATGAGCAGAGAAACAACCGAGTAATAGACAAGATATTTCTTTCATAATTTACTTATTGCTGCATAGATGTGAAGTAGGGCTCCATATTTACGATCATCATTTATATAGAAAATCACCGGGTGTTCATCAGAGTCTACATTTCTGGTGGAAGTTCAGCGTTTATAGAAGTTTACATCCCGTAAATTCCAAATTGTTCGAAATTCCAATTTTTACATTTTTCTCAAGACCCGCAAATTTTAGATCAATTTATATCTGAATAATGCCATAATAAAACACACGAAACACTATTTCATTTTCGTATGAAACGTTTCAGTGCACAATAACATATATGCTAAAACGATATACCTGAACGTAGAACACCTCTAATTTTACGTATTATAAAACACGCAACCGTACTTTGGGAAATTCCTGTCACTTATCGAAGCGCACTATTGACAACTCTTGGCTTCTAAAAAGCCCTTTTGGCGCTAGCGCTCAAGACAGAAAGCGCCAGATGATGCACCGACAAAGCACTGGCCACTTGACGTTGTGAAGCCTTCAAAACGACCGGGGTTCAACAATATTACGCATTTCATAGCACTGATCGTCCTCAAAATCTGTCATGGGCTGGCTGAAGTCGTCAGTTTTAACGAGCACTAATTCAAAAACAGGTTTTGCTCGCGCAGAGAAGCTCATGCTTTACACACACAATTTGAACACAAGATTACTTTTTGGCACAGTCAGTTTCTCTCAGATGTCTGTCTGCACTTTTTCCACGACAGCAGCGTAGTATGGGTTATTGTATGCGACAGAGTCGAGTCGTCAAGAAGGTTCAACAGACCTGTGACATCAGACGTGAACACCTCGGTTGGATACTGCTATTGACTAAGGAGGGCGTAAAAATGCACTGCGACTGCGCCTCAGCTCTTTCCAGCGTTGTGGAGGGTAGTTTGTGTGCCAATATATACCGCGTTATGTATACTGCTATGTTAGGTTCCCCATGAGGGTTCTCCGGGAAGCTGGTTGTCATCGTATAATGTTGCGGCACGGCCGGACATCCACGAAGTTCTGTTGGCTCATCTTTCATCAAAGAGCTTATTGTCGCAAGGTCTTTGTCACTGAACTACTGAACTCGAGTAGCTATTTTCAGAATAGTTAAATGGCCACTACACGACATCGTGCATGCCGCTGTACTCTTGCTTCGAAACAAGGGCCGAAGGGGTCCACCAGCCTGGTGCAGCGGACTCCAAGCATCACACCCAAGCAGTAGAATATCATCAAGTCTTGCTCGTGCATGACAATATCGTTATGAAATATGCGATGCGTGCGCTCTCATAGTTGCTGTCGATGCACAGTAAATTTTGGATCTGTCAAATCAGAAGTTGTATATTTCACAAGAGTGGAAGCTTGGGCTAGTTGGTGCGTAGCCATATTTGCAAGTTTTTTCCGCACACGAACATAGAAAAAAGGGACAGTGTAGACAAAAAGAGCGCTGACTTCCAGCTAACTTTATTTCACAGAGTGGCAAAAATGTATATGTCTAAAAAAGGTGATTACAGCACATGAAGATGAAATACAAGCCTAATCAATACGGCAGTATCAAAGCTCGTGTGACAGGTCCTCTATTGCCTCAAAGCCCAGCCAGGTAATCACGTTCTGCCTGTGTTAAAGCATTCAATGAGGTGCTTACGCATTTATCACCTAGTAAGTGTATTTTATATGCGAAGCATTTCTTAGCGAAATTAGGTGACTTTGAGTCTATCTATCTATCTATCCATCTATCTATCTATATATATATATATATATATATATATATATATATATATATATATATATATATCTCACTATCTATCTATCTATCTAACGTTGGCAGCTCCAGCAATCTTTTTTAGCCTGTGTGAGACGTCGTGCACGTTAGGGAATTCGACAGGCCGCCTTTTTCTGACACTGTTGCGCTTATCCGGTTTGTCGCCTACCCACACGACAGTGACCAGCTTTTCCGCCATCGAAACAAGAACATGTACGGGGTAGCCAGCTTTGGTCAGACGCTCCATTTGTACAGCAAAGCTGTGGTGTACCACAAGGGGGCAGGACTTTTCTAAAGTATCGGCAAGGCAGAGGATAGCAATCCTCCGCTTGACAAATTTTGGGTGAGCTGAACTTAAAAACAAAGTGCAAAGTGAAAAGCAAGCCCTGCAACTATGACTTCTCGGGAACGAACGCACTGCAGCTAAAAAAAAGTGTCGTGAACTCTCAATCTTCGTGGACCAGAACATCAAGTTTATGGGGCGTCAGTCGCTCAGCTACCTGCGGGCCATCACGCCAAGGAAGTCTCCAGAGTCCAGCTGTTACGAACTATGTTCATGTTCTCGGTGATGCTTCTCTTCCCGACAACGTTAAGCACATCCTATGCCTCGGAACAAAGTAAGTGGTGGCACGTTCAAGAACACTGCACGAGCTCCTCCCTCTGGTCAGGCAAGTCGACCGTCCTGCTCCTGACTCCGAATGTGATAGATGTGTTGCTCCAGGCGTGCAGGTGCTTTCGAGGTGCAAGCCTTCGAACAAAGTAATTAATACAGGCAGCACTGTCTCGTACCTAAAAACGCATTCCTTGTCACTTCTGCCGGCTGACAGAGAAGGTGGTGTTGCTGCACTTCCTCGTTCAATGTTTAGAAGAGCACTGAGATCAAAGTTACTCATGTCAAGATTTTTGCACCAACGAGTAGCTATTGACCCCGTTGTAGTGATTCGTGAGCTATAACACATCTGAGTGGCGAATGAGTATTTGTAATATTCATTATTTTATTGACTATCGAACGTGGTTCAAAATGGGTGGAAAGCCCGCCAAATGGCCGCCTCGACGTGGCCGCGCTACCTCGTGGTCACGTCGAAGCTGCTGCACAGCCGATGCCCCTTTCACAAAAAATAGTGACGTTACACTGGCATTTCGTCTGCTAGGAGCACACGTAGTCCGTCCAGCTATGTCTTTGAAGGCGTAGACATGCTTCTGCCGCCAATATCGTTGTCCCTGCCATTGTCGCGGTTACCATCGGCAAGTGATGAAGACAGCGACCTGGCATTGGGTATCGCCGCGAATCGTGACGACCCTTGCTTAACAAGCTCGGCGTCAAATGCAATGTATTTATTAGTCCCAGCCGTACTGTTGGAGCTCAGGAACACCAACTACGCAAATCTTGTCGCGGACGTTTGCCAAGTGAATCACTGCTTTCAGCTGCAGCAGGGCACACAGGCAGGGGCTATTCTCACAAATACCCCCTGCCTCGAGAAGAGGCCTCGTACTGCACTGCCAGCGAAACCCAACTGGTTCGCCAATACAGAATTTACCCTGTAGCAGCTTACCGCAAAATGAAGGGAGTAACATACAGCTGTTCTTCAGAGGCGTACAGTCCCTCTGTCCAACGGCGCGTACGAAGTCAACCCGCTGACTGCGTGCCGGTTCGTGGCTTGGAAAGGCATGAAATGCCACGCACTTCCCGCTTTTTCTGCGCCTCGACTTGCATGTTCTCACTACGCAGTGGTTCCCCGACATTCTGGCACGTATTGTCGCTCTCAATGATCCTACTCACCCGCAGTAGAGCCCAATGCAAATCAGTTGATGCAACACGATGAATCGCACGCACGCTCCAACATAGCAAGGAGGGCCACTAGCGAGAGCATGACTGGGAGTCGGCTCGGAGATTGTCGACGTCACCGTTGCTAGCGCATGATCACTCAAGATGGTATTTGTGGAATGTATCACACCGCATCTAGCCCTAGTGTCCATATCACAGGGCAGTCTATTGTTTGTGTTTCCTCCTTGGCTTTTTTACGCTGTTTGACGTCGAAAGAAAATAACTTCCACGTGACGGATGGCGTTCAAATTTGGCCACGAAGACCTATGCAAACCGAGTGATCGAATGATGGGCACATCTCTATTTTGAAATTTGATGTCAGTGCTCCTTAAGGTGAAAAGTGTACAGGCAATTAAGTTAAAGATGATATTTGTCGGGTTCAGCTTAAAAAGCGTGAAAAAACTCTTACCGGCGCTGTGGGAGTTCTAAAGCTTTCAACGGCGATAGAGAGTTTAAAAAAAGTTTAGCCTTTATCTATTATTTTCTGAGAAACCCCACTAAACTGACTGCCACTGGCGGGCCAGTGTAACAGAAAAAGAACCTAGCAAAGTTGGTAGCACTTTTCCTGTAGAAAAAGCTCGAAACTATAACAATAAACGACCTTTTTTGGTCAAAAACTCTAACGCTGTCATTGACATTCTTGGACGAACTAACACAGGACTTCAGACAATGTCTGTGGATATTAAAGACTTATTTTACTCTTTGATGCATTATCAAATTATAATCGTGTTTTGTTAAGCAAGCTTGGCGATTAAATTTTTAGTGTTGCTGAACTGTTATAGTCAAAATTTTCAGGCAGTTTCCTCTGACGTTTTGACTTTTTTCCGAGAGTGCCTGACACCACTTATTCTAACGTATGAATCGCCCACTGATAACAGCCTGAATTTTTCGATTTGAAGCTTTTCTAGGATTCTCGCATGTTTTCTGGATGTGTGAACCAAGAAGCGGCAAGCCGCTTTTGCCTTTCAGCTCACCTCACTCAAAATTGGTCAAGCGGAGCATGGCCAACTTCTGCCTTGCCAACGCCTTGAAAAGCCCTGCCCCCACATGGTACACCACAGCTTTGCTCTACAAGTGGAGCGTCAGACCAAAGCTGGTTACTTCGCACATGTTCTCGTTTCGGTGGCGGAAAAGCAGGTCACTGTCGTGAAGCGAGGCGAGAAACCGGATAAGTGCAACAGTGTTAGAAAGAGCTAGCCTGTCGTACAACCTTACGTGCACGACGTCTCACACAGGTTAAAAAAGATTGCTCGAGCTGCGAACGTTCTTGCGGTTTTCTCTGCCCCGGAAAAATTGCAGACCCTTTGCAAACGGGTTACTACACCTCACGCAATCTTTGCCCCGTGCTCTGTTGCGCACAGGTCACGTTACGTCCCATGCGCATCGGGAGTCTTCCACTTGATTCCACTGACATGTGGGTGCGTTTATGTCGGACAAACCGACAGGTGCGTAAATGACCACCCTCGAGAACACCGGAACAACGTGCATGATGTGGTACAAGGGCACCTTGGCATTCATTACCTAGATATTGGGTGCACCCCCCTCTTTGATCAATGCTCTATATTGACAAGGCATAGGAATCAGCTTACCCGAGAAAAAATTGAAGCCGAATAAATACACTCGCTGGGTGATAAATGCGTAAGCACCTCATCGGTTGCATTATCACAGGCAAAACGTGATTACTTGGCTGGGTTTTTAGGCAATAAAGGACCCACCACACGTGCTTTGATGCTGGCGCATTGATTATGCTTGTATTTTATTTTCGTGTTCTGTAATCTCTCTTTTTAGGCGTACATATTCTTGCGCTCTGTGCAATAAGTTAGTTGGAAGTCAGCGCTCTTTCTGTCTACCCTCTCTCTTTTTCCTATGTTCGTGCGCTGAAAAAACTTGTATAATTGAGCGCTTTCAACCTGCCCCCTTTTAAATAACAGAACCAGATCATATGACCCTCGGAAGTCGGAGTTTATAGGAAAAATTTGAATTGCGGAAGTTTTTACTGGCGAATGTTTATCCGTTTTGACGGATAAAACCAAAGCACGGGACCCCATATATAAGGTGCCTGTAAGCTATTGCCGCTTCTACGTGGGACAGTAAGGCCCCTTTGTTAACCTGATATTATTGGAGCTGCCTAACCTGCGGCTCATCTTCTAAACTTTCTTTTCGGTGTCGAGAGTGTAAGTGCACGCCTAAATGTATTTGAAACTACGCATTTCTCTACCAACAGCGAAATAAATGAACGGCTGTGATGAAGTACGATAGTAGTGGTAGAGCAAGCATGAATTAGCCATCGTTTAGCTTTACGGTGTAATAAATCAGATTCCTTATCATTCACGTAGACCCCCACGCGTGCCGTATTGGAACTGTTTTACAGGCATGCAAGTTTTTGTGGCCCCTTTCTTTTCCTACGCATTGCGCCTTTGCAGTTGTTAAATTCTTCCTTGTGTCCATGTTCGCCCTCTACTTTATAATCAATCGATTATGATAAAATGGACAATGGTACCACATTTAACAGTAACTTTGTTATTGAACAGTTTGCGTTGAAGTTTACATCCGCACAGCGTAACCCCGAGTGACCAGCCACTCTCATATCAACAGCTTCAATTCCAATCAATTTCCTGCTTGAGAGGATGCTCTTGCTTAAGCAGGCATTCCAGATGCAACACTGTGCCGCGCCGTATTTAGAGGAGCTTGCTCTTCCTCGCGAGCGCGATGGGCGGCGCTGTCGGCTGCCGAGAGAAGAGGCCGTGATTGGCGGAAAATTGGCTCCTCGCTCTACCAGCAGCGATGCTTGTTATTTGCTCAGTCTGGGCATCCTCTCCACGACGGGGAGTCCCTTCCTGGTACGTGACTTCGTGGCCACATCCTCAGCACCCACAGCAGGAAAGGCAAACAAAAAAAGAGAAATGCTGGCTGGAGTGGGGCCGGGTGCACGATGCTGCACCTGCAATGAATCGACGCATGCGCAGGTGGAAGAGGCTGTCGAAAACCGGACGCGCCTAGAGTGGTTTCGCGCCCTCTCGCTAAGGGAGCTGAAGGGGCCCTCGCCCGAACAGTACGATCGAGGAAGGCGCCTGGCCATTTTATGGCGAGAAGACTATCGTAGTCGCTGAAACGACTGTACAGCGAAGTTCCCACGCTTTGAGATGGGCGTTTCGGTTTGAAATTTTTGCAAGCACTTGGCGGCTGAAACGTTGTCTTTTATACACGACAAATACTCGCATACCATGTAAAATCATGCAATCGTGAGCGAAGCAATCGTGAATAGAAGCCAGAAACCGGGATGGGGGGGGGGGGTACAAACGAACGCTCTGATGGGTGTTGTTTTATTCTTCCTGAAGAGGAGCTACTTCACAGAAGGCTGTTTCGTGATGATGGTACGTGTATTCGTTCCAAAAATTCGAAAATTGTACGAAGTGAATATATTCAACATATCTAGCATTATCAGAGTTGTTTAGGAAAGCCGCCTGCATCTTCGCACATGGTGGGGAGGACTCGAGAAGAGAGAATAAATCATTTAGGGGTAATAAAGAAGTAACACTAGTGGTAGGACCTCCTAGTTCAGAAGACCATTGGCTCTTGCCGCCGTCTGGGCTCGGTCGACCAGGGCCTGTTCCTGCACTGAGTCAGAGCTGCACAAAGTCGCCTCTCAATCGACTATTGTATGATTATGATTGGTCAATTTCATCATCATCATCATTATTATTATTATCATAATCAGCCTGACTACACCCCCGCAGGACAAAGGTCTCTCCCATGTTCCTCCAGTGAACTCGGTCCTGTGCTTGCTGCTGCCATTTTACACCCACAAACTTCATAATCTCTTCTGCCCATCTAACTTTCCGTCTCCCACTAACTCGCTTGCCTTCTCTGGGAATCCAGTTAGTTACCCTTAATTACGGACGGTTATCCTGTCTTCGCGCTACATGCCCGGACCATGGCCATTTGCTTTTTTTTATTTCACATATAATATACTTAACCCCAGTGTGTTCCCTGATCCACTCTGCTCTCTTCTTGTCTCTTATGGTTACACCTATCATTTTCCTTTCTATCGCTTGCTACGTCGTCCTCAATTTAAGGTGAACCCTCTTTGTAAGTCTCCGGGTCTCTGTTAGCAGAGTACCGGCAAGATGCAGCTGTTATATACCTTCCCCTTGAGGTATACGGGCAATCTACTTGTCAAGATTTGAGAGCGCTTGCCAAATGTGCTACATGCCATTTAGATTCGTATAGTTAGATACTTCAATCCCGTGGTTCAGCTCCTCGGTTATTACATGTCCTAAGTAGACATAGTCGTTTACAACTTCTATAGTGCACTATTACCTATCTCGAAGCGCTGTTCTCTTCCGAGGTTGCTGTACATTACTGGAGTTATTTTGGCAATCCCAGATCACGTGAAATAAATTTGCTGTCTGGAGACAGAATTTACACTGCGCATTGTACACCGAAGGGTTCATATTGGAAAATGCATAAGGATTTGGAAATTACTATGATTGTAATCGTCTCCACGTGACTTGCGTTGCCTTATGTATTATAGGGTCAAATGGGGGTAGAGTGCGTCTGCTCAACCTGATGTGTTGCAGGATGACAGAATAGAAGATGAGGGGCTGAGGATCATTCTGGTCAGCAAAATGTTGCGCTGTCCTTCTTCACGACGGGCATGTTGTAGAATTGAATGTGCTAAGCAGCCGACTTGACCCCTGACAAAATTATGTTACGCCACTTGGGAATCCGTGAGGACAAAAATGGCTTTCGGGTTACGCATGGCTAAAGTTATACCGGCCATGGATGTGGTATGTATTCTGGTAGCTCAGGTGCAGTCCATGACTTGTCCTCTGTTAACTACGAGTGTCGTGACGTGGTTATCTGGCGGCATCCACAAAGAAGGTGTCTTCACGATTCAAATAGTTTGGCTCTGGCAGCTCGTCTGCTTTTGTAATGAACGGAGTCTATATTGCATATCAAATACCTAATATGCACTTTATTTTGTCATTCTTGTTGTTGTGATAGTTTACCTGTGACCTGCATTGGAGGCCGAGTGCGTCTAGCGTGGTGTGACCTGCCTTGGCACGTGCGAGCCAATCACTTGGTTTGTGTGATGAGCTTCGAAGAGCTCTGACGCTGTATTATATATGCCCATCGCAAGTAATCTGTCATTCATGGCGCGTAGGGGTAGATTGAGGGCTTTCCGATATGAAAGACGTAGTAGATGGTCTAATTTGAGTTGATGTTTTTTTCGGTATGCACTGGTGCGGAAAGCTATAAAAGACGCGACTGGTGACAAAGGGTTGTACGAGACGCAATGTGTCCGCTTTCTTTATGCCTCGTTGTCGATTGGAAATTCTAGATATCCTTCGTGAGACACTTGTAAAGGTGTGAATAACTTTTCGAACGCGACCTTGTTGATGCCGTGATTAATATGTGCACTTCCACGACGCGAATGGTTTCTACTTTCATGAATTAGGACTGGTCAAGTTGAATATTCAAAAGAATGCATTTGCCACGTTGCTTGAATACAAGCGATTCCGATTTAGTGGGAGGGCAGCGAAGCCCACATGTCTGACCGATGCGTTCTGGAGTATCCGCGGCCCGTTGAAGCCCTTCTTCTATCTGTCCCATGCTGCCGGTCTTCGTCCATATGGTGACGACATCAGCGTACATTGAACGCTTGATTCGCGTATCTAGCTGAGTGCTCTAAAGCGAAGCAGTGAGAGACATTTAATAATAGTGGCGAGATCACGGTCTCTTGTGGTGTTTCAAAGTCTTTCATTGTCATGGGAGCTGATTAAGCACCGCACACTTGTAGGGTCAATTGACGATTGTGCAGAAAGTTGCGCATGTATGCACGTTGACTGCTTCCTATTTTAGCTAGATTAGCCAGGATAGCCGACAGACGGAAATTGTCAAACGCTTTTTTAAAGCCTATTTCCAGAATGGCAGGTTTATGTTGCGTGGATATGCTGGGGCGATTCATTTTTTCATGCTTTAAGTGAAAAAAAATACATCCTGTTCTGAGAAATGTTCTCTAAAGCCAAATATAGTGTTTTGAATCAGGTCCTTAGCCTCTATGTATTCAGTGAGCCTAATGCGCAGTGTCTTCTCCATTACCTTACCGACACAGTAGGGTAAGGAAAGGGGATGAATGTTGTCAAAATTAATCGCGGCTTTCCGTGTTAGGGACTAAAAGTAAGTTGGGGCGATTTTCATGTTTGGGGAAGTATGTCATCGACACAACACTTCTTAGTCAGATCAGTAAATATATTGAACATGTAGTCATTCAAGTTGGCCATCAACGTGGTAGTAATTTGATCAGGACCTGGAGCCAATCCACAAAGCATCATATCAATCGCTGCTCTAAACTTAGCAGCCGTGAAAACTCGATCCATTTCCGGGTTTGCGATTCCGTTGTAATCGAGGACGTGGTCAGCGCTCACGCAGTTATTGATGTATTTGTCCTCTAGCGTCTCCAGCAATAGAATGGATTGCCCGTTGAAGGTTTTGATGGGTGGCTCCGCGTGATTTTCCTGAATCTATAAGATTCCAAAGTGAGTGTCAGGCTGAATTAGTGTGTAATGTGCCCGTGATTGCGTCACACTTCGCGAACCAATTATCTTTTGCAAGTTTCGTGGCATATTCCTGTGCTTGTGCTGTAACTTCTGCGGTGCGAAGCTTTAGGTTGCGGTTAAGCTTCTGGCGCTTCCATCCTCTCGTCAGCTCACGTCATGCATACCAGAGGTGCAGCAGACGCTGATCTACTGCTAGTGTTTCCCGGTCGGTTTTGATTTTTCTGGTCCCTTCCTACCTAAGCTGAATGAGTGTTTATGACCATTCGTCATAAGCATTGGGCGGCTGAAGAAATGAGAAGTATTCCGTTTTGCGGAAAGCGTGCCAACCTACCAGTTGGACAGATTCATGGCGTGCTTTATGACAGTCATATTTTATGGTAGCATAGATTAGATAATGCTCACTTCCCAGCGCTTTCTGGGAGTTAAGCCATTTTGGTTTTGGAGCATTGAGCGCCATCGTGAGGTCTGAGAATGTGTTTTATGATACGCTGTTGCCTATCCGCGTGCGATAGTCTGTGAGTAACGTCAGGCCTGCTATGGTCATTATGATTGTGTACCATGCACCCTTTCGCATCTTCAGTGACGTAACCCAATCTGCATGTCTGGCGTTGAAGTCACACAGCACTATATATATATATATATATATATATATATATATATATATATATAACTAAGAAATTCAAAGCAGTATCACGAATGCCGAGGCCGACGTGCGTCAGAGCTGGAGGCATTGATCGGCTTTGCAACTTATGACGTAGTGGTTAGAGCGTCCGCCTTGCATGCAAAAGATCCGTGGTTCAAATCCCGTGGCCGCGCAGCTTCAACCCGGATAAAAAAATCCGCGTGTTGATGGAACTGGATTAAGAGGTCTGGGGTGTGGCCTCACCGGTAACCACCACCGGGAACGCACTCCCTCACCAGAGAAGGATTGGCCACCCTGATGCAGTATCTGGTCACTACCTCCCACATGCATATGTCAAATAACACACGACCCTCAGTCCCCAGCAGCTGCGAACCAACTGACCACGGCGGCGGTCAGATCTGCAACGCAGCAGAGGGTGCTAAGAATCTCTGGATCCGGACAGGCCGCCATTGGAACCTGAACTTAGCTACGTTTAATGCTAGAACCTTATCGAGTGAGGGAAGTCTAGCTGTACTATTGGAGGAGCTAGAGGGTGTTAAAAGGGATATAATAAGGCTCAGTGAGGTTAGGAGGACAGATGAGGCCTATACGGTGCTACAGAATGGCCACGTTCTTTGCTATCGGGGCTTGGCAGGCAGAAGAGAACGGGGAGTGGGGTTCCTAGTTCACATAAACATAGCTGGCAAGATAGAAGATTACTATAGCATTAATGAAACGGTGGTAGGCATCGTAAATAATTTCAATAAAAGATACAAGATGAAGCTGGTACAGACTAACGCGCCTACGTTCAGCCATGATGACACTTCATTTGAAAGCTTCCATGAAGACGTGGAATCGGCAAAGAGTAAAGTAAAAACACAGTATACTGTAGTGATGATTACTCTCCCTCTCGATAAGCATCAACTCGATGCTTTCAAATGTATGAAAGCAAGAGCAAGTCTTAAGCGTGAGTAATACGGCTTCATCCTAGCCACGTGGACGATGTCCGGCTGGGCATCACGACGGGAGGACTGCACGCTGGGCTCTGCGATAACTTCGTAGTTTACTCACAGAGGAGCTGAAGAACCCGGTAAGAGCCAAAATAACGACGCAAGAGCTTATCAGAGTGGCCGCGTTAGCGTACTCGACTCCAGATCCATACTTTTTCTTCAGGGTGGTAGGTGAATTCTCTGTGCCGAAGGTTGTGCCTATGAGCATCGTGTTGTTGCTCAGAGCGATTGCACAAGCGAGCTAGTTGTCGAGCTTCTTCCGCGCGCTGCGCATACTGGTCAGCATTTTCAGTGGTGGTAGTAAATGCGTCAGGTAATAGCATGTCGCCTAACATCGTAATAACTTCGCGGCCGTGAAGCAGGCAGAAAGGTGTAAATCCTGTAGTTTCTTGAACGGCGGTGTTATATGCGAAAGTTACGAAAGGTAGGACAATGTACCAGTTCCTATGGTTTACGTCGACACACATGGAAATCATGCCTTTGATGGTCTTATTGAGCCGTTCAGTTAATCCATTCAATTGTGGATGGTAAGCTGTCGTTCGGCAATGTACGGCACCGCTGAGTGTCATCATTTCATCTAGTAGTTGGACAGTGAAGGCCATGCCTCTGTCTGTTAGAACCACAGCCGGTGCACCATGGCGGAGGACGACAGCATGAATGAAGAAATCCGCGACATCGCTTGACATACCGCGCTGGAGTGCTCGTGTTTCACAATAACGGGTTAAATAGTCAGTCGCAATTATTATCCAGTGATTACCCGCTGAAGGTTTCGGAAATGGACTTAGCAAGTCCATGCCAACTTGTTGAAATTGTTCTCGGGGTATCTCCACAAGGTGTAAAAGACCAGCAGCTTTCATGGGTGGATTTTTGCCAGGCTAACAGTCTCGGCAGGTTTTCGCGTAGTGCTTGACCGTAGGGACCGTATGGGCCAGTAGTACATGTGGCGGATACGTGCCAGAGTACGTGTGAACCCTAAATGCCCGGAAGATGGTTCGTCAGGGCACGCCTTAAGGATGACGTCTAGCATCACAGATGGTACGGCCAGTAGGGCGGTTCGAGCGTTGTAATCAAAGCTCCACTTGTACAGGACATGATAATGAAGGAAAAATTATGAAATCGTGCGCCTGAATGTTCGTGGTGGCTGTTCAAGCTTGTCCTCGAGATAGTTGATGATCGGGCGAAGTTTTGTGTCATCACGCTGCCTTTGAACCAAGTTGGAGGCAGTGGCGGCCATGAGGAAACTTTCGTCGTCAGTTTGGTCAGAAGGAATTGACTCGACTGGGGCACGTCATATGCAGTCAGCATTGGTGTGCTTGCGTCCTAACTTGTAAACCACCGTAACGTCAAATTCTTGTAAGCGGAGACTCCATCGAGCTAGGTGGTCTGAGCGGTCTTTGTGGTCTGCAAGCCAGCACAAGCAATAGTGGTCGGTGACTACTTTGAGTCGTCGCCCGTACAAATACGGTCGGAACTTGGCTATGGCCCACACGACTGCTAGGCATTCCTTTTCTGTGGTGGAATAGTTCGTTTCAGCCGATGATAACGTACGACTAGCGTAGGCGATCCTTCGCTCGATACCTTCCTGCCATTGCACAAGGATGGCTCCAAGGCCGACATTACTTTCATCTGTATGCACATCATTGTCGGCAATTTCGTCGAAGTGACCCAAGATTGGAGGAGTCTCGGGGCGTCGTCGTAGCTGGCAAAAAGCGTCGTGTTGTTCTGGGGCCCACACATAAGAGACGTTGTCCCTCGTGAGGTGATTTAAGGGTTCTGCTATTTTAGAAAAGCTCGGAACGAAGCGACGATAGTACGCACAAAGGCCCAGAAAACGGCGTACGTCGTGTTTGTTCGTCGGAGTTGGAAAGGCAACGACAGTCAGTGTTTTCTCGGGGTCTGATTTAGTGTGTAATGTGCCCGTGATTGCGTCACACTTCGCGAACCAATTATCTTTTGCAAGTTTGGTGGCATATTCCTGTGCTTGTGCTGTAACTTCCGCAATGCGAAGCTTTAGGTTGCGGTTAAGCTTCTGGCGCTTCCATCGTCTCGTCAGCTGACGTCATGCATACCAGAGGTGCAGCAGACGCTGATGTACTGCAAGTGTTTCTCAGTCGGTTTTGATTTTTCTGGTCCCTTCCTTCCTCAGCTGAATGACTGTTCGAGACCATTCGTCATAGGAACCGAGCCGCTGGCGCATAGAATATATATATATATATATATATATATATATATATATATATATATATATATATATATATATATATATATGTGTGTGTGTGTGTGTGTGTGTGTGTGTGACGCTTCACAAGTGAATGTGGGGAAGAAAGAGGAGGAAGACGAAGGGTCAGAATAAACTGGTGTTCTGACTGACGCCATGTCTCATCCGTTACACAAGTCGACAGGATGGAGACCTGCCTGCCCCTTCATCAGTCACTCATCATCGACGCAGTTCCCCAGAAGACACCCTGACCATACATGGACTACCGAATCATCGCTTAGGAGGACAACGACCAGCACCATGACAGAACCATCGGCTGACCTCGACATCCCCAAGTACACCGGATCAGCGGACGACGGACCCGTACAGGACTGGTTCAACCTGTTCGAACTCCACGCTACCGCTGCATCTTGGTCGGAACGGGAGATGGTTACGAACTTCAGTGACTACGTCACCGGTGAGGCATTCAAATTTTACCTAATTCACATATTTGAGAACGACGAGTCATGGCGAAAAATCAAAGGGGAGATGATTACCCGTTTTAATGACTATAGCCAAGACCTACTCATTGCCAACCATCTAGAGACAACCGCACAGTATCGTCGATTTCCTAAGCAGTCCTCAACCATTCGAAAGCCCAGCGCGAATCGGCAAGTGGCTCAAGACAAAGTGGCACATGCGTTTACTTACAGAAGGCCATGCGTATATTGGGAAAAACCCAACCGTCAAGCGCGTTTCCCTTCACGAAAGCCGGTATTTTCAAAGTCGTCACTCCAGCACACGACACGAGACGTTGCTTACCCACCTCATGCACTTCATTTTTCGTCTGGCATACGTGGTCCACCAACCGGTTTTTCATCACGCGGCTCTTCAAGCGTTCCTGACGCTCACCGTTGGCCTCATAAGGACATCATGTTCACGATAGACGAGTTGACACACCGAGAAAATACCCAGTTGAGCCATGCTCCTTCCGCACGGGTTCATGCATCACCGCCCCGTGCATACATACTCGACAGTCGAAGCAACACCGAAGGGTTAGGCACATCGAACGTCAGACGCTGCCATGCGCAAGAGCCTCTCGTAGTGAACAGTGCAGAAAAAGCTTCTGAAGAACTTTCTATCAACTCTGAAGCATCATCTTCATTGCCTGAATTGCATGACAACTGCTCAAAGACTACCAGCTGCCGACTGGATACCCCATCAGGTTGTCATGAAAACCAGCGCGATGTTCGAGAAGGGCCTCCACCGCAATATGGTCCACAGCAAGGTCAGCAACGCCAGCAAAAGCAAGTCCGTGAATCACAGACACTCCAACGGACACACCAACAAGGACGACGACGCAAAGCAAGCCTCTTAAAACAAATTCAAGAAGCGAGGCAACTTCGCATAAAGGATCGGCGCCAGAAACGCATTTGGCACAAAATATCAAGACTGCGCCTAAGATTACAGCTCCGAAACCTCAGGAAACACCGAACAAGACAAGAAGTTACCAGTTCTACCATGCCAAGATTCAGACACCATCCCATTAGTTTACGACAACGGAGCCAACGCCACAGAAAACTACGAAAGAGACTGAACGTTATAATTTGTACAACGCACGAACATAGACATAATTCCTTGAACTTCAGTTCTTGTACACGCAGGCTGCAAGCGCTAATTCTGTCTCAGCCGCGACACAAAATACAGAGCGTACGACAGAGGATTCGGCGCCTACGACATTCGACCTTCAAGTGCTCCAAGGACTTCCAACCTTGTTCGTTCCTCGCAGCTGCTCAAGTAATGTCATGGTCAGTGCAGTTTTGCAAGACGCGGTTACCATCTCCAGAACGCCACAGCCAACCTCGCCCACCAGAACTCCCCCATTCACCGGACTGCCGCACTCATTTCTGAAGTTTTGCGAGTTTACGGAACACCACTGGGACATGAAACCAATTGTGCATTTTGACATTTGCGACTTCTCAACCTTGCCTTGTTTACTTTTTCTCGTTCGTAATCCATGCCTTCTTTCGGGGAGAGTGGGAATCGTGTGACGTATCAAGCGATGATTGGTAGAGGCCGAGAAGGAAGAAGTGCAGAACGGAATAAACATGGCGTACGAGCCAGGCCACGTCACCCATTCATCGTAGCGTCACATATATATATATTCTTGGGAAGAAATTTTATACCGGAGGGCTTGTTTTCTGTGTTTTGACAAATAATAATGAGATATAACAGACAATATAGCCAAGCAACATATAGGGGATGTTATTAGCACCAATGTAAAGAATATGAGAATTAGGAAACGTGGGTGAAAAATTAACTTGCTGTGGGCAGGAATCAAACCTACGACCTTCGAATAACGCGTTCGATGCTTATCTTTGTTAAAATTAAATCGAATGCTATATATATATATATATATATATATATATATATATATATATATATATATATATATATATATATATATATATATATATATATATATATATATATATATATATATACGTAGATTATAAAGAGTCTGCTTTTGGTTGCCGTAGAATTAAGGGAAAAATTAGTATACGTCACCAATAAACAGTTTAGATGCGTATACTTATTTTCACTATATATATATATATCAGGTGAGCATATTGTGCTATGGCTTTTCCCTTGCGCGGATGACCTCAGCAAACGTATAGTGTTGGTCCGCTGGGTGACTCTGCATACATTTAGAACGCATATTGAACTTTGGTACGTGTTGCGCGGCAGAAATTGGGTGAAAACATATTGCAAGCTAGCGTACTTGAGGGCAAGGTCGTCAGCAGCCCGGCATAATATTTATTGAGGAACGTGACTGCTGAAATGCAGACGACACTAGAGCAAGCCATATACGTAGAAAGCTTGTCTGCATGTTGACCGATATCTTGTAAGTCTAGTACTTCTGGCACTGACTGTACTGTTTTAATATAGTGACGCATTGATGCTGCTTTACGGCGCAAACTTGAACACTTCCACTTTAATACTGTAAACTGCGTGCTTCTGCTAGCCATCACGGGTCAAAGTGGAGGCGTCTTCGCTATTTAAATTGATTGGTAGGGCTGTAGCTAGCATATCACGCCACCCAGACAGATGCTTGACCCCCTTGAGATGGTTGCCTTCTTTGAGTTGTCTAACTTGTTGATTTTATTTGGCACTGACTGATTCCATCTTATTGATATAAAGAATTGTAAGTTAACAAAATCGATGCAAATTTCTGGCTTCGAGTGTGCTAACGTGGATGAAAATTGATTGCTCTATCGTCTGAGCTATAGTTGCTGTAAAAGCACTGAATTTCTCTCAGAGGCGCTTGTCTAACATGTCGCCTATTGAGGCCTGATTCTGCGAGGTCAAGTCGCTTCTTAGGGTAGAACCAATGTCCGTTTTTTGTTGCTCTAGAAGGTACCACGGGCCTCTTGTAGTCCGCGGAACCTGCAGAGGGTGTCTGGAGACGCTGATAGCTCTGTGTAATTGTCCGTCAAAGACAGTCCATTTCCTGCTTATGTTGCGCAACTAGCTTCTGGAATTGGGCCTGCCTTCGATTCTGCTTCTCTATATAGTGCTTATGAGCTGTTCAATTAACGAGACTTTTATAGTTTGAGAGCTATTTTCTGTACCCTGGGAGACAACCTTTGATGCCCAGGTGGGTTGAGGACCTGTTGACATGAGGGATGGGGACGGTACTGTAGAAGTCTTGTCATGCTCGGTGTGCTTCTGGTCTGACTAGAGTACTCTGGACTGGGATCATGATTTGGATCAGGACCCTGCCCACTTCTTGGATCGAGGCTGGGATGATCTGGCGCTGGTGCCGTTGCCCATCATGTAGCTGCTTTTTTGCTGTTCGTTGTGGTCATCAGATGGTGCCTGGTTGTAGTCGTGGGCTTGGCCAGCCTGTTAGAACAAAAGCTTGGCAAAGGCTGGTTGGCCATATCTGTGCGGACAGTCGCGAGAGCCGGTAGCATGTGACCCACCACAGAGCACACAGCTTGGATTACACTCGTGTGTTCGCTACACGTCCAGTCTAGTTTTGCCGCAAAGCGAAAACCGTTCAGTCTCCGGCACGGGCGTGGGGCACACAACCGTTCGGTGTGCAGGCTTTCCATACACGACACCAACTGCGCTAGTTTCTTTCCGTACCGCTGCACTAAAGTGGCTTCATTGAGGAAGAATACGAGCTTTGGGATATTGCTGTGTTCAAATGTGAACGTCACTACATTGGTGAAGCCAAGCCTTCAGGCCCCAATGATTGGGTTGTTAGGCCAGGTGGTGTTCACCAGAATGTAATCTGTGGTGAATGTGTGCGCAAGCTGGATTACGCCCTTGTTCGTGTTGCCAGCATTTTTGGGGTAAGCTTGCACGTTCATGGCTTTGTTGGTCATCGGAAACTGCTCCAAGCTGACGGGGATGCTTTGCGAACACTCATCTTTGTTGCCGATGACTACGAGATTCTGTTCCAATATTGGGTATAGGCAGTATTTGTGTTTCAGGTTCTGGGCTACTTTTGCAGCGATGCTACGTTGAGGGATGGCTTCCAATATGCCGTTGCCAATGCTGCCTGTGCCTCTATATTGCTTTAGGTTGCAAGTCTGGCTGGGTTTGATGACGATCACGTACGCATCGGGATCCATGTGAGGAGAGTGGCGTGGTGCACCTATATTCTTGCTGGGTTCACCCCCAGAAAGAGTGGAAATAGCTCCTGTAGCAGAGCACGTGGTTGTTAGCGTCTCCGCGTCTGCCAGAGGTGTGCGAGTACCTGGGCGGTTGCAACGCATTTCTCGAAGTACCCCCTCGTAATGAAGGGAAAAGTTGGTCGATTATGAAGCGGCCAGCTGGATGTCTTGAACTTCCGCGCTTTCTGGGTCGTAGCCGCGAATGACGGGCTGTAGATGTTGCGTCGACTTGGCTTTAGTGGCAGTCGGGCGTTCTCGCTTGCTGCTAGGCCCGAGGCGTCTGACACACTCGCCAAGGTTTTTTTGCTGATAAAGTAGTAGTTGTAAAAATTCTAGAAATTTTTATTATGTACTTAATCAAGACAGGCTAGTATTCCAGTGCCCCGAGGAATACACAGTGTGAAGGGCGAAGTCTGTCCGGCAGGGTGGTGCCCTATTCTACAATCTAAGGCAGAAATTACCCAAAAAAGGAGCAACGGAGCCCAATAAGCGCACGCCATGAACGTATACACCGTTGAGGAGCAGCCACAGAGGGAAGCGTGCCACGCGAAACCACTTAGTCTCCAAACACGCTTCGAAAGAATGAACCGCCCGGGTATTGCGGCAGCACGAAAAGCATTGCCAAGGTGACCAGCCCTTTTTCTCCTCCTCTGATGGTTCAGTCTTTCCCCATATTTTGCCAGCGACGGTTCGCGTTGCGTCGTGCTCGGAGTGCTCGACCACGGCCGCCTGGATTCAACGATCTAAGAATTACGACGTGGTGCTTGTGTACGCATGGATGAGAGTGGGCTGCTGCTTTTGCGTTTCGCTGCACCTATGAAGTCTTGAGCAAGTCTCGACACATCACCACGCCCCGCTGTATATCTCTGGCTTCAAGATAGTCACCATCAACACACGACAGCAACACTAGGGAAGGCCAATGTGGCGGCCTAGAAGACAACAGGCCTATCGGATATATACTTCAGTCCGACTCAGGGCAGAAAACAGAACTGGATTATAAGGCATGTAGGTTATCATTCTTTATTCTACTCTACTTGTCGCGTGTGCGATACGGATCACGCTTGCCGGCAGCGAGCTCGGTCGTGTTGTATATCACACGCACGAAATACATCGCGAAGGTCAGCTTCGGCGTCTGCAGTTCGCCTGTGCTTTGCGACCGCCTGTAATTTGGCCGCCGTTGCCGTCGGCCTCCCGTACGCTCGCTCATCGAGTGCTCGCCAGTTGTCGCCGCCGCGATGAGCTCCGGGCTGACGATATAGGACTGAGACCTCGCTGCTGTGTTGGGAGCCGTCGAAAACACGTTGTGGGTTTTCTTAAAGATCTTGGTTGTAGTATGTCGCACGCTCTAAGCGCACCAGCACGGACTGGTGGGGCTTTGACTAGCGTAGGAACGCACTGAAAATTGGTCGCCGTTACAGTTGGCTTTCTCGTCAGTCGGTCGCAAGCAGCTTGGCGCCATCCGTTGGCCACGGCGGCAAACTTGCGTTTGCACACTGCACTCGCTCAAGTTTGTGGAAAAGGGCCGCATTACCGTCTATTTCTTCGGCGCTAGCTTCAAACCAGCTAGCCGCTGTTCGTGGCGGCGGCCAAGCGTACGCTCGCCCTCCTGTTCGAAGTTCACTGGCGGCAGACACTCCGCGTGTAGCGCCGTGTTTGGTCTCGCGTTCGCTTGCTCGAGCTGAATGACACCGCTCGCTTAGGACTCGCCGATTTGTTAGCGACACGGTGGCATGCGAAGTTGTGGCTGCGGCCGCCGCTGCTAAGCTGTTGCGCTACAGGGATCGAAATGAGTCTTTGACGATGTGTGACATCACAGTCAAATTATCAGCATGTTAAATCTCACGTATGTTTTCATTCCACCTTGCACGTATTTCTCATATGCATTTGTATTCATCCTCTGTCACGTGTGACTCACTATTTTACATACTTATTTTGCAGCGGTGGGCACACACCGTGCTGAAGACTGTGTGCGCTGGCGTCTGCGATGCCTGTCATTCATCTCTTTTGTTAGAGCACCTTCAGAAGGACTGTGCGAAATATGAAGGTAAAGTTATTTCTGTGTGATATTTTAACACTTTTTATATTAACGTGCACGTACTTGTCATATGGGTGCATCTTCATCTCCTGTCTCTTGTGTCTATTTCTACTATAATATTGTACGTGCAGCCATGCGAACACAACAGGCAGAAGACTGCGTGTGCTGGTGTCTGCAATCTCTGTCATCTATCGCTTCTGTCGGAGGAGCTCCCCAAGGATTGAACAAGATTTGACAACGAGACTAGACTTGTACACTTCACCATGAATTCACCTAAAAGAATTGAGAAACTTCATGTGTATGTACCAAAATAAAATATTTCTATGTCTCACTTTTGTCTTTCATTGTTGCCGTGACTGCGAAAGCAGTTATCCATAGGTGGCAACTGCTTTTCCGCGTGTTCTTTTCAGCGCGATTTGTTGCTCACTGCGCAGAAAAACAGGCGAAAAAAGAATTTGGCCTGGCGGAAAATAAACAAAAAACAATGTTTAAACTAGGGACAAAAAGTTGATCCGATTGAAGTATTTGAGGGACAAGGGCAACTGTGAGGACTAACGGTTGCCCGGTCAGGTGTAAATGTTGGGATTAACAGTTGCCCTATGAGGTGCAATTGTGGGGACTAAATGTTAGTCCTATGAGTTGAATTTTGGGACTAACGGATACTTACTAAAGTGTAAATGTGAGGACCAAATTTTAGTCCCTTGAGCTCATTTGTGTGGACTAACGGCACCGGGTCTAACAGTTAGTTCCCACAGAAGAGCTCAAGAGACTAACTGTTAGACCCAGTTCCGTTAGTTCCTAATGCGATGAATGGTTGTGGCAGCCCCATTAGTCCCCAAAAGGACGAACTACACACCCTTTCAACACAGTTATGCCTTATAGTGTGGGGCCCCACTGGCGCGAGCCATCCGTTCAGCTCTGTGGATCAGTCGCCGTTGATCCAGCGGGGCTTGGCTAGACAGCCGCGCCTCCCATTCCTCCCATGTGCCATTTGTGTCGTGTTCTTCGTCGTGCTCTGCGCACTCCCACGTGATGTGAAAGAGTGTTCGGGTGGCTCCACACCACGGGCATATATCTCTGTACGACGTCGGGCAAATCATATAAAGAATGTGCAGATATTATGTAAGTGTTAGCATGTGTTTTTCTTAGCGCTGTTACCTGATAAAAGTGCGAAATAATTGGCCAGCCTGGATGTTTGGGTGTCGACGAACGCCTGGGCGAAATGGAGGGATATTTATTACAGCGTCGTAGTCCAAATCGGCGCACACAGCGATTCTCAAAACACTGAGCTTGCGATGCATGCGTCTGCTCCGACTCACGTCGCACCTGCGTCTCAGGTAGTAGAAGAGAGGTGTCAAGCTGACTGTAAGCTTTTCCTTTCACCCTCCCTCATATTTTAAGTGAAAAAATTAAGGCTATAATATTATGAAGTGGAGATTAACGCACAGCTGCTAGAAGGAGAGAAGTTGCCATGCGCTGTCTGGGTGCGGGTGCCGACGGCAACGTTGTACACGCCGCTGCAGTGAGATGTCTGAAAAATCAAGGTGGATTCTTATTCTTCCGAAGACGTTGCGTCAAGTAATGTGCGAAACAGCGGCTGCGCGTCAACTGCAGGCCTCCACCGTATACCTTAAGAACGTATTTGCTGATACCAAATGAGTAGTCCTGGAGACACTGACTCAATCACAAGAAAAAAAAGTGGTTTTCACAATGGGAACATCTTTTAGGGGTAAATCTCCTTATGGTCGAGGCTTGTCCCCTCTTCAATCACTGCTAATAACGATGGTGACCACGATGAAGGACAAAGGCGTTCCGGGCCACACATTTTTTTCGGCCACGACGGCACAGCACTTTTTAGGTACCTATTATACGTCATGATGATCAAGATGACGACGAAGAGAAAGTGCGTTCTAGACCGCACATGTCATGACGCTGATGATCACTGACAACGACTTGCACTTGGAGTATATGACGTCTCGATATGCTCTATGATGCATTCCATATGGCTGGAAACAACCAAAAACAACCCCGGGAACGTGCACGCACCTCATGTTTGCCAACTTCTGGCTAGATCTAATACCACAAAGCAATACTGATGAAGGCAAAATAAAATTGCGAACCCAACACACAATACACTTTTTGACTGATAAACATTGCAATTAATGGTACACCATGTTGTCACTCACTTATAAGTGTGAGCGGACAATGTTACAGGTGAGTTACGGTAACATTGACTGATCCGACTGCTTCACCCACTCATCACCTTCACTTCATGAATATTCAAAACGTTTTCGACGTCGACGTGTTTGATAGCCATATTTGCAATTTGAGTTAGCAAATATTGGAACAATAGATCAAGGTCAAGCAGCAGCACACGACCAAAAATTGAAGCCGGCAACTTGCGACACAAGATGAGGCTGGGTCTTTGCTTTGCTTTCATTTTGAGGAATCTGTGAAACAACTTGGCGGTAACGTTCATGTTGGCTTAATACTGATGACAGTAAATAATGAATGTTTTAAAATTTCAAAAACTAAGCGTCTTATAGTATTTTAATGCGGCAAGAATGTCACCACTACATGCGCACGATTTCAATCTTATAACGGCAATCATTTGCGGAAAGCAATGGCAGCGGAAGCGCGTTCTATCGTATGCGGCTCACCAGACGATGACCGCCGCCGGCTTCACTGCGGTGTATGGGCGAGTATAGGCGGCTTCACCTCCAGCAATATTGTGATAACTTGCTTGACTGACCATTCCTTCCATCGTAATTGACAAAATCGTCTCTTCGCAGCTCAATGAATTCTGCCTTATCTGGATATACGGTAGGCTTGCTCTCTGATACGACACTACAAACCATTCGCGTGAAGTGCCGTCAGCCGTCAATCTGAACGTCTCGCTAATCGCGACAATCTCCGCCACTGACGATGTTACTGCTGCGACTCTCGCTAGAGGTTTATAGTAGTACATCACAAACTACGTTTTGAAATCTACAGTACATTCCATACATCTATATACCATGTACCAGTTCCGGAATGGTCAAAACTTACCAGCGAATTCAACAGTGGTACTACTGGATCTTGATTAAGCTATAAGTCTAGAAGTTTATGCTCTATTACCCCGTGTGCCTTGGCTGGAAACTTTCTCCGGGCCTCTCACCCGCCGTTTTGTACTCTATACGTTACCCTAACAAGCCCCTTGGACGCATAGGCATCGGTTTGTAAGGCTGCATCTGACGACTGCTGTTGCTGTACACCACTGGGTTATTGTACCCGTTGGCCACATCACATTATACTCCGAGACTTCTACGCTGCATGCAGCTGCAGTGTTCAATACCCTGTCACAAGGAATATTACAAGCTTTGGACAGGAGCCGCAAGGGCCCCATTGAACGCTGCTACACGTTTTCATTACGCAAGATTTTACATACCTTATCTCTTTGAAAAATTTTTGAATGAATCATGTGATCACATAAACTTTAATTTATTCCCCTTGAAACCAGAAACAGATATCGACAGACCCCATATACAGTGGAAATTGATGATATGCGAAGCACGAATGAGAAATGTTGAATATGTCACTTTAAAATCAGCGCGATATTACGTGGTGGAGATACATGATGCAGTACATGACTTTCGTGTCATGATTATTATGTTTGGATGTGTCGTTTACCTTCGTCATCTATTCACGTCCCGTGATGCCAAATTTAGTATATGTGGAGCTAGCAAAACTACCACGAGCACGCTACGAGCGTGGTACTTTGGCATGCCTTTACATGACACGCGTGCCAGGATTGTCATGTTTGCACCAGTCATGTATTTCGTCATCAATCGACGTCATGTAACATCAAATTTGGTTTATATGGAGCTAGCAAAACGGCCGTGAGTACGTTATGACGGCCTTTTATACTCCAATGTACCTTTCATGCACGCGCACGCTGGGCACAGCGATGTTACGTTAGCAAAACGAGAGCACTCAATACTTTGACGCTAGGCGTGACCGGTGTCCATCGGTGCGTTCCGACGGCAATCAGCGCAAAATGCGACATGCTGTATTTCGTACCAATGCGTTACCCAGACAACACTGCATCTCAGTCTTTTCGTGAAGTAGAAGTGCCTGATGGGCCGAAACGTGCATGAATCAAAGCAACGCAGGTAGCGTGCGCTTGTGAGTACATCGCAGCACCAGCGCCTGGCACGTCAACCCCGGCGTGACCGAACGAAATGAGCGCCGTTGAGCACGCACACCGCGTCACGTCGAAATGTATTAGTGCCTTGACTGTAGCATGTTGTCAAGTTCTCACATGACACACATCTCACGATTATCATGTTTGCACCAGTCACACACCTTCGTCGTTCATTGACGTCACGTAATACTAAATTTGGCATATGCGAAGCTAGCAAAACGGCCATGAGCGCATCATGAGTGTGAAATGTAGTCATGTTGTTACATGACCCGCATGTCGGCATTATCATGTTTGGAGGTGTCATTTACCTATGTCATTCGTTCGCGTCGCGTAATACCGCGTTTGGTGCATGTGAAGCTAGCGACATGGTAGCGAGTGCGTCATGAGCGTAGCATGTAGTCATGCTGTCACATGACGCGCATTTTGTGTTTATCACGACTGCATCAGTATCATACCTTCGTCATTCATTCACGTCTATCATACCAGTATTGGTATAAGTGAAGCAAGCGAAACGGCCGTGAGCGCATCATGCGTGTGGCATGTTGACATGTTGTTACATGACACGCATGTCATCATTTTTATGTTAGGGTCTTTCGATTGTGTTCGCCATGCAATCAAGTCATACCATACCAGTTTGACACATGCCATATGAACGAAACTACTGCAGGAGCTGCAGGACCATGAAATTTAAGCTATAACATACATGTCACAGTTTTCATGTTATGAACAGTAAAGTGTGTTCTTCATACAGTCATGTTATGCCATACCAAGACTCGTACCGATACCATAATCGAAACGGCCAGGAGAGCTAAAAATTAGCAGATTCCACGTAGAGTGGGATTCGACGATATGCAAGCATGAATGAGAAATGTTAATATGTCACTTTAAAATCAGCACAACGCTACGAGGTGGAGGTAAATGATGCCATACATGACTTCCGTGTCATGATTGTCATGCTTAGATGTGTCGTTTACCTTCAACATGTATTCACGTCACGTGATACTAAATTTAGTATATGTGGAGCCAACGAAACGGCCGCGAGCACGCTATGAGCGTGGTAGGTTGTCATGTTCTTACATAACACGCGTGTCTGGATCATCATGTTTTCGCCAGACATATATTTTGTCATCTATTGACGTCACGTAACACCAAATTTGGTACATTTAGAGCTAGTAAAACGACCGCAATTGCATCATAAAGATCCCGATATACTCCAATGTAGCATTGACGCTCACGCACACTAGGCACAGTCATGCTACGTTAGCAAAACACGAGCACTCTATAGTCTGACGCTAGGCGTGACCAGCATTCGTCGGCACGGCTCGACGCCAACCGGTGCGAAATGCAACGTGCTGCATTTCGCGCTGATGCATTATTCAGACAATACTGCGTCTCGCTCTTTTTGTGACGTAGGGACGCCGGAGGCACTGAAACACGCATGCGTCAAAGCAACACCGCGAGGCGCGCACCTGCGAGTATAAGGCAGGACCGGCGTCAGGCGTGGCAACGCCGGCGTGACGCGACGAGATGAACGCCCGCGAGCACGCACATCCAATCACGTCGAAATGTATTGTTGCTTTGCCTGTGGCATGTAGTCATGTTCTCATATGACACGCATCTCAAGGTTATCATGTTTGCACCTGTCACATAGCTTCATATGTGAAGCTAGGGGAACGGCCGTGAGTGCATCTTCAGTGTGGGACGTAGTCATGTTACATAGCTCGCATGTCATGATTATAATGTTTAGATATGTCAATTACCTATGTCATCCGTTCGCTTTGCGTTATATCGAGTTTGGTACATGTGAAGCTAGCGAAACTACCGCGAGCGCATCAAGACCGTAGCCTTTAGTAATGTTGTTACAACACGCATCCCGTGTTTATCAAGTTCACACCAATGTCATACCTTCGTCACCCATTCACGTCCCGTAATATCAAATTTGGTATAATTTAAGCGAGCGAAACGGCCACCAGCGCATCATGACCGTGGCATGAAGTCATGTTGTTACATGATACGCATCTCATGATTATCATGTTTGTACCAGTTACATAACTTCGTCATCCATTCACGCACTGTAATACCAAATTTGGCATATGTGACACTAGTGAAACGGCCGTGACGGCATCATGAACGTGGCTAGTATTCATGTTGTTACGTGACACAGATGTCATGATTTTCATGTTAGGGTCTGTCGCTTGTGTTCAAAGCCATCATTCCACACCATACCGGTTTTGCAAAATGCCATGTGAACGAAACCACCGCAAGAGCTGCAGGACCACGAAATGTAAATCATGGCATTCCCGACATACATATAATGATTTTCATGTTATAACTAGTAAATTATGTTCTTCATAAAGCCATATTATGCCATACCAAGTATGGTATCGATGCCATTATTGAAACGGCCGGGATAGCTAGAAGCCGTAGGCGGCTAGATAGATAGATAGATAGATAGATAGATAGATAGATAGATAGATAGATAGATAGATAGATAGATAGATAGATAGATAGATAGATAGATAGATAGATAGATAGATAGATAGATAGATAGATAGATAGATAGATAGATAGATAGATAGATAGATAGATAGATAGATAGATAGATAGATAGATAGATGATACGGTCAAAGTCACCGAAGTTCGCAAAGAAATGCTCCGCATTCAATACTTCGCATTTAAAAACCTCGAGGCGTGCGTGGAGCGCACCACATTCACAGCAAAAGCGAGAAGAGTGGCCTTTCAGAGCGTTTGCTAAACAACAAGTAGGCAACTGCTGCAAGCACACTTGCTTGATACCCGTTACGACAAGAAGAATAAACATTTTGGGGTAGCAGGCCGGCATTCGTTATGCTATTTTTCGTCATTCTTCTGAGAAGCGTGGTGTCCACTAAACACTTGCAAAGAAGTTTGTCCAATTGCTCATGCAGTGGCTCACGACGATAAGGAATTCTGCCTGAAGTGGGTATGCACCACAGTTAATGACTGAACTAGAAGAAGCTTCGTTATGGCTTGGAGCATTGGACGACCCACTCCTTACGCTATTCGCATAGCGCGACGACTGGCTGTTCTTCCGCTGTTTTAAATCTCTTCGTAAGTCGTAATAACCCGATTGCTTTCCCTATATTTAGCCTGCCTAATTCAAGTTTTCCAACAAGTCCCAAGCATCGGCCTGGCTCAGTGGTAGAATACTGGGCTCGCACACAGCGGACGCGGATTCGAGCCCGACTGTGTCATCGGTGTTGAGTTTTTTCTGCAACTTCGTGCGTTGTGGTTGCGGACATCGGCGGCGGCGGACAACTACGGTGCAGCGCGTGACTCGAGCTTTGATTTATTAACAACTTTCACTTTAAAACTGGAAGAGAGGCCTTTCAGAACGTTTTTGAGTACTCTTTGTATAACTGCTACAGACACACTTGTAGGGCGCCCACTACGCCATTAGCCATCATACTTTTTGCGTAGTAGGTCGGCATTTGCCATGCCATCGTCCGTCATTCTCCAAAGGAGCGCTGTACGCACTATACATCTTCAAAGAATATTATGGAGTTCTTTTACGCTATGGCTGACAATGAATAATGTCAGAAGCTTCTGTATTTGGTTGTAACAATTGACGACCCACCCTGTACGCAACTCACATTGTGTAACGCCTGGATTATCGTTTGCTTTTCGAAAACATTTCATTACTGATAATAAAGCGATTCCTGTCGTTTTCGAAATGCTAAATTTTGGAGGGCAGAACGTTCGTCCTTTTAGCGAGAAAGCGCCGCTGGCGCTGCTGAAAGTTCTGCAGTCAGGCGTACTCCCAAAATGACTGTGACACTCCCGTGTGTGCGCATTTACTAATTTCTTTAACCATTACTTTTATTTCTTTTCCCCTCTTTCTCTTTCTATTCCATTTTCCTTTCCCCAGTTCCGAGTAGCGAACCCTGATTTTCTTCTTGTTGACCTCCCTGCCTTTCACTGAACCTTATTCTCTCTCTCTCTATCTCTCTCAGAGGAAGTTGCCGGACAACCTTTTTAAGGGAAGCGTTCACTACCAAATGTTTATTTTTCGCTATGGCAACTCAGAACTGTTTAAAGCCGTACCTGCTTAAGTGATCATGCCAGTCAAGGCAGCAGGCTTTATACAATTGTTTTAAAGAACGCTGGCTATGCACAGAAAATATTACATCATCTCCCGCTAAAGGGAGGGAACCGTGTGTAGATGCGAAGCAGTGGGCGATATCGCTTACTGTGGCGGTGACAATGACGCTGTTGCTCATCGCAGCATTGCGCACGAGGGAAACCTAGGGAGGCACAAAGCATGCAGTGCTATCGGTTTTTAAAGACGATAGCCTCTTGGGGGGACCTTCGACGCAAACAATTTGGCCTGTCTGTCTGTCTGTACAATTGTCTGTTTGTCCACTCTTAACGGTGGACAAACAGACAATACTCCAAACGGCCAGCCCCATCCGCATCGCCCACCAATATTGCTCAAGGTTCAGCGTTCATAATTGTGCGATTTTAATTAAAAAGCTATTATTTCGCATATCTGAGGCACCATAACAACACTTCAATATTATGTATATGTAGTTTTAACCGAAAAGGCATACATAAGTAATTTTAAGGATCATAGCATTTATAACGCTGCGCTGGCCATGCAACGCTTGCACGAAACGGCAAGTGTTTCCAACGCCTTGCTAAGACGACACGGTGGTGGCACCTACCCGTCACCTTGCGTTCTACACATTATCATCTCAGAGGCGGGCGCGTACGGCACGTGCCTCATTTTCTAGGATAACTGCCAGATGGCGCTCATGGCTCGCGTGTGACGTTACTTGATGAGCTCATTCGCCTCCTCAGCATGCTCAAGGCATTCTGACACAGCGCCTCTAGAATGCCATTCACCGTTTTTCTCGCGCAGAACATCAAATAAACATTTTCTTCGCTCTCTCCAGACGCAAGACTGTCGTCCTTTGATGACATTTGCGGTGTAACATGGAGATACGGGGCCAACGTTTTCTTCTGAGAAATGGTAATTGCTGGTAATAAGCAATGAAAGAAGGAAGACTCCGATGGGACAGAGAGAACCACATTCCGCATTTAGTTAACGCACGCGCTGCGAACTTTTTACTGTTCAACAACGCAGAGCGGAAATCTCCCGCTGGCACTACCTTGGAGGTGAAGATATGAGGAGAGCAACAGAGAGGAAGCCTATATATAAAGGGTGGCCAGTGAACTGCTGCGATTTTTCTAAAGACGATAGTTTTTCTTGGGGTCCTTTGACGCAAAAATTTTGGTCTGCCTCTCTGTCTGTCTGTCTGTATGTCTGTTTGTACATTTGTCTGTTTGTTCACTATTGCCGGTATCAGGTACTCGAAACAGCTGACCCCATCCGCAGCCGCTACCAATGTTGCTCAAGGTTGAGCATTCATGCTTGTGCAATTGTCATTTAAAAAGGAATCATTGCACATGTCTTGGGCGTCATAACAATACGCATATATTCTGCATATGCATCTCTTACTAGAAAACACATACATAAGATATTTAAGGACCGTAGCGATTATCACGCTGTGCTTACCATGCAACGCTTGCACGGAACAAGGAGTGTTTCCAACAATTTGCTAAAACGAGATGGTAGTGGCACCTACCCGTCACTTCGCGTTCTACAGCTTTTCACCTCTGAGACGGGCACGCACGGCCACGCGCATTGTTTTCCAAAAGAAACTGCCAGATGGCGCTCATGTCTCACGTGTGACGTGACGTGATGCGCTCGTTCCCCTCCACTGCACGCTCGAGGCAATCTAACGCAGCGCCTACGAAATACCATTCACCGATTTTCTTGCGCAGCACATCCAATAAATGTTTTGTTCACTCTCTCCACACTCAAGCCTATCGTCTTTCGACATTTGCAGATTACATGCAGATACGGGGCCATTTTTTTCTTTTTTTTTCAATGAAGAAACTCGTTAGCAGTCACTGCCTACATCGGCGTCGCGAAGCGAGAGAGAGGAGCGTTGGAAAGTACAGAGAGAGTGGAGGGGCCGCGCATGCGCTGTGGGGTGTACACGCCAGAGAGAGAGAGAGAGATGTCTTGACGAGAGGGAGGGGGATGTAAGCACAAGCTTTGTCGGCGTTGCAAGGCAAGAGAGTAAAGCACTGCTGTTTAAGAGAAGGAAGAATTAATGTTGCCCATGCGTAGTGTGAGTGTGCACGCCGACGCCGTGGGATGCAGAGCAGAGCGAGAGTCCCTCTACATCTGAAGGCGATATAGAAAGAGGACGTATTCTTATCGTCCAGGAGGTTTGATTCTAACGCAAGAGGTGGCGTTCGTTTTTTTTTCCCTTTTGCCGTACATACCGGCACAATGCGATGCGTTCTAATAGTCTTATCTACTTGTTGACTTCTTTAGTGTGGTTTCATTGTCTACTTGCAGCGCTCACGATGGTCACTCTACATCTTCTCGCAAAATAAATAACTTACCACAAGACCTCTGCATGACATGTAAGAAATGCACTGTCACGCTCCTTTGGTAACAAATTTTTCGTCATTGACTATATGCATGGGCTCAGCTTTGCTTCTTCAAGACCCCAGGATGCAATAGCTAAATGGCCACCTTTATGCACAACCAGAACTTACGAATGGTTTACTTCTCACATGTTAGAGAAACTGCCGATATATAAACAGCTAAATGATGAGCTCGAGAGACTCCAAGAAGCCATCGTTCGCACGCTGAGCGCCCACTGAGATTCCAGAGCAGTCGAAGACATCGTGAGAAAACACGCAGCGCTGTTCGATCGTTTCGCATATATGAATAGCCTAATAGATGGGCGTACACGACACGCTGCTACGACCTAGGTGGTCATAAAGGTTCTTTACGATGGCTTTCTTTACAGGTGTGCATCGCGCCGCGAGGTTTTTCTACAGAACCTCTCGTAAAACAGCCACAAGGAGAGTATCTGGGCGCGCATTCCGCTTTTGACGCCCGCATTCCGCTCATCTTAGTGAGCTCTCCTGGACATTGTGCAAAAGAAAATTTACAAAAGGAAACGATTCAATGAAGTTTCATTGTTCGCATACCTTGAAAGACATTCTGCTTTTGTTTGGGCTGCTCTTTCAGTTATAAATGGAAGCATTCTTTGCGTACTGCGAGCCCTATTGGCGTCAATCTGCGTATCTATCTATCTATCTATCTATCTATCTATCTATCTATCTATCTATCTATCTATCTATCTATCTATCTATCTATCTATCTAACTATCTATCTATCTATCTATCTGTCTGTCTGTCTGTCTGTCTGTCTGTCTGTCTGTCTGTCTGTCTGTCTTTCTATCTATCTATCTATTGATGTAGCCACTTACGTCTGGGTGCTCTCGCGATCACCCCATTAGCTATGCGTGAGCCAAAATTAATATGAGAGATAGTTGTATGAGAGAATTAGTATGAGAGGGTAAGATAGACGAATATGACGAACTGGTAAAGACCTAAATATACAGTTATAATATACCGGGCTGATCGGGATATCGTGCTTACCGTGATAGCAGGATTAAAGTGCGCATGCGCAGATACATACTTGGCCCGTACCGCTTACGGTACGCGTGCTATTTTTCAGACTTAACGTTACCGCATTAGCCTGGTGTTCGTAGTGTACGTAAACAAGGCGGTACTTTCGGACACTCGCTTCGAAGTGATTTTGACTGATGATTGATTGATATGTGGGGTTAATGTCCCAAAACCACCATATGATTATGAGACACCTCAGTGAAGGGCTCTGGAGATTTCGACCACCTGGACTTTTTAACGTGCACCCAAATCTGAGCACATGGGCCTACAACATTTTCGCCTCCATCGAAAATGAAAACGCCACAGCCGAGATTCAATCCCGCGACCTGCGTGTCAGCAGCCGAGTACCTTAGCCCCTAGACCACCGCGGCGGGGCGAAATGATATTGGTGTAGTTGAAACATTCACTTCGTTCACAGCAAACGACTGTTTAAAATGGCTTCGCTTGCCTTCAGTTAGCTTCGATGGCCAAATATTACAGATGAGCTAGCGTAATTTTTCTGATTGCTCTCTAGGCCTAACTAGAAGATCGATGTAAAAGACCAAATCAACTCAAATCAAATAATTGTCCAGAATCTACATGTTTCACTGTAAATGTCGTCAAAAGACGATAGTCTTGCGTCTGGAGAGAGTGAACAAAACGTTTATTTGATGTTCTGCGCAAGAAACTTGGTGAGTGGTATTCTGCAGGCACTGCGTTAGAGTGCCTCGAGCGTGTGGCAGAGGCGAACGAGCGCATCTAGGCACGTTAGACACAAGTGCCATCTGGCAGTTATCTTCGAAAACGAAGGCATGCAGCCCGCGGAGAAAGATGCGCCCCAGTCTTAGAGGTGATAAGGTGTAGAACGCAAATCGACGGCCAGGTGCCACCACCATGACGTCGTAGCAAAGCGTTGGAAACCCCTTTTTGAGCATCGCGTTGCACTGTCAGCGCAGCGCGAATAAACACTACATTTTTCAGAGTTACTTGTGTGTGCCTCTTCAAATATAAAGGCTGACATAGAAAACATGAAAGCGTTGTTGTGGCGCCTCAGATATGCGCAATAATTGCTTTTTAATTGACAATCGCACAACGATGAACGCTAAACCTTGTGCAATATTGGTGGGCGCTGCGGATTAGGTTGGCCGTTTGTTGCCGTTTAAGGTATCGTTGGGGTGGACAAACAGACAATTGTACAGACAGACAGACAGACAGACAGACACAAATTTTTCCGTCGTAGGTCCCCAAGAAAGACTATCGTTTTCACCCTGTACAAACTTATCTGCTCATCCGCGGTGGTCTAGTGTCTTAGGTACTCGGCTGATGACCCGGAGGTCGCGGGTTCAAACCCCTGCTACGGAGGCTGAATTTGCGATGGCGACGAATATGTAGGCTCGTGTGCTCAGATTTGTGTGCACGTTAGAGAACTCCAGGTGGTCGAAGTTTCCGGAGCTCTCCACTACGGCGTCTCTCATAATCATATGGTGGCGTTGGGGTGCTAAACTCCACATATCAATCAATCAACTTATAGATGAAGGACTACGGAAAAGGAGCTGCCGTGAGGTGGCGTGACTATAGTCCGTAGCCCAAAATACTCTATGGAATGTAGCCAGCAGTTAGGAAAAATCACAATCAAAAACATGAAAACGTTTGATTAATTCAGAATAAAAATATTCAATAGCGTGAAAAAAAAATCATATAAGCGTACAACGCGAAGATCAATGAAATCGGTTTTCATATCAAACATGCATCTAGTGCAGCTGACGTACAACAAAACAAGCCAAAGTCGAATATCTTAAAATAGTTTAACAATGATGGTAAAGAATAACATACACGCTCTATACCAGTATTCAAACGGAGTGTTTGAACTTTTCAATGCTCTCTATGTCTCATTTTATAGTAGTGGTCATTTGCTTACGAATGTGCTAGGGTATCTAGATTTTGCATATTATCTCTAACTTAATATTTATATCGAGAACTCAGCCGATAATAGTATCATTTGTGAGCGCTTATATTACAAGCTTTATGAAAGCAGCCAATGGTTGTTGCATTATATCTAGCTAAAAAAACATTTCGTAGATATCGTTTCTGCATAACGTAAACTTTTAAAATGAAGTCACACCCCAGTCGAGCTGAAAATGGTTAAGGTGTGAATAGAAAAAAAATTGCACACCAATATTCTAGGTTTTGAACAGAGAATATATTTTTGCCGAGTGACTACTCCCATTATTCGAGCTAATTCTGTGAGCATTGAGTTGACATGAGCTTCCGACGACGTGTGGGCACTAAATACAACACCAAGGCACCTAAAATGGTCGACCATATCACCTGGGTGGGAAATGAAAATTATGTCCGCATGAGGAGGCATTGCTTTCTTCTTTACTCAAAATATACGTCTTCGCTTGATTTTTATTGATCTTGACGGAGTTGAATAAAGACCACTGTTGCAGTTTAATAAAGCTGTCATCACAATTTGAGATGAGGTGGTCAATGCTAGTTTCTGAAAAAATTATGGTTGTGTCATCTGCATAAATGATGAACATGACATTATTATTATACTTAACAATGTCAATAATGTAGAGGTTAAAGAGCAAAGGTCCCAGAATGCTGCCCTGTGGAACACCGCAAAACAGTGGTGAAATTGGCGATCGCGAATTATTTATTTGGACAATTCGTCGCTTATGGGACAGGTATGACCACAGGAACTTTAGCCCACAACCGCGAACACAATAAATATCTAACTTACTTCGTAAGACCTCACGATACATCAAGCTAAAAGCCTTGGGAAAATCAACAAATAAACCAATTATAATTTTTTTGCTTTTAAAATACTGTAAAATATATTCTTTCTGGTGAAGCAACGCTCATTCTATTGATCTGTTCTTCTGGGATCCAAACTGATGTTGTGTTAATATATTGGAGTTTTGGAAAGCATTTGAAACCCTACATACAATGTGTTTCTCAAGAAGTTTCGAAACAAAAAAGGTATTATTGACCGAGGGCGGTAAGTTCCTAATTTATTTTGATTCCCCTTTATGTAGAACACTGTTATATTGGCTATTTGCATTCTCACTGGAAAAGCTGAAGTAGTTATGCCAGTATTGAATATTTGTGCAAGCACTGGCTCTATTATGTCTAGAGCAACTTTCACAGGTTTTACCTGAATTTCATTTTTTCTCTGCTGCCGCTGATTTTTGAGTTTGTAAGAGATGAGATGACTTCCTGAAAGGTGATTCGCGGTATAAAGCTTTATCGGTCCTAATGTTTATACATTGACATGTATCTGTGCGACTACCTGAGGTACTCATAATTTTAAAAAAAAATTGTTGAATGCCTCCACAAATTCAAGCCCATTGAGCTCTCTTCCTCCAAATATCAGTTTAGATACACTGTTATGGTTATTACCAAGCTGTAATAGCACGTTTATTCGTCCCAAAGCAGCTTGCTTGACGAAGTTCTCAGACTCAAGAAAGACGAGAAGTACTCTGGTCGTGCGATGCACAGATGTTTAGTTTGTTTCGGAATTTTTCAAATTGTTCAGGTCATCCAGATTGCGAGTTTTCAGAAATAGTATAAAGAGCTTATCCTTTGTTCTCATTTGTTGGTAGACCTCAAGCGTAACCCATGGTTTTCTAAACTTTCTCTTTCTTTTGCGTGTTTTGTCAGGAATGTGAACTCTCTAAACACTTTTAAATGTTTCTAAAAAGGAGTTGTATGCAAAGTCAGCATCATCTAAATTTAGTATAATAAACCAATCGGCCTGGAGCAGCTCTTTTCTAAAAGCGCTAAGATTCGTATCAGTTGTTGATTGGTAAAAGCTATCCACAGGTGGGCTGCGCTTGGCTATCCCAGCAATATTTAAAAAAAAACACAGGAAGGTGGTCCCTAATGAAACTTGACAACGCACCGGCTTTATTCTGTGATAATAAAAAAATTGTTATGAGTAGGTCTAACATTACTTGACATTCAGTTGTTATTCGTGTTAGATCATAATACCATTTTCAAACCCATATGACAACAATACATCTTTAAAATTAGCACTATCTGGAGTAGTCACTCCCGTATCAATATTATATCCGCCTGCAGCTTTCAACGTGACCTGTTGTCAACAACACACGAAATAAAACATTAATAAATTTTAAATATTGCAGGGGTATGTCCACATGGTGGTTGTAACCTATTGAGTAGAGTATTCATTTGCAAATTATGTAATTACTTCGTAATCGTGTGACGTGGCATTGAACGCATCTACTAGTTCGCAGTAAATTTCTTCCTGAGCTATGAGAGCAAAACCCCACCCCCCCCCCCCCACCCCTCCAACGAAAAAGTCACTTTAAATATGGTAAGTTTGGTTGAATAAGATTGGCAGCGTAAATACTCTCACATTTTGTGCGTGGTTGATGGTAATTTACATTTATTATTACTAAAATAAACTCGCAATAATGCTTCACGTTGTATTCACCGGCGAAAATTCTTGTTTTCTTTTCTTCCCTGTCTTTGAACTTATCGACCATCTTATAGGTAACACCACCATCCCAGTTGGGGTACGTAAACAACGTAAACGCTACCCCACTAAACTATAAAATGCTGTACGCACTGAACGTTTCCTGCACGGTAACATCATGTCCTTCCCCCAACTACTACGCTAACGGTAAACTCTCTCTCTATGTATATATATATATATATATATATATATATATATATATATATATTGAGAGTAATACTTCAATGGGCCAGTTTTCGTGAAGGTACGGTATATGGCACAACGGGAGAGTTGTAAGCAAGGATAATACATTTATTTCCCAACAGTTTCGAGAGGAGTCCTCGCTTCGTCAGGACATTTGTTTATATTTTTATTTTTATTTATTTAAATATTTATTTATTTAAATATTTATTTATATTTACTCAGATATTTATTTATTATGCCTCAAATGTCCCAGTACCAGGTGTTACACGAGGGGTAGGCTGTGGTAGAAAATTCTTTCGATGTGGGTTTTCAACAGAACGGGGCTTGTGTGGTGCACGACGTGGGGTGGAAGATCATTCCAATCCTTTGCTGGTTGAACAAAGAACGAGCGAAGGTGGGTAGGTAGTTGTGCGGGTATGCGCAAGACAAACAGTGTTACGGTGGTTGGTACTAGAAGAGATTCGATGTGTGGGCAAGATACTGGATGCGTCAGACAATGAATAAAAGGATTTGTGAAAAAGGGTTATTCTAGCGGACTTGCGTCGTAAATCTATATTCTGAAGTTGGGCTTGGTCTTTCAGATTAGTGACACTTGAGTGATATCAATATTCAGAATAATTGAACCATGCTTCCCTATTCTAAATAGATTCCAACATTTTAGATAGATCACATAGGTGCGGGTTCCACATGGTGCAAGCGTATTCGAGTTTCGGGCGTACTAAGGTTAGGTAGGCTAAACGTTTTACAGGAGGAGGGGCAAGACGTATGTTTCGTCTGAGGTAGCAAAGAACTTTATTTGCTTCGTTACAGATGTTTATTATGCGACGTGCCTAATTAAGATCGGAAGTTATGTTTACACCTAAATACCTATAGGAGTCGACGGGGGACAACTTAGAGCCGAAAATAAAGTATGTTGCAGCCAGGTAAGATTTCCTATAGTGAAAAGAAATGACAGGCGTTTTGTTAATGTTCAGAGTTACTAGCCAAGTTCTGCACCACGTTTCAATTGGTAATAGGTTGTTTTGACGGATGCAGGAGTCATTAGGATCATTATTAAGGCAATAGAAGACACAGTCATCTGCGCATAAACGGATACTTGACGATATATTATTCGGCAGGTCGTTTATATAAATTAGGACAGGAGGGGACCAAAGACTGTACCCTGGGGTACACCTGAGACTACTTGACGACGGAATGATGATACCTGGTTGGCACAAACAAACTGTTCATGGTTTCAAAGAAAATTTTAGATTCGTTTAAAACGGCAGGGTCAGAGTTTTAACGCGAAAGTTTTAGAAAGAGGAGTTTATGGGGTGCCTTATCAAACGCTTTTTCGAAATCTAGAAAGAGAGCGTCAACAGGAATATAATGATCAAGACATGTGCTGATAACGTTAATAAAAAGCTGAAGTTGGGTGTCATATGAGAGGCCTTTCTGAAAACCGTGTTTACTGTGATGAAAAAAATTTACAGACGAAAGAAATTTCACGCTTTGAGAGTAGATAATATGTTCCATAAGCTTAGAGCATAAGCATATTAGTTATACTGAATGGTAGCTGGAAGGAGAGGATGACGGACCTTTCTTAAAAATTGGAATGATCTTGCTGACCTTCCAGTCTCGTGGCACCACTCCAGATGACAGTAATTGCTGAAAAATATGAGACAGTATACCAGCAGAAAAATGTTTGGTGTTTATCAGAACTTTAGAATTTATGCAGTCAATTCCAGCTGATGACGTCCATTTTAATGACTCGATCACTTTAACGATACCGTGAGGCTCGAAGATGACGATAGGCATAACAGGGAAATCATGAGTGGAAGCACGAGGAAGTACGTCTTTTGGTTCATCGGTAAAGACAGAACAAAATGTAGAATTTAGTGTTTCTGCCACATAGGACTCGGGGATGGTAACATTTTGTGGATCGCATAACGAGATAGGCCTCACATGAGTTGGGTTAATGGCCTTCCAGAACTGTTTGTGGTTAGCGCGTATCATGTCAGGGAAGTCAGACGAGAAGAACGTTCGCTCAGCATTTCAAATCATGGATTCGTAAAGATTTTCAATATTAAGATATTTTTCCCATGCTTGCTTAGAATTCGATGCCTTAGCCGAGTGGAAATGTCTCCTCTTTTTGTTGTTAAGGCGCTTTAATGCGTTGTTGGTATACTATCATAGTTATACTAACATAGACGTTCAAACGTCGTTTTGAACGTCTATGAACGTCCTTTTTGAACGTTCAAACGTCCTTTTGAACCCTCTCACCTTGAAAGATGTTTGCGAGAGTGAGAGGCAGCTAAAGAAACAAACAAACGAAAACAATTAAAACACTGTGAACGCTGAGCACAAAACCAGACTGTGCACATCCAAATGTCGGTGTAAGTGCACATCTGGTTCTCATCCTGTGCAGGCCAGTTCGCGACGTGTGCAGGGTCACACGTGTGTAACTAGACACACGTCGGGCCTTAAAATTGACCTACATAGGGCTGAAAATTGACCTGCAGAAAACTAAAGTAAAACACAACAGCCTCGGAAGAAAATAGCGCTTCGAGATAGGTTCCTCGCACTTGAAGTTGTAAAAGAACACGTCAACGTAGGAAATGTAATAACCTTGGAGCCGCAGGAGAATATTGAAGTAACCAGAATAAAAATGGGTCGAGCGAATTCGACAAGCAATAATTCACAAATAATGATAGTATATTGCCCCTATACCTCAAGAAAAAAAGTATATAACAGCTCCAACTTGCCAGTACTTACCTATGGAGCAGAAACCTAGAGGATTACAAAGAGGGTTCAAGTTGATGACGACGCAGCTATAAATAGAATAGAAATATTAGGTGTAACCCTGAGGAACAAGAAAAGGAGCACAATGGGTCAGGGAATAAACCACGGTTAAGCATATAATAGTTGAAATAAAGACGAAGATAAGCTGGCTACGCTGGGCGAAGGCAAGATAACCGTCGGTCATGAAGTACTGGATTCCGAGAGAAGCAAGTGGGTGAGGGGGAGACAGAAAGTTAGGTGGGCAGATTATATAATGATGTTTGGGGGTATAAAGTGGCAGCAAAAAGCACAGGGCTGAATTGACTGGCGGAACATGGGAGAGGCCTTTGTTCTCCAGTGGCCGTTGTCAGGCTGATGATTATGATGGCTTGACGATGCCTTCGACGTACACATCCTTCACTGGCTCTGTAATGAGCCATCCTGCACAAATGGTCTCACCAAGAAGCACCCCGTGCACTGCCGAGCAAGCTCTTCTAATATCATTAACTTCGTGGATTTGGCAGTATCTTTTGTATGTATTTTTGCCACTTTTTAATCACTTCTCGCTCGGGCTCTGAAACGTGTTAAGGTCGATGGTGATCAGGCGCAAAGTTGCCAGAGTTCATCTGGTGTGCAACAATTTTAGTCTCTGCCTAAGGCTGTCGCAAACTTCACTGTAGGAGGCCAGCACCTGGCAGAATGCATGCTCTGCTAAAGCGAAATGTCAGATCTAGTCATATTTTGAAATATATCGTTATGAAAAATGGGTAAGGGTGAGACCACGCCTTGTTCAGGAGCAAATACAGCGATAACTCTGACGTCCTGATCTGTTATGCCAGTTAGTTGGTCCAGATACACCTGGTAGGGCACCGCTTGGGGGCAAGCCCAAAATTAAAGAACGAAACAAGCAGGCATTGCCGCGAATGTGGATGCCACCCACTTTTTGAAAACAGCGCTGTACCGTGTCCTTCTATCGCTCCTGTCCGGGTGTTTCGCGCTGTTAACCACGATGAAGCAGTCATTCACCATGGTTGCGATGTTCTACGGCAGAGTAACTCTGCGCGTAAGTCAAACTTGAGTAATCGGCTTAATCATGTTCTCCCTTACAGGAACTGGAGGGGCCGATGACAAAGACACGTACAGCCCAGGCCAAAACTTCCCAGGCTACGTTTCCATAAAAATACATAGAATAGTTTCCTGATAACACTTGCCCCCCCCTCCTTCCCTGTACGTGCTGGCTTGAAGTAGCAGGCGAAAGTGATTGGACTCAATTGGCTGGCGGGCTTTTCAGAGTAATTGGTGAGGAGTGGAAGATCTACGTGGCTGCACTCCAAGAACAGTAACAGTAATTCAACGAAGACTAGAATTTGCGCGTTTTAGTACGAGTGTGCTCAACGAAAATCAAATCTAAATATGAGGCCTTGAGGGCGAAAAGCTAGGACGACAAAACTGACCACGGTGTGACAACCGACAATACTGACAAGGGCAGTGCTCATTCTACAATTCCCCGATGCTTTGCTGGCCCACAGTCTGTAATATGTCTGCTAAAGCAACAACTTGTAGATTCGGGTGAGTCAGTTTATGAGAGAAAATGAAAGAGACACAATAAGCACTCGTTTAGTTTTCCGTTGTCTCAGCCTTCCACGTTCAGGTCTATTTCACAACATTACGGTCCGCACGGTTGACTCAATTGTGTCCTCTGCCTCTCGTTCTGTACACGCCCTCTGCGTCGGAATGGTACAACCATAGAGCTTCCTAAAATTAACTATGAGGTACTCTAGCGCTGCAATCGCCCAGCGACGATAGAAATAATGAGTAGTGCGTAGATGTGCCTAGTCTTCGTGCTTGTGGGCGGCAACCTTGCGGCTTCGTTTATCCCTGTTTTTTATGCAATATGTATTTTTTGTTTCGAATGAAAAAACGAACGATTACGAATTTCTTGAGCCGATTTCAAATGACAAGCATGAAAAGTGAAGCTGGTGAAGCCCAAGTGATAAATTACTGCTGATAGTTGATTTGTGACTAAACAATTTCAAGCCGTACGAGGCCAAACTAAACGTAAAGTACAAAGATTAGACAAATCTATAATTTCCATGTTCGCTGAAGCGCCACTCATTGCGGCTCCCATAGATACCAGCGCCAGAGTTTCCTCTAGTGTATTATTATAAAAACCTTATGGGTACAACTAGCGCGGCATCGGCTGCTGGCGCCGTATGGAGTGATAAGCGCTGCGACACCATCTATACTCGCCGATACACTTGCATTTGATATCTCAATAATAGTACAAGCAGCGGTGCATTAAAAAATAAGCAACACCCTAACATCAAGATTTGCCGACGTGTAGTGTATACCACACAGGTGTCCTCTGAAGTGCGTCTTGATCACCGCATTGAGCCCGGGTGTGGAGCTAAGCGCGACGGCCATGCTGATGCCAATATCGTGTCATCGACCAGCCAAAGTTATTCATATCAGCGCAGTAGAGATGAACTTTTCTATCTTCTAGTGCCATCACTTTTTTCGCGAACTACAAAACAGAATAAATTGAACAATAAAAATTGTTTTAGCAGACCATGAGCATGTCATAAGCAATGCGAAGTCAAATGGTAAGAAACGAAAATTATAGTGCGTTATTGTGGATGCGCGCGTACCAACCAACGTCATTGTTAAGCCATGTACATTTTTTTGTATTGGATGCAGCTGGAAGCAACCACGGTGGTCTGTAGTTGTCATTGTGATTTACTGCTGACCTGGAGGTCGCGGGATTGAATTTTGGCCTGCACCTTGCATGCAGGCGAAAATGCTTTTCTAAATGGTGCGTTTAGGGTGGCAGCAGCCGCCCTGAAGGCCCGTTTGATCAGCGTCCGCTGACTTTCCACTTGACAGCAGCTCTTCTCCTCGCTCTGCTGCTGTACTGGTGCTGACATTTTATTTATTTAATTATGTATAGTACCCTCGTGCTATGAATACATTCACAGGAGGTGGGGCATATTAAAAAGAAAAAAAACACAACAATAAGAGTAAACACTGAAATGGAAGCACTACCCAGAACTACAAAAAATTTGTAAAGTACGTTAGAGAAGATCTATCGAAGTAGTTACAACCAATGCAGAAAGGTGTACGTTACAGTAAGCTTGATAAGACATTTTAAAATACACTACTTGTATTAGTTATATCCGTTATAAAAGCAGGTAGGTGGTTCCATTCTCCTGCATCCTGGGAACAAATGAGTTAGAGCGTACTATTAGATCAAAAATATGGTATATTAACTTTATAATGATCATCAAGTCGATATGAGCGAAATGGAGCTGGCTTTGTGAACAAGGAACGAAGTGCATGGTTATGGCAGTACAATTTGTGAAAAAGGCGAATGCAAGGTTGGTTTCTACGGTGTGCTAGAGAAAGAACGATAATAGCAGTGTTCATGTTTGTGACAGTGCGATTGTAAGTGAATACAATAAGGCGAGCACAGTGACTTTGTACTGCCTCAATGCTTTGTAAAGCTATGTGGGTCCCAGACAGATGAGGCACATTCTAGCTGAGGACGGACAAAGGTAGCACATTACAACATGACGTGCAGAGGGCAGAAGCCATGCGTCGGGGTCAATGAGGGAAGTATGCCGAGGAATGCATTTCACTGAGGCTGTGTAAATTTCGCGGTCACCTTACTGCCGTACTTGCGAGAAGGTGAGCACAGAAACTCATGATGAAACAGCCTAACGTGAAAACCACGAGCCTTAATTAGCAGTTTTTTTGCACTTATTAACGTACTATGTGGAACAGCCTAGAAAGCTTCCATCGCTGAGCCAAGAGCTTCAAGCAGAGGCGCTGCTGGTTAAGCTAGATAGAGAGAAACACAGTTGTTAGTGAGCCCATTTTGATGTAAGAGTAGGGAAAGCAGGGCGAATCGGTTTGAGGACAAAATTCTAAACTTTTTGGCGCACACAGAATGACGAAAGACAAGAAGCAAACGGGGGCGAACTCACAACTCCGTTTATTGGAGGAAGTAGACGAAAAATATTGTTACGTAAAATGAGACGGGACGTGACTAGTTGGCAGTGTATTTACAATGATAAAATCGAAGCGCAGCACGCAGAGCGAGAAAATCAGTCCTCTTCGTCGTCTTCTGATCACAGAATGGTTCACCCTTCACGCGATTGCTACGTAGCATAACGCCCCGGTTGTGAAAGCACAGACTCGGTGCACTTTATACGTGTTCTTCAGAAGGAGGGCGGTATGGTTTCAACCTACTGATGTGGATTATGTCACAGGGGGTGTTTGCAGGCAGGTTAGTTCCAGAGACTGGAATGACCTCACAGGTAACGTTCGTTACCCATCGTATGATACGGGTCCCTTGTACGGAGGTAGCAACTTCTCTGACAATCCCACACGACGAACTGCGTACCAGAAGAGAACTAGTGAACCAGGTAAGAAGACAACGTCGACATGCTTGCTGTCGTAGAGAGCCTTCTGGGTTGCTTGTGAAGCCAACAGCCTAGAGCGGGCAATCTGACGTGCGTGGTCGGCACGAGCGATAGCATCACGTGTGTATTCGCTCGGCAGAGGTGTAGTAGTCGGTAGTATGGTGTCCAGTTGTAATGTCGGATGGTGGGAAGCACTCTGGTGATGGCAAACGTGGTCGCACGGTCTATAGCAACAGCGACCCACTTGTTCCGAGAGCACTATATTGCCCCGCGCTAATCCGCCTGAGTGAATGAGGCACACGAAGACTTAGTACTCGTACCTTTATTTTAGGGGCAAAGTTCTTTGTAGCGGCACCCGTTCGTCCTTCGTAGTCATAGTAGCAGTGTGTAACTAGTGTTACATTTTGCCCTCCATTGTGGTGCCGGTGGGAGATTTCTTCCTTGCGCTGTTGAACAATAAAAATTCGCAGCGTGCGCGTTAACTAAAAGCCGAATTCTCCTGTCTCTCATTCCCCCTTAGCAGCCATTGGCATGTACATTGAGCACTATTTGACAAGAAAGGGTTGCTACGTTATACTCGCTGGGCGTAACTTTCTCTGTTTTAGAAAGGTTCAGCGAGCGTTGGGCCGAAGTGTCATGAATACAATGAACTAGTATATGCCATGAACTCGAGGTGGTTAAAGGTGGGAAGTAAACACGAAGCGCAAGCCGTAAGAAAGTGTGCGCGTGCCTCCTCACGTTCAGTCCTTGGAATGTCCGCTGAATGGCGGTGCATCTATATGAGGAATATGTGATGAAAAGATGCGAGATGGTGGTACTTGGAGTGTTGAATACTCCGTACAAAGCCAGCAAAAAGCTGCTCCTTAACTCCCCGCATCAGTTGACGCAACTTCTTTTCCTCTGTCGTACTCGAATCAGCCCGTCGGAAAAGGCGCGTCATATCTTCCACATAGACATGACACTTTCATTGGGCATCTGGATGCGGGCCTGGATCGCTCGCTCCGCTCGTTCGTGGCGATCAGCACTTCTGTATGTATCCAACAGCCAGCGGGGGAATTCTGGCCACGATGTCATGTGTTCCTCATGATTCATGTACCAGGTACGTGCTTTATCCTCCAAATAGAAGTAAACACGCAGTAGTTGGCCGCGTCGTTCCATTCGTTCAAAGCCGCCACGCGCTCGAAGTCGACCAACCAGTCATCGACGTCTTCGAGCTCGGTGTCATGAAACGGTGTCGCAACCTGTGGACTATAGAGGGTGCACCGAGTCACCGTGGGGTTTTCCGTACCTGTTAAAGTGCTTTGAACGGACGTGCTCATCATACTGGTGTGAACTGTAAGGTCAGCTTCGGGTGTTAATCCCCTGATCCTGTGGCTTGTCCAATGAAGAGGAGTATTGACTCGCACTGGGCTTGTGGTGTGGCTTCTAGGAAGGGTCTGAAACATCCGTGAGGGGCTACCCAGCACCTCTACCAATTGTCACGTCACTCCTGGGGTGTCGACAAGGTTCATTGAAGTCTGAGCAACAGGGCTCTTACCAAGTGCGTCGGTTGGGCTCGTTTGCCAGAGCGGGGCCCACGCGCACTTCTTTCTTTTTTGTGGTGTGAGCCTTCGCCTTGGCATACGACCCACTACTAGAAGTAGGGAGCAATATATATATATATATATATATATATATATATATATATATATATATATATATATATATATATATATATATATATATATATATATACATATATATATATATATATATATATATATATATATATATATATATATATATATATATATATCGAAACGATGACGTCAATGACTTGGAAGAGTCACAGGTGACGCTTTCCATGGCACACTTGACGACAGTTACGTCAATGGTTTGAGGATTGTCGACAATAATGTCACGTTACCACCGAAGAGTGGCGAGTTCACATTGTTAACCTGCGACGTTTTCGATTATTTCAACGACTATGAAGGTCTTGCAGAGGCAAACATCCCACTGCTGTTTAAACTAAACATCTGCATAGCCCAAGGCCTTGTTCTTATACAGAATAACCGCTCTCGAGTTCAGCTGACCAACTTCAGCAATGAGTTTAAGCACGTCCCTACAGGCACCACTGTCATTTTCCTCAGTGAAATCACTGACTTATCTGATGTCGGCACATTAGATACAACTTCAGCGGATGCAAAAGCTTGTGCTGGCCTTGGTAGCCGAATTGACGTTAATCCAGACTTGAACTTAAAGTTTGACGGAAGCCGGTCTGCTCGGAATGATACATTGTTGAAGGTATAAAACCTGGAGGCACTGCGCCGACCAAAGTAAAAGTCTACTTTGGTCGGCGCAGTGCCTCAGGGTTTTTACCTTCAACCATTATTCCAGACTTGATAGATTGACAAAAAGAGCGGCTCCTAAAGCTTGTCACGGAATTCTTGGACTGCTTCTCCACATCATCGAAAGTTCAACGTACTACCGTTACAAAACACCGCATTGTTACCAAGGTGTTGGCGTAGCCTCTTCGCAAACATTCATACGTGTCCCCGAAGGAAAGAGAGGTGATTAAGCATCAAGTTTTAAAAATGCTGAATATTGACGTCTTTCAACCCTCGAAAGGTCCGTGGGCGTAACTTGCTCTCCTAGTAAAAAAAAAAAGATGACACACTGCACTTCTGCGTCGACTACCAACGGCTTATCAAAGTCACAAAACGTGACGTTTATTCCCTGCCACCAATCGATAACGTCTTAGACCGTCTAGACCATGCCCAGTTTTTTACATCATTAGATCTCAAGTCAGGGTACTGTCAAGTTGAAGTGTACGAGGGCGACCGGGGGAAAACCGCGTGCGTGACTCCCGACGGGCTATACGAATTTAAAGTGCTCTCTTTCTGTCTTTGTTCCGCTCCCGCCATAATTCAACGCAAGGTGGACACTGCACTTGCTGAACTAAAAGGGCAGACATGTGTACTTGGATGATGCCGGTGTGTTTTTGAGCACGCTTGACGAACATTTTTCAAGGCTAAAAAGTGTCCTCACTGCAGTACGCAGAGCAAAACTTACTATCAAGCCCGAAAAGTGTTGATTTCATATGTGGGGTTTAACGTCCCAAAACCACCGTATGATTATGAGAGACGCTGTAGTGAAGGGCTCCCGAAATTTCGACCACCTGGATTTCTTTAACGTGCACCCAAATCTGAACACAAGGGCCTACAACATTTACGCCTCTATTGGAAATGCAGCGGCCACAGCCGAGATTCGACCTCGCGACCTCCGAATCAGAAGCCAAGTACCTTCGCCACTAGACTACCACGGCGGGGCAAAAGTGCTGATTTGGCCATCAGGAACTACGTTTCTCGATCACCTGGTGAGCCCAGGGGTGTTCGACCAGATCCGGAGAAGTTGGCTGCCGTTGCCGAGTTCCCTCGTCCTGGAGGCAGGAAGGCTGTTCAGCGATTCTTCAGGCTCCATGTTTCCTACCGCCGTATTGTTGAAGGATTTTCTGAAATCGCGAAACCTTTTACGAAACTAACACGGTCATATGAACCCTTCGTATGGACGGAAGAACAACAACAAGCCTTCGTAGAGCTACGAAATCAACTGCAGACAGCTCGAGCGCTGGCGCAATTCGACGACACTGCCGACACTGAGATTCACACGGAGGCCAGCAAGGTAACAGAGCCATTCTAGTTCAATATCAGGACGATGCAGAGCGTTTGATCGCTTACGCGAGCCACAGTCTCACAAAAGCAGAAGCAAACTACTCTACCAGCGAAAAAGAGTGCCTAGCAGTCGTTTCGGGCTGTTAGCAAGTTTTGACCCTACCTATACAGCCGTTCATTTCAAGTGGTCAGAGACCACCATTCGCTCTATAGGCTTGCCAATTTACGGGATCCATCAGGCCACCTCACCCGTTGGAGCCCCGCCTTCAATCAGGACATAAGCATACAGTTGCCGACTGCCTGTCTCGTGCTCCTATTTCACCGACGTCATCCGACACTGATCAATATTCACTGTTTCTTGACATCGTTGATGTGGTGCGGATAGCTGAACTTCAACGTGAGGACACTGAGCTACTTCCTTTCATCCAGTATCTTCAAGAAGAAGACGTTATCGTCCCACGTTCACTCTCACATGGATTATCATCGTATTGCCTGCGGAACAATGTTCTCTACAAGAGAAATCTTGGGAACAGCCAAGCAACTTTTCTCCTCGCAGTTCTAACTGCACTGCGTGAGGAAGCTGTGCAGGAGTGCCACGACGATCCGTCTGCCAGTCACCTAAGCTTTGCTAGGACATTAGCGCACGTACGACAAAAGTACTACTGGACGCAGCTGTATTCGTCCGTTCAGCACTACGTCTGAACCTGCCGTGATTGTCCAAGGCGTAAAGTACCACCAGTAAAGTCCGCCGGTTTCCTCCAGCCTTTGAATCCACGTCGAGCACCATTTCAGCAAGTAGTAATGGATCTTCTCGGTCCATTTCCTACGTCATTCTCAAAAAATAAGTGGATAATTATCGCAACCGACTATCGGACTCGCTATGCAGAACCCAAGGCTGTGCCTAGAAACACTGCAGTTGAAGTCGCGAGATTCTTTGTCGGCGACATTGTTTTGCGTTATGGTGCACCTGCTTTTCTCATAAACGATCGCGGAGCAGCATTTACGGCAGAGTTACTGCAACAAGTCACCAAGCTGACACATACCAATTACCGGAAAACCTCACCTTATCATCGCCAAAGGAACGACTTAACGGAGCTGTTAAACAAGACACTGGCCGACATGCTATCTATGTATGTCGATGTAGAGCCAATTCGTGCGCTGAAATTTCGCTGTACGTCACGTTTGCTTACAATGCCGCTGTGCAAAAGACCACAGACTTAACACCATTCGAGCTTTTTCATCGCCGTCGCGTCACAACACAGACGCTATGCTGCCCGTAGACCAGGACGCCAGCGAAAGTGACAGCGTTTACGACTTTATCCAGAAAGCTGATGAAGCCCGCCATTTAGCACGGAACAGCATTGGCACGCAGCAAGATACCGACGTTCGCCGTTACAAGCAAAGTCAGAGGAACGTCCCATATGAACCAGGTGACTATGTATGGGTGCGGACCTGTGTTCGACATTGTGGGTTTCGGAGAGAATATTGCCACGCTACTTTGGCCCTTACGAAGTTGTAAGCTGCCTCAGTGACGTGAATTACGACGTAGTTCCCCAAAGGTCCGATACCAGTTTAAACCGACGACGTCCCCGTCGAGAAGTAGCCCATGTAGTAATGATGAAAATCTACCAAGTCCGCGAGTTATGAACAATTCAAACTTTTTTTTCAGTATCTACAAAGGTGCGGTTTTTTTTTTTTTGGTTGACGTGACCATCTTTCTTCATAGCCATTTCCAGCATCATAGTCAATTGACCGGGACGGTCGCTCTTGAAAGGGGGAATTGACGCAAGGGAGGCTGGCCACTACATTGGCCTGCCTCTAAGGAAGATAGCGAAGTTGTTCTGTGAACGCGTGCTCTGGTGTTTTTTTTTGTTGTTGTTGTTGTTGTTGTTGCCTTTTGAACGGAACGTAAACGCCCTGTTTTGTGCCCACGCCCCTTTGTCCTTTCGACAATATGTGGATGATTTTAATTATCCCTGAAAAACACGTGCAAGGCCCTTTGATTTTACAAAATCGCGCTAGTTCTTCATCAGCTCGCGCCTGCAAGAAAAAGGCTTGCGAATGTTTTGAAGGTGCTTAGGGAAGAATTCATGTGATGCAACTACACACTGACTGATCCCTCCCACGGTGTAGCGCGTGATGTGAATGGCATCAGAACAACGCAAATATATTTTACGCGTTATGTATGGTACCGTACTTCGCGGTGCTATACGTATTTAGCACTTTTTATTACAGGTTAGGCCGGAAATATGTGGAGTGGCGGCTTTTTTGGCGAAATTTGAAGAAAAATAGTGATTTCTTGCAACCTTTGTTCGCCTTTTGGCGAATTTTACTCGAAAGTTCATGCCAGCACTGAATACCGATGTGAAATATTTGTTAAAGACTTCGCTGCATTGTCATTCTGTCAAATTACTGTTTCCGTCAAGCAAAAAAAACTTCGTTGTAGTTTCGCGAACGGCATGAGAATTACCGCTTTCACAGGATTTCGGATTCGTTCAATGCGCAGAAGTGTTTAATCGCTTTTTGTTTTGAAATAGCCTATCATTTTATTTTCTACGGTTCGCAGTGATATGTGACACCTTATGTTTGACCCGTTCGATCTAAATGGAATATTTGTATGTGGACACCCATTAGTGCCCGTAGCTCGTGTTTGGAGGTTGTCTAAGTTCCTCGAAGGTACAGGAGGCAAAAGTGGGCCGGAATTGATTACTGAGCATCTCGAGTCTCGACTTATTAGAAGTAGTATCAGCCTTCTTCTAATTGAATATGGGCCAAGGATTAATGGCTTACGAATGTGACAGAATGACAATAGGTTCAAAATTTTTAGTCACTTCAACCATCATTGATATAAGCGGCATTCAAAACCTAGAGAATTCAAACCAGAATGATAGCGAGGGTGCTAGTTTCTCGGGTCGCTTGACCGACTAAGTAAGAAATGATTGATGGTGAGTGTAATAAATGCATTCGAGGATCGAGAGCTCAAGGTAAAAAAAGACTAGTTAACGTCATGGTATTTGAAATTGACCGCTAAAAATATTGTAGATTTTTGGATATTTTTCTTAAAGAGCATCAAGATTGGCGCGCAAGCTAACAATGAAAGAACTGTGTGGTGTTCTGTAACGGATTCCATTTATTGAATTAGTGAAAGACGACGTCATGCAGGCCCGATAAACCTCCACTGGGCTGGGAATGTCCCCAACAATTGATATAAACAATGTATAATGGCAATAAAAACACCGTACCTTTGTTTACCTTCACGACCTTTGCCATAATTGAAGTCGTCGCTGATGTCAGGTAAAATTTGTTGATCTAATATACCCGAATGAAGCCAAATTTCGTTCAAAACTTGTACATCACACTCGCAGTTGGGAAGATGAGATTTTATCTCAACTTTTTTCAATAAAATGCTGCGTATGTTTGTGTGAGCGAAGAAGCGTTCTGGCTCACGCTTAGGGCGCTGTACTTTTGAAAGTCTGTAGTGTTTGCTGAATGATTCCGTACCAGCTAATGGGCTAATTTAGCAACAGTGCATGACATGACATCGTAAATATATGTATTACTTGTACATTCGCCGCTAATCGAAGTTAAATACGTACGACATATGCCCTTTAATTTAGCAAAATCGCGCATGTTCTTCAACTCGTACCTGCAGGGAAAAGGCTGAGGGTACTGAACTTTTGGTGCCTTTCAGCTTGAGTTCATTTTATAAGAGACAGCGCTTTTTTTGAAAATGTGAATTTAGTGATAATTGCTCTGCACTTGTTCTCGTTCTACTTTCCTACGCGATGTAAGCATTCGATTTGCGAAGGCTTGATACGTATGTCAAGGTTCTGTGATGAAAAATCTATCAATTTTTCAGATTTTTTTATGCTCATGAAGTCAGGCGTACAAAAAAGCGAATTTAGGCACCGTAGTCTATCATGAGCGTTTTGATAGCGCCATTGGGGAGTTTTTGATTCACCAATTCATTTATTTTTCCCTCTCCTCTTTTTATGTGTATGCGTCCCTATGTACATGAAACAGCTGCAACAATAAAATTTATTGCAAGAATATTGCAGTGAGTCACCTTTTTCCTTGTTCCTGTGTCCTTGCGCTGCATATTTACTGTCACGCCATGTCATGACCATTCACCTAAATAATTTGAATGAACTAATTAACTTCATATCTCTCGATTCGTAAACGCTTTCAATAAAGTGCCGAGGAAACAAACAAAGAAGAACTATTAGTGAAAATGCTTGCACCTTTCGCGACAGTAAACATGTAATGTAATGGGTCGAAACAAGTTCTTACTGTGGAAAAAAATTACGAAAAAAAAACGCCAAGCTTGCACGGAACGCGTGGCACAGTCACAGCGAAGGCTGGAAGATCGGCCTTTCAGAGCCTTTAATAAACACTGTTTGGGCAGCTCCTACAATCACACTCGCTGGATACCAACTACTCCACAAACAGTCATACTTTTACAGCAACTCAGAAGTATGGCAGTTTGGGCTAGTTGGTACGACATGACAATAGTTATAGCGCGCGAACAGAATGACGACAACGTCTTCTTTTTATCTCTCTGTCATCGTTTTGTTCTCGCGCTATAACTCAACTTGGAAAGGCGATACACTTCTGTCCGGAGACAGACAGACAGCGATAGCTGCCTTGAGATCACTACTCGGGACACGCAAAATTGTCCACCGCCGCCACCACTGCCACTGCCCCTGCCGCCGGTGTCCGTAACCACATCGCACAAATTTAGCATTCATTATTTTCAGCAAACATTCGCCTAGTGCGAATGATATGGGTGCCAGGCCATCGTAGTAAATTTATAAACGAGATGACTGACACACTTGCGCGAAAATCTCTTGATCTTCCGATTGTGCCAATCATGCCTCCTACAGCTTATGTAACAGCAGCGAGGTTTAGAAAACTTTCCCTTCTTGAAGACTCATCAAAAATCATGATACCGAATTGTTGTGTTCCAAGCACCCCTGTGTCACGAGCGAGCCTCCGAACCCGCGAAGGACCGGATGCTGAAACTGCTTCCAGATGTTGACTGCTCCCCTTCCCCGCTCGGCGCAAACGAGCCACCGTCGTTTCCCCCGGCAGTTCGGCCGCCGCCTCCATCCGTATAGGAATAAACTTGTTTTTAACCGTTTGAGGTTGTCTGAGCTTTTTGGACTACCGCGAACAACGCGTACGTCTATGGGCCGACGACAACACCGGACATAACAGTGGCGAGGAGGAAGTGGATTTGGACCAACGCTGCGGAACGATATTGACAAGCTACAAGCTTTGGCTACGCACGGGCTCCCAAATCGGCTACCCGAATTCAACGGCACATCATGGTCATCGTGGTTTGGACGCCTGCAATTTTACTTCGAAGCTAACAACATCGTTCATGCAGCAATGAAGAGGCCCAACCTGCTAACGCTGTGTGGGGAGCAGACATACGACACAGTCTGTGCCCTGATTCAGCCACGCACTCCAGCAGCCGTTGACTACGACGACATCGTAGCAGCGCTACAAGAGCACTATGACCCAAGGCCATCGGAGGTCTACTGCCGAGCCCGCTTCCAACGGCGAGACCAACTGGACGGCGAAAAAGTGGCCGAATACGTAGCGGCTCTCAAAAAGCTCGCTGCTGACTGCAATTTCGGGACGTTCACCGCGACAGCTGCAGCTACTGCGCAGGAGAGAGGGTCGACTGCCACACCTGCTAACACCACTATGCTCCCCTTGGACGTTATGTTGCGTGACCGTTTTGTGTGCGGACTGCGTGATGCAGGCCTACAACAACGCCTGTTCGCGGAGACGGGTCTCACCTTCTCTAAAGCCTACGACATCGCCCAACGAGCGGAGAGCGCCGGTCACCAGCAGAGGGATATTCGACGGAACGTCGAGCCGGTGCATCACACCAGTCAGCAGTCAGGTCATTCCACGTCTAAGGCAAAATCAAGCAGAAAGACACAGCGCTGTTGGCAATGCGACGACATGCACGTTCCCAGGTATGTCTATACAAGACAGCGACCTGCAATTTTTGCCAAAAACTGGGACACATTGAAAGGGCATGCATCTCGAAGCGCAAACAGCTCGAACCGAAGATTTCAATGCAACGGAACAACAATGTCGACGCACAGGAAGGCCAGACGCAAGATACAAGCCGAACAGCACTAACGTCATCGGCACTATATGACTTAAACGCCGTTGTGAACCTCGGAACGAGACCGAAGATTACAACTTAAATTGTGGTACACCAGCGCCCTATCAGGTTTGAGGTGGATTCCGGAGCAGCATGTACGCTCATCAGCGAGGACACTTTTCGCGCTACTTGGCGTGAGAACGCGCCCGCTCTCCAGCAAGACGACAAGCAGCTGAGAACGTAGTCCGGACATTCCCTTCCACTGCTGGGCTGTGCCAACGTAGACGTGTACTACAACGGGCAGACCCATCAGCTCCCGTTGCTAGTCGTCCTAGGTTCTAGATCAAGCCTTTTAGGACGAAATTGGTTCACCCCCCTTGGAGTGGTCATTGGCGGAGTTCACCACACACTTAGTTATCCGTCAGTAGAGCAGCTTCAAGGTAAGTACAAAGCGGTTTTCTCCGAAGAAATACCAGGGAACAACGGACCTCCAGTCACACTGGAGCTGCGGGAGGATGCGACGCCGAAATTTTTGAAAGCTAGGTCGGTGCTTTTCGCCCTACGAACGTCAGTCGAGAATGAGCTTGACCGACTGCAGGAACAAGGGATCATCGAACCGACGCAACATACGGAATGGGCGACACCACTCGTTGTCGTCCGAAAGAAGAACGGTACCCTACGCCTCTGCGGAGACTACCGGAGCACTGTCAACCTGGCGACAAAAGCATCTTCCTACCCACTGCCGACACCGGAAGAAGTTTTTAGCACGCTTCGTGGTGGAAGAATCTTCAGCACCTTGGACTTGACACAAGCCTACCAGCAGCTGAAGGTGAGCGAATCAACGTCTGAACTGCTCACAATAAACACTATTAAGGGTCTTTACAAAGTTAAAAGGCTACCATTCGAAATATCTGCAGCGCCAGCAATCTTCCAGAAATTTATGGAGTCTACAGTTAGCGCGATCCCAGGTGTTTGCGTCTACTTGGACGATGTTATTGTCGGTGGCGCCTCCAATGAAGAGCACACAGAACGCTTGGAGCTCATATTGGAAAGGCTAGCAAATGCTAATTTTCGCATCAGTAAAGAAAAATGTGTTTTTGCGGTGCCTGAAGTGAAGTTTCTTGGACATCAAATTGACGCGCAGGGTATCCATCCCACTGAAGACAAGGTGCATGTAATCACCGAAGCACGAGCGCCTACTAAGAAGCAAGAACTGCAGTCGTTGTTGGGGCTATTGACGTTCTACGACCAGTTCTTAGAACATCGAGCTACAGTGGCCAACAATCTATATCAGCTCCTGCAGAAAGAAGTTCCATGGACTTGGTCGCCACGCCACCAAGAGTCATTTGTTGCCCTTAAGCAACTACTTCGCAAGTCTACTGTTCTGCGACACTACGACGAAAGGAGACCCCTACTTCTAGACTGTGACGCATCACCATACGGAGTGGGAGCAGTCCTCTCCCAAGTTGACGACCAGGGACGGGAAGCCCCGATCGCTTTTGCTTCGCGCACCCTATCGCAGGCAGAGAGGAATTATTCCCAGCTAGATAAACAGGGACTTGCCATCGTCTACGCAGCAGATCACTTTTGGCAGTACATTACCGGCAGGAAAGTGACTTTCATAACAGATCACCGGCCCTTATTGGGTATTATGGGTCCCCAGAAGCCAATGCCACAGACATTGTCGCCGCGAATGACACGATGGTGCATCAAGATGTCGGCGTACGATTACGAACTCGTACATCGCACGGTGAAGAAACACCAGAACACCGACGTACTAAGCCGCCTGCCGCTAGACACCACAATAGATAAACCACCCCCGCCGGGTGATATACTCATGTTCGAGGCGCTGCCGAACCCTCCGCTAACAGCTGACACGGAAGCAGCATCAACGCAGGAGTGCACTGTCTTGAAGGAAGTCTACGCAGCCATACAAGAAGGCAACGTGCAGAAGCTAAAGGGTGAACACTTCAACGCTTACCGCAAGCGAGCTGCGGAGTTGAGCACTCATCGTGGTTGTGTCACCTTGGGATCAAGAGTTGTAATTCCAGCGGCACTTCGCGAACAGGCCATGTTGCTTGTCCACGCAGATCATCGAGGCATTGTTGCCATGAAAAAGTGCGCCAGAAGTTATATGTTGTGGCCTGTTATCGACCATGATATAGAATTCACAGTTTACGATTGCCAGCCTTGCCAATGCAACCACAGAAGCCCGCCAAGAGCCCCTATTCCTGAATGGGAAGGACCAGACACGCCTTGGCACACCCTGCACATTGCTTTTGCTGGACCTATCGAAGGGTGTTCGTTCCTGGTGGTTGTAGACGCATACACCAAGCGGCTGGAGGTAAAACAAATGGCTACAACGACATCGGCAGCAGTTATCGACACTCTGCGGTCGTTGTTTTCAACGTTTGGCCTACCGCAAAAGGTGGTCTCGGACAACGGCACTCCGTTTGTGTCCACGGAGATTCTCAAGTTTTACAGCGACAACGGCGTCTCGTCTGTTACATCAGCTCCTTACCACCCGGCCACGAACGGACAAGCCGAGCGCTACGAGGCTGAGCTAAAGCGCGCCCTTACTAAAGACCAGACTGGGACAATGCAACGCCACGTCGCGCGCTTTCTCTTCAGACAGCACAACACTGTTCAAAGCACTACTGATCAAACGCCACCGAAATCGATATTCGGACGAGAAATGAGAACCCAGCTGACAGCAATTGTCTCGAAGCCCTCAGCGAAAGCACTGTCGGAGGAAGAAAAGCTCCCGCAAAGCAGGAGAATTGAAAGTGGACAGCGCATATACGCCCGCCAGTTCCACAGAAAGCCCGGCTGGGTTGAAGCGACGGCACTCAAATGCATAGGTTTGCGGTCATGGCTCGTCGATTTTGGTGGTAAGGCCACACGCTGCCACCTTAATCAGCTACGCCGTTCAGGTAATTTGCCAAGAGAACCTCCCATTCAAGCAGCCACCTCGACGGAAGTTTCGTTCCACTTAGCCTGGCATCTCACACCAGATGAATCGGCGCCGCTGCCCGCCGGCCCTGAACACAAGAGAAACGACACCCAGCGAGCGGAGGCTTCTCTCCCTAGTGCGCCCAGAGCGTCCACGCGCCCGCGGCGGCCCCCAGACCACTTCCAAGCGACAAGCTAAGGAGGGAGGAGATGTTGTGTTCCAAGCAACCCTGTGTCACGAGCGAGCCTCCGAACCCGCGAAGGACCGGATGCAGAAACTGCTTTTAGATGTTGACTCCTCCCCTTCCCCCGCTCGGCGCAAACGAGCCACCGTCGTTTCCCCCGGCAGTTTGGCCGCCGCCTCCATCCGAATAGGAATAAACTTGTTTTTAACCGTTCGAGGCTGTCTGAGCTTTTTGGACTACCGCGACCAACGCGTACGTCTATGGACCGACGACAACGCCGGACATAACACGAATCCAGATTTCTCGCACCTGCACTTCACATGGAATAATAAATGGTGTCCCACGCGTAAATTGGATGTCATGATAACAAAATTACGTTGCCGTGTACCACCTCTTAATTTATACTTAAACAGGTCTGGTCTGCTGCCATCCTCTCTGTGCTCAAGCTGTAACGAACCTGAACACATGGACCAATTTCCTATCACATGTCACCGTTTCAAAAATCAAAGAAAAAACTGCTTCGAAATTTTATTCAAAAAACTAGGAATATCACCTAATACTGCCAATATTTTGTCTTTTGGAGCCACTTCATTGGGACACAGTGACAGGAACATCTGCGGGGCTCACTGCGAATTCATATATAACACAAAAAGATTACCTTGCTGAGTGAGCGATCAGCTCTCAAATTTTACTAGCCACACTACCACTTATTTTTTAGCTGATACACTGCAATGTTTCAACTTTCAGGAGAATTTTATATAACGATTCCACCTCAGATATTCAACAAATTCTATTATTTCTCTCCCCCCCCCCACTTTTCTCTTTTTTTTTACATTGCGCCAAATTGATTTCACAGTCAAAACACAGTAATCATATTCCCCTAGTCTAGAAAACCTAAAGGTATTGACTTGCATTAACCACCGGCTTCTTGGCCAATCCCCCTTAGTGGGTGAGAGCCAGAAAAGAAAGGAACAAGCAAGCAAGCAATGTACCGCAGTTCTTCAGTGATCAAGAACAGGCTTTCGTAATGGGTGGGAGAATTGGATTACCCACTCGTTACGCAATTCGCATTGTGTGGCATCAAGTTCTTTCTTTGACGTTCTAAAACGCTTTATTACACTAACGCGATTTCTTTCCCAATCTAAAGCCCGACGAAGGCATGTTTGCAATGGAGGTTCATGAACCAGTGTAGCTATGCCGTATAAAGCTGGGCCTGCACGTAGCGGACGCGAATTTGAATAATGCTGTGTCCTTATACATCATTAATATTGTTATGATTATGGTTACATCGAGAGCTGTCTTGAGATCTCAACATGATTCGCGTGTGCGCCTAGTTGTCCGCTACCGCCGACGGTCTCCGTAACCACATAGCTTGAAATTAACATTTCCACTGAACACGTTGCAGGTGTAATAGATCATAGCATTACAGACCATAATCCCGTATTTTTCATTCTGGGCTCCGAAAATACCAAGGCCAGTAACATCTTTACGAAACGCCGATTCGATGCGGACAAGTTTGTGCAAATAATTAGCACAGTAGACTGGACATCGGGGACTAATCTAGACTGCGCAGAAAAGGCTTTTGAGTCTTTCTCAGAAGTAATAGCTTCAGGTATAGATGCATGCACCACTTCCACTACTGTCACGAAGTGGTATCGTTCTTCTAGAAATTCATGGATAAGCAACTCGTTGTTGAAGTCCATTAATAAAAAGAATAACCTTCATAAGAAACTAAAGACGCAGCCTTATAACCTCGCATTAAAATGCCGCTTTCACAAATACTCAGCAACATTATCTTCCCTACTTAGGCGTGCTAAGCGCAATTACTACCGGAATCTCATTGCAAAAAACACAGGTAATACGAGACGCTGCTGGGAAATCATTAAAGAATTTCGAACATGAAAAACTGCTCAGACCCCACAATAAAAATAAAGCAAGGCGACGAAATGTATACCGACCCTGTAAGAGTGGCCGCCACGTTCAGGGAGCATTTCTGCGCATCTGCGGATACGCAGCAGTCACCAGGTCATTTACGCAATATACCACGGTGCACTCATTCTTTTTATCTTCATTCCACGTGTTCAGATTAAGTCCTTCAGGTCATCACTTAACTAAAGACCACAAGTGCTGGTTTAGATAATATTGATCCTTTGAAAGTAAAACTAGTTCAAACTTAATATCACCACATTTGGCAGTAATTATTAACAAGCTGTTTTCAGTGGGTGTGTTTCCGAGCTGCCTTAAGGCTGGTAAAATAGTTCCAGTTTTTAAGAAGGGTGTTAAGACTTTTGTACAGAATTATAGGCCAATCTGTATCTTGCCTTTCTTCTGTAAGGTAATTGAAAAGTTATTCCACATTAGATTAATGCGTTATCTGAAAAAATTTATTCTTTTATCTCCACAACAATTCGGATTCCGTCAAGGATATTCAACTGAGCTGAAAATATTTTGCTACTTATTATAGCGTCTATTAAAAACTTGGATGCCGGCAATGCATGAGTAACCAGGCATTTAAAAAATTCTTCGCTAGCGCGTCCGCCATCCCTTTCAAAAATAGGCCCCTCTGTCCTGGAAATTAAACAAAGCTAATCAAATACATAGGGGAAAAATGGAGGATTTTAGTGCACTGAGAACATGTCCAAGTTACTGATGAACTTGCTGATGATGTAAATTTGTGGAGCACTAGAATGATCGCGAGAAGTTCTCCTACAAAAATAGGCACCAATTCTAGAAGGCGGAGAGAAAAAGACCAATCTAGAGTAGAAGAGAAAATATTAATTCTACACCTTTCCTCACTTTAAGAAGCATCAGTTGTATGTTAACACAGTTGCTGTTAATAATGACTGAAATCACGCCAGCAGCATGAACATATGATGTGTCGACTCTGTATAGCAAGAATATGAGGCGTACGAAATCTCCACCAGGCCTGCGCGTTCCGCCCAGTCCTGGTGTTTTAGGGGCGAAGCTCCTTAAGCTGTGGGTGGTGCGTTCCCGGTGTATATAGTATTAGTAGCAGTTGCGGTAATATTAGTAGTTGTAGTAGTAGTCGTAGCAGTAGTATCGTGCCTAAAATATTCTTACTAGTGCGCCGACCGCCGATCGTTTCCAATGGGAGAGGCTGGCACTGCCGATGATGCCTTCCTCCGGAGGCCACCAGGCGGCGACACCTTTATAGACCACGCTATGCGAGCGGCGGGGTGCACCGAGAGCGCGTGTCGCCCGCGCGTTGCCTGCACGTCTATTGCTCTTTGCATGCACTTCAGATTTGCGTCCGTAAATCCAGGGGGTCGCTGTGACGTTGCGGGGAATTTTGGATGTTGAACAGGTAGCGCATGCCTCCGCATGTCATTGCCTTGTTTCTTTTCTGTGCGCGTTGTTCAGCCTTATGTCTCTTTACGAAATCGGGCTGTCATCGCAGAAAAGGGAGCGTAAGACAGCACCCGTTTTTTTTTTCACCCTACAACGAGCAGTTCTGATTATTCAGCGCCGCTGCCGACCCAGAACACTTAGCCGCGTGGGAGAGGACCATAGATGTAAAAAATCGTAACTCCGGCAGCTGTCGTTTGTGAGGAACATTTTAGAAATTGCTACATTGAGCACTCGCTCAAAATTACAGTCGATCGTGTGATCATTTAAATTCTCTGTGAAAAACTGAAATCGAAATTTGTTTCTTTTATTTGATTTGCAACTCTCTTGATTTCTTTTCATGGCCAAGATCATTTCTCGCTTAAACCGGCGTCGCCGACACCAGCATTTCAATCAAATGACCTGTTTATTGCTGTTGCGTTTCACTATTTTATATTTTTCTTGCACCACTCAACAATGTCTGCGTCTGTACTAGGTGTTTCAATAAATGTGTCCAAAGTCCTCAAAAATGAAAAAAATTCGATATGTGTTAGCTGTACCACTCGGAACATACTCGTTACGTAATAAAATATTTACACTTATTGAGTTCAGTTAGACCAACATCATTAGAGAATTGAAACTTATACGAAGAACTCATGCTACCTTTGAGCAATAGAAAAATTGGCTTATAGTAAATGTAGTGGCATATAAATCAACCAAAGGCCGCGAGTTCCACAGTTGTATTTTGTTGAGCATTATTACAGTTGACTTTTTTCCTCGGAAAGCATGCACATTCATTTATTTATTAATAACTTTATACAAAACGCTTGAAAATGTGTACCGCATTAATGATAACGGGGCGTACGTGCGTTTGTAAGTGCAACAAAAAAAATGGCAGCATATCCACGGAGGCAATGATAGAGAGTGGGGCGAAGCATCCGTCCGCCCTTTCGTTCTTGCTTCCGTCCATCCACGCGTGCGTCTGTGTGGCCGCCCGTGTGTCCATCCACCCGTCCGTGCATGCGTCTGCTCGTGCGTCCGCACGTCCATCTGTGCGTTCGTCCATGCAATCGCGCCTGCGTCCGTTCATGCCTCCATCCGTCCATGCAGCCATTCGTGCGTCCGTCCATGCACCTGTGCTTGTGTCCGTTCGTCCACCTATTCTACACTCTAAGTACCACTATCTAGCATCTTTTCATCATATATTCCTCATATAGAAGCACCGCCATCCAGCGGACATTCCAAGGACTGAATGAGAGGAGGCACACGCACACTTTCTTACGGCTTGCGCTTCGTGTCTACTTCCTACCTTTAACCACCTCGAGTTCATGGTATATACTAGTTCACCGTATTCATCGCACTGCGGCCCAACGCTCGCTAAACCATTCTATAACCAAGGAGGTTACGCCCAGCGAGTTCAACGTAGCAACCCTTTCTTGTCAGATAGTGCTCAATGTACATGCCAGTGGCTGCTAAGGAGGAATGAGAGACAGGAGAATTCCGCTTTTAGATAACGCGCACGCTGCGAATTATTTAGTGTTCAACAACGCACAGAAATATTCTCCCGCCGGCACCACCTTGGAGGTCAAAATGTAAGACTGGTTACACCCTTCTACTACGACTACGAGGGACGATCAGCTGTCGTTATAAGGAGCTTCGCCCCTAAAAGGTGGCTTTGATTACGCATCGCCTCCCAACCACTGAGAGAGAGAGATAAATAGAGAGGAAAGGCAGGGAGGTTAACCAAGCTTGGCTTGGTTGGCTACCCTACACTTGGCGTGGGGGAAAGGAAAAATAATAGAAAGGAAAGAGATAGAAAAGGAGAGGAGTAAGAAATAGAAGGATGAATAGTCAGCTCGAGACTACACAGCATGGTGTCACACTGTTCTTTCACAAGGGGTCGGGAAGTCTGGTGGTTCTTAAGAAGTGCAAGAGGGTTTTCGTGGCTTTGCGTGTATAGGAAACCGTCGGCCAAGGTCCCAGGATCTTCGCTTCCGTAAGCGGCCGTGAATCCAGCTGATGGAGCTTGGCTTCCATAATACGTCGTTCAGACTGGTATGCTGGGCAATGACATAGATTGTGCTTGAGCGTTTCCTCGCAGGCGCCGATGTTGCATGCCGAAGTGCTCGCCATTCCAAGGAGACGAGAGTACGCGTTCATGAATGCCACGCCCAACCTCATGTGACACTGTAAAGTTTCAGCGCATCGTGGGAGCCTGTATGGCAAAAGAAGTTGCAAGTTTCCCCGCAGGGGCGTCTGCGCAAGTAGGCGTTTGGTGTGTAGCGACACCACGGACCCGAGCTAACGGGGGAGTTTCGGCTCCCTCCCACGCCTAGCCGTGCGTGGCTTTGCCGTGTCCGGGGAAAAGGGGATCCTGGGGGTTGAGCCAAAGCTGGGTGATTGGACCTTGAAGGCCCCCCGGCAGAGGCAACACACCTCTCTGGCCCCGGCTTCACGTAGACGGCACCCCTGGGCTGACCCACCCAGGGGAAATCGGCAGTCGCCTTTTCCTATCTCTCTCTTCCTACATCTTAGTCTTTTCTCGTCTTTAAATCTGTCCTGTCTTCTTCTCTCTTCCATTTACTTCCGATTTTTCATGGCGGCAAGGGTTAACCTTGTGTAAATACTCAACCTTGAGTAGTTATATTTGGTTATAGTGGCAATGTACGGCTGGCGTCTCCAGCCTTATGCTATTAAGTGCTTCAGCGTCCCCTGGTTGGACTCCATGGTGGGTGGTCGCCATTGCTGCCGAACAAAAAGTACACTACTATGGGAACACCTGCATTTCCCTGTCTCCTAGATCGTCTCCCGCCTAAGAGGGGACGCACCGATGACATATCAATTTTCAGCCAACCCAGACAATGCTTTCCCAAATTCCATGTTGTGCACAGCGAAAACCCAACAAAACAAGCCAGAGCAATATCTCCATTTCTTGTTGCTAAATCCCTCACACAGGTGTTTGGCCCAGGATACAAGGTTACAAAAATGGTTAGCGGAGACCTTCTCCTTGAGCTGCCTGAAAAACACCACTATGAAAAACTTGGCAGTCTCGTAGCATTTGGTAATATCCCAGTATCTATTTCACCTCATAGATCAATGAACACCTCACGCGGAGTTGTTTCAGAAGCAGACCTTCTTGAAATGTCTGAACAGGAACTGCTTGAAGGGTGGAAAGAGCAAAATGTCACAGATGTGAAACGAGTCGTCATCAGACGAGACAACAAAGAAATACCTACCAAACATTTAATACTCACCTTCGCATCTAGCACACTGCCTTCATCTATAGACACAGGATACATCACACTGTCTGTCCGTCCCTACATTCCCAATCCAAGACGGTGTTATAAATGTCAACGATTTGGTCATGGCTCGCAGAACTGCCGGGGTCAGGAAACTTGTGCAAGATGTGGTAGCCACGGCCACCCATCTGATAACTGTGTTACTACGCCTCACTGCGTGAATTGTGACGGGGAACACGCCGCGTATTCGCGTTCATGTCCTAACTGGAAGAAAGAAAAAGAAATAATCATTCTTAAAGTCGAAGAAAACATCACATTCAAAGAAGCAAGACGAAGAGTGTCGCCATTTTACGGCGCAACATATGCTGATGCGGCGCGTCAGGGGGCAACGCCGCACCAGCCCTCGCCACCCCTTCGGCCTGCGCAGAGCGAGCCGTCGGCTGTGGCACCTGCCCCCAAGGCGGCTGTAGCCCAGGCTACACCGCCTACTCCCAAACAGAGACCGGAGACTCCAGAGTCTTCTGGTCTCAAGGCCTCCCCTCACAAGGCGAGGCCCAAAATCCAAACTAACAGCCCGCACGTGCGGGCATCCAGTGCCTCCGAGGAGGCAATGGATACGTCGGCACCCTTGGTGCCAAAAGAGCGACGTGGCTCGTTTGAGCGCGCCAAGAAAACAAAAAAGCAAATAACAGGGCCTGGTGACGGCCCTGTTAAGTGAACTGAAACTCCCCGTCTAAACAGCCACTCGCTTTTCATACACACAGAATTATTTTACATTCACCATGAACACTCAAATTATACAATGGAACGTCAGGGGCCTTCTCAGAAACCTTGACGACATCCAAGAACTCCTACACGAACACTCACCAAAAGTGCTGTGTGTACAAGAAACACACCTTAATTCAAAACACAAAAATTTTTTTCACAAATACGTTATTTTTCGAAAGGACCGTGATGATGCCATGACATCATCCGGAGGTGTTGCCATCATAGTGAATCAAGGAATTGCATGCACACACTTACAACTCCAAACATCCCTTGAGGCAGTGGCTGTTCGAGCGGTTCTTTTTGATAAACTAATCACAATCTGCACTATTTACATCCCTCCCAGCTATCAGCTGCAAAAACGTGATTTAGACTCTTTAATTGATGAACTACCGGAGCCTTATGTTCTCCTTGGAGACTTCAATGCGCATAGCAGGCTATGGGGAGACTCTCGTTGCGACGCGCGAGGTCGACTGATTGAACAATTCCTTCTCTCGTCGAACGCATGTCTCTTAATTAGAAAAGAACCAACCTATTATAATCTCGCACATAACACCTACTCCTCCATAGACCTAAGCATAGTGTCTCCATCTCTTGTGCCTCTACTCCAGTGGAAAGTCGTAGGTAATCTGTACGGAAGTGACCACTTTCCCGTAGTTTTGAGCACAACTACAGCAAGTGAGTGTACACCCCGTGTTCCCAAGTGGCTCATAAACAGAGCCGACTGGGAACGGTTTCATACCATCGCTCGTATAGATTGGAGTGACATATGTACTTTAAGCATTGATGTTGCTGTCGACTACTTCACAGCTTTTTTGATTGATGCTGCAACAGAATGCATCCCACAAACAAATGGGCACCCAGAAAAACGGCGTGTGCCATGGTGGAACTCTGAATGCCGAAACGCGCGCAAACAGCAAAACAGAGCTTGGAGGCTGCTTCGGAACTCACCGACAGCCGAAAATCTTGACACCTTCAAGAAAATAAAGTCTCAAGGCAGGAGAACGCGTCGGCAGGCCAGAAGAGAAAGCTGGCAGAAGTTTTTGTCAGGGATCAATTCATACACACAGGAGGCTAAAGTCTGGAACATGGTCGGTAGGATAGCAGGAAAACAAGTACACACACTTCCACTCGTGGACACTCGGGGTGATACCTTGGAAGATCAGGCAAACTACCTCGGTGCACACTTCGAACAGGTGTCCAGCTCATCCCACTATACTGACGCTTTCCAGAAATACAGAACAAGAATGGAAAAGCAGAAACTTGAACACAAATGCACTAGATCCGAGGCATATAACCAAGCTTTCAGTCTAGCTGAGCTGCAAATGTCTCTAAACTCCTGCAGTACTTCTGCCCCAGGTTCTGACCGTGTGGTGTATGAAATGTTAAAAAACCTACCAATCGAAACACGAAAAACCTTACTTTGTTTGTACAATGCTATCTGGTTTTCTGGCGCTATCCCTACCTCCTGGAAAGAGGCTATTATTATTCCCATTTTGAAAGAGGGCAAAGACCCTTCTTTACCCTCGAGTTATAGGCCTATAGCACTTACAAGCTGCTTGTGCAAAGTCTTCGAAAAAATGATAAACTGCCGACTTGTACATTTCCTTGAAACAAATAATTTGCTCGACCCATTTCAGTGCGGGTTTCGAGAAGGTAGATCCACCACAGACCACCTTGTTCGTATCGAGGCACAGATCAGAGACGCCTTCGTCCATAAACAATATTTTCTCTCTGTGTTTCTCGATATCGAAAAGGCTTATGATACAACATGGCGTTTCGGAATTCTAAGAGACCTTTCCCACCTTGGCGTGCGCGGAAGAATGTTTCACACAATCAAAAGTTACCTGTCAAACCGGACATTCCGTGTCCGAGTGGGCACGGTTCTTTCCCAAACATTTGTTCAGGAAACAGGCGTGCCACAAGGTGGTGTACTTAGCTGCACACTTTTTCTCATAAAAAAAATTCCTTGCGCTTGACCATCCCTCGCAATATGTTTTATTGCACATATGTCGATGACGTCCAGCTTGGCTTTAGATCTTGCAACCTGGTAATGTGCGAGCGACAGGTTCAGTTAGGTTTAAACAAGGTCTCCAAGTGGGCAGAGGAAAACGGATTCCGACTGAACCCACAAAAGAGCACGTGTGTCTTGTTCTCCCGAAAGAGAGGCATGCACTCAGAACCTGACATTGAATTGAACGGTCAACGTCTGTCTGTCAATGCGGAGCATAAATTCTTAGGAATAATCTTGGACAACAAGTTGACCTTCGTACCGCACATCAAGTATCTAAAAACAAAATGTTTAAAAGCCATGCATGTTTTAAAAGTGTTGTCACGTACTACGTGGGGTAGTGACAGGCTATGTCTCATGAATCTGTATCGAAGCCTCATTCGCACCCGCTAAGATTATGGGGCCATTGTTTATCAGTCTGCAACACAAAGTGCTTTGAAGATGCTGGACCCCGTGCACCATTTTGGCATCCGCCTTTCTACGGGTGCTTTTCGCACCAGCCCCATAGAAAGCCTTTATGTTGAGTCAAATGAGTGGTCGCTTCATCTGCAGAGAACTTACATGTCCTTTGTTTATTTCCTTAAGGTGAAAGCAGATAAGAAGCACCCCTCATACTCTACTATTAATGATTTTTCGAGCTTCATTCTGTTTCAAAACAGGCCTTCGATGAGGCAGCCCTTCTCAGTTCTCCTGAAAAGTCTAGCTGAGGAAACTGGAGTCTCACTTGAACATAGTTTAATGGCTCCTGTAGCATATCTGCCACCGTGGCAATGGCAGACTATAGACTGTGATGTGTCCTTCCTTGAAGTTACAAAACATGCGCCTATTGCCCATATCCGAACATACTTCCTGGAACTTCAACACAAATAGACACGTCCTGAGTTCTTTACAGATGCCTCCAAGTCCAACTCCTCTGTGCCCTACGCTGTTGTCGGCCCATCCTTCTCGGATGCTGGCCCTCTACATCCAGGCACAAGTATCTTCACAGCGGAAGCTTACGCGATACTTGTGGCAGCTAAACACATCAAACAATTACACATACAAAAAGCAGTAATTTATACAGACTCCCTCAGTGTGGTAACGGCTTTGCACAGTCTTAAAAAACAAAAAACCTGGTCCTCATCTCACTTTACTCCATTTTGTGCACACTCTACACACTCAAACAACATGTTGTAGTGTGCTGGGTGCCAGGGCACCGTGAGATTCAAGGCAACGTGAGGGCGGATCAGCTCGCTGCATCCGCCCACAAAAGCACTGCCCCTACACCCATATCAATCCCGGCCCTCGATCTTAAGCCAACTCTCAAACGAAACCTCAGGGACTACTGGCAGAGCAAGTGGAATACACACACACAAAACAAACTACACATTATTAAGCCACACCTTGGTCATTGGCTGCCCGTATCGAAATCGCGTCATACAGAGGTAACACTAACGAGACTCAGGATAGGACACACATACACGACACACACACATCTGTTGTCTGGTGGCGATCCACCATTATGTGACAGATGTGGTGAACCCTTAACCGTCCTTCACATGTTAATTCAGTGTAAACACTTAGAACTCTAAGAAAACAACATTTTCCTTTACTCTACCGACAACATATACCTTTACACCCTGCAATGTTTGTCGGTAGGGAACCGCTTTCTAGTCATAAATCATTGTTAGCGTTTTTAAAAGAAATTCATAGCTTTCATGTCATATACCCGGGCATACCGTAGCACGACCTCTCCAGAGAGGTTTTTGCTGCGGTGGCTACATAAGAAAGCACTTGCCTCACGGCCCTTGGACGCAAGGGTATGAACAAGTGAGGCACTTGTGCTAATGCCATACATATCCACCATCGTTCTTATTATCACCAACTTTTGTTATCTACTCACACCACACACACCTTTCACGGCATGGTCATGATTTTAATACTTGTATGTTCTTACCCGCCTTACGGTGAGGAATTTTATGGCCCTTATACAGCCGCTTATCATAATCATTGTCTATATTTTTAGTAAGATGAACTGGCGCTCTTTGGCCGTGAAATGGCCCTTGCGCCACAAAAAATCAAACATCATCATCAGAAGTTGCAAGTTTGGGTCGATCAAATACAGGTGCGTGTTGGAGAAACCCGGTGTATTCCATTGCAGGAGAGTTATACGGCGGACAAGTGATTGTAGTCGTCTTGCAACGTCCGTTCTCAAGAGTGGTATGGGCGTACGCTGGTCTTGGTTATGAGCCGATCGAGCAGCTTCATCCGCGCGGTCATTGCCGACAATTCCGCAATGACTCGGCAACCACTGAAATATAATATCGGGACCTTCCTTGAGCGCTTCGTGGTAGTCGTGTCTTATCTGATATACGAATTGTTCGTGTAACCCATGCTGCATAGCAAACTGTAGTGTCTGTAAGGCTGACCTCGAGTCCCAAAAGATGGTCCATTGGTTAGGTTGCGGCCTATGAATGTACTTTACTGCACCTTGAAGCGCTGCGTGCTCTGCTGCTGTCGACGTCGTGGTGTAGGAGAACATGTATCGAAGCAGCACATAATCAGATGGAACAGCCACTGCTCCTGTAGAGCTGTTGGAATTAGTGGAGCCATCGGTGTAAACATGTATGCGGTCGAAGTACCTTTCGTCCAACAGTCGCAAAGTCAATTGCTTCAGGGCTAGCGGTGACATGCGCGCCTTCTTTACGATTCCAGAAACTGATAAGCGCATTTCAGGTTGACGGATACTCTATAACGCAGCTGCTCGATGCGTCGCAAGTTTGAAGCCAGATGGTAATATGTCCTGATGTTTTGTCACAATACCACAGAACGAATTATGGGGCCTTCGCGGTGTCCAAGACGCGAAATGATATGATGGTGGCCGTGATAAATGCCGAATTTGCGCTCTCAGCGTCTCGACATTATTATGCGTTGTGACCGGCTGTTCTTGTGCGATGACAATAGTTGCCACTTTCGATAAGCACCTTGGAAGGCCAAGACATGTCCGAAGTGCTTGTGCTTGTACACTTTGTAGTGCACGGATGTTAATCTTGCACGTGTTTGACAGGACACGAAGGATGTACCGGATAATTCCGAGAAAGAGGGCTGTATAAAGCTGCAACATGGAGTGCACGGATGGGCCCTATGATTTTCCGGTGACGAACTTGAATACATTCTCAATGCCAATGAGCTTTTTATTCAGGTATGCGACATGCACGCTCCGGGTTAGGTCACGATATACGATGACACTTAAGAATCTATGACTGCTCTTATATGCGATTGCTCTGCCATCGATGCACAATGGGTAAAAAGACATCGGTTTGCGTGTATACGCCTTCGCTGCGCATTTTTCTGTGGCAATAGTCAACTCTTGCTGGCGAAGGTATGCCGATGTCATCGTTGCCGCTTTCTGTATTTGCGCACTTGAGGCCGTGTCACGCCGGACGCCCAAATGCAGATATCATCAGCGTAGAGAGATATATAAGCCGTCTGTGGTAGCTTTTCTGTGAGCCCCACCTGAACTAGGTTGAAAAGAGTCAGACTCAAAACGCCGCCTTGTGGCACCCCACGACTCGTGAAATGCTTATTCGTAGGCCCATCTTCAGTTAGAACGAACATCGATCTCTTTGTCAGTAGCTTCTTACCCATCGAAAGACACGACCTCCAAGTTCAGCTGCTTCAAGAGCATTGAGAACAGCCTCATGGGTCACGTTGTCATAGGCACCTTTTACGTCTAGGAACAGAGCTACCGACAGCTTCTTCTCAGCTTTTTGTTGCTGAAGAAAGGTCACTAAGTCAATGACGCTATCAATTGAGGACCCACCTCGTCGAAAGCCTGCCATAGCATCAGAATGGATGTTATAACGTTCCAGGTAACATTCCATGCGTGTAAGCAGCATCCTCTCCATGACCTTGCCGACGCAGCTTGCTAGTGCTATAGGCCGGTATGATGCCAAATCCAATGGAGACTTTCCGGGATTCAACAAAGACACCAGCCGACTGAAATTCCACTGATAAGGCACCATTTCATCATGCCAAGATTTATTGAAAATGTCCAGGAGAGAGCGCTGGGCCTGCGGGCCTAGGTGACGTAGGGCAGTATAGGTTACTCCATAAGGATCTGGGGACGATGAGCGTCTGCATGTGTTCAATGCCGCATGAAGTTATTCCATAGTGAATGCAGCCTCCATTTGGTGATCTCATGTGACTGGACAGTCCTGTGGCAATTGATCTATCGGTATAAAGATGTTGCCAGCGATCTTTGCACAAAATTCACCAGAAACATCAAGCTGTGAGCGACGTTGATGTGGCGCTAGAGCGGCGAAAGGATGACGCTGTTGCGGATGTGAGTGAATACCACGAAGAGTCCTCCATACGAGAGACAAAGGCTTTCGAGGGTCTAGTGAGTCGCAAAATTTCTTCCATCATTGCTCCTGGTGTTTGTGCATTCGACGCTGAATTTTCTTCTGAATGCGTCTGGATTCTCTAAAGTCATAGATAGAGTTTGTGCGTCTGTATCGTCTTTCGGCCCGTCGGCGAACCGCTCAGAGTTGTTCCAACTCTTGGTCAAGTACGGTACGCCTCGATTCTTTGAGACATATCTTCGTGGAAGTCTCCATCGCACAACAAATCACTTCTTCAATGAATTCCGGTGGTTCGTGCATCCACTTGCTCTCCACTGATATCTGATACTCTTTCCAGTCAATATGCCTTGAGTGTCCAGGGGAAGAAGAATTGTCCAGACCTCTGATTGTGACGTACGTGGGGATAATGTCACTGCCGTGGGTTTCAATATCCGTGAACCATTGGACTTTCATGACAATGCTATGTGACACTAATGTCAGGTCCAGGCAACTACTATAAGTTACTCCTCAGAGATAAGTAGAGCTGCTGTCGTTCAGCCCCTGAAGCCTGTGCTCGAATTCGAGATCAACTAGGTTCATGCCTTTTCGATTTGTCTTGATGCTTCCCCACAGTGGATGATGGGCATTGAAGTCAACCATCAATATCCATGGTTCTGGAGTCATTGCAAATATATCAGTTAATATCTGTTGATTCAGTTTATGTGATGGCGCTAGATATACGCCTATCAGCGTGAACGACAGTTTCTTCTTTTTAACATATAGACACACGTAGTGATTTCCATTGTGAGACTCACCTCTTTGGCGAACATAAGTAAGTTCTTTACAGATGTACACAGCAACTTGACTTCGCTCAATGCACGATGAAGAAACGAACCATTCATAGCCCGACAGTAGAGGTATTTTTGAAAAATGCGGTTCACAAATAACGATGATGGGAAACTTATTCTCGAAAACGAACTGTCGAAATTCAGGCATTCTTGACTGTAGACCACTGGCGTTCCACTGAATCATAGAAGCACGCTTGACTTTTTCTCGAAAAGATTGATGTGGTGTATGGTGCGCCATCTTGTTACTGAATTGCGGCAAGAATTGGTTCTAGTGTGTCCAAGACTTGCAGTGCGCATTTAGCGGCAGGAATCTGTAGACTAGCCTGTAGAGTACGAATAACACTCATGAACGCCCTCAATACAGAAAAAACTTGTACCTCTTGGGCGGATAGACTGCCTGCTGTTGGCATATCCGCTGTTGACTGTCGATGTTGAGGTTCCGTAGACACGTGTACCCATGGTAAAGCGGGCCAGTCAGAGCCAGATGTTCTCTGTTGTGCCACAGTGTATTCCGGCACCTCTGGACGTACACCACCTGGTGGCGGGGGCGGGGGAGGTCGCTGTGGTCGTGGCGGCGGCGGTGGTGGTTGTGGCGGTGTAAGTGAAGGCACTTTCGGCACAGGACTGCTTTTTATTTTCTTCGAGCACCGCCGTCGACGGGAACGCCGTTGTTGAACAACCGTTACGGCTTCCTTTCGTGAGGATGTGTCTTTCACCATTTGTCTCAGAATGCTCCTCTCCTTCTTTAGTACTGGGCAGTTTTTGGATGAGGTCTCATGGCTGCCGTTGCAGTAGCTGCATTTTAGGAGAGTTGCTTGGCAAGCCTCTGCTTTGTGGAGTCCGGCGCAACGTGGGCATGCTTGCTTGTTGCTACACACAGCACTAACATGACTCAGTTTTACACAGTTGTGGCACTGTAATGGCCTTGGGATGTAAGGTTGGACAACGTGACGAAAGTGACCAACCTTTACAAGTGATGGGATGCAATCACCTTTGAAGGTCACCTTGATGCAACGGGATTTGCCAAGCCGGCATACTTTCAGTATGTCCGTTGCCTCAGTAGCTTGCTTTATCAGCACAGGAAAGTCTGCGTTCGGTATGGAAATGTCAACGTCATAAATGACGCCAGTTGTCGTGTCACTATCCTGGGGAATGTAGGCACTGACATTGATGCCTCCAAGCTCCAAGACTGTTCTCAAGGTATGTAGTGCAGCCGGGTGCTCAACGTCTATGACCAAACTATTCTTCTGTGGGTTGAGTCTAATACCTTTTATCTTATTAGACACGATAGCCTCGAGGCGCGCTGATATCACTTGCTTGTTCATGCTCTTCAGGTTGATCAAAGAGTCGACAGGAACAAAAAGTATGCTCTCGAACTGCATGCAGCCTTGACGTTGGAGACGCTAGCTGGCGAAGACGCACCGACCTTTCTCCTTTTAGCTTTACTCTTCACTGCAGGGATGAAATCGTCGTCGCTGTCTTCATTGCTCGCCGTGTACAGTTCAGTGCTGTCGCTGGTGATGTCCTCTCGGCTACTGCACTTCCTTGAGGTTGACGTCGAAGGTGACGCCAAATCCGGATTGCGTACGTTGGTGTTTGGATCCATCGCTGCCCGCAGGAGAGCGATGATCCTCGGATAATGCGTAAATTCACAAAGAAAAACCCAAACGAAATAAGCAGCGTTCGGCAGAACAACACTTCGTCGTCGTCCCCTCCCAACCAGCGTTCTAGAGTTCTAAGTGGGCTGGGAGAGCCCACCGGCCCCTGTCGCACGCGCGCGTTGCCTGGAGTGTTGGTAGAGACACGGCCGCTAGATATGTCCAGCCGCCGTGGTAAAGACGCCGCCGACACCTCTCCACTCGGGCTCTGGCTCGGGCCGCTCGGCCATTAGTTAGGCAGAGCATGGTCCCTGCGGCTATTGCCGTCTGGTGACCGCTGGTGGAAGGCACCATGCCCCGTGCCACTGCGATGGCTGCGGTCGGCACACTAGTAAGTATAATCTAGGCACTATAGTAGTCGCAGTAGTAGTAGTATTAGTAGTAGTAGCAGTAGTAGTAGTTAGCCAACTCTTGTTTAAACCTGTAAATGTTCACCGGATTACGGTACTTGTAGAAGATGAATATATGATGGAAAGATGAGAGATGACGGTACTTGGAGTGTTCAATGTATGAACGGACGGACATACGGACATACGGACAGACGGACGGATGGACAGATAGACAGACAGACAGGCAGGCAGACAGGCAGACAGACAGACGGACGCATGGATGGACGAAAGCACAGACGGATGCACGAATGGACGCCCGGACGCTCGGATGCACAGACACACAGGTGGACGGAAGGATAAAAGCACGAATGGACGGACCTAACGGCAGAAGCAAGAACGGACGCACGGACGGACAGACGAACGCTTCTACCCACTCATTATCCTGGACTCCGTGGATATGCTGTGATTTTTTCTTCCTCCTTCAGTTTTTGTTCTGTTTTTTATCTCGTTCTGTATCTGCATTTATTTTTCTCTTTCTTGCGGTTCTCACCTGTTTCTGTCTTTCTATCCTTTCATCTATTCACAGTTTTTTTTCTGATGTGGAGCATTTCTTAGACGCTCGATGTAACGCTTTGGTGTTGGTGGAATCGTCCCCGCCCCCACTGCGCATGCCCGCGTCTCGCGTCTTGCGCCGTCCCGGAAAGACAATGCTGGAGCTCCTCAAAGGTCAAATGGACACTGAAGTCAAATAACAATTTATGTCACAGTGAAAGCTCAACGTATGACAACATCTAAAATGACAATATTAATAACAACAGTGTCCTACTTACCTGGAAATTAGAGTAAATTCACAAGAACACATGCACCGCAGTAGGACATTCTCACAATGATCCCGACGCCGTAAGATGGATCACTTACAATGAATCACTAGTAATCGATCTAGCTGCACTAAATAAAGAAGCTTCCGTGCATCAGGAGACCCATAATACGCTGCTAGTTTGTTTCTGTTTGATTCATGGAAAAAAAAGAACCTCCGGACGTTACTATGGGTAGTGGCGCGAGTGGTTCAAAAATTCAACTTTCGTTGGTTACACGGGACCCGTGCTGCATCTAGAGGGGAGCAGTTGAACAAAAAACGTCTGCAATCTCGAAGCCAATGGCGGAAAGTTGATCAATGGCTGTTGTTGCTAAAGCCCATAAAACTTCGTAAAGTAGTGACGTACGGGGTTATTCACGCGCCTCCTCTCTTTCCCCCTCCTCCGACTTCTCCAAGGCCAGTGCCGCGTCGGTATTGGCCAGATACCGTCACGTGGGATTGCTCGCAGTGTTTTTTTGTTTAAGATCGCTCGCGACTGTCATCTTTGCTCTGGAGGCACAAACTCCTTGAGAGCAGCGCATCTGTTTTGACGGATACGAAGTTGTCCTTCCGTGCGCGCTGTGCTGTTAAATAATTATCACCCAAGAATGACGTAGTGGTTCGTTGCCATGAGTTGTTCTTGCGCCTTGTGCTACAAGTCGCAGTTAATTGTGCAGGACGTCACCGCCTCTCACTGAGGTTTCACTAATGCTTCTGTGGAGGCTGTTTTTTTGCTTGTTTTTTTGCGTGTTCTGCTTGTCATTATCCGCCAACTGGCTTGAGTTCACGCTACTGGTTCGCGACCTGGGAGTTTGCGCGGAAAGACGCTCAAAATTGTGATCACGGAACATCAGAGATTTTACGTTGCTGTTCTGAATAAACAAAACTGGACTGCAGCAATTCAAATTAAAATGGGCACTCTCCGCTGGATTTTGTTTTGTGCTCGTATATTTCAGGACATATTGCCCCATGTGGCTATTCTACGTTGCCCGATCAGCCGGGGGACTCGCGATGCAAGGGCATACAGCTATGCAAAGCGTGCAAGCCTTCAAGTCATAGGGTGCGAGCATTGTTTAGGAACCTCACACATACGTGTCATTTCGCGTGATAGTTTATTCGCTATTTTGTGCGAAGGTTTATATCCACGAGTGGAGCTCTCGCGAAATGATCGCGTATTGTGGCACACTAGTTCTTTAATATGCTAACTCATTATTAAGGCGATATATTTAATATGTGAGATGCAAACACAAGGCACACTTCTGAAATATGATTGGAGCGTCTAACCACTTCACGAAACAACCACAGCTGTTCTAATTCATAAGCTGTGCGCCTTCTGACACATTATTAGGGCTTTAGACGCCTCATCAAACGCTAAAATTGGCCATTGGTGTGATCGATGTCCAGCGTCAACGTGAGTTGTTGTTTCATTGGCTGACAGTTCCTGTGAATGCTCTCTTCACATATTGTGTACCCTATATTCGGTGAAGTTCGCACCACCAATGCGCTGAGTGCGGACAGTATCACTGTCTTTTTAGGCGCTATCGCACCAGCTAACAGAAAGGTTAGCCATAGCAGCCGCACATGAACGTTTGAGTGGTGGTATTTACAGTGTAAAGCTTATTAAGAGACGCGCTTAACAGTAGGCCAAAATAAAACGGGTGTTCTCACTAACGACACAATTTTACGTTTTAAGAACATACTAAAGGGAGATGCACACTAAGTTAACATCCGGTCACTGCGATGGCAAGGGACTCGATCAAGGCCTGATCGAGTCACTCGCGTTGCGCGTTGTGCGTGGCAATAAACTGAGCTGAAATAAGCTAACGCTACACTAGTTAAGATAATTTTAGGGTGAGTTAGGCAACTGGCGCGAGCGCTGTCAGCGAGCTGCCTGCCGAGCAAGCGCTCTCGTCGCCGAAAGGGCGTCTGCTACGCAGGAACAATGCAGGTGGTGCAACGTTCGAAATGCTAGTGCGAAGGGGAGAACAAGAGCGTCGCTACTTTACGAAGTTTTAGGTGTTCTAGTTGTTGCTGCTGTGACTCCCGCTGCTTTCGGTGTGCTGCTAATAACACAGTGAAGCAGGGCAACGTTGTGCATGGCAACAGTGACGTGAGTCGTTTCGACTGGTCTGCTTCTTGAAGCGGGTAATTTGCCTAACCAGATGTGGACCACTAAAACGTGCTTTTATTTCAAAATAGGCCCTTCCTTGGCACAAAAGTAACACTACGAGGTTTCTGGAGTGCTATCAACAATCAAGGCTGATTCAGTAGTTGCCTTTAGTGCCCTTTACAGACACCACCGGGCGTTCACCAAGTCGAGCATGCGCAGTGGTGGTGCGGACCTCTCCCCCATACTCCTCGAACGCGGGCGGTGTGTACATAAGCGGCGGAGCACGCGTTCGGCATTTAGACAAGGGCGTCTTTACTTTCGCCTGACCTGACGCTTTGATTGGCTCAAGTAGATGCGATGGAAGGAACAGTACCTTCAACCAGTAGTACAGCCCAACACACCGTGTGAGAATGCCCAACATGAGCGTCCGATGACTTGTTAAAGGTAACGGTTTTCTTTCATTCAATAAAGAATATTATTAAATATGAAATAACAATTAGGCATTCCCAAACCATAATGAATACGCAAGAAGTTGTAATAATAGACTTATATTTTTAGTCAAAACTTAAGCGCGAGCGAAGCTAATGGCTGAGCATAATTACTCAACGTTCACGGGATGCACCCGCTGCACTTTGCGACGCATTTACTCGACTTCCTTCTGAGGAAAGATACGGGCAACATTTTTTTTTCACTCTCATTCATTCACTCTTTGTTGTAAGCCGTGCCCCGCTTCGCCGAGCACAGTTTTCTATTAACGCCTCCTGAGCTCAGTAGTGTTACCCAGGTATGTTGTGTGATGCACCCGCAGCGCGAACAACTTCGCTCCTTAAAAATCGGCGCTGCTTGCACTGAGTCACAACAAAGGCGCATTCTGGCTAGGCTCTCTCATATCTGTCCGTTTCTCACCCACCCCTTTCTATACACGACTAAGCTCGCTCTCTCCCAAAAGGCTGATGCAACGCACGGGTGGAGAATTAGGAGCCACGCGTTCAAGCTTCTCCTGTCGACTGCCTCTTGTTCTTAAGCTGAGATTAAGCGATGCCACACTGCTTTATTGGGTATGGTGAGATGTGGTGTTCACGTATTCCTTTCGCGTTGAAATGGCCAACTATGCTCTCTGCGATGCCTGTCTGTGCCAGAAGATGCTACGCGACATCTTGTGTGACTGTCCAGTATATAATGTTCAAAGACAGTCATTGACGATCAGACAATAGACGAACGTTTGTTCAGTCTGCTATTGAAAGTCTTCCACAGATGATTCAGGGAAAGCTAATTTGGACATGACATTGATGTAGCGGACCTTGCGAGCGTTATGGACACGGTAGTGAGTGAGTGAGTGAGTGAGTGAGTGAGTGAGTGAGTGAGTGAGTGAGTGAGTGAGTAAGAACAACTTTATTGTGGTCCAGTGCAGGCTCTGAGGTTACCACGCGTCACCCGGCTACCAACGTGGGGACCTGACGGCCTTTCGCGGGCACACTGGACGGCCTGGATTTCGTCCCGAAGTTCTGGGCTGTGCACAAGTGCCTCCCACCGACTGCTTGCTTTGTGTGCCATCATTGCACTTTTTCAATCTTCGCTTTCCTGTTTACAGGTGCAATTGCTGGACTGGTTAACTTCTCTGCGTTTCCTTGCATACCAATTTTTCTCTTCTACTTATGCCACATGGCCAGCCTCGGTCATATATCACATAAATTTTACAGAGTCAAAGAAGCTAATTAAGTCCTACTGGTCACCCCACTTGGTCTCTGAAAATTGAAAAAAAATGGCAGCAAAATTTGATTAGAGTGCGAATGCTTCAGCTTTCCTTGTTAACCAACCCTGCCGACTGTTTCCTTTGTGACTGAGCGCTGCTTCACGAAGGTCGTGGGTCATATCCAAGCCCCAGCAGTGACATTTTGATGGAAGCGAAATGCTAGAGTTCTGTGAACTGTGCGATGGAAGTGAACGTTAAAGAACACCAAATGGTCGAGACATGGCAAGATTCCAAATTTATCGTGAAATTTTGACAAGTAAAATCCAACACATTATTGTTGCAAGGCACTATATTTTTGCAAACGAGCATGCGCCGGTTTCTGATGATGATACTTGGTATTTACGACACTTTCTTCCTCAAAGTTGCTGCTGTAAAACTCGTTTTGCACGTATATGCCCCAGACAATGGCAAATTGCAATGCTACCCACCCATGTCCATAAATCTAAAGATAACACAGGAGGCACGAACAAAGTGAGGGCTCAACATTTCAGAAGTTTGAGTTTGTCCCCTACCGAGCATATCAGCAGTCAGTGTTGGTTCATGACCATGCCAATTTTTTATCTACGACACACAGGAAAGCACGACCATAACACCTCTGTTATATAACAGTTAGTGAACGTTTATCTGCATTGATTGTAACGTCGAGAATTTCTCAATGGTTGCTATGATGAACTTTCGGGAATCATAATCACTTAACCCCAATTACCATAATCAGCCGCCACGAGGATAAGAACATCGTAAAGCTGCAGAAGCCACATCTGTAGTCAACAATTTGTGTCACCACACAGTTGATTGACCTATAAAAAAGAAAATGGTTTTCTTGCATTCTTGCAAGAAACGCTGCAGTTAACACGGGGTCGAAAAATATTGTTGATATGTAACACACATGTCCGCCTTCACAAGCGCTACCTTTTGCAGATCGCTTAGTCCTACTCACATCAGTGCCGGGACAAAGAAGCATCACTGATTCATAGTTGCACCTTGCAGTTCAAGCACAAATGAGTACATGAGCAGCCGCAGCGTTCGTTTTTTGCGCATGTTCTTTTGAGAACCTACTAGCTACACATCCTACTCGATTGACGTTATTTTCACAACTTGTAAGCAATATGATATTAACCACACATAGCATGTGTGTACCGCGACTTTGCTTCGTGAGGCGTCTTGTGTGTTTGCGCTGTCACCTTATCATCAAGATCACATATGTAAGGCTGGTCTATGCAGCACCTACATTCGCGTGAAAAGGTTCACAATGTCTCCTTTGGCTTTTCAGCATTTCCTCTGCCTATATGTGCATTTCCTGCGTGTGTGCATATGTGTGACAGTGCGCATATGTGGGTGTCCTTTACTAACTTGTGAACTCGCCTTGTCTCACATTGTCTCTTTTTGAATCATCTACCCCCTTTTCGAAATTGCAAGAGTTTGAAAGCTTTCGAGCACAAGAACCAGGGGATGATGGTAAAGAGGGTCCGAATTGGGCAGGGAGGATGATGTAGGCATCCGTTAGCCTTCTTTACTTTCACCTGTCCTTCCAGATGGTTGATATATAGCATGTTGATGGATAGCTTACGTGAGGCCACGCACTGACATCACGTAAGCTGTCAAAGATCCATCAGCCAGCCAGCCTGAGCTATGCCGCAAAGGAAGTGGCAAAGGTTTTCTACCACGAGGAGATCACCGGGACAGCGTATACGAAGAAGCATTATGGATAATTGAAGTTTTTGCGCACACACACAAGGACACAGAAGAAGGGAACACAAGGACCAGCGCAGGAGCCCGAAAAACTAGAAATGAACTGCAATAATACTAGCCCGTCTTTCCGTATTATTGCAGTTCATTTCTAGTTTTTCGGGCTCCTGCGCTGGTCCTTGTGTTCCCTTCTTCTGTGTCCTTGTGTGTGTGCGCAAAAACTTCAATTATGCAGCAGTACCAACTAGCCCGTCTTTCCGTATTATTGAAGCATTATGGCTTGCGTTGTTTCTCTCTGCTGCTTTTCCCTTACGTCCGCATCATCACTAACACCAGTAGGTTGGTCAGGACATTTGTGTGCAAGTTTTGTCTTTTGCGGCTTCAGTGAACACAAGCCCCTTTGGTTCACCACACTCTCTGCGTTAGCGGTAGAATGCGTAGAGTCTATCCCATCCGCGTCCAAAGACTCTGACACTAATCCTCACTACACACTAGGTACATGCGTTGAGGGGTGCAGCACATGATTCTAAAAAATAGATAATCACACGTCGACACGCTATGCATTAGCGACTGTTGGAGCACTTCTTCCGGAGAAGTTCGTCCGACATCTGCTGCCTTGGCTCACATCGATCCTTTCTAAGGTGCCATGAATAAGTACTGCGGATGCCGTTCTTCAGTGTGTCTTCTCTGACATGCCCGTTCTCTTGGTGTTCTCTTGCTACATTTTCCTGTTGACTTAGCTTGAGGTGGAAATCGACGCATGTGGTGAATCGCTACACTTGAAGTCGCAGATTTGGCTCGCACGAGTCTGAGAAGACGTTGCTGACTGTCAGAAATTCTTCTTTGTTCTGAATAGGTAGCGTGTCTAGAATGCCAGCAGGTCCAAGTCGCGCAAGGAAGATGACATTGGGTATGGCGTTACGAACTTCCTTGGATCATCGTAGTCTCGGCTTCCCGTAGTAGTGTTCTGGTGTCAGACACCACCACAGTGCCACAACTCTGCGTGAGTCTCATGTTAGCTGCACTGCGCAGTTACAGTTCCAAACATGTGGTCCTCTTCAGCTCCGTCTTTTATGAAGTCAATGTTGAACACGTTGGTGTGATAAGGAATCATTCCGAAAGCGGCTATGAGCTTGCAGCTCCAATCCACTGCTGCACGTCTTCGTACCGGTACGAAGCCTGCTGCTGCACGCTTTCATACCGGTGCCACTCCTTTGTACGTTACCGAAGGTGGTCTATGGCCACGGACCACTTCCGAGCCCCATCCAGGCCTCACGCACTACCACTGCTTTAAGGTGGCCTCTAGCTGTCAGCGTCGTTATAGACCCTGTGCGATTTTGGTAGTTGGCAGACGACCGGCAATGCTAGGACGGCAGGAAATGCAGAGATCACCAACTCGAAGCAGCCCAGATGGGGTGAAAGCTAGGTGAGCAGGCAGCCACGTCCTGTGTGCTGGGTGCATCCAACAATGCGTAGCTGGCGCCGAAAGCCGCCAGGATAGTAGAAAATGTCTCAGAGCTCCACAATGTCACGATCTTGACCTTGACGCGGACTCGCGCGATGGTACGCCGTATGTGCGCTGCGCAGTCCGATGCTGCACCGTCCTCTGCGGCTCCGAAGCCAGCGCCAAGGTTGGCGAAGTGGGATGTGGCGGTTATGTTTACGGTATCGAGTTTTTTGTGAAAAGGAGCTTCAACAGCACCCCTCCCCAGCTCAGATGCCGATGATTTCCTCAGCGGAAAATCGCTACTGAAGTAGCATTGAGCAGCGTGTGAGCAGCATTGCCATATGAGCAGTAGGCCACTAACTGTCTTGCGGCGCAGAGGTACGTCAAGAAAGCCTGAACGGCGTTCCTTAGATGCGCATGGGTTCTTCTCCGGTCGTACTGTGCTTGAATTTTAAGGCACGAATAAAACACCAACGGAGAGAGACAGTACACGCACGAAGCGCTGCTTCCTGGAACAATTTATTCCGGAAGAGCACAAAACATAGATAGAGAAGAACATCTTTTGAGATAAAGGCGCTCCCTCTGCGTGTACCGCCTCTTTTCGTCCATGCCGTATTTGTGCCTTAAATTAGAAATATATGACATCAACAATCTCAATCTGCGATTCTTACGTCATAATACGGAACAACCGAAAAGGCATTGACGCCATCCATGGATGATTTGATCGCTAGCTGCACCGGCGGTAGGGTCATGAAGTCTATGATCGAGAAAGCGGAGACAGCTTTTCTATCATGGAGAGACTCGCGATACCGACGACCCATGAGAACACAGACAGATGGCTATAGCCGCAAGGTTAATTTGTCTGGCAGTGCCTTTGTAAGGAGTCAGCCAAGAGAAGGTTATGGCCTTATGTTTATCTTTTCTTCTCCTTGCTCTCCCTTTCACTAGCTTTCCACTCGCTGAAACAATGACGCCGAAGTTAGTCTGCATCATATATATATATATAAGAGACAATAATTCCAAGGAATGCATAGGGGAAGTTATTACAACCAATGTAATGTAAATATGAAGGAAGAAAAGTGGGTGAAAAAATAGCTTGCCGTGAGCAGGAATCGAACCTACGACCTTCAAATAATGCGAGCATCGAACGCATTATTAGAAGGTCGTAGGAACGCGTTCGATGCTCGCGTTATTCGCGTTATTTGAAGGTCGTAGGTTTGATTCCTGCTCACTGCTGGTTATTTTTTCACCCACTTTAATTTTTTCTTATTTACATTAGATTGGTTCTAATAACTTACCCTGTACATTCCTTCGCATTATTGTCTGTTAGATCTCATTATATTGTGTCAAAACGGAAAACGAGACCTTAGGTATTCATTTCTTTCAGACACACACACACACACACACACACACACACACACACACACACACACACACACATATATATATATACATATATGTATACATATATATATATATATATATATATATATATATATATATATATATATATCTGTGGGTGTGAGTGTAACTAAGCATATTTGTGTGTGTGTGTGTGTTATGAGCATTCTTCGTGCACTTCATCTTTTCATCTGTAAACACACAGCGTTATCGCTTGTAGTGAATACTAACTTGACAAACTTCGCACATAATCACAATTTGATTTTACCTAAGGTGTTCACTAATTATGGCAAACAAAAAATAAAATTCACTGGAATACACTTTTCGAATACGATACCTTCGGCAATGAAAACCTCACAATTATTAGGCAAACTTAAAAAAGAACTGAAGACCTTCTTCTCACCTCTTTCGTGATCGGGATAGTTTTCGTCACCTCTGTTACTCTCCTTCCTATTCATACCTTGTCGCAACGTACGTAGAAGCATCGCAACATCATCGTTCATTGCTGAAATCAGATACGACATTTTTTTGTTCATTTTGTAATTTTAATGCCTTTCTTCATCAAGTCATCTAAAACTGTCTAGGAGTGCTGAATGACCTTGATTTTTTGAGCCGACTGATTCTAGAATTTTGACAAAATATACGAATTTTTGTCTTGTTTTTTTATGTTTTCTGCTTTTGGCTTTTGTTTTTCTTGAGCTCTCTGCTGGTATTTTTCTTAAATTGACCCTTTTCAAGCTTGCAATGTATTGTTTGCTTGTTTTTCGTAGTGCTTTTATGCTACTTCAGTAAGTTTTTTCTGTATTCTTTACTGTAGGAGGTCCCTATTTAGACTGACTCTGGGACCTCCTTCTGTATACGGAAAATTCGTAACTCACCTAATTACAAAGTAAAACCATTTCTGATATGCTCTGAGCAGCGGGGTTCTGGCTGCAGTTCGAAAAAATGCTGTATTGCGCTCCCTCAGTTCTTTGGCCCCACCGGTCTCTTCACGCTATCTGCACCGAAACACACCTGGAGCTTGTTTCAGGTCGCCATTTGGCCACTTTAAAATGTCTCAAGACGAGTTGTCTGACGCTGCACCATCCGCGACGTCTGCTCCGAGAGGGACTTCTTCCTGCTTGGTCAATACGTTTCAGAAAAGTCCACTGGTGTTTGCTGGCCTTCGTGGGGACGACGTCGAACATATAGGCCAAACGTAGACATGCTAGACTGGCGGTTCTATTGAGGGACAATTTGACGCCACAAGACAAAAATCTTCAAAGTTATATGTAAACAGGTAGCATAACTACCACAGAACCTAATCTATTCATAGTCGGTGGCTTGTTGCCACCGTCGTCATATACTTATGAAGGATGAAGGGCACAACTAACAGTAAAGACAAATAAAAACATGGTGTCACAACGAAAAGTGGTGGTGGCATGGTTTCAATATTACAATTTTTCTCAATCGCAGGCCTTTTACTTATCTTTCGATGAATACACAACTTATTGGTGCTTCATGGCTGGCCAATTGCGTGCTCCGAAGAAGAGCAAGACAAACAACAAACGTTGTTTTTTTTTTGCCAAATGGTGTTCATACGTTATACGCCAAAAACATTTCAGGTGGATAAAATTGTGATAACACTTTTCGCTAGCGAACAACACAAAAGTTCGCAAACTCACGTAGTACAATCGTGAAAAACCACAGCACCAAGACAGCAGCTTTGAAAATATCAATTCAGAGCATTTCACCATTTAGCGCGTCGCATCTACGGTCACGAACGTGCGCCAACGAAGGCAGTTGGTTGTCACAAAAGCGGCTATCTACACATAATTTAAGCTTGTTCATCTTTAAAGTGTCACACCAGTGCGCAGCAAAAAAAAATAATTAAACTACGGAAGCTACGCAGGATAACACCACGCGAAAGGGAGCGATGCCTCGTTCACCCGAAAATGCATCGAACAGGCCCGAACTAAACAAAAGCACTGATAGCAGATGGCCTTGATACGCCCCCACTTATGGCACTCGACCAAAAGCACAAAGAAATGAGGCAATCAACCATTCAGCCAGGTGTCAGATGAACTGCAAAGTAAATTTGTTGTACCCTTGGCATACACATAATTACAGTTATATTCAATTGTAGACTTCTATTCAATCGTAGGTCTTGCTTATTTGTCCTCTGGTCACCTAGTCGTGCCCCAATCGCGCGCGGGCGTGGATGCCTGTGGCAATAGGTTTTCGACACTTTTTGTTTCAATTTTCGCGACCTCTGTAATTTGACGATGAAACTCTTCTGGATGATGAAGGCAAAAACCCAAGAAATGCACTACGATTTTTCGTGGCAGAAGGTTGGAAACATTTTCTACCTAAAGCTTTTGGCCAGCGCGCATTGCGCATTGAACACCAAGCTGATCTTGATAAAATTGCTTGAGATTCCTTCGCCGCGTTCATGCTTTTTAAATGCGAAACATTTATTAGCGAACTCTTTGAGCGTAACCATCTAGACTCCCAGGACTTCTAGCTCTCCTGGCCGTTTCAATAAAGGTATCGACACCAAACTTGGTATGGCATAACATTACTGTATGAATAACACATTTCACTAGTCATAACATGGAAATCATGTCATATATGTCATGAATTACGTGATTTATATTTTCTGGTCCTGCAGCACTTGCGTTGGTTTAGTTCAGATGGCGTGTCGCAAAATTGGCATGGTATGACATGATTCCATGGCACACATAATCGACAGAATCAAACATAAAAATCATGACATGCGTGTCATGTAACAACATGACTACATGCCACGCTAATGATGAGCTTGCGGCCGTTTCGCTAGCATCACATATACCAAATTTAGTACCTGAATGGATGACGAAGGCTTGTGACTAGTGCAAACATGATAATCATTAGATGCGTGTCACGTAACAACGTGACTACATGCCACGCTATTGATGCGCTGATGGCCATTTCGCTAGCTTCACTTATACCAAATATGGTATTACGAAACATAAATCGATGACGAAGGTATGATACTGGTGCAAACATGATAAACAAGAGATGCGTGTCATGCGACAACATGACTAACTTGCTATGCTCAGTATGCGCTCGCGACCATTTCGCTAGCTTCACATGTACCAAACTCGGTATTACGTGACGCGAACGGACGACGTAGGCAAATGACACATGCAAACATGATAATGACGACATGCGTGTCATGTAACAACACGACACGCATGACACGCACATCATAAATGCCACACTCATGATGTGCTCGCGGCCATTTCGCTAGCTTTACGCATGCCAAATTTGGTTTTACGTGATTTCAATGAATGAAGAAGGTATGTGACTGGTGCAAAAATGATAATCACGAGATGTGAGTCATGTGAGAACATGACTGCGTGCCACAGTCAAGGCACCAATACATTTCGACGTGATGCGGTGTGCGTGCTCGCCAGGGTTCATTTCGACGCGTCACGCCGGCGCTGCGAGGCCAGGCGCCAGTGCTGCCATATACTCGCAGTCACGCGCCGCGCTGCGTTGCTTTGACGCATGCGCGTTTCAGCGCGTCCGGCGTCCCTCCATCACGAAAACAGAGAGACGCAGTGTTTTCAGGGTAACGCATCGGCGCAAAATGTAGCATGTTGCATTTCGCACTGGTTGCCGTCGGGCCGCGCCGATGGACACTGGTCGCGCTGGTCGCGCCTGGCGTCAGAATATAAAGTGCTCGCGTTTTGCTAATGTAGCGTCGCTGTGGCTAGCGTGCGCGCAAGTCAACGCTACGTTGGAGTATACTGGGCTCTTCCAACACCACCTCGACTGTTGACAAGGCCCGTTCATACCCCTCTCTCCAGACGGCATACGTCACGCTAGTTGTCCGATGTTATGACCGGCACAGCAAGGAGGCGGCTTGCAAGGGACGCTCATCGGCGTAACGGTCAAACGCTGTCTGCGTCCTGCAGGAACGCGGGAGGCGTCTGTGTGCGCCGAAGGAAATGCACATAAGCGTCACTGGGACACACAGTCAGCGTCTAGCGCGTGCATGGACGGCTATAAAAGGAGCGTGTCGGGAGTGCGCTGTGCTCTCTCTATGGACTTCGCTGGCCCGCTCGTCTCGAGTGCGCTCTGGGCCCTTGTGATGGAAAGGCGCGTCTGTACGCTCTCATTGCAATGTACTTCTCTTGCAAATATGTAAATTAAACGCACCTCCTACTTGTTCGTGAGACGTGTCGCAAGAGTTATCCTTCGCCGGATCCTGGGTGGCAGCCTCAACCCCTCCCTGGACATATCACCAACTGTCCAGTGGCCGAGGACGCGTCACTCAGGTGGTGGTGTTGGTCACCCCGCGCACTTTTTTACCCCGAACGGCGGACAGGCCACGACAGGTTTGCCTTTCATCGCTACCTGCTTCGCTGGTTAGACTGCGTTAGGTGCTGCATCGCACTGCTATGAGTCTTCGTCCGTTCCCACGTGTCCTATTTTATTGGTGTTGTATTTGTGAGTATGTGATTATACATCGATCAGTGCGACATGGGACGTTGTTGTGTTCCCGGATGCCGCGGCAATTATGACAGTGGTCCAAAAGTGCATGTTTTCGCAGTCCCCAAGGATGAAGCTCGGAAGAAGTCTTGGATAAAAGCCATTCCGTGAAAAGATTTCACACCAAGCATACACTCCAAGGTGAGAAACTGCTGAAGTTTGTTGTCTTACCGGCTCTATCCCATTGCTGGCGTTCTGGCTCTGTTACTGTTGAACGGAGCGAGTATCGTGAGTGGTGATGGTAGTTTTGTCGCGCTTCAGGTAGGGAAGTGCGGTAATTTAGAACAAAAATACTCGGGCTCGTGTCAAAGTTCCCATTAGCCCATTTCGTATGAAAGTAATGAAGTCACTGTTATGCTTGGCGCAGGTCTGTGAACTCCACTTCCTCGAGGCTGACTTCATCACAAAGCTGTCACATTTCGACGCAGCGTCGAGACGGACATTGACAGTCGACAGCGAGAGAGTGCGCCTAGTGTCAGATGCTATACCATCGGTGTTTCCGAACTGTCCGCCCTACCTGAGCACGAATCGCAATCGTCGAGAATTTCCTGTCTCGAAACGAGCTCGAATGGAAGACGAGGCCTTGAGCAAAGCGATTAAGGGCTCTATATGCGGAAAAAAAAGCGAAGTGGAGAGAAATGCTGCGTCCTCTTTCGAACACTTAAGAGGCAAGCTTTCTGCTGTATGCAGTAATGATTTCTGGACCATCAAGGCCAACGATCGTTGCGTGATGTTTCTCCGCATCGAAGATAATCCTTCACCACACGTGAGGTTTTCCGTCACTGTGCTTGCTGATCTCTCACTTGCAGTCTCAGTAGGTATGATCAAGCTGGTTTCATTACCTTGCGGAGGCGCAGTTCCAGACGCAGTGCGTGACATTCGGACGTTGTCCTCACTGTCAATCAGCTGGAAAACCACATGACTGAGACGCCTGAAGTTGCAAGTCCATCGAAAACAGCGTCAATGTTGCAGCATATCGGCTCCTTATTGAATTAACTGTCCCAAGACAGTGACACGACCGAAGAACACAGTGCTTTGTTTCATTTGCTAAATGAGCAAATAGCTCTCGCACTCGCTGCCCCCATTCGTCGCTACAGTGCTGAAACGTTAGTGTTTTCCAGCATCCTGCCCTCCATATCTCCGCACGCCCATAACTTTGCCAGATCAGCGTCGACGTTGACTTTACCCCATCCTTCAACCATGCGCCGCGTTTGTTCCAAGTATGGAGGCGATCCACTGAAGGAGCAAAACGAAGCGAACTTCCTCTCCTACATTCGAGAAAGAGTGAAGTGCATGCATCCGCACGAAAAGACGGTGACGCTAATGGTTGATGAAATTCATATCAAGCCATACTTCAATTATAAAGGGGGGAGCATAGTTGAATCTGCAGCCAATTCTCAAGAGGCAGCCACAACCGCTCATGTTTTCATGCTTCAGTCGCTCTTGCCATCAAACAAAGATGTGCTTCACATTCTTCCTGTTGCTAAAATGACCGCCGAAATTCTACGTGAGTTCTGCAAGAAAGTAATTTTAGAATTAGAATCTATAGGCCTCAGGGTCATTGCTGTAATTACCGACAACAATTCCCTCAACCGGAAAATGATGTCGTTTTTCTCAGAGAAACAGGAAGTAAGCATTGTATATCCTCATCCAGCCGACAACAATCGGCCTCTGTTTTATATCGTAGACCCTGTGCACATACTGAAATACATCAGGAACAACTGGATGAATAAAAAAAACGAAGGAATATGCTTTTACTTTCCTGAAGTGTGCCTGTCAGGAATATTGCCCGACGGGCCACCCAGAATGAAAGCAGCATCATTTGAAGCCGTGCGGCAGCTGTATGCACTGGAGCAGACATCGCTTCTCAAGCTTGGCTACAAGCTAAATTCCAAGGCAATCAATCTAACACCTATGGAGAGACAAAATATAAAGTTGGTGTTAAATGTCATTAATCCGTTTGTATCAAACGCACTTGAGACGCTTGGCGATGCCCTTGAAACCACATGTGCCAGTTCAACAGCTCTCTTCATAAACATCATATCGACGTGGTGGAAAATCATCAACGTGAAGACCCCTCCAAAAGGTCGCCGACTGAACGACACCCTTCAAAATCATGTGAATTCTACGGTGGATCAACAGCTGGTTTTCCTTAGTGGCATGGTAGACTGGCTGGAAACTTGGAGCAGCGTCAACATGAGCCGTGGCTGCTTGACAAGGGAAACACATTCTGCGTTGAGAATCACTTGCTACTCCCTTGTTGAGCTTTCGCGGTACTGTTTAGAAGAACTGAAGTTCAAGTATGTCTTGCTGGGAAAATTTCAAACTGACACTCTTGAAGATCGCTTCGGTCGCTGCCGTCAGCTTGCTGGTGCACAATATCATGTTTCCGTGAGGCAGCTTCTGGAGTCTGAAAAGAAAATTCGTCTGCGAAACCTGCTGATGCTTCCGCTGCCAGACATCAGCAGCGAAAGTGACACAGAAGTATCGCAACTTAACTTCTCTGTTCACATCTCAAATGATGAAATTTCTAACTCAAAGCATGACATGGAGGTTGTTGCTTATATCGCTAGATATTGTGCTCATTCAGCTCTGAAGAAGCTGTCATGCGCATTTTGCAGCAGCGTGCTCTTCCTGGAGAGCAGGAATATAGATGTGGAAGGTAACACAATGATTTACAACTTGTCAAGAGGAAGTTTAAAGTTTCCGCAGCCGTGTACTGTGCACATGGTGCTGGTGACAACGCTTGTTGTCGAAAAGCTCACCAAGGGAGAAAATGCAAAGGCGTTCCTCGCGTCGAACATCCAACGTGGCATTGTAAGCTCCATTAACACATCACTGCTAGGAGACGTTGAGCTAGAGACTTGTGAAAATGGCCATACCTCTGAGACTATCGTGCGGCATGTAGTGCGTGTTGCAACAAATGTCGCTCTGAACAACTTTTGTAGACTTCGAAATGACACCATCCAAAGCACCGCACAAAAAAAAAGGCAGCTGACAGAAAAATCAAAACCTTGAACAAGAAATGAGGTAGGATGGTTTTAGCCTTTCGTTCTAATAAAACCACTTCTACAAATGCATTTCTGACTATTACAGTTTGATCACTAAAGTGTAAAGGCAGGCGTAAACAAATGCAGACCGCGCAAGAACAAAAAAAGAACAAAAAAAAAGAAACACCAGCTTTCAATGAGTGCCCACAGCAGATATAACGAGAACGAGTGGCGACGACGGCCGGGGTGCAGGTGGGCAACTAGCGTGACGTCACGCTCTCCCTGGGGGGACCTTGTCAATAGTCTAGGTGGTGTTGGCTCTTCTTGATGCGTTAGCGGCCGTTTTTCTAGCTCCACAAATGGCAAATTTGGTGTTATGTGCCCCCAATGAATGACGAAAATATATGAATGGTAGAAACAGGATAATCCTGTCACGCGTGTCATATAAGAACATGACAACATGATATGCTCATTGCGTGCTCACGGCCGTTTCGCTAGCTCCACATGTACTAAATTTGGTATCACGTGACGTGAATAGATGACGAAAGTAAACGAGACGTCGAAACATGATAATCAAGACACGGAAGTCATGTACGGCATCATTTACATCCACATCGTAACATCGTACTGATTTTAAAATGACATATTAACCTTTCTCATTCGTCATTCGCATTACATCGATTCCCACTGTACGTAGGATCTGCCAATTCTTTTATTAAATAAGGTTTTCGTTGGCTGACTACACTAAGATTATGTATCACGATGCTTCTTTGTTCAATTCTTTTGTACATACTGTGAGCAGCAGAAATGATAGCATGTAACTTTTAGACATAAATCATGGAAAACAAGCCTCTAGGATTTGATTCATCATTCTTCAGTCGCTTGACTACTATTTTAACCAAAAGGCATTTACGGAAACTTGGTTTCAGACTGATCAGGATGTCGTACAGTTTTAAATGCAAAGCATTTCTTAACGAACTTTCGCAACTTTGAGCGTATCTATCTATCTATCTATCTATCTATCTATCTATCTATCTATCTATCTATCTATCTATCTATCTATCTATCTATCTATCCAGCCGCCTATGACCGTTAGCTATCCTGGATGTTTCGATAATGGTATCCAGACGAAACTTGTTATGCATAACATGACTTTAGGACGAGAGTGACTAGTCATAACATAAAAATTATGCCATGTATGTCATTAATGTCATGATTCACATTTCATAGTCTTGCTGCTCTTGCGGTAGTCTCACCCAGATGACATAAAGCAAGACTGGTATGGTACGACATGACTGCATGGCGAATACAAGGAACAGACCCTAACATGAAAATCATGACATGCTTGTGAAGTAACAACATGAGTACAAGCCACACTCACGATGTACTTGCGGCCGTTTCGCTAGCTTCGCATGTACCAAGTTTGGTATTACGGGACTTGAATCAATGACGAAGGTGTGAGACTGATGCAAACATGATAATTATGAGATGTGTGTCATGTAACAACATGACTACCTGCTACGCTCATGATCCACTGGCAGCCGTTTCGCTAGCTTCGCATATACCAAATTTGGTAGTATGGGACGTGAATTTATGACGAAGGTATGTGACTGGTGCAAACATCATGGTCATGAGATGCGTGTAATGTAACAACATGACTGCATGTTACGCCCATGATGCGCTGGCGGCCGTTTCGCTAGCATCACATATGCCAAATTTGGTATTACGGGACGGTAATGGATGATGAAGGTATGTGACTGGTGCAAACAATATAGTCATGAGATGCGTGTCTTGTGAAAACAAGGCTACATGCCACACTCAAGGCGCCAATGCGCTTCGACGTGACCCGGCGCACATGCGCACCGGCGTTCGTTTTGTCGCGCCACGCCAGCGCCTCCGAGCCAGGCGCCAATTTCGTGCTTCTTTGCTTTCACGCATGCGCGTTCGAGCACACTCGGCGTCTCTCCGCCAAGAAGAGTGGCAGACGGAGTGCTGTCTAGGTAACGTCATCGGCACAATATGAAGCTTGTCGCATTTCGCGCCGGTTGCCACCGGGCGTCGCCACCGGACGCTGGTCGCACCAGTCGCGCCTGGCGTCGCTGTACCCAGCGTGCGCGCGCGTCAACCTTACGTCGGAGTATATTGGGCTCTTCATGAGGCGCGGGTGGCCGTTTCGCTAGCGCCACATATACCGAATTTGGTTTTACGTAACGCCAATAGACGACAAAGGTATATGACTGGTGCAAACATGGTAATCATGACACGTGTGTCATGTAAGAACACGACAACATACCACGCACATGATGCGCTCACGGGCGTTTCGCCAACTACACATATCCCGAATTCAATATCACGAGACGTGAATAAATGGCGAAGGTGAATGGTACGTTAAAGCATGATAATCATGTTATCCGTGTCATGTAAAGCGTGACTACATGCTAGGCTCATAGCGCACTCGTGGCCGTTTTGCTAGCTTAATATATACCGAAATTGGTATTTGGTGACGTGAGTAGACGACGAAGGTAAGTGACACGTCCAAGCATGATAATCATGGCATGGAAGTCATGTACGGCATAATTTACCTCAACCTTGTAACCTTGTGCTGATTTGAAAGTGACATATCAACCTTTCTCGTTCTTGCTTTGTATATCGTGGATTCCCAATGTACGTGAGATCTGCCCTTTTTTTTCTGGTGATAGATCAGACGGTGTTTACAGATCAGGCCGTAGGGGTGGAGAAACCTCTTTGTATATTAAAAGTGGTATTACTTTTGATGTATACTATTACGATTTATTGTAATAAATATTAAGTTTCCTTGACCCTATACAATATTGATAATGCCCCTGCGATTGTTTCGCTGTTATATGAGTTACCTTGGCTCTTATTGTGATTTTTTTTTTTGCCGGAACTGCCATAAACACTTTCTATTGCACTACACTTTGCCATTTGGTTCGTGAAGTATGTTCCCTTATTTGTATTTTGTGAACGGTACTGAAATTACACTTTTTTTATTTCTCCACTAACCCTATGCCTCAACAGAGGCCTGTAAGGTACTTTGAATAAATAATTAGGTGAATAAATAAATGAACAAGTGTGTGAATTTTTGGGTGTTACGGCAAATTATGAATTAGCTGTCGTGAAGGGCGTCGGAACAGTGATTGCTACATTTTATCGCATACTTTGTACGAAACCAAATTTTATTTCAATATAATACTTTCATGTTTCAATGTCTGTCTTTCAATATGCTGCCTATTTGGTGACATTACATAGCTATATTGAGAAACACTCCAGATCCCCATAAATTATTAAATTTGGTCGTATCATACCTTGTACAAACGTCATGTATTCGCCGACAAGGTTTACAGGATTAAGTGAAACCTACTGTGATTTGTGCGTGAATAGCCGTGATAAAAATGTTGTTATTTTTGTCATTCTTGCAAGCAATTTGAGTGACCACCTACCAATTTTCTGCATCTTTCGTGTTACATAAAACGAAATATATCGACCTCGTACTACTCCTGTTTTGTTATCGTAGCTTCGATGACGCATATTTCTCTGACTTCCTCTCGATGATTGAGCATGTCCACTAGTCAAATATTTTTAAGGAAAAAAGCTGAAGCATCTTATACGACATATTTTTGCAGTAAAGGTTATGAGGAAACTTTCCGAAAACCTTATGCAAAAATATAAAAAGTAGAAAACCAGGGCTAACAAAACAGTTACATCAGAGAATGAAAGTCCAAGATATCATGTACAATCAATTTAATATTCTAAAATATTTAGTGCTTCCTAACAACTAAAACAAAACGAGAAACAAGTTATACTCTGGTCTCAAGAAGGCACGGGCTGAATAATATAAAAGCAGATTCATGGCTGTTTCCGATGACTCAAAAAAGTTTGGAACACATTACGTTCTTTGATTGGTCAAAACAAATAGCATCCTTAGTAAATTCGCAACTGATGGTGTCTCATATATAAAAGGATATTTGTCAAATTATTAGTTTCTCCTTCAGGTACATATTCACTCTCTTCAATGCAATTACGCTTTGAAGGCTACATAGCTTCATTTTTTGTGAAGTCTCTATATTTATTTCATTTAATAAAATGGTAATCAGTTATTTTCTTATGGAGATAAACAAAACTTCTACTGCCGTTTACAATGATATCAAAGCATTTCTAATAGTGTCCGTTGCAAACTTACTTTCGGCAACTCTAAACGGCATTTTTTTCAGTGCCGCTCCCGTGCACACGGTTGATTTGACCGGCAGCAGCTCGGCGTCCGCACAAGAAACGCCACGCGAGCCCGGAGTACGTCCACTCGATTCTGTTGCCATGCGGCGTTGGTTCGACGAATGTTAAAAAAAAAGTGATGTTTTGAGCCGGCAATGAATAGAAACGCATCACGAGAGGGAGAGCGACACGAGACACGAGAGGCTTCGGATGCATTCGAACGAGTTCCGACACCGAATTCCGTTTCAATGTACAAGTAGCGACTGCCGATTCACTTATAACTTCAGCACAATACGGCTTTCTTTAAAATCGAACCATCTCTTAACTACATCGTTTCAGATATAGCTTGCATGGCGCAGCCAACAGGAATTGAATCGACTGAACTGCATGGGGAAGGAGAAATGACTCTATAAAAACGAGGGACGCCACGCCGTACATCGTCATTACACTCGGAAGCGACCTTCGTCGAAAGCCTGCTCACGACCCTCGATAGCAGCACGCTGGCCACCGCGACGAAAAAGCAAGTCATCGAAGAGCTGAGAGTACGAGTCCTACGATACTCCGGACGAAAGGAAGAGCTCATCGCACAGCTCACCCCCAATAACCACTCGCCAAGCCCTAGAGCCGACGGATTGGTCAACGATCAACCGGGTTGCCTACGACGACGACAGACAGGCGCACCTGGAGACGCTGTCCGCCAACAACGCGAGGATTCGCGCGGAAGTGAACAGTCTGTGAGCTCAGCTCAACCGTGAGACCACGAGTGAAGAACGTTAGACACTGCACAATGCAAAGTCACAACGCTTCATTGCCAACAGAACGGGTGACGACTCCAAATCACGGGCTGAATCATCCGGACACCACTGTCATAATAATGTATATGGGTTCGATGTAGCCGTCGTCACTGAAATACGGCACTAACCAAGACGCGGCATGCCCTGCCTCGCCAACCGTTTGAACGCACGGAAGAGAACCATTCATGGCCCAGATCCTCGCCGCGCTTGTGAGCCTGCCGACCCTGCTTGTCCACACACTGCCTGAGAGGTGCACCAACGACGAGCCCGACCGAAATTCATTCCACAAGCGACACGTTATCCTCAATACCCTTGTTCGTAGGGACACCTCAACAAAGTACCCACGAATGGAATGCGCAAGTGGAGGAAATCGCAACGCTCGCCCACTGGACGCTATCGCTCACGATGTTGACAGCATCCAGCCTCCTGACAAGATACGCCGAGAATTGCACCGCACCTGCGCCTCACAGCGTGACCCTTGGGAGAAATGGAAGCAAGCGATCATTCTCCGATTCAAACAGAGGCTGATATTGCAGGATTTCCTTGAACTGTAGGTGAAACGACGCCTTCAGAGCCGCGAGACCATCGTCAAATACATGTACTCAGAGAACGCAAATCTAAACTAAGAAAGTGTGCGACCTCTCGTTTAGTCCTTGGAATTTCCGCTGGATGGCGGTGCTTCTGGATGTGGTGTTTAACGTCCCAAAACCACTATATGATTATGAGAGATGCCGTAGTGGAGGGCTCCAGAAATTTCAACCACCTAGGGTTCTTTAACGTGCACCTAAATCTGGGCACACGGGCCTACAACATTTCCGCATCCATCGGAAACGCAGCCGCCGCAGCCGGGATTTGAAGCCGCGACCTGCGGGTCAGCAGCCGAGTACCTTAGCCACTAGACCACCGCGGCGGGGAACGGTGGAGCTTCTATATGCGGAATATATGATGAAAAGATGCGAGATGGTGGTACTTGGAGTGTTGACTAGATGGACGAACGGACACACAGACAGATGCATGGACGGACGCACAGATGGCTGCGCGGACGGGTGGCAAATTTACGGACGTAGGAGCGGATGCATGGACGAATGCAGGGACGGACGCATGGATGGACGTGCGAACGCACAAACAGACGCACGCATTGACGAATGGAAGCAAGAACGAATGGATGGAGGGATACTTCGCCCACCTCTCCATCATTCACCTTATGGATATGCTGCCATTTTTTTTTTCTAATTTCGCGCGATGTGGTTACGGACACTGGCGGCGGTGGTGGCGGGCAACTGCGCGTGGCCCCAGTTGTGATCCTATAATAGCTTTAGCTGTAAAAAGCAGTAAGAATAATCTTGAACGCTTACGAATCTTCAATGGTTCCTTTACGAACCTCAGACATTTAAGCAAACTTCCAACTCTATATTCACGCAGTAAACTGCACTAACTGCATATGCTATACATTATTATATACTGTATTGTTAGAAAAGACTTCGCTGGTTACATGCAGTATACCAGCGCCAGGCGAACGAAATAGAAGCACAGTAAGGCTATTGTTAGGTGACGAGTTAAAACGAACTAAAATCATTTTTCATTCATTTCTTGAACGATAGCAGCTTGGTGAGCTTCCAAGTGACATAGTTAGCCTATCATCCCTTCATGCATTCACAAATTTATTGCAAGACTACTTGTGATCGACCTTTAACGCAGCTCTTTTCATTTTCTGCCTTTTTAATGTATTCGCAATTTCTTTCGTGGTATGCATCCATCAGCGGAAAGTGCCCTTCAGTTCACATTACTTGATTTTGTGTCGTTAATCTTAGCATTCAAGTTCTTCACTCTTGCTCAATATTTTTATATGATTTCCGGGTGTTAAATCACTGGCTCCTGTACATGTTATTGTTCCCCTGTCTTACTTCACTGTACTATTGCAAATGCTGCTGGAGTTGTTCTTCACGCTCGCGTCTTCATTTCACATTCAGCTGCAAGTGTTCTTATCGTTGGTCATACGTGCTTTTGTTCTGGTGTGACTTTTTTGTTTTATTTCTTTCATCTGTTTGTCGACTTAAATGATAGATTGTGTAATATTGCTATTTGATGTACCCATTCCTGCCACAGCTCCCAAAATTCAGTCAGCTGTGTGTGATAAATAAAAAATAAAAATCAATGTACATGGCAACGAAGACGATAGAGGAGGAAGTGCTCATTATATTGTTTTAATCAGCTTACGGGCAGCTGCGTAACGGAGACTATATTTTTTTATCTTTTAATTACTAATAAAAGAGAACCGTTGTACATTTACTTGAGCTCGAACACTACAGAGCGATGTTTAGTAGAATAAAAGCAAGGCAGCTTAATTGCATGTTTTCCGGGCGCACCTCGTAGTCGTACCTGTTGAATGCAAGCTTTGCGCTCCAGCCATGTATAAACAAAGAATTGTGCTCAGACAAAGTCTTGGAGGGCACATTGAAAATGCACTTGTGTAGCTCACTAAGTGATAAAATAATATCTCGATCCTCATACGTCTGTAAACCTCAGGTTAGAAACTATCTTCGGTATATCAAAAACTTTCATAAGATGAGTGCTTCTGAACGTTAGGGTGCATTGTCAGGGAATGTCTGATACGATAGGGATCGCATAGTTGAGCCAGAAAAAGAGCTGACTGGACAACCGCTCCTTTTCGTGGAAATGCCAGCTCACGATCCACTAATCTTTATGACGCTTCCGGCGGCTGCTGATAGGAGGCCGTGCAAACAGGCTGACCAGACAGGCGGCGCCGCCATTGCCTTCTTCTCAAAGCTCACGGAGTGAGTGCACCTATAGGGAATTCACCGACAGTACAAACGCGTTAGGTCTGTACTCATATTCAGACAAAGAAAGGTACAGTTGCCAAGGGGACTGGCAAAACAGCAAAGACAGCGTGCCAAGAAACCTGCCTTCTGTAAACTCAGACATTCCAGCAAAATGACTTCACGCTAAGAGTTATAATTGACCATTTGTCACCTGTGCAGTACATTTCTCATAAACAAGGTACATACAATGCATACAAAGCGTTACATAAAATGCAAGAGTCACTATATGAAAGGTACAGTTAAAAAGGAAAGACAAAATAGATGACAGGACCTGCCGAGGCAGTGCCGTCAAGGTCTCTAGCGTGATCACCCGCCTTTAGCTCCGAATGTGTCATTGAAATTAAATGCAGAATAAATGGAACTAATTTACATGAACCTTTCTGCTTAAATTAAAACTATACGGCCTAACGTCCAGAGCAAGGCATTCAGTGAGTTATGGCGCACTCGTGTAAGTATTGGCACTCGTGATATTTTTTATCCGCTTTCGCCTGCTACGACTGCTGCTTAATTGCGAGTAGCGATGTCACAACTTAGCATCCGCAGACGAGAGTCATGCAAGAACCGTACACTGAAGCAGCGCATCCTGAAGTTTATAAAAGCAGCTATGTGCGGCGCTTCCGATTTTAAATCAGCTCCTTTATCCAACAGACGATGAGTTTCAGCGATGAACACCTTTTTGTAATGGAACAGGCGGTAAAAGACTATAATTACTAGGTCTGACTGTAGCACCGAGTTGCTTTTCTCTTGTGTACTTTTTCGGTCTTCGCTCAACTCCGTTAGAGCTCACGTCGTAGCTCAAGAACAGCATTACTCTAAATTTGCATTTTTGTTTGTTTGCTTTAGGACCTGCTTCTTTAGTACTGCTTCCGGTTGGCCCTCTTCACTCGACGCTCCCATGATGAATACATCGCCTCAATAGCCGCAAGCACAGCACTGTCCAGTGAACAGAGCATAGATATGAAATCTCAAACTAAAAGGTTTTCGAGAAGAAAAAGCCATATTCAAAGGAAAGGAACGAAGACAAGCGCCTTGTCACCATACTTTTTCTTGTGAACGTGTATTTTGCGCACAACCATTTCATTTCAGGTAAACTCTTAAAAAAAGTTAGGAAAAGGTTCGTAATCACAAGCAAATAGTCACTAACAAAAGCTGTGTGTAGCTTTTTTGGGCAGTGATTACGTTCTCGCTGCCTTTTTACTACCTACTGTGAAAAGTTTGAATGTTTACGACTTCTTGCGTACTGTTACTAACTTTTTGTCATGCACCTGGTTAACGAAATTGTTAAACAATTCTTAGAAGGTAATATTATGAGTTATCTACAGCGTAATGACTATATAGCACAGGGACCCATTCAAGTTCAGTGAGGCGATATGAGTAAGCTTTGCACCCGAAGTTGGATCTTCCATGCAACGTCTTCTTCGGATGATATTATGCGACAATAGACATAACACAATATTTCAACCTGCTTGATTGAACGTCCTAAATATCCTGGTAGCCGACACCTGTAAAAGTTCGCAGCAGTACCACGACGGCAGGTGCCACCTCAATGGGCACCTAATAAAATTGTACACTGTGTATATATCGACCCTTAACTAAAACCCTGCATGAGGTATCACTGCTCACTGGAACCAGCTGCGTACCTAAGACGCTGGGCTACTACTGGAACTGCTTGGAAATTACACGAGTCGCGTACCCTTCCCGTAGCGCATGTTTTCTCTTCTCATTCATAAAGATGTGTGCATAATTACCCAATGATTTACCGCAATGTTGATGCTCGTTAATTTGACCGTTTTAAAAAAGTGATTTGTCAGGCGAAAGGTTTCAGGCTACAATGTTTGTTTTTGTAACTGGTGCTGCTTATATGTTCCTTGTTAGCAATAAGAAGGGTACTAACCGCTACTATTCGAGTATTTAACGATGACGGTAGTTACATTTACCAACCTTACCGTTACTAACCAAAATACACATTACGCCAAGATTGAAATACTTGAGCAAGGTATTCATGGAGTGCTACAGTATAGATAGGAAGCGGAAACCGCGAGTGGAAGGCTCCTTGCTGCGTTCAAGCCTCCGATTGTGTTCATAGTCAACACTCCCGAAATGACCTCTTCAAAATACAACCGCTGATAAGCAAGTCTCAAAGTAATCTTAGAGACAATCTGTCTTCCTCGACGAGTTTAAAGCAATGCAGGAGTATTTGCCAGAAGATGTGCCATTGGCTTGTTTCTCGCGTTCGCTGTGCATTCTTTGCTTCTCTAGTTTCCGCACGATCGTTACTATATCATTTCTTCTACCAACGACCATTCAATAGTCGAAGCGGAGATAGGCTGGCTATTGACTTGGGCTAGGAGCAGGTTCAGTGCTCGACAAACAGTATCGCGCAAAGTGAACAGAACTAGCTAGTATTTAAAGAGCTTGGGTATCGCGTGTTAAGCAAGGTTCATGCGTACAAGTGGCCCTGAATGTTTAGTGAGAGCTGAATTTCAGCATAGAGCATCATTAAAGTGTCTTCAATGATTGTTTTCGTAAGACTGTATTGTGCATGCAACACAATGTTTCGTATTTAGAAGCAGTCTCTTTTAAAAGCTCTTCGTCACCACAGGGCCGACAGTCACTCCATTGCCAAAATTACTGTGTTCTACCAAGGTTCGTAGAGATCTCGTATAGTCTCTGATAAACTCATCATTCAGCTGGTCTCGTTTCTGAAAACAATAACATCCAAGAACCTTCTGGGACCAGATCACTAAATTAGTACATTATTGATATCTATGAACTCGAAAGACTTATGGGACGCCGCCAGAACCCTCAGTGCTTCGTACATTTGCCACTAAGCGCTGCTGCGCACCATTCGCTTCTAAGAAGGCTCTGCGGTGTCAGCATTACAAGATAACTTCAAACGTTCTACCCATGATGACCAGTCGGTGACATGCCCAAAGGCCCCTCCTATGTTCCGCAATTCAACTCGGTCCCGTGGTTTCTGATGCCACTTTAGACCCGCAAACTTCCTAATCTCATCTGCCTACCCAGTTTCCTGTCTCCTCTTTCCCCGTTTGCCCTCTTTTGGAATCCAGTGACTTACCCTAACGACCAGTGGTTATCCTGCCTACGTGCTATGTGCCCGGTCACTGTGCATTTATTTTTCTTGATATCAACTTGATATCCTTAACGCCGGTTTGCTCCCTAACCCACTCTGCTCTCGTGTCTCTTAAGATTATCTATCACTTTCCATTCCATCACTCAATGCGTCGTCCTCAAATTAAGCTGCACCCTCTATGTAAGCCTCCATGTTTTTGCTCCGTAGATGAATGAGTACTGGCAAGATGCAGCTGTTATATGCTTTCCTGTTGAGCGATGGTGGCAATCTACCAGCCATGATGTGAGAATACTTCCAAATGTATATACTCCACCCCATTCTTATTTTTCTAGTTACTTCAATCTCGTGGTTCGGTTCCGCGGTTACTACTTCACCAAAATAAACGTACTGTTTTACAACTTCAGGTGCCCTACTACCTATATTTATTTATTTATTTATGAATACTGCAACCCTAACATAGGGTTTTAGCAGGGTGGATACACATTTGCTAAATTAACAAATCGGCAAACAAGTAAATATAAAACAGGTGAGGTATGTACACAAAAAGACAATGGTTTGCAATGAACAGTCATAAGGGCATATAATGAAATCAGCGCTATATTCAAGTTGGTCACGAGTGGGGAATTGCTACAGTGATAGAAATAAAAAGCAGGATCACATATCAGACACTCACTGCTGGAGCTGCGCAGCAAAAAGATTCAAGGAAGACTGGGAAACAACTTCATTACTAAGGTTATTCCATTCGATGATTGTCCTGGGAAAAAATGAATATTTGAACGTGTTATTACGGGTGGAGAATGGGGTTATTGTAAGGGAATGCCTCTGTCTTGTGGCATATCCCGTGGAGAAATTAAGTATGTGTGATAAGTCTAACTTATAATAACCTTTAACTAACTGAAAGAAAAATTTCAATCTTAATACTTTATTCCTTTGAGTAGGTGTTGAAAGATTGGCTTTTGATAATAAACGTGTTATTGAAGTGCGGCCGAAACTGTTATAAATAAATCTAACAGCTCTCTTTTGAATTTTTTCCATTTCGCTAATGTTTTTTCTGGTGTGAGGGTACCAGATTATGGAAGCATAATCTAAAGAAGGTTGAACAATTGCATTAAAAGCAATAAGGCGAACGGCGGGGGTTGAAAGCTTGAGAGCTCGTCTAAGATAAAATAGCTTGTAATTGCACGAGCTTATTACAGTATTAATATGTCTTGTCCAGTTTAGGTCATTCGAAATCCAAAGACCAAGGTACTTGTAGTGTTGTACCTCCTGCAAAAAAACATTATTGGCTGAATATGCAAAATGAAGAGGGGTACGTTTGTGGGAAATTTTCATGAAAACAGTCTTTTTAAAATTAACTGACATCTGCCATTTATCACACCAACGAATGACCTTTTGAAATGCGTCGTTTAAATGAATTTGGTCGGTATGGTTTTCAACTTCCGAGTATAGAATGCAGTCATCCGCATATAACTTGACTTTTACAGGTATATCATGTGATATGTCATTTATAAACAACAAAAAGAAGAGCGGCCCAAGCACGGAGCCTTGGGGCACTCCCGAGTCAACCGGTACTGTACGAGAACAATGTTCATTGAAAGAGACGTATTGTTTTCGATTCAAAAGATAACCAGAAATCCAGTTTAGAAGCTGGGTATTTTTAAGAATTAAATCAAGTTTGAAGAGTAATTTATTGTGTGAGACCGTATCGAAAGCTTTAGCAAAATCCATAAAAATTGCATCTACCTGTTTTCCGGAATTTATAGATAGCGCAAAATCATGTACTGTTGTTACCAGCTGAGTACAAGTAGAAAATCCTTTCCTGAATCCGTGTTGTGAATCTGACAAAATATTGTGCTTATCTAGGAAGTCTGAAATGTGCTTATGTATTATATGCTCAATGAGTTTACAGGAAGTTGAAATTAATGAGATCGGCCGATAGTTAGTAACAGAATGGGGATCTCCACTCTTATGTAAGGGCTTGACTTTAGCAGTTACCCAGTCATCCGGAACTTGACCATCTTTCAGAGATTTAGAAAAGAGAATTGTTAGGTACTTTGAAACCCATTGTGCGTAGCGCTTTAAGAACTCATTCGGTATTCCATCCGGACCTGAAGATTTCTTAACATCCAGTTTTAAAAGCAGATTAAGAACTCCCTCTTCACTTATGATGATATCCGGAAGGGGTGGGCTTGCCACATCAAATGTTTCCAGGACACCGTTATCCCTCGTAAAAACAGATTTAAAATGATCATTGAAAGCGTTAGAAATAACAAATGAATCACTAGTTTCAACACCATCAATTACAAAAACATCAGTAGTCACAGTATTAGGCGAAATTAAACTCCAGAACCTCTCGGGAGACGAAGACATGAGACTCGGAAGTTGTTGGCCATAATAGCGTTCCTTATCAGACACAACATTTGCTTTCACTTGAGAAGCAAGTTCAGAAATTTTTTGCTGGAGGATACCTACGTCTTTAGAGCACCGTCTTTGATTTTTTAAACGTTTGAGCCGTCTTCGCAACTGCAACGTTTCCCGAGAAATCCAGGGGTTCTTTCCTTTCGATTTTTTTACAATACGAGGAACAAATCTATCAATACACTCATTTATAAGGTCTTTGAAACGCTTCCACAGATAATGAATATCAGCAGTGCAACTCGAAAAAGAATCAAATTCAAATGCTAGTAAATCCAATATTGAGGTGTCATCAGCACGTGAAAAGTTTGGGAACGAGACCACCTTGCAATTTTTCTTTAAAACAACATTAGTAAGCGTAAGTATCACAGCCTGATGATCAGATATTCCAGGGAGAACAGAACAGCTAGCTTGGGCAGAGATTGAACCACTAATGAAAAAAAGGTCTAGAATTGAACAAGAACTCGCGTGTATTCGAGTGCATTTGTCAACGATTTGCATCAAGTCAAAAGAAAACGCTATATCGATCATTCTTTCACCAATTTTATAGTTAGGTTGTTGCAAAGAGAAAGATGACCAACTAACATGAGGCAAATTAAAATCTCCAGCTAGAATAATCCGATCCTCAGGTTTCACATGGGCGGCGAGGTAGTTGTGTAGTTCATCCAGAACATCCATGGAGGAATTGGGTGGGCGATAAATAGCCCCAATAACGTACCTGGTCTTTCCGTAATATGCTTTGCAAAATATGCCCTCGACGTTACGTATGTCATGCATTTTTGTAATTTGCAATGACTGTCTAAACAGGATCGCCACTCCACCACCTCTACTCCCACGATCTTTACGGTACACACGGTAGCCCCGCGGAACAAATTCACTATCAAGTATGTTATCGTGCAACCATGTTTCGGTTAGGATAGCAATATGGGGACTATAGGCCAGGAGGGTTCCTTCTAATTCTGTGGTTTTGCTAATAACACTTCTACAGTTTAAATTTAGTATTTTCAGCGACGGTACACTGCACATATCCCGTCATTTTTCATTCTTCTTTAGCTTAACACGTGCATTTTTCGATTCATCCCAACTGAACAAGTTCCCATCCACACTCAGTCGATTGTAGAGTAGCTTAACTTTAGCACCGTTTTCTCTCTCTTTTTCGGAACTTTTCCACAGATTTCTGCGTGCCTCACGAACCCTGTATGAAAAATCTTCAGAAAAGGACAATACAGAGCCCTTTAACTTGTGCCTAACCTTCAAAACAGACATCTTCTCACGATAATCAATAAACTTTAGAATAACTGGTCTGTCTTTGTTTTCAACTATGCGTCCAAGCCTGTGGCATCTTTCAACAGTAATTGCCTTTATACCTAATGTATTTTCGAGGATTTCCTCGACATTATCTTGGAGCATCTGAGGTGTTTCCCTAGGGGATTCCTTTAGTCCATAAATGATTAGGTTATTTCTACGGCTCCGATTTTCAAAATCATCAACTTTACCTTCAAGGAATGCTAATTTTTGCTGCATTTGAGTCATAGTATCCTCAAGTACTTTCACTTGTTGAGGCAATGCGGAAAATTTATTCATGTGACGCTCAATGGCATCCACTCGTTCTGTTAGCGTGCCAAATTTTTCAACTAAATCTTTCTGGTTGGCCTGTACGTTCTCAATAGCTGCTTTCATTGTTTTTTGGCCAGCAAGAAGCTGAGATAGCATTTCCTTTTCCGTAAGGGGACCAGGATTAGCTTCAACGTCACCGCAAACCAACAGATCAACAGGTATAGGTGTGACGCAAGCAAAAAGAAGTTTAAGACACAGTGGGCAAGGCAGCAGCAGCAGGAATCGGTTATCACTTCGATAACAGGGGGCAGGAAAGTACCTACTAACCTGTATTGCAAGGCAAAGCGGATTACTGAGCATGTTGCCTTCTCTGCTGCTGACAAGCCCACTGCCATGGTATGAGACTGCCCGTGGATTTAAAGGCTCCGAAGCGATCACGGGAACCGACGTCACTCGGCGTTGATTCCACGTGGACGCTAAGATGAGAAGGGGCGTTGTTTCCTCGATGCAGCAGCGATCGTCCACAGGTGATGATAACCAGGCTTCGCCAGGCCAGCCAGACGAGGTGACGTCATCATCCCGAGCCAGCCCCGGAAAGACGGTGCATACCGCAGGGCTTTCACCAAGAAGAATCGCCAAGACCTGTATTGCAAGGCAAAGCGGATTACTGAGCATGTTGCCTTCTCTGCTGCTGACAAGCCCACTGCCATGGTATGAGACTGCCCGTGGATTTAAAGGCTCCGAAGCGATCACGGGAACCGACGTCACTCGGCGTTGATTCCACGTGGACGCTAAGATGAGAAGGGGCGTTGTTTCCTCGATGCAGCAGCGATCGTCCACAGGTGATGATAACCAGGCTTCGCCAGGCCAGCCAGACGAGGTGACGTCATCATCCCGAGCCAGCCCCGGAAAGACGGTGCATACCGCAGGGCTTTCACCAAGAAGAATCGCCAAGACCTGTATTGCAAGGCAAAGCGGATTACTGAGCATGTTGCCTTCTCTGCTGCTGACAAGCCCACTCTGATATGATCTAGGTGCTGTTCTTTTCCGAGGTTGTTGTACATAAATTTCCTTTTCTGTAGATTAATTGTGAGACCTACCCTTCTGATGTCCTTGTAAAGTTGAGTAATCATTAGTTTCAATTCGTCCTCTCAGTTACTAAACAATTCAATGTCATCGACGAAGGCAAGTTACTACGGTACACTCACAGAATTTGAGGGAGTACTGCAAAAGCAGAGGAACTGTGAGCAGAGGAACTCCGCAGAGTTCTTGAACTCCGTGGGGGAGTTGGGCAGAGTTGGCTGCGGAACTTGCTCTTTCTTTGAAGGCAGAATAAAAGAGACTGTGAACGCTCTGCTACTCAGGTGGAGTTCCCAATCTATGCAACTCTAGTGCCGATGAGGCGTGAATCGGTATGGCACTCCGTCCTTGTTGACTGAGTACAGTCTAGCGCTTGCATGTTAGTTCCGATGCCGCAAAGCAATATAACTGTCTCGTAACCATACGCCTTTGAGTGTAGACGCCCGAGTTGTAAGTTTAATGCGGCAAGTTAGTGAGATTACTTTATATGATAACAAAAGCATGGTTTGTGATCATGAAGGTTTCGTTTTTCAAGCGGCAACAGCAGCACGTTCACAGCATGAAAGAGCGGCCACATCTAACGCGTCACCCAAAGGTAGTTTATGGCAAGAAATGAATTGCTATTGAAGTAGAGGCTCTACACACAAAGTAAAAATTTAGGTACAAAATAAAAAAAAATTGGCCCCTGATCTGCATGTAATCTGCAAATGTCGTCGAAAGACAATAGTCTTGCATGTGGAAAGAGTGAACAAAACAATTATTTGATGTTCCGTGCAAAAAAAATTGGTGAACGGTATTTCGAAGGCGCTGCGTTATGCCTAGTTCATACTGAAACATCCGCTTTCTACAGCGACCGAAATTCCCCTGCCGCCGAAACGGAGCGTCGTTCGCACTGGACGCGCCCGCGCCGCCGAATATGCCATCTACTACGGGGCGAACGCGGGATGGATGCGCTGTCACCCGGTTGTTGTCGCGGCTCGCAAATGCCACTACGGTATCCGGTGGCGTATACTTCGACGATTATCGTACGCAAGAAGCAAGAAAAGACAGTACTGCTTACTTTGCTGGCAAGTTGCTGTCTTGTAATGCACGAAGAGCAAAAAAACCACTGACGCCAGCGGCGTTGGTGGGTTAGTTTTGCTCTGCAAGACCGCAACAAGCTCGGTCACGCCAACAGCAAGCTCCGTCACCTCTTTCACGAAATACGGAGGCGAAGTAGGCACAGAGTAGGTTAAACTCCCGTAGGTTTCAACATTCAGTTACGTGCACTGCGGCATAACAAGTGAGTAGGGCTTGGCCGCCATTTTTCAAAATTTCTTGACTAGCGCTCCTATTAGTCCGCGGTGACCGATTCGGCGGCAGACGCCGCAAAAATCGGTCCGAGAGCGATCGGCGCGGAGACGGCCCTTTCAGCGGATCTCGCCGCCGCCGAACCGGATTCGGAGCACTTTCGGTGGCCGGAATGCTCAGTGTGAACGTGGCCTAAGTGCCTCGAGCGTGCAGCGGAGGCGAACAAGCGCATCAAGTTACGTCACACGCGAGACATGAGCCCCAATTGCCAGGTCTTTTTTTCGGAAAACAAAGCGCGTGGCTCTGAGACGGGTGTGCGCGCCAATCTCAGAGGTGATAAGGTGCAGAACGCAAGGTGACGGTAGGTGCCACCACCGTCTCGTCTTAGCAAAGCGTCGGAAACATTCCCCGTTCCATGCAAGCGTTGCATGGTCAGCGCAGCGTAATAAGCGCTACGGTCCTTAGAATTACTTATGTATGCCTTTTCTAGTAAAAGACGAACATGCAGAATATATACGTGCTGTTATGGTGCCTCAGATTTGCGCAACATTTGGTTTTAAATTGACAATCCTACACGTATGAACCCTGATTCTTGAGCAACATTGGTAGGTACTGCGGATGCGGTCAGCCGTTCGGGATATCGGCTGGTGCTGTTTCGAGTATCCGGTTCACGTTAACGGTGGACAAACAGACAATTGGACACCCAGACAGACAGACAAACCAAAGTTTTCACATTGAATGTTCCCAAGAAAGACTATCGTCTTTAAAAACTCAGTTGTTGGGTTTGGACTCACCACGTACAAATTAAGAGGTGGGTATTCTGACCATTGCGCCACGTCGCACCATGCTCACGGTGTGGTAAAAAAAGGAGAAAAAACTGCTGAAAGGAAAACGCGCCGTTTTTCTTCACAGGTCGGAGTTGGAACGAATGCGTGATTTTTGTTTCTGACTAAACCTTGAGTCTTCATAATATGTAAACTTCTGGCGTTCACGCATGACATGCCACTACTGCCAAGACACCGAGTTCCTTTCAGAATTCACAACATACTAAAGAAAATATACAAGAATTACCGAGAGCCTCGGGCAGATTATCAGCTTTTACTGCCGAAAGCAACAGCCGTATGTCGCTTTTTACAGCGAAAGTTGTTATGAGATCACTTTTCGGGTCAGCGCAGTTGCATGTTGTCCGCCACCGCCGCCGTTGTCCGTAACCACATCGGGTGAAATTAGAAAAAAAAAGCTTGCACCAATGACACAGTGGGGCTGGAACCCGGGTCTGCTGGGTGCAAGGCCAATATTCTACCTCGGAGTTACGCCGGTGGTAGTAATTTGTTAACAAATTTGTCTTAGGCAGGCATGACGTAGCACCAATGGCACAGTGGGGCTCTAACACCGGTCCGCTGAGTGCCAGCCCAGTATTCTATACCACTGAGCTACACCGATGCTTGTGACTCGTTGTCAAACTTGCCTTAGGCAGCCTTGATGTCGGCAAAGCAATCGCGTTATTATGACCTGTAAAGCGTTTTACAACAACGAAAAAACCAGACGTCGCAAAATCCGAATAGCTTAACAAGTGGGCCGTCCAGTGCTCTAACCTCATACAAAGTCCCGTTCTTGTTTCCCTATATATCAACTGTGGCGGATATCCACTTCAGCCATAACTTCTCATCGTCCGTCACTTCATAGAAAATTGGCACAAAATTCTTTGCGAGTGTCTAGCGAATACCACGCTTTTCAGAAGAATGACGAAAAATAGCATAGCGAATGCCAGCCTACTAAACCCAAAAGTTTACTATTACTGCCGCTCTTGTAGTTTTCGCTGTGACTATGCTGCGCCTACCGTGCAGGCCTAGCATTTTTTTACTGGTTGATGTGCGCAGAATATCGACTGTAATGATCGATAAGTACGCACATCAGTGATTCAATAGGGTGTACTTTCTTGCGCAAGAGAGCTTTAGTGCAGTGGTCGTGTGTGAGTGTACTGGTTTGCATCTGTAAACCGAAAGCTGGAACAACATAGCCGATAGCTAAAAAGCAAATTTATTGATATGTGGGGTTTAACGTCCCAAAACCACCGTATGATTATGAGAGACGCCGTAGTGGAGGGCTCCGGAAATTTCGACCACCTGGGGTTCTTTAACGTCCACCCAAATCTAAGCACACAGGCCCGCATCAATTTCGCCTCCAATGAAAATCTAAAAACCAAATTGCATGCGCACAAAAGTGTCTCATCGTGTTACTTTATTTAACGCACCCCGAACGACAAGCGTGTGTTTCCACGTTCGAGTGCCGACAAGTGCGCCCGCCGGCTTTCAGCGGCGGCGCGTGTTCGATGCGCCACGAGCTGAAAGCGCGTCGCATCGATGCTGATCGCTTCCTGTGTAGACACCGTACCCAAGAAACAACAAATGAATCAGCTTAACCGATGACAATGCTCTACTGTACAGTTATTGTTACTCCTCTGCATAGCATATTATTAAACCCAGCAGCCCCGATGACATGTTTCACGGGCTCGGCTAGTAAGCTATAGGCCTACATTCGCTGGGAGTTGTCACATTTAGTTGGACCTATCTCGGCGCAGTTGGCTCGCGAAGGTTGAAGTTTGAGCATTCCGCAAGCCTCTCATTAAGGCATCAAAGTGTGGACGAGGTAAGCTAGGCTATAAGAATTGCCAGAGATGCATTTGAGTTAGAGGTCTGCTGACTGGCGTCGTTTTTTTTTTTTGCGTACAAGTACGCACCACGACATTGCAAGTCGGATCATACGCCGCTCCGTAACGTTCGTAGAATATTTCTCGGCCATCACTGCTGAAGGATCGTCTCAAGTGTATTTGTAAGTGCCTAGCTACAACTCCCCGGCTCAAGCATAAGTGACTTCACCGCATTCAGCGAATATAACAGAATGCCAGCTGATAATTGAAATTTATAAATGAAAATGGCATTGATTGTCAGGTAGCTTTATATTGAAAGGCCGATGTGCCTGCAAAGTACGCAACGATCACCCGATATTAGATGTATATTTGCTTTTGAATACGCGCAATAGTGGTATCGCGCCACCCGCACAAGAAAAGAACTAGACATCATAAGTATAAATACCGGTGGCAATATGAATAACGCTTTCGAGCATCGAACGAGTTGTTTGGAGGTCGTAGGTTCGATTCCTGCTCAAGGCAAGGTATTTTTTCACCCACTTTTCTTTCTCTGCATTTACATTACATTGGTTTTAATAACCTGCTCTGTACATTCCTTGGTATTATTGTCTGTTAGATCTCATTAATATTGTATCAAAACACGGAAGAACGAGTGCTTTAATATACACTTATTTCAATATATATATATATATATATATATATATATATATAAAGACCCTGGTTTTAGCGCTTCAGGAGTGATTCTGCTCTTTCTACTCTTGGGGGGACTTGATGCGCACTAACCTGACCAGATTGTAAAACTCTGAGAGCAGTGCAACTTCCGAAGAGAGTGTATGAACTCAATTTCAGAAGCGTGACTGTACTCTCTCTGGCGAGGGAGCTGGTTCACTCTCGTTCAGCCAGATTACCAGCACTCTGCCAAGAGAGTGTGCCTACTCTGTGCAACAGACAGCTTGCAGCACTCCTGAAAAGAGGGTGAAATATGGGACAAGTCTCTACTCCTGCAAGAAAGGTTGCCAGCACTCTCTTAGGGCTGTGAGTGAACTCTTTAATAACTCGTCTTCCTGCAGATGACAAGCACTGTGGAGGCATTCAGGTACTGTGAAGCTTTCAAATGGAAGATGCATACATCGTATCGCTACTCTTCCAGGGCAGTCCTTCCATGACGTCATTCCCTGTCGTATGTTTTCTGTGCATGCGTCTATGTACAATATGGTATGTATGCTATGCTAATGAGACTTATACTTTGGTCCATGACCTGTCATTAAGGTTCTTCATGTAATTATCACATTCATCAAGTTAACAAAATGACCGTGAACGCACCAAGACCATGTCACGCAACTGACAACGTACGTAAAATGCATGTCACTGTTTTCATGTGTCGAGCTGACATTAAGTTTGTGATGCACCTATAGCGTACGTAACGCTAGCGAAACAGTCACAAGCGCGCCATGAACGTAGCAGGTAAATTCCGTATACGACATACATTCATTTAATTTTTGTGTTGCAAGCTGTTACAATAGCTCACATGCAATCAAGTGACGCTCTACCAAGCTTGGTATACACATGAAGCGAGAGAAACGGGCCCACCACGCTTGCGCAGGAGCCTTCGAACTATCGCAAGTCAGTGTTTCTACGTGTTTTCGTGTTTTCAGCATTATTATCGTGTTTAAGCATTACCAGTAAGATAGCAAAATGAGCACGCGTAGCAACGTCGTCACGACGGGGTGACGGCACTCTCACTTCCCACGCGCACCGCAAAAAGTCGACCATACTTCGCGCGCCCTTATTTCGCGGTAGAGAGGATCGTACGGCTTAACTGGCGTTCAGCTTTTACCGGAATGATCCTGTTCTAGTTACCATGCAGGCGCACAAAGGTCACTGCAATCGTTGCACAGTCTACGTTTGCAATAACAGTGCTTTTTTGGGACACAGCAAAGGGGCACTTCAGTTTTTTTCTAGTTATTTGGCAGACACAAAACAATGTAGTGTGTTTGCTCTCATATACTCAGACTTTAAAAAAATAACATGCGGAATACCCCAGGGAACTGTGCTAGGCCCTAAGTTATTTTCATCATTCATAAATAACCTACCGTCAGTTCTTTCACGCAAAACCATAATGTATGCTGATGACACCGCATTACTTTTTTGAGGTAAACCTCTCCGTTCGCTAAATGAACAAGTCACGGCAGAGTTATCAACTATTTCCACATGGTTCGCACACAACAAGCACTCAATAAATATAGCCGAAACCAAGCAAGTTATATTTTACTCCAGGAGAAAAAATCTAGATTATAACCGCCTGTACTAGGAAATTAACAACTCACCCATCAAGCGAGTTTCCACGTTTAAGTATTTGGGTGTTCAAACAGACGAAAACATGAATTAAAAGGTTGAGGTTAATTACATATCCAAAAAGCTGCTTTCACATGCTTCACGCTCAATGAAGCCAGATATTGCTTTTCCTATAACTTGCTTCGATCATTACACTGCTCTATATTTCACTCTCAAATCAGTTATTTTAGCCAGATATGGCTTTACGTACCCAACGTGCATCGAAATGACCGCACGGTTACAAAAACACACCCTACGAATCATTACGTCTTCTTCTACCACAAGCTCGAATCTGTTTTCATCTACTCAAATACTGCCTTTCACGTCTCAGCGAAATTTTAAAACCGCGGTAATAATAATTTCAACCATTAACACCACTTTTTCATTACATGTGAGTACGTTTTCTGCATCCACCGACAACACAAGGCATGCAGGCAATGGCAACCTTAACCTTCCCAGTTGTAGGAATCTATATAACGAACGGTTAATTCAGTTCACTGGTGCTTAAATATAGAACACAATTCCAAGTGAACTTAAACTTGCCCGCAAATTCATTTTACTTGCAAAATACGCTTTGTTATTCAGTCGTGTTCTGAAGCGCAGTGAAGATCACGTCCATAATTTTTTATGCCTCACCTGGTACATGTCTCTCCCCTTCTTGTTTTTTTTCTTCGTTATTTTGATTCAAGTTAAAAGGTTCTTTATTCTTTAACGCAGCGTTATGCGAAAATTCTGCCATTCTTTTCGGGTGGCCCGTCTTTTGTACATTTTACACAATGCATGCCATTCGTTCTTCTTTATTACTTTTGTACTTAGGACTTAGCAGCAATTCCGTATTTATTGTCATGTGCGTTTCATTATATATAATGTATCTTTGAAGCTACTCAATCATCGAACTTGTATAAAGACTCATAATCATATCATGTGCTCCTCTGCTCCAGGCATGTAAAAAAATTCATGTATTACTAGATTGGACCAGTAACTAGCCACACAGCCTAACGGTCCAAATATTTTGTAACCACTTTGGTATTCGGTTCATTGAATAAACACTGATTGATTGATTGATTCATTGATTGATTGATTGATTGATTGATTGATTGATTGATTGATTGATTGATTGATTGATTGATTGATTGATTGATTGACATCTGAGATGCTTATTCGCGTTCATCCGTACTTGAGAGTACGTTTCGTGCGTCATTTGTGCGTGAGAAACGTGGAACATGTTTCAATCTGCTAGCCATTCTGCGGGTGACCTTCAGATTTGTTGCTATCACGTTCATTGCTTCGCCTTTGTGACAAATTTGTGACTTTTCCTGCTTACACGCGCTATACGGCAAACGTCGTCTCGTTCTAAACGGTGATGTAGAACTAAGTCAGGTGCCTCCAAATAAATCGGCGAATACCAGTGAAACCAATTCTTCAAGCAAAAAGCGAACAACCTGGAATGCAGTTAGCTCCAACGCTCTCAACGAAAGTACTCATGACCACTCCGATACCGCGTGCTGACTATGATCCTCCGCCTGTCTCTGAACTTTTGGAGGGGCAAACTGAGCTAGCTCATGATATTGCTGACATCAATATGTTTCAACATACGGTTGCCTGTCGTTTTCATGCTTTGGAATCGCGCATTGGTACTTTGGAACATTCTGTTGACCCTATTGAATACAGTGACGCTAGTGCTTTACGCGCCGTAACTGAATGCCTAACTTCTAAGATCTCAAAAATTGATGACCTCGAAAATTGTTCCAGAAGAAAGAATTTGATCATACACCGTATTTTAGAAGACCACAATGAAAATACTAGCACACTCTTATGCAGCGTAACTTAAAATTACCCGTGAAAATTACCTGTCCGTTAATCAAACGTGTCCACAGGCTTGAAAAAGCTTGCTATACACGCCCTGCCATTCTAATGCCTTCTACTTCGGGGATGAAAGGCATTGTTCTCGCAAATGAATTTAAACTGAAGGACTCAAACGTGTTTAATGCAGAATAGCTTTTTGCACGTATTAGATAATACACACGAAAAAAAGTTTTTGGGAGACTTCACTTTCTTATCGCCACAACGGCTCTGTGGTGAAGTAAAGATACGATCATGCACACATGGATAACGTACGTTATTATTGGGATGACCATTCACACTCATTAGTGAAAATCTGCAATCGAGCGCAACACTGTCAGTTTTCTGTCCCAGCAACTTTTAATCTCATCTCATCTACATCATGACCTCAATGCAGCCGTCATAAAAACTTAGTAGTCCTGAACATCAATGGTCGTACTACTGCTAAAAAGTTTCTTGATTTGTTGTTTCTCGTCGCAACTTATTTTCCTCATATCTTTGGCATGACGCAGTCATGGCTACATTGTAGCATTTAAAACTCTGAGTTCACACCCTCTGTGTATTCTGCCGTACCTAAGGACGGAGCGCGAGGCATTGATGGTGGCGTTGCACGATACTTTTCCGCTCAGATATCGGGTCTCCTGAAAGTGAATCCCTCTAGTGTAAGGTCTACTTAAATAATCAGTGTAAGTAATCAGCGTTAGAGTTGTATATCACCAACCCGCATCATTCCTTGAAGTTCTTCGTGTGCTTGCCAATTTCGTGTGCGATATAAATATTCATTCATTAAGATTCATCTCTATGGGCGATATCAACGCTACTGACATTCATTGACCTTGCCTGAGTGTAATGGGTTGCGATGCTGCGATATGCTTGAATTATTAAGTACTTCGCTATCTTACTCAAGCTGTCTCATGCCAACTAGGTTCAATTCTATGCTAGACTTAGTTTTCTTGAGTACAGATCTACCTAACAGCAACTTTTCTTGCGACATAGTTAAAGGAATATCAAACAATGAAGGTATCTTGTCTCCACTTTGTTATTCCACTTCCTAGTCACCTTATAAATTCAGCAGCTTCCCTAATTTCACTCGTGCTGACGACACTTATATAGCTGATATTTTGGTTGCTCAATTTGATACGTTTTGCCCGTTTTCTTACACTTAAGATATATCTTGCTAATTACTTGAAGATCTTGTAAAGGCATCTATGCGAAGATTTGTGCAAATTAAGATAAAAAAAGCAATGCTAATCCTCCTTGAATTACTCGAGATCTCTTACACTTATCTCGTCGTGTCCGTCGACTTCGGCGCTCCTGAATATCTAGTAATTCCAATGCCCTGCACCAGTTTCAGAAAGCTAACTGTGAACTCAACTCAATGATGCAAACAGCAAAATATTTCTTTCATCGCGTTCAGTTGCCGCATCTGTTAGGGATAAATTGATGCAATTTTCAGTGTTCAATTTTGTCTCATATCAACTCGCCTTCTTCTTCTAAAATAGGTGATGACCTTCTTATTGACCTCCCAGCTGTATATAATGCATTTGTAACTATTTGCAGTCTGTGTTCGTTTCTGACAACAACACCATTCCTTTTCTGACCATCGTTTCTTGTTCTGAACTGATCAGTGATACAAAAACAACGAAGGCATTTTGAGCCTTATCTTAAAATTGGATGTAAAAAATGCATTGACCCGGACAATATATACCATGCATTATTAGTGTGTTACTTTCTGTGGTCATCGTTTACCAATCATATTCAATAAATTTTTGTCTTCTGGCACTGTTCCCTCTTCATGGAATGTGGCTAAGGTTATCTATATTTTTAAACCTAGCGATAAGCCGTCTTTTGAGTTAGAGACCATTAATATTGACTTCGCAGTCATGCGAAATGTTACAACATATTCATGAACACATTACGCCCTTCTTCGAATCAAAACAATTGCTATCTAACAGACAACATGGGTTTAGACATGTTTTTAGCGGAACAACGCAATTAGTCGAATTCACGCATGATACCTTGCTTAGCCTTGATCACGGCGTCCAGGTTAACACTGTGTTTATACACTCCGCAAAGGCTTTGAAGACAGTATGATATTCTAAACTCCTAGCTTAACTCGACGTGATACTAAACGATCCTCGATTGCTTAACTAGGTATCTAGCCTTTTGTCATCTCGATCTCAGTTTCTTTCTTACAGGTCAACTAACTCTGCTGTTATTAGTGTAACATCTGGAGTGCCACGAGAGTCCGTTCTTGGGCCTTTACTTTTTTTTTTGCATCACGTAAACTACTCGCCTGCCCACACCTCCTCTCCAGTTAGTTCTTATGCCGACGATTGCATTTTGAATGGAGTCATCAAAACACAGTGCGACCACTACCGCTTGCAGGGGTCGTTTTCTGGGTTTCGCAATGGGAGCGAAACTCGACTGATGCCGGCGAACTCTAGTTATGAAAATGATGACTCACAGTACCTGGTTGACATGAATTCCCAAGGGAAAGAAGAGTGTCATGGAGATGCTTAAGAGGAGATCGATGATGGAGAAATTTTTTTCATTGAAGCGTTGACTTCAATAGAACGCAGCATTTTGCTTTATATAAATGAATTTCTTGCCTAAGAAATCTTGAAAAAAAATGGTTTGTGCGCAGTACAGGGCTGCAATGAAGGGCTCAGCGAGCCATCGCACGCATATTTAACTACACTCAAAGAGTATGTTTAGGATGGCGAGAACTTGTGTTATCCGAGCGGTGAGGTTATGAGCTCGCTCATATCTTGTAAAGAGGACTTGAAAGGAATGAGATCCTGAGCAGACAGCCAGTTCACCTTAGATTCCGCTCTCAAAGCTGTAAGTGAATATTCAATTGAAAGGGCGACCTGCAATGTGCAGGCATGCCAACAATGCAAGGGTTTTCTGGAAAAAATGCTGATATCAAGTTGTACGCAAGTAAAGCTGTGCATTCACCTGCGCCAGCTCGAATCGACGAGAACCAGTGGAAGTGGAAGCAAGACATGTGCTGAGGTTAACTTGCAGTGAGTTATAGCGCTTGTTTTTGAAGTGTAATAAAGTAATTATCCAAATAAAACTGGGGCCTTAGAAATCGCTGTAAAATAAATTCAATGTGCTTGCTCATCGTTATAAAGCCGTGTGGTCGCTTCATTTTAGCGATATCAATGAACGCTATGAAAGTTGCTAGTTTACCATATATTCCTAAAGAAAACACGCTAAACCAGGTTTCAGAGTCAATGCCTGCGTGCGAGCCATGGTTTAATGCCGTAAAAGGCATATGTAGATAATCAAATAGTATGGTAAGTTTTCAACATTTTTTTGCCAATGCGCTGTTTGCAGTGAGGTATAAGACATGAAAACAACATACAGTATACTGTGCGTTGCAGGTTGTGGTCTGTAACTGAGGTAGCTATAGAATATTTCAAAAAGAATATATGAAAATATGGTACGGAATCACAATTTTAGGGACGAAGTTTCTAAAGTCGTGGGTTTGTCCGCGCATTTCTGTGACCGGTTCGTAACCACCTAGCTGTATAACTCCCTCTGCATGTGGCGCTATTGAGAGTGACAGACGGATGGAAAGACAGGTGGATGCACGGACGGCGGAAGCAAGAACAGGCGGACGGAAGTACGTTTAGCCCCACTCATCATGAATGCTGGTCAGTGCAACGAAGAGTTCGTCCGTCCATGCCAATTTTTTCTCCGTGGATGTGCTGCACGGACGGATGTAGGAATGGACGTACGGATGGACGGGAGGCAGAATCACGGACGGAAGCACGGATAAACGCTTCGCCGCACACATCATCATTCACTCTGGATATGCTGTGATTTTTTTTCTGTCAACAGCACAAGTATTTTATTCTTTTTTTAAAGCCAGCTGGCAAATGGCAAACTGCTTTACGCTTTTGTGGAATGCGAACAACACACAGACACATTGAAAGGTCAGGTGACTTAGGTGCGGGTGTTTCACATCTTTAACCTATATAAATCGTCGGCGACTAGTCCGAAAAGTAGCTAATTCACGGTGTAGATGCGGCTTGCGTCAACGGTATTTTTTCTGCTCCGAGCAACTCCAGCTGCGATTCCCACTTTAAAAATGGAGACTAGAGACTTTATATCTAAGTTAAGACCTTCTCACTACAGATGAAAAAAATTGGTAGATCTTACGTAAACTGGCAATCTATGATATGTTCTTATGGGGGAGACGCCGCAGGCGCCGAACAGTGAGGAAGGAAAATATCGGCTCTCGCTCTCAGTATCTGTTTCCGCCAGTTAATCAATGTGTGTCATTGAATGGATTACATCGATCGACGCATTAACATCGAGGAGAACAAGGCTACATAAATTTTCTGCGGTAGGTGAACTTTTCGTCATTTTACGAGGCTTTTTTGTGCCAACGAAACCGTTCTTGAGGTAGGCCTACGCCGAGCCCGGTCAACGCCACATGGACGTGTGCCAAGTGGCGTTCGTCGGGGGTGAGTGGCCGCGCGTTCGACATGCAAGTAATGGTGGACGGGGAGAGCATATCTTCCGATGAGTGTACCGGAGAGTACGGGTGGCAAGCAGCAGTTTCCAAGCGAATGTCGACCAAATTTGCTGTTAGCGGGGACTCAGTCGGGGCTGGGCCTAACACGGACGCGGCGTCTAGAACATTTGAGAAAGGCAATCAGGTCAAGAACAGAGTCACAAGGGCGTCCCGCATGCCCTACATGCCTAAGGACCACTTCAAGATTATCCTACGACCACGTGGCGGCATCAATATTAGCAAGATGGGTTCCACCAAGGTACGGAAAGCCATCATAGAAGCTGCAGGGTTGGGCTCGGATCAGACGGCGTCAGACATCATCTGCCCCAACGCCAGCCAGAACATAATAGTGACGAGTACACCGGAGCGGGAAAATGCTGAGAGGTACGTGAGAACAAGATCAATAGACCTGGGCGGTTGCAATTATGAGATCAACGCCTATGAGGCTGCACCAGACGATAAGTGCAAATGAGTGATAAGAAACATCGACATCGCCGACGGGCCGGCGGAGCTTGAGAGAAATACTGTCAACCCAAGAAACCCCTTGGCGCTCGCGGCTAAAAGAATTAGGAATACAGGCACGGTGATCATCACTTTCGACGGTTACAGGGTTCCAAATTTCGTCAGGTATGGTGCAATCCTAGTGAAGTGTTCACTCTACTAGAAAAAGATCGATATATGTGATGCTTGTGGCCGGCTCGGTCACAGAGCTGACGTGTGCCCCACCCCAGAAGAGACCGTGTGTAGAGGATGTGGCGAAATAAACGTGATTAAGGAACGCAAGTGCCAACCCAGATGTGAACTTTGCGGTGGTCCACAGCCCACGGCGGACAAGATGTGCAGACAGCGTTACACAATTCCATACATTGTCAGAAGAAGAAGAAGTGAAAGAGCAATGGCAGCGAACGCTGAAAAGGAACAAGCCGACAATCCGTTGAACCTGCACTCATCTGAGCAGCACTCCACGGCATCAGCTCCAATGGACGACTCGAAGCCAACAGCAGCATCTCGCGGCAGGTCCAGGTCTCGAAATCGCTCCCGATCCAGAGGAAGGAGTGTATCTAGATCGACAAGAAAGAGTGCATCCAGGTCCAAATCCGTGGTGAGGTCTGGGAATCGGAGTCCATTGATCAACCCAGAATCCGAAGGAGGCGTTGGTTCCACGTGGGCCGACAAAGTCAAGAGATTAGCAAGAACGGACAAGACGCCAACTACCAGAGGACAATCTTCCGACAACAGACGACTTGCCTGGGCCGATGGTGTGCGAACCGAACTGGTAAGTGTCATGCTTTGCGACCCACCCCCAGAGCAAAGTAGAGAAATAGAGAGGCTTAAGAAAAAAATGAAGAACTAAGGCAAATGAACAAAAATATGCTTACAGAATGAGCAGCAATTAAAAAACTTTTAAGTGAAACCAAGCAGGGCGAGAACAAATACACGCCAAAGGAAACGCCAGTTCCCGCGTCTGTGGGTGATGGGGCCATGTCGGCTAAGCGCAGAGCCGTCGAAAGTAAGCTCAAGAATACTGAAACGCACATTGAGGAAATGAAACAAACACTAGCCTCATTTGCAGATAAAGTGAAAATGATCATGGACAGCGTCTCACAGTTGACGATGAGTGTGGGACAAATGCAGAGTAGTATAAATGATCCTATGGAAGGGCTTAAGGCATTTAGCGAAAGAGTGAAAACTCTTGAAGTGATGAGTATGTCTGGCAACGACAGAGCGCAGCGTGGACCATCGTTCCTCACAGCCCCCATTATTCCCCAGGCAGGGGATACGAATATCCAATATGGTCCACACTAAAAGAGAATTTCGAGTGTGGCAATAGAATTGCGGGGGGTACAACAACAAACGTGCCACACTCCAGAAATATCTCAGATCACTACAATCTAAGCCGGATATAATAGCACTCCAAGAAACTGGGTATGGATACGTCACGCTCACTGGGTATAGAGCGCGAAAACTGTGGTAGAGGCTTATATGTGTTTGTATATAGGCAGCTGACGCACATCCCTCACGATCTAGGCATTCGGGACAAGAACTTAGAGTATCTCATAGTGGAGGTATTAGTGCTGGTCTCATTCAAAAATCAAAGATGCAACAGTTTATTTGTCCTCAACATTTACAGTAACTCGAAGCACTTCAAGCAACAGCTCAAGAAAATTTTCGAGAAAGCTACGAAACTCGCGGAAGATAGGCCTCTAATCATATTATGGGACTTCAACGCTGCTCATGAACTCTGGGCATATACTGCGACAAACCCCAAAGGCAGGAATCTATGGCATCATGCTGACGAGCAAGACCTGGTATTGATTATGGATAAAGGGTATCCCACAAGAATCGGCAATTGTGTCTGTAGAGACACCACACCCGACCTAACCTTTGTCAAGAACACAGAGCATTCCATATGGACAAATACCGGTCATAACTTCGGCAGTGATCACTATGTTCTCAAGGTTACGCTGGAGGTTGAGAAAGGCCGCAGTCGAGAATTTGATGTTGTTGATTGGGATGTCTTTCGCAGAATTAGAACGCAAAGCGAACCAGATGCTACCAAACCAAGCCTCAAAGAGTGGTGCGAATCCATCAGGAATGATATCAAATCGGCCTCCAGAAAGCTTCTCACTGACGCTAACGTCGCGGCCATGGATTCTAAACTAGCCCACTTAATTGAAGCAAAGCAGGCCAGTACTAAAAATGGAGGACTCAACGACTGAATCGTAAACTAAGGAAGAAAATAGCAGAACTGAATAAACAAATCGAACTGCACTGCACCAACCTATGTAAGCAGCAGTGGGATGAATTTTATGAAACGATTGACGGGCAGATCAGGAACGGCAAAGCATGGAAACTTATTAAGCACCTTGTAGACGAGCAAGGCACCAGGTCCAACCAGAGACACTGTCTTGCCCGGGCCATACACACACCCTTAAAAATCAAGACATTGAAACAGTTACTAAACAACTCATAGACAAATACCTACCAGTCGCTAAGGAGCCAGAACAACTTCCACGATCGGAATATCCGGGAGCCCCTCAGCCGGAACTGGATCGACCCTTCACTTTATCTGAAATCAGAAGGGTGTTGAGTGAGTTAAACAGAAAGTCTGCCCCTGGCCCAGATGGCGTCACCAACAAGTCACTCAGGAATCTCGACGAGCCCTCTATTGAATCACTGATTGATTTTATTAACGAAGCATGGAATTCGGGTGAAGTTCCAGATGAATGAAAGCTTTCTCAAGTCATACTAATACTGAAACCGGGTAAACCTCCAAGTCTGGAGAACTTGCGACCAATATCGCTAACATCATGTGTAGGAAAAGTTGCCAAGCATGCAATACTCAACAGGCTTAAGGATTTCTTGGAGGACAACAACATATACACCTACAATATGTTAGGCTTCAGACCCTCACTATCTACTCAGGATGCTAAGAAGCACATTAAACACGACATTCTAGACGGATACTCTAGAGATACCGAAGCCATCCTCGGACTAGACATGGAGAAAGCATTCGACAACATTAGGTACAAATACATCCTTCAAACGATAGAGGAAATCGGACTTGGATCGAAAATGTATAAATACATAAAATCTTTCTTAGGGGCACGTACGGCGAGGTCAAGGGTAGGAGACACCAACTCAGACGTGGTTCAACTCGGTGATCGTGGAACCCCTCAAGGCTCGGTGATCTCTCCCGTCCTCTTCAACGTGTGCATGATCGGCCTGTCCAGGAAACTGGGCGATATCAGCAATATTCACCACACCATCTATGCTGATGACCTTACTATATGGTGTGCTGGTCCTAGTGAAGGACAGGTACAAGATGCACTCACAGAAGTGGTGCAGACAGTGGAGGAATACTTGAGGCCCGACAGTGGAGGAATACTTGAGGCCCACTGGTCTCAGGCGCTCCCCACAGAAATCGGAGTTACTACTTTACAGAAAAGAGAAAGGGGGGAGACCTAAGGACTGGAAGCCACTACCCGAAAGTGACATTCATATATTCACCGAAAACGGGGTAAGTATACCGAGAGTTGACACGATGAGAGTACTGGGCTTTTTTATAGATGCAAATAGCACGAATCACATGGCGCTCAAGAAAATTATCTTCAAGACAGAGAATGCATACCGGTGAGGTTATGAGCTCGCTCATATCTTGTGAAGAGGACTTGAAAGGAATGAGATCCTGAGCAGACAGCCAGTTCACCTTAAATTCCCCTCTCAAAGCTGTAAGTGAATATTCAATTGAAAGGGCGACCTGCAGTGTGCAGGTCGCCCTTTCAATTGCAGGGAGACAAAAAGGCATGAAAGAGGACAATCATATCAGGTTGATCAACTCTTTCGTGCTATGTCGTATTTCATATGCAGCTTCTATGTATAACTGGACACAAACCCAACTAAAGAAGCTTGACGCGGTGATCAAGAAAGTCATCAAGAGTGCACTGGGTCGCCCGCTTCGCACCAGCATGCACTCAAAAATTGCTCAAGTTATGGGTAAACAACACGACTAGAGAAATTGCAGAGGCTCAAGAAAGGTCACAAATAGCAACACTCTCTACTACTTGCACGGGGAGATCGATCCTCGATAGAATCATGATCAACCCTGTCATAGACCAGGAAACATACACCAAGATACCATAGGACTTTGCTGAGAGCATCGTCGTTGCCCCGTTGCCAAGTAATATGCACCCAACCTTCAACGTCGCCATAAGGGTAGCCCGGGCTATGGCTTTATTAAAGAAGTTGAATAAAGGAGGCAGCGGGGCTTGCTTTGTCGACTCAGCTTCATATAAAGACCGAAATAAGTTCGCCGTCGTAGTAGTTGACCACCAGGGCAGGTGTACCAACTGCGCCACAGTTCCAAACCGGAAGTCGCTTAACAGGTTGCTATCGCGTTGGCCCTGACGGATGATCGATACACCGAGATATACAGTGACTCAAAACCAGCCATTAGAGCGATCAGCAGGGGCAGGATCACACCACAAGCAGTTCGAATTTTTATTAGTGAACACGCCATTGATACACATTACATATATTGGTTCCCAGCGCACCTTGGATCACTCGATGACATTCCCATGAATCCAAATGAATCGGCCAACAGCGTTGCCCGCGAACTTACGGACCGGGACGCTTTTACACGTGGCTTTGATTCTGCTGGATTCGAAAATCTACAACGGGTTACGCCTATGCTTTATAATGAAATCACTAACCATTACTACCTGGGGAGGAGAGAGTTTGCACCCCCTCCCAGTAGACTAAACAGAGCACAAGCGGTCACATTTAGACAATTACAAACACAGTTTATTACTCACCGGCACAGGTAAAAGAATGGTTCGATATAAAAGATATGGATGTTGTTTGTAAGGCATGTAAGAAAGAAGTATGCAAGCTTGATCATATGCTCTGGGAATGTGGGTCGCTTGGCCGTGGCGTTTCTCAGGAACGGTTTACAGGAATGATGAAGTCTCACGACCATATCCCCCAAGTCCTTGCTGTCCAGTACGCCGATGACAGGGCTTGGAGGCTTGACCTCCTAGTCCCAACGTGGGATTAGCCAGGCAGGTGGCTACACCCTGTACAGGGCGTATAAATAAAGTTGTTTCCATCCATCCATCCATCCATCCATTCATCGATGATATGCGAAGCATGAATGAGATCTGTTGATATGTGACTTTAAAATCAGCACAACGTTACGAGGTGGAGGTAAATGATGCCGTACATGACTTTCGTGTCATAATTACCAAGCTTGAATGTATCCTTTACCTTTGTTATCTATTCACGTCACGTAATATCAAATTTGGTATATGTAGAGCTAGCAAAACGGCCGCGAGCAAGCTATGAGCGTGGTATGTTGTCATGTTCTAACATGACACGAGTGTCATGATTATCATGTTTGCACCAGTCATATACATTTGTCATCTATTTACATCACGTAACCCCAAGTTTGGTATATGTGGAGCTAGCGAAACGGCCTCGAGTGCATCATGAAAGGTTCAATATACTTCATTGTAACTATGGCGCGCGCGCATGCTGGGCACAGCGACGCTACGTTAGCAAAACGAGAGCACATTATAGTGTTGCGCCAGGCGTGACCAGCATCCATCGGCGCAAAATGCCATATGGTGTATTTGGCGCCAATGCGTTACCCAGACAGCACTGCGTCTGCCTCTTTTCGAGACGAAGGTTTCATGGGTTTCGAGACGGCCGCTTGTCTGCGGTGACCTCTTGTGCCCATGCAATGACTGCTAGCAGTTTTTCGTCGGGGGACTATATTAAGGTCTCCTATGTCGTTTCGGAGGGAACTGGCAGAAGCTCTCTGGGTGGGGGAAGGCCCTCGCATTCCCAGAGGATGTGACTTTGGTTTGCTATGGCATTTTTGTCGCAATTTTTGCATGTTGAGTCAACCTCTCCATCTGTGTTTATCGCTAAGCGGTGAGGAGTGGTTAGGCTGATCGTTTGAATTCGGCGAAGGATAGTGGCCTGTGCTCTCGTGAGGTTGCTGTGCGGTATGGGATATAATCCCCTGTCATTTTTATACATATTTGTAAGTTCGTTATAGGAGGTTACTGCCTCTCTATTGGGGAGCCCGGTTCCAATGCAAGCACGCCCGGTTTGCTAACCCTCGGGCCACTTTATGCGCTTCCTCGTAACCGGAGTTTCCCGAGTGAGTGGGGACCTACACCAGGTTGATTTTGGTTCTATCATTGTGATTAAAGTTTCTCAAGACCTTCGCTGTATTTAGACCCAAACTTCCCCTTACAAAGCTGAGAATAGCGCTCTTAGAGTCGCTAAGGACAGGGTGGGTGGTGGGATGCATAATCGCCAACGCTATGGCCATTTCTTCGGCCTCTTTGATTGATGCGGCTCTAGCGGAATCCACATTTACGATTTTAAGTTCTCCGGCCACGGCACTTAGGGTGCATGTGTTGTGTCTCTGGTTGGCGGCATCAACGAAGACCGTGGTTTGGTCTTGCTTATGCTTTTCAGCTTTTCTCCTAGCATCGTGTCTGCCCGCCAGGGTGTTTTTGGGTATTGGTTTGGTCTGTAGGTAATGTCTCATCGCGAGAGGTAGTTGTGCTCTGCCTCCCGTGGTGTGTATGGGCTGAATTTTCAGTTTATGCAGGATATGTAGTCCTGTCATCATGTCTGAAAGCCGTGTTATTTGTGCTGTTTTGTGTGCTTCGGTCAGCTCTTCTAGGGTGTTATGCATTCCAAGTTGGAGGAGCTTCTCGGTGCTGGTATAAACAGACAAATCTACGGACCATTTATACGCCTGTCGAAATATAGCTTTAATTTTATTTTTGTATGACTTCCTGCGATGATAATAGGGGAAAGAGTAGACTATGCGGCTGATTAGGAAGGCCTGAATGAGCCTACACAAGTCCATCTCCTTCATGCCTCTATGTCAGTTGGCCACTCCCCTGAGCAGTCCACCAAATTGTTCGGCGGTGTTCTGTAATTTTGTGAGAGCCGTGGTATTTTGCGTGTTATGTTGAATGAGCATACCCAGCACTCTAATGGTCAGAACCAGAGGAACCGGGCCGCTTTCCAACATAATATTTATAGGTGCTTGTTGTTGGACGTCCATGCCTGGCGTCTTTTTGGCTTTACTTCTAATGATTACGAGTTAGGATTTCGAGGAGAGCATGTTAACCCGTTGTGTCTAACATACTCTTGCACAACGTTGGCTGCCTCCTGTAACGCGTCATTTATCGCACCGTCCGAGCCACTGTTCGTCCAGATTGTAACATCGTCCGCGTATATGGCATGTTTGATATGTGGTATCCTGTTTAGCTGTTGTGGTAAGTTCATCATGGTGATATTGAAGAGTAGGGGTGAGAGGACGGCACCTTGCGGGGTTCCTCTTGTGCCTAGCGTAAACTTTTGACCACGCATTTCACCCAGTTGGATGGTGGCCGTTCTTTCTCTGAGAAAGTCTGAAATGTAGGCGAACGTTCTTTCGCCCACGTTCAACGGGGATAAGCCTTTTAAGATGGCCTGATGCGCGACATTGTCAAAAGCTTTACTGACGTGCGGGCCCAGTATGGTCCGAGTGGCTCGTACTGGGCCTGGTTCAAGGATGTCTTGTAGCAGTTGAAGCATAATATTCTGTGTTGATAGACACTCTCTGAAGACAAATAGGGTGTCAGGTAGCAGATGCTCTTTTTCAATGTAATTGTTTAGTCGGAATAATATGATATGCTCCATGACCTTGCCTAAGCAGGAGGTGAGAGAAATCGGTCGAAGGTTTCCCAGTTCTAAATTCTTGCACGGTTTCGGTATATAATTGATGGTAGCATGTTTCCAGCTAGGCGGAGCTTTTCCATCTGCCCAGTAAGTGTTGAATAGTTTAGTCATCTTGCTGATTGAGTTGTCATCTCGATTTCGGAATATTTTGTTTGTTAATGTATCTTCCCCCGCTGCGGCAGTGGTTTTAATCTGGTTGAAGACTGCTTCGTCTTCGCCATACAATCATGTCATACGATAACAGTTTTGGAACATGTCATCTGAAAGAAACCACCGCAAGAGCAGCAAGACCATGAATTGTAAATCATGACATAAATGTCATGAATTTCATGTTAAGACCAGTCAAATATGCTCATCATATAATCTTGTTATGCCATTCAAAGTTTGGGATCGATACTATCATCGAAACGGCCAGGAGAGCTGAAAGACGTAGGTGGCTATATAGATAGGTGGCTATATAGATAGATAGATAGATAGATAGATAGATAGATAGATAGATAGATAGATAGATAGATAGATAGATAGATAGATAGATAGATAGATAGATAGATAGATAGATAGATAGATAGATAGATAGATAGATAGATAGATAGATAGATAGATAGATAGATAGATACGCTAAAGGTCGCCGAAGTTCGCCAAGAAATACTTCGCACTTAAAAAACGTTGTGTTTCTCTCATGTTCTTTGAGTACCACACCTTTTGACGCAACCAACTCTGTAGGCAGCCGTGCGACTCTCGTTGGCTGACTGTCATGGCTGTAGGCGGCTTGCGAAGAAGGCATTGTAATGGCGGACTTCGTAGCAGACGACGCGGTTGCCTGATATATAATAAATGTTTACTACTACTACTCACAATTGAGTAGTAGTAGTACTCTCCAACCTCCAAAACGGCGGATTGGGGTGCGCGCATCGAAGAACCTTACAGTCGGCCAGAGCTGCACTGTCGTCGGAGATAGCGGGGCTGTCGTGTGTTCCAATACTCCCCATAGACGGCTGAATACAGAGCTAAATAGACGGCGGCCATCTTGAATCTCATTACAATTCTCACGTAGCTGGCAAAATGGACAGCTCCGAGATGACCACATGGTAGACAAATGCGATGCAAGCTACTTTGCTGTCTAAACATGATGGCGGCTCAGTGGATCACTCAGGTAGATCAAATCTCTCCGGAATGGTCGTCTGCACACAAGCACTGCAGACGCTTTCCCAGATGCTCGATGTGAGTAACGTTTATGTGTTTTTGATTTCAACACGAAATAAGCCAGAAAATACAAGTGTTACGTTTGTTGATTTTAGGTTTTTCTTCTCGACGCGAGGTGGCGCATCGTCGTGTAAAAGCCATCCAAAAGTGTTCCAATTCTCGGACAGCATGAGCTCGGTGATGTCTTCTAAGCAGTCTGTGTAGACTGTCTACGTGCTATCTAAGAATTGGAACACAGCCACGGAGAAACGAAATATAGCAGAGGGCATGCCCAGCCGGCGCGCTACGGTAAACGTGTGGAGAAAATTACATCATGGCGGCCATATTCACTGGGCACAATGACGGCGTTGCTATGGTTACGTGCTGCGCAGTGTAGCTGCTCTAGCAGTGAGTGGACGCGGCTGGTGGCGGCATGTACGTGTGCCTCCGCAGGTCTTGTGTTGAGCCAAGGCGCACAATATTTGGGCTCTGCACTGCGTTATTAGATACGCGGTGTTCTCCTGGCAGTTACTGTACTCTCAGCAACGCTTACAAAACCTTTCGACCACCACGAGGCCTGAACAGTGCTTTGAACGAGCGCATATTCATGTGTCGTGCGGCGCACGATTCGGATGAAGCCGTTCAAGTGTTCAGCGAAACTGCGTTAGGCATCATGACGAAGCGGAACAACGACGACTGCCTCACAGTTCACTGGCGGTTGGGCAGTGCTCCTGCTTTTGGCAACGAACGAAACTGTTTTGCCCAGCAGTAAAGACGCAATGAGGACCATGTGCACATACGTAGTTTCGTATTTGGGGTGTGTACCGTAATAACTTGCATGTGCGTATAAAACACTTTTTTTTGTTTCGCTTGTTATGCTCGGTTAACGTGGTTAAAAGTCACTTTCACCGTGCTCAAAGTCACCATAATCGCAGAATTCTGACGCCAGTGAGTATCACGCGGAACACGGCCACAGTGGCTGGGCGATGTGTCGGCCTCATGTCGAAATGTATCTGTAGAAGAAGGCACCGAGCAATCGGGATGTCTGTGCAGTTGCTGAATTAATGACATGAAAACACTGACTGTTGTCAGTGCATCTAGCACGCGTTCTCTTGTACTTGCTTCGTTGTCGGCGTGCCGTTCCTAGCTGGTAATACTCGGACGAAATGATTTTGCCGAATGTGTCGCCCCGGCGCAGAGTGTTGAGCCCCCGTTAAGTTAGTTTCGGATCGTCACGACACGCGCGCTGCGCAGCCCACGTGCTTTCTGAGCCGGAGAGAGAACAGCAGTTTGTGCTTTACATTCGGATTTAAACAAGAGAGCGGAATTCGCCTAGTCAATATGGCCGACTTCCGGCTTCACCACGGCTGCACAACGAGTGATGTCAGGGCCCTTTCCAAGTTTTTTTCCTTCCTCCATGGCGGGAGCACAGCCAGTCGGCACAAAATCTAGAGAGTGAGCACTGGCACTACAAGGCCCCTTCGCGTTGATGGGGCTAAAGGGAGAGGAGAAGAACGAGTTGGCGCTACTTCACCTAGCCGGCGGAAAACGTATGGAGGGACTTCACTCTACATCATCAGAGACACAGTTGTACTGACTGAACGTGCGCTCCTAGCAGACAAAATGTCAGTGTGCATGACCTAACCACTTTTTGCGGAAGCAGCATCAGCTGTGCATCGGCCTCGACGTGGCTGCGAGGTAGCGCTGACCGCACTACAATTTGGCGGGCTTTCCACCCATTTTGAACCACGTTCGATAGCGGATATATTAATCAATATTATATAATTATTCGTACCTCAGATGCGTTCTAGGTTGCCAATCACTACTAGGAGGCTGATAGCTACTTGTCGACGCAAATATCTTGGCATGGGTAAATTCGATGTCAGTGCTCCTCTAATGCTCGCGCGACGTTATTGCGTTGTTTGCGTTATTCTCGTTGTTATTAGTTATATTTTGTGCATCCTTTTATACCCACTTCTGCCAAAGCGCAATTAGCGCCGCAGTATGCACATGATAAGTAAATAAATAAACGTGACATGTTAATCATGCTGTACATACCCGCATGCCATTATTTTGTCTCATCAGCCGTCATTTATGCTCGTTATGCAATCATGTGTCGTCCCACAAATATTCGCACGGAATGGAGGGCGCAACATCACGGGATGCTGAACCTACATTGCTTTTCACTTATGACCAGTGGTTAATTTTCGGCGTACACTAATGTCAAACCACCCCAGTTTTGTCCAATTCTCAAAACAGGCATACAGTCGCAGCTTGATAGCTACGTTCACAGTGGCATAGGTTCACTAAGAAACGCCTTGCACTTGAAATGTGAAGATTTTGTGATGTTTTGACTACTGGGTTCCTCCTAAAAGACAGGTCGTAGAAACACGGGCACCATAAATACGTGAAGGCAGTACCAACACCCTGTGTTATTGCAAGACACTTTCACAGCGGCAGAGAAGACCACCCTTCTATCTGCTCATTAGACAATATTATTCAATTTATGACGCTTTAGGTGAACATAAAGCTTCACAGCCACATTCCACTTTTTTTACACTTGTAAAGGTCTCCAAGTGTGCAATCATTTCTTCCACAGAAACCAGCGCCACTTGCGGGTAAACTACTTCCTCCTGCCGGCTCATCTGCTTGCTAAAGCTTCCCGCTCCAGAAAGGGCACAGAACTTTTGAAAGATAATAAGCAAGCAAGGAGTGGTCATTTTATAGTTTACAAGCTTGGAACTAGAAGCGCTAAAGGGTAGCAGTGGTTTATTTGCCCGAGACTCGTACTGCCAGCAGACATGGTTAGTGAAAAAAGCCTATCTTCTATTTAAAAACGCCATCAAGGGCTTTACCACAAGTATTAAGGCAGCAGTAATGGAAACACTAGGAAATCAGGGCGTAGACAAAGCATTTATAAGCATTCTAAAAAAATCTATAGATGATCAATTGCCACTAGAGTGCTCCATAAAGAAAGCGACAGAATACCAATAAAAAGGGGTGTAAGACATGTAAGGGGGTTAGATTGCCCGATGGCATTTACTGCGTGCTTACAGAAGGTTTTCAAATGTCGAGAATGGAAAGAGTCAGAGATAAGAAATGATGGAGAGCTCCTTAGTAACCTGCGCTTCAGCGATGGCATTGCATTGCTGAGTAACTCCGGACAGGAACTGCAATTCATGATTACTAATTAGACAAAGAGAGCAGAAAGGTAGGTCTTAAAATTAATCTGGAGAAATGAAAAGTAATGTACAACCACCTCGGAAAAGAACAGCGCTTTAACATAGCTACTAGTGCGCTTGTGGTTGTGAATAAGTACGTCTACTCAGGAGTGGTATCACCACGGTGCCAAAGCACGAGATTGAACTAGAAGATTAGAATGGGGTGGAGCACATTAGGCCTGAATTCTCAAATTATGACTAGCCAATTGCCGCTATTTCTCAAAAGACAGGTATATAAAAGCTGCCTCCTGCCGGTACTTCACTGCGGAACAGAAACCTGGAAGCTTACAAAGAGGGTTCGGCTTAAATTGAGGATGACGCCACGAGTGATGGAAAGAGTTAGCCTTAAGAGAAAAGAGGACAGCAGAATGGGTCGGGGAACAAAGCGGAGTTTGGGATATTATAGCTGAAATCAATAAGAAAATTTGGACATGGATCGGGCATGTAGCCTGTAGGCAGGAGAACCGCTGGTCATCAAGGGATTTTGACTGAATTTCCTGAGAAAGCAAACGCAAGAGGGCGAGAAAAAAACGTTAGGTGGGCAGACGAGATTGGGAAGTTTGCTGGTATAAAGTGGCAGCAGCAAGCACAGCACCGAGTGCGGGACATGGGAGAAGCCTTTGTCTTACAGTGGGCGTAGTCAGGCTGATGATGATGATGAATGAGGCACTTCGATTGAAGATAAAATGGCCGTGATGATAAATAAGGCACTTCAATTGAAGATAAAATGGTCCTGAAAGTCGTAAAGGTTTTGCGAGTGACCAGGTCGGCATCCCTGGAATTCTTGACAGCGAAAACCAAGTGATCTTGAAACCTAAAAATTTTCAGACGGCCTAATTAAGAAGAGTAGCACGTAGAGGCACATTAGCGGCGAAGAGGCATATTCTGAAGGCATATTCTGAGGCATATTCTGAAGAATATGCCTCAGAAATGGACCTTGCCTACTCTCAAATCAAGCTACGGAAATCAGCAGATTCGTGGAGTAGGCAGCAGCCATCCACCGTGAGTTGCTTTAGACTAAGCACGACTTCCAGCAAGTACAGAGACGGTTTAACTAGTGTGCTTTCGTAGTGGCTCCTTATTGTTGTCAACCATACTGCCAGTGTTTATGACCTCATTGTGCGTGTATTGTTGATACACGAATAGGCTGCTGCCGTCTCACTTCTGCAGCTGAAATGTAGTCGTGCTCCCACAGTTCAGGTCACACACGTCGGCCATGGTGGTTTTCGTTTGACTCTTACTTTAACTTCGTTTGTGTCACGCAGCTGTGGCCCATTGTGTGAAACGCCATCATTTATATTATAAAAGCATCTTTACAGTGATGAGATAGCCACGTGCATGTTACGTGGAGGTTTTACCGAATCAATTGTTCTTTCATGGCTAGTGTATGCATGCTGAAAAATTATTGTGTGCGAGAAAAAAACAAAGGACACGCAATGCCAGCGCTTCCCTTGTGTTTTTTAGCAGTACATTACGATTTTCAGCATGCAAGTTGTCAAAGATATTTGTTTTTTCCGATGTTGCGGAGGTCTACAGATATAGTCATTTAAAAAAAATTGCTTTCGCCGTGAGACAACACGTAGGTAAAATGACATTAAGTTTACTTGTCATTCGCTGTATACGGCATTGGATTTGCCGTGTGATGGGGGTACAAAAGGCAAGTTGTGGTTGTGTAAAGGAGAAGGTATCTGTATTACCGAACGTTTTTCACGTGTCCCATAACCCGAAAAACATTTCCAAGCAAGCCGATGTACATGTTATCATTTCTGCACGCTTGTAACTGTCTAGACTTCACACAATGACATACTCTTACATGCGAAAGGCACCAGCTTCTGTGAACTACGAAGGAATGATAGATGCCAGGTGGTCTTTCAAGCATTGTCCTGCCATGCACTAAAAAGAACGCTTGCCAAATAGAGCAGTGTTTTTAAACATAGACTCAGACAGCACTGCAAAAAAAAAGAGAGGGGAGGAAATGGTAGATTAGTACAGTGTAATTGATACCTTGCGTCAGTGAACCTTTCGAAAATTTCTGCATTGTGTGTAGTGTGTAGCATGGTTTAAACCATTTGTAATTACGTGCGTGAAATGTTTTAAGACTTGCTGTGCTTCCTCTACATGGTCTTAAAGGAATACGCGCAGTAACATGTATGACTTCAGTAATGAGTGACTGGCTTTAAACCACGAGTTTGTTATGCTAATCACTTGTTCTGACACCCAATGACAATATATGGTTATTCTACGGAATATCACTTCGATATTTAGATGTATTGTGACGCTTGCATACAGGACGCGGGTATTTGTAAAGTATGACTGTAGTTTCAACTGCATTTTTAGGAAGATGAAGATTTTTTCATAGTATTTCTGAGAAGATGCGTGGCTGTCTGGTACACCATCTGGTTGCCACGCAGACGAACCGGATTCGATCCTCACTCGGTAGCGCAAATTTTTATCATTTATTTTATTTACACATTTTCCCACCGCATTTCGAAGCGATGAAGGTATTTGATTTTATTCATTCAAAGAAAACTGCTACGATTTTCTGTGGGGGACACAACTAAAGGCTTAGTAAACGCCTGACTAGGTCGTACACCCGGGGAACAAAATGGAAGAAGCACACAAGCAAGCCTTTAGAGTACCATATGCACTCGTACATAATCACCTGATAGATTCCAAGAATGAACATAATTATGAGTTGTGTGCACAAGAATATAAACACACCGGCCTTTACAGTGGTATCAGCATACAACGAACGCGTACTCATAATCAGCTTCAGGCAAAAAAAATACAAAAATTCTTCTCCTCGTTATTGTAAGTGATCTGCACAAAAGTATAAACAACTCACTTGAGTGCCTGGAATAACAACAATGAGTGATCACGCGTTGTGGTGACACCAAGAAGAAACAACACGACTGGGCACGCTTATGACAAACAGGCGAGGCCCCTAAAATTGTACAGGAGAGAAATTTTAGGGGAAAAAGGTATACTGACCCAATGATGTTATGACCAGTGAATGAATGAACAATCACCCGCATTGATCAACAAGGTGTACAAAATACAAGAGATCAGACTTAAAAGATCAAAAGAATTATATTTCTTCTGAGCATTTGTCTGGTTATATATTTAACTGATCTGGATGGCTTCCTTGTATTTCCGAGCAGCCGCGTGGCTGTGTGATAGAACACCTACTTACCAAACAAATGCTTCAGCCGGGTTCGATCCTCACTAGGACCCAAAATTTTATATAATTCATTTGATTTGCGTCTTTTTTGTTGTTTTTCGGGCACCCACAAGACGGTGATTTTTCGCTCACAACCAAAGTCGCCGACACTGATGTCGCAATTTCGGAAAAATCAGCTGTTGAACATTTGCACTTTAAAATAGTACAAATAGTAGAGAAGGTTACCTGGCACCTACTTTCGGATATTGGAAACGTTTTGCGCACCTACTATGTGATTGCCACGAGTTGTGATAAATGTATCAGTTCGATAAAGAAGGACGGAAAAAAAAATGCGCAGATTCCAGGTACAATGGGAATCGACGTTTGCAAAGCACGCGGAGAGAAGGTGACCTGGTTGTAATTTTTTCAATGAGTGACACGTTATGAAATGACGCTAAAAAGATATCGGTACAAATGTTGCACGTGCAGACATATGTTGAACTTCTGCAGATGTTTATATAACCAGTTGTTCGCACTGGCGCAATAATGCCAAGAAAAACATAAGTATTAGAAACACCAGAAGCGATAAGCTGATATCAAGCGCTGGTGCTCGCGAGCATGGTAACCCTCGACACTGCTATAAAAGTCAACTTCGTCGCATGGCACATAACTGCAATTGACGTTAACCCGACATGACGGCTTTATCACAAGAGTGCCTATATAATGTTTATAAAATTAAATTATCAAAAGAACAGCCACAACCGACGTTTTATGAACATTAGGGTCTGTCTGAAAAGTAGTTCTAAGACGTGGCGTGGCTTTGTGGTAGAACGCTTGATTGCCATTGGGGTTCCACTCCTGCTGGGTCGTTTATATTTTGCATTCGTCAGGCCAACGCTGATGATGTCCGGCCTTTCTTAATGCTCACGCGCTCATATTACTCATGTGTGTCCTCGTAGTTCCTGGGTGAACATAACCACCTAGCAGTGGCACCTACGCACGGGCGGGTATGAGCCACTGTCTGGCGGGAAAGTTTCACGACGCACGCGACAGGATTTTGACATTATTCATGTCTTTACCTGCGCGTTATTAATTGTATAGCCATCTTAACCTCCACTACTAATTTTGGTTCACGCCAACTTAATGGGTTGATCACAATATCTCGTAAGGGTGATCACGTAAGCGGCTAGATATATAGACAAATACGTATACAGACGCCAAAAGTGCTTGCAGTAGGGAGAGGAATGCTTCGCATTTATCATCGTTGAAGCACGTGATCATTGCACGAGTGTGTCCTGCATATCACTGATACGTAAACAGCTGTGTTTTCTTAATGTGACTGCGGAGCGATTACATCTGCGGGCTGTAATAAGAGGCACCCATGTTTCTTTTTTTCACAACAATCAACAATATTGGAAGTGGCAACCTGTGTGGTTCTACCCTCATGGCCATTGCCTCCATTTATACTTGAGGTTTAACAGCGCGAAAAGATACACGGCGGAGAGGAAAAGGACCGCCTTTTCCTGTCCACCGATTTTTGCGCTGTTAAGTCTCAAGTATGCTAAACCAACTAGCCCAGTCAGCTACTTTGCTAAGCTCCATTTAAAGGCGCGACTGCGTCGACACGCTGTGCCTCGATGTTCGAGAACCATAACCGTTTTGCCGTGGGGAGAAAAATTGGCAGATACAGTAGGAGCCCAGAATATGCGAAGCACGAATGAGAAAGGTCGATATGTAATTTTAAAAACAGCACAACGTTAGGAGGTGGAGATAAATGATGCCGAACACGACTTTTGTGTTATGGGTGCACGTTAAAGAACCCCAGGTGGTCGAAATTTCCGGAGCCCTCCACTACAGCGTCTCTCATGATCATATGGTGGTTTTGGGACGTTAAGCCTCACAAATCAATCAATCAGCTTTTGTGTCACGATTATTATGTTTGGATGTGTCGTTTACCTTCATCATCTATTCACGTCACGTGATACCAAATTTAGTATATGTGGAGGTAGCGAAACGACCTCGAGCACACTATGAGCATGGTATGTTGTCATGTTCTTACATGGCACGTGTGTCATTATTATCATGTTTGCGCCAGTCATATACACTTTTGTCATCCATTGACATCACCTACGCCAAATTTGGTACATGTAGAGCGAGCAAAACGGCCGCAAGCACATCATGAAGGGCCCGATACACTGTTATGTACCGTTGACGCACGTGGACGCTGGGCACAGCGACTCCACGTTAGCAAAACGCGAGCACTCTACAGTCTGACGCCAGGCGCGACCGGCGCGACCAGCGTCCGTCAGTGCAGCCCGACGGCAACCGGTGTGAAATGCGACATGCTGCGTTTCACACCGATGCGTTACCCCGACAACACTGAGTCTCCCTTTCTCGTGACGGGGGACGCCGGATGCGCTGAAACGTGCTTTCAAAGCAACGCAGCGAGGCGCGCATCTGTGAGTATATGGCAGGACCGGCGCCTGGCGTCGCAACGCCGGCGTGACGCGACAAAATGAATGCCGGCGAGCACGCGCACCGCGTCACGTCACATGTATTGGTGCCTTGACCGTGGCATGTAGTCATGTTCTCTAATGACACACATCTCATAATTATCATGCTTGTACCAGTCACGTACCTTCGTCATCCATTCACTTACCATAATACCAATTTTGGTATATGTGACGCTAGCGAAACAGCCGCGAGCACATCATCAGCTTGGCATGTAGTCATATTGTTACATGGCACGCATGTCATGATTTTCATGTTAGGGTCTGTCGCTTGTGTTCGCCATGCAATCATGTCTTACCATAGTAATTTTGCAACATGCCATGTGAACGAAACCACCGCAAGAGCTGTAAGACCACAAAATGTAAATCATGACATTCATGTCATGATTTTCATGTTATGACTTGTCAAATATCTTTTCATAGAGTCTTGTTATGCCATACTAAGTTTGGTATAGATAACATTATCGAAACGGTCAGGAGAGCCAAAAGTTGTAGGTGGATAGACAGACAGACAGACAGATAGATAGATAGATAGATAGATAGATAGATAGATAGATAGATAGATAGATAGATAGATAGATAGATAGATAGATAGATAGATAGATAGATAGATAGATAGATAGATAGATAGATAGATAGATAGATAGATAGATAGATAGATAGATAGATACGCTCAAAGTCGCCGAAGTTCGCTAAGAAATGCTTCGCATTTAAAACCATTCGCGACATTCTCCTGTCGCCTGTTCTTGCGGCATTCTTACGTGCATTTCACGCTTTTATAAGGCTGTGATTCAGCATGTGCTCGAAAAGAGCACCTTGATAAAACGAGCAGTATTCTTCTTCTCTCTCATGGTGATCTAGTATAGGTATAGTTTTCGACTCGTAGGTCATGGGATAAAATTCCCACCGTGGAGGCTAATTTTCTTCGAAAATGCTTGAGAGCCGTTTACTTTAATCAACCCAAGCTGCTCGAAATTTTCGGAGACCTCCACTACGGTGTATTTCATGATCATGTGGTACTTTTTGGACGTTAAACCCCAGCAACTTCTATTGTCTCTTTCATACCAGCAGAGCATGCGGATACAGTGAACTGAAAAGCAAAAAAAAAAAGAAACGTGGTGACACATGCAGCACGACAAAAAATTTAACCGTGAAAGGAACTCATTTGGCGTTCGAGCTGCTCTTCCGCTTGCCTGCGTGTTTTGTTACACTGTCACTGCAGGAAATGCGCATACAAGTGTAGTTTGACGAACAGTTGTTTTCTTGGTCTACCACCGCGTTTTCTTGTGGAAGCAGCTTTGAAAAAGCTCCCACCTTCCGGGAACGCTCCCAGCTTGGCCACCACCCTCCTGCGGAGAGTCCTTTGCCCACTACGATAAGAATCACTTTCAAACCACCAAATCAGTGCAGCAGCCATGAAACCCCGCAGTGCGCGCTCTTCGCTGAAATGAGCGCCGCCACAGCTTGCCTGCACAGACAGGGTAGCATGGGGCGGGCGTAACCGCCCACGATTCGACTGCCGCGCCGGCCAGATCAGTGCAGCTCTTATTCAATCGGCAAAATGCGCGGCAGCCAATTGTGCCGCGAATGTCGCACCAAGAATGAAGAATACCAGCCGGAACTGCGGCGATCGATACGCAATTGGTAACCTGTTGTAAGATGAGTGCAAAGCTAAATGAAGCTGAAAGGAGGCCCACTGTGGCGGCCAACGCAGTAGTGAAACGCGCGTGAAACCTGCGCTCACCGGCGCGCATTGTGCGTGATGCCGCGCTGACATGTGCGGGCCAACAATGGCGGCTGCGTTCGGCCAGCAGTAACCGGCCTGGCGGCACAAAGGCGGCCACCTGCGCGGCGGCGCCCCTGGGTGGCCGGAATGCGGCTCTCGTTAGGCTCCCCTCCACAGGGTGCCTTGGTGGGTGCCCCCCTCCGGCCAATTATGCGCCGGCACCAACGACCTGTCATGGCTTTCGCTCAGGGCGAGCATGGGTGCCCCTTCCGCGGTGGCTGAGCCACTCCGGAAAATTCTTTAGGAGCCTCTTTCATAGGACGAAGCTTCGCTCGGCGGTACAATCGGTATAACAGAATTCTATTTATAACCATGGGAAACACGTCGACATTGCAACTGGATGTATCGCACTATTGTGTAATTTTCTGCCACATACACTTTGACCGAATGTGAACAGTAAATAACAAATAATTCCAATATTATTCCAGTGGAGAGAATTACAGCATTGGCGGTTGACTACACATTCAATTATGCTTTAAAAGGTCCCACAATACTGATTTCTTAGCCGTAAAAGTCGCCGCACACCTACACGTTTTTTCCCCTCTCACTTTGACTGGATAACATGGTTGGCATAGAAGGATAGAAAAAGACAAGCTCTATCGTGCCGTGCAGGCTACACACCTCCAAAATGCAATTACCTCGGTGCTCCGTAAAAGAAAATAGCGTTCTTGCAATCAATAAACACATGTTCAATAGTCTCAGGTTTGTTACACAGGAGACAGCTGCTTCCCCATGGTACATACATCCCTCTCTCTTCAAGCCACGTTTCAACTGGCAAGGTTCCCGTATGAAGTTTAAAAAAGAAGGTTTTTACATTGCGTGGTATACACTTGTTTTTCACTCGCTTAAGTACGTCATGACCATATGATTTTTCATACTTTGAACGGTAAAGGGGCACAGGAAAAACATTCTGTATTAAGTCTTTCATAACGCGCTTTCTTTTCACATTAGTCAGGTAATCTATCGAAAACCTTGCCCTTGAGAAACGATATGAGAACACAACTTCACGCAAGAACGGTGACAAGGTGTGTCGTTCTCCCCTGTCTGAAGATACAAAGAAGTCAGGCATGTGGTGTAAGAGCGTTCTTTGCAATAAAGAAGATATAAAAGAGTCCCTTTGGTCTCTTATTAGCCGAAAACGTGATATTACTTGGTTAAGAAACAGATGGCACAAAGACAGCCCTCCTTGCTTAACTCGCCGAAACAAGTTTTACAGACATTTTACATTTTACATTTTACAGAGGACATTAAAAAAAGATTTACCTCTCACTCCATATGGAATTCGTTTTTTGCCTTGTGATAGTTCTGTGCAAAATTTGGATGTTATATTTTTATTTGGTCTTCATTCGGTTTGGTGTGGTATGCTATCGTACAGACACTGTGATGTGAGAGTTCTATCCGGTAATGAGTGTTTCGTGGAAGCTGTGATAAAAGTGCGAGATGTGTATAAGACTACCGACTGTGTTAAAGATGTAATATCTTTGTTCTTTGTGTTATCACGCATAAAATACGTGTGATAGTGATTGTCAGATTAGCTTGGCCTGTAGTCAAGAAGGCAATAAAGAAAAAAATTACCTCGGTGCTCCGTATTTCCGGACAACAGTAAAAGAGAGGCTGTTCTGTGCCCATTAATGCTGGTCTGTCCGTAAGTCCTCAAAGCAATCGCACACGCGCAGATGTGACTAGGGAAGCGCAAAATAAAAAAAAAGAATCACGGCTGCGTAACTAGAATTATTTTTTGGAACTATGCCCTGCAGGCTATTAAAGATTTTTCTCACATACCATCGGAAAAGAAGCGCAATTTGTGTGACCTGGCTGGGCTAATAAAGATATTTCAGATATTGGCCTAGCATATTCTTCAAGATTCTTTCAAAACGTCGTATACCATGCTAAAATATTCTTTCCCAGTAAGCATTGTACTTTCTCTGTACTATTCAGTTTTAGTTTGAAGCACCGTCGTTATGGACATTTCGCATGATAAACCAAGTACGTACGCACATCAAGGAAATAGCGCGCCTCACCGCTTCTCTTCAGCATCATTTCCTTTATCTACGACACGACTTGTCGAATGTTAGAGGACATATCTTGTTGATGTGGTGCTCCGTCAAAAACCAAAGAAACGTGGACAGAAATCTACGCATAGTTTCGTCATCAAGCGCCATGCAATGCTTTGCAACTCATTACAGAAATGCATAGTTCACACTACAAAATAAAGTACGAACAAGATAATCAGTAAGTATAAACTAAAGCTTGTGTTCGGAAAAACGTTTTATCAAAATTAGCTATATAGTATAAATACACGCAGTGCATAAGAGGATCATTGTAATCCCATAACATTACACTACACGATTTAATATTTTTAAAGCCTTTTAGGTAACCACAAAAAGGGCTTGTACTCAAATGTGTGGTTGACTATCCCACAGGAAGCTATCTAAGTGAATGTTTATTTGTTGTTTTCTTTGTAATATTCAGGTAGTCGATGTTCTTTTGTTATGGCATAACTGTTGTTCCCTAAATTGTTGTAAATGATCGCAAACTTCTGCTGCGAAGAGATTAACTCTATGTTTCTCCTATGGTACTCGATCTCATTCATATCCGGTTTTGGAGGGAATCAGGTCAAGTGCGTGTCATGGAGATAGAAATTCTTGAGAAGAGCTCCTAAAGAATAGCAATAAAAGTCCAAGTGGAGCAACTCAGGAACTTCTCCATCGATCCGGTTTACTACTAACAAAAAGATACGACAAAAATTGTCTTAATACTTCTCAGGAGCACACCAACAGTTTCACAGCGTTGAACTTGTAGTAAAGTGCGATAAATGTATGCAAGCTAAGTTCATGAATCGCCAACACGCCCGAGCACTTTTTACAGCGCTGTGCTGCCCGTTTCGATTGCCCAGGCATTCGGTGCGCTTCAGACTAATTTTTCAGCGGGGACGTACATTTACCAAGTCGCCTGACACGCCATGGTATTTATATGCAGAACTAAATGAATCCTTACATAAAACCACAATATGGAGATACCGGATAGAAGGTTGGTACCATTGTTTAACTTAAGCAGCCCAAACAGGCGTAGATAACACAGGCGTGCAGTTGAAAAGCTCTCTACAACCGAAAAATAAAGCGAAACGTGGAAAGCACGCACAAAAGACTGTTCAATCATTATGGAACAATTTAGTTTCATTGACTAGAGGATACCGCTTGCCATTTTCACTTGCGCTTAAAGCATTCCTAGAAGAATGCCTCCAAAGCTGCAAGCTGTTTGGCTGAAAGCAGCTGGGATCCATCGGACCTTGCACGTCACTTTTATGGTTGTGGCAAAAAACCACCAAGACCGGGATAGCGCCGCTGAGCAAGATTGAAACGGCCAGGGTGGCCATTCCACCTTGGTACTACCGGAAGTCTATGGGAACAGACGGAGAGAGTTCCGTCGGTGTTCGCACCGAAGCATCTACTAATCGCATTACCGCAGTGGGAAAGGAATTATCCCGGCTACAAAATGCGCGCGGCTCCATTACTCACGAGCGTACTCGAGCTGCAAACAAGATCGGAGCCTCGATTCGAGGCGCGTTGTTGATGGGCGCTCTGGGGAGCCGACGACAGACGCCGGCGCCCTTTGTCCTCCTCTCACAGGCGGCCACCCCGGTCGCCACCGGCGTGGTGGTCCCCGTAATGGAACGCGCCGCTTGGTTGGCGGGCTATCATTTTGTACCATTAGGAGAGGCACCCACGCCTTTCATCGCCCTCCCCGTTCCGGTTTGGCTCCGCGGGGCAACCCGTTCGCGGCACCCACAGGTGTCTCCTCGCCGACTGCACGCGCTTATTAATAAATGTCCAAAGCGTGGGCTGATATTTTTTCCTTCCTATCTTAGTTCCATGCTCATTCTCGCGCTCAATCGCTTTTCATAGAGGCTTGTGATCAGGGCTTATTTAAACACACAAAAACACCAGGCCGGCGTTGCAGCATAGTCACAGTGAAAGCAGGATAATAATAATATTTGCTGGAATATAACGTCCCAAAACCACCTGCAAGTATGAGAGACGCCGTAACGAAGGACGCCTGAAATTTCGACCACCTGGGGTTATTTAACAAACAGCCGCGGTCACGCCAGTCTGACAATTAGGTCGTGCAAGCTTCTGATACACCACTTTAGAGCCCGAAACTGCCTCAAGGTTTCGGCCCGAGGAGCAAAAAACCGGCTTCTCGAGCGCTCTGCACAGACGTGGCCGCGGCTGTACAACTAAATCTAGGCACACGGGCACTTTCGCCTCCATCGAAAATGGGGCAGCCGCAGCCAGGATTCAATCCCACGACCTGCGGGTCAGCAACCGAGTGCCTTCGCCACTACACCACCGCAGCAGGTACAGAGACGAAAGCTGGAAGAGCACCCTTTGCAAATACATGGGGCTCCTAATTGAAGCACACTTGCCAGGGCTACCTAATGATTTCATTCGGTGGCGGGGCCTACTTTCATGATACCGTAAAAAATGAAGTTATTGTTACCAAGTTGAGATTTCACGCCCCCCCCCCCCCCCCCCCCCCGCTTTTATACTTATATATACACAGAGCTGGTCTGGCGACACCAATCTGCGAGGAAACAGAAGCTATTGAACATTATTTTTCTGTATCATATCGTAATTATTCATAATTATAGAAAACTGTCAAGCTTGACTTGCGTTGATTTACCACATACAGTTGTACAGTTGGGACAGGGGAAAAAAGCTGCATACAAACAGCTTAAAATGCTCCACATCCCCATGTTCGCTGCGACAACGAAACGGCAAAAGCTAAGTAAACCACAAAACTGTTGAAACCAGCAATGCGCATGCTTTGCGTCAGAAGAAGTTTTACAAACTTATGCAAACCGGCAGCGCACATGCTATACATCAGAAGAAAGAAGTATACAAAACAGAAAGTCATACTACACATAAAACTAATAAAGCATACTTAATTTGAGAGTGTTAGAGAGCGTACGAACATCATCACAAATAATTCTTAAGTTATTTAGTGTATTCGGCAAGCTATATCGCAATGCTTCAAAACCATATTTTGTGCGTGGTCTCGGCACATGCCAATGTTCAAAGGCTCAGTTTAGGCATGCTGAAGGATTTAATTGTAAGTTAGCTAAACTACGTGTACAACCACGACCTTTCGTGGTATCATATCTAAAAGAGATTACTAAGATACATTCGTAGAACAGGTTTAATTTGAATATTTTATATTTAACGTATTTGTGAAGCATGGGCATTAAAAGGGAGGTAAGCAACAGAAGGTAGAGCTTATTTCTGTAAGATAATAGGACTACTGATACATTGATTTGTTCATTACCTCAAATTAGGTTGCAATAACTCAGATGTAATGTAAAGATCGCACTAAATCTCAGAAACTTTTGAGAAACTGGCAATAGACTCTGACATTTTCTCAAGACACCTAAGATTTTGCAAAGCTTGTAATAAATTCTGTATGATAATCCCATTTTATGCTCTCATAGAAAACAACGCCCAAACACTTCGCGGTCGAAAAGAATTTGATTATGCTGTTACCTAACATAAGATTGTAAGATTCAGTAACTTCCTAAGGGGGGACTTAGAGCGAAAAAGAACAGACTTTGCTTCGGAACTTTTCATAAGCAAATAATTCTCAGGGGTTGAGTTAGCTGTATTTAAGAGATCACAAACATCCGTAGCAGAAAAAAAAAAGTTTGTGTAGTCTCCGTTGATTTTGTACTGGGCTGAAGGGTCAAAATGTGCAATATCGACCAAAAGAGGACCAAATATGTTGATTTAGGAAACACCAAATTTAACAGCTTACACAGACGAAGGTTTCCTGTTTACAAGTGCAAACTGGTGTCTGTCTGTTAGCTAGCTTTCGATCAGATTTAGGGCTATACCGCGAATTCCATAATACTGCAGTTTTCCTAATGATTTCTTGTGATTAATTTTGCCTAATGCTTTCGGCATATCTAAAAATATCTAAACACCAATTGATTTTGCTACAATATAGCTTCTTCGGTTGAAAAACCTGATCTAAAACAATATTTTGATTTAAATATAAAAGAATGTTTGCCGAAAAATTTTAGTAGTCTAACATGAGTAATTTTTTAATGTCATTTGGAAAAAAGCAGTAAAATAGAAAGTGAAATCGGCCTTTCCCATTTGCTCTCCCATTTGCGAAGCTATAGGTTTAGGTTTAACAACTGTTCTGAAATTTGGTGTTCTTTAGAAACAGTAACACGAAGGTGTATTTGATGGGGTGAATAACTTGATTCGAGCCATTAACGTATTCCAACCTAATGTCCACTTCAATATATGCTCGAAAAACACTTTTGAAGCAATTTTCAATTGTGATGAAGAGTAAGACATGCATCCCGACTTAGTCGCTTCAGGTAAACACAGCTGTCTGGCTGACTCAAGAATTGCCCCGCCGTGGTGGTGTAGCGGCTAAGGTACTCGGCTGCTGACCCGCAAATCGCGGGATCGAATCCCGGCTGCTGCGGCTGCATTTCCGATAGAGAGGGAATGTTGTAGAACTGTGTGCTCAGATTTAGGTGCGCGTTTAAGAAATCTAGGTGGTCGAAATTTCCGGAATCCTCCACAACGGCGTCTCTCACAATCATAAGGTAGCGTTAGGACGCTAAACACCTCATATTCATTAATCAAGATTCAAAAATCAAATTTCGTTATTCTAATAGCGCTTATTTCTTTTATTATTCTAGAAGAACTTTTTCTCTACAGAGTTGGTGCGTGAGTTTGCTGTACATGCTATTCGTAACTTCGAGTATGCAGACGGGATAGAAAGGAAGACAGGTGAGTGCCAAGTACCAACTGTTTATTGGCAGCAAGAGCTGCGAGCAAAGAAATCTTCCGAGCATGCGCAGAGGAATGAAGAATAGACGTCATAAATGTCATTAGGAAAGCATCTAAGAAAGGACAATTCGGGTTCATAGAGCACAATTGATGTGACTCACACATGTGGTCCCCTTCCTTCTAATGTTGAACGCTTCTATAGCACCCTAATTTTTTTATTCCTACTCTTCTCCCATAGGAGAAGAGTAGGAATAATATAAAATTTTACGTTTCGCACAAGTATACTTGCACGAAACGTTAAAATTTAACATGCACTGGAAGATGCACATCATAATCTGCTATTGGTATATACTCCTTCAGGCGGTCAATCATACGCCGTCCCGTTTATCTTATATAATTCTTACCAGAGCCCTGAAAAATCTCGTAGACGGCACGCAAGGCACAATGCCTGAAAAATTTCAAGTGCTTCTTTTTGGCACACATGTGGCTTAGCACGAGAAGTTCGTTGGCACAGGTGCGGCATTTTTTTGTTTTTTTTTTAGCGGGAAGCACGACAGAGGTACCATATTCAACGGCCATTCTTTTCAGGTTATGCTTCATATTGTGCACGTATGGCCCCACCTGTGGGCCGACACTCTCCCGTTCTCCAAAGTGTTTTTTTTCTTATTACTGATTTTCAGCTTTTATAGCAAGATTCGGCCACGTCCTTCAAGACCGTCCAGGGAGGCCCACCATTTCCATCCGTTAGTCTGTGGTTTGAGGCTTTATACTGCATCATTGGCGCAGACCACTTGTGCACAAGTGATTGAAGGCGACGCAGAACGAGTACACGCTCAGCAGTCTTTTAATACGCAAAATCTTATGGTAAGAGCGCTTTTTACTGTGAGGCAAGTAACAACAACAGACGTGATCTTTTTGCACAGCGATGTTAACATCTGAAAACTGCAAAAAATTGTTGTTGAGAAGCTGACGGCTTCAAGTTATGGTTTGTCCTGTTGACATTTAAAATGGAGTCTATCATTTCATGGTAAGACATAGGACAGAAGTTGTCTAAAATAAACAAAAACGTGAAGATATAAAAAAATACTACATGGACGCGATTAAGAACAAACATCACACAACGCCTGGTCAATCAGGGATAAAAACATGTCACATAAAAGCAGTGTACATTGAACCAAATTGGACAAATAAAAACCACCTTAGAAAGAAACGAAGGCGCAATGAGCTTCCAACTAAGTTCTCATTTGAGAGACCGTCAAGTGGCTACGAAATCAGCCTCACCGCTTTCATCAATGCACTTCCTAATAGCGGACATGAATGAGCTCAGGATGTGGAACAGAATAAAAACAAAACAGATGATTCATGTTTACAGAAAAGAGATACTATGACTTGTCTATCCAGCGGAAACATCCAAGAACTTCCTCTGAATATACTATTAGATGAGGATCAGTATACAGCGTGGCATTTGAGAAATTTTATCAGAAATACCCTGGCACGTTCTAGCCGTGTGCCCCACTCACTAGTAATCGCTCGGAAATAAATATCGACGTTGTGGAATTTAGCGCTCGAAAAATTCTATATATCGAACTTTGAACTTTGAGATCTGTTTTGACGATGGCTCAGCTTCTTCATACTCCGCTATCCTGATACTCATCTTGTTTTTGGGCTGCATGCCCCGCTTCAGATAGCAGCCATCCCACTTTCTCATTTCTCATTTCTTTCCGATGCTCAGTGCTTTATCACCAACTTCGGCTCAAATTTTTTTATTAGCCTCAAGACAGGATTGGCGTTGCTTTAAAAAGGAGTCAGAAAAGAAGCTAAGAAATAGCCATGTCATTTAGCTTTATCGAGAAATCGCCACGTGGAATCGAAGCGGTATTATGGCTAAGATTTCTTTACTAGTTAATACAAATAATAAAAACAAACAATACTATAATACACAATAATAAATAGTGGCCAATGAGCGACAAACGATAGAATTAACAAACTTTGAAGAATCTAGCACTCTTGAAATGATGAATAATGCCTTCTGAAAGCTTTTTTTATCACCAATTCATGTTATATCAATGGCAAGGAAGGTTTTTGTTCTACTGAAACGCCATGCATAGTAGCATTGATTAGAAAAATTTTCCGTCTTCAAATATGGAAAACCAAAGAATATTAGGCCGTTATTATTACAGTTTTTGATAAGTACAAGGGTTGAAGTAAGCACGCATCGTGCTTGTTGTTGTCCTCATGCTCATGTCTTCAAAATTAGCAAAATTATACTTGTAATTATTTGGTATTTATTTAGTTGTTTACAACGCACTGCGCAGTCCCAGCGAGAGCTGCAAGAGCGGCCTTTCTAGAGCGTTTACACACACTCTTGGGCGACCATACTATAGAGCTGTGCCCGACGACTATCTTTGGCTGTGATCTCATAACAACTTTAAGGTGGTTAAAGGAGGGGAGTCAGTTAAAAACAAGGAAGAACATACTTGAGTGCGTAAGTCGATTGGAATTTTGACGATTGTGGTTACTGCCTGGCTGAAATTTTAGTTATCACGAAAGGATGTGACGTAAGCGGTAAGGGAGGTGTCTACATGGTAGCAATAATCAGGAAAACTTTCTTCTTTAATTTAATGGTAAACATACCTAATGGCGATGATCAATGGCTCGGGGCTTATACTGCGAGAATAAAAGAAGTGTGTCATGAAGATGTTACGGTAGCATATTTCAGGAAACTCGGGCAACAATTTCGACCCGCTGTTGCGGGCGGAAAGGCAATCCGGCTGACTTCTATGCTGTTATTCGGCAACGTGCATGTTACGAAGAATAAAAGGGGAAAAGTTATTGGTTTACGTGCTCAATAACTCACATTGAAGTAGTGCATTCAAGCTGTTGCCGTATTAAGAGCAGTAAAAAAATTGCGACATAAATATTGCGACATGTTCAGCGTGACCCTATGTCTTCACCACGAGAGTTTTAGCTCAGTTGATGCTTTGAAAGATTTCTGCACCTGACGCACGGGCTGCATCTCACCTGGTTTTCAGTAAAACTTGCGTTGTGTCTAGTTGGTACATAGCAAAATGAGAAAAGAACTTTTTTGGATCAAACAATATGAAAAAAAAAGAAAAAAAAGAAGGTGAAGAAAGGAACAGATTGATGCCGGACTTAAAAATGCTTGATTCTTTTTCCGTATTGTTTGCGCCAAAAAAGTTATCTCCTTATTTTGCTAAGTAGACACAAGGCAAGTTTTACTGAAGTTCCTCTCTAGCTCTCTGGTACAGTGGGCCTTTCTCTTCCGCAGTTGCATTGCCCAATTCCTGCAGAGGAAGACTGTATGGCTTTTCCCAAAGGATTGATTCTTGCAGGAGTGAGCGCTTTCTTTGGTCTCTCGGGGGTCAAACGACTGTTTAAGCTTCTACGTTAGAGATATCGCAACAAGTTCATTTCTTCTGGGACAGGTTGTAAAACACGTGCCCCTTCAGTGTTCTCTACTGACTGGCTTTTAAAAACTACCAATCTCTTAGTCGACATGTGGTGCAGCTCATTGCAGATAGGCGGAAATTAATTTTAAATGTTTTATGGAAAGCAGCAAGAAAGGACAGTCCCACTTAAAATTAACATCAAGGTAATAGGTAATGTTATCCTGTCTGAACATGTTTCCCGATTGTTGTCGAAAGGGCCCAAGTTTTGCATGCCTTCCAGTATTTGCGCACATGCATTGCTGGCGTTCAATAGAAGTGTGGTCTCAAAAGCACAGCAAGAGAGAGAGAGAGAAGTAACTTTATTGGCACCCATCAAATGGATGATGGGGTAGAGGAGTCAGCCTACACCCACTTTCATCTTCCCTAATCGTCGACCGGGATCTCTTGGTAAGTGGCGGCGGTCAGGACGAGACCGATGACTTGCCGTTGAGCATTTTCCTCTTCATTGAGTAAAATGACTCCCAATATTCTCTGCATCTATCTGGCTCATCAAAGTTAGGACAGCTCCAAATCATGTGGACTAAGTCCACTCTACCATCGCAATGCCTAGACCCGAGGGCTATACATCGAGGGAGGCCACTTTCTTAACAATTATGGGTTCGGAGATAAACTTTTTGTAACTTTCTCCACATAACCTCCTTGCTTTTTGAAAGGTTTTTACGCGCGCTCGGGTAAGCCTTACGCCCCAGCTTATAATAGTTAAGAATTTTGTTATAAGTGCTCAGTTCATCAGTGGTCTGTAGGGGTTTCTCGCTTGGATATGTTGTCGAGACAGCGCTGTAAACCCGGAAAGTCAGACCTCGGGCCAGCGCATGCGCATTCTTGTTCCCTCGCAAACCCTGATAACCCGGTGTCCAGTTTAGCGAAATTTGCTCCGCCGGGGGGCTGTCCGACGACTAATATGTGTACAGCTGCGGCGGAGATCCAGCCCGCATCAAAATTTTTGGTTACAAATTTTGAATCACTAACAATAACTCTCACATTATTGAGTCAAAGCCAGCGCAATGACGACTTCTTCCGCCTCCGTCGCTCTTAAATGTCTGACGCTGCAGCAAGGAGCAGGGCCTCCGTTTTCGCGTGCAATTACGGCTGCGTATACTTTGCCTTGCTTGTATTCGGCCGCGTCCGTGTAAATCCCATCCTGCCTGCCTTCCAGGCTTTTCTGCAACGCCTCAGCTCTGTCCTTTCGCCTGTTCTCGTGATGAACCGGGTGCATATTTCTGGGCAACGGGAGCATTCTTAGCTGGTCCCTGACTCGCGTTGGGACTTTGCGTGTCTGCTTGGAACACGCCTGGGGGTCGAACCCCAGCCGCTCCAGGATCCTTCTATCAGTCTCAGTGCGCAGCAGTCTCTGATATTTCGATACTGTCGCCGCTTCAATCAGCTCGTCTAAAGTGTTTGACACCCCTAAACTTAAGATTTTGTTCGTTTATGTGTTTGATGGAAGTGCGAGAGCCGTCTTGACCCCCTTCCTTATAATGATTTCGACCGTGTCTTTCTCTGCTATTGTGAATTTCAGGTAGGGGGCTACATAAACAATCCTGCTAACTACAAAATATTGCACTAACCTTAGGAGTTCGCTTCCTTCGTACCCGCATGTTTGTTATTCGCTTGAGTAATCGGCAGGTATGGTTGGTACTCGCTCCCAGTCACTGGGTGGTCTCGGTGTTTTTGCCGTTCGCTTGAATCCGCAAACCCAAGACCCTGATACTGTCGACAGTGCGAATAATGTTAGCGTTTACTCTCAGCTCGAGGCCGTGCACCGCGTCTTGTCCCCTTCCCCGTCGCCATGCCTGCGATGTTAGGAAAAGGACCTCCCACTTTTCCGCCGAGCACCTGAGGCCACTCGGCTCCAGATATTCTTCGATAGCTTGAATTGCTCTCTGCAGCGTCTCCTCGATGTGCCCGTCACTACCTGTGCTCATTCATAGCGTCAGATCGTCCGCGTAAAGCGTATGGTTCAGTCCTTCTATGCCTGCCAGCTTCCTGAGGAGACCCATCGTTGCAATAGTAAATAAGGTTGGCGACAGAACTGACCCCAGCGGCGTACCCTTGCTTCCCAGTTTAATACTTTCCAATGACTGCCCCCAAGCTGTTTGTTGCCGTTCTGTTCGTAAGAAAACTCTTCACATAATTCTAAGTATTCACTGAGACCTTCATTGAGAGCTCCCAGACTCTCTAATGTGGCCGAATTCTTCACATTATCGAATGCTTTCAAAACATCTATCCTTACTACAACCCTGGTGTATACTGTTTTTTTTTTGTCTATCACCTATTCTTTGAGCTGAAGCATGACGTCGCATGCCGATATATGAGACCTAAAGCCAATCATGGTGTCGGGGTACAGTCCCTGATCTTCTGGAATCTATTCAGCTTGCTCTGAATAACATGTTTCATTATTTGCCCACGCACGAAGTAAGTGAGATGGGCCTGAGATGTTCAAAGCTAGATTTCTTTCCAGGCTTTGGAATGAAAACGAGGTTGGCATGCTTCCACGCTGGCAGAAGCTGCCCTCTGTCCCAACAGCCCTGCATATACGCTGTCAGATTTCTGACAAACGCATCGTCCAAATTTTTGGGCATCTCATTGTTGATCCTATCCGGCCCTGCAGCCGCCTTCGTTCTCAAGCGGTTTATTTCGGCCCTGACCTCACATACGTGATCGGCCTGTCAAGATCTGGGTTCTCTAAACCCGAATACTCAGGCGGGGTCTCAGACACCGTACAGCTGAGATACCTATCTCAAACATCGGCGATGAGCTCATCGATCGTTCCTTGGTATTTGCAAACGAGCTTATGTAGCTGCTCCTTTGTTCTAGCTTGGATTTGTTCGGATGTAGCAACTGTCACAGCAAATGCCAGGTCCTTCCACTACCTATTTGGCGGACCATTTGGTCCCAAATGCTGTTCCTGTTCGGCTTGGTGAGGGTTAAAGCATATTCTTCTATTTTCTTAATCAACGAAATTTCTTGCGGATATTTCTATTGCCTCTTTTTTGCGCGAGCCTCAAATCGAGCTCTTGCTTTTTGCGCCTCAGGTTTATTATGTGTCTAACAACCCGTTCCTGGTTCTCATCGAGCTCGATTTCTTCCGCTGCATCGTGGACCGTTTGAATAACTTCCTTGCTCAATTTGTCTATGTCTTCAATGCCATCATGGTTGCACCGACTATTCCCGAAAGCATGCCAATTCACAGTTTCTAGCTTCTTCATGCTAGCTGCTGAAGTACCGTCTTTTGTGAATATCTCAATTATTCTGCGTTCACTACCCAGATCTTTACCCTTCTTACACCATGTGGCCGAGAGCCTGTCTTTAATCAGAGTGAGGTCCAGCCTACTGTCTTGCAAGACATTGTTACCCTGTCTAGTTGGCCTCAATAGATCCGTCAAAAAGGTCAGACCTTTCTGCTGTATGCAATTCTATGATTCCCTCCCTTTAACCTGCGCAAACCTGTATCCCTACGCGGGGCGATGAGCGTTGAAGTCACCTACTACGAGGAGTGGGCTGTCCTTCACGATCATCCTGACTTTGGTGAACAGAATCGTCAAAACCAAATTTACGCCTTTTCCTAGGGGAGCTGTACACGTTTGATACATAAAGATTGTTATCCTTTCGCTTACGAGGGTTTAGCTCGATCAGTACATGATCCATCTGCATTAACCCTGTCTCGTGCTGCAACGCTGCGACGTTGCATTTCACCTGAGTGACAGCCTAGGTATTTTCCCATCGTCCCGCATACAATAGATTTATAGCTAGCGAGCTTCGCGTTCTTTCCACATTGCTGTAATGCTATGACTTCTGGCTTATCCCCATTGGTCAGGAACGACTGAAGAACGGCTTTATTTGTGTGAGAAACCTCTACAGTTTCACTGCCAGATAGTTTTACGGTACTGAGCCATCTTTCCACTTCCGGACTTTCTGGCATTGGCATTGCTATTGCCCGTCTCTGTTCACGGGCTCAGCCCTCATTTGCCCATTCATCTGCTAAATCATACCATGAAGCAGCTTCATGCCTGGTTCCATTTTATGGAAACGTTGCTCTTAGTTGCTTACTGTTTCCACATAATTCACCCGCTTCTTTTTAGGAGGAGGATCTGCCCGTGGTGTTTCCGACACCGATTGTGTACTGCTTTCGCGCACTTCTGCATTCTCTCATCTATGTGCTTATTTAGCACATTTATATGTTTTCGCAGCTCTCTGTTTTGCTCCTGCACGTCATTGCATTGCATCTGCATGGTTCTTATCTGTTCCTGCATGAGCCTGTTCTGTTCCTTGAGAGTCTTTGCTATTGCGAAATCCTGAAAGCCCTTGTCAACCCAACCCACCTGAGAGTTCGGTGGTGCGCGTCTGGGAGTTCTTGGACTGTTGCTCAGAGTGAGAAGCCTCTTCTCAAGTCGACGGTGTAAGCCTGGGGAACGATGCCGAGCAGTCCCTCGGCATGCTCTTGGATCTGTCGCGAGCACCGTCATGACAGTTGCTTCGCATCTGTTGTTGTTGCTGCAACGCTGTTTTCGACGCTTTCTCATCTTCTGCTTCCGCTGCAAGCTTTGCCTCCCACTGTCGTTTCTTGACAACACACACACACACAGATATACACACACACACACACATATATATATATATATATATATATATATATATATATATATATATATATATATATATATATATATATATATATATATATATATATATATGTATATATATATATATATATATATATATATATATATATATATATATATATATATATATATATATATATATATATATATATATATATATGTCTTGCGAAACACCATCGTACACTTCTTATGTCCAGTCAAATGTTCTTTGTCACATAAACGACACTGCGACACACACTGACGGTCCTCCGGTGGTGATGACATACCACACCCTCGGCACTTGGTTTCTGGACTGTTGCAAACGTGCGATCTGTGGCCCAGTTCGCTGAACCAACAGCACACTTCGTAGTGTTTGTTGAACAGGAAACACTTCATGATCATGCCGAAACACACGAGCGTACGCGGCACCTCTGCTTCCGCAAAGGTGATGACGACTGAGGTAGATCGGCCTATTCTTTTGATCCCGAGAATCTCTGGGTTCTGTTCATGACTGGCAAAACCCTCCATTATCGTCTCGTCGGTCATGCGTATGTCCATTCCATGCACAACCATTTTTCCACAGTTTCCCACTACGTGTTAAACCAACATGTTACACCAACATGTTACTAAGTACCGCTGGAGGGCACTTAGTTAGTCCCGTGGGGTTATGCACCACAAGGATAGGATTAAGAGGACTCGTGTATGTCGGCAGCTTTATTGTGCTTCCTGAATGCTCTCGTGAACTGGTTATAGGCGTTGACTTCTTGCAAAAAACAGTGCAGTCAACGACTTGCAAGAATCCCAGGTATCGTTTTCTACGGAGAATGCCGTCGCCATCTGTCATGCGGAGAAACCATCGTTCTACCTCTCCACATTGTGCACGAAGATGTAAACGTGCCGCAACGTTCCAGTGTGACCGTTCTCGTGAGGAGTAAAGTTCTCAGTGATTGGGATGGATTGGCGGATGGAAACATCGGACTGCTACAAGAAAAAGGATCATGCGTGGCAAAAGGCCTGGTGAGCCTTCGTGAAGAATGTGCGTATGTCCTAATAACTAACGTTGGAAATGAACCGCAGCATGTCGCGAAGGATACATCCGTAGCATCGCTGCATGAGTACGTGCAAGTCTCAGATGTTTGCACTCTTGATAAAGCTTCAGAGACATTAGATAATGTACTGCAATCAGTAGACATTGAAAGAGAGCTCTCGTCATCTCAGAAACAACAGATTGCTGACCTCGTCAGAGAGTTTCCCGAGTGCTTCTCCACCTCGCCGAAAGTCGGACGTACTCTCGTCGCAAAGCACCGCATCGTGGTCGAAGAGCACGTGAGACCTGTGCATCAGCGCCCATACCGAGTAGCGCCAAAAGAAAAGGAAGCCATCAAGAACCAAGTGCAGGAAATGCTCAACGATGACATAATTCAGCCATCCAACAGTCCGTGGCCATCACCGGTGAGATAGCCAAAAAGAAGGACAATACTCTGCGATTTTGCGTTGACTACAAAAAGCTGAACCAAGTTACAAAGCGTGATATTTACCCACTTCCGCGGATCAATGATGCCTTAGATAAGTTACGCAATGCTTACTTCTTTTCATCATTGGACTTAAAAAGTGGATATTGGTAGGTCAAGGTGGACGAACGAGATCGCGAGAAGACGGCGTTTGTGACCCCAGACGGACTGTACCAGTTCAATGTGCTCTCTTTCGGTTTGTGCTCTGCTACCGCTACCTTCCAGAGGGTGATGGACACTGTGCTTTCCGGACTCAAGTGGCAATCGTGTGTCGTCTACCTCGATGTAGTGATCTTTTCTCTACCTTCAAGCAGCACATCTACCGAATGAGAGCGGTACTGAATGCCATACGCGTGGCAGCACTGACCATCAAACCAGAAAAGTACCACTTTGGATTTCGTCAGCTTCGGTTCCTCAGGCACATAGTGCGGAAGGCGTCCGCCCCGTCCCGGAAAAGACTGCAGCAGTTGAAAATTTTCCGAAACCGCAAAAAAAAGGCCATCAGACAAATCCTGGGACTATGTGCCTACTACAGACGCTTTGTTGAAAACTTTGCTAAGGTCTCTTAGCCTTTGACACGGTTAATTAAAGAAAGTGTACCATTCTTTTGGCGGGAAGAACAAGAAGCCGCTTTCTCAGAGTTGCGACACCGTTTACAGTCTCCTCCAATAAATGCCCATTTTGATGAAGAGGCTGATACAGACATACGTACCGACACGAGTACCAGTGGTCTCAGCGCCATCCTCGTTCAGTGGCAGAATGGAGAAGAAGAAGTCATCGCTTACGTGAGCCGCACTTTATAGAATGCTGAGTCCAATTACTCAGCGACTGAGAAAGAGTGTCCCGCAGTTATACGGGCCATCAGCAAGTTTCTCCCATACCTCTACGGGACACCGTTTCGAACAATCAGTGATCATCATTCAGTGTGTCGGCTGTCGAATATCAGGGACCTTTCAGCAAGACTTGCTAGATGGAGCCTGCGTCGGCAGCAACATGACATCGCTGTGTTCTACAAGTCCGGCCTCAAGCACAATGACGCGGATTGCCTGTCTCGCACACCTGTGGAGTCTCCGTAATCTGACCAAGAACAAGACATCCCATTTCTTGGAGTTCTGAATGTGTCGGAGATGGCTCGTCTTCAGTGAATGGACCCGGAACTTCGCCCGCTTATCCAATACTTGGAGGGTCAAGAGGTTAAGGTACCACGAGTTTTCGTCCATGGATTGACATCCTATGTTTTCCGGAACGACGTCGTATACAAGCGCAACTACGGAAACAGCGGTGAGACGTTTCTGCTTCTTGCACCATCATCACTTGCGAGAAATCTTAGAAGCGTAATGACGACCCATCGGCTGCCTATATGCGCAGTAGTAGCACTTTGGCCACAATCCGCCGGAAGCAATATTAGCCGAAATTAAGGGATTCGGTGCACCATTGTATCAAGTCGTGCCGGGATCACCAAAGACGCAAAATACCACCATCAAAGTCAGCCGGTCTGTTACACCCGATAGAGCCACCAAAAGGGCCATTTTAACAAGTAGCAATGGATTTGCTTGGTCCATTTCCTCTCTCTTCATCGGGGAAGCGCTGGATTGTTGTAGCGACTGACTATATGACTCGATATGCGGAGACATCACCTCTCGCAAAAGGAACGGCGAATGAAGTAGCCTAGTTTTTCGTCACTCATATTGTACTACGACATGGCGCACCGCAGGTTGCCATAACAGACAAAGGAGCAATATTCACTGCCCGTTTTATGCAGTCTGTTATGAAGCACACCAACCATAGAAATACTACAGCATACCATCCGCCAACAAACGAAATAATTGCAAGACTCAACAGAACTCTCGCTGACCTGATCTCGATGTATGTGGACGTTGAGCGCCAGACGTGGGACAGTATTTTGCCTTATGCTACATTTGCGTACAATACCGCAGTACAAGAAACGACACACTTCACCCCATTTCAACTTGTTTATGGTCGGACGGTCACAACTACCTTAGACGTGATGTTACCTGTCAACGATTCGAATGAGAGTGACCCGGACATCAGCAGCTACATAAAAAGGCAGAAGAGGCATGGCAATCGGCAAGACATCGTATCATTTTACAACAAGGCTCCAACGCAAGTCGCTATAATCTGAAGCGGAGAGACGTAAAGTACAACCCCGAAGACAAAGTGTGGGCGTAAACGCCTGTACGCGCACTTGGCCGATCTGAAAAACTGATGCGGCGTTATTCCGGCTTTTACAAAGTATTTCGCCGGTTAGGCACGCTAAGCTACGAAGTAATTTCTCAAGGTCAAGTGTGCTCAACCCGACGCAGGAATCGCCCAGAATTCGTACATGTAGTACAAATGAAACTGTACTATATTCAAAAGGCACTGAATAAGACAACTGCTAAATGTGCTCAAGCGTCAGATCAATACTCCTTTACGAAACTGTTCAGCATCAGCGTACGCATCGGGACGATGCGTTTCGGGAGGGGGACTGATGCCGCATATTGTTAGGCACCTACCAAGCTCCAGCGCCGCTTTATGCTCTTATGAATTCTGCCACACCAATTGACAAGCCAAACGCGCCAAGCTAAACGCGCCATGCAACACTGGCGGCACGTGTCACCACACCACGCGCTGGAAAAAAAAAAGGCTGGCGGTTTATCGAAGAAGCGTCAAGCAGCGAGATGCATAAAGAAGACGTTGACGAGGTTTTAGGGGCGAAGCTCTTTATAGCGGCACCTAGGGTGCCTGAATGGTTTCCCTCGCCCGCCGCTCCTTGCAGGGTGGGGACATTGTTTGACGGGGTGCTCGCCGCCGCGACCGGTTTTTCCTGACGGCCGCCGCCATTGCAGATCTCACTTCGCATAGCGACGGGAGCAAAGAAGGAGCTGTGGCCGCTCTGTCATATACTTTTTTAGGGAAATGACTGGGTGCTGCGTGCCCATGTGCACGAACAACTCCAGAAATGGTTGGAAACTCTACCATTTTCCGACAGAGCCCAAAAGAAGGCTGCTATGGATGGTGAAGATTAAGCGAGACAAGTGGCAGCCTACGAAGTCCTCGTGTGTATGCAGTGTGAGTATCCCGACATGTGTTCTTTTCTCGTCGAGAACTTTGAAACTTGTTTTTTTAAATGTGTATACGTGTCTGTGGGTCACTTTGTCGGTGCTGTAAACGCTTCACGTCTAAGTTGCAGTTTTTCTCTCTTTTTTTGCGATCTCTAAAAGTGCAGCTATGGAAACGTGTGGCGCAGCCGCAGTATTTGAAGTTTGTACCAGTTTTTAGTCACTATATGTATAAACAAAATAGGCTGCTTGTTATTAAATTGCGTATTTACAGAAAAGTGTTTTTCATTCGTTTATTGCAAATCACGAAATTCAATAAAAGTTGTGTGGTATACTGTGTCTTTCTAGTAATTCTGTCTAGGCTAAGCTAAGCTAAAATTCATGGTTCATAACGGACTTACAGGCACATTTTGAAGCAAGCCATTTCGAGCAGCACCGAGCTGACCAGTGGATAAAACTGAAGCCGAACGCTGTGCCAACGGTGTTCCCTTTCAGGGGTAAGTTACTGTTTCACTGTGCGTCAAAGATTCTGTATGAACCTAACAGGTGGCAACAGTACAAGGCTAAAATGATTTAGTTTCAAAAATTAGGATGATCCGTGGAATTCCTCGTTTGAGGATATTAAGAAAGTCGGGGTACGTGCCTGCGACCTGAGAAAAGGCATATGTCTGCAACCTATAATACTGCTAAAATCCAGTACAGGCCTGTGATTAGAGCTGGCTACCTTGTAATACTTGCAGCTTGTGACTGTCCTTTTTTGCACTGCAGGCTTGCCTCCACAAAGGAAGGCGCCAAAGGACAGGGCAGGACCTGCTGTGTTGCCTGATGCATGCCAAGAAACACGCGGTGACAACTCTACGGCCATTAATTGTACGCCACTCACAAGTGCACAGGCGAATTTAAATTCACGCACAGACAGTCTTGGCGCACAGCAACCGCAAAGCTGCAATTCTCAGACGCCTGATTCAGTACCGCACATTATGGAAAGGGAAGAAGTTGTGATCTCGGCCGATGCACCTGACGGGGCACGTGAAAACAAGCAGTTAAATAAGCAGCTCTCCGATATGGGCAGAAAATACACTCAGCTACATCAAGTCCATCGGAAAGCCACCTCAACCATTCAAGCACTAAAAAAACAGGTGAAAAAATTGGAAACCAAAATGGAATTATTCGGACAGCGTTTGAAATTCCTCAATGATGACCAGCTGCAGGCTCTTGGGCGCCAGAGTAATAAGGGAAGCACTTGGTCTGCAGAAACAATCAAGCAGGCGCTTCAGATTAAGTTTTCCTGTGGAAAAACTGGTTACCAGACACTAAGAAATCTGGGCTACCCCTTGCCATCCGGAAAAACCCTTGCACGTCGCCTTCAGGGCCTCAAGTTTCTTCCCGGAATTTTGACGGAAGTCATCGATGTTCTCAAAATCAAAGCAGAGAACATGCAAGACATTGAAAAAGACTGTGCTTTGTTCTTGGATGAAATGGAGATTGCTCGCGGGTACGAGCTCGATCGCGCTGAGGATGTGGTGTTGGGGGGGCAAACTATGCCAGAAAATCCAGACGAACCTGCACATCACGCACTAGTGTTCATGGTAGGAGGCCTGAATACGAGATGGAAGCAAGTGATTGCCTACCACTTCACCGGAAGTCATGTAGAGGGTAGTATCCTCAAGGACTACGTCATGAAGATAGTGCAGCTCTGCGCGGAAATCTCTTTAAGAATCCGTGTCGTCACTTGCGACATGGGGGCTTCTAATCGGGCTATGTGGCGCGAGCTCGGATTCTCCAGCCACAGGAATTCCATTACTGTATGTTCAGTGCCTCACCCCTGTCTGGAAGACAAAGAATTGTTTTTCACAGCAGATGCTGCACACGTGCTGAAGAATGTCAAGTCACAGTTGCTTTCATCGGAAGTATTCTTTCTGAGTGATGCAACAGTATGCCAGCACAATCTGCCATCAAAAGAAGTGAACGTGGACCATGTGCGCAGTGTAATTAAGTATGATGCTGAACGAGAGCTGAAAGTCGCCCCGAGGCTCTCAGAGTTACACATTTCGCGAGGCCATTTCACAAAAATGAAAGTGGGAGTTGCTGTCCGCTTCTTCAGGGAAGCTCCTGCAGCGATTCGGTACCTAATTAAAGAGGACGCGATAGAGCCGGAGGCAGAGACAACAGCTTGGTTTCTAGAATTAGTATTCAACTGGTACACGCTAATGTCTTCCCGCCACCCATCAGTTGCTCTCAGCCTTCGAGACATGCGGAGGTACCACGAATCAATTGAGCTACTGAACTCGGCCCTCGAAGTTTTTCAAGGAATGAAGATGGGAAGCAAGGCACAGTGGAAGCCTTCGCAAGCAGGTTTACTAATAACAACAAAAGTCGTTCTTCGTCTCCAAGACATTCTCTTGCGCAGTGAAGGATACGAATTCTTCCTCACGAGCAGAATCTTGCAAGACTGCCTCGAAAATTTGTTTTCGGTGGTGCGCATCAGGAAGCCTGTTCCTAACGCATATGACTTAAAGTGTGCCCTGAAGCTTGTGTGCGTGAGTCAGTTCCTTCATGCACCCGGAACGTCAAGCTACGAAGTCGACGATGCTAAGTACCTCGCCGACATGCTTGCAAAAGGCAAACAAGAGCACGGGGAGGTGGAAGCTGATGTCATTGATGACTCGGAAATTTTGTTCATTGAAGAACTTCAAGAAAACGAATGCAACATCCTTTTCTACATCGGCGGCTTCCTTTTAAAAGGTATGCTGAGTGTTGTAGCGGGATGCGGGCATTGTAATTCTGCCTTGTTAGGCTCAACTGAAAGCGAGCACGCAACTCTGACTATTCTGAAGGAGTACAGGAGTGAAGGTGGCAACCTCACATATCCCAGCAAGGATGTTTTGCTGACACTCAAGTCGTGTGAAGAGCATTTCAGGGGCATCATAAGTTGGAGTGAGGGCTTGCTGCGCTTAAGGTCCCCGTTGAAGGCCGTGACCGATTATTTGAACGAGATGGTGCGCCCTTGCGTAAAGACTTGCTCCGAGCACAGTGACGCCGTAGCAAAACTCCTTATTGCGAATTATGCAAGACTGAGGCTTCGCGTGCATTTGCGCCACGTTAGTTCAAACGGCGTCAATGAACACGGAAGCAAGACGTGCGCTGGGGTAAGCCTTCCGTGACCAGCCGAACTGGACCAGTCACTTATAAATTTTATTATTTTTTCTTTCAGAACACTTATTGTTTGATTAAAATATTTTGAGTTCATTGTGAACTGGCTAACCTCCCTGTCCTTTCTTCATCCTCCTCCTTAAGTTCATAGACATTTTTCTTATTTGTTATACAATATCACATTCTTAGATAAAAACAGCGTTGTGATCTTTAAGCTGACTAAGGTTGTGATCTTTGGAGAATGTTTATGGTAAGTTAATATTATTGCGGTCGAAGCAATACCGACACAGCGTCACAGAGGCAGAATACGAGAGTGATACTTCTCGGATAATTAGATTGCTCGCTTACATATATCTATGGAAAGTAGAAAAACTGAACAGGTATAGGGCATCAAAATCGTTATTACTGCATTTCATCTTGTATTTTCCAATAACTTAGTAAGATTTTTTTCTCAGTGGTCACATAAAAACGAGAGATTCAATTGATGTTTACGCTGTTTCACTATCTCAACCAGCTATAACAGAAAAATAGCTGTGTAACAAATCTGAATCTCATTCCCGCAAGATTATTCAGAGCTGCGAGGGCACGCAAGGCGGGGGAAAAAGCAGGATGAAGTAAGTTCAACGCGTACAATGCGAGCACTACTGAGTGGCTGGCACGCTGCACAGCCACTGAGGAGTGCGGTGAGTTTAGGTAACAGGAAAAGGCGTGCGCTTCATGAATTAATGTAGATTTATCCTGCAAACAGTCTCCAATGACAGACGCACATATTCAGACTGCTTTTTTATAGCGCGAAATACCATTTCTCGCACTAAACTCTTCTCAAACTCTCCTCATACGCGCGCGCAGGCAGTGTGTTTCGTTGGGGTGAGATATGTAATGGCGGACGCTCTAGCAGACGACGCGGTTGTCCCCACCCTGTACGGAGCGGCGGGCGAGGGAAACCATTCAGGCACCCTAGCGGCACCCATTCGTCCCTCGTAGTCGTAGTAGTAGTAGTGTGTAACCAGTCTTACATTTTGACCTCCAAGGTGGTGCTGGTGGGAGATTTCTTCTGTGCGTTGTTGAACAATAAAAATTCGCAGCGTGCGCGTTATCTAAAAGCCGAATTCTCCTGTCTCTCATTCCTCCTTAGCAGCCACTGGCATGTACATTGAGCACTATCTGACAAGAAAGGGTTGCTACGTTGTACTCGCTGGGCGTAACCTCCTTGGTTTTAGAAAGGTTCAGCGAGCGTTGGGCCACAGTGTCATGAATACAGTGAACTAGTATATACCATGAACTCGAGGTGGTTAAAGGGGGGAAGTAAACACGAAGCGCAAGCGGTAAGAAAGTGTGCGTGTGCTTCCACACGTTCAGTCCTTGGAATGTCCGCTGGATGGCGGTGCATCTATATCAGGAATATATGATGAAAAGATGCGAGATGGTGGTACTTGGAGTGTTGAATACGTAGACGAACGGACACACAGACAGATGCGTGGACGGACGCACGGATGGCTGGACGGACGGATGGACGCATGGAGGGACGCAAGGGTGGATGCATGGACGTACGCACAGATGGACGTGCGGACGCACGAACAGACGCACGCATGAACAGGCAGATGGACGCACGGGCGGCCACACAGACGCACGCATAGATGGACGGAAGCAAGAATGAATGGACGGACGGATGCTTCGCCCCGCTCTCCATGATTCGCTCCGTGAATATGGTGTCATTATTTAAAAGCAAGCTCAGGACAGCCTTTGTGTATTTTTTCTGACGGGCACATGTTCGCAATAAACAAATAGCTGTTTTAGCTTCCGGAATTTCATTTGTACGTTAATATATATATATATATATATATATATATATATATATATATATATATATATATATATATATATATATATATATATATATATATATATATATATATATATATATATATATATATATTGTGAGGAACCGGTTTTTTCAGCCAGGCTCGAGGCAAATCCCGCTAGTGATGATAATTTCAGATGAAGAAGACGTACAGATGATGATGATATCAAAGAGAATAAAGAGTCATTCGCTTGTCGCGCTCACACTAATTCCCCCGCGTGGTGAAAGCGGCCGCCTGGTCGCTTGACAGTATTATAAAATGCGTCGCGCATAAGGCTTTAAACGAGATACGTGCACTATCTCTGTTCCTCGGCGACGAAGATCAGGACTAGCGCTAAGAGGAGAAACGCGGTAATTGACAGGAGATGTCTGTTCGACCACCGTGTACGGCCCAATGAAGCGACTGATGAATTTGCCGCATAACCCTGGGACGCGTAGCAGAGTCTGTAGAAGAACTTCGTCACCAGGGGAAAAACACACAACACAGCGACACGAGTCGTAGCGAGATTTTCGAGTGTCTTAGTGTTAACACGGGCCTGGTGATGGCAGTGTGCGAGACGAGATAAAGATTCTTCAGAGAAAGGAGCCGTCGAGGGTGCAGTGGCCGAAAGGAAAGAGACATTCATAGCGAAACTCGGCGAGCAACCATGGGCGATAAAAGATAGAGAAAAGCCGGCAGTGCGTTGAGCAGCCGTATTATAGGCGAATGTCACGAAGGGTAGAATTGCATCCCAGTTCGTGTGGTTGGGGTGAATGTACATGGTGATCATGTCCGATACGGTCCGATGAAACCATTCAGTCAATCCGTTGGTCTGCGGGGGGTAGCTAGAACTGGTCTTGTGAAGAGTGTTCGAGGCACGCAAAACTTGCTCGACAATGGAAGAGTGAAAGACTTTGCCACGATCACTCAGGAGAATGCGTGGAGCTCCATGACGCAAAAAGATCTGGCGAAGAAAGAAATCGCCGATCTCCGTGGCAGTCCCAGATGGTATAGAAGCTGTTTCTGCGTAGCGGGTAAGGTGGTCGACGGCCGTGACAATCCAGCGATTCCCATGGGATGATATAGGAAGAGGGCCATACAAGTCGATTCCAACGACTTCAAATGGCGAGAACAGACAAGGAAGAGGTTGCATTAAGCCAGCCGGAGCAGTTGTCGGTCGTTTTCGCCATTGGCAATGGACACAGGAGGCGACGTACTTAGCGACGGCTGAAGAGAGGCCAGGCCAAAAACAACGACTTCGTATTTTGTCGTAAGTCTTGTGATAGCCTAGATGAACAGCGGTTGGATCATCATGAAAGGCTTCCAGAACTTCACGTTGCAGAGAACGTGGGATGACGGGTACCCACTTGTTGCCATCGATGTGGTAAATGTAGCAACATAAAGCATCACCGACAACATTAAATTGTTTAGGTTGTCGACGGAGTCTGACGTTTGGAGGAGTAGTAGAGCCAGTCAAGCTGTCAACAATGGTGCGGCAGTATTGGTCGACACGTTGTTGTGAAACAAAGACGGATAGGGTGGTAGGTGATGAACTTAGCGCTGCGATTGGTGAGGTGCTGTCGTTTCGGAGTATCGATGGTGAGTGGCTTCCGCTAGGCAAAAGACAGCGTGATAGAGCATCAGCATCTTGATGCTTCTTCCCAGATCTGTAGGCGACATCGAAATCATACTCCTGCAAGCGAAGCGCCCAGCGATCGAGGCGACCCGATAAGTTTTCAGCGATGAAAGCCAGCATAGGCGTTATGGTTGGTCACGACGGTAAAATGACGACCGTGAAGATATGGTTGGAATCTTTGCACTGCCCAAACAACGGCAAGGCACTCCTGCTCGGTGATAGTGTAGTTTTTTTCTGGAGCGGTAAGAGCACGACTTGCGTAAGCAACGACGCGTTCGCGTGAGTTTTTGTCACGCCGCAAGAGTACCGCACCAAGACCATGACTACTTGCGTCGGTGTGAAGGATGGTGGGTGCGGTGGAATCGAAGTGGCACAGTACCGGATCCGAAGTGAGGGCTTGCTTCAGTGCCGTGAAAGCGCTTTCGCAGTCTTCAGACCAAATGAGGGGGACGTTCCTTGCGAGGAGTTGATGGAGCGGAGACGCAAGTTTCGCGAAGCCGCGTATGAAGCGCCGGAAGTAAGAAAATAACCCAAGAAAACTGCGCAGGTCCTTTTGACGTAGTGGACGAGGAAAATCGAGGACAGTGGCAAGCTTCTCGTGGTCGGGCCGATTTTTTTCTTTGCTGACAAAGTGGCCGAGAACCTTGATTGTCTTGCTAGCAAAGGTACATTTCTTGGTGTTAAGCTGTAGAGCGGCTTTTGCAAGGCATGTGAGGACTTTGTCAAGACGTTTTAGATGCTGAGAGAACGTGGATGAAAAAACGACTATGTCATCGAGATAGCACAGACATGTTTTCCATTTCAAACCACGCAATACGCCGTCTATCATGCGTTCAAAGGTGGCGGGCGCATTACAGAGTCCAAAAGGCATCACATTGAACTCGTACAACCCATCTGGCGTTGAAAAGGCGGTCTTCTCTTTATCAGACTCCGACATTGGTATCTGCCAGTAGCCTGACCTAAGGTCGAGACTAAGAAAATACTCTGCGCCCTGTAATGAATCCAGTGCATCGTGGATCTGAGCGAGGGGATAAACATCCTTGCGCGTTATTTTGTTTAGCGCACGGTAATCGACGCCGCAACGCACTGTCCCATTTTTTTTTTTTTTTGAACGAGAACAACTGGGGATGACCAGGGACTCGAGGAAGGACGTATGATGTTGCGTCGTAACATGTCTGAGACGTTTTCCTCGATGATCTTGCGTTCTGCCTGAGACACGCGATATGGACGCCGATGTACAATACGAGAGCCGTCAGTCTGGATGCTGTGAGTAGCGATGGTAGTCATGCTGAGGGCGGGCGAGTTCACGTCAAATAGAGAACGGTGTCTATCAGGGCGAACAAATTTTCAGTTTGACCAGGTGTTAAGTCATTGCTTATTGTTGCCTACACAGGTGTGACAGAGGCATTGAATGGCAGTGATTGTCACTTCGGAACATCGTTGTGGTTGTTGTTCGGAAGAGTAATAATTGCAACAGGCTCACTGTCGACCGCGCAAGATACTGTTGAGCCACAGGGGAGCAGTACACACTCGGGCGTTTGATTTATGGTGGTTAGGTACCTAGACTCATCGAAGAAGCGAATAAGCCCTGGTGTGAACACAATGCGCCGACGTAGGGTATGACCGTAAGGGAGAATTAGTACGTCACCATTCACAATGTCGGTGCAATTAAAACCTATAATTTCTTCGATGTATGGCCGAAGTACATAATCTGACTTGTTGACAAGGCGGATGCGTCCATCGTGTTCAAGCGGAGAAGAGTCAGTGGCATTTAGATGCAGGAGGCGCTGATGACATGATATGAAAGCGGACGCAGAAGACAAGAAATCCCACCCAAGAATGAAAGCGTGGGTGCACTCACGAATTACCACGAAAACAATGTGATGACGAATGCCTTTTATGCAGACACGAACGGTACACTGTGCAAGTGAACGCATGAGAGCGTTGGTCGCCGCACGTAGAGGTGGGCCCCCATAAGGTGTGGTGATTTTTCGAAGTCGGGAACAAAAATCAGCACGAATAATCGAAACGGCAGCGCCAGTGTCTACAAGAGCCTCAACGCGTACACCTTCTACAAACGCTACTATCAAATTCGATGGCTGCTCTGGAGGAATTGTTAGCTGTCCAAGAGATGCAGTTTCCCCTCCTAAAACTGCATTGGGGAGTTTTTCGCGTGGGCGTTTGTGGAATGGGAGGCGGGCCGCAGAGGTGACACTGAACGGCGACCTGGCGAAGGCGACCTGCGGCGAGACGTACGGGAATTCCCAGGCATGTCCGCATGGTAAGTAGGAGACGGTGAACGCTAATAGGACGATCGGGAGGGTGGTCGTAGATAGTTCATGGTCGGACGGAAGCTTCGATGTTCTTTGGGAGCGTAGCCACGTTGCTCGTCTTGTTGGCGCCTTCGACAAAACCGAGCGATATGTCCTCGATAGCCGCAGTAGTAACAGATTGGTCGAGGTGGGCGCTGAGGTGCGTAGTAAGGTGGCGCATGCACTGGCGGCGATAACGAAGCCACAGGCGTATGGTCTGCTGTTTTAGGCACAGAAACGGTGGGTGCGGCAGAGAGCGCGGCAACTTCGGCGTACGTGCGCGTCTGGCGCACGCAGAGACTGTTGTAACACGTCGGACGCGATGCGGAGGCGATCTCTTGTTTATTCAGGTCTCGCAAGCTATCTTTTCCAGAAGGGAAAGTAACTTCCGCAGCACAGGCAGAGCAGCGACCGTGCAGCTCTTCACGAACGATGTCGCGAATAAGCGCACGCAAGTCGAGGGGTGCAGGCAAACGAACGTCGGTGGCATCATAGCAAAGGCGAAGAGATTGAAGCTCGTCAAGTCGCTGACAGATGGTTATCACGTCCTGTGTGGTGCCAGAATTTTGCGTGGCGAGGGCGTTAAAGGCAACGGTGTTAATGCCTTTAATAATGTGGCGTATTTGGTCGTTCTGAGACATGCCGGTGTTAACGCACTTGCACAGCACAAGGACATTCTCAATATAAGAGGCGTAAGATTCACCCGGCAGCTGCGTGCATTCAGCGAGTTTCTTCTTTGCTGCCTCAGTGCGAACTGCAGGAACACCAGGGTACTGGGATCGTTAACCAGCACCTCCACCATTTGTGAGGAACCGTTTTTTTCAGCCAGGCTTGAGCTAAATCACGCTAGTGATCATATTTTCAGATGAAGAAGATGTACAGGTGATGATGATATTAAAGAGAATAAAGAGTCATTCGCTTGTCGCACTCACACGCTATATATATATATATATATATATATATATATATATATATATATATATATATATATATATATATATATATATATATATATATATATATATATATATATATATATATATATATATATATATATATATATATATATATATATATATATAAATTAATATATATATATATATATATATATATATATATATATTTATATATACACACTGAAGTAGTTTTTCCAATGGGTCAAACGTACTTGGGAAGAGAAGAAACACAACTTAGCGGTTGTCTTAATTTCATTACCAACGGTTTCGACCGTTGGACCGGTCATCTTCAGGGTTTGCGAATTTTTTTAGAAAACTTTTTGAGGGTTCGCAAACCCTGACGCAGACCAGTCCACCGGTCAAAACCGTTGGTAATAAAATTAAGACAACCGCTAAGTTTCGTCTCTTCCAATATATATATATATATATATATATATATATATATATATATATATATATATATATATATATATATATATGTGTGTGTGTGTGTGTGTGTGTGTGTGTGTGTGTGTGTGTGTGTGTGTGTGTGTGTGTGTGTGTGTGTGTGACTGAGTTATATGAGTCACCGGGAGACGGTGATTGATATTTTTGAAATATTTTTAGGCAACACGGACCAGGACTCACTTTCACGCATGAGCTGCCCCAGAAAAATGTTCTACAACCTCTTGACCTGGGTCTCGAAGTATGTGACTGGCATGTGTATCAGGCTTACAGTCCCCGCGTACAAAAAGAGCTGGCACATTATAAGTAAGCCCACTCGAAAGTTGTTAAAAGAGGAATAGTATCATTGTGTACAGATTTGGCTCGCAATAACTCGTGCGCACATACAATGCAGGAGAATTTCGAATATCAGGTACGCCTTATACTGACGGCAGGTTATCCTATGACGGTCCTCACGGCCGTAGCGGATCCCTGCTCCAGAAAAAAAAAACCAGCAAGAAGGTGACCGGTTCACGTGAACCGTTCAGGACTATTGTGATGCCTTATTTACGTGAGGTCACACATCACCACAACAAAGTTGCTAACAGACATGGTGTCCTCATGATGTTTTCGCGCCCATCAAGCTGTCGAAATAGTGCTCCCGCACTTACGGTAGTAGAGAACATGGGTGCGAAATAAAACACGGTGTCTGCTTCATTTCTTGCATCTCCTTTGTAGTGTATGCCATACCTCTGGTATTTGGTAGGTTCTGTATCGGGAAAAGGAGACGTGTATAAACGAGCATCTTAAGGAATATGGGCATAAATTAGCTCTACAACAAAGTAGACAAAGGGACACATCTCGTTGCTCATTCGAACTCCTGCATTTACTGTTCCGCGCGGTTTCATGATACGCTGATTCTAGGCCGGAGCAGAAATGAAGGGATCCTTTTAAGAAAATTGGAGCAGACTGTACCAGCGATACCTCCTTTCCTTTCCATGCCACGTTATATAAATATTTCGCTTGCGCATCTTGGTCAGGATATCATGATTTACATGTAGAATAGGACACTACGTGCGTACATTCAGGTGTTGTGGTGAGATGTATTATGGAATTTTATTTGTTAGTACGTATAGAATACGAAGCTGTGCGTGCATATGCAATGCGACGGTTTTTGGCATATATATGCCATGCTGTGAGCAAAATAAACCAGTTGTTCGTTTGGTCCCAATCTGTTTATTTCCTCAGCTCAATATCTCTTTTTTATATTTTTTTATTGTTTGCACTAAATAAATACTAGTTTTATTTTTCTTGGTTTGGCATCACCTCTGGGATCGGACCACCAAGGTCACGTGGTGACGTCAGCATGTGTCATCACAAGAGAGTGAATATCAGGCAAATGACTACTTTGTTTCTTGATTTCTTATCACGTCATTTTGGCAAGTGAGCATGAGTGGCCAGGAGAGAGCAGCAGCTGTGGGACCGGTGATGAATTTTTTTCTGCTTCATCGTGCAGATCTCACCTCTCTTCTACACGTGGCCGCGCGCTGCTTCTGTGGCGTCAACAAGTAGGCCTACGTCTACATTTCTCCTCATCGCTGTTCCCGCTGCTTAACCCAGTGCCGATGCTACAGCCCCTTGGATGACATCGTTCCACCTTTTGAACCAGCTGATTCCTTCGTCGACGTCATAACATGTTGCGGATCTAAACGCCCGGCCGGTACCAGCACCTTTCAGTGGCCAGGAAAAAGCAGCAGGGGTGAATTTTTTCTGCTTCATCGTGCAGGTGGGTAGCCGCCCGTCTTTGTACTCAAAGCGCTCGAGTAATGTATGCCTGCTGCTCTTCCCTTCAAGTGTTATACGTGACAATATTTCTGAGTTATTTTATGTTCTTAAGTTACTTTTGTCTGGAGATGTCGAATTGAACCCAGGACCGGGCGATAAGGTTCGAACAACAAATGGCTAGCCTTTCCGCTAAAGCTGACTTTCGTAAGGCGGAACTTTTTGCTGTACCTAATGAAGGATAAACCAATCAATCATAATTAGAATGAAAAGTAACCGATCTTTCTAGTATACTAGCCACAGATGAGTCGTTAGTAAAATTGCATAACACGGGTTAACATATTACTGATCTTCCGCAAGCAGTAAATACGGCCATAAGAAGCGAAACGGCTGCACTTCATTGTCGACTTGACGAGCTAGAAGATCGGACTCACCGGAGAATTCGATATATTTTGATACTGTCGACAGTACTTCTGAGAGCTGCGCACACAACGAGAATATGATTCGTGAACTATTATCACGACAACTTGACGTTAGATTATCCGACGAGGCAATACAACGTGCGCATAGGCTTGGTGCCTATGTTCCGAATAAGTGCGGGCCTCTTATCATAATATTTCACTCGTCTCAAGGGAAAGATGGCGTTTTTGCGTAGGAAGTTAGGTTGTTTCAGTTAGTGAAGACTTCTCGAGCGCAACGCGACGCTCCAGAAAAAAGCTGCATGAATTTGGTAAAACCACGGGACAGCCATATTCACTACGCATAAACATTGTATATTAACAAAACGGCATATTTATATTGGCATGTTACCGACCGCGTGTCTGAATTTGAGACTCGCCAGGAGCGCAACACGGGTAACACTGGCAATGCTTCCCCCATCTTTTTTTTTTTTTTCAAGCGCTGCCAATTCACGCACACCACCAAAATATCTAACACGAAGGCAATCATGCAGTGAGGTGTCTCTGCTACACTCTAAGCCTAAATTCGGCAAAGTTGGACTAACTGCAGTCGTTAAACCAACGGACGAACGCTTAGTCTAACGGGGACAAAATGCGTGACAGTGCGTGTCGTGCGCAAACGCCCTGCAATGAAGGAATGAAGGGACCAAGGGGTAGAGAAACTGCGCCGCCATCGCCTTCTGTCGATGCTGCACTGCAATGCTCGGTGTGGTCGGCCATCATTAAAACAAGCTATATAGACTATACGCTGCTGTGAAAGCGAAATACTATGAAACTAATAGAAGGTGTTATGAGGGGCAAGTAGCACAACACGCCCTCAGTGCACACAGCAAGCACCCTCGCGTTTCCACCATGCCGGCACGGGCAGGTCGTAACCAAGTGAAAGTTGCCGTACATAGACAATGAGGATAACTCGCTTCGATGTGCTGAATTAGTTTGAACTACGAAGAACACTGACAGCGCTAATAAAGGTGCGCTGTTCGCCAGTGGTCATGTACTTCCCCAGTGACCACAACTTCAAAGCCATATATAGAAAAAGTAGGCTTCGTACGTCATCGGTATCAAGCTGGCTGCCGGTGTTAGTGCATTGCCGGCACACGCGAAGGAAACATCGCGTACAAATTCACAGAAAATGTAGCTCAGACAAACTTATGTCTTTTTCTTCATGCGACAATCATCAAAAATCCAGCGTGTAGGCGATCGCGGTACCACTAATTGTGCGGCCGGCTTTACACAGGGAGCGACTTACCTGCACGATGAAAGAACCGTGCCTGCGAACGGTCTCGTCGCTGTAAGTATACAGATATCTACACCACTCGGTAAGACACCGCGAACATGGGACACTTATTTATTGTTCATTTGTGACTATAAAATAACAACGAAGAAAATTCCACGTGAGCCGCAAGTTGCGATCGCCAGTGGTCGTTTAGCCGTACTCATTGTAAACATAGCGCCGCAGTCGGTAAGCCGACACGTTATGGCATCAGCGGGGCGCCTGGCCTCTTCGAAAGCTTTCCCGCGTAAGTACCGCTGCTATGTTTGTGTTTGCGGACTCGTGCACCAGCACTGCGAACGCTGGTACAGCCAACATGATCGAATGCCAGCTGATAATTCATATTCTCTGACTGGAAGAATGTTGAAGATTAGATGGATCCATAAAGAAAGATCGGTGCACTTCGGTGCTACGAGATAGCCCATGTAAATTTTCACGTTACAGTGTCAATGTTTCCTGTTTTTTAAGCCGAGTAGAAGCCGCCCAACGGCACTACAGGGGAGGTAAAAGTACTGTGCTATATATATCTGATAGTTCGTCCTCTGTAGTGTAGCGCGGGCGGTCAGTGTTTGCGGTGTATTACTTTGAAGTAATAGTGGGAATGTATACTCGTGTGTGTGTAACATGATCAATATACTGCGTTCTTCAGTGCTGATGAAATTGGAATAAGCATGAAGTATACTCCAGAAATGCAATGTCGCCGTTTTTTTCTTTGCCATTCGTCCAGGCGGTTCAACCATTAGTCCCACTGGAGCATTCTACTAGGACTGACATTTAAACCAAGTGGAGTAAGTGCTAAGGGGTAACAGTTGAATCTTTGCAGTTGCTCCCGAAGTTAACGTAAAATTGGTGCAAAGTTTGTGGCAGTAGATTAAGTCCCTGAAAGGACCAAGGCATACCCCACTCTAGTCCTTTTCGGCTTAGAGTGTATGATCTATTGTACGTAGTCTGTGTAACAAGCGTGGAGGCTTATCTTCCAATATTAACACGTGTTCTTCCGATGTCATACTGTTTGCTGAAACGTGGCTCTCTTCCGAAATCACTGACTCCAAAATACTACACTTCAAATCAGGCTATAAAATTTATCGTTCGGATGGTACTAGTCCTCCAGGCGGTGGTATGTTGATAGCTATTGGCGATACCTTGGTTTCTAAAATGATTACGGTCGACTGTAACTTGGAATTTATTAGCGCATGACTTTTTTCGAAAGGGCAAAGAAAGTTTATCTTCATTTGTGTTACAAAGTGCTACAGTCTTCAACAACATCTTGTCAAGAATTACATGATGTTTTAAATAGGTTTACAGTGCAATTTCTGAGATCCCCTTTCTTTCTTTTTGGCCATCTAAATTTCCGTTCTACAACATGGAGTACTGACCCGCCAAGCCTTGAGGCAGGTTCAATAGAATGTTCATCACCTTTAAATGATTGTTTAGATTTCAACCTTAAGCAACTGCTGCTTCAGCCGACTCGTTCCTGTTCACATTCTGCTAATGTACTAGACCTGCTGCTGCCGACAACTCCAGACCTTGTCTCACCCCTAGTTTTTATGCCTGGTGTAATTGATCGTTGCTTTATTCATTGTAGTATCTATTGCCCTTTTGTCTTGCACGCAGCAACTTAAATACATAAAGGATCAGGGGCATACCCAGAAATTTTTTTCGGGGGGGAGGGCGGTTCACACAGAGCCGATGGGGGAGGGGGGCACAGGCATCAGCTTTTCTCTGCGACGTCATTATCGGCGGTAGTTTAAACAGATGGTGCACATGTGTATCAAGTCACGAGATTCCACATCTTCCCATGCGCATGGTTGTGAAGAGAGTAAGTAAAAGTACTGTAAGAATCATTGATTGATATGTCGGGTTTAACGTTCGAAAACCACTATCGTCAGAAAACCATTGAGAGACGCCGCTGTCGAGGGTTCCAGAAAGTTAGACTACCTGGCGTTCTGTTACGTGCACCCAAATCTGACCACAGGGGCTTATAGCATTTTCGCCTCCATCGAACATGCAGCCGCTGCCACCGGGATTCGATCCCGCGAACTGCGTTAGTAGCCGAGTATCTTAGCCACTAGACCACGGTGGCAGATCAGTACTGTAAGAAGTACTCTAAATATAGTAACCGACAGGTACAGTGGCCATTTGGACCAACGGCCTCTCGCCGCACAATTGAGTTAACCAGTCTCCAAAAACGCATTATTGCAAATACCCACCTGATCGAAAAAGACATCGTTAATCGTTAATCTTTGTTAGGCGTAGATGGCGTAGTTCTCACCGTGGCGAAGTGCGTTTGATAGGTGAAGGAGCTTTCCGCTTACTACGAGGAATGAGATGTATACGCAGCATGTTTTTGTACATTCATAACTACATTTTGGTTTTGCTTACTTTGCTGAGCAAATTTCTTCTTGATCATGTCTATGACTCTACGCTTGTGGGAATGATTCTAATATTAATCTCTGTGTGTCAAGTCGTCCTGACGCAGTCGAAGCTTTTAGTGATATTTTTACTTTACTGCGTGAATCGAAGCATGCCTGCGATACGCAATGAGTAATATTTTCATAAGATAAGCTGCATGTTGGCAGCTATATTTTGCACACGTTAGTTTTCGGGCAGAATTTCAGTTGCACTAATCAATGAAGTACCTAAATAGTAGAGGATTTATCGTGCAATCTGCGAGCCCAAGGTAATACAAGTTATTCTTGGATTCACATGTTCTGAACAGCGCTAAAACATAGTTGTTAATGATTTATTGATAGGGTTCAACATCTGATGGGCGACTCTAATATCAAGGTACGGAAGAAGCACTCTTGGCACCAGGAGATTATAGGAACGGTACTAGAAATGCCAAAGGGGAGCTATTAGTAGAATTTGCAGAGCGCAATAATTTACAGATCTTGAATACCTTCTACCGAAAACGAGAGATCCGTAAGTGGACATGGATGAGCCCGAAAGGCGAAAGAACGAAATAGACTTTAAACTGAGTGCACTCCCAGGCCTCGTGCAGGATGTGTAAGTGCTTGGCAAGGTACGATGCAGTGACCATAGAGTGCTACGGTCTCGAATTCACGTAGACTTGAAGAAGGAACGACAAAAACTGATACACAAGAAGCCTATAACATTGAGAAGGAAAGTACAGGAATTCAGAGTCTCACTTCCGAACAGGTACTCGGCTCTTATTGAGGAAACCAGCCTTAGCGATGACGCAATGAATGATGATCTGACGAGTATCACTATGGAGTGTGCTGTGGAAGTTGGAGGTACGGTACTTAGACAGGACACTGGCCAGCACTCCCAGGAGATGAATAACCTCATTAAAAAGAGTCAAACTATGAAAGCCTCAAATACAACAGACAAAATAAAATTGGCAAATTTTTCGAAGTTGAATAATAAGCGTATAAGGTCCCCGATGTAGTAAGGTATAGCATGGAGAAAATTGAATATGCTCTGAAGAACGGAGGAAGCGTCAAAACAGTGAGGAAAAACCTTGGGATAGGCAAAAACCATATGAACGAACTGAGGGACAAGGAAGGCAAAGTAACTACAAATACGGATAAGATAGTTAAAATAGCGGAGGAGTTTTACAGAGATCTGTACTGTAGCCGGGATAACCACGACTTCGATATAAGAACTAGCAGTAACCCAGATGGCGTCCCACCAGTAATAGAAGTGAGAAAAGCCTTGGAGAGATTGCAAAGAGGCAAAGCTGATGGTGAGCATCAGATAACATCAGATCGGCTAAAAGACGGAAGACAGATTGTGTTAAAAAAACTAGCCACCCTGTTTACGAAGTGTCTTCGGACGGGACGAGTACCAGAATCTTGAAGAATGCTAACGTCATCTTAACACAAAAGAAAAGAGATTACAAGGACTCGAAGAATTACAGGCCGATCAGCTTGCTCTCTGTTGTATACAAGCTATTTACAATGGTAACAAAATCAAGACAACATTACCATTCAATCAATCAAAGGAACAAGTAGAATTTCGGACGGGCTATTCACAACAATTGACCACATTTATACTATCAATCAGCTAATAGAAAAATGCTCAGAATACAGCCAACCACTATACATAACTTTCATTGATTACGAGAAGAGAAAGCGTTTGAACTCAGTCGACATATCAGCACTCATGCGGACACCGCGGAATCAAGGCGTCGACGACGCATATATAAATATTCTGGAAGAAATCTACAGGGTATCAACTGCACCATGGTGCTCCATAAAAAAAGCGTCAAAATACCAATCAAGAAAGGTGTCATACAGGCGGATACAATCTCCCCAGTGCTATTTACTGCGTGCTTACAGGGGGTTTTCAGAGGCTTAGAATAAGGAGAGTGAGAGATAAGAGTTAATGGAGAGTAGCTTAGTAACCTACGCTTCGCCGATGGCATCGTATTGCTGAGTAACTCAGGGGACGAATCGCAACTCGTGATTACGGAGCTAGACAAGGAGAGCAGAAAGGTAGGTCGTAACATTATTCTGCAGAAAACGGAACTAATGTACAACAACCTTGGAAGAGAACAGCGCTTCGAGATACGTTATAGTCCACCTGAAGTCGTAAAAGACTACGTCTACTTAGGGCAGGTAATTAACGCGGAGCCAAACCAGGAGATGGAGTAACTAGAATAATAGGAATGGGGTAGAGCACACTTGGCAAGCACTCTCAAGGTATGACTGGTAGATGGCCTTTATGCCTCAAGAGGAAGGTATATATCAGCTGCATTTTGCCGGTACTTAGCTCTGGAACAGAAACCTGGAGACTTACAAAGAGAGTTCAGCTTAAATTGAGGACTACCCAGCGAGCGATGGAAAGGAAAATGGTAAGTGTAACCTTTAGAGACAAGAAGAGAGCAGAGTGGATAAGGGAGTGAACCGGGATTAAAAATATCATAGCTGAAATTAAAAAGACGAAATAGGCATGGGCTGGGCATGTAGTGCGTTGGCAGGATAACCGATGGTCATTAAAATTAACTGACTCGATTCCCAGAGAAGACAAGCGGGTTTGGGGGAGACAGAAGGTTAGGTGGGCAGATGAGATTAAGAAGTTTGCGGGTATAAATTGGCAGCAACAAGTACAGGACTGAGTTTATTGGTAGAACGTGGGAGAGGCCTTTGTCCTACAGAGGACGTAGTCAGGCTAATGATGATGACAATGAACATCTAAAAACCACAACATGACTACGAGACACGCTATAGTGGGGTGCTCCGAAAATTTTACCTCTTTGCTTCTTTACCATGCACCTAAATCAAAGCGCATGGACCTCAAGCATTGTCGCCTACATCAAAAATACTACAGGGATTCGATCCCACTACCCGTGGGTCAGCAATGGAGCACCATAACCACTGGACCACCCTGGCGGGTAGTAACAGAGAAGGTTTTGGTAAAGTAAGTATGTGCCACTTTTCGTCCAGCTGTAAGGAAGCAAGTTTAATTGTATGAGACATATTGCTGAAAATCACTTTGACAGCATGGCAGATTGATTATGTTTTCTCCCGTTGCCTACTCCTTGCTTTTCAGTAGCACCTTTCACATGCAGACGTGGTTAGCGGTTACGAAAGTTGTGAACGACAATGCAACAATCTAAATTTGCATGTGACAACTCTAACAAAGTTTAGTTAACGTATGTGGCGTATAATGTGACATGCAATGCACAGGATAATCTTTGTGTCAATAGAAAAATGCAATCAAGAGTATTCCGTAATGTAATGTGTCTGTTTGTGGTGTGAGACATTGCTTGCACATAGCTTCTTTCACTTCTTGTAAAAAATGTTGGTTACTATGCATATTGTTCGTAAGTTTACGTGATAACACGGCTACCCATGGTTCTAAATTCTGTGCATTTATTGTCGTGCGTCATGTCGCTAGTTGCAGAAATTGCTCTGTGTGCTTCTAGTCGTGTCAATGTAAAGAAACAAACAGATGCAGCGAATAAATATAGATAATTTGTCGTATATTTTTCAGCTTGATTGATTGATTTATTGATTGATTGATATGTGGGGTTGAACGTCCCAAAACGACCGTAGGATTATGAGAGGAGCCGCAGTGCAGGGCTCCAGAAATTTCGACCACCCGGGGTTCTTCAAAGTGCTCCGAAATCTGAGTACACGGACCTAGAACATTTCCGCTTCCATCGGAAACGCAGCTGCCGCAGCCGGGATTCTATCCCGCGACCTGCGGGTCTGCAGCCGAGTACCTTAGCCACTAGACCACAACGGCGGGGCTATTTTTGCAGCTTCATGTTCCTTAATCTTGCGCTGTTTGCCACAGTGCTCAACAATCAATTGATATGTGGCGTTTAACGTCCCAAAACCACTATATAATTATAAGAGACGCCGTAGTGGAGTTCTCCGGAAATTTCGGCCACCTGGGGTTCTTTAACGTGCACCC